>NC_046158.1:131535432-132917932 GCF_011064425.1 Rattus rattus | reverse complement strand
ACCAGTGCCCCTCAGGTTGGACTTCACCTCCCAGGTTAGAAGAATCCAGCTTTGGAGGCACCCAGACGCCAGATGGGCCTGGTATCCCTTCCCACACAGGAGACTGAGAGCCTGCTCAAGCTCCCGGGGAGGGGGAGTGCCACCTCCCAGGGTGACAAGGGTCAGCTCTTCCCAGCCTCATTGCTGCACTCAGCAGTTCCCAAAGAAAAGCAAGAAACAAAGACAGCAGCAGAGGAATATTCTAGTTCCCAATCCTTGAAAGGCTCATCCTGACAGGAAATTTATGGCTTACAAGTGACCCCCAGAGGCCACAGGACCTCTGGATTCCTCGAAGGCAGCAGCCCATTGGTAGTCCTCCATAGTAGACACATCTGGTAAAGCCTGGCCCTCAGTGAGGCTGCCCTTGGTCTCCTGTAGTTTGCCCACGAGGACAGAGCCCAGGACCTTATGTCCCACCTGAGGCTTCAGGGACAGGTGTCCAAACATCTAATCCTCATCCCAACTCACCTATTTCTATCCCTATATCATTTATATCATACAGATATAGATATACTACATATCTGTACCATCTATGCATCTATACTTATACATACGCATATATGTATATTTATATCTACCTATATCTATGTATCTTTCTCTGTATTGTTCTGTTTATTCATGAAAGCAGTTTACATTTATTTAAAAAATTAGAAAACTACAGAGAGGTAGAAAGCATGTGTCACCCCACTGGCCGGAGATGGCGGCCGGGGACACCTTTGTTCAGGCCTTCTGCTGGAGGGCCCTGTGCACTGCCACCGAAGTCCTGTGTTACAGCTGCCTTCCCCACACTCGGTTGTTCCAGGAGAGTGTTTTTTTCTCAGCATTACAGTTTTCTTTAAAGTTATTTAATGATTCCATAATAGCCTATTAATAATTTATTTAGCCATTCCCCTATTTCCTTTTCTTCATTCTATTTTAATTTTCCCCCAAAGGAATTTAGTAGTTTAAAAATTATTCTTAAAAATAGGAATCCGGGAGCCAGGCATACTAGCACGTATTTGTGAACCCAGCCCTCCAGAGCCTAAGGCCAGAAGGTCTCAAATTCAAGGTCAGTTTGGGACATTTATCAAGACTGACTCATGGGCTGGAGAGATGGCTCAGTGGTTAAGAGCATTGTCTGCTCTTCCAGAGGACCTGAGTTCAATTCCCAGCAACCACATGGTGGCTCACAACCATCTGTAAAGAGATCCAATGCCCTCTTCTGGTGTATCTGAAGACAGCTACAGTGCACTTATATAATAAATAAATAAATCTCAAAAAAAAAAAAAAAAAGACATACGTGCAGGTAAAATACCCATATGCCAAATAAATATTAATTTTTAAAAAATTTCAGGCAAGTCAGACAGTGGTGACCTTTAATCCCAGCACTCAGGCAGAAAAGGCAGGGGGATCTCTGGTCAATAGACTGAGTTCCAAGACAGCCAGGGCTACAAAGAGAAAACTTGTCTCAAAACAAAATAAAAGTAGGACTGGAGAGATGGCTCAGTGGTTAAGAGCACTGTCTGCTCTTCCAGAGGTCCTGAGTTCAGTTCCCAGCAACCACATGGTGGCTCACAACCATCTGTATTGAAATCTGATACCCTCTTCTGGCCTGCAGGCATACATGCAGGCAGAAAGTTTATGATGTATACATAATAAATAAATAAATATTTTAAAAAGGAAAAAACTAAAATAGACTAAGATATATGGTAAGGCCCACTGGCCTCAACTTCTCTTTTAAAGATTTTTTTTTATTATTATTATATATAAGCACACTGTATCTGTCCACAGACACACCAGAAGAGGGCATCAGATCTCATTACAGATGGTTGTGAGCCACCATGTGGTTGCTGGGATTTGAACTCAGGACCTCTGGAAGAGCAGTCAGTGCTCTTAACCACTGAGCCATCTCTCCAGCCCTCGACTTCTCTTTTAACAAATATTTTATTGTATGTAGACCAGACGGACGGAGGAATCGCGAAGCTTCCTGGTTGGGTGATTTCATAGAAGCTATGCTTTCCCTGAGCCTCTGTCATCTTTTCTGGAAAATGGAGCAGATGTGAGGTATTAGAAGCCTTAGCGAGGCTCACAGCCACCTGGCACAGCTTGGTCAAGTGGGGAGCACTTGAGAAGAAGCATCAGCCCCGCTGGTGGCATGACCCCTAGCATCTGTCTGTGGTGCGTCTCCCTTAGCAGGAGTCAGCCGGCCGATCAGTGGAAGGCCGTGGCCGTGGGATGGTCTTGTGCTGGGAGGCAGTAGCGGGTTGCCGATCCCCTGACACTCTGGCAGCTATCCCTGGCACCTTGCCTTGGCTCTGTCACTCATGTCCTTCTCCTGCTGGGAAGGGCACAGGCTGCACCTGGGGCCCAGCTGGGAGAGGAGCCTGGTTCCTCTGCAGAGTTGCTCTCCCATCTGCCCTTCAGTTCGGCTCTGCCAGCACTCAGCTGAGACAGAGACTCAGGCAACTGTGCACGGAGGCCTTGTGCATGGGGGGAGTCGGCGGCCATTCCCCGCACCTTCCGTCTTCGGCTTATTCAGTTCGTTATTTAGTTGGCTTTGGCTGTTTTCCGACAGGCTCTCACGTAGCCCAGGCTGGCCTTGGACGCCTGATCCTTCCGTCTCCACCTTCTGTGCTGGAGTTAACAGGTTTACAGTGCCTCGCCTCCCCTCCAGGCTTCCAGTAGGGGAGAAATAACGTTCCCTGAGGGAAGGGAATGAAATCTGTCTAGAGATGGCAGCTTGGCCACGGCCACTCACACTCTAACCCTTAAAAACGAGATGCCCCAGTACTACCTTCCAGACAAGAGAGGCGTCTGGCCCAGAGCCCATCTGGCTTTGTACCTGGGCCTGCTGTTGACTCTGTGGGATATGGATGAGTGGCTTTCTTCTCCCAGTCACCTGGGAAGCTAGGGCAGCTGCCTTCCGGGGTTCCCGGAAACACCTGTGAGGTCACTTTCGAGGGGTCTGCCTGGGTCCACAGTGGTTGTTCCAGGTGCAGCGTGGTGAATCCCCGGTCAGTCACAGCTTAGCCGTGTGCACAGTGGAGACGGAATACTACCAGGTGCCCCAGGTCCTGGGTAACAGAAACAGTGATTCACAGGGTGTGAGTCTGACACAGAGACTGCCCACTTGGCCAGGATGATGTGTGGGGTTTTGCTGCCATGCCTCTGCTTCAGGCCTCCTGCCCAGGGCTTCTCTTCCCTGATCACACCAGGCCAACAGAAGGGGCAGAGTGACCTTCATCAAACTGGAAATGCAATCTCAGTGTCCTTGGCACAGGGTGGGTGGGGCACCTGTACAGCAGCTGCCACCAGCTCTCCTGATGGCCCCCAGGAAGCGTCGGTGCGGACTGGTCCTCAGGACGGTGGCTAGCTACTAGGGTCTCATCTGGCAGGCAATGACCCTTGGTCTCCTGCTCTGTCATCCATGATGCTCCAATGTCTCACAGCCTTCTGCTCACACTGTCCCCGACTCGACAGAATGCCCACAAATGCTTCCTGACTTTTTTTCTTTTCTAGCTGTAAAAGTAATTCTTGTTTATTGCAGGGGGAAAAATCAGTAAATTAAAGTTAAGTGGCCAGATATAACGGTTCAGCACTTTGGAGGAGAAAGGGGAAGGAAGGAAGATCAGGGGTTCAAGGTAATCTCTGACTACATAGCAAGTTGGAACAAGCTAGAGGCTAGCCTGGGCTAAATGAAACTTTATAAAAACAAACAAACATAGTTCCCAAACTTTCAGGTGTTATGTGCATATGTCAACAGAATTGTTGTTTGTTTGTCTGGTCGTTTGGTTGTTTGGTTGGTTTAGGCAAGTACAGGATCCTATGTTGTTTGCTTTTCATAAACGATCTGGAAAGAGAGGAGCTAAGAGCTCATACTGCGCTTTCAGAAGAACCAAATTCAGCATTCACTCCCCAGCTGGAGGGACTGAACACCCTTCTTTGGACTCACACAGGCACAGCTACAAGCATAAGTACACAGAGACATCACTTTTAAAAACTGCTAATCATGGGGGTTGGGGATTTAGCTCTGTGGTAGAGCACTTGCCTAGCAAGCGCAAGGCCCTGGGTTCAGTCCCCAGCTCTGAAAAAAAAAAAAAACCAAAAAAACAAAACAAAACAAAACAACAACAACAACAAAAACCGTCAGGCATGGTGGGCTATGTCTCCCTCCAACGCTAGGGAGGCAGAGTCAGTGTCTTAGGGTTTCACCGCTGTGAAGAGACACCATGACTAGGCAAGTCTTACAAAGAACAACATATATGTAGGACTGGCTCACAGGTTCAGAGGTTTAGTCCATTATCATCAAGGTGGGAGCATGGCAGCATCCAGGCAGGCATGGTGCAGGCGGAGCTGAGAGCTCTACATCTTCATCTGAAGGTTGCTAGTGGAAAACTGACTTCTAGGCAGCTAGAATGAGGGTCTTAAAGCCCACACCCAGAGTGACACATCTACTTCAACAAAGCTACACCTCCTAATAGTGCCACTCCCTGGGCCAAGCATATACAAACCAACGGGGGTCAGGAACACAGGCAGGAAGAGCCTGGGGCTAACCAGTCAGAAAATCTAGTCTAACTGGTGGCCTTCAGGCCAAAGAGAGGTCCACTTCAATACAGGTAGTCTTGGTGGTGCATTCTTGTAATGTCAGTGCAGAGCAGGAAGAAGAAGGTGGGTCTCGGGCTGGAGAGATGGCTCAGCGGTTAAGAGCACTGACTGCTCTTCCAGAGGTCCTGAGTTCAAATCCCAGCAACCACATGGTGGCTCACAACCATCTGTAATGAGATCTGATGCCCTCTTCTGGTGTGTCTGAAGATAGCCACAGTGTACTTATATATAATAAATGAATAAATCTTAAAAAAAAAAAAAAAAAGAAGGTGGGTCTCTATGAGTTCAAAGCCAGCCTGGTTCACATGGTGAGATCTAGGTCAGCCAAGGCTACATCTAGAGAATCTGTCTTGAAAAGGGGTGGGAGACGGTCACCCCAATCTCCAGTTCTCAAAGGAGGGAGATTTCTGAAGATGGCATTTAAAGTTGCTCTCTGGCCTCTATATCATGCACACACACTCACACACTCATACACAGACACAACATACTCTCTCTTTCACACACTCACACACTTACTCACACACACACACACACACACACACACACACACACACACACGCCTTTAAAATTTTGACATGAAAACTGGTTATGGCCGCCCATTCCTCTAATCCTTGAGGAAGTAGTGGCAAGAGGACCAGGAGTTCAAGGACATTTTCCATTGCACAGGGAGTTAAGACCAACATGACCTACATGAGTCCCAAGTGCTGGGACTGTCTTTTGACACAGAATCACATGTATTCAGGCTGGCCTCAAACTCACTCTGTTGACAAAGATAACCTTGAGTTGTCATCCTCCTGCCTCCACCCCTGAGTGCTAAGGTTATAGTCATGAGCCAGGAGAGGCAGTTTAGGATATGCTGGGGATGGGACCTAAGGTGTCCTGACTGAGTGTAAGACACAGCCTCAGCCCCCTTCATTACATTTGTCATGCTAGGGCTTGAGCCCACGGCTACAGACATGGTAGGGGGTTGTTCTACCATTGAATGATACTCCCCATGCCTCCTTATTTTATTTTTTCATTATTATTTTTTATCATTCATCCTTTTTGATGATGTTATTGTTCCACATGGAAGAGGATGAACCTACTCACAGAAAAAGAAAAAGGTTATTTTCGTGTTTTGTGCTGTCACAAACCATGCCATTATTAAAATCTTTATAATATGTTCTGCCACACTTGAAGAATTCCTCGGGGTTGGGGATTTAGCTCAGTGGTAGAGTGCTTGCCTAGCAAGCGCAAGGCCCTGGGTTCGGTCCCCAGCTCTGAAAAAAAAAAAAAAAAAAAAAAAAATTCCTCATAGAATTTTCTAGAAGTAAAGTCAAGTCTTTGGACAGGCTTAAACAAATAAAATAAAAAAGAGGGCCCAGAAAGATGTCTTGGCAGTTAAGTGTCTTGTGGAGGATCCAAGTTCAATTCCTGACACCCACTGTTTCTCCAGCCTTCATTCGAGGGAGATGAATTTTTTCATTTAAACTTTTTATTGCATGTGTGTCTTTTGCCTGCACGCATGTCTGTGCATCATGTGTATTCCTCAGAGGTTAGAAGAGGATGTTGGGGCCCTGTAACTGGAGTTATGGATGGTTGTGGGCTACCATGTGGGTGCTGCATATCAAACTCCCATCCTCTGCAAGAGCAAGTTCATGATAAGCCGTCTCTCCAGCAGCTTGAGGGACTTAAAAAAAAAAAAAACCTATGAATAATGCTGCTCTTCACAGACACATGAGTGTACCTGTGAATGAATGAACCACATGAGTGTACCTGTGAATGAATGAACCACATGAGTGTACCTGTGAATGAATGAACCACATGAGTGTACCTGTGAATGAATGAACCACATGAGTGTATGTGCGAATGAATGAATGAGCCACGTGAATGCATGTGTGAATGAATGACTGGGCCACGTGGGTGAATGTGTGAATGAATGACTGGGCCACGTGGGTGAATGTGTGAATGAATGAATGAATGAATGAATGAGCCACGTGAGTGAATGTGCATCTCCTTTCTTTTGATTCTTTGTTCTTTCTTGACATAGGATCTTGGCATGTGCTCAGACTCTTGATTCTCCTGCCTCAGCCTCTCAAGTGATGGAATTACAACCATGGACTCTCATACTCAGAACGTGTCCCTCTAATAAATGTTCTCCTCTAATAGTTGTATAGTTTGGCTTCCCATTTAGGTCTGCAGTCTGTCATCAGTTAACTTCTGTGCAGTGTGAGGTAGGGGTCCGGTCCTCTTTCCCACGTGATTAGTGTCTGCTGCCACATTTGTTGAGAGGTTGCCCTTTCCTTATTGATCTGGCTTGCTGCCTTTGTGAGCAGCTGACCTCAGGTGTGAAGGTCTACCCCTGGACTCTCAATGCTGTCTCAGATGTGAAGGTCTATCCTTGGACTCTCAATGCTGTTCTACTCATCTCTACCCACATCTCCTGATTACTACGGTAGCCTGAGAATTTTTACAATGGTAAGTATAGTACCTCCAAAATTGTCTCTTCTCTTTCTTTCTGTCTTTCTGTCTGTCTGTCTTTCTGTCTGTCTGTCTTTCTTTCTTCTCAGATCTTGGAGTTACAAATAATTGTGAGCTGTCATGTGCTTGCTGAGATTTAAACCCCAGTCCTCTGGAAGAGCAGTCAATGCTCTTCACCACTGAGCCATCTCTCCATCCCCCCCCCCAATGTTGCTCCTTTTTAAAGATTATCATTTTAACTCTCTTGAGTTTCTGTGTGAATTTTACCATTAACTTGTTCATCTCTATAAGAAACCAAGTTTCAGGCTGAGGACAAATCTTAGTATTAAGCTATTTGCCTAGCACACACAGAACCTGAGTGTGATCCCCAGTAACACACACACACACACACACACACACACACACACACACTATGTGGACCAACAAAACAAAACTCCAAGCTGTAATGTTAACAGGGGTTTCACTGAGACTGAAAACCAATGTGGAGTTTTATCATCTTAATAGTATTAGGTCCTCAGATTCACGAATATGGATATTTCATTGATTTTGGCTATTTAAACATTTTAATCAATGCTTATAGTTGTCAGGGTATAAAGTTTTACTTCTGATAATTTTATTTCTAAACATTTTCTACATCTCCCCTTTTTCCTCACTACCTCCCTCCTTCCCCCAGGATAGCCTCTGGATGTGGCTGACAATGACCTTGACTTTCTGATCCTTCTACTTCCGACTCCCAAGTGCTGGGATTGCAGGTGCGCGCCAGTCATACCCAGTTTTATGCAGTTCTGGGGACTGAACGCAGACACTTACGCATGCTAAGCAAACATTCTGGAGGCTGCTGTCCAGTCCAGCCTGTGTAAGGTGTTTGGAGAGCTCCATGAAAAGCCACTTGGTACCGAGGCGCTCTGGTTCCAGTTTTGAGTCAGCATTGACTCTGGAGCCACTGCCCTTCTCTAGGCTTGTTTTCACTTGTGTTTAGGAAGGGTAGTTCGCTCTTCCAATAATGACCTGCCCCACCCAACCTTAAACAAACAGCGGTTTCTGTGTCCGCCACTTTCCCAAACTGCCACCAGAGGGTGCTATAGACCAGCATTTGGCTGAGCTCCCGGCACGTCCCCTGGGACGTTGAGCCAACCCGGTGTTTTCCTGAAGCTGCCGGTTTTGCTAGTATGGGCTTCCTTGTAGCCACCTGCTCAGGCCCTTGTGAGTGAGCCCTAAACTCCTAGGATGATGGGATAGGGGCGCACTCTTGAGGCCAGATCCCTGCCAGCTTTGATAAATGGCGTAAGGTCCCAGGGTTCCCCGTGTCATGGACGACAGTCTTGAGTTTCTCAGCCTCCAAAGGGTTTCACACCTGGGTCTCACGATGGTTCGGTATTCCTTCCATCACAGAGTTACTTAGTAGCAAAAGTGCTCATCCTGTCTGCATGCCTGGCCGTCAAGAAGATTAACACGGCCCTTCAAAGACTTGGATGGATTTGTGGACCCTGCCGTCCTTGAAACCACAGTATCTGAAATTCCAGCTGCCTGGGAGCTTCTCAGAGGGCTCAAGCCTACATCCCCAGAACCTGAGAAGCAGTTCTTCCTCCAACGAGGTCAGAAATTGCCTTCGTTTGGTTTTGCAATTGACCTCTCCCACCCCAACCCCCCCCCAAAAAATCCTACTCAAGCCCTAGCATAGAGAGGCACCGGAACCTCCCTTGGAAGGGTCCTGTGCCTACATTCTTGATATTGTGAGAGTTGAGGCAGAGTTAACTACGGTTCAGACCTGCTTCCCGCTTACTAAGCACCTGCTGGCCAAAAGCTCCTGATCCCTTTGCCTCTGCCGCCGGATGCTGAAATTATAATCGCATATCTCTGTGCTGAACATATTTTTTCTTTTTGTGTTCCTTTTTTTTTTATCCCCCCTATTCTTTTCTTCGGAGCTGGGGACTGAACCCAGGGCCTTGAGCTTGCTAGGCAAGCGCTCTACCACTGAGCCAAATCCCCAACCCCTTGTGTTTCCTTTTTAGTTAAGTTCGTTTCCTTTCATGATGCTGGGGAAGAACCCAGGGCCTTCCACATGCTAAGCAAGCACCCCCCTGGACCCATATCCCCAGATGCGTTGACTGCCTTTTCTCTGATTCCAGACTGGGATCCCCTGGGAGGTAACGAGTCCCAAGTTCATCGTGGTCTCCTTTGTGAGGCCTGATCCTGAGTTCTGAATCCAGTGGCCCGTTCCACAGGAAGGACCTTCATGAGCGTCCCACTCAGCGTCTCTAATCACTCTATTTTGGTTTTAGTTTTTCAAGACAAGGATTCCTTGTGTCAGCCCTGGCCGTCCTGGAACTTGCTCCGTAGACCAAGCTGGCCTTGAACTCAGAAATCTGCCTCTGGCTCCAGAGTGCTGGATTAAAGGTGTGCACCACCATCCTGCCAGTCACTTTTTTAATTAAAAAATAATTTAACTTAACTGTTATCCTTTGAAATAGCTTATTGCATTTTATGCATATAAGTGTTTTTCCTGCATGTATGACTGCGCACCATGCTGGCTGGTATGCTGGTCAGCCAGTGCTCTCAGCCACGGAGCCATCTCTCCAGCCCGCCGAGCTTTCTCACCTGCCCCTCTAGTCTCCCTCTCCAGGGCACAGGCCTTTTGGAGTTGGGAGGGGGGTGTTCTAGTGCCAGGCCCGTCAGGAGACCCCTGCGGTCGAAGGTCAGAGTGTCTCATAGCAGTCGAGCTGATTCTGGACTGTTTCACCTGAGTTGTCCCCTTTGATGGCAGCTCAGTGGCTCTTCCAGGTGGGGAACCAACTCCAGTTCCCAGGACACGGGCATCAAGGCAGGGGCAGATGCTTCCACTGCCAGTGGGAAGTGAATGGTGCTTGGACTCTATCTCAGGTCTCTGGAGAGCCATTGAGCCACACGGCTGCCTGGAACCAACTTGGGGCAGGAATGGGCAGTTTGGAGTCTTTTTTCCCCCACTCTGTGGAAACCATCAAAGGTCGGAGGTCATGACTGTATTGTTAAGGCCAGAGAGAGTGTTGGGGACCCCTCCCTCTCTCTCTCGATGTAATAAAAATAAAGCCCCAAACAAAACAAAACAAAACAAAACGGGAAAACAACTAAGACTCTAGAAGTCGTCTTTGCGGCTTTGCTCCTATTAGACTTGAACTTGTGAGCTCAGCAGTGACACATTTGGAGTTGGGGTGAAAAGGAGCCCCGCCTAGGCTCAGCACAGTGCCCACAGAACCCACCGCTGGTTCAGGGTAGGGGCCACAGTCTCCCGCTCTGCCACTGCTCGCCTTTATCTGGGGAGGATTTGGGGTGGTGGGAAGGCGGGGGAAGTTGGAGGCAGGGCCGGCCAAGGTGGGCAGGAGAGATAGGGAAGTGGGGAGGGGGCCCGCCCTCTGGAGAGGGGTGGAGGAGGGAAGGACAACGCAGGACCTGCACAGTAGGAGGCCTCGCAGGCCCGGCCCCTCTTGTGGTTCCAGAGCTTCTGGTGCCTTCTATCCTTGCCAGGCAAGATGCAGCACCTTTAATTAGCACGCTGCAATCTCTCCCGATTCATCACCGTCGCAGTTTAATTAGCCGCAGGAGGCGCCCCTGCCCCCAGTTCTTGGCTGAGCAGCTGCCTCTCTCACAGAGGTGGCCAACACCTCAAAATGTCCCCTGTCACCCTCCTACTCATTTCCCTCCCCAGAATGTGGGGTGGGCACAGCCGGCTGCCTGGCTGAAACCTCAAGGAGACTGTGGGGCTGGGACCTTTGTGCTCAAGACGCTAAGCAATGGCTTCCTTCTCGGGCCCCCTTACAGGTCAGGTTGGGCTGGCCTGGGCTGGGGCGAACCTCCAGTTGAATGGGGCTGCAGCTGAGCTGTCCCACCGTTAGAGATTGCTTTCCCCTTAGGAAGCTGGGGGGTGGGAGGGGCTGTGCCCTGCGTTTCGCTGCTGCTTTCCACATTTCTTCCTCTTCCTCCTCCCCAGGCGGAGGCTCAGAAGGCTGGCAGAGAAGCTGAGACCCGGAGTGGGGCCAGGTCCTGGGACTCCACTCTAGATTCTAGGGCTTTGCTGGGAGACCTGAGGTGGAGGAAGAGACCGGGCAGGGCGAGGTGGAGCTGGGGAGGATGGGCCAACAGGAAGCGGGGACTGGAGGCTTTGGGGTCAGACCAAGAGTTACACTATCTGCTCTTGACAGGAACAGAGTATAGCAGCCGAATTCAGACAGAACCCCCACTCATCCCCCTTTCTCCCCAAGTTTTTCTCCCTGAAGACGGCTTCTAGGGTGTTTCTTTTCATCTCCTTTTTCTTCAGTGGGGGATGGAATGTTGGGCCAGGGCCCGTTCTCTGCAGCTTCACCATGGCTGACCGGGCCTTCTATGTAGTCTAGGCTGGTTTTGAACTTCCTGTGTAGCTAAGACTGACCTTGAACTTCTGAGCCTACTGCCTCCCCCTCCTAAATACTAGTATCACCATTGAGTACCATGATAGACAGTTTATTCAGTGTCAGGGGATCTCTCCCAGGAGTTTATGTGATAGTCAATGGAGTCTCTTCCATTGGAGCTATGTGCCCAGCCCTGGTTTTGTTTGGTTTTATTTGTTTAGACAGGATCTCACTAGGGTGGCCTCTAACTCTGTCCTCCTGGGTACTGAGGTTATGGGAATGCACCATCACACCCCTCATTAAAGACAGGCTCTCACTGCTGTGTAGACTTACTATGAAGACTATGAAGGCCTCAAACTCACAGAGATCTGCCTCCCCCTCCTTCTGAGTGCAGAGACTAAAGGTATATGCCACCATGCCTGGCTCTGGGTCATTCCTTTCTTTCTTTCTTTTTTTTTTTTTTTCCGGAGCTGGGGACCGAACCCAGGGCTTTGCGCTTGCTAGGCAAGCTCTCTACCACTGAGCTAAATCCCCAACCCCCATTTCTTTTTTTAAGATTTGTTTTTACAGGGTTGGGGATTTAGCTCAGTGGTAGAGCGCTTGCCTAGCAAGTGCAAGGCCCTGGGTTCGGTCCCCAGCTCCGAAAAAAAGAAAAAAAAAAGATTTGTTTTTACTAGTTTTGATTATGTGTCTATGTGTCTGGAGGTGTGTGCGTATGAACGCAGATGCCCAAAAGGTCAGAGGAACTGAATCTTAGTGGAATTGAACTCAGGGCCTCTGGAAGAGCAGCTCCCGCTCTTAACCCCTGAGCCACCTCTCCGATCCTGTTTTGTTTCATTCTGTTTATTCTGTTTCGTTGCTGTGACAGGAGCTTGTGATGTCTTGCCATGTAGTCCAGGCTAGCTGCAAACTTGCCATGGAGGTTGGCTTTCAAGTTGCAATCCCCCTGTCTCAGCCTCTAAGGACTGGAATGGCAGGCATAAACTGCAGAACCTGGGCAGCCCAACCATAACAATAACAACCATCAGGACCTTTGGGCTTCCGGGTGATACTTGTCAGGAAGCCTTGGACAGGTGACTTCTCTATACTCTTGCCAGTCCCTCACCAAACACACGCCAAGAGCTCAGCTTAAGTCACTCACTCAAGGCTACACAGATGATGTAGAACATGAACTCGGGAACCTCTAGTAACTTGTAAATGAGGGAAATGAGGCACAGAGAGGTTGAGCAACCAGCCTCGGGTCTCCCAGCAACAAAGTGAACTAAGTACACAGAGTCAGCCTGACCTTACCCACTACTGCCAAGCTACATTGTTCTGGGCAAGTCACCACAGCTCCTCGCCGCATCAGAGCCCCTGAGCAGTTAGGGTTGGGGATGTGGGCCTCCTATCTCACTCCAGTGGCTGCTCCTGGAGGTCAGCAGGAGAGATATCACCGGAAGAGCCATGAGTCCCCGAGGAGAAAGAGTGGGGCATCTGCCTGCCCCAAACCCCTTGGCTACTTTTTTGCTGGCCCAGAACCCTCAGAAGCTGGGAGCCCAAGGCCTCGGTTCTGGATACTGCCCCGCCATGAAGAGTAGGGCTGTCAAGAACAGCAGAAGGGGCTTCTAGCCACACCTTGCCCTGTCCCTGTGTGGAATCTGTCTCTCTGCTAGAGCCTGTGTGGAAAGTCCCACTTTTTGTGTGTTTGAGACAGGGTCTCATGTAGTCCAGGCAGGCCTCAAATGCCCTTCAGAGCAGAGGATGACCCTGAACTTGCAGGACTCTAAAATGCTGTTGGCTCCTGAGCAGAATGCAGGGCAGGAGCCTATCAGGGGGCAGCCAGAACGACGGAGAGCACTGGCTTTAGACAAATTCAGGCCAGGTTTCTCAGGAAGGCATCCCACTGGCAGGGTGACCTTGGACAGGGGGACTACGCCTTAGCATGCTCAGAACACTGACGTTATCTGTGTGTCCTGACCATGAGCCACCACGGTCAGGTTCTGCAGAGCCTGGACTGACAGAGGCAAAGGTCAGGTTTGTTTTCCTTATTGGAGCCCCTCCCCCTCTTCCTTTTGAGACAGGCTCTGTATGACCCGGGCTGGCCTTCAACTGTGAAGTTGAGGGGGAACTTGAACTTGGGACCTTTTTGTGTTCACCTCCTGAGTGCTGGGGTAAGCCGGGTTTTTATCCCGTGCTGGGGACTGAACCCAGGGCTTCACTCACACATGGCAAGTAAGCACTCTACAGACTGAGCCAGACTGAACGACGTCCTCTGCCCCTTCTCCTTTTTTCTCCTCACATAGGCCAGGATGGCTTTAGATTCACAAACCTCCTGCCAGTGCTGGGGTTGGAGGTACGAGCGAACGAACCACTACCCGACATGGCTAGTTTCTTTTTTGTCATTTGTTTGGGTTTTGTTGTTTTGCAAGACGGGGTTTCTCTGTGTAGCCTTAGGTATCCTGGAATTAACTCTGTAGACTAGGCTGGCCTCGAACTCACAGCTCTGCACCTTGAGGGCTGGGATTAAAGGCTTGCACAACTTCTGCCCAGCTCGGTTTCCGTGTCTACAATGTGGACCACTCTCACTGATTCCCTTCCTGCATCCCAGGTCCTGAGAGCGTGGGTTAGCAGGAAGCCAGGGTCTAAGGGGCAAGATGGAGCCGAGGCCTTAGATCACGTGTGGTACATCTCAGGCAGCCGCACACTCTGTGGGAGTAGGGGTCCGGGGGCTAGAGAGGTGAAGCTAGCCTTGGAACCCAGAGTCCAGCACTACTGTGACCTCACCACTGTGAGGCCCTGATTTCTTCCTCTGTAAGATATTATCAAGATGAATCGAGGTCTTAGCGTGTGCTGGGCCTTTTCTATGGTGTACGGTAGCTGCTCAATAAATGTCGCTGTACTCCGTTGATTAGTTAATTAATACAGTTTCTAGACCAAGGCCATCTGGGAGATGTATCTGGTTGCCGACTGCTAGAATTGCTTAGATGTGGGCGGGGAGATGTTAGAGGCCTCTTGAAAGTGGCACTGGCCCTACTCACTGACTCTGGGTCACGGCTTCTCTGAAGGGGCAGGGGCTCTTGAGGCTCTGACTCACCTTCCTTGCCTGAGGCTGGTTTGGATCAACCCAGAGCCCTGACAGGTGTTTTGTCTGTCTCTGGGAACCGGAGGCAGCTGTTGGGGGTAGAAAGGGAGCTGAACCAAGCTCGGCTGGGCAGCAGTGGGTGCTTTGGTCATTTCCTGATTGGGCGAAGACTTTTGGGTTTTCCTTCTTCTTTCCCTTCGGCTCACTCAGTCCTAGAGAGACCGCTACGTGCTGTCTGTCCATCTGTTCACATTCACTGAGCACCATTTGCAGGTTCAGCCCAGCCTGGCCCAGCGAGGCTTGCGTTCTAGCTTTTGTGAGCATTTGGGTAGAAGGCCAGATGCCCAAAGATGTCCTGGGGACCAGGGTGGTGGCACATACCTGGAGTCCCAGCACTCAGGAGGCTGAGGCAGGAGATTAAAAAATCTGAGGCCAAACGGAGCAACACAGGGGAATCCCACTTCCAGGAAAAATTACATTTATCTGATTGTTTTTCCACAGTGGTGCTGGGAAATGAACCCAGGATGTCGTATGTGCTAGGCAAGTGCTATCCTCAGGTTTCATTTTTATTTATTTTTGTTTGTGTGAGACAGAATCTCACTATGTAGATCTGCCTGACCTAGACTTTACTAGGTAGACCAGGCTGGCTTTGAACTCATAGAGATCTGTCTACCTCTGGCTCCACTGGGATTACAAGCTCATACTAGGACACCACTCCTGGCTATAAATGGCTACTTAGAAACTAGTTATCCTCATTAGTCATTACAGTGCCCCCGTGGATGTCAGAGCATGAGTGTTTGGAGTCTGTCCTTTCAGTTTTGGGGTTGAACGAAGGTCATCAGGCTTATCTGGCAAGCATCCTCACCTCACTGAGGTCTCCTTGAATTTTATCACCCGGGGATAACGACTGTGACCTTGACTCTTAAAGCCTCTGTGTCTCCATCTTTGAAGTAACTGTGAGGTTTGGTTGGTTTGTTTTGTTTTTGGTTTTGTTTTGTATTTTGTCCATGTGACAAAACGAGAACTCCATAGGGAGAAAGGTTTATTTTGGTTCTCAGTTTCACAAGGCTTGGTGTAACTTTAATTATTTCAATCCTTATTTTTAATGATGGTTCTTAAGTGCTTTAACCTCCCTTGTAGCCTACCACCCACCAGAGGTAGTGGAAAAAGAAAGGATATAGGGTACTGGACCAGTTTAGAAAGGTTCTTTGGGGGCTGAAGAGATGGTTCAGTGGTTAAGAGCATTGACTACTCTTCAAGAGGTCCTGAGTTCAATTCCCAGCAACCGCATGGTGGCTCACAACCACCTGTAATGAGATCTGAGTGTGTCTGAAGACAGTGATAGTGTACCCACACACATGAAATAAATAACTTTTTTTTTTTTTGGTTCTTTTTTTCGGAGCTGGGGACCGAACCCAGGGCCTTGCGCTTCCTAGGTAAGCGCTCTACCACTGAGCTAAATCCCCAGCCCCAATAAATAACTTTTTTAATTTAATTTAATTTTTTTTTTTTAAAGAAAGGTTCTTTGGAGCAACTCCCGTCTGAAATCGGCAGTTCAGTTCACAGGTCAGCAGCTGCGGCTCGATCCATCCGAAAACACTTCACAGATACACCAGCAGTCCAGTTGATAGAGTCAGATTAGCAACAGCAGTGACACGACCTAGCAGAGAAAGCCAGGCCTCCGCCTTGGCAGGAGTCGGCAGGAGGGACCAATGGGAATACCAGGAGATGTCCTTGGATGTGTCTCTCTTAGGGAAGCAAAGATCATCGAAGACTTGAGACCCACAGTGTTGCACAGCTAGCTGTACCAGCAAGCCAAGCTCGGCCTCTATCACTCCGTGGAG
Organism: Rattus rattus; assembly: GCF_011064425.1. Taxonomy (NCBI): domain Eukaryota; kingdom Metazoa; phylum Chordata; class Mammalia; order Rodentia; family Muridae; genus Rattus; species Rattus rattus. The sequence continues at coordinate 132,901,583 of NC_046158.1, read as the reverse complement.
TCCCATTTTTACCCTCCAAACATCACATGTCCTTCGAGTGCCTTGCCTCAGCCTTGCCTCAACATGTGTATCCAATCAGCCCCTGTCTTAGTTAGGGTTTACTGCTGTGAGCAGACACCATGACCAAGGCAACTCTTATTTTTGTTTTTAAGATTTATTTATTATTACATGTATATGAGTACACTGCAGCTGTCTTCAGACACACCAGAAGAGGGCAACGGAGCCCATTACAGATGGTCGTGAGCCACCATGTGGTTGCTGGGAATTGAACTCAGAACCTCTGGAAGAGCAGTCAGTAGTCTTTTTTTTTTTTTAATATTTATTTATTATGTATACACCATACAGCTTTCTTCCTACGTGTAGGCCTGCAGGCCAGAAGAGGATACCAGATCTCAGCATAGATGGTTTTGAGCCACCATGTGGTTGCTGGGAATTGAACTCAGGACCTCTGGAAGAGTAGCCTGTGCTCTTACCCTCTGCACTCCAGCCCCCCAGTCAGTGGTCTTAACCGTTGACCCATATCTCCAGCTCCAAAGACAATTCTTATAGGGACATTTAATTGGGGCTGGCTTACAGGTTCAGTCCATTATCATCAAGGCAGGAGCATGGCAGCATCCAGGCAGGTATGGTGCAGGAGGAGCTGAGAGCTCTACATCTTCATCTGAAGGCTGCTAGCAGAGGGCTGACTTCCAGGCAGCTAGGATGAGGGTCTTAAAGCCATGCTCACAGTGACACACCTACTCCAACAAGGCTGCACCTACTCCAACAGGGTCACACTTTCTAATAGTGCCACTCCCTGGGCCGAGCATACACAAACATGACAGCCTGAATCCATAGAAGCAGCAAGAAACTACGGCACGCCAACCAGTGCATGCGTTTCTCTCTATGACATTGCACCAAACGCAGCTCAACTACGAAATGTAAGGGGGACCAATACATGTGTGTTGTTTTGTTTTGTTTTTAAAACTGCTTTATACATGTGTGCTTTAATACATGTGTGGTGTTAGCCAAAAATCCTTTGCCACGTGTCCTTTCATGTGCTTGCTTTAGCATCCTCTCTCCAGTGTCTGCTTCAGCGAAGTCCCTTCACGCGTCTGCCTCAGGCTTTCACACCTGTGTCCACTTGAATGAAATGTTCCTCCACATGTTTGCCCCAGCAAAACACCATCCAACCGACTTTCCAAAGAACCCTCGTTTCCCCTTCAGCTTGGTCAATGCTGACGTCCTTGTTTCTAGGCCTGTCAGGAGGACACAGTGAGGAGGAACTACTGTCCTTGGGAGCCAAAGCGGCTGGGTCAGAGACGGGGTGGGGGATGGTGACAGAACATACCCCCAATGCCTCACCCAGTGACCCACATCCATGCCCACCTGGCACTCACTCAGCTCAGATCTCATCAGAGGATCCGTGACTGAGAGGTGAGGGCAGTGTCTTCAACGGGTCACCGCTGTTGTGCCATCAGCTGGGGATCAGACCTTCCACACATGGACTTTGGGGGTGGGGGATCACTTCACATCCACACCATCCGTAACAACGGACTAACTGAGCCTGGTTTTGGAAGTCATGAAGTTAAAGGAAGGGGTCACACAGCCACTGACCTTACACCCACTAGGGCTTCAAACATACTCTGCCACCAGACCCCCCTGCTGTGACTACTTTTGTGCCCATGAGGAGAACTGGCCAGGCTACAGCACCTACCTGACACGTTCTTGTGCTTCAGTCAGACCATAATTTAAGTATCCATCGTTTAAAAGTTGAGTTTGAGGACAGACCCGGAAGAGCCCTGGAGAATTGGAGAGTCATCCTCTGCCCACACACCTGCCATGGCCCGTCACTGGCCCCAGCCACACCCTTACGCCCTGAAAGGATCTGGTCATTGTGTGATATAGCAGAGGAACCGAGACCTGGCGACTCCAGCCCTCCAGGTGTTCCTGGGCTCATTTGCTTGGCTTAAAGCCAAGTCGTTGCTGCTGCTTGGCCCCCCAAGGAAGAGGTGGCCTCAAAGGACTGTTGTGCTGTCTACGGGAGGTACCTCCATTATGTTTCCACAGACTTGGGCAAAGGGGAACCCGGCAGGGTGGGGAGTAACCGCTCTGCTATTTTAAATAAGTATTTCTCCCATTTGTGCCTGCTGCTGGCCAAGCCCACCTCTGGGATATTGGTGTTTTTTCAGTTTGCTTGTTTTGTTTTTGTGCGAGTGTTGGGGCTCAGACCTAGGTATTCTAGGGAGGCACTCTTCTACCAAAATGCAGTCCTGGAGCCTTGAAGCTCTTCTCACTTTGTTTTTGAAAAGTTTATAATTATTTTAGGGTAAGATCTCTCTATGTAGTCCCAGCAAGACTTGAACTCACTAAGTACACCAGGCTGGCCTTGAACTCCTCACAGAGATCTGCTTGCCTCTGTCTCCCAAGGGCTGGGACTAAAAGCCTCTGCACCTGGCTTTAAAGGTTTATTTTTGAGTATATACACCTCTCTGTCTCTGTCTCTCTTTCCCCTACCTCCTCGTGCATGCACTCGAGTGTGTGTGTGTGTGTGTGTGTGTGTGTGTTGTATATGTACCACGTGTGTGCAAGTGCCTGCAGAAGTCAGATAAGCTGTCGGATCCCTTGGAGCTGAAGTCTCAGGCAGTTGTGAGCTTCCTGTCATGGGTTCTGGGAACTGAACTCAGGTCCCCTGGAAGAGCAGCAAGTGCTTTTTTTTTTTTTGGAGCTGGGGACCGAACCCAGGGCCTTGCACTTCCTAGGCAAGCGCTCTACCACTGAGCTAAATCCCCAACCTCAGCAAGTGCTCTTAACAGCTAAGCCAACTCCCCAGCTACTGTGCGGCTTCTTGAAGACTTAAATAATTCCCGTCAGGGACTTGAGGACCCCTCGCCATCTGTACTCTGCTTGCCTCCCTGTTATAGGTCGGTGCATGAATTAAATAGGTTAGGCCTTTTCCTAACCAGGGCTCAAACCCAAGCACTCTCACATGCTCGGCAAACACTTTCTCACTGAACTACTCTCGAGGCTGTAGTTAGGGCACCTCAGATCTCACCCTAGAACTGTCAAGAACCAGTTCTAGTACCTCTGCACACAGGGAAGCAGATCCTGATTCAGAAGCAACTGTTCTGGTCGGTGACAAGTGTGACAGGACTGTGAGCTTCAGGTCCACGCATGCAGGAAGTCAAGGAGGAGCAGCCCAATGTAGGCAACTGACCATCCAACCCAGCATGCTCCTCTCCAAGCCCAGGGGGCAACTCCCTGTGTGCTGGGGAGAGCAATAGATAGAGAAGCCTGGACCTCTGCTTATTGACCGGCTGAGGGGGAAGGGAGACTCCGTCTTCCCTCAGGCCTGGTCCCTCCTGTGCTCTGTTGGAGGCAGCTGCTCTGGGCCTCTCAAGCACAGCTGCCACCTGGTTTGTATCCTGTCCTTCTCTGCCCTCTGACCCTGACCCCCTCCTTTTCATCCTATCCAGCCCCTCCTCCGCTGGGTCCTCAGCCTCCTCCGGAGTCCGGTGGACCCTGGCATGAATCCCAGCCCAGCCTCTGCCCAGCACTGTGACTTTAGACAGGGGATAACACCTCTCTGAACCTAATTCGTCCTCCCGAAACCAAGCTTCCAGACAGAACCTGCCTTAGAACCGGTTTGGGTCTGGTTCTGACAACCCACATGTTTGCTTTGGTCTTCTGACCCAATGACTCGGGCTTGCTGGCCTCGGTTCCCTCAGCTGCAGAAGGGGGCCAGACTAGTACATCAGAGATTTAGGAATGAACTGAGGAAATGCAGGAGAAGTGCTCAGGGTGACGACAAAGCCAGGGTGCATGTTAGACTTATTATCCGCCATCCATCCACAATCCGGGTCTTTTGGACTGTTGTGAAAAGAATGGGATTCTCTGGCTTCTCCCCAGGCACCACATCCTTGGTCCCTGAGTCTTGTCTCTCCTGCTGCCATCAGACTAGACAGACTAGAACTCTGCTGTACACACACACACACACACACTCATACACACTCACTCACTCACACTCACACACACACTCACTCATACACACACACACAAACACACACACACTCATACACACTCACTCACACTCACACTCACACACACGCTCACTCATACACACACACACACACACACACACACACACACAAACACTCCTGATACATGGGGGAGCAAAAAGGAGAAGGACAGAGGAACAGGGGAAATCTAGGCACTGGGAGGAAGCATGGCAGGTGGTATTGTGTGACTTAGTGCAGGGTCTGCTGTGCTGGGAGGTTCAGTGAGAGGCTGCAGGGAAGACCCAGCTTCTCAGACCAGCGCTCCTCAGCACGGGTTCCTTACACAGTGCGCCTGGCCAGTGGTTACAGAGAACACAGAATTGTTTTTGTAGTTCTGGGATTGAATCCAGGGCCATAGAAGCACCCTGTCACTGAGCTCCATGGCAGGCTGGGAAATAATTCTGGGAAATTATTTCTAGGCGAGAAATAAGGAGCTGGGATGTGGCTCCCAGGGTGAGGCCTAAGTTCACCCCAATGCAGCAGTAAAAGGCCTGGTGGGGCCTGGAGAGCTGGATCCCTGCCTAAGAGCACTGTCTGGTTTTGCAGAGAACCTGGGTTCAGTTCCCAGCACCCACACGGCAGCTCATAACCGTGAAATTCTATTCCATGGGACTGAACACCTCTTCAGGTTTCCATGGGTGCTGTTCACATGTGGCCCACAGAGCTACATGTAGACACAACACCCATACACATAAATCCATAAAATAAAAATGAATAGATCTTACCAAAATGTGCCAAGTACACATTACTTATTTATTATATATTTAATTTTTGTTGTTGTTTTTTGAGACATGGTTTCTTCACATAGCCTGGCTGTCCTGGAAGACAGCTCAGTAGACCAGGCTGGCCTCAAACTCACAGAGACTTGTTTGCCTCTGCATCCTCAGTGCTGAGATTTAAGGCGTCCACCACAGTCAGGTTTTCTCTCTTATTGAGTTGGTTTCAGGTCTTCCTTAGATTTTGTCTATTTTCTTTCTTTTTTTTCTTTTTTCTTTTTTTTTTACAGTAAAAACTTGGAGCAGGGAAGTGGTAGCGTACGCTTTTAATCCTCGGGAGGCAGAAGCAGGTAGATCTCTGTGAGTTCAAGGCCAGCCTGGTCTACACAGAGAAACCCTGTCTTGAAAAACCAACAAAAGGGGCTGGAGAGGTGGCTCAGTGGTTAAGAGCACTGGCTGCTCTTCCAGAGGTCCTGAGTTCAAATCCCAGCAACCACATCGTGGCTCATGACCATCTGTAATGGAATCTGATGCCTTCTTCTGGTGTGTATACAATAAATGAATTAATGAAAAAAAAGAAAAAAAGAAAAACCAACAAAAAATGTCTGGGACGTAGCTCAGTGGAAGGGTACCTGCTTAGCATGCATAAGGCTCTGGGTTCAACCCCAGCACCAAAAGAAACAAAACTCCTGCTTTCTGTTTGCTAGGTGTGGTTAGCATTAACTTTCAGTGTGGATAGACTCTAGAATCACCTGGGAGATGGGTCCTGCCACGCCTGTGAGGGATTATCTCCACAGTCTTTTTTTTTTTTTTAAGATTTATTTATTTATTCTATGCATATAAGTAACTGTAGCTGTCTTCAGACACACCAGAAGAGGGCATCAGATCCCATTACAGATGGTTGTGAGTCACTATGTGGTTGCTGGGAAAAGAACTCAGGACCTCTGGAAGAGCAGTCAGTGCTCTTAACCGCTGAGCCATCTCTCCAGCCCTATCTCCACAGTCTTAACTAATGTAGGAAGACCCACCTTGATCCTGGGTGTGACCATTCCCTGGACTGTATAAAATGTGAAGAAAGCCCTCTGAGCATCCATCTGCAGTGGTCCCATCCCCTCTGCTTCTCCTTGAAGCCCAGGATTCAGTCCCCACCATAGCAGAAACCCAGTGTGGTGGTGCAGGCTTGCCGTTCTGGCATTCAAGAGGAAGGTCATTATCTGCAGGTTAGAAGCCAGCCTGAATTGCAGGAAACCATCTACAAACAAACAAACAAGCAAGTCGTAGTGGGGAAGGGAGAAAGTAGCCAACAGGTTCCACTGCCCCCTGAGGATCTGTAGGTAGTTTATGGCCACTAGGGGAGGGAGAAAGATTCTCTTCAGTGGTATAGCCACTGGTAAGGTGCCAGTATTCTTGTGAATAACTCTTATCCGTGCAAACAACTTTACTGAAACTCTCAGGGTACAAAAAAGAAGGAGGGGGGGTTGGGGATTTAGTTCAGTGGTAGAGCGCTTGCCTAGCAAGCACAAGGCCCGGGGTTCAGTCCCCAGCTCCGAAAAAAAAAAGAACCAAAAAAAAAAAAAAAAGCCATATACAAAAAAGAAGGAGGAGGAGGAAGAGGAGGAAGGAAGGAAGCAGGCAATCGAGAAAATGGAAAGGACATCAGCTGGAAGGAGAGTCAGTGAGAGAGGTAGGGAGACACGTCAACTGAAATACAGTACAGAGGCAGGTGTGGTAGCGTGCACATTTATTCCCAGCATTCAAAGCAAAGGCAGGTAGATCTCTGTGTGTTCTAGGCCAGCCTGGTCTACGTAATGAGTTCCAGGACAGCCAGGGCTACCCAGTGAGATACTCTACCTCAAAAGAAACAAACGACACAAAATGAAATTCATAGGATAAGGGTTATAGCCATGGCTTAATGGACCAAAGCGCTTTCTGCTCTTTCGGAGGATCCAGATTGGATTCCTAGCATCCATGTGGCTGCCTGTAACTCCCGTTTCAGGAGATCTGACACCCTCTAAAGGCCCCAGGCATGCGTGTGATACACAGACACGAATTCAGGCAAGATATTCACACACACAGACTAAAACCAAAAAATATTTAAAACTGAAAAAAAAAAAAAAAGCAGGGGGATGAAGAGATGGCTCAGTGGTTAAGAGCACTGACTGCTCTTCCAGAGGTCCTGAGTTCAAATCCCAGCAACCACATGGAGACTCTCCACCATCTGTAATGAGGTCCGATGCCCTCTTGTGTGTCTGAAGGCAGCCACAGTGGACTCATGTAAATAAATAAATAAATAAATATATTAAAAAATAAAATAAACGTAGTATAGTATATACAATTGTGAAAATGTCATACTGAAATCTATTATTATATATAATTAATTTATGCTAATTAAAATATTAACAAACAAAGGAAATGCATCGTGGCAGTCAGCTCACCAGAGAACCACTCTGAAGGGCTCCTCACTTCTCCCTGTATTTGTCCACATGTACAGCAAACAAACACTCTAGCCTAGGGTCTGAGGAGAGCTGGCAGACTTTCAGCCTCCTGGGCAGGCTTAGTGGTAGAGCACTCACTTGACATGTGCAAGCCCCTGGCTTCAACTTCTACAAAGTGAGAAGCAACTCCTCTATTTATTTATTTTAGGCTTATTTGTTTATATATTTCATGTATGTGTGTTTTGTGTATATGTACACCCTCACGCCAGAAGAGGACATCACATCCCATTATAGAGAGTTATAAGCCAGATTGTGGGTGCTAGGAATTGAACACAGGACCTCTGGAAGAGCAACCAATACTCTTAGCCCCGGAGCCATTTCCCTATCCCCTCACCTGTATCTGTATCTGTCTGTCTGTCTGTCTGTCCGTCCGTCCGTCCATCCATCCATCCATCTATTGCAATTAACGAACTGTTCCTTTTGTGTGGAGGCGAGAGGACAACTTGTGACATCATTTTTCTCTTCTCCCACCTGAGTCCTGGGACTGGAACTCAGGTCATCAGACTTGGTTGTAGGCACCTTTACCAACGGGGTCATCTCATTGGCCCCACTCTCTTATTTTATTTGTTTAAAACTTAAAAATAATTAAAAATAAAAATGTAAAAACACTTATCTATTTCTGCATGGGGGATACACATGCACCATGGTCCCTGCATATGTGATAGTCAGAGGACGATCGGCACAAGTCAGTTCTCTCCTTCCACCTGTGGGCCCTGGGAGTTGAACTCAGGTCATCAGGTTTGGTGATAATTACCTTTACCCGGGGAGCCATCTTGCCGGTCCTCTTCATTTACTTACTTACTTATTTATTTAATATTTTTTCTTTTTCCCTGCCCCTTTATTTAATATATTTTTTATTGATAACTGTCTTTTGTAGCTGAGGCTGGCCTCAAACTCACGATGTGGCTAAGGCTGACCTTGAACTCCTGATCCTCCAGCTTCCATCTTCTAAGAGGTGGGATTACGGTCTTGTGACACAACACCTGGCTTAAACAAACAAAATCAACTCAAACAATCCCCCAGAACGGAACTTCTTTAGTGGCTCCAGTCAGAACAGTAAGATGCTCTATGGCTTTTCTGCCTCTGGGCGCTGGGTTTGTACCTACTTGGTCTTTAATAATAACATTGTAGCAGGCACCCTCCCTCATGTGTAACTCTATGATCACCTTGCTCATTGTTATTTTGTGTTATTGTTGGTGGCAGTGGAAGTGTTAGTAGTTTGTTTACAGGATCAATTCCAACACAAGAACAGCTAGGTAGCTCTGCTGGTCCTAGATCTCTCCAGGGAGCCTAAAGAGAGAGGGCGGGCTTCCAGGAGCCATGAGTCTCTGGACCTGGGGAGTGCCTCAGGCCCAGCTATAAGGACTAAGCAGCTCTTACAGAGGCCTCATGCTACCCCCAGGGCCAGCCTCTTTGTCCAGTTGTAGCTACCAGTACGTTTGGCCTCCTGAAGTTCTTTCTCACCTTCTGAGCCTCCAAACAAGCCTCCACAGAAGTGTCTCCAGCTCCCCTCCACCCAGTCATGGTCGGGGTTGGTCTCTGTCCGTGTGTGTGTGTGTGTGTGTGTGTGTGTGTGTGTGTGTGTGTGTGTCTCCCCTCTCCTCTTCCTTTTTCCCTCTCTCTCTCCCCACTCCTTTCCTCCTCTCTTTGCCCACCACTCCTTCCCTTCCCCTCCCCTCCCTCCTCTCTCTGTTGTTTCCTCCAAGGTCAAGTTCAGGCAGGTAGAACTGGCTCCATTCAGTTCAGGTGAACGTCCGTTCCCTGAAAGAGGAATGAGTAGGAGAACGGAAGCTGACCACCCTGTAGAGGAGTCCCAGACACAGACACAGGGTTCCAGACCCAGTGCCAGGGATGAGTGACTATGAGGCTTCCACGACTGAAGGCTGGGGACCTGGGGGTGCTGTGCTGGAAGGGAAAGAGGCTATTCTGGAGAGGCAGATGCTGTGCACACTGTAGAAGGAAAAGCATCGTAAACTCTGGAGCCCGGACGTAGGCTCACATCCTGTCTGCTGCTTACAAGCTGCATGACTCTGATCCTAGCTTCTATGTGTCTTACATTTTCCAACAAAAAAATTAGGGTGTGGATGAAGCTATGGTTCAGTAGTGAGTGCTTCCCAAGCACACGCAAAGCCTTGGTTCTATCTCCTGTACACATGCCACGCCACACATACCACACCATCACCACCACCATCGCACACACACACACACACACACACACACACACACACACACACACACACCGCCACAATCACCATCACCAAACACAAATCAGGATAGTAACTACCCTCAAAAAGTGACGAGCAGGCTTGTTTAAATTCCTGGAACCAGGACATGCCCTATGGGGAGGCCTCTCCAACCTTACCCCGACCTTGCTGACCTCTGGGTGTTCAGGCACACAGATGGGCTGCTGTCTCCTCCCGGGGTGGGGGTGGGGGTGGGGACACCAGACACAAAGGACACGACTACTCAAGGGCAAGTCCAAGCTGGGAGGATAGATACAGCTGTGTTCTTCATACAGCATCCTGTTGGAAGGTCTGGCGGGGGGAAGCCACGAGCTCACTCTTCTGCCTGCAAGTCCAAGGTCATCCTCTGGTCACAGAGAGGCCTGCCCTGCCCAGAAGAATAGTGGTGGGCCCACCTTACAGGGTAGTATGATGCTATTGCCTTGAAGCCAATTCTGACTGGTTTTGGAGAAAGGAAGCCACAGTCAATTTAGGAAGAGGGTCCTGGAGAAACCTGAGACACCCAACCCTGTCTGGCTCATACAGATGCTGTCTCCCAGGTCTTGTCGGACCTCAGGTTCCCAGCTAGGAGGCCAGGCTCTTTGCTTTGGAAGTTTTGGGCATCATATATATTTCAGAAAAATATTCTCATTATAAAAAATCTCAAACATTCGACTGGAGAGATGGCTCAGAGGTTAAGAGCACTGACTGCTCTTCCATAGGTCCTGAGTTCAATTCCCACCAACCACATGGTGGCTCACAACCATCTAATGAGATCTAATGCCCTCTTCTGGTGTGTCTGAAGACAGCTACAGTGTACTTATCTATAATAAATAAATACATCTTTAAAAAAATTTAAAAACCTCAAACATTAATAAAACACAGCCAATAAAGAACAATCAACGTCACCCAATTTTCTGAGCTCTGTCCCCTCAGACTTGTGAGTTGGTGAGATGTGTAGACATTTTTCTGTGGTGGGCACACAGCCCTAGTGTTACCCCTGTGCCACCCATGCCCACGTCCAGGTCCTGGTATTAGGTACTTGTTTGTTTAGGTCTGCTTCTCACAGAAACGCTAACATGCATGTTAGATGAAAGATGTTTTAGATTTCACTGGGCACCTCATGGACATTTTTTTTGTGTGTCAATACATACGCAGTCACCTCCATTTTAGTAGCTGAGGAGTCCTCTTCCTTCTCTTTGTCCTCCTCCTACTCTTTGTCCTCCTCTTCCTTCTCTTCATCCTTTTCTTCCTTTTCCTCTTCCTCCTCCTCCTTTGAGGCAAGTGTCTCCGGTGTTGCTGTTCAGTCTGGTCTCATTCCTATGCCTCAGCTTCCAAAGTAGCTGGGACTGTAGGTGCCTGTCACTATACAGAGCCTGTCCCCAACTCCATAACATGAGCTGACCCCTCATTCTCTGTGCAAACCCTTGCAATGCTGGGGTCAGAACCCAGGCCTCTGTGCACCCTGGGCAAGGGCTCTACCGCTATGCTGCACCCCCAAGCCTGGACAGTCTGTGGTCAGTAAACATTTAATTCATCTCCAGTGTTTAGTTTTTGCAAGCAACCTGACAGTTTCACTGCAAGCTGAAGGAGTTTTTCAAGGGCAGGGGCTCACTAAACCTCTGGTTTCTTGAAATGCACAGGTACGCAAAACAAATTGCCCTCTGTGAAATCTGACATCCATCCTATCCCATCCACTCCTAGACTCAAGCGGTTCTCGTGCCTCAGCTTTCCTAATACCTCGGACTACAAGACATGGACCAGTGCACCCTACGTGTTGAGTTGACTTTAAAACATTTTAAAATTACACACACACACACACACACACACACACACACACACACACACACACACGGGGGGAGAGAGAGAGAGGAGGGGGAGGGAGGAAGGGAGAGAGAGAGAGAGAGAGAGAGAGAGAGAGAGAGAGAGAGACTCATTATTATATGGATGTATTTTCAGGTGCTACATCATGTAGGTGGGGGGATCAGTGGACATCTCGCAGGAGTTGATTCTCTCCTTGTCCTGTGTGGGTCTTGAGGAGTGAGCTCAGGTCATCAGGCTTGGTCATAAGCAACTTTACCTGTTGAGCCTTCTCAGGGCCCTGGAAAGACTTTTCGTTGTTTGTTTGTTTGTCTGTTTGTTTGAGGTAGGGTCTCACTTTGTCGCTCTGGCTGGCCGGGAACTCACTACGTAGACCAGGCTAGCCTCAAATTCTCAGTGATCTCCTTGCCTCTGTCTCTAGAGTGCTAGGATTTAAAGTACCCATCACATTCCTGGGTCTGGGTTGACTTGAAAAATGTTTTTATCATTTCATCTTGTATGTGTGTTGTTTGCCCACATGTACAATATAAATCCCGTGTTTGCCTAGAAGTCAGAGAGGGCTCCAGATCCCCTGGAGCTGGAATTACAGATGGTTGTGAGTCATCGTGTGGGTGCTGAGACTCAAACCTGGGTCTTCTGGATGAACAGCCAGTTCTCTCAACCGGTGAACCATCTCACCACTTCCCCTGGCTTGACCTTCAAAGGCCAGGTAACCTGCCAGTCATCTTGGCTTGCATCCCTGGTAAAAAGGAGCTCTGACCTCCGGTTGGGATGATTTCAGGGGCAAAGGGAAGAAGCCCTCCCATTCATATCTCTTCAATGGCATTTTCTTGGGGTTCCTTCACAACAGATCTGGGGATGGCTTACCTGGCTTGGAGTCTTCAGTGTCTCAGTGTCCGAGATGCCTGAATTCCCACAAAGGCTGAGATGGCAAGACAAGAGGGCAAAGGGCTGGAGAGATGGCTCAGCGGTTAAGCGCACTGACTGCTCTTCCAGAGGTCCTGAGTTCAATTCCCAGCAACCACATGGTGGCTCACAACCATCTGTGATGAGATCCGATGCCCTCTTCTGGTGTGTCTGAAGACAGGGACAGTGTACTTATATACATAAAATAAATAAATAAGTCAAAGGAGGAGGAGGAGGAGGAGGAGGAGGAGGAGGAGGGAGGACTTGGGCGCTAGAAAGCAAAGGGGAGGCCGAAGAACCCCTCAGTGCTGGCTGGTTCATGCCCAGGGCTTGTGCTGCACTGTTCATGATGAGGGGCAGCATGGGGCAGGGTGAACCAGAGGCTCAGCTATGAACCAGCCCTGCCTGGCACAGCGTGGCATTCTGCTCTGTCGCCACACAGTGATCCACACCAGGCTTGGCTCCCACCAAACTTCACAAGATTAAAACCCAAACAGCCACAGCCACAGGGCCTGTGGCCACAAGCACTGTGATGATTGGCTTCTTATGGAGGGGTGGTGGAACATCACGGGATCCAATCTGGTGGGCTCTATGAGGGAAGACTTCCAGCTGGTAAGCACAGCCTGACCAAAAGCTGTCTTGGTAGTGATCACCACCTCATGGTGGAAGCCAAGCCCATGTCTCTGTGTGATGGCACAACCAGATGACTAGAGGCCAGACCTGCACCACAGGGTAGCTCACGGCTGAGCCCATGCTTATTCTTGTCTGTGGTCAGCTGTTACCACTAAAGACGCGGCGGACACTGTGACTTCCATTCAGCCAGTGACAAAGTTACTACGCTGGGGCTCCGTGGACACAAGACCAAGACTAGGGAGTCCCCGTGAGAGCTTGGAGCAGCAACAGATCTACACTACAGGAGGGACAGGAAGGTGGGGTAGGGAGGAAGGGGCCAGGCAGATGGATGAAGGAATAGAGAGATAGAGGGCAAGATGGATACAGAGATGAGTGGAGAGAGGAATGGACGGACTGAGATACAAATGATCGGGGCCAGAGAAGCAGGAAGGCCTCTGACCTTGGGCAGAGATGGCAGTCACTGTTAGGGGTGCTTCAAGGCACTTGACTTGAGGTTTCCAGGTAGGAAGTAGGAGCAGGGCACCCCAGTGTGCTCCCGGCTAGTGGGCAATGGGCAGAGATAGCAGAGGCTGCAGGAGCTATGCCTGAGACATGGAAACACACTAGAGGCTTAAGAGACAGTCTGGGGGGCTGGAGAGATGGCTCAGCGGTTAAGAGCACTGACTGCTCTCCCAGAGGTCCTGAGTTCAATTCCCAGCAACCACATGGTGGCTCACAACCATCTATAAATAAATAAAAAAAAATTTTTAAAAAAGAGACAGTCTGGGCTGGACAGAGAACAGGAACCTAGGATTCTTGACTGAGAGGAGAAAAGGAGGATCGCTGAGGGCCTTGGGAGTGGTGGTGACAGGCTATGGTGCTGGAGAGCAGGGGTCAGTGGTAGGCTGTGGCATTCACTAGTTAGCTGGTTTCTTTCTTACTTGTTTTTGTTTTGAAACAGTTTCACTATGTAGCCCAGGCTGTCTCAACCTCGCCTAGGTCTACCTGTCTCTGCCTCCTGGGATTAAAAGTGGGCACTGTTACAATATAATGGCAAGTTATCAACTCTGATACGATCTATAATTACCTGGGAAGAGAGTGTAATAAGGGATTGTGTAGATCAGGTCGGCCAGTGGGAATGTCTGCTTTGGAAGGGGCTTATCTTGGTTAATTTTTAAATTATTAATTTTATTTATATGAGTACACTGTAGCTGTCTTCAGACACACCAGAAGAGGACATCAGATTCCATTACAGATGGTTGTGGGCCACCATGTGTTTACTGGGATTTGAACCCAGGACCTCCAGAAGAGCAGTCAGTGGGCTTAACCACTGAGCCATCTCTCCAGCCCCTTATCTTGGTTAATTAATGGAGGAGGTCCCACCCTGACCATGGAAAGCATACTTTAGGTTTGGGTTCTAAGTGTGGAAAGTGAACTGAGCGAAGCGTGCGTTCTTTCCTCTCTGCTCTGGCCCGTGGATGGGACGCAGTCAGCTGTTAGTTCCTGACACCTTGACTTTCCTGCTATGGCAGACTGTACCTCAGAACTATGAGCTTCAACAAACGCTTCTTCCCACAGACATTACTGTCACAGTGTTTTCTCACAGCAATAGAAAAGAAACAAAGACACTGAGCCTCTGCTTCCCAGTCTCTATGTAGAGACAATAGAACCGTCCCTCCAAGAGAAACCTCAGGGCAGAGACCTCCTGTAGAGGGACAGCCATGAAGGAACTTAGGACTGGGGATATCTCAGCGATAGATGGGTGTTTCAGCATGCATGACATTCAGGTTCTGTCCCCAGAATTGTACAGTGGGAATGTCCTGGCTAGTGTGGCTACAGGCCTTAGTGTATATCAGGCCCAGGTTGTTGTTGTTGTTATTTTTTTTCCATTTCAAATGTTATTTATGTTTATTTTATGTGTATGTCTTACTTGCATGCATGGCATGCAATACCCGCAGAGGCCAGAAGAGGGCGTCAGATACCGTGGAACTGGAGTTACTCTCAGCCGTTAGCCGGTAAGTGGGTGCTTATGAACAGAACCCAGATCCTCTGCAAGAATAGCAGGTGCTCTTGATTACTGAGCCACCTTTTGGGCCCCAAGCACTCTTTTTAGTTTATTAATTAATTTACTTATTTGCTTCTTGCGTGCCTGCATACGTGTCTGAAGCACATGCGAACAGGTAAGACCCGGATCCCTTGGAGCTGGAGTTATAGATGGCTGTGAGCTACCTGATCTGTATGGGTGCTCGGGAACTGAATCTGGGTCCTCTGAACAGCGAGCATTCTCAAGCACTGAGTAACTTCTCCAGCCACACCCCCCCCCCACACCACATACCATTATTTTTGGAGTGTGTGTGGCAGTGGTGGTGGGGGCAGGTCAGGGTTTCTCTGTGTAGTCCTGGCTGGCATGGATCTTTCTGTGTAGACAGGCTGGCCTTGAACTCATTCAATTAAAAGCATTCACCAGCACATCAGTTTTTTGGAGACAGGGTCTCTTACCATGTAGGCCAGCTGGCCTGGAATTGCCAGCTACATAGACCAGGCTGTCCTCCCCAGTCTGCTCCAGAGGGCTGGGATTAAAGATATGTACCAGTTCACCTGGTGCCAGGTACTCTTTGGTGCCTGTCCTGCCCCACCTCTTCTGTTACGCTGCCCTCATTGTCACCTGGGTGATTGTGAACCCTACACGTGGCTGGTGACTTGCGGCACTCCCTGACTCAGATGGCTGTAATTCAAGCTACAGCTCTCTGCGGCCAGCTCAGGACTCTCCTGCACTGGTACCCAGCTCTCCCTGCATATACTCAATAGACCTTATACTGTATGGCTAACAGACTTCAGCCAGGGTCAGCAGGACTCCACTACCCAGCGTCTGCTCTCCAGGAGCTGAGAAATAGCCGTCTGCTTTGGGCCTGGGGCTGGCCACAGCCTTAGTTTCTGATCTAAGATAGAAGAACTGGCAATCTGACTTGACAATTCCTAAGGGCCTTGTTTGTCTCCCCCTTCCCCCCTCCCCCGTCCCCCATGCCCGCCCTCTGGCTTGTATTCCCAGTTGGCATAGTGCGGAAGGGAAGGGTGTGGGGCTCTGTCCAGACCAGGGGACTGGCAAGAGGTTTGAGTTCTACTCTCTACTCCCCACTGCTACCCCTGTGATGGGCATGCCTCTCCTCTCTCCACCTGGATAAATCACTTCATTCCAACAAGCCTCAGTTTCCCAGTCACGTAGAGACTTCCCTCCTCCTGTCCCAGTGGCCAGCTGCTGGAAGATAACCTGAACTATGGAATAGGGAAGTCACTGGGGAGAATTACTGCCGTGACTGTACGTATGGCACCTAAACGACATCGAGACCGAGATGCCCCCACGACAAAGGCTGGAGCCCTTGCGGTTTTCTCTGCTGAACAGACAGCCTCCCTGGGGTTGTCCAAGCACCAGCTTGAACTCTCCGTCAGCAGATATCCCCTGAGGGGCCCTGGACTATCTTAGTTAGGGTTTCTCTCGCTGTAAAACACACGGCCAGAAAGCAACTTGGGGAGGAAAGGGTTTATGTCACCTCACAGATTATAGTCCATCACTGAGGGAAGTCAGGGCAGAAAGTTAGGGTGGAAACTGGAGGCAGGGACTGGAACAGAAGCCATGCAGGGGTGCTGCTTACGGGCTTTCTCCTCACACTTACTCAGCCTGCTTTCTTTTAACCCCGGGACCACCTTCTCCGGGTGTGGCACTACTCACAATAAAGTAGGCCCGCTCACACCAATCATCTTCAAGAAATGTCCCACAAGGCAATCTGGTGGCAGTGTTTTCTCATTTGAGGTTCCCTCTTCCCAAACGACTCTAGCTTGTGTCAAGCTGACACAAGACTAGGTAGCATTGTGACCACGGGGAGGGGGAGGGGAGGACACGCAGCCTCTCGCTCCTACATCCTGTCCCTTCTTCTTCCTCTTCCTCTGTGACCCACTACCCTGCCCTGCCACCTGCCCTACTTCCCCTGGGCCTGCTCCTGTCTCAGGAACTCCTAGATACTGGGATCCGGGCACACCTCCTCTGCCAAGTACCCTCCAAGGTCAGCCGTGCAGAGCACCGTGAGGCCAAGGGGAGGGAGAACAGTGGCCTTGTGCTCTGCAGCCTGCTGTCCCAGCTACTGTCCCAGAGCCCATGTGCTGCTGTGGTACACCCCACGCCCTTATCACAGGAAACCATCCCAGGGTCTCTTCCTTAGGCCATTCTGTCCTTCCCTCTGCTCTGACCTGTCCTTTCGCCTCTGTCAGGCCTTCTACAGGCTCCTCTCTTTCCTGCTGTCCCCAGACTGGGTGAGGAGGACCCCCCCTTCTCTTTAAGAGGGAATTTCTTAAGTCATAGCTGTGCAGGTCTGGAGGGGGCCGCGAGCCTGAAAGGCGAGAGCACCCCAGCTTCCCAGGTGCAGCGAGCCTAGCTGGGCGTCTGGCACCTTCTGCGCTCCTTAGATGCACGCTGGATAGTTGAATGGACACCCCTCACTACCCTCCACATGGCCACCCAGGGCAGTTAGGAGTCTGTGTGACTTCAAGCACAGCCAGACTGAGCTATATTTAGACACCAGGGCCAGGGCGAGCTTCTGGGGCGGAGGAGGTGGCAGAGCCCTGCAGCGGGGCCCCAGGGGACTCCTCATGCAGTGGGACAGCCGCTGTGTGAGAGGCCAGAGTCATTACACTCCCACAGGCTCCCCTACCCGGGAAAGGCAGGGACAGTTTCCCTGGAGGCTCTCAGGCTGGGTTCAGAAGCAGCTCGGGAAAAATAAGAGCGGGTCTGGTTGGTCAGTTCTGACGCTGGGCCAGGCTGAGGGCAGGAGTTTGGGGGCTCCTTCGGTCAGTTCCTGTTCTGTCGGCTTGTCTTCCCTCCCTCCCTCTTCAGTGGGCACCTAGCCAGGCTAGCTGGGTGTGGCCAGTGGGCAGCCCAGGAGGGCTTCTCCTAGCCTTGGTCACCAGCTAGCTACCCAGCTCTGGGGCGGGCAGGAGGCAGGATGGATGTTCGCAATAATTACCCAGCTGCAGCTTCCTCAGAGCGGCAGCCATAGCAACGGGGCTGGCGCCCCAGCCGCGGCCAAGGGGCAGGGGGAGACATGGGCGCCTTGGGAAGGTCGGGGCGGGTGGCATGAGCCCTAGGCACAGCCCCCAGCTCCCTCTGTTGGCACTCTCACGGGCTCATTCGTCTCTGGGGGCGGGGGAGGAGGCTTTGTCAGCACCAGGAGGCTGGCATAGCCCAGGGGAGTCTCAGGGGAAGCGCCATTCCCCTTGCCAGGACCTGTGGGACAGTGAAAGCAGGTATGGGGGCGGGCGGGTGTGCCTAGACTTCCAGTACTTAGAGTTCAACTGGGCCGGTGCATGGCCCCCCTCTTCAGCTGCTAGCCGCAGACCCAGGACGCCAAATGTAACGACCAACAATGCCATCCCTCTCTCTCCAGGACTGCTACACCCTGTGGCTGCTGGAGCTCCCTTAGGAACTGATGTTTATGGCTCAGACGCCCAGGTCCTCTCAAGGATTGGCAGGATTGGCTCTGCTTGGGCTTTTTTGTTTTGTTTTGTTTTTTGTTTTTTTCCTGTGAGGGAGGGCCTTGGGACCACCAAATCACCTCACCCACTTTATTGTAGGAGGGCCCGCCTCCTTCCTTCCCTCCTGTGGAAGTTGGATTAGTGGGGACTGTTTGTGCTCATTTTATAGGCAGGAGAATGGAGGCCAGAGAGATGCTCTTGATTCATCCCAGGTGTCACCGTCTCCGCAGGGCTGTGGAGCCGCTCGACCCTCCAAGCTCTCTGGTCGTGCTGTACATCGGTCAGCCAGGAGTTGGGACTCTGACCTCAGGGGGTTGAGTCAACTTCTCTGATCTTTGGTTTTCTTCTTTGAAAGAGTAGGATGGAGCAGGATGTGTCCCTGTAGACAGTGCAGGGCTTAAAGAAAGAAAGCAGAGCGAAGAGTATGGCACCTGGCTCGTGGGAAGTGTGAGGCAGTGTTACAGCTAGAGAGGTGTCTTTTCGTATTGTTGTTCCAACAGGGGGAGGCGAGCAGACCTTGATGTTTACCGAGGCCCCTTTGGCTCTGTCGGCTCCCTAAGGTTTTTCTGGGCTCATGCCAGCTGGGCTGGGCAGGCTCTGGGACGTGGGAATTCACAGCCCAGTGAGGAGGTGGGTGCTAATAGGCTAATCCCAGGAGTCCCAAGTCTTCCGAGTCGCACCAGTCTGAGGCATAGACTGGAGAGAGCAGAAAGAGGTGTGAACAGGCCCGAAATGGAGCCCTGGGTGGGGCAGGGTCCTGGAAGTTTGCAGGGATTAATGTCACCCCTGTGGGGGTGAGGGCTAGAAAAATCAGAAGAACATTTTAGAATAGAGAGTCCCTGGAGGATCTGAAGAGGGGGCAGGGTTTGGGGGCATAGGGAGACTTAGCTTGGGCTGGTTCCTGGGTCTTCAAGACCCTGAGCTCTAGAGCGTGACTCTGAAGGGTGCCTAGCTCTGTCCTGGTGGGGTTTTGTCTACTTGACACACAGAGTTATCTGGAAAGAGGGCGCTCAGCTGAGAAAATGACTCACCAGATTGGCCTGCCAGTGATCTCACCGATCCTACAGGACATTTTTTTTTTTAAATTAATGATTGATGCAGGTAACCCCATCCCCTGGGCAGGTGGTCCTGAGGTGTGTGAGAAACAAGAAAGCTACAAGGAATAAGCCACAAGCAGCATTGCCCCATGGCTTCTGCATCCTCTAGTTCTTCCCCTGACTTCTCTTCATGATGGACTGTGACCTGGACATGTAACCTGAAATAAAGCCTTTCCTCCCCACGTCATTTATGGTCTTTTTTTTTTTTTTTGGTCATAGCAATAGAAACCCCAGCCAAGACAGGGCTGGCATGTGTTATGAGTGAATGAATGAATGACTTAATGATGGAGAGCCATCTTCTGCCCTAGCCCAGCACTCATCCCCTCTCTCTGCCTCCTCCTTTCCTCAGACCCTCTCCCAGGCACCCTAGCCTTCCTGACCGGCTTAGTCTAGTCATTTTATCAGTCACCTCCTCTGGGAGCCCACCGTATGAGGTGAAGGATCGGGAAGTAAATGGAAAAACCCCAGCTCAGCAAGCTTGCCACTGTGTAAGGAGAACATTCTCAGGAAGGAAAGCACATGCCAGGCCAGTCAGGACACCACTGGAGAGTGGCACTGAAGGATCAATAGGAGTGGCTTTGAAGGACCAGGCTGCTGAGGTGGAGGACAGCCCAGCAGGGTGTGCCATAGAGGAAGGTAGCAAATATATTGAACTCCGGCACTATGTCCGGCCAGTGTTCTGTGTAAGCTGGTGAGAACTGTTTTTTTTTTATTTTTTTTTTTTTTTTTTTTTTTTTTTTTTTGGAGCTGGGGACTGAACCCAGGGCCTTGCGCTTCCTAGGCAAGCGCTCTACCACTGAGCTAAATCCCCAACCCCTGGTGAGAACTTTTTCATTGAAGTCCCATGCCTTTTCCTCCTCCTCCTCCTCTTCCTCCCTCTTCCCCTTCCCCTTCCTTTTCTTCTCCTTCTTCTTCTTCCTCCCCCTCCTCCTCTTTCTCCACCTCCCCCTTTCCTCCCCTCTTTCTTGAGTTTAGCCCTGGCTAGACTCAAATACATGGAGGATCCTTCTGCCCCAGCCTCCCAAGTGCTGGGATCAGGAGCCTGTGCCACCAGCACCCGGCATAATTCACTTTTATTGAAGGATTGAGGCCCAGATGTTAAGTGACTTGTCCAAGGTCACACCATGCAAACACCAACATCTGTGCTTTCAATTAAACAGACTTAGTACAGGCTGAGCTGGACCATGGAAGGTTAGGAACCAGTACCCGGTCCTGGGAGAGCCACACTGACGTAGGGGAGGTGGCTGGGATGGTCCAGGCCAGCTTGGAGGCAGTTGTAATAGTATATAAGAGGGGTGGTGAGGGTTGACCCCAGTGAGAGGTATTTACAGAAGACTAGACAGGTTGCCTTTGGAAGACACCGAAAGGCAGGAGTGGTTGGAGAGGCTCCTGGAGGACGTGCGCAGATCCACTGGGGCTGAAGTTTGCGGAGTTCTCGGAGGAAGCTGATGCTCTCTCTTTGCCAGTTGGTTGTACATGCTAATGACTTTATAAATTCTCTCTGCGACATTATGTACTTTAATATTAAAAGGAGGAAAAGAAAGAAAAGGCAGGTGGGATAGGGCAGCACTTAACCCAAATGAAGTTGCCTGAGGCTCCTATCTCAGGCTCAGTGCCACTACGGATTTCCCAGCAAGCCAAGGGCAGAAGGCATCACCGAGGGTGGCAGTGACCCTTGAGTGTGCTTGTAGCTGTTGTGGATGGAGAGTCCAGGCGGGGGGCTGCCCTGGGTTCCTTCTAGATGCTGCTGGAACTGCAGAAACTGGAGAAGTTTCTGGAAGCCTGGCATCAGCATTCCTTCTCTCTCTGGTTTCTCAAAGCTGGTCCAGTAAACTGAGCCCAACTCCGCCCCACTCCCATTCCCCTCACCCCACCACCCCAGCTGCCCACTGCAACAAGACAGGCAGGTGGAGGCTGGAGCTGCAGGTGCTGTGCGTGTCATTTGAGCCAGGAAATTGCTGCCCCTACAGGGAGGGGAGTCCTTACAAGAAGGGGGAGCTCCATTCCCATGGGTGCCTTCCAGTTAGCCCACTGGCGTCCCTTGGCTCTGAACCTGGGACAAAAGTGTTGCTCCATTGGCCCTGACCTGGTTATAACCCCCACCCCCCTCCTAGGCATCTGAAGCTATTGTGTATGTGGGGGCGGGGCGTGGAATTTGGTGGGAGGAGCAGGTTCCCAGGGTGCCTCAGTCTTGGGTGTGAATCCTGACCCCAGTTAACCCTCAGGTGCCCGTAGTCACACCTCGATTTCTCTAGTCATCAGCTGTTTTGCCTGTCTCTGGCATGGCAGAATGTGGAGGCTGGCAGGTGCCTGGCCAGAGATGCTGAAAAGAATGTGCTCTACTCCCCCACCCCCATTCTCTTCTCTGTCAGTGGACATGGGGAGAGAAGTGTCCCAAACTGATCCCAGCGGAACCACTAGAAGCCAGTGAGTCTGAACAGCCGCTGTGAAAGGCCTAATGTACTGTTAGCTCGGTGTCCAGATGGGCACCCAGTGCAGAGCCCGCCTAGCCAGATGGCCGAGGCCCAGGGGGCCAGAGTCGGGACTGTGGAGCACGGGCAGCTGAGGCAGCCCTGCTCTTTTGCACTCTTGGCCTCTAGGCCCTGCCTTCTCCTGCAGCCTCGGCTGCCGTGGCCTGCCTCCAACAGGGGTAGTGGGGCTGCTGATCTTGACACCACACTCTGCCAGCTTTGGGAGCCCTGTCTCCCTGTGACCTTGTCCTGAGGAGGCACACAGTCTGTGCTCAGGAAGTAGCCCAGCTAGGTCACAAGGCCCAGCTTCTGCTTACGTGACCTACATCCTTTTCCAGAGGACCCCAGGGTTCTTGGTGGATGAGACCACCCTCAAAATCCCTCCATGGCTGGCTGGCATTCCATAGGAGCCTAGGATCTACATTTCCTGCCCAGCCACTTCTGTTCCAACAAGGTCTCCTTATGTAGCCCAGGCTGGCCTGGAACTCCCGATCCTCTGCCTCCAGTTGCTGAGTGCTGGGCTGCAGGTGGGTGCCCCCCAGGTCCAAGCACAGTCCACCTTGAATCCCTGGACCTACTGTCGCTCCCACTGCTGCAGCCCTCCCTGCTCCTGTACGGCAGCTCCCTGCTCTTCAGTCCTGGCTCCCAGGCTGCCTGCTTCTAAGGGTCTTCCTCAGTAAGGACCTCCTACAGGCCCTCCGTGTGCAGGCCTCCCCTTCCGTGGTAAGAATCACTTGCTTCCCAAAATAAGCAGCTGATTTTTGTATAGGTAACAGATTTGCATAGCTCAAAATTTTTTTTTTTTTAAAGATTTATTTATTTATTACATATAAGTACACTGTAGCTGTCTTCAGATACACCAGAAGAGGGCATCAGATCTCTTTACAGATGGTTGTGAGCCACCATGTGGTTGCTGGGAATTGAACTCATGACCTCTGGAAGAGCAGTCGGGTGCTCTTAACCGCTGAGCCATCTCTCCAGCCCGCATAGCTCAAAATTTAAAAGGTGCAAGACAAGATGCAGAGAGAAGAAAGTCTGTGTGTAAGAGTGTGGGAGTGAGTGTGTGTGTGTGTGTGTGTGTGTGTGTGTGTGCCAGTGTGCATGTGTGTGTGCGTGTGTGTGCATGTATGTGTGCGCGTGTGTGTGTGTATGTGTGTGTGTGTGCGACTGAGCCATTGCTCATTGTGTCTCCTCTTCTTTTCTTTCCCTTCCTTTCTTCCTCCCTCCCTCTCTCCCTCCCTCTCTCCCTTTCTTCCTTCCTTTCTTTTTTCTTTTGTAAGTAGACAGTAAGGTTGTGTGTGGTGGTGTGCACCTGTAAATCTAGCTCATGGGAGGCTGAGACAGGAGGATCTCCAGTTTGAAGCCGGCCTGGGCTGTGTGGGAAGACTGTTTAAAAAAAAGAGAGAGAGGGGTTGGGGATTTAGCTCAGTGGTAGAGCGCTTGCCTAGCAAGCGCAAGGCCCTGGGTTCGGTCCCCAGCTCCGAAACAAAGAAAAGAAAAAAAATAAATAAAAAAAAGAGAGAGAGAGAAAAGAGAGGAGCGGAGCATAGAGGGAAGGGGGAAGGGGAGGGGAGAAGAGACAGAGGAGGGAAGAGGAGGAAAGGAAAGGGGGGGGAGAAAAGAGGGGTAGAAGACAGTCCACCACGCACCATACATGTGGTTTTACCCTGAGGTGAGATTTTGTTGTTTAATTTTTTTTTCACTTTACCGGTTTTTACTTGTAAAATTTTAAAGTCATATTTTAATTTTTGTTTTTTATTTTGCTGTTTGTCTGTTTTATGGTGCCAGGGGTTGTGCTCAGTGCCTTGTGCTCACGAAGCATTGTACAATTAAGCGACAGTGGCCACAGCCTTATTGATCTGCTATTGGTTTTACGTTGCTCAGGGTGGTCTTGATCCCTCCGTGCAGTCCGTGACTCAAACCTGAAATCCGTAAGACTGGACGATGTAGTTCAGGTGGCAGAGTTGACTCATGAGTGAAAACCTGACTCGATCCTAGGTGTCACATAAACTGAGGGTGATGCTACACCCAGCACCAGGAAGGTAGAGGACAAAGGACCTGCAGTTCAAGGTCACCCTTGGCCACATACTAGGTGTGAGTTAACCTGGGCAACAGGAGGATTTATATTAAAAAGAAAAAGGGACTCATTGCTTCTGCCTCCCAAGTACTAGGGTTACAGACATGCGCCATGGAGCCAGCTTTAAAGGCTCTTTTCTTTGTGTTATATTTCCTTGTCGTCTGGATGTTTTTCTTTTTCTTTCTACATTTACCCACGGGCCAGAAGAGGGCGCCAGATCCCATTACAGATGGTTGTGAGCCACCATGTGGGTGCTGGGAATCGAACTCAGGACCTCTTAGAAGAACAGGTAATGCTCTTACCCTCTGAACCATCTCTCCAGCCCCTCGTTATAGTTTCTTAATGAGACAAGTTCCCAAGCGGCTCAGGCTGGCCTTTAACTTTGTCTGTAGCCAAGGGCGACGCTGAATCTGATTCTCCTGATTCCACCTCCTTAGTGCTAAGATTACAGGTTTGTGCCACCACGCCCAGCTGATGTGGGGCAGAGAAAACAAAACAAGGCTTCCAGCATGCTAGGTAAATACTCTGCTAACCAGGCTACCTCCTCAGCCCAAAAGGGTCTTTAAAGAAACAAAAAAAGGCATAGTGGTGCCTGCCAGCACTCAGGTGGTTAGAGGCATGCGGATCTCTGTGAGGTCGAGGCCAACCTGGTCTACAGAGAGAGTTCCAGGACAGTCAGAGCTTTGCAGAGAAACCTTGTCTCAAAACAAAACAAAACTCAGCATGCCCTGCACACACACACACACACACACACACACACACACCACACACACACACACACACACACACCCCAGGTCATTCCTATCACTCTCTGGCTTTTGTGACTTTGGGCTCTCACCTTCCACAGCTTCACTCCACCCAGCCCCCCACAGCCCTGCTGGCCTCTGACTGCTCTCTTGCAGAGAGAGGCTGCTCTCCTGTATGTGGCAGAGCAGGCCCACCCCAGGGCCTTTGCACTGCAGGACAGGCGTACCCCAGGGCCTTTGCACTGCAGGACAGGTGCACCCCAGGGCCTTTGCACTGCAGGACAGGCCTCAGGGCCTTTGCACTGCAGGACAGGTGCACCCCAGGGCCTTTGCACTGCAGGACAGGCCTCAGGGCCTTTGCACTGCAGGACAGGCGTACCCCAGGACCTTTGCACTGCAGGACAGGCGTACCCCAGGGCCTTTGCACTGCAGGACAGGCACACCCCAGGGCCTTTGCACTGCAGGATAGGCCCCAGGGCCTTTGCACTGCAGGACAGGCGTACCCCAGGGCCTTTGCACTGCAGGACAGGCACACCCCAGGGCTCTATTCAACTGTCACCTGGCCAGACAAGCTCCTGTGATTATCTTGGCTCAAATAGCCACCCTCCACCTGTCTCTATTGTCCCTTCTTCTTCCTGATAGTGCTGATCACCATCTGTCTGTGATGGGTTGTATTTGCTAGGAATTCATAGAATAAGCACTCAGACTGTCTTGGTAATGTTCCATCCCAGCACCTGTGTGTGTGTGTGTGTGTGTGTGTGTGTGTGTGTGTCTGTGTCTGTGTGTGTGTGTGTCTGTGTCTGTGTGTGTGCGCACGTGTGTGCGTGCAAAAGTGTGGGGAGATGCTGGATATCAAACTGGATGCCTCCCTCACATTAAACAAATGTCCTTTCATTTTGCCATACGCCAGCCGTTCAATCTCAGGATATATAAAACAAAAAACTGTGTAAATATTTGTTCTCTGAACAAATAAACAATGCTATGGATGAAGAAATTTACGTGTGTGTGTGTGGTGTGTGTGTGTGTGTGTGTGTGTGTGTGTGTGTGTACTTTTTGTCCAACGTCAGCATACAGTCATTGACATTTAAGCACCCCAGTCCGAGACCTCATTTGATGCCCAGTTCCTAGCTCTGTAGTCTTGGGCTGGAATCTGTGGACCCTGAGGTCCTCACTTCCATTCTAGGAACCATGACAAAAATGTGGTGGGATTTTTCTGGAGAGATGGGTGTTTCCTGAACACCACCAGGAGTCCCTGGCCTCTACCTTCATTCCGAGTCCTACCCAGGCTGGCCCATTAGTAGCTACCCAGCACGTTGAGAAGGCTCCTGGCCATTACCGGTATTTGGAACAACAATCCCAAGGAAATATTTGTAAAATCCTGAATTGTCCTGAAGAACATGCCAAATTATTAACCACCCAGCGGCCCCAAAGTGTTCCTTGACAATTTATTCTGACACATACAGTTTCATGAAAACTGAGTCCTCTAGGTTGGCAATGTATATCTCTCTCCAAGCACCCCACCCTAACCAGGGCGTTGATTGGGAAAACTCAGCCAGCTTTGATCTTTAAGGAGCATCTGCGAGACTGACTGGGTATTAAGGGACATATTCCAGGGACATAACGAGCCATGATTTCCAAAAACTGCCCAGCGTGGGACTTCTTAGGACTTTACTAGAACCTTGTCTGTGAAGACAGATCCAGCAACCACAGATTCTTTTTCCAGTTCTGGGGCAGTCCACTCCTGCCCAGAGCTGCCTTCAGACAGGCTTGCACATTGGTTTCATGTCCAACAGGGCCAGGGCTAAGCCCCAGTGAGGTGCTTCTCCATGTACGTCAGCTACTGTACTCCCACCTGCCCTGGGCCCTCAGGGGACAGACATGGATAGAGTTCGGTGAACTCAAATTTAGTCTCAGAAACCCTCACTTCCAGTTTGGGCAGTGCTGCATACACTGGTGTGTACACGCAAATGTAGCTAAGTGTCCCCGGATCAATTACCATCCCTTCTGATCCGGTCTTCCTCATCTATAAGAT
The DNA here is from genome assembly GCF_011064425.1 of Rattus rattus. Lineage (NCBI taxonomy): Eukaryota > Metazoa > Chordata > Mammalia > Rodentia > Muridae > Rattus > Rattus rattus. Next base: position 132,874,828 of record NC_046158.1, on the reverse strand, counting down.
AGGGGGAAACATCCAAACATGGGGAGATTTGGGCATCCATTGGCCGTTATGGAGAAAGTATATGGGTAAGGCAAACAGACCCAACCCAGAGCCCACCCTTGCAGAGCTCATTCTAGATCAGACTCTGATGAGCTCAATAGACAAGTCCTGGATGCTGGAGAGGCTGTTCGGAAAGGAAGATGGGGAGGCGGCAGTGATGAGACATCATCTTCAATGGGGAGTCGGGATAGAGGTTTTTATTCCCTTCTTCTAGAAACCAGGAAGACGCTGTCCCCAAGGAGACTTCTTGAGTCTAGTGTATACCGGCCAGGGTCACTACTCTGTCCTCCATTGTGTAGGTGACCTATCCAACAGGGATTCATTTGACCAAGGGCTCTTGGTGCTGAGGAGAGATGATCTTCATGGGTGGGAGGCTGCCCTGAGGGTTCTGAGGCCTCTCGAAGCCACAGGAAGGTTCTAGGTGGAGGGAGGGCATGAGCAGGCATTGCCATGGCTGCTAGAGGGAGCTGGCAGGGCAGGCACAAAGTAAGTGGTAGCCCAGTGTGGCAGGCAAGCTGGGAACCAAATCATGCAGGCCCACTAAGCTCAGACTGTTCTAGAAGATTCTCCCATCTCTCTGGGGACAAGTTCCAAGAGCCACAGGCTGAGGCTGATTCCATTACCTCCCCAGCCTGACTCCAGGCTCCTCTTGGCTCCTTCCTACGTCCTTGGATACAGCAAGAGTGTGTTAGCCCAGGTAGGCCACTGCCAAAGTCCTCTGCCTGGACACCTGACGGTTCCTCCTCCCTGCTTTCCGAGTCTTCCTAGATGCTACCTTCACTCGATCAAGTCACCCAGAGACAACACATTTCACCTCAGCCTCCACCTTCTGGTTCCTGATTCTGTTGCAGTCCACCCATCCTTCCATCTGTTCATTTGTTCATTCAGTCAACAAACACTCACTGTGCCCAACTGCAAGTCTACCTAAGTGCTGCTTTTCAGGCGTCTAATGAGGAACGAGACAGACAGGGCCTGGGCTTGTAAAGGTCCGCACAGCAAGGGACAGATGGTGGCAGCCACCTACAAATGCCTGTGGTGTTTCGGGATACTGTAAAGGTGTGGGTGGCATAAAGGTCTACGTGGTAGGGCCTGGTCCAGTCAGGTGGGGGTCCTGGGGGCTTCCTTGAGGATTTGGATACTGAGCTTCTGAAGTTGGAACGGACATCTCAGAAAGCCTGGTTACGGGGCTTGGATAGTGTGCCAAGTCTCTCAGGTGGGCAGGAGTATGGTGGCCTGGTCGATCAGTGGTAGTGATGGAAGAGATGGGGATGTTGGGAGATACGGTTCATGAACTCTATTTTGAGAGACTGTGGATGAAAGGAAGATGTTCCAGGGGAAACTGAGGCACTGGGAGTGGGGCCCAATTTTAGAAATTATCTATCTATCTATCTATCTATCTATCTATCTATCTATCTATCCATCTATCTGTCTATCTATCTATCTATCTATCTATCTATCTATCTTCTATCTATCCATCTATCTGTTTGTTTATTGTATGGGTGATGTGCCTACATGTATGTTTGTGTACCAAATGTGTACAGTGCCCATGGGGACCAGAAGATGGCATTGGATCCTCTGGAACTAGAGTTACAGAGTTGCAGGCCATTATGAGCTGTTGTATGGGTGCTGAGAACTGAACCTGTTGTCTTCTGCAAAACCAGCACGTGGTCTTAAGAGCTGAGCCATTTCCAGCCCCATAATGTATATCCCAAGTCTTTATCCTGCCCTCAGAGAGTGACCCCAAAGTGTGGGACTGTCAGGGGCATAAGGAGCCCATTAGGGTTGGCATTCACACTTCACTAAGGTTGGACCGTCACCTCGAGAGACCCAGATCATCAGCTCAAGGCTCAACAGAGGAATCATGTCCATCATCAGAGAGCCTTTTGGCAAGTATCATAAAGGTACTCCTGGTTCCTGCAGATCCCCCAGGAGGTCCCGCATCTGAGAGGGGACTGGCTTCTGGGCTTCAGTCCTTCATTGCAGACATTCTGTCTGGTCCCTACCCACCCATCCCCATGGCTGCAAAAGAGACTGCCTGAGGACACGCATCTGTAATGGTCTAAGGGCCCTGAGATGCTTGCTTATTCGTGCCCACAGCACCTCCTCAGTGTGTGGAGTTGGGCTGTGGCTGAAGCCTGTCCCTTTAAAGAGGACTTGGTCCTTCTTGCCCAGCCCACAGTCTCTGAGGAGTAGGAACTGGGCAGGCCTGGTGTCTCCCCTGGCTTAGACAGAATCGTTCCAACCTACCACGACAGCCTGGGAGCCACACCAACCTGAGAGCTTGCCTGGAGCCTACACTGAGCGGTATGACCCAACTGTGAAGCCCCTGAGCTGGGGTGACCAGTATTCTGTTTGCCAGGCCCTGAGGAGAGCAGACTGTGACCATCCATCAAGGCCAAAGCCATCCCACGCCAGGCAGGCAGCCTTCTGTGTGAGGTACTGCAGTTCCAGGCACCAGGGCCTGCCCCTCGAGGGACATAACTGTGTGACCTTGAGTGTCCCCTAATTTTTGAGAGCTCTCATTTCCTCAATGGTGCCTTGAGGGCGTGGCCCCTGCCCTGTCCACCTCAGGCCTCTGGGAAGTGCTGGCAGCTAGAAGGGGCTTGGATCTATAGTGTGTGGTTCAGGCTGTGTGCACGGGCAGTAGCAGATGCCCCTGGGCCCCTGGATGGGCAGATTCAGGGCAGAGCTTTAGTGAATCAGACACAGGGCCTGGCCGAGCATGCGGAATGGATGTGCGACTGTGAGTGTGCGAGTTAACACGTGTGCAGAGCTGAAGAGTTGGGATTTCTCTCGGCTTTCAGAGGTCACCTTTAAGGGCAGGCAGGGCAGGGAGTCAGAAAAGGAGTTCAGGGAGTCCCAGAGTGGCCCCACTTGGCCCCTCCAGGCTGGATTTCTTGCCAGCAGAGAAAGATAGGAAGATTACTCCTTGCTCTGGGTTTCTAGAATCTCTATGCCAAAGTGGTGAGCAAGACTGAAGGGCAGATTTCCTTGTAGGCCCCCTCCTTGCAGTTACAGGGAGAGGATACATAGAAGATTGCTTGGCTTGTACCTGGCTCCGTGGTGACTGTTTGGTGAGGGAGGCAGGTGGGAGGGGAGGAAAGAAGTTACCAGGAGGAGGGGGCAGTGCCATGGGGAAGAGCCAGGAAGTTTGGGGGTGACCTTGGGGACTAGACAGGTTTTCTTGGTCTCGCATCTGGAGGCGCTGACCTGGGACAGCACAGACACTTCAGAAGCTCAGTCCCTGCGGGTGTGAATCTCGAGCCCCTCTGCCTGTTCCCAGAACTCATCACATGATAGAGACCAACGTCCAGCAGCCTGGGTAGCACACAAGCTATCCAAGGAGCCAGACTGGAGCCACACGTCCTGTCCCACACAGACCTGGGTCCTCTGTGCATAGAGCCTGAGGGTCTGGCAATGTCACCCAGTAAGCAAGCAGATCAAACCAGGACGGAGGCAGTCAGCTATGCCTGGGCTCCGAGGAACTTGTGGGACCAAGAACAGAATGCAGGATTTCTCCCCAGGGGGAGGACACACAGAAACACAAGGGAATTATCGGAGCTCTCCTCCCCCATGCCAGCAGGCTCACTGCCCACACTCTGGTGCCCAAGGCCACCAGTGTCTATCTGGCTCATGGCTTCCCCAGGGCCCTGTAGCCAGGTCTGCTCATTACACGAAGGCCAAGGAGGTTCTGTCTGACTCCTCGGTGGCCCAGAGTACGGACCCGAGGCCTGCCTGCTGCACTGGGTGGGCAAGGGTCCGAGCCAATTCCGGGCATCAGCTCCCTCACTCAGCGGCACTGCCATAATTATCCAGCCATCCCCGTCAAGTGTACGGCAACCATAGCAACAGACAGATGTTCTGTCCCAGCCGCGGTCCACAGCAAGGCAGGAGCCAAGCACGAAACTTAACCCCTTCCAGCTCACACAAGCAAAGATAGGACAGACCGGGGACTTGGGGGATCTGGAGACCCAGGGACCCTGGACTAGGCACCCAACTTTACTGCTCTGTCAGCCGGGAACAGAGAAATTCCAAAGAGCCTAGCATTTCTCATACTTCCTCTCCATGATTTATCCCCCTCCATCTTCCTCCCCACTTCTTCCTCTGCTCTAAAATCGCACTTGGAGGTAGAGGTCGTACTGAGTGTGGGTCTGAGTTAGAGAGCACCTGGCACAGTCAGGGGTGGGGTCGGGGTGCCGAGCTGAGCCCTGGCTGGCACTCTTATTTGCTGTGTGACATTAAGTAAGTGGCTTATCCTCTCTGAACTTTCAACTGCTGCCTTTATATACAGAGGCATAGACTCTCCATCCTACAATGTTCATTGCTTATCTATTGTATGTGAGCCCTGGGGAAACTGCAGGGAATGAGATTGTGGGGGCACTTACACCCCAAAGAGATCGGGGCACTTAAAGCATGGGCTAGCAGCCATCAAGCGGTTAAAAGGATGGAGAGCAAGCTTGGGACAGGCCTGTGTGACAGGTGATCAGGGAAGGCCTCTGAAGAGGTGGCCTTTGGGTTGCTGCCCAACACTGAGGACAATGGACAGAGTCTCCGGCAGAGAGATTGGCCAGGGTAAAGGCCCCATGGAGGGAAGGAGGGTAACTGGCTGTCAAGAGAACCTAAGGGGCTGCAGAGAAGCTGGGAAGGGCAGGGCTCTGGGGTCCTAGGTGTGACCTGATCCTGGGAAGGTTCTAAGAGGTGTAACCGGCCAACAACCACCATTTCTCTCCGCGCCCTCGACTGGTAATGTCCCAGCGGTCTGTATGACTATAAAATTGAACTTCATCTGACAGCAATGACCCCGCTCAAGGGGTCAGGATGGTACCACACGAGAGGAGGAGGTCAGCCCCTCACTGGTTAGTGGGCTTTGCCCCAAAAGTTCAGGGCTCAGCCCATTCTGAGCTCAGCGGGGCCCCACCCTGGTTAGCTATTAATTAGCAGAGTCATGGGACCCCCTGCAGAGAGAAGCCTTGAGTCTCTGGCTCCCGGTCTCCAGCAGCCCCAGGTCTGGCCTGACCTCTGACACTTCCTGGTTTTATGGTACTTAGTTTCCATTAGCCTCAGTTTACTGTCCAGGAGAAAGGCTCAGCCTTCTTTCCACCTTGCCTCTGCTCACTCTGTCCTCCGAGGAGTGGCTCGTGTCCCACCGCTGCTCTCCCTTTCTGCATAGCACAGGATGAGCCATGGGCAGGGCCTTTGCACCTATTGCCTGCTGGGCTAGAGCACTCCTCTCTCGACTGATCACTCTGCGTAACACTGAAGTATCTGCTGTTGTGTCTTCTCTCCTGTGTATACACAAGGGTTCCATTTCTCTCTCCAACCAGGGTTTCTTCTGGCACTGTCCTCGGTGCTGGGGACGGAACAGGATAGGACAGACAGCCCCTGCCTGCCCTTGTTGGAGGGCAAGTGCTAATGGAGGGGACAGACAAGGAGAGACAAGGAGAGAGGGGTGGGGCTGCTAGCCTGGGGCAGTGAGGCAGAACTGTGGCGGAGCAGAAACTCGAGCGGGATACCCTCCCTCCCCCCAGTGCGCCTGGGAAGAAGGTCACAGGTTTCTCCCTTTGCTCCACTCTTGGCACCCTGCACTTAGTGAGCGTCTAGGATTGTTGTCGCTGCGAATTGGGGTCATTACAGGATCTCATGCTGGCCTCGGAGCTCTTAGGCTGGCCCCCCCCACACCACTGTGATGGGAGGCTGAGGCTGAGTCTAGGCAAGGAGCACCAGTTGGGGAGATGGCTCCTCATGGAGGTGGGAAGGAGCCAGAGGGAGGGGCTTCCATGCTGTTATGACCGGGAACACATCCCGAGGACTCTGCTGTAGAGCACAGAGGGTAAGACCAAGTGGAAGGCAGGAGACCTCACGGAGCTTCAGGGAGCCTGAGCTGGCCTGGGTGATGTGAGGGACGGTGGTGACACTCTGAGGGATGAACACGCACCTCGATGAATGAATGACCTTGGCCTAGGCACTAGCTAGCAGGACACAGGTTTCATAATGGGCCAAACACAGGGCAGAAGCCACTATGCTCCCAGAAAGGACTAGCCACCAACATCATGCAGAAAACGAAGTGATCTATCTGATGTCTGAGCAGTCCTGCAAGTGCCCAGGGGAGACAGCAGGTGGAGAAGGGAGTATGGTAAAGTTGAAGAGGAACCAAGGAGCTTGAAGAAATAGGCTTTGGTGATTAAGGGAGCTCAAGTCGTCAATATCAACACAAGAGACTCAAGCTGCCAGGGGGATGGTGGACAGAAAGGGAACAGAAGACCATTATGAGCTCAAGGCCTGGGCAGTTAGCCATTCTCCTCACTTCACAGACCAAACCCTGCAGCCCAGAGATGTCAATTCTTCTGCCTAGGGTCACACAGCCAAGCAGCAAGGGCGAGTGCCCTCCGGTCTCCTACATCTGCTTGTCAGGGGTGGGCTTGCGGCCTGTTTGTCAGGGGTGGTCAGATTAGTTCACAGAGCAGGCTACTGCCACGCTGGAGATTGGTGTGACAAGCTGTCAAGGATGTGGCCGTGGGAGGTAATGAGTGACCTCAGGTCTCTTGCTTCCTCCTGGGGCTGGGAGGCTATAGAAGAGTTGCCTTCAGATATCGAGTCCTGTCTGTCAGGCCTGTGAGGAGAGACTGACCAAAGCTAACATCCAAGTAAGGGTATGATAACCCCTCCCACCCCATGTGAGCACTTGAGCCTACAAGAAGGCAGGCATGAGGTCGGCAGGATGGGAGGCCTAGGGCTCACAGAGCGATATGGGCTCCTGCTTTGAAGTCTCCCAGGAACACTGGGAACCCTCCGAAAAAAAGAACCAAAAAAAAAAAAAAAAAAAAAGAACCAGTAAGGGTGAAGACTCAGGGAGGGAGGAATGTCCTGAGAGACCCTTTCCTTCTCATCCCTGTCAGGAGGGGTCTTGCTTGTTACTGTGGGAGTAACTCTGCCCCCTCCCCCACCCTCCACTACCAGCAGCTCTGAGCAGATGGCAATGTCTTCGCCCTGACCTAGGAAGTCGAGAAGGCTCGGTACCCTCCTTTCTTGGACTTAATTTGTTGTAGGCAAGTGCTCTAACCTTCCTAGCATCCTCTGGAAGCCTGGATGGTATCGGGTCCCCTGCAGATGGTTGACACAGACCTTCCTCGGAGCTTTCTGAGTTTGGCAGGGGAGGAGTCTGCACCTACAGCAGGGAAACTGCTCCTAGAGTTAGTTCCCACCAGGGCAGGGGCTGGGAAAAGCAGGGCGGCCATGCTGAAGCACACTGTGGCGAGTCAGGGGTGGTGTTCTGTGACACATGTCTCATTGACCTGGGACAGACACTGTGCAGCTCATTCCCAAGTGCCTCCATTTGGAAAGAAATAAACTTAGCCCAGGGAAACATGGTAACCTCCTCTTACCACAGATCCAAGCTGACCCCGAAGGACAGGGACTGGCTGCTTCGAGGACATCTGTCAGTGTCTGCCCTTACATCCCCTATCGGGCCCCAGCGTGAGACACTTCCTATATGTCAGGTCCCTAAACTGTCCCTTAAGGACACCGGGAAGACCCAGAAGGGATCTCATCTCCTCTTATGGGAAACGCAGAGAAAGCAAGAGAACATGTGAGGACTTGGTGATCCTGAGCGGGGAAAGTCTTTTCTGAATGGGGACCTGGCGCCCCTCTGGAGGAGGAAGTACAAAGGCAGATCTAGAAGCCTTGCCTTCAGGGTCTGGTCTTCTGTTTCTCCAGGTCCCAGTGAGGCAGGAGTTACAGTAGGCCCTTTACAGAGAAGGAAACCAAGGCTCGGCAGGCTGAAGCAATATGGTCAGGACACAGCCTATCCCTCGTCCAAGCACCACAGTCCCCACGCTCAGGAGGCAACGCTGCCCACATCCCCTGGCCTCTCTAGGAGGCCCAAGGTTTCCTCTGAGTGAGCCTCCCCAGCGCCCACTTTCACTTCCCAAAACTCAGACTTATTTTCGATCCTGCTGACTTCCTTTGTCACTGAGGACCCGGCAGCAGTCGAATGGAGCCGGCCTTTCCCAATGCCTTCTTGCGCCACCAGAACGGTGGGTCTGCACTCTCCACGGCCTCCTTCATGTTGGTGGTGGTCCCTGATGCCAGCCTTCTCTTGGCCGTATATGCTGCTCAGCCTATGGCCGAGGCTCTGTGGGGTGCTAGGCCTGGGGTCTAGGCCTGCCTCCTGTATCCTGGCCTTTGTGACTTCGCTCAGATGCCCCTGAACCTCCAGTTCCTTGTATAAGAGGAGACTCAGCAGTCCTCCTTTAGCTGCTAGGAGAAGCCCTCAGGGGTTTAGTGGAGCCAAGCAGCATGGAGTTCCCAACTGTACCCATAGTGGCAGACGCTAATCAGAGCCCGAGCGCTTCAAAGACTTGTTCTCAAGAAGCTAACGTTCTTTGGAGTGTGCGAGTTAAGAAAACCAGAATGAATATGTCAACGAAACAGGATTTCTGGAAGCAACGTGGAATTTTCCAGAAAGATCTGTGTGCTATACAGGAGCTGGAACCCAGGGCCTGGTGCATTCTAGGCAGGTGCTTAACTGTTGAACCACACCCCCTATCCTAGGCTTATCACCTTAAATGGGAAGGTCAGGCCTCCTGAGGAGGAGACTGTGGTGGGCTGACATGCAGGTGTGACAGAGCACTGGCCTTGCAGCCACCTAGAAAAGGCCATGCCAAACAGAGGATATCATGTGCGCATGTTGAGGGGCAGGAGAGCCATGGAGCTGTGCTGCAATGCAGGGTGAGAGGCTACGGGACAAAGGCCATGCAGGGCAGGAGCACTGGGGCAGATGACTTTATTCTGAGAGAGGTGGAAATTTGCAGGGGATTTTGGAGCAGGGAGCTGGTGGTATGATTCACTTTAGTGGTCTCCTTCTGGACATAGTGAGTCACTATGGGGCCCAGCTGTGGGTCAGAAGAGACAAGGGAGGCAGAAGCTACTGCCTGTGGCTTCAAGTGGAGGTAGCACTGCAGTGGAGAGACAGAGTCACAAGTGTCTGTGGCTAGATCTGCTGTCAAGGGAGGTCAAGCATGGCGGGCTTCAGTCAAGAGACAGGTAGCCTGGGCTGCGGCCACTGACATGGGATGATCTAGGCCAAGCAGGGTCTAGGTGGGACTAGGGGTTCAGGTGTAAATGCAACTTGCCAAGATGCCCAATGGCTTCTGAGTCAACAGGAGGCAAGTGAGTCTGAAGGTGACAAGAGAGGAGCATGCCTTTGCCAGGCCTCTGGGCTTCCGTCTTACCCTCTTGCAGGCCAGGCGGTACCAGCAGTGCCATATATATGTGTGTGTGTGTGTGTGTGTGTGTGTGTGTGTGTGTGTGTGTGTGTGTCTGTCTGTCTGTCTGTCTATCTGTCTCTGTCTCTGTCTGCCTGTCTCTCTCTCTCTCTCTCTCTCTCTCTCTCTCTCTCTCTCTCTCTCTCTCTCTCTCTCCTCTGGCTCTTTTGCCAACCACAGGCCCTTTTCACTTAGCAGGTAGGACTCTGTTCTATGAGCTCTGATTTGGTCTTCCCAGATGTAACTAACACATCCTTTTACTTTGGCTGCTTCTCCATCTGTAAGAAAGAGTAACTGCGTCCCTTTGATTCCAACAGAGGGTTTGTAAAGTTTCCAAGATTCAGCCAGGGATTCCTGGCTATCTGGCTTCCTCTGCTTCTTTCTTACCTGATGAGATCTAGGGTAAAGCGTCTGATATCTCCTCCCTGTCGCTCTACCTGCCTTCAGGGGTCTCCCACACGCACTTCCTACGGGAGATGTGGAATGTAAGCGTGTACTGGGACCTGGAGAATAAAACTTCCAAAAGGTCTGGGTGACCTGTGGTAAGCCCCTCTCCTACCCTGATTCTGCTTCTATTCTTCGTGTTTGTTGAGTGGTCTTGGCCCCCTAGAACCTGGCAGGCACATGGTGTGACTGACAGCTGCACCAGCTGATGTCCAGTCAGGAAGAGGTGCTCTGCCCACACGCCTCCAGGTCCTGGGCCTCATGTGACACACTGGCAGGTAACATCATCTCTCTGAGCCAGCACCTCTGTGCACCTTAGCCCCTGGGCCATTTAAAGCCAGGCGACCACAGGAGCCACTCTGGGTGCCACTTCTGCTTCTGACAATCACAGCATGTGGGCCACAGACTTCCACACAGGTGATCTGGCTTACTCAAATGGCCTGGTTCATAGAATGGTGGGGATGGTACAAAGAGCTAAACACACACACACACACACACACACACACACACACACACACACACACACACACTGAAGTCCAGGATGGCCTTGAACTTGGGCTCCTCCTTCTTTACCCTCCAGAGTGCTAGGTCTCTGGTAGGTGGCACTTCATCCACCCACCCTGAGGGTTTGCCCACCCTTTCTGTAGTCAGTTGCGTGATCTTCTTCCCACCAATACACCCCAAAACAGAGTTGATGTGTGTCCTGCAGTTCTGGGACTCTGTCAAGCCCCAACCCTTGGCAGGAGGCTCTGAGAGAGCAGAGAGGTGGGAACATTCACAGTAAACCGCCGTCCATCATGGCTCCACCTTCTGAAGGAGCTTACAGTGAGGACACTCAGCAGCCTCAATTCTGCCCTCTGCAAAGGGATCTGGTGAGCAGAGTTGGCCTGGCACTGCCTCCAAAGGTCAGTGGTCATCCATCCACTGGCTCACCGGCTGCTTGGTGATCATCTGCCCAGGGATGACTCTGGGGATGTGACGGGATCAGGCCCAGTCAGCCCTTGCTCTCAGAATTCACAGCAAAGGATCATCAGCCCAGGAGTCATGTGGATGTGAGGGCATGGAGGCTGTTATATAGGTGGGAGTGAGCTGGCGAGAGTCTGGGGGCTCAAGCAGGAATGGGTGGATTTGTGGTGCGAAGAGGGGAGGGGATGTGCAAAGGCCCAAAGGTAGGAGGAAGCTAAGGAGCTCCAGCAAACAAGGTCAGCGGACCTGAAACCTTCAGGAAAAGCAGAGGCGAGCAAATCTAACCTTGTTGGGTCAGTAAAGGGGTTCCAGACCAGGAGAGAAGGGGCTGTGGCAACTTTCCAAACGGCTCATGGCACAGATAGAGAAACGGAGATGATATTGGGTTAAGGACATGGCCAGGTTGCCAGTAAATCAGGAGGCCCAGGATTAACTCTAAAGTTTCTTGGCTGCCCTGATCTTTTGGCCCCATGAGTGGCCCAAGAAGAGGGAGAGTGGCCATTAGCAGAGCAGCTGCCTAAGCCAGGGTCCTGGGTGGACATACTTCACTGATGGGTCCCTGGGCCCAAGACCAAGGCAAGGACTGGCCTTAGGACTCCTTTCCACAATGAGAGCAAAAGGAACCCAGAGAGGTTATTTGATCCAGCTGCTGTCTCCAGCCTCCCCCTGCTGTCTCATCCCAAGCCTCTGTGGCAAGTAGAAATGACAGTCCCCACGGGTGGATGTACAAAGGCAAGAACATAGTCACAGCCTCCTGATTCCCACTTTTAGGCTCTTAATGTCACCCATGATCTGGGCTATAGCCAGGTTAAGTGGTACTTCCTGATGTCTAACTGACATTACCTAGCTGCTGAGCTTCCATTTTCCTTGCTGGAGATGTGGGAAAGCCCTGTGAGGCACTTCATGGTGTCTGACTCTCCATCTGAGGTGAATTGTGAGGTAGGAGGCTCAGAGATCCCTCCCAACCCAAGACTGGTGTGGTCGTGTGAGGTGGGGGTGGCAGGGGGGGGTGAAGGCAGCAGACCATTTGTCATTGGGAAGCCTCTAGAAAGAGCACTCCAGGGACAATGTCCTTCTGGACAGCCCAAGGACAGACACTTCTGAGAGACAACAGTCCTAGGGCCCAGGGGCAGCAAGCGCCAGTGTCGAGCCCAAGGCCTCAGCTCCCTGGTGGTCTCCTCTCTATACTGTGTTCCACCCCCACAAAACCCAGTTCAGAGAGCTGGGATGAAATGCACGCAGGAAGAGGCCACTAAGCTAAACAATCAGGCTTGGAGGGGGAGGCCATCTACTGCCTGGGGCTGCACAGACTCAGGAAGGGAACCCACCTGAACCAGACTTTTTTTTTAAATCACACTGGGTGGGTGGGAGGGCGGGAATTCAGGGCCTGGCTACCTCTGAAATCCTGCACCTAGCATTAGCTGCTTTGCCTCCAGGGGCCATCACGCTTCTGTGGTATCAAGAACCTGTGTGCTCAGTATTGCCTGAGAAGGCCAAGGTCACAGTGAGGCCGGCAAAATTTGTTGAGGGCCTACTGCGTGTCAGACACTCTGCTAAGTGCTTTCCTGTATATCACTGTAAGAGTCAGGCTTCACTGTTCAGTTAACGTCATACAGCTGGTCAGAAGTGGTCAGGGCTTGAGTGCAGAAGGCTGGCGATGGAGCCCTTTTAATATTTTGATGCAGAAGTGACTGACTTCTACTTTGAGGGGCCTGGGTCAGCAGGGTTTCAAGAGAAGGGCACTAGCTGAGGAGACAGGGAGTTGGATCCAGGATCCAGATTTTCTGTCAAGTGTCTACCTTCTCTGGGCCTCAGTTTCCCCTCTTCTGAGATGGAGAAGTTGGGTGAAGTGATCTCAAACTGGAGGCTAGGCCAGCTTTGATTTTTCCTCTTCTTCCAAGAGCTCTGAAGCGAAAGTCCTTGGCTAGCTAGAGAGTTGACCAACTAACCTATCTAACAAGACCTTGGGGGCAGTATGACCTCAGATGGAATGTCATGTTTGTAAACCACTCCGTGGATACCTATTTATTAGCAGGTGGGAAATTCACAAGCAGCGGTGCTGTGTGGAGGGAGGAAGGCCGTGAAGCACACGCCACTAACCATGCTGTGTGCTTCTTGCTGGGCAGAGCAGCTGGGTTACTTGGTGTCTGGAGGTCATAAGTGCTTCAACCTTCCTGAGGTCCCATGGGAGCACAGCAGATACAGTGACAGTCAAACTGGGTCTTGAAGGATACACAAGAGTTCTCTTGAAAGAGTCATTCCAATGAGGAGAACAGCCAATACAAACCATCGGCAAGGGTGTGTGTGTATGTGTGTGTGTGTGTGTATGTGTGTGTGTGTGTGTGTGTGTGTGTGTGTGTGTGTGTGTGTGTCCAACACAGGGAGTGAGAAGAATGGAAAGCCTTGAATATCAAGGAGTATGGACTTGGCCCCTTGTTCTGGAGTATAACAGGGGTTGTATTTGAGAAAAGAGACTCTGGGGGTTGCTGTGGAGAGAAAACTGTTTCATCAAATAGGACACTTACTTCCCTGGACCTAGTGGCTCTGAGACCGGGCTCTTCAGGTGACAAAAACCCAGACCTAAGAGATGGAGGGCTGTAAAAAGGTCTTCAGGCATGGCTGTGGAGTCCAGGGCTCTGCCATGCTATCAGAGACCCATCCACAAGGGGCTACGAGGACCTCAGGTCATGCTCAGGTCTGTCTTGCTTCAGCTGCATCTGTGGGGAAGATGGGGGAGGGAGCATTTCTCCAAGGACATGGGATGCAGGGCAGTGCGGGAGGAGTGAGTGACACAGGTGACCATGCACAGGAGCTGCAGCCCTGTGGTTGGAAGATAGTCCTTGCTCAGCTTACGTTGCAGCTCTGCGGTCAAGGCATGGCTGAAGCAGGTTCTTCAAGGAATTAGGCCTGAAAGCAAGGCCCAGGCAGGGCCACAGAACCTGGAGAAATGGTGTGAGTCCTGAGGTGAGGGAATGCTGGAAACAAGGAGGTGTCCTGCTCAGAATGAGCCCAGAATGCCCATGGATTAAAGAGTGGAGAGAGGTTAGGCTGGAGCCAGACACTGGGCCATGTTGAAAGCCACATGCCAACGGCCCTATTGCCTGTCCCCTTTGAGTCTCCCAGTCTGGGGAAACAATGACTCTTTGCTCAGTCACCTCCCACGGCTTCCCATAGCCCAGTGGTTCTGTGGGTCGAGACCCCTTTGGGGGTTGAACAACCCTTTCGCAGGGGTCATATATCGGCTATCACGTGACAGATATTTACATTAGGATTCATAGCAGAATTACAGTTATGAGGCAGGAACAAAACAGTTTTGCGGTTGGGAGGGGGGTCACCATAACATGAAGAACTGTGTTACCAGGTCACAGCATTAGGAAGGTTGAGAACCATTGCTGTAGCCCATCCAGGGGTCATGCCCCCAACCGCACTTGGGCATGGCCCCCTCCCAAGTCATGACCTGTCTACTTCCCTGTCAGAAACATATGACCCCTCCTCCTTCCACTCAACCCCCGCAAGGGACCAGGAGGCCATCAGTGGAATGGGTCTTCTTTACTTTGAGCACACAGAAATTTTCTCTCCCCTCCCCTTCCGTGCTGCTTTCTCCCCCCTTCTCCTCCCCTTTCCTTCTCCTCCTCTTTCTCTTTCTCCCTTACCTCTTTCTGGGACACAGTCTCTCTGAAGCCCATGCAGGCCTTGAACTCGCTATGTAATCCAGGCTGGCCTCAAACTCACGATGCTCCCCCTGAGAACCGGGCTCCCAGCTGTGCCAGTGCATGGAGATCGTTCCTTGGAGCTATTTGCCTCACCCCTCAGCCAGCCACACCAAATAAGCTTGGGGTTTGGAGCCAGGTAGATCTGGTTTGAATTCTCCAGCAGCCTATTTGGCTGTGTGATGTGTCTCCCCAGAATGGCACTTCCTGACCTATTAATACACAGACCTGCGTCCCATACAAAGATACTCCCGGCGGGTCCTCAGCGGCTCTCAGACTTGTTCAGTTGCACCCATCCTACCCAGTGTGACGCAGGCAAGCCAGCTTCCCATCTCCCCAGTGCCTGGCGCACGGCAGGGAATGTGGCTGTTTTTCGGTGCCAATCAGACCCATGCTCCCCACCTCAGGCCTTCAGGGGTGAGGCAGAGGGAGTCCTAGGGCACTACCCCATTCTGTGACACTGACCTGGCATGCCGCTGGGTGCTGGAGTCCAGCATCAATAAATTACTGGTGAGTTCAGGTGACGGGACAGATCCAGTGTCAGCTTCCTTTGTGTCCTATAGGAAGCCTCCAGGCCCCTTAGCCTCCCTTCGCCCCCCCCACTGAGGGCTCCATCTGTCACCTTGATGGCACACCCATCTGTCCTATGTTAGGATGGCATCTCACAAAGGTTCTGCCAAGTGGGCACTTGGCTCCATTCTACAGATGAGAAAACTGAGGCTGCGTAAATGGGAGCGACTTGCCAGTCTTGCTTCTCCATTGCATCAGAAGTTTCTATTACAAGGCCCACTCTGCACACACATTTAGGGTGGTTCATCCCTACTTGGGAGCTTGAGATAGAGCGTGTAGTTCAGGCTGGCCTCAAACTCATGATTGTCCTACCTGGGTCCCCCAAGTGCTGGGATTACAGATGTGTGCCACTCTACTGGCTGGCTTCATTTATCACTGTTGTGAACATTGTAGATACCATGGTGGACAGGACAGAGTCCCTGCTCTTTGGAACACATATCCTGGTGGGTGAGGGGCCTGTGAGGGGAGAAATGGGTGTCATTGTGGAGGGAGATGTTGAGAAGACAGACCAAGCAGGGCAGGGCATGGAGTGAGTGCCCAGGGGATTTTTCAACAGGGCAGAGGGAGCTCCTCCGGGGAAGCGATATTTGAATGAAACCCCTAATACGTTAGTTTCCATATTGCCTTCAGTTTTAACTTCTGGGAAGGTGGTGGCTGTGAAAGTGGGCTGTGTACCCATAAACAGCCCAGGTCACCCCAGAGGC
Organism: Rattus rattus; assembly: GCF_011064425.1. Lineage (NCBI taxonomy): Eukaryota > Metazoa > Chordata > Mammalia > Rodentia > Muridae > Rattus > Rattus rattus. Next base: position 132,859,132 of record NC_046158.1, on the reverse strand, counting down.
AGAGACCTCATCTCTCTTCTGTTCCTTGCCCTGAAGACTTCCGTCTGCTGAAGGCCCTGGAGTTTAAAATCTCAGTCTATCTTCTTGTCTCAGTCTGGGCATGTAGCAGAGTGTCCGTACCCCATCGGCACCTATACTCCTAGCTCTTGAAGATGGAGTCAGAAAGAAGTTCAAGGTCGTACTCAGATACATAGTGTGAGGCCGGCTAGAGGCACTTGCGACTTTGTGTCAAAAAAAAAAAAAAGGGGTGGGGTGGGGAGCAGCTTAGTGCCACAGAGGCTGAGCAGTATCCGGCTGACTACTGATTCCCCACACCGAATGGCTGTCTGACACAGAAGATGCTAGAGCAAATGTCCAAATGAATGGTTGGTAGACATAATAATAGTCAGAGCTAGCATTTAGCAATTGCTCATTTGCACACAGCCCTAAGAGCTGGGGGGAGGGGGGAAACTATCATCAGTATCCCCATCTTACCAGCAGATAAAAGACTACAGATAAGAGACTTATGCCACCAAGAGCAGGGGTAGGAGGACGATCTATATATGCATGCAATAATTATTTATTAAGCCACAAACTTTACCCCGGGTAGTAGAGGATGTTGCAATTGTGGGTTCAAGGCAACATTAGGGAAAGCCCAGTGGTCCATCAGTGCTCTGAGGAAGTCCTTGAGTCAACTGAGGGATGGGGCTGAACCTACAGCAAGTCAGGTGGCTTAGACAGGCCGGCAGGGAGATACCGAGGTGATTGTGGCTTAATAGAGTGGTGTCAGGCTTGGCACTAGCTACTTCCAGCCCTCAGGGGGCTGGGCCTCTGTCAGGGCCTGAATCTCTTGGCTCAGAGGCCAAGCCAGGAGCTTCCCAGCACAGCCTTATGGGCCTTGTGGTCATTGTGTGTTTACATTCCCACTGTCCTGAACCTAGGAGAGCTCAAAGAAAGGCAGGTGATCTGTGATAGGCAAAGCCAGGTGCTCTGCGGACACCAGCTTCTGTCCTTTTTGGGGATTCAGTTGATCTGCCTACTGAGTTTGGCGACCTCATGCATTGTTAGTACCACTGGAAGGGGTTGGAGGCCTGGGGTTTGGACATATGGACCAAGAATTAAAACAAACCACCTCCCTTTCCAAAAACAAAAAACAGAAGCAAACAGAAAAACAAACCAGAAACCCAAGGTAGGGACTGAAGAGATGGCTCAATGGTTAAGAGCGTTTGAATGTGGGTTCAGTTCCCAGCACACACATGGAGGCTTACACCGCTCTGTAACTCCAGTTCCAGGAGATCTAGTACCCTCTTCTGGCCTCTTGCAGGCTCTCCATGGACCTGGTACACACATATACATGTAGGCAAACCTCTCATATACATAAAATAAAAGAAAAGCACCTTAACAAAAAGCCAAATGGTATTTCACTAGTCTTTGCCTCATGGGGATTTCTTTTGTCCCCTTGACAGGTGTCTGCAAGGGGAGGAAGAGAGGAGTAGTTGTGGAAGATGCCCTGACCCAGCATCCTCTGCGGGCAGGATACAGTTGATAGGAACAGGCCAAAGGTCTAGGGATCTGTTTCCACAGCAGTGGGGATGAATATGGGGGAGAGAAGGCCATCTTCATCCCAGGAGTCAGCTCTCTTCAGTCTCTTCCCAGCACCTCTTGAGACAAGAGGCTACATATGCCTGGTATTGGGGGGCTTTGGGGAGAAGCTCAGGCTTCCGATTTCATAGCTTCTAAGCTACCTTCTTCCCTTCCTCTGTACCCCAGTTTCTAACTAGCTCCTGTGGATCTAGGATACAATCAAGATTCCCCACCCCCACCTCCACCCCCTGACATCGACACCCCTGCTTTCTTCTGGGCATAGTGGCACATACCTTTAAATCCCAGCACTCGAGGCAGAGGCAGAGGCAGAGAGGCAGTGAGAGAGGCAGAGAGGCAGAGGCAGAGAGGCAGAGGCAGAGCAGAGGCAGAGGCAGAGCAGAGGCAGAGGCAGAGGCAGAGGCAGAGGCAGAGGCAGAGGCAGAGGCAGAGGCAGAGGCAGAGGCCGGTGGCTCTCCGGGAGTTCAAGACTAGCCTGGTCTACATAGCAAGTTCCAGGCCAGCCAGGGCTATAGTTATACCATCTCAGAAAACAAAAGACAAGGCCCTTGCTCTCCAACCCCTCTCTGCTCACCAATTCCACTTTCTAGAAGATATTTTTTTCTTACCAAGATCTTGGGGAAAGCGCTTTGGGTTTTTTTTTTTTTTTTTTTTTTTTTTTGGTTTTTTTTTTGGAGCTGGGGATCGAACCCAGGGCCTTCGCTTCCTAGGTGGCGCTCTACCACTGAGCTAAATCCCCAGCCCCCAACGCTTTGGGTTTTAATTGTTTGTTTTTTTAAAGACAAAAATGTAGCCCTGGCTATCCTGGAACTCTCTCAGGGTTTTTTTTTTTGCTTTTTTTTTTTTTTTTTTTTTTTTTTAAAGACAGGATCTCTCTACATAGCCCTGGCTGTCCTGGCTCACTTGGAGATCAGGTTGGCATCCAACTCACAGAGATCCATCTGTCTCTGCCTCCCAAGTGCTGGGATTAAAGGTATGTGCTACTATGTCTGGTTTGAAAATTTTAAATTACATTTATATATCTGTTTTCAGGGAGGGCAGCGCGACATGCCCTGTGGAGGTCAGAGGACGACTTGCAGGAATTGGTTCTGTCCTGTATGTGGGTCCTGAGGGTTGGACTCAGGTTATGTGGATGAACGGCAAGCATCTTCACCACTGAGCCGTCTTCCTGGCCCCACCTCACAGGAGTGCCTTTTGTCTTTGCTGTTCCCTCTGCCTGGAAGGCTATTTGCCCAGAACTTAGGATGGCTGGCTCCAGGGAACCCACCACGGAAGGCACCTCTCCAAGCCTACCTCCTCAGAGGGGCCTGCCTAACCCCTAAGAATAGCAGCTACTTCCTGCATTATTTACTTCCATAGTTCTCCATAGTGTGCTGTTTCCATCATGGCCCCTTCCCTGCAATCTCAATGACTGACAGCTGGTTTGCTTGAAGGCCATTCCCCCCACCCACTGAGGAGTTTCAGGAGAGTGGGACCTTGAGATTCCCTCTACCATGTTCCCATTATTGTTTGCCGAATGAATGAAACACCAAAAAACAAACAAACAAACAAACAACCCGGTATCAGTAAATGTAATTTCCCACCCTTACTACTATTTGGCCCCCATGAAAAAGAGGACTTATTGAGTACCTTATATAGCAGATATCCTTACATATACTATCTTTAGTATTTCTATCCATGACGTACTGCCTCTCTCACAGATGATAAAGTTGGGGTCACCCAGCAAAAATGGAAGCTGCGGGGCAGAACCTGGGAGCATGGGGGCATGCTACTTCAAGTCTGTTTGACTTCTGCACAAAGCTCACCAGACACACTAGACCTCAGTCCAAGACGAACAAGTAGGCGTTTACAACCTGAAAAGCAGGCAAAGACCTAGACTGGTGGAGAGGTGGTCTGGCTTAGTGGTTATTTGGTGGACTGAGACTATGGTCCCCGCCACCCACAGGACCCCCTTATTCAGCGATCATGAGCACCTGCAGGCAGAAGACTTTGGCTCTTAGAGGGGGAGCCAGCTGTAGGGATATCTGTACATTTGAAAAGTCATACAGAAGCCCCTACACTCCAGGGCTGGTCCTCTTTTGCTAGAACTTTCCCTTTTCTGAACCCCAGTGGAATCAATCCTAGCTATCTTGAAGCTTCCTATGCTATGGAGACTGGCCTTGAACTCAATCTTCCTGCCTCTTTCACCCCAACCCCCAGCTCCCAATGGCCATCTCTTTAAAGTGGGTACGGCAGCAGGGATCCAAAAAGAGATCTTGGGAAGATGAGGAGGAAAAGTGAGTGTGGCGAAGTTGTTGGCGTATATAAAGTAACATAGAAATGTAAATTATCTAAAAATAATCTATGTGACATACAGAGAGGTTGGAACTTGGAAGACCCCTTAGGTTCTTCCCAGCATTTATTGGCACCTAGGGTATGCCAGATGCTGTACCAGGACTGGGAAATTCAGGGATGAGTCAGATATGGGCCTTGAGCATCTGGGGACTCTGGCTGGGGAGGGGGTGTAGCTCCCACCTGAGAGGGGAGGCCTGTGTGTGAAATGGTAAGTGGGTGCCAGGCGGAAGTGAGCAGAAACTCACACCGCTAATCCTTTCTCATGACCTTGAGCAAGTCAAGCCACCTCTCCAATGCCCAGACCCCCTTCTCTAAGATGGGGATGGCCTCACAGCTGCCAGGGACTGGCTCGCAATAGTCCCGATGACTCGGTTATGGATACCTAGGAGTTCTTAGGCAGGAAATGGTCCTGTTTTAGGACTCAACTCTTGAGTGATAATATGCCCGTAAGAGTGGCCTGGTGACATGGGGGTGGCCGCCAGGGGACAGCAGAAAGGATAATGCGGTAATTTCTTATGCCCCGTAAGAAAGGAAGGCAGAAATCCTGAAGTATTGGCTTGCACCTTTATTTATGCTTGTAATTTCATAGGGGAGGAGGAAGTTCTATACTGGTCAGATCTGCTCCGGCAGGAGGGGATGTGAGGTCACTAAGTTTATTCACTAAGGGATTCTAGGCCAAGGTGCACCCCGGGAAGGTCAGGCTTCTCAGCATGGGTTTGTGGGTGTGTCAAGGTCTTCAGAGGCGCAGTGAGGTTGGCTGTAGTGAGGCCACTGGACAAGGTGACTTCTGTGGGGCCTGGGGCTACCCACCCCCACCTACACTAATGCAAGGCCAGACAATCTTTGGGGAATTCAGATGAGGTGGAAGGAGAGAAAGTTTGGGGGTCCAAAGGGTGGTGGCTTGGGGTTCCCCCGGGGGAACACCCCTATTCTGGCACCCACACTGACACCAGAGAGATCAGGCCATTTGCAGGAGGAGGAGAGGAGCCTGTCCCAAACTGTCTGGATTGGGCTATCTCGGCTAAGACGTCCCAACCTGGGAGGCTGGGGACGCCTGTGGCTGGGCTAGGGTATGTGCCCTACTCCCCGCGGGACAGTCAGCCCGTCCCGGCAGAACGCGGCCTTCCAGGCTGTGGGCCGGACCGGCCGGATGGAACGCGATCCCTAGCTGGGTACTGCGCGCCTGCGGCTGTAGTCCTCTCGGCCGCTGCGGGTGCAGCAGCCCCCGCGCCCCCAGGGGCCCGGCCGGGCAGGGGGGCTGGGCGCGCAGGCGCGGGAGGGGGGGGCGGGCGGCGCAGCCTGCGCCGCTCTAACAGGTGGGATCCGCGGCGTGGTGGAGGCGGGCGCGGGAGGAGGAGGAGGAGGAAGAGCAGCGGCAGCGGGAGCCCCAGCCGGAGCCGGAGCAGGAGCAGGATGAGCCGCGGAAGCTGACAGCCACCGCTGCCGCCCGCGCCCAGGCTCGGTCTCGCTCCCCGCGCCCGGGGCCGCTCCCCGCCTCCCGCCTCCCCTGGCCGCCCGCGGGGCGGCCCGCCCCCTCTGCACCTCCGGGCCCGAAGCTGCCTCCATCGCTCCTGCATCCCGGCCGGGGGGGGGAGGAGGCGGAGCAGGAGGCGAGCCGCCGCCGCCGCCGCCAACGCCGCCGCCGCCGCCGCCCCGAGCAGGACAGAGCGCGCCGCAGCCCCGCGCGTCCGGCCGCCGCCCGCGCCCATCCAGCAGCCGCGCCGGAGCCACACCGCAGGACAGCCCGGGCGCGGCGCGCCCCTGCCCAGCCCGGCCCAGCCCAGCCCAGTTTCAGCACCGGGCGGCCCGGTGGCCGGCCCGCCCCCGAGGGCGCCGGGCGCGGCGGGAGGATGCCGAAGCCGACGCTGCTGCTACGCGGGGGCTGGGAGCGCGAGCGCAGCCCCGGGGACTCGGAGCTGGGCCGCCAGTTCCGGGACTGGTGCCTGCGCACCTACGGCGACTCGGCCAAAACCAAGACAGTGACACGCAGCAAATACCAGCGGATCGCCGAGGTCCTGCAGGGCGGCGGCGGGACCGGCGCGGGCAGCGGCCCGGCGGCGGGCGAGAAAGGCAAGTTCCAGTTCTGGGTGCGCTCCAAGGGCTTCCGCCTGGGCAGCGGCCGGGAACCCAAGATGGGCCAAGTGGTGTATGTGCCGGTCAAGACGGGCTCGGTGAGTGCGCGCGCGGCGGTCGCGGGCCAGTCCCGTGGCCGGGATCGGGGCGGGCGGGGGCGGGGTGGGGGTGTGGATGTGTGTCCGAATGGTGTGTTTCTGGGGTTGTCCGTGTGTCTAGCCCACCCGGGGCGCGCGCGTCCCTGCTCACTAGCCCTCCCTGGCCCGCCTGGGCAGAGCTCCGGGTTTGGGGCGTCCCTGCCCCCCTCTGCGCCGCTGCTCGGGCCATGGCCGTGACGGGCGGGCTGTCCCGGGCTGCTCACCCCAGCCTGTTCTGTCCTCTCGTCCCCTCCCCTCCCCCTTTTCCCCCGCCAGCAGGCGGCTGCTACGGAGCTCCAGCCTTCCCCCCTCCCGCCCCGAGGCCGCCTGTCCCGGGCGCCTCGCGCTCCCGCCCCCGGGCCGGCTGGGCGGTGTGTGTGTGTGTGTGTGTGTGTGTGTGTCTGTGTGTGTGTGTGTGTCTGTGTGTGTGTTTGGTGTGTGCGCGCGCGCGTGTGTCTGTGTGTGTGTGTGTGTGTGTGTAGGGTGGTGCTGCGGGGGTGGGGAGGCAGGGGCAGCGGCGGGACGGGGAGTCCACTGGGCCTCCCGGCACCAGGGGAGGGGGCTAGCTCTGGCACTGTCGCCCCGACCCCACCCGGCACTGGCCCGGGGAGGGGCAGCCAGAGCCGCAGCCTGGCGCAGGAGCAGCCTCCCAAGGGTGGGTGGGGCGTCCCCGCCGCCCCCTGGGCCCCGCGCTCCCCCCACCCTGGGACGGGGGCGGCATGACCTATTCATCCCCTCCCCTCCCCCGTCTCCCAGGCCGGCCCCGGTGGCGCTGGGGAGGGGGCGGGTAACCGCAGCACCAGGAAAGGAGGAGGCCGGTGGCCAGTGGCCGGGCGGGGGCATCCCCTTCGGTTCGGGGCGACCCGGAGAGGGCGTGAGGCTTGGGCCCCGCGGCTCCCCCCTGCCGGGACCTCATTGTTCTGCAGAAGGTGGGGGCTGGGGGGGGGGCGGCTGCTCTCTGGGCGCTGCTGAGCTTTGAACTTTCCGTTGCCCAGACCTTCGGGTAGTGTGTTCGGTTCCCGGCCCGGCCCGGTCGGGCCAGCTTAGCTTTCCTCCCCGCCGCCCCTCCCTGGCCTCGCCCGGCCGGAGCGCTAGAGCCCGGCCGCCCTGCGCCGGCCTCCCTCCTCCCTGTTCCCCCGCTCCCCCCTCCGCGCTCCTCCCCCGTCCGGCGCGCCCGCCCCGCGCTCAGCCCTGTCCCCGGCCGGAGCGGGCTCTTCACACACAATTGATTCGGTCGTTACGAAAAGTGCACTTGTCCCCTCCCCCTCCCCCTCCGGCGGCCGCCCGGGCCGGGCCCGCGGGGTGAGGGGACCGCGAGGGAGGGAGGCGGGAGGCAGAGTGGAGCCCGAGGCGCCTCCCCCCCGCGCCCAGGGGACGGGGCTGCAGGCCGCGGGGAGTGGGAGCCGCGAGCGCAGAGGGCTGGCGGCCCATCTGCGAGGAGCGCTGATAACCGCGCCGCTGCCGCTGCGGCCGCCAGCAGCCCATCTGCGCCGCTGCCGCCTCCGGCCGGACAGGGAACAGGGGGCAGGGCCGAGGGGCGCGCCCACCGGCTTCCCGGAGCGGGAGAGTGGGCTGAGTCCCTGTGGCGTTGGTTACGGAGCCCCAAATAAATGGGCACTCGTCTTCAAACCCAGGGAGTCTGGGTCATTGTCCCCTGCTCCGATAGATCAAGGATCCTCCCCCATCCAAATCACTGTCCATTTTCCCTTACGGGGCAGGTGAGCTGTCATCCCTTCCCACCCTGCCAGTTTGGGACTTCCACTTGGTTCTTCCCATCGTGAGACCCCTCCCCTCAAATCAAGGTGGTTCTTCCTAGGGCAGCCACCCACCAGAGTCTTGGCTAGATCCTTGCCTTAAGCCTTCAGGGCTTCCCAGGTCAGTTCCCACCTCATCTTTCTCCTGGCTCCCTTTCCCAGCAGCTTGTCTTTCCCCAACTCCTTTGTAATCTAAGCCAGGATCCCCAATTCATCCACTATTGGGGTTCAGGGGAGATGCTCCCACACCTGGTGGCTGGCTTTCTGTCTCTCTGTGGGTTACCCATTCCCCTAAGGAGTGGGAATCATGAGGTGGTGGTTTGTCCAGCCCTTTATTCCACACAGCTGCCAATGCCAGAGCACCCCTTCCCATCCACTTACAGAAGCTGGTGCTAGGCCTGGGCTCACAGTCCTGCCTGAGCTAGCTGGCTAGCTGCTTCAGATCTTTCCAGAAGCCCACTCAGTCTACGTTGCTTGCCTTTTACAGCAGGGACCTGACAAGCCTCCACCCTGGCTCCAAGACCAATAATAAACCTTCCCCAGGGGACCACCTGCCTGGGAGGCAGAGAAACGGGACCCAGGCCTCCCTGCCCAGGCTGCCGGGAGGATGACAAACACAACAGGATGTCCTCCTGTGACAGCCTGTCCCTCCAGTTCCCCATGCCTGCTTGCCTGGCCTGCCTGTCCCCAGAGAACCTGTTAGTTACCTGCCACTTGCCTAGCCAACCAGAGCCAGCCACTGGTGTTGCCGCCCCATCACCAAATCTTTTCCTGGGGTGCTGCTATAATTTTTCTCTGCCCATTTTCCTTTTAGCGGATCTAAGAAGCAGACCCTGCTGGAAATTCTGAGGCAGCCCTGACCTCTTCCGAGGAGGGCCTCAATCGGACCTTTTATGAAAGATGTAAAGGGTCATCTCTCTCTGCCTCTACCCATCCACACACACACAATCACATGCATACACACATGTGCAGACATGCACATGCATACACACATGTGCAGACATACATATGGAATAGAAGTTGTTGTTGCTTCTGGTGTCAGTGGGAAAGATTTTGTAGTCTTGTCTTGTGCGGGTTTTTGTGAAGGTCATTGGGCCATAAACCTTTGTCTATGACATTTATCCGGAGTCTCCAGGCCTTGGGGATAGGCCCCAGGACTTTGAGGTTAGCACTGGGCATTTGGGAAGGGCAAGCAACTTCTCCTGGGACACCCGACTAGCAGGGAAGACAGGTACCGCTGACAAAGTGATATAGAGACTATACTGCAGAGACTATAGAGGGAGGGCCGGTAGGGAGTGGAGGAAATGCCAGGGAATCAGGGAGCCAGAGATAGGCTTCAGCAGTTCAAGAGTAACCCATCCTGTGTGTCTTCTTACCAGCCTCAAGTCCCCTTTCCTCCCCCTACAGTTCTACGAGGAGCTGTGGTCAGGGCCTTTTCCCAGTTTCCAGGCTAGCTTCGGGCTTCAGGTCTATGATCTGACACTTGTCCTGTCCCATCTGGCCCTGAGCTTTTCTGGGTGTGTGTGACAAAGGCTTAATCTGTCCGGACGGGCCAGGGCAGAGAGGAGGGCGCAGGGAATTACACTCAGCAGGGCCTCCTGCAGCTGGGGCCCATGTGGGGGTGGGGCTTTGGGCAGGAGGGAAGCCTAGCTGGGGGAGGCAGGCTGGTCTCCTATGCAGGTTGTCACAGGAAGTGGAAGGTGCAGGCAGAAGACTGAGAGAGGGCGGAGTCCCTCACTGGTGCTCATGGGGATAAGATCTCTTTATGATAAGAGCTAGCTGGCCAGGGCCTCTGGCTGGGCGAAGCTGGGTTAGGCTTTACTATTTCTTGTGTTTGACCTGCTTTGACCACATTGGTGGCAAAGCAAGGGAAGTGAACCCTTCCAAGGGAAGACCCTCAGATTCTGTTCCAGCCACATGGATCCACATGGTGCTCTTCTTTCCGCCTGGCCTCTGAGTGGGACTGGCCTTAGGACCTGGGAGGGCTACAGATTAGGCTGGGGTAGGACTCCAAGCCAGCTGCCAATTCTCAGGTCAAGAGAAACCCCCAGGCTCTTTGGAGAGAAATTGTCTCAGCCCAACAGCACCAACTTCCAGTACACAAGCCGAGGCCCCAGGGAGAGGCAGCTTATTGGTGGAGAGCTAGGACTGGGGCACAGGTCTCTGAGCTCCACTATGGCCTCTCCTGGGCCCAGCACATGCTTTGGATCCCACCATGAGTGCCCTATTCCTCCAGGGTCCCCTCGAGGATTGCCCAACTTCACTGTCAACAGAGGGCTTTTGCGAGCTGGACCCCAGGTGTTGCGCTGGCCAAATTGACTAATGGTGGTCTTTTCCCAGTTTGCAGATGACGTTCATTTAGTGGAAAGCATTTTCACAGTCTGAAGTCTTCCTCCCCAGAGCTTTTGTGTAAACCTTTGGCACCTGCGGCCACTGGCTTGGGCGGGAAAGGGCCTCCTATGCTCTAGTAACACTGTAACAGGCTTCGACTGAGTAACAACAGGCTTTGACCTTCAGTGGGATACCTACCTCAGTGTTCTTTCCTTTTCTCCAAACCCTCACAGCAGCATCTCTCCTTCTCTTCCTCTCTCCTATCTCCTTCCCCCTTCTCCCCCCCCCCCCACTTCTTTTAGACAGGGTCTCTCACTGTGTAGCCCCTGGCTAGACTGGAACTCTGTGTAGACTAGGCTGGTTTCAAACTTGCAGGGATCTGTCTGCTTATGCCTCTCTAGTATTGGGATTAAAGGCCAGAGCCCTCGTGACACCTGTTTCTCTGTAGGCCTACTGTGTGCCTGTCACTGTGTCGAGATGCCACCTCAGCTTGTGGAAGTCTCATAGCAGCTTAGAGGCCAACACTGCTATTATCACTACCAGACAGATAGGTAAACTGAGGCTTAGGGAACTTCAGAAATTTCCCTAGACTATTCTAGTGAGTGGGTGGGCCTTAGGGCTGGGTGCTGTCTCATACACATTTCTGTTCTGACTCGAGGTATATTGCAACCTAATCTAATTTAAATGTCTAACCCTTTCATATCGGCTTTCAGTCTCTTGCATTTTAGTCTGAATTTGTTTAGAAGAATCCCTCTGGTCAGGATGTCTGGTACTGTAGCTTGGTGCCTTGTAAGATGTCTGGGATTTTCCTGGAGTACAATGGGAGAAGCTTGGGTGAGAAAGGTCTCTGTTATCCTGGGTCTTGGGGAACTTTGGGGACAGAGTTGACAGTGATGTCTGGTACAGGTCCCATTTAGATTCCTCAGGAGTGGCAGAAGGAAACCTTTTCATTATTAATTAAGCCTCCATAATTTGGGTACCAGGTCCTGGAACCTTGGGAAGGCATTTTCGAGCTAAGTGTCATTTGGATGCTGAGTGTCAGGCCATGACTTTCTTAGGCATCTGGCTCAGGGCTACTCCTCTGTGGTGGGGACAATGTGTACTCTTCTTCCTCCACTAAACTGCCCTCTCCTATGTGACCAGATGTGCTACCTTCCTGTCCAGAAGGCCAGACCCTGAAAGTGCTCCTGGGAGCACCAACGGGTAGGTTGGAAGCAGTTGGGGTGGGGAGGCCTGCGTGGCTAGGGCTCTCCAGGGACAAAGGGTGCCAACTGCAGACAAGTCTTGGCTTCTCCGAGTCAGCTCCTACCTTAGAGATTGGTACCGCTGACAGCGCTGTACACAAGTGTCAGACCCATGGGCTCGAGCACATGTGCACAGTGCCTGTGCGCAGTGCACATACACAAGTCAGCTACGTGGGTGTGCCTGTCAGTGTGTTGGCTGAGAATGCTGGTGGGAATGTGTGGCCGGGTATGGGTGTGGGCAGGTGGGGGGAGGCAGCATGGTTGTAAGCGTCTGTGTTGGCAGATGTGGGAGCACCTGGGGTGCTGCGCTGGCAGACCATGGGGTGACTGTGTGTGAGGTTCTGATGGAGAGACCTGGCTGGTTGGTGGCATGCTGATCATGGGCTGTTTTTTTTTTTTTTTTTTTTTTTATAGTTAGGCCAGCCCAAGTGGACACCCTGACTCTGGTGTGTCTCTCTTGGCCGGATGACTGGAAATAAGTGAGAGTGATTGGAAGATGAAGCCATAACGGTCCCCTCCTACCCCTAGGCACAAAGTCCAGTCCCTAGGGCAGGATGGATCCTTCTGGGACAGATGATTCTGAACTTCAAGTGAGTAGGTTGGGTCCCATGGACAGGATCCCAGGAAAACAGGCAAAGGATGCAGGACCTGGACAACCTGGGAGAGCCGCTGCTGTCCTTGAGGACGGTGGTTAAGGAATGCGCTCAAGGTCACCCTGCTAGTGTGAAAACCAGGCCTGGCCCCTGAGCCTCGAAACAGGCAGAGGGGTGGGAGGAAGCCTATTGTGGCCACTGGCTTGTTAGAGTAAGTGCCACACTTAGATACGGTCACGGTGAGCCTGGGGCAAAGGCTTTCAAGCTGCAGGGCCATGGGTCTGCATCCAACCTCACTTGTGGGACTAGTGTGAAGTTCGCGTCCCAAAGCACATGGGTCCTACGGCAGCAAGTGGTAGGAGAAGTTAGCTGCTGTGTCAGCTTGCTGGGCCTTACTCTTCTCATCCGGAAAATGGAGACAGTGATGAAAGCTGTCACGGACTTGGAATGGGGCTGTGGGAATGGAGATCCAGCCAGTCCTTGGCACTCAGTAGGTGGCTGCCAGGATTTGGTCCTTGAGATTGTGCGGGAGGCATCTCTGTTCTTCTGAGCCAACCGGGGCCTGGCAAACTTGGCAGGAACTCACTGAAGCCCCTTCCTTTGTACCCCTCCTCTGTGCTAGGAAGGCCGAGGGGAGGGAAGGCTCACCACAACCTGGTAGGCCCTGTTGAGCGCCCACCTACTCCGTGCTAATCTAGTAGGCCAGGGTCTGAGCAGGTCTCCCAGTCACCCAAGCTCCTACCATGTGCCAGTTAATTAATGTGCTCCCTGAAACCTGGGACTAGAGGGGTCAGTAGCCCTTCCTGGGTTCCCCCAGTAAGCAGGGCTCAGGCGCCAGAGCTCTGTCTGGCCCTGTCTGAGCTGTGGGAGGGGTAGCAACAGAGTGTCCTCAGCCTCCGCCCACCCCAGGCTTACAGAGCCCTTGCCTGAGGGCTCCAGACCTCCATCAGCCCTTCCACCTGCTGGCCCAGCCTGGGGAGGCAGATGCCATCCTCCCTCCCGCCTTCCCCCTCCCCTCTCCTCTTCCCTTGGTCCTGATCAGCTGCAGCTGCAGGCCTGGGCAGCCTCAGGGGGTTGGGAGGCTGGAGGAAAGCTGCTTGGCTCTTGAGGACAAGGTCACCAACCTCTCAGTCTTCATTTCTCTTGGCCACCCCGGGGACATGGGGCTCCTCTGAGGCAGATAGGAAAAGTGAGGCGGCATGGAGGGAATTCACTGGAGGTCCAAAAATCAGGTTGTTGAAAGCCAAGTCATGCCCCCTCCTCCTCTGCCCTGCTGCTCAGCCCCTCCCTCCCATCTAGCCCCTGCACCCTGCCCTTCTGGGCGACATCTAGGAGGGGTATTTTGCTGTTTGTTTTTTCTCTTCACCTTATCTTTGTCCCCTTACCCAGCCAACTCATTTGAAAACTCTGGGTTCTGTCTTCAACATCTCAAGCCCCACCACATCTGTGCCTCCTTCCCTGTCCCCAGCCCTGACCAGCTTGGAGGGGCATCAGTTTCCTACTGGCTCCCACCTCTACTCTAGCCAAATGATCTCTTCCTCACTCATACAGTCAGGGGAGACTTGGGGAAAAAAGCCAAAGCCAGGTTCTGTCGCTCTGCCCAGAGCCCTCCAGGACTTTACCTTGCTCCTGGACTTGTTGGCACCTACCTGTAATGTGACCCTCAGTGTTCAGAAGGAGGACAGCTTGAGCGCGGCCTGGGCACTATAGTGCGACTTCGGCTCAGAAACAAAACGCAAGATCCCACCTCACTCAAAGTAAGGGTGGAAGTCCCAGCGCCCTGTGCGATCTGGCCAGCTGCCGGCTGCCCTTGTGCCTGCTGTCTTTATAGCTTTCTGCTCTCCCTCATCCATCTGGCCACACCCTGCTGGCTTCTGCTATTTTGCAAGTGCAGTAGGCCCCAGGGCCCTTGCACTGGCTTACCCCATCACCTCCCTTCATCCTAGAGTTCTGTGTGGCTGGCTAACTCAGTCTCCTTACAATCTTTGCTAAATATCACCTTTTCAGAGAGACCTCCCTGAGGTCTCTTGGATGCTGTCCCCATCTCTCTCTCTTCCTGTCACTCTTATCTGCTGGAGTAGACAGCACTGCTTCAGTGCTCTACCTCAAGGTAGACAGCTTTATCGTGGATCTGTGTGTTTAGTTTACTTTGCATCCCAATGGCCTGGAATAGCCCCTGCCCCTAGTGGGAGGGGGTTTCCCTGCAACGAAGGGTTATTTGTGCTTCCCTCTGAGTAGGATTCTGAGAACTGTCTGTCAGTCTGGCACCTGTCCAGGGCCCCAGAGCCATTCCCAGTCTTCAACCTATGAATGTCTGGAAGGTCCTCAGAGAATTGACCTTTGACCTAGGCCTTAAGGTACCCAAAGTATCTTTCAGTGATAGAAGAAATGAAGAGGTTGGAACAGAGGCCAGGTGGACGGTGTTGATGAGGGCTTTGCAGGATGATGATGATGCAGGATGGAGTCTGACTGGCTTTCCCCAAGGCCAGGGATGGCAGCTGATTTAGTCTGCTGCGAACAGAATGGCTTCAGAGTCCTGAGGACTTTATGGGGAGTGGAGGGGTGGGGGTGGGGGGCTAGATAGGGCCAGTTGAAGAAGGGCCTGGAAACACACTCTGGGGAGAACAAGGCGCCTGTAGGGCAGTTGAGTAAGAGTTGAAGTTAGGTTGATTTAGAAGCTGAGGTTGTGGGCTCTGAAAAAGGAGAGAGAGGGGTTCAGTCAGAGAAGCAGCCATAGGAGATTGCGGGCCTGGGGACTCACCTTGTAGGAGATGGGAGAGCAGCTACATTGGAGTGTTGTGTGGGGATGAGATGGGGAGAGGGATATCTAGGAAGCCAGGAGACCGTGGAGGCACTGGTGGGTCTGGATGTAGCTGTAGGTGGGGGGTGGAGGTAGGGGATAGGGGAGGTCTTGAGTAGACTCTGGTGAGTAGAATCTAAGTGTCCACAAGCCCTACGGTGGCTGAGGGAGGCCAACGGGGAGCCCCAGTGACTCAGGCCTCAGTGGGCCAGCTCAGGAGTTGCCCTGTGCACAGGAACCCTGGGTGCCTTCCTGCTGAGTTGGGACCATCATCCTCAGCTCCTGGGAGGCCTCTGCTTGGGTGGATGACTCAGCGTTTCTCAGCCTCTGAGGGCTGAGCGAATGTTCCAGCAGACAATGGCACCTTCCCTCATCAGGCCAGGCCTGAAGGGTGTGAGGGGTGGACAAGAACACACTAGATCCAGGGCCTCATTTGCATCTGTCCATGGGCCCAAGCTTCCCCAGTCTTGTGCAGTCGTTAGCCACCTTGAGAGGCTGTTATGACCCCATTCTGCAGGTTAGCAAACCAAGGCACATCCTGTGCCAAGCACCCAGCTAGGTAGCCACTAGCAACTTCTGTTTCTTCCTCAGAAAAATGCCTTCTAATGGGGGTTCTTTAGGGTTGGTGGGGAAATTAGGAAGGAACTGAGTTAAACCTGCTAAGCGGGGTTGACATTCTCTTGGGGTGGTTAGGCCGGAGAAGTTATAGGGAAGACCAGTGGCAGACTAAGTGACTGTGTGACTGTCTGTGTCGCAGTGCCTGCTCTGATCCTAGCCTTCTGTACTGATGAAGTCTGTATCCTGTGGGTAGGTGGGAAAGTTGCTAGGCTGGTTAGAGTAGGAACTGTTGCCCCATCTCAGGCACTGGGGGTTGGGGTAGGGAGGGGCTCCTGCAAAGATCCTAATGTCAAGCCACTGTCCACCTCCAGTGAGATCCTCTCTCGGGTCACACACAGGAGAGGCTGGATGTCTGAAGTCGCTCTTGGAGCACAGGCAGGAGCTCAAGGGACCTGGGGCTTCTCTGCAGCTCTGGGTTGAGGGGATGGGGGAGTCCGGGTTATGGGTGGTTTTGTTTTGGTGATGTTGTTAGAACCCAAGACCTGTGCGTGTTGCACTCTCAAGCCTTTAGGTTGATCTCACGCTTTCTGTGTGTATGTGGAACAGCGGGGAGCTGGAGGCAGGGGCTCGCCTGAGACCCGGAGCTCTGCCATTTGCTCCCTGGCAATCTTGAGGACACACCCCCTTCCAGCCTCCAGTTTCCTCATTTACCACATGGAATGATAGGACTGGAGGTGTAGCTCGGTGGTCTTGATCTGACTTCACACAAACAAGGCCCTAGGTTCCATTCCCGGCACCACAAAATATTTACTTATTAGTACATGTGTGTGCCTGTGTGAGTTTATATGTACCATACGTGTGCAGGTGCCCACGGAGACCTGCGTGTTGAGTCCTCTCAAGTTGGAGTTGCAGGTATTCGTGAGCTGAGTCATGTGGGTGCCGAGAACCGAACCCAGGCCCTCTGCAAAACTAGCAAGCAGAAGGACTGAGGCATCTCTACCCCGGAGTGATAGCCATGCTCCGTCACGGGGAGCTGCTGTCAGGGCTGTGACAGAATGGCCGTGAGTAGCAGCCCCGCCTGACCTCTGAGCTCAGTGGCCTGGCCTCCTGGCTGAGTTCCTAACTGACCTTGTTCACTGGATGACCTTGAGACAGTCCCTGCCTCCCTCCAAGCCCGTTTTCTCTTCTGTGAGTCCAGGGGTCTCCTCTGGGTTGAAGCCGTGGGAAGTAGGGGAGACACCAAAGTTCTTAGCCCTGATCCTAAGTCCTGTGGTAAGCAGCAGCTGCAGGAGACTCTGGGATTGAAGGTCAAAGGTGAAGCTGTGGGCCAAGGTGGGAGAGAGTGAGGGAGAGGGGGTCCAGGGACTCGGGCATGACCGGGAGGGGCTACTAGGAAGAGGACATCAGCCTCCAGGGTTGACTGGGACCAGGCACTGAGTTATAGGGGGTGAACCGGTTGGAAGGTGGCTTTTAGGAGGTCGGAGGAAGAACCCAGCCAGCTTCCCTAAGTCCAGATTGCCCATTAAGACCTGTGTGTATCCCAGACGTGGTGGCACACACATTTAATCCCAGCACTTGGGAGGCAGAGGTAGGCAGATCTCTTAGTTCCAGGACAGCCAGGGCTATACAGAGAAACTGTGTCTCAAACAAACAGACAGACAGACAAAGAGCTGTGTGGGGCCTGGGGTCTTCTGGATTCGAATCCTTGTTCCCTTACTGGCTGTGAAACCTCAGAAACAACTTCAGGTCTGCATTTCCACATCTGCAGAATGGAAGAGTGATGTCAACGCTCTCTGGGGGTTATAGGGATGGTTAGGGGTACACTGAGTCAGTGCCCCTCTGTCTTTCCTCTCCTCACACCGCTGATAGAGTCAGGCCCAGAGTGGTTTAGTCCATGTGCTATGGCTGCACAGCGGTAAGAGACAGAGCCGGGGACTGGGAATCCTATGATGCAGACTGACTTTGCCTCCCCACATCACCCATCCTTTGACAGACAGCTGGGCGGGAACCCAGGGAACCCTAGGTTGTTATGTAGGCTTGGATGGCAACTCTTGCAAGGAGGAACAGGGTCCTGTGAGTCCACAGGGCAGATTGCTAACTCTGGGCCACGTTGTTGCTCCACATCAGCCCAGTACGGGGGAGAAACTCGTACCAGCTCTATGGGGAGGAGGCCCTGTCCTTTACGGTGGCCTGTACTTTACTGTACTGCCTGCAGCTCCAAAAGAACGGTATAGCTGGATGGTACAGGAACTCAGGGTGGGGAGAGGGTGCCATGGATTCAGGAAGGGGTCAGGGAAAGCTGGTGTGAGCCTCTGATTCTGGAACTGGAGAGAGCGGGGCCGGGGCTTCCCAGGGGAACTCAGACCCTGTGCACACAGGTGCTTGTGAAATGCTTGCTTATGGTGAGTGTGCATGTGCACGGTTTAAGGCAACAGTAACTCAGCAGCAACCCCCAGTGGCCAGCTCCTGCCCCTGCCCCTGCCCCAAACTCAGTCCTTCCGTGGACAGCTTTGTCCTTTGGACTCTGGAACCAGGCTGCCAAGTCTGAATCCTGAGTCCACCATCTACTTGCTGTGTGACGTGGGCAGCTTGCTTAACGTCTCTGTTTCAGTTTCTACATCTGAACAGTGTGGGATAATTATAGGGCCTGTTTCAGTGAGAGTGGAGGGCTTCACATTGGGTGTGTGTGTGATGGGGATCTGGGTGTGGACTCGCTGCTGCCGCCCGGTCTTCATTGTTGTGTGTGCATAGCTGTTAACACTTCACGTGTAAGTTTAAATGTTTGCTGAGATCCCCCTCTCAGGTCCCAGAGCTCAGTTTTTATGCCCCACTCCCTCCCCCTACTGGAAGAGGTCAGCTTGAGGTCAGCCCCATCCATAGCTCCAGGTCTTGTGGCAGGCCTCTGTGTAGAGGGTTTTCAGGATGCTGTTGGGCTCCAGGACTACGCTGCTTCATCCGGGGCTTGGACAGATCCTCTGCCTCTAGGCAGAGTGCTTTAGGCAATGGTGGGTACCAGAAGGAGAGGGGCGAAGAAAGATCTGTGCCCCCCCCCCGATGTATGGCCCTCCCCGCACCTCCTCAGCATTGCGATTTTGGGAAAATCTGTGCAGCTCTTGCCCTGGGCTCCTGAGAGGAGAGGTGGCAGCAGGTTGCTGTGGAGAGCTGAGGTGGTACCCCAGGTATGATGGAGGGCTGGGGTTGCTCACTGAGGACCTAACTGGCAGGGCCCTGCCCTCAGGAGGATTTGCAGCTGAGCCTGGAATGCCGCAGCCTTTTGTGGATCCCAGCACAGAGGAGAGAACTCTGCCACAGTGCTGTTGAGTGGTGGGCAACTGTGGGAAATGAGGGAAGCAGTCTGGTCCTCCGTTGCCTCCTCCGTGTAGCAAAGCCTGGTGGCAGAAGTTTCTGTGCACAGCTGTGGGATGCAGGCAAGGGCTTCTGGCCCAGGACCCAGCTCATGGTTCTGCATTCAGCAGCAAGCTGCAGTTGTTTAAAAAAACCAAAAAAAAAACAAAAAACAAAAAACAAAACAAAAAAACAAAAAAAGGCTAACATGGAAGCCACCAGCAAATGGCACAGGGCTAATGGGCATGGTGGCCCCTACACACGGATCCAGTACTCGGGAGGTGAATGTGCGGCAGTCTGAGTGACATGCGCAGCACTGTCTCAAAACACAGCCTCAAAGCATCCAGTCCAGACCTGAATGGGCTGGGTCGCTCATTCGCTGCCAGGCAGCAGGACCTGCACCATTATTCCACCAGGGCATGGGAGTAAAGGGTGGGCACAGCACAGCCGTGACCTCCTGCCCCCAAGAATATAGAAACTAAGGTTGGGGAACTGGCGGCCAGCCTTGTCCTGATGGTGCCAGCCCCATGGCCACTTCTGCCAACAATCTCCAGTGCCAACCGGCTGCCCCCTATCTGGCTTCTCTGGGAAGTAGAACTCTGAGGGTGCGAGGAGTGAAGGGCCTTTGCTGACACCTCACCCTGATTCTTGACCCTTCCCACAGGAGCACTCACTGTCCTTCCTCCGTCTTCCTCACCATCGACCACCATGTATTCATTTAGTCACTTAGAGGGGCCTCTGGGGATGCGAGGTGAGCCCCACAGGTATGGCTTCTGCCCTGGCAGAGTTGAGGAGACAGTGTGGTAAATAGATGTTGCCTAGTTATGACGATGGTGTTAGTGAGATGGCGGTCGGTGCTGATGGTCACGGTGCAGTGTTGGTAATGGTGATGGTGGTGGGACTGGCAACAGTCACAGTGGGGAGGTGTGAGTGAGCATGGTGGTGGTGATGTCACTGGTGGTGGTGTGTAGAGGTGATGCTGATGATTATGACCATGGTGGTGACAGTGGTTGCAATGACGCTGGTGATGATGGGTGGTAATTATGCTGATGGCGGTGATGATCTTGATGGGGAATCGTGATGGTGATGGTGGCGGCGGCGATGCTGGTGATGATAGTGGTGATGGTGATGATGATGGAGGTGATAAGGTGGTAGTTACAGTGGCAGTGGTGGTGGTGGTGGTTGTGAGGAAGGCTCTGGTGTTGATGAGACAATCTCGGTGGTGGTGATAATGGGTTGGTGGCCTGTAACTGCAGCACTGGCGGCGACGACAGGATGGTGGGAATGTGTCAGCTCACAGTTCAGTGAGCGCTCGTGGGGCCATTCTGTCCTAAGCGCATCCTATGTGTTTGTACGTTGGCTCCTGCACCAATCCTGCGTGGCATGGAGATCTTACACAACTTGCCTAGGCCCCTGAGCCAGAAGTGAGCTCCAGCTTGACCAGCAGCCACTTCAGCTGTGGCTGTTTGCCAGGGGCAGCATGCGGCCCACCTCCTCCTCCATCTCCTCAGGTCCCTTTCTTATTTTCTGGGACCAGCACAGAGGGGAAGGGCCTGAGGATGACTTGTCCACGCAGGGTTTGTGCTGCCTGTCTTCCCCACAGCACCTTGTCGGAGTGTAGAGCCACCCACCATGGGGCCACCCAAGAAAGTCCCTTTCCATAGGTGATGTCTTCTCAAGACGGAGTGTCACCTCGGGGAGGCAGGAAAGATTCTGTTTTTCACCCACTCTGGGATCTGGAGTGGGCGTGGCTGGCAGAGGCTGGGGCTCTGACGGGTCCCACCCTTCCTACCTGGCAGGGATGCTGTCCTGGGGAAGGGACACAGGGAGGAGGGGAAGGAGTGGGGAGGGAGAGGGAGGGCATGATAGGGGAGGGAGGGAGGAAGGGAGCCAGGCTCTGTGCTCTCTGTGCTTGCAAATCCAAGGTGATCCCATGTTGGTAAAAGGATAGGTCTAGAGGCAGAAGACCATGATACAAAGATGGCTCCTAAGCTTCCTGGGGGTCCCAGGTCACCCCCATTCCCATTCCAGGCCTCGGTTGTGCTCACTTGTCCAAGCCTGCTCTGTACCAGACACACTGCAGTGAGAACTCAAAGGACAATTCCTAGGGGCTGACAAGATGGCTCCACAGGTGAAGGGGCTTGCAGCCAAGCCCAACAACCTGGGCCTGATCTCTGGGACTCCCGTGGTGTATAGAGAGGACTGACTTCTGGAAGTTGTTCTGGGACCTCTCCATGTACACCGTGGTCTGTCCCCCACCTCCCCCCACCCCATACACACAAGTAAACAAATATAGTACGAATAAAAAGAGGAAATCCTCGCCACTAGAGAACCGTCACGTTGTCACTGGTCAGGTGACAGTAAACCTGAGGGTGCCTGGCTTGTCAGGGGCGGCAAATGCCAGAGAGCAGGGAGCAGAGGGAGTTTTGAGAGTGTCAGGGAAGGGGTCCCGAAATGGCAGTTGAGCAGGACCCTGAAGGATAGCAAAGGAAAGGGAGCTGTGCAGGTGTCAGGTGGAAAAGCATTCCCGGAAGAAGGAAGAGCACGCACAGGGCCCTGAGGCAGGGGTGTGTCCGCGAGTTTGAGGAACAGTGAGGAGGCCCAGCTCTTGCTGCCTTCTCATTTGGAAATCGAAAGAACAGCTATCTGTTAGGTCTTCTGAGACAGTGTCTCACTCTGGAGCCCTGGCTGTCCTGGGCCTCACTGTGTAGACTGAGGCTGGCCTCGAACTCACAGAGGTCTGCCCTTGCCTCTCAAGTGCTAGGATTAAATGTGTGCCACTATGCCCAGCCAAAATGATTTATGAGACTTTGTACCACATTCTTGATGGAGCCCAGTAGGGTCCTTGCTGACTGTCCCTTTAACTTTTTTTTAAAAAGATTTATTTATTATATATGAGTACACTGTTGCTGTCTTCAGACACAGCAGAAGAGGACATCGGATCCCATTACAGATGGTTGTGAGCCACCATGTGGTTGCTGGGAATGGAACTCAGGACCTCTGGAAGAGCAGCCACTGCTCTCAACCTCTGAGCCATCTCTCCAGCCCCTTTTCAACTCTTAGAAAAGAGTAGGTTTTATGACCTATGATGACCCGGAGGCAGAATGCTACCATCTTGACTTCTCACTGGACTGGCTCTTGCCTACCTGGCCCTGGATCTGAACTATGGGGTCTACCACTTTTCAGTGTGTCCTTAATGGGGACACGGTGCCTTAGATCACGGTGGCAATGAGATTGGCAGAGAATCCTCCAGAAATCGTGCAAGAGCCCCGCCTCCACCCTAGCAGCAGGGTGTGTCCAGTCAGTGTTTAAAACTAAGGCCCGTCTTCTGCAGGATTCGAGTTGTTCTCTGGCTTTGCAAGCCTGTCGATTTATGTGGGTCCCACGAAGAAGAGGGGACAAGAAATAATAGCCCCACCTGAGGCCTGGAGTACACGCCTGAGTTACCTGTGCTCATGGTGAGCATCGGACAGAAGGATACAAACACCAAGGTCTCCTGGCTCCAGGAGCTTCCTGGTGCTTGGATGCTCATCTGCGGCCAGGACTGTTCGGGTCTACTTGGTACCTACAAGCCAGCAGCATAAGACATCCCCCCGCCCCCTACAGTAACAGCCACTCAGATCTGTGGTGCAGAGCAGGTTTTGCAAGGCATGGTCAGGAGGGCTGAGGCGATGCTGGTGAAAGGCCAGAGCTGGGTGAAAGGCAGGCCACAGGGCAGTGGGGGTGGGGCAGGTCTGGGACAAGAGGAAGGAGTGCTTCTTCATGTGACTGTCTCCTTGGCCTGTGTGTCCAGCCAGGGAAAGGAGAGCAGGGTCTCCAGACTGCTCTGTCATAGTGCCCCCACAGATAGCTGCCCCATCCATGTGTCCCAAATTTCAGGGAAGCTACGCCAGGGGACATCACAGCCAAGGCAGCTGAAATTCCAGAGGGACACACCTGTCTGCGGCAGAGAAGCCAGGACCTGGAGCAGGTCCGCCTGACCCTGAGCCCTCAGGTGCTGGCAGGTGGGCCTGTATAGGAGGACTTCTTTCTCCCTTGGCCCACTTCCCTGGCTTTCCAGCCCCTGATTGGAAATCCAGCCCAGAAGTCCCAACTCCTTGGTTACTGTAGCCTCAGTCCTCAAATTTTTTGGCTTCTGGGCACTGGATCTCGCCGGGCTGTGCACGAGCCTTGTAGAGGATACCAGACCAGGAAGGAGAGGCCAGGGAGCCCATTTAGGTTTACATCTTGAAGGACCTAGACAAACTTTCCCTGGCACAGCACGAAGCCACATAGAGTGAGCAGTTTATCTTAAACAAGATGCAGAGCCGGGAACCCCAGGAGCCCGTGCCAGGTACCGGCGTCGGCGTCTGACTTGCCATCCTCCTCAGTCCCTCGAGGTCTGAGGTTATCGGTGTGAGCCACGCCACCCTCACGTTTTTGTATTCTGAAGCTTCCCCCCTCATGCGGACAGCTGCAGGGTGGGAGGTGCGAGCCGGGCACATGTGAAGAGAGAACGGCACAGAGTGAGCTGGACGAAGAATTCTAACCTCGTTCCTTGGTTTCCTAGCTGGGGCTTTGGTCCAACCCATTGTCTGCCCTTCCTCAGTTTCTCACCTGTCATGGGCCAGGCCTGGCCGGGCCGAGAGCCATAGCTACTCAGTGAGCTGCAGGTCCAGAGAGCAAGGCATCAAGAGAGAACTGGTGGGCATAGTGGGAGGTGCCAGTTTTCATTGTTCAACACTCACCCCCTAACTCCCAGTTCCTCCCTAAGAGGGTTTCTTCTTCTTCCTAAGGTGTGGTCAGGTGACCCAGCCCTCACCGGAGCTGTGTGCAGATGCTGCTGGGCCTGGCTGGTGACGGGTCCTTGTGGATGAGAAGCTAGCTGCACCAAGGGCGCTTTTGTCCCTCTTTGTCTCCTCTCCTGCAAATTAGCAATTACCTTTCTTGCTCCGAGCTCTGCCCTTCCTAGGAGAATTGCTCTGCCGAAGCCACCTGGCTAATTAGTGGGCGGCCACCCGAGACAAGCTTGGGGCCTGGCCGTCAGAATCGGGGCTACCAAGGCATGGGAGTTGGCTTTACCTTGCAGAGACCAAGTGACCCTGGGCCCCAGGGGAGCACAGCTTTCCTATCCTAGGGCTCGAGTCCTGTTGCTCTGGCTTTCGGGCTGTGTGACCTTAGATAAGTCACTTTGCCTTTCTTAATGTCGAGGTTATGTGAAGTTGAGAGGCTGGCATCTAAATAACAGATTATTGCTTTGGGGTTCTGTCTGTCTGTTTGTTTTCCAAGACAGGGTTTCCCTGTGTGGCCCTGGCTGCCCTGGAACTTGCTTTGTAGACCAAGCTCATCTCCAATTCAGAGATTCCCCTGTGCTTCTGCTTCCCAAGTGCTGGGATCGAAAGCCTAATGGTATATATTGTTACTGTTATTGTTGTCCCTGCCGTTGCCTTGGGCTCAGGTGTGGGAACACAGGAATGCCAGCCCAATGCCAGCCCTTGGCCCCAGCTACACCATGGTGGCAGGGCAGAAAAGAGAAGCCTAGTTATGCCTCAGTCCCTGGGGCAATAGAAAGACTTGGTTTCTGCAAGACCAGGCTTCCTTTACTCCTCTAGAGCTGTGTGTGGTCGTCAGGACTGACTGTCATTGAGTGAGGGCAGAACCAGAACTCTTCAGGAAGAATTGATGGCAAGGCCACCCCTCTATAGCACTGAGGACTCATGGGAAAGGCCTAGGAGGGGGTGTGAACTGTACATAGTTGGAGACCACTAGCCTTGTGGGAGAAGATGGGGGCACCCCGAGAGCAAAGGAGTCCTGGAGCAGGAGATGGCTGTGTGCAGGACCCCGGGCTGAGTGACATTGGACACACAGGGCGAGTATACAAGTCTGGACACTGGGGACAATGAATGAGGGTCAAGACCAGGAGATGGGGCCAGCCTGTCACCCCTGAAGCCAGGCCAGACTGGCTGTTTCCCATGCCCTGCCTAGAAACTTCGGGAAGCCGCCTCAGGCATAGCTGAAGGAGGTCCCAGCTTGACCTGGGAGGACTAGGTTGGAAAGACTTTTAGGAAGGGTGAACCTCAGAAGCTAAGCAGAGGGTGGCTGTCCCCAGCAGGGGTGGCAGACTGTGGGGAGACCTGGAAGTACCCACAAACCAGGGTTCTGCTGCTAGGGATGGAACCCAGGTCCTTCTGCGTATGAGGCAAATGTTCAGCCTGTGAGCCAGATCTCCAGCCATTAGTCTGTTTCGTCTTGGCTTTGGGGACGCACAGAAGGCTCAAGGCACATGGCTTGGCATTTGGTTTTTGGAGTGGGCACACAGTCCTGCTAGCAAAGAACCCAGAGAGAGGCACGTCCGTTCGCTATCCTCTTCCCTGGTGTATGACCGGGGCAAAGCAAGCCTGAGGTCGCCTCAGTTTCTGTTTTTACCCAATGAGTGGGCGTGGGTCTCCTATCTCCCTGAGCGTTATGGAGCTAGAATACTGTGTTTGTGACACATCTGTGGCAGTAACCCTGTGGCATTCACTGAAGAGGAAACTGAGGCACAAAGACATGGACTTGCTTAGGAGCCATACCTGGAATTTGAGCCCAGGCTATTCTGACCCCAAGATCCTTGCTGCTCACCTTTGGGGAGGCCTCAAGCTTGGCTGGGGCGTGGCCCAGCCCCCAGGCTGTTCCCTAGGGCCCAGTTAATCCCCTCTCAAGGCCCACCGGCCCAAGAGCCAATTAGTGTCTTCATGCTAGGGCGCTGCACCTGTCCCCAGCTCTGGGAGGCCTGGCCCTGGGTAGATCCTTGGGCCCCACCCTCTAGGCACCAGCTTCCGGTAGGAGAAAGGACTGGGCTCAGGCTTCTTCAGGGCAGCTGGCGGGGTTTGGGAGTGTGTGGTGATGAGGGAGTGATAAAGTCAGGGAGAGAAGTGTCCCAGCAGAATTTTTCACAGCCAGGCTGGGCCTCCCACTCTCCTCCCAGAACCTCCTTTCTCTTCCCCTCCTGGGGCCATGGGTTCCCAAGATCCCCAGTGCCGGGGGCTGCTGGTGGCATTGGCTGCAGTTTCTCACCTGCACCACAGGGTCTGGCTCCAGTGAGAAAGGAGGAGGAGGAGGGAAAAAAAAGGTCCTTGAGATGGTGACAAAGGTCTGAGTGTGGGCCGAGAGAGCAGTCTGTTTCCAGGCAACTGCTCTACCCTGGGCTCCCCGCGGCGGCGGGCACATCCGTCATGCTGGAGCTCTGGAGCTCTGCCGGCGAGGGAGCTGGGGCTGCCGACCTGGGCCTGCAGCCCAGGCACACATCCCGTGGCCCCCAAGCTCAGCCCTGCTGTGCGCGCGAGGCCCCCTGTCAGGGGTTGTGTTAGAAAGCACCGTGTGGCGTAGCTGTTGCTAGCCAAGCACTATCAAGTATCTAGCCTGGGGCCTGAGGCACACAGGACAGAGCTTCTGCTCGGTTCCACAGCCTGTGGGGTAGGACAGTTGCTCACAGGCTGGCTCCAGACCAGGCTTTGGCTGTTTGTTCTTTGGTGTGCCCCCTAATCTTGCAGGGCCTCAGTTTCTTCATCTGTAAAGGGGACATGATAGTTCTTACCTTGTAGGACTGTTGTAGCGATTAAATGGCTTAGAGGCAATCCCCGAGACTCAGCGCCCAAGGTAGAGTGAGTGTCCTATAAACACGAGTGTCTCTTCCTCATTATTAGTTGCTTATAATGAGATGGTGGCGCTGGGCGTGGCAGCACACACCTGTCACCCCAGCGGTTGGGAGAATAAGACGGGAGGACTGTGAGGTGGTGAGTTTGAGACCAGTCTGGGTTACACAGTGAGACCCTGTCTCAGGATGGGGAAAAAGACAGGAATGGAAGTGAGTGGGGAAACGAAGGACCCATTGCGGACAGAGGCAGTTGTGTGCCCTGCTTTTAAGTGGAGGGCCTTAGGCAAGTCACTGTGAGCCTGGGTTTTCTCCTGACTCAGCTGGGGAGATGATCCGTGGGTGCCCTGTCCTCTCAGTGTGGATTTGAAGCCCATGGAGAGCTGGCAGGATGAGAGGCTGCACAGCTGGGCCCCACCCTGGCAGCACTCAGGATCCAAAATGGTCCTCGTTCAGCAGACCTCAGTTGCTGCGCACGGGGTGCCCACCTGGGACCTGCCAGGCCGCCTCTGCCAGTCCTCCCACCCACCTTGTGCCTGCCGGATTGTGCTGCTCCCTAACCCCCACCCCCATTAGCCTGCCCAGTCATTCTCCCTGCTCCCGCCTCTGCCCTTCTGCCCGGCTCCAGCTCTCCCTCCTCCCTTCACCTCCTTTGTGGGAATAACCTCTGCGGTGCCCTGAGAGAAGAGAGGAGAGGAAGGAGGCAGCCCAGGGTCCGGAGGCCTGGCATGCCACTGGCTTTTGTCTGGGCCCTGCAGTCAAGAGAAGCTGCGTCCTCTAGGGCAGGGCAGGCGCCTGTCTCCTGGCTGCTCAGGGAGGCCATGTGGGCGGCAAGGCCTGGGCAGGCCTGGGCTGGCAGTGGCCCCCTGGGACAGCCTGGCCCACTCTGGTGAAAGGAAGGCAAAAATCACCTTGTCCTTCTAGAGCCAAACACAGGCATATGCTGCTACCTAGTGTGTGTCAAGAGAGGGGACAAGCCACCAGAACCGGGCCACATACAGGCCAAGGTCTAAAAGCCTAGCTGCCTGCTCACAGGTTACCATTCTTGCTCTCTCCCCTTCTCCCTCCCCCTCCCTAACGCTTCCTCTCTCCCCTATCTCTTTCCTTCCTCCCCCCCCCAACTCTCTCTGCCTGCTCTCTCTCTCTCTCTGTCTGTCTGTCTCTCCGCCCTCTCTCTCTCTCTCTCTCTCTCTCTCTCTCTCTCTCTCTCTCTCTCTCTCTCCCCCCCCCTCCCCACTCCCATTTTCTCTTTCGATTTGTTTTGAGACAGGGTCTTGCTACTACTGCCTTTTTTGACTCTGTGTGTGTGTGTGTGTGTGTGTGTGTGTGTGTGTGCACGCGTGCGTGCATGCGTGCCTACAGAGTAAGCACAAGCTCAGATCTAGTCAGTGTTAGAGCACGCAGAGGAAAAGGCAAACCCCTTGCACCACTATTGCTGTTTCTGCCCTGGGTTCTGCTCTTGATGTGGGGCTAAGTTCCTACTGTGTGTCAGAGCTTTGCCCTGAGGACATTTCAACTCAAGAAATAGCTACCTACTGTGTGCCCATTTCAGATGGGCATTGGAGATGCCAGAAGAAGAGAGACCTAGGGCAAGGAGTGTTGTGGCTAGAAGGAAAAGGAAGGGAAGGGCTCTTACCTGTAATTCCAGCACTCAGGAGGCAGAACTCTTGGATTGTCGTGAGTTCAAAGCCAGCTTGATCTACAGAGTGAGTTCTATTTCAGCTTGAGATACAATGAGACCCAGCCTCAAAGAAAGAGCAAGGGAGGAAGGAAGGAAGGAAGGAAGGAGGAAGCAAAGAAGGAAGGAAGGAAGGAAGGAAGAAGTGAGGGAAGAAAGGAGGGAAGGAGATACTGTAGGAGACTGGAATTTGGAACCAAGTGGACCTTAACACATCATGTGGATAAGGAAATCTGGGACCTAATTATGACCTGGGGTAACCTGGTAGGGAGGCGGAAGGGTGGCAGACTTGACCTTGAGGTCCCAGGAAGACTTCTTGGAGGAGGCAAACTTCAGTTTGACAGTGTAGTCCTACCCACTAAGTTCCCTGAAATGGTTCTGAGATGTCATTGGCCTTGCTTTCCTTTCCACAGGTTTGGAGGTGGGGGACTCACCGCCCAAGGAGGAACACACTTTCTTTTTGCAGTGAGGTGACTTCCCCTCTAACCAGTTCTTAGTACATTGGTTCTAACCTGGGTCCCATCCTTGAGTTCCAGCAGCAGCAGAGCCGTCTACAGCCAGCAGGCTCACTTTCAACTTTCCAACCCCACTCTACCAGCAGCCAGAGCAATCTTCTGAAACATAAATCAGACCACAGCAGGGCCTAGCCCAAAGCCCTTCTGTGGTTCTCCAGGGGCTCTTAGGACAAAGCCCAGAGTTCATACTGCAGCCCTGGAGGCCTGGCCAGGGTTAGCATCACTGATCCTCCAGCCCTCTCGGCTGAAGAAAGGGTCATGACCCATTGGAGCCTCCACCTGCCTATGTGGCTACTGTAGGGTTCAGGGCGGGCTTGAGCCCAGACGAATGCTGGGGGGAGCTGGGCAGTGCAGAGTGATGGGCTGGGGTGTCTTGGAGCTGGTTCTGTGTAACCTTGTCTCTCGGTCCCTTTAGCTCCTTGGTTTCTCTATCAGTAAAGTGAGGGGACTACCTTGACATCACCAGAGTCATATCCAAGTTGCTGGGGTGCCTGAGACTTTTCATGCCCTTCGTCCTCTCCACACACACTGGAGCTGTGAGCTGGTCAGGACAGCAGGACAGTTGCCAGGAGTCCCATCTGTGGTGAAGGGATGGCCCTGCTCCCTGGAGCAGGCTTGGAGGTGTTCTGTTGTGTAGTAGACGGCTTGCCAAATGGTTGTACATCTGACACTGTGTGTGTGTGTGTGTGTGTGTGTGTGTGTGTGTGTGCGTCTGTCTGCGTCTGCGTCTGTGTCTGTGTGTCCGTGTGTCTATGCCTTCCACTTCTGGCTTCACTGTGCCCCTGTGGCATGGCCTGTGGTAGGTCACTGCTCCCTGTGCCCTGGGACCTCTGTTGACCTGAGGTGAGTTCCTGAGAATCTCTCCTCAGTTCAGCTCAGACCTGTTGAGTGGGCCAATAGAAGGGGAAACAGTAATTTCCCCCTGGGGTTCAGAGCATTTGTGTTGGCAGATGCCATAGCCGAGGCCCCAAGGCATGGGAGGCGGCCAGCGCTGAATTCAGACAGGCCCACCTCTGACTGTGTGGCTGCTCTCCGCTCATTCTAGAGTGAACCTCTGGTGGAAACCGGTGCTGACTGCAGCAGGGCCTGTGTGAGGGATGAGGGAGGATGGGTGTCAGCCCTTTTGGCAAACTTTGAAGGGGAGGGGGCGGGTTCTCTGCCAACTCCTTAGGTTTTCAGAGCTACCTGGCCCCACCCAACTTATCCTCTGGCTGCAGGCCATTGCTTTGTTGTTGTTGTTTTTTTTCCTCCAAAGAGTAACATTTTCAAATGTACTAGAATTTCATTATCTCACCAATCCAATTCATCAGACACAGTGACAAACAAGGTTGCCTCCTGGTCCAGCTCCTGCTCTTCCCCAGAGCCACCAGGGCCATCTTGGTTCCTCTAGAGATGATCGTGCATACATATATAGGCCAGGATGTATCTAAGTTTGGTTCCTCTCTTTTTTCTTATTATTTAAAAAGCTACAACTGTTTATTTAGTGCATGTGCGTGTATATGTGTGTTGACATGTGTGCCATGGTGTATGCATGTGGAAGCCAGAGGACAAACTTGAGGGAATTGGTTCTCTCTGGACCATGTGGGTCCCTGGGCTGAAACGCAGGTCTTTAGGCTTGGTAGTAAATTCTGTACCCACTCAGTCGTCTTGACATTCCTGGTTTATTTTGTACATAAACGATGTCGTCTGTATGTGCACCGTACTAGACAATTCACCCATTTGAAGTGCACGTGAGTGGTGTTTACTATATTCTGAGTCACATCACAACCAACTTTTAGCACATCTTCATTACCTCAGAAAGACTCCCCATGCCCCTAGGGCAACCACTTGCTGTTCTGGGCCCCTTTCCAGGCTGTCAGCCATTAATCTGTTTTCTGTCCCTGAGGACTCTCCTTGTCATGCCATAGATGTTCTCTTGTGACAGACTTCTTTCAAGTGTGTTTTTAGGGTTCTTTACATTACAGCACCTTCTTCATTCCTTTCCATTGCAAAGTAGTATTTCACTTTATAGGGCATACCATAGTTTATTTACCCCTTGATGGACACAAGTTATTTCCATATTTTGCTTATCATAAGCGATATGGCTGTGAACACACATTTTAGTGTGCACGTACTTTTCTGACTGGACTAGCCAAGGTCACATGACTGCTCCACACTTGAACGTCTAAGGAGCCACCCCTTTCCAAAGACTTGAAACCTTGTCATTTTCTTAGCTTTGCACCCATGGAAGGGCTGTAATTGTTCTGCACCCTTGACAACACTTGTTATGCTCTGCCCTCTGGATTAGACCATCCCTGCAGGTGTGAGGCCTCTCGCTGTGAGTTTGATGCGCCATGCCCCGGTAGCTGATGACGCTGACAGTCTTTTGGTCATTTGTATGCTTGATTTAGAGGAAGGTCTG
This sequence comes from Rattus rattus, assembly GCF_011064425.1. Classification (NCBI taxonomy): domain Eukaryota; kingdom Metazoa; phylum Chordata; class Mammalia; order Rodentia; family Muridae; genus Rattus; species Rattus rattus. The sequence continues at coordinate 132,828,176 of NC_046158.1, read as the reverse complement.
TTCATATCTTCTGCTCATTAAAACAAAATGAAAAATATTGTGTCATTTACTAGTGAATTGTGAGAGCACTTACCCATCCTAGATACATGTCCCTCTCAGATGAACTATTTGTGAATATTTCTTCCAGTTTGTGAGTTGTCCGGTCTGTCCATCCTCCCTCCCTCCCTCCCACCCTCCTTCCCTCCTTCCCTCTCTCTTTTTCTCTCTCTCCCCCTTCCTTCCTTCCTTCCTTCCTTCCTTCCTTCCTTCCTTCCTTCCTTCCTTCCTTCCTTCCTGTCTTCTCTCTTTCTCCCTGTTCTCCCATTTTCAGTGCTGTAGGTTGAACTAGGGCCTTGTGCATAGTACTAACACACACTGACAAGCACTGAGACACAGAGATTCATCCTGGAGTGATTTTTACTTCATTTTCAAGACATGGTTTTTCTGTGTAGCCCTGACTGTCCTGGAAACTTGCTCTGTAGACCAGGTTTGCCTTAAACTCACAGAGATCCACTCTCTGCCTCTAAAGTGCTGGGGTTAAAGGCATGTATCACCACCTCCGGCCTACTTTTTTCTTTTCTTTTCTTTTTTTTTTTTTTAGGATAAGATCTCAGTAAGTTTCTCAGGTAGGTTTAATTTTTTTTTAACATTGATTTATTTTGTGTAGGTGTGGATGGGAACATGAGGATAACTTGTGGGAGTTGGTTCTCATGTGGTTCTGGGGATTCAACTCAGGCCATTAGTCTGGGGAGCAGGTGTCTTTACCACCTGAGTCATCCTGCCAACTCTAATACACCCTGTATGTGTGTGTCTGTCTGTCTCTGTATGTGTCTGTGTGTCTGTCTCTCTGCATGTCTGTTTCTCTGTCTCTGTGTGTCTGTCTTTCTGTCTGTCTCTCTGTGTCTGTCTCTCTGTGTCTTTCTGTCTGTGTGTCTGTCTCTGTGTGTCTGTCTCTGTATGTGTCTGTGTCTGTCTCTCTGTGTGCGCCTGTGTGTCTGTCTCTCTGTGTGTCTGTGTTTGTGTCTTTCTCTCAGAGTCAATATATTATGCAGGCTAGCTTCAAACTTGAGAGTCCCCCTGCCTCATCTTCCTGAGTCCTGCCTTTTTAATTTCTTGACAGTGTCCACTGAGGCACAAATGTTTCAAATTTTAATGAAGTCCAATTTGTCTGATTTTTTCCTTCTTTCATGTTTTTACTCTTGTGTCACATCCAAGAACCATTGCCTAATCTGAGGTCACAAAGATTCATTCTTGTTTTCTTCTAAGACTTTTAGTCTCTGCATTCTTCTGGTTGTTTTTTCTCCTAAGCAGTAAATCTGTGCACTGTTGGCACAAGAGCAAGTAAGAGCATAAAAGGACGGTCTCATTCTTTTTTATAGCTGCATAATATTCAACTTTATGGACATACTATAATTTATTTACCCCATTTTCCATTGATAGACATTCAGAATCCTTCCAGTACTTTGCTTTCACATGACTTCAGTGAACATCTGTGAATATAGATGTCCACTCCACACTAGTGAGTTTACTGAGATGTAGAACTGCTCTATCCAAGAGTGTCTGCTTTTGGACATGACGCCATATTTCTCTCACTGCCACGAGGCACCAGTTGTCACTACCAACCACCATGTCTAAGATGTGACCCATTCATTGATCTGGCTGGCATGTACCACACATTCAAACACGTACTTGGTCCCTAAACAACGTCCTGAAAGCCAGAGTGAAAATCCATACTTTACAAGGATCATGTGATCCGTGTGGCTCTTGACTCTTGACTCTTGACCACCCCCATTCAGTCCCTATGTCTTCAGAGGGCCTTGGCCACCCACTTCTGAACTAACTCCCAGATGGAGGAGATTGGCAGGTGTGCCTGGAGAGTTGGAGATCACACTTAGGTGAGCACACAAAGTGTGCTCTACAGCTGAACCATACTCCAGCCTAGAAGTCTAACTTCACATCAGGCAAGACTGGGTCCAGTCCTGGCTCAGTCAGTGTCTCCCTTCCTGGTGCCTCAACCTCCTCATGTGAGTGCTGCCCTCTGGGTTATGAAGAGCACTTACCCCATCGTTGTCCCTGTTGGAAAAGCACCAAAGGAAGTAAAAGGGAAAAAACATCGGGGCAGAGTATGAGAATGTATGAAAGAGAGACACAGTGTGTGTGTGTGTGTGTGTGTGTGTGTGTGTGTGTGTGTGTGTGATGCCTTCCAGGGAGAAGGACATTTGACTGGACCATGAAAGGATAGCTTTGGGCAGGCAATGATATTCCAGGCAGGAAGATGAGTGACAAACATTTCCTGGAGAGACAAGACGCAACACGCACATCTGATCTATAGACCAAAGCACAGGTACCACCAAAGTCCACTTTGGTGAACCAATGAGTTTTGTTGGAGTCGTGGTACAGTAATATGTGTGAGTAGCTACTCACAGGAGCAGAAAGGACTCAAAGACAGCTGCATCACCAAAGCCAACCCCAGCATGGGTGACAGTTAACAAAGCTGGGAACCTGGAGCACAGCCTGCAGACAACTCAACAGGTTGGAGAGTGTCTTTTCTAGGTGCTTCAGTTGATCTAAATCTCTTTTAGGCAGCTTGGCTGGTTTTTGCAGCTCAGCTTCTTCTGTCAGAGAGAGGCTCTCAGCTTTTACTGTTTACTCTGGCAGGGAGGGACCTAGTATATCTGGTCAGTTTCAGGGACTTCCTGCAGCTATTTTGAGTTGTCCAGCTCATACATTCTTCCTGCAGTGATTTCTGAGTCTTGGAGGGGTTGACTATAGGGATCCACTAATGGCTAAGAAATGGGCCTCTATGCCACAGTAACAGCCACGTGTTGTCAGACGCTTCAGCAGTGGTTGAGGCTGATGACAGCAGAGATCCATAGGCATAAGCACACGTTTAGAAGGCAGTGTGGTGGCACATCACATCCATATGAGGAAAAAAAACCATAGAAGTTGCTTCCTTATTGGGACCACAGGTTTTTGTTCTGGCTTACGGTGTCAGGCTTGAACATCCTCTTGTGGAGTGGGCCTTAAGTTCAGTTGGAAGGGCTGCTGCTCTTACCCAATAGCCAAGCTACGATCGCTCAAGTAGGCCCACCCTGTCTGGGTTGATAGTGTTTCAGTAAGCAGGGTCCATCAAGCAGGGTGGGGTGGTAGGAATGTCAGATTTGCCTTAATCCCTAGGGGGCAGTTGTGGGAGCCACCAGAGTTAGCTTGAAGGCCTGGAGGTCTGGGTGACATCAGATGTATGGCTAGGAGCTAGGGAAGGGCCATGGTGCCGGCCGTCCTGCTCATCTGCAACCTGAACGGCCTTCCCTCTCTAAACTTTATTTCTTCTTGAGAAGCAGCCTGAACAGAGCTGAAGAGTGAGGTCAGGGGTCAGGCAGCCTGGGTTGGTCTCTAGCTCTGCCACTTATGAGCTATGTGACCTTGGTCATTTTCGTTATTTAGCCTCTCCTGGATGTAGTTTACTCAGCAATAAAAAGGGGGTGCTGCTGCTTCCTGGGGTCACAGTGAAGAGTGTAAGGCTCGTCTGCAGGGCTCGCTGCTCATCAGTTGTCAGCACCTGCTTGATGCCAGGCCCCAGAAGATATTGTGGGGCCACCTCACAGAACCCTGACGGGAGCCGCGGTGCTGCAAGCCTAACATCACTTCAGGTATCCGCACTGTACTGGACCAGGCATCGTGCTTGCTAACCAAGTGCCTTGCCTTTGAGCCACACCTTCAGCTTGGGAATTCGAAAGGAAATTATTTTTTGAATTTACATACCTCTACTCACTATGAAACTCACTATGTAGATCAGGCTGACCTTGACCTCACAGAGATCTGCCTGCCTTTGCTCCTAAGAACTGGGGTTGGTGCGTACTGCCACACCCATCTAGGAGTTATACTTTTAACATTGTGTCTTATCACTCTGGCTTTTGCCAGACTGCAAATTCTGGGTGCAAGGACAGTGGGAATGGATCGGCCTGTTTTGCCCTGCCCTTCTCGCAGACTAATTCCAGAGAGTGAGTGTAGAGGCTGGCCCTAGACCACTAGCACATGCTTCTCTCCAGCTCCTGTGCTCAGTGTCCAGGTGGCAGGATGCCCTTGGACACTGGGTAAAGCCTAAAGATGAAACAGACAGGAAGTGGGTGTAAGAGAGGAGAGTCAAGGATCTCTCCAGGTGCCTGACCCAAGCAAGAGGCACTGGAGAAGACGTTGGTGCATTGGTGCAGCAGGCTGAGTGGTGAAGGCTGGGGCTGTGGACATAGGAGGAAGGACCAAGTGACCAGTATATGTTTTTCTTGGTGTCCCAGAAAGTCCCTGGATAGTACTCGCTTTCGGAGCTGTCCAGTAGCTTATCTGGAGGCAGAGGAGAGGTCCAAGCTATTGATGTGAACCTGGTGTCACTGTGAGATGACTAGGAGACAGACCAGATCCCAGGACTGAGCCCAGAGCACGCTGACATAGAGATCGCAAGGTCAGGCTTCCTCTTTCTGTGGAATTCTTCAACTTTTTAGTATTAGCAATAAATTAAAAGTTGTAAAAACTCACACAGGTCCCTGGAACATGCCCATAGCTCCCACTGGGCCTGTGGCCTCTGGTTGGGGCCTCTGGTGTGGATGGGTGAGTCAGACTGTCTAGATTAAGTCCCAGCTTTGTGTCCCTGTATAAGCGAGTGACAGAACTGAAGAGCTTCTGGCTCCTCATCTGGAAAATGGGAATGATCACAGTGCCACCTCCTGGTGACATAGTAGTTTCCGGACCGACAGCTCAAATAAACTATTCAGGATGGCTCTTGTCAGTGACCAGGGTGTTTGAGTGGGGTCTTCACTCGCTGTATGAACTTGTACTGGTTTTAATCCTCTTTGAGAAAGCAGTTCTTTTTACTGTTGGTGTTGGAAGATGTCCTGGGTGTTCCTGAGGCCTCTGAGTGCCCCTCTGCCTCTGCCTGCCTCTCTCCTTCCAGCCTCGCCCACCTGCCACTTCCCACCCTCTACCCTGTCACCAAAATGATCTTTCAAAAGCCACGAATCTTAGCACGATCTTTTCCTGCCTGGAGAAAATTGTTGTTGCTGCCCCTCTGACTTCAGGAAAACGCCCTAGCTAGAGTCCCCGCCTGGCATGGACGGGGTGGGAGGGGTGAGGAGGTGGGGGCACTGGTCCTCACCTCTTCACCATCATCCCTTCATACCACCCCTGCTTGTATCCCAGCAGCCTCTGCTCCTACCTTGATGGCCACATGTCTCTTGTGCTAGCATCCCCACCCGCTGCCACAGCCCACACTCCTGCCTTCTCATCCACCCCGCCGTTACCCGGTGTCTATGTTTCTCAGATCCAGCATTTCCTTTCTCCCAGTGATCCGCCCACGGTTTTAAAGCCTCCTTGCTCTCTTCCTTATCCTTTTCTCCACACCCAATCTCTATGAGCAGTCAGAAGGATTCTGTTGGCTCACACTTACCATTGGGCGGCTGAGGCAGGAGGACTGCTACTAGTTCCAGACCAGGTTGGGCTACACAGTGAGTTCTAGGTCACTCTGACAGAAAATGTGATGCCCCTACCCAAACGAACGAGAATTTGGATTGTGTCAGTACCCGCTCAGGCTTTCTCTGTGGCTGCCTGTGACAAAGGAAGTCAAGTCAGGGCTTCCATATACACTGTACATAGCTTCTGTGCTACTCCACTTACTGCTACCAATGATGGGAGCTTCCTTCCCACCTGCTAGCCTTTTGCCTAGAAAGCTTGCCTTCTAGAATGACTTAAACATGTCACTTCAATGGCATCTTTGTGGCCACCACACCTCACTGGCAGGTGAGAAGCTGCCTGGTGCTCGTGGGCACTCTTTCGGTTGGCAGAATGATCCGGCCAGATAGCACATCCTCTGTGAAGCCTTCTTTCCCCCATCCTCCACGAGATCAATCCTTCCCATAGCATCTTTAGGCAGCAGAGACATCCCCACAGGGCCTCCTGTCTGCTTGGTTCTCTTACTTTTGGTTCCCCACACTCAGTGCAGTTCTCCATAGAAGCTGCTGGAAGCGGGAGCTGTAGTGAGGAGAGCTGTCATCCTTGGAGCCTGGCCTCTGCTAAGTGCTTGAACACACCCTAGCATTAATCTTCGGAACCCTGTGGGGTCAATTCCCCTAAAAGCTCCATTTTAAAGAGAAGCCAATGGAGGTTTGCAGAGAACCTGAGGTCACTAGCCAGTCTGCCCAGGCAGGGGCAGTTAGTGAGTCCAGATAGAGTACCTTTCACATGCCAGGCTGAGCACTACGTACATGTCATCCCTCTGGGATATCTACTGCACCACACCCCAGGGCTGGGAAACTGAGGCATAGACGCTTGGGGAGCCTTCACAAGAGGGTCAGGCTTTGACCTGTGGGTCATGTGCACCACACCGTGACATATCGAGGCATTGCAGAGCCTTCCATCTGACTTACCTAGGAGATTATTAGTGCCCCAACACTAGGGCTAGCCTCCAGCCCTGGGAGGGACTGGTTAGTGGGTACATAACGAATCGAGGGAACAAGTCGATCACTGGGGGGAAATGGTCCCTGTTCCAGCCATTCCGCAGCTGTTTTCTGAAACCCAAAGATACAGCAGCCGTCCCTCTCCTAGCCACAGTGACCCCCAGCACCCTCTTGCCCAGACAGCCCTAGGGAAGGAGCAGTTCCATAAACATGAGGCTCCCCAAGGGCTCAGGAGGGGCACTGGGCGCTGTACAAGTCCTCAATATTATGGCTTTATTGTCATTTAAATGGAGCCTGCCTCAAACAGGCCACCCAGTTCTAGCCACCAGCGCTGGACAAAACCTCCATTGAAAAGCCAATTACAATCACTCCATCTAAATTGTCATGGATTTGTATAGAAAATTACATCTCCATTTAGTCCTGAAGCAACGTCCTGGACGTGGACAGAGGGGAGGCTGGCCCGTTTACCTCGCCAGCTCAGCGCGGGCGCCGCAGGCCGAGAGAAAACCCAAGCTGCCGGTCTTGGCTAGCCCAGGAACAAAGGCCAGTTTGTGGGGGCCCAAAGAGAAGCTGGGCCTCTGAGGGCGTCTCGGATTCCAGGCCTGGGCCCATGGACCCTGCACTGCCAGCTGGTCTCCCCTGCTGGCAGCTCTGGCCAGACAAGCTTCTGACAGCCGGCTTTAGGCGGCCGTCAGCCCTGCCACTATCCAAGGGGCCTGGAGCTTGGCTCATGTCCACATTGCCAGGAAATGAAGGAGGTTAGCCTGGGGATCACTGGCCTGGTATCGTGAGAGTTTGAGTCATTCATTCATTCGTTCATTCATTCGTTCATTCATCACCGTCATTAAAGGGGCTTCAGGAAGTATGAAAAGCACAGTAATACAGAAATTAGCTCCAGCCTCAGGGTGTCCTGGCTTCCAGTCCAGACTCTGTCCTTAGCAGACGCTTCAATTCTGAAATAGTTGTTAAGTATCTCCTCTGTACCACAAAACAGAACATGGGTGAAACCAACAGAATGCTGCATCTCCTTGTCCCTTAAAGCCAAAGGGAGATGTGCTCTTTTGAAAATGACCCAGGCTCTGAGGAAATGGACAGGGGCTGCCTGGCTCTTATGGAAGAACCATGTGAGTAGATAATTCTAAAGAAATAAGCCAGAAGGCACTCCAGGCCAAGGAAACAGTATGTGTGTGGATGGGGGCAGTTGGGCAGGCTAGGACAGCAGAGTGAGCATGACCGGCTGGTGCCTCTGTAGTCTGCCTCTTTAAGACTCGGTTTACTCATCTGTAATGTGGGCACAATGATGGTACTATTCCAGCTGTTATGACTAGGGTTAGCCCAAGGCCCTGCCCAGGCAGACATCCATGCTCACTTTCAGTGCATGTGCACGAAGCAAAGGGTTCTGGAACCATGCACTGTTGAGTGTGACTGCGTTTAATTGTATGTAAGACTGTCCCGTGACTCCATATGGTTATGTGACTGTGAGGCCATGGGTTCGTGTGTAGAACTATGTATGGATGTGATCATTTATGGGCAGTCACCTTTCCCGTGGTCTTGCCCACACACAGTGCTCTCAGACTGACTACGTGACTGCGTCTGACTGTGTGCTGTGGCCTAATCATGCCTGTCTGGGCCCCAGTGGGACACCTGGCTGGGATGGCTGGCAAGCATAGAAGGTACACTAGGGCAGGACAGGTGGGTGCAGTGGGTGAGGAGGGCAGAGTCCCCATCCTCCACCACCCAGTCCTACCAGGTAGACTGGCCAATGCAAAAGCAGCCCCACCAGGGACTGCTCTGTGTACAGAAAACAAGTTCTTCTGGTATCAGCTCAAGTTTGGCAGGAAGTGGCTTTTGGGTGGCAGGAAATTGGATTCAGCTCATATCAGCGCCAGCTGAGGAGGCAGGAGAGCAGTTATCTGGGGCTAAACAGAGTTACCAAGAAGAGGGGCCCCTAACTCTCCATGCCCGATAGTGTGGAGGGCCAGCCCACCCCTCCTGGTTGTTTGGGATGGGGATGGTGAAGGGTTGGAAGGAAGAGCTGTGCCCACGCAGTCAAGTGCCTGCTGTGTCTTAAGACCTGGACAGCCCCTTCCACCTCTCATTAACCCCTCATGAATACAGACCATAATAAGTGGACTTGTCCAGGGTCGCCAAAGCAAGGAGCTCGCAATGCCAGTGTCAGTGGAGAACTGTAGTATGCCCACAGTGTATGAGGCTAGCCCATGACGTCACAGCTGACCATGAGGCTCTGAACCCACTTCCCAGATGTGGAGCAGTAAGACCCAGAGAAGCTCACTTATCGAGCCTGGAATCTAGGTCCGATTCCAGGTCACTTCCTTGTGCCCAGCTTCTAGGGAAGAGCAGTGGCCATCTACAAAGCAATGCCTGTCCCCATGGGCTGTTCACTTAGATGCCCAGCTGAGGAGCTGACCCAGTTGTTCAGTGGCAAGCCGGGGTCACACTTGGACAGGGCGGCTACTTTTACCATGCAACAGAGAGCGCTCAGCTCTGGCAGTGCAGACAGAGAAAGTCAGACCCCAGCCATTGGATAGGGACTCAGCCACTGGCATGGGGTTCTGTAATTGAGTTCTTCTAAGGCACAGCCCTAGGACCTGTGTCCTTTGACCCCCACTAGAGCCCCTGGCAAGGAGGCTGCTAGTCCTGCTCTCATCCCCCAGAGCAGCACCGGGCTGTTGCCTGACTGAGATGCTGATTTGAAACCCAGTTTGCATGTCGTTTGCACATTACTCAGTGTGTGTCAGAAGGAACGAACATCTCCCTTTCCGGGAGAGGGAGAGGGCTGCCTGCCGGAGGCCCCCCTGCCCTCCTCCAGACAGCAAAAATGCCAGCCGGCTAGACGGGAGCTACGCCCTGGCCTCTGACAGCACCAGCCTGCTGCCACCTCCCCCATTCCCTCCTCGAGCCAAATTTAGGCTGCTCTGCTTCTGAGAGATGGGGAGAGAGGAGGCAGGAAACCATGAGATGTAGGCTGCTAAGCCAAGGCCCATATAGGGTGGGGCTGCCCCAGGGGTACCCCTGTTCCTAAAGCCCTGGGCCTAGCCTCCCCCACTTATCCCCACTCGAAAGAGGCCCAGTTGGTTGAGGAACACTGGGTTCTCTGCTGCAGGATAAAGGTGCTGGCTCCTTTATCCATGATGGAGGGGGGTGGGAGGGGGGGGAGAGAGAGAGAGAGAGAGAGAGAGAGAGAGAGAGAGAGAGAGAGAGAGAGAGAGAAAGGAGGTCATGGCCAGGGCAGTGGGAAGGGATCAAATAGCGTCCTCCTGCCCCAGACACTCGCCGCCACTGGGTCCTGAGAGCTGGCTCTGCTTATCTGTACTTCCTGCCTCTCCTTGGCATGCCCCCGATTGTGGGAGGTGGGGGCCTGTGGGTCCAACTGAGTCCGAGGAAACTGACCTCTTGCCCAAAGGTTCCATCACCCCATGGGCCAGCTTCCTGCCTTGGTCTGTCTCCGTTTTTTCTGAGACATGCAGAGGGAATACCTTCCAAGAGGCTGTCTGTGCTAAGACCTATGATTTCTGGAAGGCTGGACAAAAATTAGGAACAGCTTCAGGTCTTGAAGCTTCTTGGATGTTTCAGCGATTAGGAGAGGTAACAACTGTGGAGACAGGACTTGAGTTAGCTGAGCCAGGAGAGACAGGGGAAGATGTGAGCTGGCTTGCAGCCACTTCAAATCCATAGTTGGGTTAATAGATCCCAGTAGCTGGGGCAAGGATCTGGAAGTAGGGCTACCTGGGTTTGAAGGACAGCAGCAGTTTTCTGCATCTCTTTCCCCACCTGTAAGATGGGAATAAGAAATTCCCAGGCTGTTGGAAGCTGAAATGAGGCAGTAAATGTTGGACACATAGTAGGTGCAGCACGATGCCAGTCACCAGTGTGATCTTTCTGTCCCCCAGAGGGGTTGGGATGTCCCAGGGTTGTGACAGATGTGGATGTGAAGGGAAGGTATTGTAGGCTCTATGGCCAAATGGGAGGCATTAGGATGGGTGTTCAAGTTTGCATGGACCCTGGGCAAATGGCTACACCCCGCTGAGCCTTGGGAGAGGAGCCTTGAGGCGCTTACCATGGAGGGGCTGGGAGGATTTGCAGGAGCCTAGGCTTGGCACAGCGCCTGGCACATAGCGGGCCCTCCCTGAAGGACCCAGTAGCACCGCCCCGCACAAAGGACAGGTGGGCAGCGTCGGGATGGAGGGCGGAGCGGGGCAGGTGTGCGGAGCGAGGAGGCGGGGCAGGAGCCGGGGAGGGAGAGGATGGGCGGGCGCGCGCGCAGCAGGTGCGCGTGGGATGGGCGGGTCCCCGGAGCGGGCGGGGTCTCCAGGTGCGCGGGCACGCGCCAGAGGGCGGGTAGGCCGGGCTCACGGACGCAGAGCGTCCCTGTGTCTTTAACGTCCCCATCCCCGCGTCCCCCCACCCTTTTGTGCACCCCCCCAAGCCGGGCTGCAGCCGTGGAGCCGTCCCCCCTGCACTGACAGCTGGTATCTAATTACTGTGTGAGAATGGAAAGTCAGGCTGTCCCAGCTCCGGGGAGAGGGGATTAACGTCTCCTGCAGAATACACTTCCTCTGGTGGGTTGCCATGGTTACTCTCATTACCTGCCTGCCCGCGAGGAGCCGCGCGAGCCGCTCCAGCAGGCCCTCCGAACCCGGGCCGGCGCGCGCACGCGCACGCGCACGCGCCTGTCTTCCCGCCCCTTCCCTCCGGGGGCGCACGCGCTTGCGCCGTGGGGAGCGCGAGCGCTCTCACCCCTGCCCCGCCCCCCGCCCTAGCAGCTGTCAGCGGCGCGCGCGGCCCGCCGGCCCCTGCGCGCGCTGTCAACAGTCATTAGCGCGCGGGCCGCGCCCCTCCCCCTCGGTCCCCCAGTCCGGGGTGGGGCCCGCACCTGGGGCCCCTGCTCGTTAGCGCACCCGGGCCGCCGGCTTCGATCCGGAGGGACCGGCCCGCGGGGCTTGTTGGGCTCAGAGCCTCCTCCTGCTTAGAACCCCCATCAGCGGTCGGGTCCCCATTCCCAGCCCTCGACTGAGACTCCCGAGAGAGGCGGGTCCCCAGAGTCTCTCAGGGCGCCCCTCTGCAGTGGTGACGACAGCGGTCATTTATGAATGTCTCGAGAGGGCAGGCATGTTTATGCTTCATTTGGGGTTCCGGCAGCCCTTCTGTGAGGTAGTGAAAGCCGTGGTGGATTTGGTGTCATTTCACACATGAGGAAACTGAGGCCCAGCCCCTCCTCTTTTGAGGGCAGAGAGGGATTGTCCTCAGGCTCTGCCTCACCTCTGGGAGCACCCTTATTGCTCCGATGAGCTAGACCTCGTCCCTGACCCTGCCCTGTCTCCCAGGGGCGGCTTCACCCCTGCCAGTCACCTACTTCCCCAGCCCTTCTACCCCAAAGGGTTGCTTTGGCTCGCTGTACTCCCTTCCCTTCCCCTACTCTTTAAAGAACCCCAGAGTTAGAGCCAAAAGAAAAGGGGGGCAGGGAAGAAGAGCAGAAAACGAAAACGCAACTTGGGAGTAGCCGGAAGGATGCGGCACCCCTCGCTGTGGCTTGGGGGTCCATCCCAGACACTTTCCCTGTGGCCCTGGGTGTGCATTTCGGTCCTCAGCGTGATTTGAAAGAAGATGGAGGTTCAACGAAGCAGAAAGGAGGTCTTGGAATATGTGAGGCTGTTCCAGATGGCAGGTGCGACTCGATGGCAGTGCTCCGCACTAACAGTTGGAGATTGAACACAAGGGCGGAGAAGAGGCAGGTGCCACATTGAGTCCTCAGTGCCTTGCTTATGCATTTATTTATGGGAGGGGGTTTCCTCCCATTGCCCCATCCAGGTCTGCAGAGCGCTTGGCACTGGGCACCAGAGAATTCTACCGTGAGCCCTGTTTTGAAGGGATTGCTTAGTTTCAGTTAGGTAGTATTTACAGTGAGGAGAAATGAAAATATTGTCATTGCTGTATTTGAGCAGGGCCCTCCCCTGCTATCAGACTGCCCCCTTTCAGATCATCACCAGATTCTCCGGGGACTCGGAGAGACTTTAGAAGTTTGGGTGATTCCCCTTTTGTTTCCATCTCTGGGAGGGTTTAAAAATCTCTCCACCTTGCAGCCCCTCTCAGCTCCTCTGCAGCGGCTGACTCCTCCCCTTTGGGTTGGACTAAAACTTTGGCAAGTACCTCTCCTGAAACTTCCCAAACTCAAGCCCTGGCCAGAATGATGACAGTGGGGACCAGGCCCTGTCAGATCTGGGCGGAGCACACCCAGTGTGTTTTGCTGTGTCTCAGCCTCTTTGCTGGTTGGCCTAGATGTGATGGAGCAGGATCGTTGAGTTTGCCTGTGCAATCAACCCCCTGAAGTCCCAAACTCCCACACAAGTGGAAGCCAAAGGTTTTCCCCCTGGGGTGTGTTCTGCTGAAGCTGGCCTCCAGCAGCAATCTCGTTGATTTTCATGCCTCGTTAAGAGTTGGATCTGGAATGCACCAAGGGTGCATATTTTAAGGACGTTCTCTGTGGTTCTTTACTCTCCCTTAGGAGGAACCCACTTGAGAAATAGCCCCTGCTATTTAGCCACATCTCCTTAGCCTTGGCCTCCTTATGGCTGGAAAGCCTAGTCCCCTATTATAGTGATGATGCTATACTCAGAGGTGCTGGGTGGCTGAAACACTGTTCCCACCTTGGTTAGTATGTAACTTGTTACTAGCCAGTAACTTCAAAGTTGTACAGAGGACAAGAGAATTGCCATCCATTAGGAATTGTACTGCACTTGCTATCAAGGCCAGGGTTATTTAATTGGCTTCTGCAGGGGATGCACAAACTTCCATCAGAGGGACTTACCTAAGGGATGCTCCCAAGGATTGCCGTGAGGCCACCTGGCAGGAGCCTGCTAAGATGAGTTGGTTCCTCACACTGGTCTACACTCTCCTTTCCATGAGTACTCTGATCACTTGAGGAAACCAAGGAAGCCAGAAAACACCTGCCAAGACCCTCCTAAAGGAACTTGGCCAAGAAGTCAAAATCCAAGGTCAGGCTTGCCCGGGGGACCCTGCCTGTGCACCTGTAATCCACGCTAGGTCTCTGGGCAGATTTCTTGAATTATAATAATACCTAACAAGAGTCTTCCTCCATCCCAACCCCATTAGGAAAGGTAGTCTTCTCTGGAACTGGGAACGTGGCTGTATTTAATGATCCAGTGTCACCCCCACTACTGCTCACTCACATGTCTCAATCATGGAGACATTTCTAATCTGCATTTCTCACAATCTTTTGCATTATAGTCATCTGGGGATGAAAATTTTTTTAAAGCCTCAGAGCATAGACTTGATAGGTTGAGGAAGACATGAAAATACACTTTTTTTTTTTTTTTTTGAGGCAGTCTCACATAGCCTAGGCTGGCCTTGAGTTACCCAGAGAGTCAAGAAATGGCCTTAAAGTCCTGATGCTTCTGCTTGCACTCTTAAGTGCTGGTGTCCTAGGTATAAGTCACCATGCACAGTCTACGTGGTACCTGGGATTGAACCCAGGGCCTTGTGCTTACTATAAGACAAGCATTCTACCTTCTGAGCCCTAGCCCCAGCACCAGACATCCATTTTTGTTTTGTTTATATTAAAGACAGGTTTATTGGGAAGCTGCTCTAGGGCGAGTTCACTGGCCCCAAAGATTGAAGTCAGGGGAGTCACCATGGCGCAGGGGAGAAGAAAAAGCGAGAAAGGATGCTCTCAAAGAAGGAAGAGACCGGACTTTAATAAGTACTCCTCTGACTCTAATGTTGCTTATGTAGGACCCACTTTGAGGATCAGAGTTCTAAATATTTTGAAATATCAGATACATGTGAAGTGGACATTTTGTGATTGTTTCAGTTGCTTGCAACCCAGCTTTTGGATCAGAGCTCAAATGGGTCGGTTTTAAGGGAGTTGACAGTGTCTTAAAGTTGGTAGTTCCCTGTTTTGTTTTTAAAATGAAGACCGTGTCCGGTTAGATAAGTTTGGATCTGGTTGTTTGCTCTGGAGTTGGGTGGTCTAATAGATGGAGCATGTCACCATAACAATATTCTTCCCTACAGAGGAAAAAAGCCCCAGTGACAGGTATAGATAGGGAATACCAAGAGAGTCCAGGCCCCCTCTGATCCAGTCCTAGGAGTAAAAGCTTCCTTCGTCAGTCTAGTGTGCAGCCTGTTTATAGCAATAGATTAAGTGACGCTGACTGGGGTACCAGGCAGAAGTGGGCTGTCAAGAGCGTCCCAAGGCTACAGTGAGGACTGGAGCTACTGCTCAGTGACAGCACTTGGCCTGGTATGTACAAGGCCCTGGGCTCAAAATTCTCAGAACAGGGTGGAGGTGGGGGATGGGCCGGGTTCCCAAGGCCGTCCGGGAGGCACTTTGCGTTCCCTTAATTAGCCGTCCTCTCATATTCCTGCTGGATTCCCAGCTATGGAAGGAAGGCATGCCCTCCTGCAACATTTAGCATAAAGGTCATTACCTTCGTGGATGCGGGGCCTATCATTGCTGTCAGATCTCTTTGTCACCTTCCTCCTGCGGTTCTCACTGAGGAGGAGAACATTCTGCTGCTCTTCCCTTAGGGTGTTACACACAAGGTCCAGGTGGCCATAGCTCACTGGAGGGCTGTCAGTGTATGTCTCTGTGCCTCTGCAAACCTTGTGCTATCTGAGTTCTGTTTGTCACAGGCCCTCCCTCACCAGACACAGATGGGTTACAGGACCCAGGGTTGAAAAGCAGCAGTCTTTTTTTTTTTTTTTTTTAATTTTTTTTTATTGACAAGGTCTTCCTGTATGGCCCCCAGTCTGTCTGGAACTCACTATTCAGCCCAGAATGGACTTGCCCTTGAACTCCTTCTTCAGCCTCCCAAGTGCTAGGATTACAGGTGTGTGCCACCACACCTGACTGAGCAATCAATTTTTAGAGACGGGGTTACTGATAAATGGCTCTCTTGAAGTTTCCCTGGGATAATTTTATGGTCACATTAGACCAGGTGCAAAGCCACTGCTTACCCAAGTGTGCCTAAGAATAGAGGTGGGCGGTTAGGCCAGGGACAGGACAGGCACTAGGTAATGGATCTAGCTGTTCTGTGTATGCACGTGCGCGCGTGTGTGTGTGTGTGTGTGTGTGTGTGTGTGTGTATGAGTGCATGTGTGTATGTGTGTGTGTGTGTATGTGTGTGTGGTATGTGTGTATGTATGTGTTTGTGTATGTGTGTGTGTGTGTGTGTCTGTGTGTGTGGTATGTGTGTATGTATGTGTTTATGTGTGTGTATGTATGTGTGTCGTTTTCGAGAGAAGGTCTCACTTTGTAGCTCTGGCTGGCCTGGAACTCACTCTAGACCCAGGTAGTTTCATACTCACAGAGATCCACCTGCCTCTACCTAAGTCCTGGGACTAGTAGTATGTGCCACCACACCTGTCAACCATTAGGTGTATTTTGAACTCAGAGAAAAACTTATTCCAAGTTTGAGGACAGCCTTAGTATCTTATTTAAGAATTAAGTAGAGACTATGCATCTTCCCATGGTGAATATTACCTCATGGGATCTAGTTTGTAAATGCCTAGATCAGAATGACAAAAGACAAAAGGAGATTGCTAAACACAAGGTGTCCAGGCTAAGTGAACCCAGAGGGAGGAGGTGGACCTTTACCAAGCTTGCTATGCTATGCCTCAGACAAATTCTTACCTCCTCTCTTTCACGTGTGCACACGTGTGTGTGCTTGTGGAGGACTGAGGCTGATGCTCTAGTTCATCACTGTCCTACCCGATTTTATTGTATTGTGTGGAGATCTTGCTGTGCAGCCCAGGCTGGCCTGGAACTCAGATCCATCTGCTTCTGCCCTGCCTAGTGCTGGAATGGAAAGTTTATTTTGGGGGGCAGGTCTTACTGTCAGGACCAGTCCCCTTTGCCAGCTTGCCTGTATTCACTTGGATCTGAACTCTGGTCTGCTTCTGTGGCAAACGCTTTAGCTGTGGACTATGTGCCCGCACACATATCCCCTCACACACATTTTTCCTTGATCCTTAGATCCATGAAAGTCCAGTGAGGACGTTTATGCCCATCCTACAGATGAGAAAACAGTGTCAAGAAGTGAAAAAGAACTTGGTGGTGGTGGCACATGCTGTTAATCCCAGCTGTCGGAAGGCAAAGAGAGGCAGGCAGATCTCTTGAGTTTGAGGTCAGCCTGGTCTACAGAGTGAGTTCCAGGATACCCAGTGAGTGCTAGACCAAGAGAACCTGTCTTGAGTAACTAAAAGAAAAGGAAAAAGTGAACTGGGCCACCCCAGGTGTTTGAACAGGTGAGGGGTGCTCTCTGCCTCACTGTTCTTACTGTTTTCTTCATCCCTGCCCACCAGATATTGTCTTCCTCTCCTGGAATCTGTTTCTGAATGAAAGTCCTGTCTGCAGGGAGGTCTGTCTGCCTTTAAGCAAGTGAACCCATTGGTATGTCTCTGTATCAGGGCGATCAAAATTATAACCTGCTTCTTTATACTTCTGACATGAATTTTTACGTTTTTGTTTTTGGTTCTTTTTTTCCGGAGCTGGGGACCGAACCCAGGGCCTTGCGCTTCCTAGGCAAGCGCTCTACCACTGAGCTAAATCCCCAACCCCTTGTTTTTGGTTCTTAAGGATAGGATTTCTCTGTTTAGCCCTGGCTATCCTAGAACTAACTTTGTAGACCAAGCTGATCTTGAATTCCGAGAGCTCCTTGCCTCTGCCTCCCAAGTGCTTGCATTAAAGGTATACAACACTGCCAATTAATTCTTAAATTCAATTGTAACTTTATATATTTGGGGGTGGGATGCACGAGTGCCATGTGGAGGTCAGAGGGCATCTTCCAGGGGTCAGCTAATCCTACATGTCAGTCAGGGATCCAACTTGGGTCATCAGGCTCGGTGGCAGGTATTTTACCCACCGAGGAATAGCACTAGCCCCAAATTAGCATTTTATGACAGCATCTTTTTAAAATTTTTGGTGTGTGTGTGTGTGTGTGTGTGTGTGTGTGTGTGTGTGTGTGTGTGTGTGTGTGTGTGTGTGTGTGTGTGGTGTGTGTGTGTGTGTGTGTGTGTGTGTGTGTGTGTGTGTGTGTGTGTGTGTGTGGTGTGTGTGTGTGTGTGTGTGTGTGTGTGGTGTGTGTGTGTGTGTGTGTGTGTGTGTGTGTGTGTGTGTGTGTGTGTGGTGTGGTGTGTGTGTGTGTGTGGTGTGTGTGTGGTGTGTGGTGTGTGTGTGTGTGTGTGTGGTGTGTGTGTGGTGTGTGTGTGTGTGTGTGTGTGTGGTGTGTGTGGTGTGTGTGTGGTGTGTGTGTGTGTGGTGTGTGTGTGTGTGTGTGGTGTGTGTGGTGTGTGTGTGTGGTCTTGTGTGTGTGTGGTGTGTGTGGTGTGTCTGTGGTGTGTGTGTGTCTGTGTGTATGTGTGTGTTGTGTGTGTGTGAGTGTGTGTGTCTGTGTGTGTGGTGATGTGTGTGATGTGTGTGTGTTGTGTGTGTGTGTGTGTGTGTGTGTGTGTGTGTGTTGGGGTGTGTGGGTGTGTGTCTGTGTGTGTGTGTGTGTGGTGTGTGTGGGTGTGTGTGTGTGTGTCTGTGGTGTGTGTGTGCTGCATGTGGGGTGTGTGTGTGTGTGGTGTGTGTGTGTGGGGGATTATATAACCATATGCTCACATGGAGGCTAGAGACCATGCCCAGCTTTTTAGGTTGGTTCTGGGGATTTAGACTCTAATTCCCATGCTGGGCAGCAAGAGTTTTTACCCCTAGAGCCATCCACTCAACCTGGAAATCAATACTTTTTCAAAATTGAAGTTTAGAAGTTGGCCATGGTGGCATACACTTTTAATGTCAGCACTCAGGAGAAAGAGGCAAGTAGGTCTTTTGAGCCATCCTGGTCTATATTGTGACTTCCAGGCCAGCAAATGCTCTGACTCAAAACAACAAAAATAACTAATAAAGATGAACAGCTCTACAGAAGACGACAAGGGTCACAGATATTCTTAATAGACTTTTTAATACACTGTGCACACACCTGCATGTCCATATCCAGACTGAGAACTAAAACCTAAGTTGTATTTATTCTTGAGGTTCATTTGGTTTTGGCATTTGGTAAACCTCTAGTTAAAAGTGTATTAGAGGAGGCCAGAGCGATGCCTCAGTGGTTGCTGCTCTTACAGAGCACCTGGGTTTGGTTCCCAGGACTGACATGGTGGCCATTGGTAAGCCTATGAAGAGCTTAGGACTTGAAAGGGTGGGGATCCCCTAAGAAGGTAAAAGTGAGTCCTGGCAGATGTCAACCTGAAGAGATGTGTAATTTCACAGCTCATCTCATAAGTGACCATGAGGGAAGCTGGAAGGTTGTCCACACTGCAGAGCAGTGATGATGGCCCAGCATGTGGCTTTCCTGCACACGTGCATTGCACATGCACATATGTGCTCACACAGATGCCTGCTGTCTGAGGAGTCCCCGTTGAAATGGGTCCTGACAGGCTGGAGGGCTGTGTCAGGCTGGTGAGGCCATAGCCCATGGTCATCATGCACAGATATTGCCTATGAGTTCTAGGGTTTAGCAGCCCACACCATGGATGCCCCAAGCAGACCAATGGCAGAATGGCCTTCCCATTCTACCTCCACTGCATATCTGTCTGGAAAGACAAAGTATAGAACTGAAGCGGTCTGTGGCATGCTGGCAAGTCCTGTATTCTCCTTAGAATGTCTGAGGGCCGAACTGTCCATCCTCTGCCACTGTTCCCAGGCAGACCCTGACCATCCCAACCTCCCTGGGTTGTAATGTTCAGCTCTATCATACACTGGGGGAAATTTGGCCAACACAAAGCACTTTTGTGTGTGCATGTGTGATACGAGTTCTTTGTGTAGCCCTGGATGTCTAACTTGCTAGGTAGACCAGGCTGGCCTTGAACTCACAGAAGTCGACACGAAGGCATGCACCATCACATCCATTCCAAACAATAACAGCGTTTATGGGAGTAGCCCTGCCTGCCAGGCCTGGTACAGAGCGCTGCAGCCCTTTCTCAGTTTGTCCTCGTAGAGGTCTGTGGGCAATGGAGTACTTTCTCCCCCCTCGCAGATCAGGGACTCCATCTAAGGCTCAGAGGGCAAGATCTACTCAGGGCCGCACATCACCTACATGGTGGGGCAGAGTGTGTCCAAACTCCGCTGCTCTGCTGCTAGCCAACCGCCTGCTCAGCAGCCCTTGTCTGTCAGTCACCATGTGCCCGGCATGAATCCCACACTTCCACAGGACTGCTGTCCCTGAGCTTGCGTCCTCTGGGGGGACTATCTTAGAGTTGTGCTTTGGGTGTGTTGTCTAACCTCCTTCCGTACTATGTTCTCTGAAGCCCCCTAGGGCCTTCCCAATCTACCCAGGGGAATGGCAGGGGAGAGCTGGTCTCCAGATCTCTGTGGACCTTGTACTCTGCGACCAGGAAACACCTTCATGGAGCCCTGGCCTCACCTAGAACTCATGCCCCGGAGTCTCTCTCCCTTTGGCCTCTCTCCTCACTGGGGTTGGGAGTGGGGTGCAGGTGCCTTCCACAGCTCTTTGCTGCAACGAACTAACTCAGCCTTCCTCTTGGCACACCTTGTTGAGGCAGCTGACAGCCTAATGAGAGGCTTGGGGCCCAGGACCACCAGTCTTCCAGCCCAGCCTCATCCACATCCACATCCACGTAGCCTCCAGCCTGTTTTTCTGTGCATCTCCCCACACAAAGAGCCTGGGCACTGAGGCTGGCGTTCAGCTGCTGGGATGGGGAAGGGAAGTGATGAGGGGCTTTTTAGAAAGGCCTGGGTAAAGGCAAGAGCCACCTAGGTGATGGTAGCAGGTCCCCTGGGACCCCAGCCCAGGACCACAGTGAAAGGTTACTGCTAATTGGCAAGCTCCTGACGGCCGTATCTATTTAGCACCCCCCCTCCCCAGAGACTTCCAGGATGGTCTTGGCACAGCGTGTGATTCGAGAGCTCTCTGGGAGTCTGGCACAATCTGTCTGAATTGTGAACATGGGGCCTCTTGGTTTCCTAATTTGTACTTGTGTTTCTCTGCCCATTGTTGCTGGTAGATTTCGTAGCCCCCCTCAGACACCCTGACTTGTACCCTCTCCCCAGATCCAGTGGGTTTCCTATCCTCCCCAGCCCCTAACTGGAACTGTTGGAAGCCATGCTGGACCAGGGAAGCAGCAAAGACCCTTCCCCCCTCCCCTGACCTGTGGCCTGGCCTCGGGGCCCTGCTCTCACCCTCCATCAGCCCTGACACTAACTCGGCTTGTCCACCCTGTCACAGGGGGCAGATGGCCTGTCGGAGCCCGAGGGCATCTCTCTGAAACGGGTTGCTGTGGTGGAAGATTTCTTTGACATCATCTACTCGATGCACGTGGAGAGCTCCGCAGAGCCAGGCAAAGCCCCCAAGCACGCTGGGCAGAAGAAAACCTACCGAGCGGTGAGATTTCTGTCTCTGCCTCTGCTGGCAGCCCCAGGCCTTGGCAGGAGGCCATGG
The DNA here is from genome assembly GCF_011064425.1 of Rattus rattus. NCBI lineage: Eukaryota > Metazoa > Chordata > Mammalia > Rodentia > Muridae > Rattus > Rattus rattus. The sequence goes on along the minus strand of NC_046158.1, from coordinate 132,807,274 downwards.
GCTCCGCACATGTTGGGCGGGAGGCGGGGCTGGGAGCTGAGGCGTGATGAAGCGGCCTTTGGGGATCCAGGGGGGCATGGGGCAAGGGTATGGCAGCCAGAGATGGCGCTCAGGGTGAGGGGCGGGTTCTGCGGTCAGAGCACAAAGAAGAAGCAGGTTGAAGGGAGGGAGGAGAGAAAAGGAGATGGGCAGGGCAGAGAGGAAGCCTCCTCTCCCCAGCTTCAGCCCCTTGTAGCCTGCTGGGGGAGCACAGATAATAAGGATCACAGGGGCTGGTGCATCCACAGCATGGCACAGAGCGCTGCCAGCCTGCCCTAGATGCCTCCCTCCTATGTGTGAGCTTAACCAGGTTACTACAGCACTGTAAGCCAGCCCTGTGAGTTCCCCAGAGGCTCTGGGTCTGAGGACCTGCTTCGTACCTTCAGGGGGTCACAGTTGGATTTGGGATGAAGAGGCTGAGGGCAAAAGGATATGTACAAAAGGAGAAATCCTCCAAGACGAGCTCTGATAGAGCAAGAACACTGGGGGCTTAGTGAAAACACGATAGCTCTGGACACTGAGTTCTAAGTTTCATGGAGAAGGCAGCGGGTATACTGGCTGCCTTTAGGAGGACAGAAAGGAATGGAATGACTCCTAGAGAAATATTACACATCAGGGAAGTGGAAGACAGGGCCACGGACAGAGCAGCAGCCCAGACTTCAAGAGGAGCCTGCTAGGCAAAGGCTTCCTCCCTGTTAGTTCTACCCATCTGTACCCACGGCTCATGCCCAGCTCTGAGCCCACAAGCCAGATGTTTTATTCTCAGCTGAGCACCAAAGGCCATCCTGTGACTAAGGTACGATGGGCTGTTTCCTACTTAAAGAAACAAACCCCAGAACCTCAAGTCACCTGGACAGGGTCGCCCTGAGTAGCAGGCACCTTGTATCCTCCAGGCCCCCATGTTGACTTTCTCTTTAGAATTCTATAGTTCTGTTTCTTTGCAGCCAGGCTTGCCCACCTACACCGGGTGAAAATGTCCCAGTGCTCTGCGTAGACACCTGGGCTGCAGTGGAGCTGACCTGCGTGTATAGACATGACTTCCCCATGTGTCCCATTCACAGAATTCCAAATCCCAGAAACCCTTGTCCTCAGATGATGGTCTTTTCCCTGGACGGGTACTTAGTTCCTTACTTCTTCAAGTATGTCTGTGCATCATGTGAGTGCAGTTCTCACAGAGGCCAGAAGACAGCATTAGATACCCTGGGACTGGAGGTACGGACAGTTGTAAGTTGCCCCGTGGGTGCTGGGATTCGAACCCCTGTCTTTTGGAAGAGCAGCCAGTGCTTTTAATCACTGAGCTGTCTCTCTTTAGGATGGGCCCTCTGCTGGGAGCCTCAGAGAAGTGAGGAAGCACACTGAGGGCCACAGGATGATCACCCTGTCTTCCCCCTCCTCTGACTATTCAGTATCTGTGTCTGTGAGGAAGGAAGCCAGTCGGAGGGTCTTTGTGAGCGAGGCCACAGAAAGGAGAGCCACCCCTCTGGGACTAGGGTAACCTTGGGACTGAGAAGACCACATTTGCTCATCACTGAGCCTGCTGTGATGCTGAACTTCACTGTGCTCCAGGCTCTGCCATCAGCCCTTTCCAGTTTCACCCCTAAGTGTGAGCTATGTAAAAGCTACAGCCATGAAGCAGGGATACCATGAGCCCCATTTTAAGGTGAGCGCCACGGCTGCCTGCAGTCACTCAGCTGGTGTTCAGAGCCAGGCAGCTGACTGGTACCTGTCCTTCCTTGCCACAGGTCTCCTAGCCACTGGCTATTGTCAGGCGTGTGGGCTTGGCTGTCTGAATCTGGTGACTTCCCTGGCTCCTCTGTGCCCAGCACCAAGCCTTGTCCACAGGGGCTCCTCAGTGGGGTCTGTGGCTCTGAGCGGGGCTGGTCTTGCCAGCTCCTGCACCAAGCAGATAGCTAGACCTTTGCACTTTCTGGCTTCTGGTCCATATGCTGCCGTGGGCCCCATTTCCCTGCCCAGCCTGGAGCTGACACATGACTGGCCTGGAGCCGGCTGGGCTGCATACACAGCTGGAATTTCAGCACAGGGCCAAAGCTGAGCCCAGCGGGATAGGACCCTCCTGCAGCAATTGGAGGACAAGGAGCTGGTACTCCCACTTCCCCTCCATACCTCCTAACCCTTCCCTCTCTTTCCCACCTGCCACCTTTCCTGTGCTACCCTATTCCTGTTTCCAGGGCAGAGATAGAAGCTGGATGCTTGCATGTTCCTCCTTCCACCCGCTTCCACTTCCCTCCACCCCTGCCTAGCTCCTCAGCCTTGCTCTGTAGACATGAGCTCCCCTTTAGAAAAAGTCCCCAAGTACACCCTGTGCATGGCCGTAGAGAGGCACAGCCTGGCACTGCAGGCTTTCATCATGACCTCGGATGAATGGCTTTTGGATCCGTCACCATGTATTTTGCCAAACCTGAATCCTGGGTCTGCTTTTTTGTCTGTACGGTACAGGGAATTTCAAATTTTTACAGGCCTGAAGTACCTTTGAAGTTGGGAGACAGTAGGGAAGTGGGCAGCCTTGTTCGGGGCACTAAAGGAGGCCAGTTCTTCATTAGGGAAGAGAATCTTTCTAGCAACTGTTCAGCAAAGAATTAGAGAAGAAAGGTTATGCCTTTAAAGCCTGTCTGTAGTTTTGAGAGTCAGGGCAGAAGGCATTTCCGTCAGATGATATAGAAGGAGTCACCTTTCGATCAGGGAGCCCTGTCATAGCCTCTCCAGCAGGGTGACTTGAGTATCCAAGGATCCCAGGAGTCTCACTGGTGCTAAACCTGAGGAAGCTCCAGGCTGCTCAAGTTCCCTGAGCCCCTCACACCCACGGAGCTTTCCCCCTCTCAGCTAATCTGGGTTGGAGGAACTTTTCTACATCCTCTCCCCCCAGGGATGCTAGGGCCAGATCAGCTTCCAGCGCCCAGATCTGGCTACCCAGGCCACTTTGGAGCTGGGGCCAGATGTGGTCAGCAGCTGCTCCAGGCCCACCATGTGCTAATCCACCACAGGGCAGAAGGAGGATCTTGTAAAGTGGTGCAAATCCCCCCACACCCCGCCCCTCCTCCCAAGCTTCTGTTGGCTTCTGAGTTGGGGAGTGAAAACCAGGCCTTGCAAGTCAGCGACTCTGCAAATAGCTTCTGCTCTCCCTGCCTGTGAAATCTCTCAGTTTTTAACACTAGGAAAAATAGAAAAGGGAAATCCATACATGGTTTCAGGGTCCTGGCAGGAGACTGAGAGCAACCCAGCAGGCAGCCCAGGGCAGCTGAGGGAAATATACCGAGGACAGGGGTCTTGGAACACCTCCTCCCAAAACATGCAGGCAACCCTCTTACTCTGTTTTGTACATGTGTGTCTATTTCTAGAACAGGGTCTGAAACCATCTGAAAGCCACCATTCTCCTGACATGAGCATTTTGTGAGCTTGTGATGATTGCCTTTCTGGTCTTAGTGTGTGTGTGTGTATGTGTGTGTGTGTCTGTCTGTCTGTCTGCCTGTCTGTATGTATGTATGTATGTCTCCGTGTGTCCGTCTATCTCTGGGTGTCTGTGTGTGCCTGCCTGCCTGCCTGCCTGCCTGTCTATGTGTCTGTGTCTATGTGTGCATGCATGTATGTATCTATGTGTGTCTGTGCGTGTGTATTCTGTGTTCCATGGGCACACAAACAGAAATAGAGGTTCCATTTCTAGTCCTGACCAACTAAAGGTTGAATCAAAAATTCTGTGGCAAATGAAGGAGGCAGGGTGTGCTGTCTTATGGGTTCCTACGGCAGTACAGAACTAACTCCTAGGCTTCCTTTGACATTCTGCTCCACCCTCTGACAGCTCCAAGGATTTTTTACCTCTCCCATTTCCCTGTGGGACCCACGGCCATAAGACCTATCTCCCTGGTCCACTGCTGGGGCCCAGCCAAGATCAGATCTTGTAGTCACCATCCCACCCTGGAGACGGACTCCTGTGCACGCTCAAGGCCAGGAAGCCCAGACAGCTCTGCTCACCCTGTGTGCAGCCCTCAGCAGAGCAGCCTGAGCAGGAACTGTTCTTGAGTCCTGTGAGAGTGTCTTTCTAGTGCAGGTGAACAAGTAAGCCGGGTTCCTCTGGCACGAACCTCACCGTCCTTTCAGCTGACTGCAGCTCTCTTCCCCATAAACACTCAGCTCTTCTGAGACCTAACTTTGGGAGTAATATCTCAGGGGAGTGTGGGACCCCATTATTTGGCCAATCAGCCCCAGCTCTGGCTTTGTCTGGAATAGACTCACTATTCCCAACTCAGCCTGCTCTGAAAGGACTCCCAGAGCTCCAGGCTAGGATGAAGATGCCTACTTGCCTAGCAAAAAGCCATCCACCTTCTAGTCCTTATCCCTGAAGTGGGCCAACCTTGTCCCCCTCCTCCACTGTGGTTCTCCTATCTGTGTGTGTGGGTTCGCCCTTGTCCTTGACCTCCAGAGCAAGGCAATCAGACAGGGGATTTAGAAGGGAGATAACTCATCAAAGAGACTGCCTGCTCTGCAGAGCATCAAATCAGCTGAGAAGTAACAACTGTGTCACCAAAATTAACTCTAGTTTGCAGCTGGCAGCAGTGGCCGTAGAACTCTGCAGGGCATGAAGCCGGCCAGTGTGGCTGGGCTGGAGCCTCGAAGGCTGCTCCTTAGAGGGCTGCTTCTATCAGCAGAGATTGAGGGTGTCCACTAATCCTTGTTTCTAGTCCCTATGGAAGCAGACTGTGTACTGGCCATGGGAGGAACAGGACCCAGTAGAGTCCAGAGTGGCCCCAAAGCCCTCAGCCAACTTTTCCCGCTGGGCTGTGCTCAGGACAGAATGCTTGGGTTATGCTGCCCCTTAGTGGAGAGGAGCGGGAGAGCTTGGCTTCTAGGTAGAGCATGAGGAAATCAGCTATCAGGCCACCTCTGGCAGAGAGAGGCAAGGTGACATCAGAAGGACACTTTGGACCCTATGGACAGCCAAACCAGAATCAGAGTTTCCCAAAGCGGAGAGCAAAGCTGACCCCCTTGTTAGAGCTCTAGGCTAGAGCTCCCACCCCTCCCTGCTTCCTACCCAGCCTTTTCATATTCTTTCCGTCCCATCTCTACTTCCCTGTCTCCTGCCAGCTCTTCTCCCTCAGTATGCGGGTGTGTGACCTGCAGTACTGCTTCTGAAGAGCTGTGTGACCTCAGCGGAATCCTTAGTTACAAGGAGGAACCTGTGGAAAGTTGGATGCCCCAAAACCAACATTCCGTGGCTCTGCCTAAAAAGGTTCTCGGCCTGTGGCTTAGCCCAGGACATCCATGGTAGAACACTGGGCTCTGTTACTAGGCCAGCGAGGGTACAAGTGGGTCTTAGTTTACACAGCCCTCAGAGGAGAGGCTGTTGTTTTCTAGAGCCGTGTTCACAAGCTCACGTTTTAGTGGCAGCAATAAAATGTTCTGAGAAGAATAGTGCTTATTAGAGGTTAAAAACTAGATCATATTTAAATGCTTTTCATTTTCAATTTTTAATCTCCTTTATTCAAGTTTTAAAAACAAGTGGCTCATTTTACAGAAAGGAACGGAGGCCATTGGCCCTCACTGTTGCTGGCGACTAAGTTGCCTCCAAGGTGGCACATGACGTGCAAACTGTTTTCTGGCAGATCGCGGAGACCTACGCCTTCCTCCCCAGAGAGGCTGTGACTCGGTTCCTCATGAGCTGCACGGAATGCCAGAAGAGGATGCACTTTAACTCCAGCGGCCCGGAGCCCAAAGGTGGGGCCATGCAGCGGACAGGTGCTCCAGAGGCCAGTGTGCGTGGGGCACTGCCCCGAGAGCCTCGTTTGGATTGGTTTAACTTTCTAATTATTAATTGCTTGCTTACTTACTTATTTGTGAGAGAGTTCTCACCGTATAGCCCAGGCTGGCTTCAAACTGTCAATCCTCCCGCCATATCTTCTCAAATGCTGGGACCGACCATGTGTGCACCACCACACTGCTTCCTTAGTGGTTTTATAGATGTTAAGCTTCTCTCAGAAACCAACAGCCCATCCACCTTGCCCTTGAAGGCTTAGGTTAGCCCCTGTTCCCGCCTAATTTCCAGTTAGAAATGACCAGCCTTCCTGTTCTCTGAGTCTGCCGTCCTAGCCACCTGACCTTGCTCCTGGGGCTCATGGTCACATGGATCTGGGTCTCTGAAGGTAGACACACACCCCATGAGGTAACCCGCCAGTGGTGCCCCCTCACTAAGATCTGCTCCCCTGCTCCCCGTGCACACCCATGTGACCTCCAATCAGATCAGTGAGGACTGGTTAGAACTGAAAAGGGACAGACCACTAGTGAGTAGCCAAAGTTGTCCCTTGCTCTGTTCAGCTCAGTGAGACCATCAAGGCTCCCCTCCAGTATCTTCCTCCACAGCCCGTCAGTTTGTCTGCCTGCAGTTGGCTTTGACTGTACCACAGGCCAGCACATTAGGCCATAGTTATCATGGGTGGCATGGGTGGCTCAGTGTGTTGTGGCTTGGTGGGCAGGGGCGGGGGTTGGGAGGGGAGTACACTGATCAAGGTTCCGGGCCTTCCTATCATATACTGTGCTCTCCTGGCCTCAGGCCTACAAATTATGAGCCACGGTCAACAGGACAAAGGCAGTGGAGGCAGTTGTCTGACCATGAGAGAACAAAGTAGGAGTGGAGAGGAAGCCACTTATCCAGGTAGACCTCTAAGGGCAGGCACCCACCGGGAGAACAAGTAGACTGTGCCATGACAGCTGGGTGACAGGGACACTGGCAACAAGCACCTGAGTAGCTTATGACACCAGCTGATTCACCAGACCTAGAGGCTTTGCTGCCTGGGAGCTGATGGTACATAAAGCAGGCTCGGAGGTGTGAAGGCCCAGAGCGCAGTGCTGGTTCTGTTGTTGAGAGTGGGCTCCTAGGCCAGGCTGTGTGCAGGGGGGTCTCAGCTCTGTGCATGGGCTTAGTAAGGGTCCCTACTCAGAGAACTGATAAGGCTTGAGAAGTCATCTGTGGGCTTGACACAGGGCTCTAGTATGGGAGAGTGACCCTAAGGGGTGCTTGTCACACTGTTAGTCGTGGCCTGGCCCCAGGGCCAAGATAATCCTTGGACTGCAAATGGGCCTGGGGGGCTTTTCTCTACTCACCCCTAAACTGCAGGTCTGGACCCTGGTGCTGGCTGCCTAGATCCTGCCCACCCAAGTATGCTGGTCCCCTCCTGTTTCTGCCCTAATTGTTTCCATAGCAACCGGAGGAGTCAGGCACAACAAAACTGCTGCCTGAAGGAACAGAGGCAAGGCTGCTCTGGGGAGCAGTAGTCTCCCTGCTCTCCTGCTCTTTCCTACTGTGTGGAGGATGCTCCTCCCCAAAGGCTGCAGGGTCCTCCCTCGGGCTGTGCACTTGTGTGCAGGCACCCTCACAGCAATGTGCTTCCTCTCCACTGGCTGCCTCACCGTAGGAGGGTCCTTCCCACCCTTAGCTCAAGGAAGCAGGAGAAGGGGGTTGCTCACATCCCGGAACTGAGTAGAATATAAACCAGCCTGAGGACTGTTTTGAGCCTCTCTCCTGGTGCTTATCTTGACGGGAAGGAGGACAGGTGCCTGCCTATCCTCAGTCTCAGGCAGCTGACCTTCCCACTGCAGAGCGAGCACGACAGGAAATCAGAGCACAACCCAAGGAAGAGTGGGCCCCAGGCCAGGGGCACTCTGTGTGCAGCCGTGTCCCCTGCTGTGTGTCCTATTGCAGGGTAGGGACCTCTCTGAGAATGCCCTGCTCAGAAGCTGTGAGTTGTCAGTTCTGGCATACAGCCAAGGAAACCAAGACCCAGAGAGGTGCTGGGAGTGGCCCCTCATCCAGGCTGAGAGGGGAGCAGAACTGACTTTGTCAGCAGAGGAAGGAATGTCTTCTCTCAGGTCTGTGGGATACAGAGACAGAGAAGGAGCCCAGTGTGCAGGGCCCTGGAACTCTGGACACCTTGGGACCATGGGCCCATTGTTAGGTTATGCTGCTCAGGCCCAGATGGCTCCCCTTCCCCTAGACTCTTAGCCAAGAGGCTGCAAAGGGAAGGTCAGAAGTGCCCAACCCCATCCTGAGCAAAATAGCTGGGTCCATCCACATGCTAGATTGGTGTCTAGACTTCCAGTAGAGAACTCCCTGTCTGCTCTATGGTCTGAGGCATCAGCCCCCAAATCCTTGCCAGCTTTGTCCTTGGCAGGGGCCCAAGGTCAGGTCTCTACTCATAGTGCTCACCACTGCCTGCAAGCCCTCCCTTCCCTATGGCTGGAGGTGGCCTCTTATTCCTGTCCCAGGAAGGTGAGGAGGGAGGGGGACACGGGACAGGATGGAGTCTCCTCTGGGGCTGCTGGGAGACTGCCTTGCTTCCTGGCCTCATGCTGGAAAGAAAAGGAGGAAGTGGAGTGGCCCCAGTGAGCAGCTTGTCCCTAGCAGAGTGTGAGGCCCAGCAGCCCCCAACTCCCTACTCCACACAGGAGTATAAACAAAGCAAGCTGCAGATCTGGAAGTCCTTGATTCCAGGGCCTCCACACCACAACCTTTGCTACCAGTGCCAGTGGGAACTGGTCCTGAGAGCAGCCTGACACCTGGGCAGAGGAACTTCTGAGGGTCCACGCCTGCTTTCTCTGTGTGACTACATACTGTGACACAGTTGCAAACTGTGAGCTGGCAGCAAACAACACAGATCGTACTTGTGCTTCCTCTGGAGCAGTTGAATCATCAAGTCAGACTTGTGTGCAGTTCCCAGGACCAAGCTTGCACATCCCTCCCTCCTGCCTGTGCTTTCCAGACACGGTCTGCCCGTTGCTGGCTTCCATCTTGCTGTGCTGGCTGGCCTTTCTTCCCCTGGTTCACACACTCACTGAGTGACAGTGGGAGATGCACAGCCTTTCTGTGTGGTGGTGTCCTGTTTGCAAAGAAGGAGTGTTAGTTGCTATGAGCACCCGTTTCCTGGGTCTTTGGGTATATGTGGAGACCTTAGGAGGTGCTCTGTTTTCTTGGTTGAGAAACCCATGCTGGGTCATTTATACTCTTAGGAGAGCTTTCTTAACTACTCCAAGGCCTTCCGAGCTCTGACAGACTCCCACACACCCCATTCCACCCTGTTCATCCTCCTTGTCCCTTAGCCTCTACCCCTTCATGCAGTGAGCAGTAAATCTGAGTGATGAGAGACTGGATATGTAAAAGACACCCATTCTGCAGGGCCTCTGGAACTTGCCTGGCCACTGACTACCTTCTTTCAATCTAGACTTGGGGTCCCTGTTTAGTGTCCTAGTCTGAACTCCCCAAGGCTGGCTGGTCTTATGGCTTCTCTGCCCCTCATGTGGATGTCCTCTTGTACCCAGCCAGTATCTGGAGACTTCTGTCATCTCTGGACTGAGAAGTTCTTTAGATAAAAGGTTGTGAGAATAGGTACCTGGAGAATGTGAAGATCATTCCATTTTGGAATCTGTGTTGATTGACGGGTGCCTTTGGTATCCACTGTGGCCTGTCACGTCCAAGGCAGAACCTAAGTTGTTGATCCTTTCCAAAGCCCCAGAGAATCAGGCTGAGCACTTGGGCTGGTTTCCATTTTTCTTGGCAAGGAGTTGTTGAAACGTTGTTAGGTGGTACTTCCCCAGGCTTTCTTCCTAGCAGCTTGTTGGATCACTTAGCCTCAATGATGATGGCTTTTAACTCTCCTCTCTCCATAGTAACAGTGCCCAGTGCAGAGGCATCAGGCTGTTTGCAGTGGCATGGGCATGACCACCGAATGTGTTGGCACAGAGGACCACGCTGTCCAGACAACTCAGGGAATCCCCCTCTTCCTGTTTGCACTCTGCCTTAACTTGCCTGGCATAGCATGGCATACCCCCCACGCCAGGCTGCCATTGGCTTTGCATCTGCCAATGCTCTACTCACCATACCCAGAGCTTAGATCCCCCAGCCCTTCTGCCATCCTCCTCACTGTGGCGAGCCAGTTCTGACCTCCCATGCCAACTCTGTGGCTCTCTTCCTCACTGGACATGTGTCCTGCCTATCTTAGCACTGCTGCCCCAACAGGGTGTTCACTCCGGGAACTGAGGGGCTGGGTGTCTCAAGACCCACCAGTGCAGATATTCCCTGAACTTTGTTTGCCTCCCGCCCTGCCACAGCCATCTTGTCCCCCTCTTCCGGAACATTCCTGGCTCTTCTGAGGCCCCAGAGCATCTTCTGCTTTGCAGAGATGCTGGGGAGCACAGACCACAGAAGACCCTTTCCTTCTGCCCCCAGACTGCCACCCTGTGCCATGTGCTTCGGGGGTTTTCCTCTTGAGCCAAACCATCATCTGCTTTATGCTTTTTGATAAGCAGCCCTGGCATTCAGGTATGATGTAAGTTACATCAGGGCATCTTGCCTGTGTGGGCTGCCACGTGCAGAGAGCCCTGTATGACCAGGGCCATTGGAGGGTGGGGGCCCTTCACAGCCTCCATGCTGTTGGGCAATTTCATGCCAGATAACCTTTAATTTTGAGGAAATTAAAGTGAACTCACACTTCTGGACCAGAAACACCAGGATTTGGAGACAGGAACATGGCTTCTGTCAGTACCCCACCTCAGCGTTCCTGGAACCGTTTACCTAATGTGTTGCCTCCAACCCAATCAATCCTGGTAGAATGAGGCCTAAAAGTTCCCTAGGGCTAAGGAAGTCAAGTCTAGGTTGATGATGGTCGATTGAAGAGAAGGGGCAACAAGAGCCAGCTCCATTTTCCTACTAGCCAGGCCCAAGTACACAGGATTCCCTGCCCCACCCAGAAAAGGTAGAAAATAAATGCAGCCCTCCTCCCTGTCAGCACAGCACTCACACCCTCAGTGCAGTGTCTGTCTGAGCTCAGTGTGGGAGTGAAAGCTGGGGAGCTTTGAGTGAGGCCAGTGGCAACACAGGCTCACAAGTGACTCTCAGTGCAGCACTAATGATGCTACACTCAGGTGGTGTTTTGGTTTTTTTAAGTGGGTTGGCATGAATTCGATAGCTACCATTTTGAGTCAGGATCATCAATATGGACTTATATCAGACTCACAGGTGACCAGCAAACATTTTTAGATATAATTTATTTGCATGTAACTAAGACTTAAGAGCTTAGAAAAAAAAAGAGTAAGCCTCTTCCCTTTCACCTGCTTTAGGGACTGCTGCCCTCGTACACATGTTTCTGTAAGTTATCCAAAACAAAATACACTTACCACCACAAAAAAAGGGCACACACAAGTAAGTCTCTTCCAAGCTGTCCCTGCCCTGGCCACATAGGAGGGCTTCCTGGGGTGTCTTTATCCCCACCCCATGTTTCTGGGGTTTTTCTCCCCTTCTCAAGTCAAAGATGTTCATACCTGTAGACATTCACAGGAGTGTCTGTCTATCCTCCTGTGGCCTCGGACGTGACGTTGGGTGGGGGTGGGGGGCCTGGTTTGGGTGCTGGCTCTAGAGGGGTAAGTGGAGAAAATCACCTGTGCCCTGTCACCAGTGTGCCCTGTCACCACTGTGCCCTGTCACCAGTGTGCCCTGTCACCACTGTGGCGGTGACAGAGGTGGGCAGGCTCTGCACAGTGGCGGTTGCTTTCATTTTACCTAACTCCATCCTAACCCTTTGGTGAAATGGAGACCCTGAGGCCTCTGTGGACAGGAGAAGCCCAGAGAGTAGGCAGGCAGGATGGTGTCCCGGGCACCATGGGCTGAGATTCAAGAGTCATCTTTACTTTCTGACCCATAAATCCCATCTCTCAGAGCAGCTCCATGAAGGAAAAGACCAGAATACAGACTAACACCTATGCCAGAGTCGTTCCCCGTGAGGTTGGCTATGACCACCAACTATAAGGGTATGGCTTAGGCAGAGTATGAGAAAAGACTCAGAGCAAAATGTTTAGGGAAAAATACTTCTAGTGCTCAGGAGGCTGAGGCAGGAAGATTGTGAGTTCAAGGTCAGCCTGGGCTATATAACGTAATTAAAATAAATGCATTTTTGCGAGGAAAGTGAACTATGTGTACATTATGATAGCAAGTATGCAAAGAAAAGTCACAAGGAGAAATAAACAGAAGCATATGCCAGGCTGCTTGGTGCAATTACGCTTTTACATTTTCTTCTTCATCCTTCTGCACGCTGCAGATTTTCTACAAAAAGAGCACACATAGCTTTGATCCTCAGGACAGCAGAGCAATAAGCAGGAGGAAAAATCCTCTGCATGCAATTATGGAAGCACCAGGATTTGGGAGGGTGGAGGGGACTGGGGGTGGCCATCTGGTCCCGGAGAGTGTTCTGATGGGGGGGTGCGAGGGGGGGACACCTTGGGGCTGTGGTGGCTGAGGCTGGAGTGGGACAGGCAGAGGCAGGTGTTTACCAGGAAGAGCCAACTCTGGCCGGAGTTGGAAACTTAATGCCTTCAGGGTCCTGGCAGGCGGCCTGAGTGAGTAAAGCTGTACCCCGGCAAAACACAGTGTCCTGCCTCGGCCTGTAAGATCGTGTGCCTCTGCTACAGGGCCACGCAATTGTCACAGGAGCCCCGCCCGTGTGACAGACATTTCACTTCTTTTCAAACAGCCACATCTCACTTTTTTTTAAACTGGCACGTAACTGGCAAGCATTTTCAACACTGTGTGCTGCACGCCACACAGGCACACAGGTGACCAGTGAGTGGCCGCTAGCCCTCTCCTTCACAGAGGCAGCCTCCCACCCCACCCCCACTCCCACTCCAAGCAGAGTCTGAAGCGGGTTTCCTTTTGTTTCTCCTGCAGAGAATGAACCTCCATCCCCTCTGGTGTCTGGCATTATTGACTACAACATGCCCCTCACCTCCACCTACTTGAAGCAGATGAAGCTACGAGTGATGAACTCTCAGGAGCAGGTAAGGCGCCTGCTCTCCTATTCTGTGGTCATCTGACCCCACAGCCAACAGAGAGGGCAGGAGCATGCTCTCCCTGGCAGTGTCTTCTGAAACCTGGAAACTCAGCCTTGCCAGGCTCTCCCCAAGAACCTGCAAGGAAGAGACGCCCCAGAGCCACAGACCTTGACTCTCTGGCTCTCCCCTCTGACTGTTACAAGGCTGGCTGCCTGCCCGCGGCTTCTGTCATTCTTGGGTCCTAGACAGGCCAGGAAGATGGGCCTTGGAGGTTAGCCCTGGGTAGATAAGGCCTTGGGGCTCCCTGGTTGTCCAAGACTCCCAGATGAGGTTTGCCAAGGGCTGTCAGGCACCATGAAAACAAGCTCTGAAAACTCCCCACCCGTTTGTGTCTCCCCACACATTCCACTCGCTGACCTCCTACAAAGCAAATAGCCTGTCTTTCAAAGAAAATCTGGGTGAGCACTGTCCTCTCCCTCTGCTGCAACCAAAATCAGGGCACTCCTTCCTCACTTCATCTCAAGTGCCCCCACCTCTGCTTACATCAAATCCCCAAGGCTTAGCTAAGGGAAGGCGCACTTGTTTCCACATGGAATCCGGGTCAGAACTCCCGGTGTATTCTGTCTTGCACTGCAAGCCTCCTTGACAGTGTGAATACGTGTGGGGAGGGAGGGCTTGTGGCTGGGCCTGGATGTGGCAGGGTGAGTCTGTGTAACAGCTGGGCCTGTGCTACCCACTTTGAGCATTTGAGCAGGCTGTTTGGCTTGAACTGCAGAGCTGCCCCATCCCACCCCCCACCCCGAAGCCTTTTCTTGAGGCTAAAGGAAGGAAGCCAGCTTTTCTATATGGAAGGCCACCTCTGTGTTGCATCTGTGGTTCCCCTCGTACCCAATAGTAACTGCCCTAGGATGGTTGTGGCACTGTTGAAGGCAGTGTGCTGAGGTGGGGGCAGGGGTACTACGTGGTTCCTGCTGTGGGGTAGCAGTCTTAGGGTGTCACTGTTAGTACTTAGGGAGCCTCAGTCCCACCGTGCAGATCTCTGATGACTACTGAGGAGGACGAATCATGGCCTTTGTTTTCCTATAACCATCCACTGTGTCACTTCTTGAATAAACCACACAGACAGCTGAGAGCAGTGCCACATGGCCTTTCTCTCCTGGGACAGGCAGCTGGATCTGGGTCACTGCCGGGGCCAACGTGGTCAGTGTGGTGTGCAGATGTGGCCTCTCCTCGGTGAATCCTGTCAGGTTTTGTTTGCTTTTATTGTAACTGTAGTTTCTACCCTTGCATTGGTAGAAGGTGGCGGTGGTGGTGAGAGGGACTGACAAAGGTGGGGCTTTTTCTGTGAGCCAGTCTCTAGTGCCAAGCAAACGGCAGCTTTCCTGGGGCATCTCACCTGTGGGAGACAGACCCTGTGCCTAGCAGGTAGCTGTAGCCAATTGAGGAAGTGAGAGTCGGGCACAGTGGTACTGCTGGGAGGGTTTTGTCTTCCAGGATATGTGGTCTATTGGTGCTTGGAGTCCGTTGGAGAGTCTGTGGCAGTTAGGGAAGACTGTCACAGAAAAGAATGCCAATATTTACTCTAGAAGAAAATTTCCAAACTGTAAGAGTATGCAGCCATATGCAAAGGCCCCATGGTCAGAGAAGGACAGACCCCAGAGACTCTTATGGGGGCGGCACACTAGAACAGAATGCAGGAGGGAAAGGGGCCACTCTCAGCCACTCAGAAGCACTGGGCAAAGCAGAGCTCATGGACTGATTGTCCTGGTCAGGCTCAAGCCTACTCCCACAAAAAGACTGCAGGAGGGAGTCACTGTCTCCAAGTGCTCAGCGAGTCTGGCCACAGCTCGGTCTGGGATTGGGGAGACTCAGAATAGCCAGCTTCCCCCCTGACTGTAGGGGACAGGGATGAAAGGACAAACCCTACTTGGGCACTGGCAGGTGAAGCAATAGCAATGCCCACCTTTCCTTGGGCCTCCCACCTGTCAATCTCCAGCCCGCTATGATCAGCAAGGAGCTTTCAAGGCCTCCTGTCCTTTGTCCCTGCTTTAGCTGGCACAAAGGAAAACGGGCAATCTACAGCAGCGAGGAAGGGGCCAAGAACCAGAGTCTCTGATGCTCCTGCTTGAGTCAAAACTAAAAATACTTATCCCCACATTAGCAGCCTGTTCCTCACACAGTAAGGCAGACAGGGCCCTCCCTAGAGCAAGAGGAGGACTACATGTCCTGAGCTACTGCCTGTCACATCCCCTGCCCCAGACCCTCGCTCTGACCACAGAGGCCAACAGCTGCCACCTGTAGTATTTGCATGCTGCTCCTGTGAGCTGTGAGGAGAGCAAAGGCAGTCCCAGGACTGGGGGCAGGGTAGACAGTGTCTGTAATGAGACTGGGGAGGAACAGCAGCCCAATCATTCCTTTGGGGATTTCCAACATTCACTTCAGGAGACAACAGGGAGGCAGGGCATACGCAGGGTGTGCATCCCCACCTTGTTCTGATCAGACTGTGGGAGGGGGAGGGGAGGGTTTTCTAGCAGCTGGCCAGTGTTTGATCCAAGTTAATATGCTGGGAACTTAGTCCTCCTCTAGATAGATAACAGGAAATATGGAAACCTGATTCCAGGGGTTGGCACCTGGCACCCCCCAACACACACACACACACACACACACACACACACACACACACACACAAGAAAACTCCAGTGGTAACAGTTACACAAAGGAAGGAGATTCTTCTTGAGGTCTGACTCAGTGTAGCAAATATTGTTAGTTTCCTCAGTTCACAAAATGGTATGGGTTAAATGACATTCTCTACAGGGACCTTCTCAAAGACCATGACACCAAGAGCTGTCATCAGAGTGGCTACAGTGAGCTGAAAAACAGGGGTACAGTGTCAGAGAAGGTTTTATTTCCTGCCAGGCGAGGTGGCCCATGCCTTTAATCTTGGCACTTAGAAGGCAGAGGCAGAAAGATCTCAAGTTCAATGCCAGTCTGGGCTCAAAACACAAGGTAAGAGGGTTCCACTTCTCACAAACCCTGCTAGAGATGCAGAGGTGAAGCCACACCGGTTATACAGTCAATAAATTTATCTTCTTAGAGGAAGCAGGGCATGGAGATGTGGCAAGCCATGAGGGAACAGCTGAGAGCCTTCCAGGAGAAGGTTGCATCCCAGGCTGGGTACAGTCAGTACCCAGTGACCTGTCAGTTTCTAGGTCCCCTCTGGTGTGCTCAAGGCACTGCTGAGAATGGCAGCTTAGAGTCACCCATCACTGCCATTCACCTTTTCTTGTTTTTTCATTCTTTTGTAATTAAATATCACAGAAACTGTAAAAAAAGAAAAAAAGAAGAAAAGAAAAAAGAAAGAAAAGAAAAGAAAAAGAAAAGAGACAACACCCAACAAAACAAAAAGCACAAAAGCCCAAGGATAGTGACAAAGATCCCATCCATCCCACCAATCCTTTCCACTTCTGCCCATTCTATGAGCACCTTGCTGGCTTTGCATCCCACCCTCCAACCTCCACCGCCACCCTTCCCACACCACGCCCCCACCTTCCACAGCACTCCCCAACCCCACCTCCACATCATACCCCAACCCCAAACCTTGCACACCAATCCTATCCCCCATATTATACCCCACCTCCCACACCACGCCCCACCCCCACACTCTACCCTGCCCCTCACACCACTCCTCACCCCCTACCTACCACACCAACCCCAACTCCCCACCCTCAGCACCCACACTACGCCCCACCCCCACACCACACTCCATCCTACCCCCCTCATACCACACCACACCCCACCCTACCACCCCCACACCACGCACACCACGCCTCCCTTTTTTTCCACTTTTCTGTGACTGATCCCCTGTGGCAAGTCCTCACCTGGGAAGTTTCTGAGTATCACTTGAGTGGGTACAGCTTTCTTCTGTCATCCACTCATTTGCATATCACACATATATTATCCAGCCCTCCATCCATCTGCCCTCTGTTGTTCCGTCATCTAGGCACTGGTACAGATGCTAAGGAGGTAGCCTGCCCTGTGCCCGTGTGGAACCACAGCTCTGTGAAAGACCAGGGAAACCCAAGGCAATTGTCCGGGGCCTGCAGGGAAATCTCAGCAGTGGGTCCTAGTGGCTCCTCTCACACAGGGAATGGTGCCTGCTCTGTGCCCGCTGTGCACACAGCTGACCCTTTGTCCAAAGAGCTTGCATATCACTCTCATGCTGCACATCTGATGGTCAGGGCTTAAGATCACAGTCACTAGGGCTGGAGAGATGGCTCAGTGGTTAAGAGCACTGACTGCACTTCCTGAGGTCCTGAGTTCAATTCCCAGCAATCACATGGTGGCTCACAGCCATCTGTAATGGGCATCTGATGCCCTCTCTTGGTGTGTCTGAAGATGGCTATAGTGTACTCACATACATAAAATAAATAAAATGCAGGGAAGGGAATAACATTTGAAATGTAAGTAAAGAAATCTATCTAATAAAAAAAAATAAAATAAAATGTTTTTTAAAAAAAGACCATAGTAACTAAAATAATTAGACACCCATGTTCTTTCCATCTGCAAACCTGTCTGAGGCACACTGCCTAGACAGAGGTGTTTGGATGGAAAGTAGAGAGAACCAGAGGGTCAATGGCTGGGTTTGGCTGGAAGCTGAGAGCTGCCTTAAGGAAAGTTAGGAAACAGGAAGAGGAACCTAGGAGGGTGTGGGCACCCATGGGTGTCATGGCTGACAGTGACTGCAGCAGTGTCCACAAGAAGTGCAGGTGCCTTCACGTCCCTGTTGTCCCCTTTGCTCTTAGATGCATGTTTAAAGGGAAATCCTACTGTGGAAGTCACACGTGGAAGCAGGGCCGCCTTGCCTCTTCCCTGTGCTAGCTTCATTTCCCCAAAGCTCCACTGCCCCTGCCCCCATGCTCTATCCAGAGGGAAAGCAGCCTGCAGCCTGCATCTTCTCGGTGCTGACGTCTCTAACGGTTTTACTGTTCTGCAGCAGTGAGCAGTGGGGCCGTCAGAACTACTGTTTAGTCTCTTCTTGCCTCCAAGTGACCTGTGCCAGAGTATTCTCTGAGTCTTCGTCACCTGGAGCCTGTCTTCAGATGGATTCCCTCCTTCCCTGCAAAGCACACAGAGGGCAGTGTTCTCAGTCAGGACAGAGCACCTTCCCCCTCCTCCTTCACCCTGGGCTTCAGCAGATCCACCACCTATGAGCTGTATGGCTTTCCACTTCTCTGTCCTCCAGTTACCTGAAGGTCAGAGGAATAGTTTCCTCGGAGTTTTGTAAGATATTTTACATTGTGCGTCGTCTCTGTGTGGGTGTGCTGGTTCCTGGGAGGCCAGAGATAGGGGACCCCTTGGAACTGGAGTTGTAAGTGGTTGTGAGCCACTTGGGTCCTTTGCAAGAGCCTGGTCCTGACTCTGAGCTCCCTCTAGCTCCTCCTTTTTATTTATATTTCTTTGTGTAGTTTGTGTGTGTGTGTGTGTGGGGGGGTGTAGCATTGTGTGCCACAGCAGGAGTGTGGCGGTCACAGGACACTTGGAGAGCATGGTTCTCTGTTTCTACCGTGTGGCTCCTTGGATTGGACTGAGGCCGTCAGACTTGGCAGTGGCTACCTTTCTCTGCTGAATCACCTCCCTACCCCCAGTGTAAGGGGGCCGGCAGGCACTGGGCTGGGCACATTAGAAGCACTTTCTAAAGCTATTGATTTCTTATTTGCAGTGCTGGGGATGGAACCTAGGGACTCACATGCGCTAAGCAGGATCTTTTTCACTGAGCCAGCTCTCCCACCCCACCTCCATACCCCTCAGCCACCACATCCACTTTAAAAGCAAATGAAGACTAAGAGCTGGGCTGAAGCTCAGACAGCACTCTAATGGAGCGCTCTGCCTGCAAGCACGAAGCCCTGGGCTCAGGCCTCAGTGCCACAATAACCAGACACTGTGGCCTGTGCCTGCAGTCCAGCACTAGGGAAGGAGCTCTGACGCTCAAGGTCATCACCAGCCACAGCGTAAGTTTGAGGCCGCTGCTCCTTTGCTCAGAGGAACTGAGAAAATGGAGAACAAAACTAACAAAAAGGGGGTGGGGGAGCAGAGGCTGTGGCATGTACATGTCACATTTAAACTATTCTTAAGTGTGTTAAGTGGCCTCAACATATTGTGTTGACAAAGAACCATTACTAGCTGTCTATTCTCACAGGTGTGTTAGAGAGAGAGAGAGAGAGAGAGAGAGAGAGAGAGAGAGAGAGAGAGAGAGAATGTAGAGAATGTGTGTGAGTCAAAGGTGGGGTGGGGGAAGAGGCCTGCGGATAACCTCAGACACCATTCCTCGGGTGTCACATCATCATCCCACTGCCGCTACCTTTTTTTTTTTTTTTTTTTTAAGATTTACTTATTTATTCTGTGTAAGTTCAGTATTGCTGTCTTCCTTCAGACACACCAGAAGGGGGCATCGGATCTCATTACAGACGGTTGTGAGCCACCATGTGGTTGCTGGGATTTGAACTCAGGGCCTCTGGAAGAGCAGTCAGTCCTATTAACCTCTGAGCCACCCCTCCTGCCAGCCGCCACCTTTTTTTAAAGACAGAGTCTCTCATTGGCCTGAACTGGCCAAGTAAACTGGGCTGGCTAACCATAGCGCCCAGCCTTTCTCTGCCTCCCTGCTACTGTGGTTGTAAACATGCACCACCACAGCCGACTTCTTAGGATGGGCTGTGGCAAGCACTTTACTGCATGAGCCATCTCCCCAGCCCTATTTACAGTGTTTCCATGATTTCTGATAAAGCCCTGTGCTCCTGCCAGTTACCTTGTTTTGTTTTGTTTTTTTTTTGTTTTTTTTTTTTTTTTTTTTTTGGTCTTTCCCCCGCCCCCCAGAGCTGAGGACCGAACCCAGGGCCTTGTGCTTGCTAGGCAAGCGCTCTACCACTGAGCTAAATCCCCAACTCCTAGCCCTGTGCTCATAAAGGCGCCGTGCAGCATCTCCAGCTTTGTAAAATCCTTGTTCAATTCTCTGTTTCTGTGATTTTGGCTCCTTCAGGTCCCGAATAGCTGTGACCCAGGTAGCTTATTGTCACATCTTCAAGACGGGATGTGTCAGAGCCTCACCCTTTGAAATCCCTTTTTATGGGACTGTAATTTCCTTCATCCATCCATCTGTCCATCCATGGTATTTGAGCTGCTGGTACTTTTCACTCATTAAAATTTTATTTATTTATTTATTTATTTGTGTGTGTGTGTGTGTGTGTGTGTGTGTGTGTGTGTGTCTACATGCTTGTATGTGCACCATGTATAGCTAATGCCCACAAGAGGGCATCTGAATCCGGAAACTAGAGTTAGGTGCTAGGAGCCAAGTCCAGGTCTGCTACAG
The DNA here is from genome assembly GCF_011064425.1 of Rattus rattus. Taxonomy (NCBI): domain Eukaryota; kingdom Metazoa; phylum Chordata; class Mammalia; order Rodentia; family Muridae; genus Rattus; species Rattus rattus. Next base: position 132,787,050 of record NC_046158.1, on the reverse strand, counting down.
CAGCAGCAAGTGCTCTTAGCTGCTGAGCTGCCTCTCCGGCCGCCCGCACAAACAGATCACTTCTTAATTATCCTTTGAAGCGAAGGCATCAAAGCAGGACAGTGTTCCTTTTCTCTGAGCCCTTCTTCCTCTTTTGTCTTACAAACTTTTTCAACTTCCTCTTTGATCGGAATAACACAGAAAACGGTGGACCCAAAGGTCCTGAGTCACAGTGAGTTAAACTGTTCCTGGCTCCTAGGTGTTGCTCTGGACAAAGAGGGTTAGAAGCCTGAAGATTTCTCCGATTTTGTTCAGGCCACAAGAACATTGGGAGGATTAGCAGAATGGGAAAGTGTTCATGTCTCCCGCTACAGCTCACTGTGTATGAACTTGGGTGGTCTTTTTATTTGGATTTATTTTTATATTATGAGCACAGGTGTTTTCCGGCTTGTCTGTTAGTGTACCGTGTGCATACAGTATCCATGGAGACCAGAAGAGGGTGTCAGATCTCCGGGAACTGGAGTTAAAGGATGGTTATAAGCCTCCATGTGGGTGCTAAGAACTGAACCCAGGCCCTCCGCAAGAGCAAATGGTTTTAAGGGTTAAGCCGTCTTTCAGAGGTGTGGGTGTGTCTCCTTAAGGAGCAATCTCTAGAGAGTAGAATTAGATCTTCTAAGTCAGCAGAGAAAAGAAAAGAAACAGAAGTTGCTCAGCCTACCCAAGAGTGAGTCAGTCAGGAATGAGACGACACAGTAACTAGCGAGCGTGAGGACCACAGCTGGAGCTGTGCAGAGCTCACCTGGGGCCCAGATGGCCCTGGGCTGAGCACTTAGAACCCCCAGAAAATACCACCAGCTCTAACGTGTACAGGATCGCACACCAGTGAGTCACACTACAGCGTCTGAGGGGCTAACTTCCACTACACAGGCAGGAAGGCTCAGATGGGCCTTTTTTAAAATAGAAAATCCAACCACTTGGTATTTACACGATATGTTTATTAGTGGTACAGAAAGGGAAAGGAGAAGTAGAGCAAGTGTGGGTGCTGCTGTTATGCTCAGCAAACAAACATTCATGGTTGGAAGGTGCCAAGTGCCAGTGCTGGGCACCCCTTCCTGGGGCGATCCTTTGCTAGCCCTCGGGTGGGGAGGTCAGAAGGCTGTGAGGCAGCATCCTGTGCCAGGGCACTCAGTCTGGCTCTGCCTTCCTTAACCTCTGACCACATTTGGTTTTTATTCGTCAACGTCTTAAAATGCCAATGTCTGCTTCGAGCAGTACAGATGGACTTGGTGACATCCATGACAACGTGGAACCTTAGCCAGGCCACTTTGTAAAAGTTAGGCCTGGGGCTGGAGAGATGGCTCAGTGGTTAAGAGCACTGACTGCTCTTCCAGAGGTCCTGAGTTCAATTCCCAGCAACCACATGGTGGCTCACAGCCATCTGTGATGGGATCTGATGCCCTCTTCTGGTGTCTGAAGACAGCTACAGTGTACTCAAACAAACAAAAAGGCCTGGTTCTTCCTCCCAGCCCCATGCTTGCAGAAATAAGATTCAGACTCAAAATGTATTTACAAATACCTTGGCCATGTAACTAGGCTCTTCTCTGACTAGGCCATAGCTTAGAAGAAGCCATTCGCTCTAACCTACGTTCTGCACGTGGCTGGTTGCCTACGCTCAGGTGCTGTGTGTCTCTCTCCTCACGGATTCCAGGATGAATCTTTCTGTGCCTAGTTCTATCCCAGAATTCTTTCTGCCTCCCGGATGTCCCAACTTCTATTCTGCCCTTCCTTATAGGCTATAGGCCTTTTAATTGACAGGCGATGCATCCATAATACACAAGATATTCTCCCTACAACTCTCCCCCTCTTCCCTGGGCTCATTTGTGCCAGGGTGGGGGCATGCCCTTTGCTCCCAGATTTGCTGTTCCTGCTGGCCTCCTCTCTTGCCTCAACCCTGGTCTCCTAGAAAGAGATCTCTGTGGCTCCTGAGATTACCCCCTCGCCCTCCGTCATGTAATGAAGCCCAGTGGGCTCAGCTTGCTGCCCGAGAGGCCCAGAGCCCCAGTAGCCACATTCTCGATAGAATCTCCTGCCTCTATAAATCTCTGGCTCTGGAGGAGGGGTTGAGCTGCAGCAAGAAAAACAAAAAGCAACTGAAATACTGGCCTTGGCCGAGGCTGCTGCCTGGATTTCTCCAGGCAAGTGTGGTCCTTGGAACATTTCCACTATGGGGGATGTGCTGACAGGGTCCGCCTGTGACCCCAGGGCAGCTTGCCCTCAGAAGTGCCCTCTCCCTCTCTGGAGGCCTTTTATCTTTTCTTTGTTTTTTGTTTATTTGTATTCATTTTTACTTCTCTCAGGAGGAATTTTTTTTTAAGTCACATAGAAAGCAGTGGACCCTGCCCCAACCTGCTCACTTCAGTTTCTCTTCTCAGTGTAGATGGCCTCTTTTCTTCTCCTATCCCCTAGTCATCTCTCCTCTATTTTCTTCTGTTTCTAAATAACAAGTTTATATTGCTAGCACTTGTTTGTTTGTTATTGTTTTTAATTTTGGACCTTCCTTGTCATTGTTAGGAATTTCTTGCTGTGTGAGTAAGGCTCAAAACCTTTATCCTCTCCCGTAAACCCAGTCATTAGTTCTTCCTCAGTGTACCCTTGTCTCTATTCAGATAAATCACTCTACATTATTTACATTATTACTGTGCACATAGGATTGTAGCTGGCCCAATTAGCATGCCATGATTGCATTTGCTTTCCTTGGATTTCCCCAGAGTTGGCCACTGCATCTTTTCCTCATCCTTGGCCCTGTATCTTTTGATTTTTCCAGTGCTGAGTGTATTTGTCATTTTTATTTTTTATGGGCTCAGATTCACTTTCTTCTTTCTTCTTTCCTTCCATTTTCCTTCCTTCCTTCCTTCCTTCCTTCCTTCCTTCCTGCCTTCCCCCTTCCTTCCCCTTTCTCCCCACCTTCTCTTTACATTTGGGACTCAAAACAGTGGACCGCACAGCCCAGTGTTTCCTTTGAGTACTTCCAGGTTTCCATTCTTGTGATAGATTGTGTTTGAGAAGAGTTTCAGATTTACAGAAACACTGAGGAGGATTCCCACATTCCCCTCCCCCAGGCTAGCAGTTTCAATGTTACAGTGGCCATGGCTCGGGGCAGACGTTGATACACTGTTACCGGAAGTCAGTGGTTATTTGAGGATTCCCTGAGTCCTCACCAGTTGCTTCCATCCCAGATACATTATTACACCACACTGTCCTGTGTCTTAGAGCTCCCCTGGGCTGTGGCACTATTCCGGATTGTCCTGGGTTGTGACGACCTTGACCGTTGTGATGAGTGCCGGTCATGTGATGAGTGCTGATCATGTGATGAGTGCGGGTCATGTGCTTTGTGGGAGTTTGGGTTTTCTCTGATGTCTTTCTCAATACAAGCGCTAATGTTTATGGTCCTTCCAAGGAAGAACACGACACAGTGTGTTCATCATAGACAGTCTGACTGTCAGCATGATTTATGTTACGTTGGCCTCCACCGCACCTGGCTGAAGCAGCATCTACCGGGTCTCTTGCCCAGGGTTGCCCTGTCTTCTTGAGGAGGGACAATGAAGGGGCTGCACCAGCCATGGCTCCCATGCAGTGTGCTTTTCTATCCTTTCCTTGTCTCTCTCTGAATGGCCAACAAGCTGCTTCCGTCTCACTCTGTGCACAGTGCTCCTCCATTTTGTTAGTCTAGTTCTGTTCTGCGTGGGCCACTGGGAACACTTCCTGTTGGCCCTGCACCCTTTCCATGTGTTCCCATTTGGTCTGCTTCCTTTGGTTTCTCTGGCTTGATTTTTGGTTTGTTACGACTACCTGGGACTGCAACACACCAACTCATCTCATCTTTCCTGCTCCAGCTCCAGAACCTGCCATTTTTCCCAGGAAGCCTGCTTCCTCTTCTTGGAGAGTCGTACTAAAAATAAATTTGAGGAATTAAGTGTGCTTACTTGTTGGAGTGTCCTCTCTTGTAGACCCCCTAGGTGGACAGAGAAAAACACGTTTTAATTTTCACTTACAATTTTTTATTTATTATATGTGTGCATATGTGTATAGGTATATTTATGCAACAGTGTGTGTGGAGGTCATGTGACAGCTTGTGGGACCTGTCAGTTTTCTCCTTCTACCGTGGGTTCTGAGATTGAACCCAGGTTATCAGACTTGGTGACAGATGCCTTACCCACCATGTTATCTCACAGGCCCTTGTTCACTTTTTAATATTAGCTATTTATCTATTTAGAGCTTACCCTAATATATTTTAATTTATAAACCCCATTTAACCCTTTTGTCTCAGCATCTTGATTTAAACAACCTATTTAGGGGCTGAGGGCTTAGCTCAGTTATAGAACATTTGCTTAGCACATATGAGGCCCTTGCTTCCGTCCCCAGTACACAAAATGATAATGATGATGATGACAACAGTGAGGAGGAGGAGGAAAAAGAAGAAAAGGAGGAGTCTGTTTTCCCCACAGCCTTAAGAATATCATCATTATACATTACCAGACTTGTGTCCAGTCGGATCTTGTGTTCAGTCCACTGGCCTTTGCCTCTTCCTTCTCTATACTACGTTAAGTATTAAGGCTTTAATTCTCACAGGATTCAATGCCCTCTTGTTTACTTTCCTTTTCAAAGTTTTACTAAATTTTAAAAAAGTGATTTTATGGGGAGAGAATTTACTTTTTTAATGTATCTTCTCCTTGTTGGTTGGAGGCCCACCTGACTTGATCACATGACAACTAAGCGATCTGCTTGGCCAGCAATCCTGAGTGTGGGCCTAGCTTGTGCATGGCTCATCTGTGTCTGTGAGGAAGCCAGGAAGGAGGCTGGGAGCTGCCAGCTGGGCCCCATAAAGGCTGTGACCTGGCCTGTAGGTGAATAGTCAGGCTCGCCTAACAACCTGCTGGGGTTTGGGGGCTGCAGACAGCCAGGCCAGTGCTCGCCATCCTGAGGTGAGCTTGGCACAGCTGGCGTTTTGGGTTTTAAACGGTTTGTGTAGTTTGTGTGTGTGAGTGTTTGCCTGCATGGATCCGCACCATGCATGTGCGGTGCCTTCACACCAGAAGAGGGTACTGGATCCCGCAGAGCTGGAGTCACAGATGGCTGTGAGCAGTTATGTGCTGGGAACTGAGTTTAGGTCCTCAGTAGAAACAGAAAACACTCTTACCCACTGAGCGGTCCTTCCAGCCCCACTATTGGCATTCTTGACCTCAAGAGGAAGTGGCTTCTCAGGGCAAGGCAGAGGAAAGGGCGGGAGGCTCACTGTTGAATATGTTTGGCTGAGCGTTATCATTTTCCTGATTAATGTATCATGGAATATCTACATGTGTGCTTTAAAAACCTGTTGTGACTTCCAAGCACACTAAGAGAACGAGTGAGCTTTTACTGGGACAGCTTGGGTCCCTGGGGCCCAGCCCCTTCTCCCTGCAGTGTCCTCGAATCTATGTGGGAAAGAGATAGAAAATAGCCACATCCCTTTTCTTCTATGGGCTGGTCATCCTGGGCCCAAAAGGGCTGCTGTCTCTGGCAGCTTCTCAAGTCCCTGTCTCTGTCCAGGCTATGAGCATTCCAAGGAGGCCCTTTTAATGTCATTAACCAGGAAAAACGTCTGCAGTGCCTATAATTTGCTAATGCAGGCACCATGGCTGTGTAGGCCATGAACAGCAATCCTGAGTGTGGGCCTAGCTTGTGCATGGCTCATCTGTCTGTGAGGAAGCCAGGAAGGAGGCCGGGAGCTGCTAGCTGGGTCCCATAAAGGAAGGGAAGCTCTGTCATCCCAGAGCTCTGCTGTGAACTGGCCTGTAAGGCAGCCTGGCAGTTCAGCCCACCTCTGTCCCTAAGGACAAAAGTACCCCAGCAGGAAAGGAGGCGTCTTTCCTGGGCTGGGCCAGGAAGGAGCAGCTCAAATGGTCCAGATGGTCACTGAACTGAAAGTCGACCTTGTGACCTACCACCGAGACCCAATGGGAATTTGTGACCTTGTGCCTTGGGCCTGAGATTTACTTTATTGCACACTGTGTTTGTGCCCTTGTCCTGGTGGGGGTAAACTCTTCACCCCAGTTTTGGGGTATCTTTCCTTCCACTGCTAGTAAGCTATTTGGAGCATCAGGGCTTTTGTCAACTTTTCTTGAAGGCAAGACTTTCCTGTTAAGGAACCTAAACGCAGCGACTGCAGCTCTCACAGTCTTGGGAGGCAGCAGGTCCTTTCCAGGCAGACTTGTCACCCCAGCAGAGAGGGACTCACAAGGCTGTCTCCATGCCGTGAGTGGCAGCCTAGGGCTTTGTAACCAGACCTGGAGGATGCAGGAGGGTTTCAGCCGCCTCAGCAGCTGATGTCTGGAGATCAATTAGAGATAATGGCCCTGTGTGGACCTGGAGAAGCCACGGCCAAGCTTTTTCCTGGTTGTAACTGTGTTTACCTCATTAACAGGCTCACTCTCTTTTGAGGTTGGATTTGTGCTGGCTGCTTTGTTTAATGAAGAGGAACCAGTGTAGACCCTTGGCAGGCTGGTAGCTCTGCCACCCCCATTCAGATGGAGAGAAAAAGCCCTCACACACACACACACACACACACACACACACACACACACACACACACACACACACACACACACACACACACACACACACACAAACACACACACACAACACACACACACACACACACACACACAACACACACACAAAACACACACACATACACACACACACCACACACACACACCCACACACACACACCCCCCCACACAAAAACACCCACCACACACACCACACACCCCACACCCACCCACACACACACCCACCACACACACCACACACCCACACCCACACACACACACACACACACACACACACACACACACACACACACACACAACACACGTACTTGCTCCCTATAGCACTGTATACAAAAAATCCAAACACACACACACACACACACACACACACACACACTACACTCACCACCACCACCACCACCCCACACACACCGAGACTCTGCTGCTGTTGTATGTGCGTCTGAGGATATCTCTTCCTTCATTAACTCAGAAGTCATTTGTTGTAATAAATGCGGGAACTGCTGACACCAGGAGCTCTGCTCTGGCAATAAGGGCATAGAATAGAGAACCTGTACATCATGGACGCACATATGCACAGGTTTTGGAGATGATAAAACAAGAAAAAATAAATAAAACTAAAAGCAAACAACCAAAGAAACAGGAAAGGGAGGGGTGTTTGGGGTGAGTTCAGTGGATAAGACTGCAGGCTTCTGAGAAGGAAAACTCTGAGGAGGCGAGCCAAGTCCTGATTGATGGGAACCAGTCAGCCCTCTGGGCTTTCCTGCAGAGACAGCGGGTACAAAGGCCCTGGGGCAGGACTGTGGGGGTGCGGGTAGGAGGGAGGGAGGGAGGAGCAGACGAACAGCCTGCAAAGGTAACTCCTCACAGGGCTTGCCAACTGAGTGCAAAGTTTACTGTGTGCCACATGCTGCCACCAGAGCAGAGCAGGACCTGACCAGATACGAAAGCAAGTGAGAGTGAACTGGTGGCCCCAGTTCTGAGCATGGCCGCCTTGCTTTCCCTTCTGTGGTACAGGTTCCCTCTTCTAATGCCAACCGCAGGACTGGGCTGGGTCCCAGCACCTAGCAGAGCCTAGTTTTTACTGTGGAGTCCCTTTTACAAGGGAAAAGGTATAGGGGTCCAGGGCGTTGCTGGCTGGCGTCAGGAGTGTCAAGTCTAAGGGAGGCCCAGAGCCCACCACCAACCCTCATCACCACCATTTTCCCCACACTCCTGGCTGTTCCCTAATAACAGGACCTGGAGAGCCATAAGGATGCAGTCACCAGAACTCCCTACCCCCACCCCAAGAGCACAAGAGATCAACCCCACAGACCTCACCAGCCTGAGGTCATTTAAAAGGACAGTGAGGATAAGGCCTTCCTGTTAAGGCACTTAATGCAGGTGCTGAACACAGTGGCTGTGGCTGTGGCTGTCACAGTCTTGTCCGGGGCTAGAACCTTGCTGACTGGGCTTGCTGTTGTCCTTCCTACTGTGTCTACAAGTCAAGGAACTGTACACTTGCCTCCCCAACCCCACTCTACAAAATAAGCCCGAGGTGCCTGACCCTGAATACTATCTCATAGGAGTCCACACTCTGTAGAGAAGGGACATTGGACCCCAGACAGGAGCCTTGTATCCAGGTATCTTGGTCGGACATTTTAACAGCCTGTGTAGCAAAGTGTGAGGGTCTTTCATCCCTGAAGTGAGGGGGATGCAAGTCCTGCTGTAAGGTCTGCAGTCCGTGTGTGTATCTGGATTGTGCTGTTCAACTCTTCCGTAGGCTTTGACCGTCCTATCCATCCAAGGTGAGAGGCGGGTGGTGCAAGGCTACTTCAGCAAAACAGAAGCATCCCCAGAAGTCTGCCAAGTCATGTGCTGCCCTTTAGGACACACTCTCGATAAGCAGAAGGGACGCTGCAGGAGAGAGAACTCCTACTTTTTACCCTGTAGACCTGGGGAGGGATGTGTAGGTCTGAGGTAAGCTATAGGACCTGCCGTGCGTGGCCTCGGTGCCTTCATGTGCACCTGGCATTGCCTTTGGATGGTAAGATGGTTCTGTTGGGCAGGAGAGAAGAGGGAAAGAAAATGGGGCGACTAGAGGCAAGGAGGAAGCAGCAGCAGCGGAAGTCAGTTGCTTAGTGCAGGAAACTGAGGCTCCATTTCCGAACACTAAGTAACCTGCATGGAATGACGTCAGCCTCCTGACACTGTTGTTTCCCGAGGCAGGGGAGAAGCAGAGGAAGGGAAAGTCATCAGGGTAGGGCCAGCCTGAGGTCATCAAGGCTTCCTCGGCTCACCAGACAGGCACAGGTCTGCTGATCTACTGTGGGCCACACAGCGGGGGCTTCGTTTTGTTGGACTGTGACCGTCATCAGTGACTGGAAACTCACTCATATCAGCTTCCCGCAGGCTTTCTGGCTCAGGAGTCCAACTTCAGTAGGGCATGCCATGCATCCCAGAGACCCCAACCTTGGTCCGAACCCCAAAACGCCCCTTGCTTCCAGCTCTGTGACTATTTTCACCCCACGGCCTCTGTCCACCAACCAGCTTCTTCCCTGCTGGATGACTTCGGTCGTCTAGTCTCCCAAAGTCTCCAGCCTTCCTGTGCGTGTGGTATTTACGTCATTACCCTGGTGTGAGTGGGAGCTGAGAGTGGCAGGAGTTGGTTTGCAGGTGCTCAGGACGCTACAACATGGCAGCTGGCTTGGCTTGATGCCTTCTCAAGTGTTCAGTGGATGCTCATTGCCCATAACAACCCATATGCAAGTGAGTGTAGAGTAAGCAACTTGTAGTTTTACACACTTCCCACCTCTTCTAAGCAATATCTGGACCAAGGAATAACACTATCTATACCACAAAGACCCTCCCAGTCACTGCGGCAAGCAAAGGAGACCACGAGCCTGACTTTTAATAGCACAGATTGGGTTTGCCTGTTGCAGGCAACTGAAGCACGTGCTGCAGCTCGCAGGCTTGTGAGCGTAACCCTGTACACCATCAGACATTGTACCTTTCACTAGGCTCCTGTCATCCTCCTTCCTGGCTGTGGTGACAGAAGCCTGGCAGCTTTCTGAGGGGGGACTACTACAAATGGCCCTGCTAGGAGTACTCTAAGGGAGTATTGATTTTGTTTTGTTTTAGAGACAGGTTCTCCCTGTGTATCCCCGGCTAGCCTTGAACCCACTATGTTGAGCAGCTGACCTTGAACTCAAGAATTTACTTCTCACCTCCTGAGCACTTCAAGGGAAGGCCCCGCACCATTCCTGGCTAGAGCCATCTGTCCATACAACTCCCTGAAGTGGAAGGGCTGTGTAGGGAGGGCATTCTTGACCTCATGATGGAGCTTCTCCCATGAAGCTATGAGAGGAGGGAGAAGCCTGGGGAAGAGCTCCACGCACTCAGTCAGAATCCCAGCATGGGGCCTGCGTTCAGCAACAAGCCAAGCTCTGCTGGAGTGAGGGCCATGGTGCCTGAACAAGCCCTGGTAGGCCCTGTTATGTGACATGAGGTGAGGACTCTGCTGTCACCTTAGTCCCTGAGCTTGCTGTCTGTCCGATAGGAGGGAAGAGGCACAAGGCAGAAAATTGTCAGTTCCACATCTGATGACAACACTGACAGGAGCCTGCCTCCCGACAGGCTGTCAGTCACCTTGGCACTCCTGTGAGTTCAGCAGGGGCTAGGCTTGGGGCCAGTGGGCAGGGTTTGTTGACTGTCTGCATCTCCCACCTAGCAACCCCTCCCCCCCTGTGTATCTGTCAGCTCAGCTTACATGTCACCTCAGCAGAGGCCTCCTGGCCATGCTACTTCCTTCCCTGCAGCCCCTTGACTGTCACACTCAGATAGGACACACCTCCTATGAACATCGTCAGATAAAAAAGCCACATGGTCATCTGCCCTTCTCCCTTCCTGCTCGCCTGCAGGTCCCCAGAGAGACCTCTCTGCATCCCCTCCCCCCATGGTAACTGAACTGGCCATGGCACCTGCACAGGCTAGGGGCTCTCCACATATTCGTGGTAGGAGCACGTACTTGAAAACACACAAGTACAGAGGCATGGAGGGTTGATCATGGATGAAGAGGGACAGAAGATGGTGACTCTGTCACCACAGAGTTCCCAGAAATGACCTGAAGATTAGGCCAAGGACTGCACAAGGCCTTGAACAGAACAGGAGATGGGAGCTATCTATAGAAGGTTTCAGAGTAGGAGTGTGGCATGACCACCTGATGGCATTTTAAACCAAGGCAGCTGGGGGTTGGAGAGAAGGCTCTGTTTTAGAACACTTGCTGTTCTTGTAGAGGACCTGGGTTCAGTTCTCAGCAACCACTCAGTGGCTCACAACCACCCATAACTCCAGTTGTAAGGGATTCGCACATACATACACGAAGGCAAAATACTCACACACATTAAAGAAAAAGACAAGGCACTCTTGGAAAGGAGAATAATGGAAGAGTAAGTGACCTGTGGTCATGGCTGTAGGGAGCACATGTCTCCCCAAGTCAGGCTTCCTCGATGACTGGACTGCCGCCCCTAGACTTCAGCAAAGAGCCCAAGTTGGCTTGGAGGTTGCCGCTCGCTGAACTGGCTACTAGGAAGAATAAATGAGTGAACCGAGCCACTCCTCTGCCTGTTCTACCCAGAGTTGTGGAAATGGAGACACCACCCACCTCAGACTTCTCTCCAGTTCAGAGAAGAGATGCCTTTCAGGAGCCTCTGCCTCTCTTCAGAAGATCCTTCCCTCCTTTCTTCACGCTGGTGTTGTACCCGGGCGTCTTCACATTTATTCCCGACTGTGCTGCACACAGAGTTTATGGGGGTTGAGATGTGTGCTGGCCTCATCAGATATTAGTAGATCTCTTTTTAAATATTATTTTCTGTGTGTATGTAAGTGCTTGTGTGGATGTGTATCGTGTGTCCGGTGCATGAGGAAGCAAGGAGGAGGACTGGAATTGGATTTAGAGGTGATTGTGAACCACCATCTGTGTGCTGAGAACCATACCTGTGTCCTCTGTAAGAATAGGGCCATTGAACCATCTCCAGTATTTTAACAGATGTCTTAGAGCAGTAAGACAGATAAAGACAGGTGAATAGAACAGAAAGACCATTTACGACCAATGGGCGATGGCGAGGTATTTGTTTACTTAGTGGTACTGAGGATCAAATCAAGGGCCTCATGCAACCAGACAAGCATCTGCCAGAGTACTGCCTCTCAGCTGTTAGTATGTGCAATTTAAGAAAGAATATTAGGGCTGGAGAGATGGCTCAGCAGTTCAGAGCACTGACTGCTCTTCCAGAGGTCCTGAGTTCAAATCCCAGCAACCACATGGTGGCTCACAACCATCTGTAATGGGATCTGATGCCCTCTTCTGGTGTCTGAAGACAGCTACAGTGTACTTAATAATTAAATTAAAAGAAAAAAAAAAGAACGATGATATTAATGATGGCAGTTCATGCCTGTAATTTCAGCCTTTGAAAGGCTGAAGTATAAGATCGCTATAAATCTCAGGCTAGCCTGGGCTACATAGTATGGTCCTAGTCAAAAATAAAAAATAAAGAAAAAAACCAAGATAGTTTTATTAAAGACTGGACTGTAGCTCATTTTCCTATCGCCCTCACGAGGCACTAAGTCTGATCCTTAACAGAAGAGGAGAGGAAAGGAGGAAGTCCAGCAGGAAGGCCCATGGTAATCTAGTGTTCAGCAGGGTGAGGCAGGAGGATCAAAAGTTCAAGGCCAACCTCACTATAAGGCGAGTGAGTCTCTGGGCAGGTAGTAGGTGGGTGACTAGGAACCAGACCATTGAGAAAAACAAGAAACAGGCTTGGTGATGTAGCTTAATGGTTGAGAAAAACAAGAAACTTAGAAAACTTGGGTTGCGTTTATAGCTCAGTTGGTTAAGTGCATGCATCGGTGGCGGCTCATGTCTTTAATCCCAGCACTTGGGAGACAGAGGCAGGAGGATCTCCAAGGAGTTCCAGGATATCTAGGGCTACTCAAAGGAACCTGTCTCAGCAAAAAAGCAAAGCAAAACAGCAACAAAAGAATGTTCCCACCCACCCCCAAAATCCCAGGTAGGCATGGTAACACTACCATGTTACCGAGAGGTATCAGCCCTCGGGAAGCAAAGCCAGAAGATACAAAGTTTAGGGTTAACAGTGAGTCAAGGCCAGCCTGAAATACGAGACCCTATCTCAAAAAGACCGAGACCTCTGTTTCAGTAACTGTGTAGAGATAAATATAAAACAGACGCAATGCTATGTAAGATAGATGTTCCAGAAGATAATTCAGATGAATTATAACAAAACCTCTGAATATATGGGAAAAAACCTTCACCTCCAAAGCTGTGAAGAGAAAACCCAACTAAACCTGATATGATTGTAAAATTTCCTTATGTCAAAACAGCAAAAAAAAATTAAAGGACAGAGAAGGGAAGGCACAACACACACAACAAACACAAATGTACGCACGCGCGCGCGCGCGCACACACACACACACACACACACACACACACACACACACACACACACATACTGTATTCACAGAGATTCCTCTTTTGCTCACTGCCTCATTTCTTGGCATGCATGCACAGGCAAGTCTAGCTTCTTATGTGGATTCTGGAGATCACACTCAAGTCCCCATGCCTGTATGAGCACTTGGTGAAGGGTTACTATTGCTGTAATGAAACACTGTGACCAAAAACGATTTTGGAAGGAAAGGGTTTATTATGCTTACACTTCCAGGTGACAGTCAGTCCATCACTGCAAGAAGTCAGGGCCAGAGCTCACACAGGGCAGGAGGCTGGAGGCATCATAGATCCAGAGGCCCTGAGGCATGCTGCTTGCAGGCGTGGTCACCCTGCTTTCTTTTCTACTTTTTCCTTTTTGTTCGTTCGTTGGTTTTCTGAGACAAGGTTCCTATTGTGTTGCCCTGGCCATCCTGGAATTTGCTAGCCTGGAACTCAGATTAAGCCTGCGTTTACCTCCCAGAGTGCTGGGATTAAAGGCCTGCACCATGAGCTAAACCTGCTTTCTTATAGGACTAAGGACTACTAGCTCAGAGGTGGCTCCACCCACAATGGGCTGGGCTCTCTCCCATCAATCACTAATTAAAAAAATGCCCACAGCTTGCCTAAGCTTGTCTTTTGCTTGTTTTGTTTGTTTTTTGTTGTTGTTTTGGTTTGGTTGGTTTTTTGTTTGTTTTGTTGTTGTTTTTCTTGTTTTTTTGGGGGGTTGGGGTTTTTTTGTTTGTTGTTGTTTTGTTTGTTTGTTTTTTGAGACAAGGTTTCTTTGTGATACCCTGGCTGTCCTGGAACTCACTCTGTAGACCAGGCTGGCCTTGAACTCAGAGATCTGCCTGCCTCTGTGTCCAAGTTCTGGGATTAAAATTTGAGATTACAGAGGCATTTTTTCAATTGAAGATCTCTCCTCTCAGATGACTTTAGCTTGTATTAAATCAACATAAAATCACAGCACCATACTTGCATTCACTGAGCATCCCCTCGGTTGTTTTATTTTATTAGTTTTTAAACAACAACAAAGCATGCTTATTTTGGGGCATGAATAGGGATGCTTGAGTGTGTGAAAGTTGAGGATTACTTGTGAGTATATTCTAACCTTTACCATGTGGATTCTGGGATTGAACTCAGGTCACCAAGCTTGAGAGCAAACTCTCACCCACTGAGTCACCTGCCAGCTCCCCCACCCACTCATCCAGGCTGGCCTTGAACTCACCACAAAGGCAGTAATGACCTTGAACTCTTGGTCTTTCTGCTGCCACCTCCTGAGTGCTAGGTTATAGACATGTCCAGATTATACAGTTCTAGAGATTGAATGAAAGGACTTAGTCATGCTTGACCTGCACTCTTAACAACTGAACTACGTTCCCAGCCTCGGGTTTCTAATTTCAAAGTAGAAGACTTTCTGTCAAGTAGTTGAGGAAATGAGGCTTACAGAGGCTGAAGCATGCTGCCTCATTTGTGTGGTGTCAGAGTTTGAATTGGTCCCATTGGGCTAGTTCCTTTCTCTTTGTTTATTGTGAGGAACTTGGGATGGGTATCCAGCGACATGTCATTGCTGAGTCAATGTCTGTCTGTCTGTTTCTCTCTGTCTCTCTCTGTCTCTCTGTCTCTGTCTCTCTGTCTCTCTGTGTCTGTCTCTCTCTCTGTCTCTCTCTCTGTCTCTCTCTCTGTCTCTCTCTCTCTCTCTCTCTCTCTCTGAGACCTCATCTATTCTATCTGCTCTCCTGCCATCCCTTTAAATTCCATCTGCCCTTGAGCTGAGCCTGCATGGCCTTAGCAGGCCAAGTGAAATTCCCACACCTCTCAGCTGTGTAAGCTGGACACACTCAGGCACCCTGGGTCCCGTGAGCCCTGCCGTGCTGGTCTCCCCCAACCCTCATCCCCCAACTGTAACACTCAACACCATAGAGTTTTTAGGACCTTTATACCAGTTGCCAAATCAGTGTGAAGGCCAAGTCTCAAGGTCTTCACCCAGTTGTCGGCCTTTGCCGTCAGGAGCATGCTGGTCTACTCTTGAGGTGGCCTGAGCCTCTCCTCAGCCCATCTTCTTCCCACATCACCCTGTCCTCATTCTCCTTGTCTCCTCCTACCTGTGCCCTTATGTCCAGGGCCCACGTGTTACATTTACTGGAAGGGTTCGTTAGTTTCATCAACAGTTACATTAATGGTAATAGGTGGCTTTTGTTTGTTATTTGTATTTTGGCTTTGGGGATAGCATCTTGGCCTAGCATCCAGGCTGGCCTCAAACTTGTAATGATGACCCTGTTTTCCTCCTTCCTTAGCTAGTGTGACAGGCATATCCCACACAGCCCACTCGTGGGTGTGTTTGAACGGCCCAGGACTGCTTGTCCGCGGAGAGCCCTCTTTCAGGGTTTCTTGTCAGGGTGTTTTCTCACTCAGAGATCCAAGCATTTGGTGGGAGGGGCCTGGCACAGGGAATAACCAACACAGACAATGCTCTGCCACCTTCAGAAGGCGCATCAGGTAACTGCCCTTTGGGGGCAGCTGATTTGATGGCTTGGTTGGGAGGTGAATGCTGTAGTGGGCAGGTTCTCCTTCCCCTCTGTCATTAAGAAGTAATCTGTGGTGACAGATGGCTTTTCAGATGTTTTCAGATGCTTGAACGGTGTCCACTCTGGTTGGACTAGGTTCCTGTCCTTCCTTGTCTCCCCTGGCCTGGCCTCTGCTTCGGGGCATTCTCGGAAAAGCCTGTTTTTGTAGGTGCTCCATAGTGTCCGCTGCTGAGTCTAGAGGTGACACAATGCAAAGGCCAGCCTTTCTCCCTGTGCCATGGAACCTTCCCCACATTGGGAGGTCAGAGAATTCTTGGTCAAAAAACTGGGTCATCTAATTTTTTGTGGAGACCCACAGTGTGGCCACTTTAAGGCCAGAGGGACAAGGACACTGAAAACCACCAACACAAGGTTCCTCAAGGAGGGTCAGCTCTGTGAGGACAAGTCGTGGGAGGCTCCCTGCGCTCAGAAGTGCTACCCGTCAGTCAAGCTGCCTGGCAGGCCCCTCGGAGTCGTGGGCCATGGGGCTTGGGGTTTCGTATTTCAAGAATGGTAATGGTGCCAGTTAGCTGCTCTGCCCTCCTGAGCTACAGTTCTCTATGAGTCTGAGGAGAGGTGGGTTATCTGGGCTCAATTCCACCTTTGAACTTCAGCTGCCTGTGGCTTTATATTTCAAGCCCAGATGTCCACTGCTGCTGTGAAATAGTGACTCAAGCCAGGCGAGGTCAAAGGCCTCAAGAAATGTTGTGGAAAGAGGCAGGAAAATCCCGAGCCTGAATTGGCATGAGCATAGCCAAGACCCTAGACTCCCACACCTCAAAGGATAAGAAGTAAAGGTCTAACAGAGAAAGCAGGAATTGGTGAATTGATTTGAAGACACATTACATTTCAAGAGTAAAAGGCGCTAACGAGTAACAGGCCTAAATCCTTTTTTTAAGGCGTGGGTTTCTTATTGACAGTAAAATCTTTAGCATGTGCCGAATGAAGTCTGTGTGCTGTTAATTTGAAGTGTTGTCATCTTTTTCTAAACCGTGAACACGGAGCTCCGAACCTGTGGTTGTAATTACAGACCAAACCTGTAGAGGGAGTCTTGTCTACCATAGACTGTTCACAATGCAAAGCTTTCAGAGGAAGAAAGAAAAGGGCTTTTAAAAGAAAAGTTGGAGGGTTAAAGGCAGTCTGTTTCAAAATTACAAACAATCGCGATGGTTGTCTCCTTTGCTGTCCTCTGCGGGCTCCTCTGTAAATGGGTTGTAGAGTAAAGGAATCTGTAGAAATTGCCCTTCCTTCTAGAGGAACCAGAAGGTGGGCTCGTTATTGGGTTTCTTTTGGGGGGCGGGGCATCTCCCCACAGAATTCCAACCTCTCTCTATCCTTATTAAAGCACAAGCTTTATTCGAGGCCCATGTGTTCTAACCCGGGCTTTGGACCTGGTGGTGGGAATTCGGGGGGCGTCTGCCCCTAACCCATTTTTCTCTGTCGAGGTTTTAATTCTGCGGTTTGGAGACTGGCTTGTTAGGTCTCAAGCGAGTCTGAGGTTGCCCGGAGGTTCAGGATACCCCTCTGGCCACCTCGCGGCGCCCCATTCTATCTTCTGAAGCTGAGGCGGAAGATCTGTTTGTCCGGAGGAGGACCGCACCTTGAGTCGGCGTGCGTCTTCCCTTCCCTGCAGAGTCCATGCAGATTGTGCGCGCCCAGGTCTGGGCAGTATTCTTAATATTATGCTATGACTTTACAGTTGTAGCCAGCGCGGCGTTAGAAGCCGGCACCGTGTGGTCTGCTGGAGCACAATGACCCGCAGAGTGGGGCGGGGGCCCTCGGAGGGAGCTGGGAGCGAGCGGGCGGCGGGCGCTCCGGGTCGCCGGAATGTTTGGGTCGAACAGGTGAGCGCAGCCTGGACATTGTAGCTGGCCGCTGGGCAAAGAGGAGGGGTGCAGGGGCGGGTGCAAACTAAGTGGTGGGAAAGAGACAAAGGAAGAGTGAGAGGCGAGATGGTGCAGAATAGAGGAGAGGGGAGGGGAGGGGAGGAGGCGGCCCGTGGGTAGGGTGCTGAGGAGCTCAAGCTTGAACTTGATCGAGAAAAGGGGGCCCTGAGATGTGGGCGGGGGCCCGACCCACAGTCAACCACGTGCCTGGCTTTTCCTTGTCATCGTCCCATTTGGACCTCCTAGGGCTGAGCACTCCGGTCCCCTATCCCTGCACAACGAGCACCCGCGTCGCCCGGGATTGAGAGACGCGTAGGGTCGAGGGCTGGAGGCCCTATGGCACCAAGAGTTCCCGACGATGCCTGCCTTAGTCACTTTCTTTGGGCCAAGTCTCTCTCTCCTGGTCTGAACGCAGACAGCTTGCAGGGTATGCCCCCACCCCGCCCAGGACTTGAAGTCCGCAGCCTCTGGGAGCCAGGGGCGAGCCCAGTTCCCATCGCCTCCTTTCCCGGGCTGCGCGCCCCGAAGGGATCTTCCTCCAAGCTCTTCTCCCTTAAGAGAGCTCTACCCAGGAGTGCACAGCGGCGCGTCCAGCGCGCTCTGGTCCTCATACCTGGCCCAACACCCCCCCTTTTCCTCCTCTTCTCCCCCACTCTCCTTTCTCCTCTTCCCTCTCCCCAGGTGCCTCCTTTTCCTCTCTTCCCCCTCCCCCATGCCCCTCCTCCCCTCTCCCCCCTCCACCACCTCCTCCTGCTGCTCCTCCTACTCCCCCTGAGTGCGTCCTCCTGCGCTCCCCTCCCCCCGGCCCCGCCCTGTGCCCTGGTCCCGCCCCTCCCCGCCTCCCCTGTACCCGGTGTCCCCTCCCCCTTCCTCCCGGGCCGCGGCGCCGCGCCGCCGCCGCCGCCGCTGCTCGCCTGGGCCCTCCCCTGGCCACCCCGCCCCAGGCCGGGCAGTGACGCGCCGCGGCGGTGCCAACCCCTCTCCCCCGGCGGCCGCGGCGGCGGCAGCAGCAGCAGCAGCTGGAGCAGTGGGGCTGTCACCGCCTCCCGCCCGGTTCACTCTCAGAGCTAGATCGCCGGTCTGCGCCTCCCCGCCCGCCCAGGTACGGAGTCCTGGGGGACCGTACGACCGGGCTGGTCCCGGGCCCTCGGCCGCCGCCCCCTCCTCCTGCCCTGCCGCTGGCCGTTGAGCTGCGGTTAGGGGAACTGGGGGTTCCGAGGAGGGGGACTCACGGGGAGCTTCCAGAGCTGGGCGAGCTGCTGGCCCTGGGTGGAGTGGGCTGGGGGCTGGGGGCGGGCGAGTGTGCCCGAGAGCGGGGAGGGGCGGAGGCTGCGCTCAGGGGCTTGCGGGGCGTCCTAGAGGTGCGCCTAGCTTCAAGTGCCCGGGGCTGCCGGGCGCACCCCACTCCTGGCCGTGCGCGCCGCCGGTCCTGGGGGGCGGTGATTGTGTGCGCCGCGCCGCGGTATTGTGCCGCGGCCACGCCGTTTGCAGCGGGCTCCGCACCTCGTCCCCGGGAGGTAGACGTTCGCTGGCAGCGGGGCGGGGGCCAGGCTCGGGTGGCCTCTGCCTCCGGGAGAAAGGAAGTGGACTGTGTTTGGGGATGTGGGGACGGGAAGCGTAGAGTGGTAGGGAGGGGCTCCTTTGCCACGGCGCGGGGAGTTGAGACGCGGTTTGCACAGTTGAGCCCACTTTGGTAGGCTCCTGTCGCTCCACCAGGGGACCGACAGCCCATCTCATGTTCACCCTTGGAGAAGAAACTAGGGTGTCGGGGACCCCTGGTGAAGGGACACATCGCGTTGGGGGCCTCCGGAGAGCACGCGCAAGGGTTAAAGTGGATTTACACCTCCGCCCTCTGGCTGCTCGCCGCCCTTCACCTAGGGTTCCTAGGCTGGATACACTGGCAGGCGGTGTGTATGTGTGTGTGTGTGTGGGGGTGCAATTCGCCTTCCTATTCCAGCCTCTTGGGTTCAGAAGTGACCCTACTCTCACTCTCTCACTCGGAGCTGCATTTGCGGGGAGTCTGGCCGCCTCTACCAGGCCGTTCTTCCTGGGGGAAGTTCTCATTAAGCCTCGCTAATTAGCATTATTCCCGGAGAAAGGTTAAGGTTAGACCGTCCTTTTCCACATCGAGAGCCCCCTCCCTGCCAGTCCCTTCTCCCTCCCCTCTCCCTCAGAGCACAAAAGCACAAAAAGAAAGTGTGAAGAGGCGCAGATCAATGGAGAAGCCACAAACCCATTAATTCCAATGGAACCCTTTCCCCCTCTAAAACATTGATTTTTCTTTCTGTCTGCTCTGAGGGGAGATGAATAACCTCCTGATTTTACCTGAAATGGTGTTTGGACTCTGTGATTTTTCCCCCTCTTTCTGAGGATTGTG
Organism: Rattus rattus; assembly: GCF_011064425.1. Taxonomy (NCBI): domain Eukaryota; kingdom Metazoa; phylum Chordata; class Mammalia; order Rodentia; family Muridae; genus Rattus; species Rattus rattus. The sequence goes on along the minus strand of NC_046158.1, from coordinate 132,767,161 downwards.
GCCTGAAATAGATTCTCCCTTGAGATAAAGCCCTACTTATCCCAGAATCAGCTGGAAACCCCCTTCCCCCACCGCACACACCAGTGTTGGGGCCTGGGGAGAGTGTTGATGCTGTCTTTACTCCTGCGGGCAGAGAGCCTGTGATGGTGGAGTCAGGTCGCTTGGCCTCTGAAATACGCCTGCTTCTGAGCTGAGGGTTGGGTGTGGAGGGGGAAAGGGCCCATTGATGGACCAGGCCCCAGTGGGTAGCTTAACCCCAGGTTGTAAATTACTCTTTCATTGGAAAGCCATTTGAGCCCAAATGTCTGTGAATGCAATCCAGGCTCCTCTGCTGGGCTGTCCTTTAGAGCAGTCTAAGGCAGCACCTCCTTGTGCTCTCTCTGCCTCAGTTCAGCACCTTCCTGCCAACCAGTGGCAGACTGCACCCCATCCTACCTCCCTGCTGAGAAGGATAACTTTGAGGAACTTCTTCCCAAGGGTGTCAGCCACCCCGGGGCAATGGGGAGCCGGTTCATCTCCTAGTTGCTCAAGAACTTTTTAGTCTAGCCTGAGTCCTTTTCTTGGAAGGATAGCCCAGAGAGGGTTAGCTCTGAGTGGCTGCCCTCTGGCCATCCTTTTGGCTGGAGGAACCCTGCTTGCCCAAGAAACTCAGATCCCTATTAGATGGCAGGAGCTGGGGTGTGTGTGTGTGTGGGGGGGGGTGGTTATCAATGAGGTCTCCTAGTGAGGAATGCTGGGAAAACAGTCAGTTGTCTTTGCTTTGGAACAAAAGCCCATATACTAGTGGGAAGGTGTGGAAAATGCTCGCTCCAGCATCCAGGCATCCACTATGCAAGGACGGTAGAGCATGCACATGGGTATGTGAACAGGCGTAGCACAGCAGTGTGAGAGTGTGCTTGTGAGTGTGTCGGGGAGGGGAGAATACTCCAGTGTGGTGAGTGATTGGCTGGATGGAAACCTTCCTTACTTCCTTTTTCCCTAGAAGAGGGTTTGTACAGTTAGTGAGCAGAGGAGGCCTGTTAGTAAGGAGTGGAATTGTGTGGGCTGTGTCTCAGGAAGACTCCCTCCTCTGGTAGCCAGGTGGACATTGACAGGTACTGACTCAGATCACTCTCCTGTTTCTTACATACAACAGGGACGTGAGCCTTGGCTTACTCTGGGGCTGAGAGTTTTCGGTTTCATTAGTAAGTGCCTGATGAACTGCAGTAGTTAAGGTGGGGTCAAATGTGGCCCAGCGCCGTTGTTGCTATGCTCTGAGATGTGCGGGTGCTCACCCCAAGCAGCTCAGGGGCTGAGTATGCCTTGGCCTGGCCGGGTGACCCAGAAGCCACGTCCTAGTACAGAATGCTAGCTTGAGAGCAACTGTCCACACTGGTGTTCTTTCTAGCTGCCCAAAAACTTGGGGGCAGTGCAGAATGGGGGGCTGGCTGGCTGGGAGTGTCTGTTTCCTGTCTGGCTAAGAGCATCCTTGTACATTTCCACCCCCCACCATGGACTGAAACCCACACCCGTGGCTCCAGATCAGGCCTTACGGCCTTCACTGGCACGGAATTCTCGGTAAATCCTCCTCCCTTTCTTTCTCAAGTGAGTGGTAGAGATAGAGTTACAGCGCTTAGGAAAGGCCTGGAAAATACTGTAGGAGGCACGCCCCAGAATCCCAAGCCCTGTAAGATGCAAATGGTTCAGCCTCAGAGGCACCGGGAACCCAGTTCCAGAGAAGTTGACCCCAGTTGTAAAATAATCAGGTTACTGATAGCACCTGCCCATAGTTACAGCCATGGATACAGGCCTGCTTCCACTTCCTCAGCAAGGCTCCCGGATTCCCCTCCTCTGGGCTGCAGAGGAGGAAAGGCCTGGGCTAGCTGGGGAAGAGAAATGGAACTGGCTCCTGAATTTTAGACTGAAGACAAGAGGCCCAAGGGTTTGGTCAGTTCCTCTCTGTCTGCCCAGGTCGGGGAGTGTCCTAAAGGCTGACTGGGTACTGCCACCCTGCCCAGCCAGGAAAGAAGTCCCTCTTCGGGAAGTTTGGCCCTACTGCCCTGTGACCCACGATGGCACACGCTCTATAGTGCATGGTCTGATGAACCTTTACTGCTGGGTGGCCAAGGCCACAGGCCTCAGGATGGAAAGGGCAAAGGCTAGGGGGACCTAGCCCCAGCTGCCTGCTCAGTCACACAGAATCTCAGGAGAGGGATTTTAGAAGCATGGCTTCCACATTTTCACTTTCAAATGACTATCCCATTGAAGTTACTTAAGAGAGAGGGAAAAATTAGGAGCCCAGATTCTCCTGGGATTTAAGAAGGGAGCAAGAAGTGACCTACTTGTGACCTCTTGGAGAAGCAGCGTATACATGGGATCTTAGGCAGGCCTCAGCCTTCACACTCCTGACTTGGGTGGACCGCCTCCCTCCCTCCCTCCCTCTTACAGTCCCTCTGGACTTGGGTGATGGGTCTGAACTGTGTGCTCTGGTAATTGTCTGTGTAATTAGCCCGCCATGCTAGGCTCAGCTCAGGGGACAGTAGAGAGCTTGAGTCTTCCCCTCTGCAGTGGCTGGCCTTGCCCCATGGACAGCCAGGTTCTGCTGGCAGCATCTTGCAGAAGACTTTCTCCAGGTCGGCGCCGCAAGTGTGGGTGTTAAGGGTTGTGTCAGTCTGCTCCCTCCGCAGCTGCAGCTTACTTCGCTCTGTTTGTTTGCTGAGACAGCAGTCAGCATCTGGGTTCTCAGAGACCCCAGAACTACCTTTCACAAAGCAGCAGTTGGGGTGGTAGAAATGCAGAGCCTCTGTACAAGTCCCCGGAGAGAGACAGTGGTATTCAGTAACTGTGTGTGTGTGTGTGTGTGTGTGTGTGTGTGTGTGTGTGTACACGTGTACACGCACACGTGTGCTTTTCTATACCTGCAAATGGGTCAGAAGTTTTAGCTGATTCCTCTCCCGAGATAAAGTCTGAAGTTAGGAGCCCTCCTTACCCCTGGGCAAACCGTCACAAAGTGGATGTTCCCTAACGTGCATCAACTCTTGGGCATACGGAGCCCCACTGCCTGTGAGCTGCCTTTGGGTATTATCTCGAGGCACTTTGTCATTAAGGAATCAGGTACTTTTGATCAAAGGGTGGAAAGTGTAATTTCATGGCTCTGGGCGCAGACTGTCTGGATTCAAATCCCAGCTCTGCCCTTGGCTTTGTTGCTCTGGGCAGTAGGGGCAAGCCTTTGGGGAGCATGTGTGACTAGACCTGAAGAGAGGCCTGCCCTGTGGGTCCTTACGGGACCAATGTAAGGAAATCTTATGAAACCCTTGTCCCAGAGCCTGGGAGTTGGGCACACGTAGATATTGGATGCTTCTTTTCTTTCCAGGTAATTTTGTTGTCAGTGTGAAATGTGGTTCATCTAATGGGCAGGGTGAGGTAGAGTCCATTTTCCTGAACAGTACAGCTATCTGAGCCAAGCAGCCCTAGGCCATTTGCAGGATGGCTAGCAGCTTTAGCTAAGGGAAGCATGCAGCCTCTGGCCAGTCAGCCAGGGTCCCAGTTTTCATATGACCCCTCACCCCCTCAGGAACTGCACAGTGGGGCCAGAACTCTTTAATTGTTAGATTAATGCAGCATCCGCATTAAACCCCACGTCTTGTCAGAGTTTAGTAAATTCAACAAGTCTTGCTAGTCTCGTGGGGAATTCAGAGGACTGGCAGCCTGATCCTTACTCTTGGAAGGACCCAGAGCCTTCTGGGATGAGACAGGAGAGAGCCCCACAGTAGGTTTGTGCTATGATTCAGCAGATGGAACAGATAGATGGGCAGGTCATTTAAGAAGAGGAACTGTGTGGCAAGGTGGTGGTGGCGCTCACCTTTAATCTCAGCGCTTGGGAGGCAGAGGCAGGCGGGTCTCTGAGTTCAAGGTCAGCCTGGTCTACAGAGTGAATTCCAGGACAGACAGGGCTACATAGAGAAACCCTGTCTTGAAAAGCCAGGAAAAGGAAAAAGGAAAAAGGAAAAAGGAAAGGAAAGGAAAGGAAAGGAAAGGAAAGGAAAGGAAAGGAAAGGAAGAAGAAAGCAAGTGAGTGAGCGAGCGAGCTGTGAAGCACAGGCAGCAGCTGCTCCATGGACGGGCAGTGGCATCAAGGGCAGAGGTAGGATCTGACTCCCAGCACTTAGTAAGACACTTGGCCCATAATTGGTGTCCAGGGGATTTTCGGGTGAATGAATGAATGGGTTTGAGTAAGTGATTGCAACACTCTGGAGGCTGAGACAGGAGGATTATAAATTGGAGGCCAGCCTAGGCTACATAGGTAGCTCCTGTTTCTTTCTTTTCCTTTTCTTTTTTGTTTGTGTTTGTTCTTGGAGGCAAGGTTTTTCTGTGTAGCCCTGGGATTCGATCTGTAGAACAGGCTGGCTGCAAACTCAGAGATTTCCTGACTGTCTCCTGAATGCTGGATTAAAGGTGTGCATCACTGTGGCCTGGCTCAAGTAGTTTCTGTTTCAAAAGACAAAACAAGACTATTTAATTCATGCATTCCCACAGTGTTCTGCTTCTGCCTATGCAAGGAGCCCAGGGAAGAAACCCTGATTCTGTCTCTCAAGAGCCTACCCAAGGGCCAGCGAGGAGCACAGAGCCTCCACTGTAACCCTGCTCTGTACCTCCCAGAGACCCTTCCCTGTTGCACTCTGTGCAGAGAGAACCTGCTGAGCTTACGTGCCCCTGTAGGTGCGAGCACACGGGTTGTCATGAAGGCAGGCTGTGGAAGATGAGCTGAGCTTGTGTGTGAGGTGGGTGTCCCAGTGAATGTGTGTAACCAGTGCTTGTTTGGGGAGCTCACACTGGGCTCGGTCCCCAGGGTTCCAAGGGTGTTCATGCAGACTGGCAGTGTTGTGGCCCAGCCTCTGTCCTCTGGACTCAGCACAGAGGGTCCACACTGCTGCCTAGAAGCTGTGAATTCCAGGAAACTGCCTGCCAGCAGGCTTGGTTGGGGGAGGGAGGGAGACTCAACCTCCGGTTCCCTAGCACTTGGAGCAGATGTGTCTGCCCCAGGGACAGCAGCAGAAAGTTCAAACCAAAGTGTGTTTGCTCACCATAAAAGAGATGTCTGTGAGAGGGCCCTGTGGGGAGAGGGCCCTGTGGGGGCGGCTCTGAGGGTGCTCTGCCGTGGGCTCACAGAGCCTATTATCTTGCTAGGGGCAGGAGCACAGGGTCAAGACTCCACATGTGGCACTGCTGGGCCTTCTTCCCTGTGTGTTACAACTGGAGCCCCAACACAGTTCTTGCTGCTCTTGAAAGGAGGTGGGGTTCCTTCCTGGAGGGTGGCTGGATTAAAGGGGCCCCATCCTAGGGGTCCCCGGATGACTGGCTGAGGGCACTCGGAAGCCAGCAGTCAGGGCGGAAGAGCAAGCTCGGCCTCACCAGCAGGCTAGCCTTAAGCACCCTCTCTCCTTGTCCCTTCTTGGTTTGATCAGAACCCTGGCCCGCCCCACCCCCTTCCTTCTCCACACTTCTGGGTTTGGCCTGCTCAACTCTGGAAGCTGCCCAAGAGCATATCTTTGAAGCACAGCAAAGGTTAGGAAGGAGGAAGACAGAAATGTCCTCTGGGCTGGGGGAGTGGGAGAAAGGAATTCCATGTATGCTCCACAGGAGTTGGCTGCAGGCCTGACGGGGACTGCCACCTTGGCCTCCTCCGTGCCCTGTGTGTCTCGCTGTCTGTCGGGTGCAGGCACTGTGCAGAGCCCTCTTCCTCGGGCTCCAGTGGGGGTGGGGTGGGGAATGGCGGCTCTTGTTTACCACGCTCATTTCAACCTTGGCTCCCAAGGTAAGTAAGAGGCAGGCTCTGCTCTCTGCCCCACAGGATGTGAGACCTCTTAATTGTCTTCAATTACAGACAGCACCGGCCCTTAGCCCTGGCTTCCGACAGGAACTAGAGCCTGAGCCACTTCAGGAGGTCAGGGAGAATGCCATCCAGCCCTCACTGCATGTTCTTAGGGTTCCCTGTGCCCTCTGGGACCCTTCCTAGTCTGCCCAAAAGGCCACCCGGGCCCTCTGTATGCCTGCCCTGTTGAACACTTGCCTTCTTTGTCCCTGCTCAGGATGAGACTTCTGTGAGCAGTGAAGATTTTGATATGAATGACTCCACATGGATGTCAGCTGACCCCCACCTGGCCTCCAGCCTGAGCCCCAACCAAGAGGAAAGGATGCGGAGCCCACAGAACCTCCATAGCCAGGAGGATGGTGAGTGCCCCTTGGCAGCCAGTAGGGCCGGCCCTCATTGTCCTGTGAGTGGCCTGCATGTGCTCTGGGTGATGGGACCCAGGTGACACTTGGGTGTCCCTGTTGTACTTGAAAGCTGGTATTGTGAGCATCTCTGCAGTCCCGACTGCCCAGAGAGAGCAGACTGTTCTCATGCAGGGCCCCCAGGCTGGGGGAGGGGGGCTAATCTCTCATCTGTCAGTTCCTATCCATGTTCATGGGCTTGTCGGGTGAGGCCTTCAGGATTATCAGGACTCAGGTCTGGGAAGATCAAGAATGTGTGTGACCTGGAGCTGTGGTCTTTTTTTTTTTTTTTTTTTTTTTCCCTTTTTTTTCCCGGAGCTGGGGACCGGACCCAGGGCCTGGCGCTTGCCTAGCAAGCGCTCTACCACTGAGCTAAATCCCCAACCCCTGGAGCTGTGTTCTTATGGCCTGGGTGAGCTGGCTTTGGAACAGGGCTACCATTTGATCAGTGGCCAGGCACTTGGTACCTGGCCAGGATGTACTGGGCTGCAATCTCTGGATTATTTCTTGGGGTTGGAGAGATAAAATCAGATGGCAGAGGTACACTCCATGGCTCCATGTAGAGCCTGAGAATGGGCTTTAGGCCCTGTGTCAGCTTGGCCTGACCAGGTTGGAAGTGTGGAATAGGACCCGTAGGCAGAGCTCCCTGGTAGGGCTCTTGTTTCTAGGAAGGAGGTGACTAGGATTAAGGGATGAGCCCAGAGCTGGGCCTCAGAGAACTGGGGTGTAGGAGCTGGTTATTAGGAGGGTCAAAGGTCAGGGCTTGGAATGTGGGAGGGAGGTACAGGGTTGAAAAGGGGTGTAATGTTAACTCTGAAAAAAAAAAAGGGTGAGTCTTAAAGAGTAAATAAGGGGTAGGAGCCTTGTGGTTTGGGTCAAAGTTCATCTCCATGGCAGAACCCACACGCTGGTCCTCCCTCCTGGTCTGAGTCTGGCTTTGTTTGGGAGGAGTCTAGCAGCTGGAAGTGTGTGGGCCCGGGGCTGGGTAGTCGGGGGTGGCTAAGTGAGGAGTGGGGTGTGAGGCTGGCTGTGGAGAAGAAAAGGCTTTTTGTGCCTCGATGGCTGTCCCGGTCAGCAGGACCCCCTCATGCTGTGGGCCTCCAGACTGCTGCTGCCTTCTGGCCTTCCCATGGGGTGGAGCCCAACGGGGCTGGGGGTGGGTGTCTGGGGCTTCGACAAGGCAGCAGCTGACCTCCAGCCTCATCTGCGCTGACTGAGAGCCACACCCAACAGCCTACTAAGAGCTGTGCTAGCAGTGCTTAACAAGCACCCCCTGGGTATGCCCTCCCAAGAACGAGAAGGTTTTTAAAGCCCTGAGTAGTAAGGCTGTCTCAGTCTCTGAAAGGTCTGCTTGTGCCGTTCTTGCTGTGGCCACTGCCCGAGAACACTAACTTGGCATCTCAGTGGACTGAGGTCCTCAGGATAGTCAGCAAACCAACTGGGGCTTTCTATAAGGGCTGCATTGTTCTTGGCATCCCTTGCTATGATCTAGAACTTGGTGATGTTGCATTCCAGATGACGCAGAGACTGCTGGGGTTAAGATGCCCTGCAGCTGTGTGCAGCAGGGTCGCACATACATCTCAGGCTCTTGGCTATGGGCAGTGGACATAACATAGGCAGACTGGCCTGCTGAGAGAACTAGTGTTTATGAGGGCAAACAGGAGAGCTAGGAACAGGGAGGATGGTGTTGACCATGACCCACCTATGTCATCAATCAGTCAGTGGCTGAATCTGGAGGCCGATGTAGCCAGAGACCAGCTCAAATCCAGTACAGAATATCATCCAGCTGGTTTAGTCTCCTGTGACCAAGGTGTAAGAGGACTTCCCCAAGAGGTTTGCTTGGTCATGAACATAGCCTGAAGTCATGGTACAGCCTAGCTGTGTCTCAGATAGTATAGTGGATAGTATAGATGTGAAATCTGGCCCCACGAGTGAGCCCTGGTAAGACTGTGTCTCTTGTTCTTGAAGGAGTAGGGGTGAGAACGAACCCAGCAGGTGACTGTGGTTATCACTCCACACCTAGCCACAGTTCTGCTTGTGTGTCTATCCCAGAGCCCCCTGTAACCCAGCCTGGCGCTTAGTCCTCTGGGGCACAGTGGATGGCTAGACATCTGAACGGCTCCCTTCCTCCCCTCGTTCTGCAAGGTGCGCTTGCCCTGTGTTAGTGCTGGCCTCGGCTCTGCCCTGTGCTCCCCCAGCTGCATGTCTGGCCCATTACTAGGGCCTGCTGAATGTTGGTGGCCCAAATGAAAAGGCAAGCTGACATTTATAGACACTGCCCCCAAGCTTGGCAGCCAGGGGAATAGAGGCCCCTCCTTGTTAGGGACAAGTTGGGTTCTTTGTTCCTGAGACAGCACCCCGGTCTGCCAGGACTGCAGGGCTCCTGGGCACATCCACCCTTGTCGACCCAACCCATGATACAATCAAGAGTGATGGCAAGAAGCCAGGCTGTTTGTATAGGCTGTACCTCTAGGGTTAGTTAGTTAGAGCCCCTCTTTAAATTATGTTCGTTCGTTTTTGAAACAGGGTCTTGCTGTATGGCTCAGACTAGCCTTAAACTGGTGTGGTCAGTCCTCTCCCCTCAGCTTTGAGTGTTAGGGTCACAGACCTATGCCACCACTCCGGGCTTTTCTCTTTTTGTTAACAAAGGTAGAAGGAGACTGGGCCCTGGTGGCGCAGGGCCAGAGGGTGGAGAGCACACAGCTTTCACCAGACTCATGTCTCTCTCATACCCTCCTGTTCCTCTAGCCTCATCTCCAGCCCTCTTTCTCCAGACTTTCTTATGGTCGTTTCCCCGCCCTCTTTGCTGAGGTCTTGTTCTTGGGTCCCTATAGCCTCATTCCACAGGGCTTGCCCAGTTGGGCTGTGGCTGCCAGTGTGAAGACACCAATCCTCTCCTTTCTCACAGGGCAGTCTGGTCAGCACCAGGAGAGGCTCCCTCTTCCTCTACCTTGGCAGGCATTTTACATAAGGTGAAAGGGTCCTCGTGCACTAAAAGTAACACACGGTTCCTTCTGCCCATGAGTACCCCAAGACTGCTCTTGGTTTTGAACTTTGATTTGGGTCTGCCAAGGCTCTGGGTGTGCTGAAAGCTTGGGAAAGCTTCCGGCCTCTGAGTTGCCAGAGACACTTGAGACTGTGCAGAGCCCTTGAAGTCTGGTATTGCCTTGGTGCTGAAGCGTCTATCATCCTCTCATGATCCATTTGTGGGATTCTTTGTGTAGTGCCTGTGTCTTCCCCTCATACTGTTAGCACTCCAGGGGCCACACCCAGCCAAGCACAGGGCAGTGTTGGGAAGGAAGGCACTGGTGAGCGAGTGAGGGGATGGAGGTGTGAGTGCGTGCAGGAGGTAAGCCAGCAGGTCCTGAAGGGCCCTGGTGCAGGGCCAGGGTCCCAACCCTGTCCGAAGCTGCTCCTTCCTTTCCCCTGCCATGATTCTACTAGGCCTCTCACAGTGCCCCTTCCTGAATGGAAAATTTGAGGCCTGCCCTCCAGAAGGGATGCATGGGGGCAGGGAGCGGACATTACTCATCCCCCACCTCCACCGTCAGACAGGAAGCTCTCGCCGGGGGATAGTGGAGGGTCCTGCTTCCGCCCTTCTGCACACAGGCTGTTGGGGGTTGCCTGGCAGGAATCATGCAGAGCACTGAAGCCTTTCAGGGCTGTGTGCCCTTCTCAGATGGGGCCCTCCTGCAGCCTGTCGCTGGGGACCTGCTGGACATAGGAGCTTCCCTCTGCTAGGTTGGGACTCCTACTTCCTGCAGACCAGTGCCGCCTCCTGGTGCCTAGTACTGTCCAGGGTGGAGTCAGGGAAGGGTTTTCAGCAGTCTGATTAAGTGACCATAAGGTCATCAGTCCCTCCAAAGAATCTTGGCTTTGGCTGGAGAGCGTCAAGCACAGGGAAGTGGGGACCCTGCTGGACTGTCACCTTCTTGAGGGTGGCAGCTATGGATATACAAATAGATATTGCTGTTTCCCTTATTACACTAGTTTGTGCATTGCAGAGAATTTGGGGCAGGAACAAAAGAAAGGCAATGGTACCAGTATTGAGGGCTTTCCTCAGGCTTCTCCCGCCACTTGTCATTCACTCTCTTGGTGGGAGGATCATACCCTGCTACTCTTCTCCTTAAATAACGGCTTTTCCCTCTTTCCTGTCATTGATTGGTTCTGTTGTAGTAAAGGTTGTCCAGTCTGCCAAGTGACCCAAGCCCACTTTGGCCGCAGCCCCAAGTCCTATCTATGCACTGAGTTCCTCCAGAGAGGTCTCCGGCATGGAAATAGCTTGTCCAGGTCACAGGAAGCAGCCAGCTAGAGTCATTTGTCCTTTGCTTTGTCTCAGCATGTCCCTGCCATGTGTAGATGCTCAATGAATAACTATTGTGTGGCCATGGACTGATGGGAGCCAGGGAAGGGCTTTTAGAGGAGACACCAGGCAGCAGCCTGTCAGAGGAAGCAGAGTGAGCCTGTGATCCCAATGCCCAGTCACTTCCCGTGATTCCAAGCCGCAGCCAAGAAAGGCAAGTGAGGGAGGGAGGCCACAACCATACTGCAGTTCGGGAGGGTTCGGGGCTACTTCTGTGGGCACATGGTCTCCTCTGGACCTGGCTTCCTGTAGGTGGGTCCCATCCTCTGCCGTGCCCACCCTTAGAACTCTTTGTCTGAAGACCAAGGCTTCAGGCCTCTGGCTTCCGCTGCTTTGAGGGGGCCTTCAGCCAGCCGGCATCAGCAGTGAGCAGGTGGGGCCTAGAGTCCCTGGCTCAAACTTCACAATGGTCCAGCCCTCTTCTCTGGCCAGATCCAGCTCTTAGGGTGCTGTCCTCCAAGATTCTCCTCTCCCCTACTTCTCTCCCTCCCTAGGCTCTGGAAAGGTATGGGGAAAGAAGGACTCAGGCACTAGCTCTCCTATCTGATACATGCCCAGGTCCTACCTCTGTTCCTTCCTTCTATATGTTCCTGAGCAAGTCATTTCCCTCTTTAGTAGTTGATAAATATCCCTGTACCCACCTTACTGAGCTGCTGAGGACTGGATGATGTGTGGGCACTGGGAAGGGTCATGGGTCAGGCTGGACATGAGGCTCTTGGCCCACTGGCACCTGCAGGCTAAAATCATGTGGTGTCAGTGATCACTGTAGACCAAAAGGCCCTCCACCTCTTCCAGATTCTCTGATCCTTTCACCAGATTTGTTTGGCCCAGTCCTGTTTCTTTGGCCTCCTCAGGCCCCATGGGCCTCTTCCCACAGCATTCTTCCTAAACATAGAGTGGTGTCCCTTACCTTAAGATCTTGGTACTTTAGAAAGGGAGCCAGAGCTGGTCATGGCGGTTCATTCCTGTAACTTCAGTGCTGAGGCTGAGGCAGGAGGATGGTGAATTGGAGGTAAGCTTGGCTACATAGCAAGTTTGAGGACAACTTAAGCTCAGTAGCATAGATTCTGTCTCAGAACAAAAGCTAGGCAAGCAGCTGGTCCCGAGCTCTCCCAGCTTGGCCCATTCCCACCCACAGGGACTGCCCAGGGACTGCCCGTGACTCTTGAGGCCATGAAGACCCTGTCTATTGACTCACAGCTGCGTGTCTCTGCATGGTTCCCCGGGGAGTTGGACTTGAATAGAGGAAGCGATGGAATGAAGAGAAGACAGACAGACAGACAGACAGCTGGGACTGGGTGCTCGGAGTTCTGAGATGGAAAACTGAAGCATGTTTATAATATATAGAGTTGAGCAAGGACGCAGGGTTCGTGGTACACAGCTTGATCAAGGACTGGGTTAGCTAGTCTTGGTAGGATCAGTCTGTATAGGGGAGCAGTCTTCAGGCTGTAAACATCTAGGGAGAGAAAGTGGTAGTGAACATTTCCTATGTACATTGTCAATATTCACACTCAAACCTGGAAGGGAGGGTCTGCCACCTCCCTGAGCCCTGCCCGGAGAAGGCTTTCAGGTTTTTGCATGGGTCTGAGACTTCAGAGTCAACAGTGCACACATTCGGGGCTTCCTCCACTCCCTGCATATAGCCCCTGCCTGCTTCCTGCTCCCAGGCTTGCAGGTGACTAAGGAGACAGCACAGGCTGTCTGGGGAGCGGCTGTCTGGGGAGCTGTGGCCAGGTGACAGTGTGTCTCCTGTGTGCTGCTGCCCAGAGCACTCCTAGCAAGTGACAGCTCAGGTCAGCTGCTGCATGACTAGTAGAGGAAGGGATGGATGGGTGCTGGGCCAGAGCTGTCCCCTCGTGGGTCTCCCTCTACGGTGCCTCCCCTTCAGTAGGCCCCACTGCTGGAGCAGCACTTGTCTGGAGTTTGGAGCTCTTAGCCCTTACAACTTAGTCACTGTGGACTCAGCCCTCACGATTGGACAATGCTCTGGTTACTATCCCATGGAGGAAGGAGTGGCCCCCACTACAGCCTCCTGGGATGGTCTTAGACACCCTTTGTTTGATAGAGGGTTCTCATTATGCAGTTCGAGCAGGCCTTAAACCTGCTCCACCACGCCCAACTCCACATTGGGCTATTTTTTTTTTTTTAACTTTTTATTCTATGTGTGTGGGTATTTCGCCTGCATATATGTGTGTGCACTACTTGTGTGCTTGGTGCCAATAGAGTTCAGAAGAGTTTGTCAGATCCCCTGGAACTGGAGGTACAGATAGTTGTGACCCACTATGTTGGTGCTGGGAATAGAATCCAGGTCCTCTGCAGAGCAGCCAGAGCTCTCTGAACCATCTCTCCAGCCCATCTTTATTATTTTTTTTAAAGATTTGTTCATTTATTATATATAAGTACACTGTAGCTGTCTTCAGATACACCAGAAGAAGGCATTGATCCCATTACAGATGGTTGTGAGCCACCATGTGGTTGCTGGGATTTGAACTCAGGACCTCTGGAAGAGCAGTCAGTGCTCTTAACCACTGAGCCATCTCTCCAACCCCCATCTTTATTTCTAAAGAAATCTCAGCATTATTGGAGATTGAATATAGGACCTTGTATGGTAGACAGCATTCTACAACCAAGCTACATCCCTTGCTGCCATAGTGAACTTATAAATGGAGCTACTCTGCTCCACACTATGGGTCTTCGTCTTGTCCATCACCTGACCCTGTTTGTCTCGAGTGATGTTTTGTGATGCTGGAAGCCAGGCCTAGGCCTTCTTCACCCCTTATAAAGGAAGAGCTATTTGCTCTGATTTGAGGCACCAAACATCTGACCACAGCAATAGAGACTCTCTCTTTCCCTATCCAAGAGTTCCAGTTCTTCTAGGGGTTGGCCGTAGGCCATAAGGCAACCCTAAGTCACAAAAAGTGCCCATCAAGCTGGCCGGTCTGCAGACAGCAGTGCTAGGCTGGGCTGCAGAAGCGAGAGGCGCTAGGAGGCCAAGGAACTCTTTATCACAGGATCAGGCAGCACTTGGTCTTGCTCTGACCCTGTCTGTGTTACTGGGGCCCCTAGATGCCTAGTAAGGACGCTAAGGCAGGAGAAGTTCTAAGGTCCATCAGCATGAGGGTTACTGTTAAGCAAGGGGGATGGAGACCCTGCCCTCCCTTCCTCCTCACCTCGGAGATTAGCCCTGGCCTTGGCCGTCTGGTAGACTAGCCCTGCTGCCAGTAGACTTCCCTCGTCTAGCAGTATCTAGATCCCTTCCTCTGCTGGGGCAGATTTCCCTCATCTAGCAGTATCCCTTCCTCTGCTGGGACAGCCCTGCTGTGCTGAAGAGGGGCTGGGTAGGGCCATACAGGTAAGTACCACCCTGGCCTGAGTTGTTTGAGGATGACTCTCCCAGGAAGTAGCTAGGCCACACTGTCATTGTCGTCATCACCCTGACCTAAGGACTACGATGCACCAGCCCTAGACCAGCTTCCGGGAGGACAGGAAGGGTTGCCAGGGGCCTGCCAACTCCACACACAAGCTCTCAGGCAGAGCCCTGCCCAGTGAATCACTCACACACAGTAGCCTGAAATGGCACTGCTTGCTCTCAGAACGAATGATTTGTGGGGGTTGGGGATAGCAGGCTGTAGGGAACCTAGCTTAGAGCTTTGTACTTCAAGTTGGTATTTATTTCTCATTACTTGTGCTTGGCCTGTAGCAAGAAGAGAAAGTGGTAGGCCTGGGAAGACAGACCAACAAGGGTTCCATACTGGGAGCATTTCCTCTGGTGTAACTTGCCAGTGTGTATTGGGGGATCCATAGTGGAGGTGGGCTGAGGCATTCTTTGTGAAGCCGTCTGGGTGCTGCTGCTCTCTCTGGGAGACTGGTGACTACTGTGGGAGCCTCTGGCCCTTCACTGAGCAGCTCCTGTAAAGGGATATTTGTACTCCCAGAGCCTGACACTCAGATCTGGTGCATACTTGGTGTCCATGCCCACCAGCAAAAGTGGTTACAGCGCCTAGGCCACCTGCTCTAATACCTTGTTCCTATAGTTGGAACTTCTGCAGGGGCCTGACGCTGGGGTCCCTGCAGACCTGCAGCCCTGGGCGGTGTGAGACTTCCTTCACTGGCAGCTGCTGAACATTCGGAGAGAGTTGGTGCAGAGGTGTGTGACGTTCATGAAGACACACCTATTCACTGGCCTTGTCATGAACACAGAAGCTAGACTTGAACTTCCTATGTGTAGAAAGAGCTGATGCTCCTGCCTCGACCTTATATAATAGTGGGAGTACAGGCTTGTACCACTGCGACTGACTTTACAATACATTGCTAAAATCATGTTTTCACCTGGCATACATGAAGCTCTGGGTTCCACTCCTAGCACTGTACAAAAAGTCACCACCAAACTCCAAAGAGTCCCCACCCCACTCTCAAAGTAGACCACGTGCATGGTTACAGTCACTGAGAGCCTAGGCAGTGGTGCCTCAGCGCAGGACAAGCAATGTTGAGACTGCCATACACTGTGAAGGAATGTGCTGGGATCCAGTTATCAGTATTATGGGCTGCGTGTTAAGAAACACGAGTGGATCAATGATATGGCTCAGTTGGGGAGTCCTTGCCTAGTGTTCATAAAAGCCCGGGTTCCTTCGTTAGCACTGCATGAACTGAGCTCTGGTGGTGCACATCTCTAATCACTTGGGAGGTGAAGGCAAGATGATCGGAAATTCAAGGTCATCCTCAATTATATTACTAAAAAAAAAAAAAAAAAAAGGAGTAGAGCCTAGGAAAGGGGTGGGAGTGGGGGGAACACATTCTCTCTGATCCGAAGTTCTGGCCGCTGGGCTGATTAACCACAGGGAAAGAAACGGGAGCTTAAGAGAGGCAGCTGGGTGACAGCAGAGCCTGAAGATCAAGTGGAGAGTATGGGCCTCGTGGTTGGTCACATGCCCGATGTAGCCTTATCACCTAGGGCAGTTGGATCCCTTGGCCCCCATTTGACCCCTGGTCCCTCTGCTGGCTTTCAGAGAGCACAGATGGGCTCCAGGAGCTTGGTGCTTCTTGGAACTATGCATTGTGTAAACACTGCCCAGACCACTGGCCTTTGTCAAAGCAGGCATGGGTGAGGGATGAGGTGGAGAGCCCTAGTGAGGTGAACACCCCAAATTCAGAGGAATGGGTGTGCCAGCCCACAGCCCAGAGCTTTCTTCCAGGCCTTCAGTGACTCCTGCCTGACATGTGCGGCTGCCTGGGTGGAGGGTGTTGGGGGAGGGGGTGCTGACTCTAGCACTTCACCTTCCCTACCTCCTTCCTGGCTCCCAGCGTTTATGTCTGAATTATTGATGCCCCTCCTCACCCCTGCCTGGCTGCTGCTTTGACCAGAGCCTCACCAAGGGGCCCATGCTTCTTCCGGCTCTCCACCTCTGCTACAGCAAGCAGCTTGCCTGTACACCAAACTTGTAGGCTCTTGTGGCCTTGCCACCTTCTCCAGCTTTGCTTAGGGGCTGGTGTGGGTTGCCCACTGGGGAAGGGTACCCGCTGGCTGTGGCCCCAGAGCCCAGAGTGGTGATTGGCGGTTTGCACAGAGCTAGGCCTGTGCAGGCTGCAGGGCGCTGGCGCCCACATAAGGGCATTGTTTGCTGAGGTAAAAGGAGTTTTTGTCTCCTTCTGGAGACGGGACAGAAGGAGGAACAATTTCCCCCATTCATCACTAATTCTCCCATTTGAATAGCAGCACATCGCCCTGTTACAGTGGATGGGCATGGCAGGCCTCCTCTGCCCTCAGGCTCTCCAGGCACAGGTGGTGGGCTCTGGGTCCTCTCAGCCTCGGCAGCCACCCTTTGCCAAGATGTGGGTGCCCATTTTTGTGGAAATGGACAGAAGGGATACATTCCTGCTGCTTCATGAAAGCCTCCAGGGCAGCTCTCTAGGCTGTTCGCACAGTCACAGGTGGGGCAGCTGAACCCTGCCAATGTTGTCGTGGATTCAGGTAAGTGCATGCCCTAGAGGAGGACCAGGTAGGGACAAGAGGGTCACCTGAACATCTTGTGTTTCCACTTCCAGTTCCAGGTCTTGAGTAGGTCCTAAAGAATACCCTAGAGGAGAGGCCATCGTCTCAAAAGGGCCAGGGCTCCAGGCCTGTAGTGCTGTGGGGCCAGCTGGTTATTTCATGGTGTCATAAAACACTGGAGCCTAAGAGGGCGTCAGCGGCAACTCCCTGGGTTGCAGATAAGAGAAGTCCAGGAGGTGGCTGTGCCCAAGGTCAGGCTGAAAGTGAGGCAAGCTGAAACCACTGGCCCAGCCCACCATATGCCATTCAGGCAAAGGGTGTTGGGTGCCTCTGAAGTCATGTTCCTTGAGAGTGAGGAATAATTTGCAATGGATCAGATCCTAGCTGCCAGATCTCTGTACTCTCTTCCTGAACCATATAGGGTAGGAGGTGGGACTGCCCCATTCGTGGGGCAGTACCAGCAGCCCCAGGGTAAGTGGGAAGCAGAAAGTCCAGCTCCCAGGGCCTGGCCCCCAGCCCCATTTACTCAGTGACCAAAGCAGACCCACATGATATAAAGTGGCCTTCAGCTAGCTTTGACAATAAGGAAGTTGTTGCTCTCGTAACCAAATAATCCAGGATTACCTTTGGTTTAAGGCATAGCTGGATTTTGGAAGTTTGTTAGCCTGTCTCTAGATTGCCCCAGGATGGGATCCTGCCTAGCAGGTCTAGCTGCCCCCAGGTAGAAAAGATCAAGTCTGATTTTTGTGGGACCAGCTTGGTTATATGGCTATTTACCAGTGGCTATAATGGGTCACGTTGACTGGCTGGGCCTGGGGTATACATGCTTACCCTGAGGAACCATAGAAGACCCAGGGGCCCTTGCCAGAAGAAGGGGTGTGGCTTAGAGGGAAGCAGGAGTGATCTAGGCCTAACTGCCAGAGCTCTGCAGAGGCCCAGGGACAACTTAGCAGCAGGCAATAGACACAATTAATGAACAGTGTGAGGAGGAGGTAAGTGTGCTGGAAAACTAGGTAAAGAGGTTAGCATGTCAGTGTGGGGGCTGGGTGGGGGAGGGCTTCCTGACATAGTAACCTTTAAGCAAAGACCTGGAAATAAAGGAACAGGAAGTGAAGGACAAGGTCTGGAGAGCCAGGAACACAGTGTAGCAGCAAGAGGTGACAGAAGTACAAAAGGCCAAGGCCACAGCAAGACGGCAGGTTGAGCTGCAAGGGGAGAACATGGCAGTAGGCCCTGTGACCCAATGGGAGAAAGGGGCCACAGCTACAATCATGGGGCTGATGGACAGTGTGGTGGTAGGGCCAACATCCTTGGGATGAGTTGTGCAGAAGAGCAGCCAGAGCATGTGCCAGGATGAGGCGGGATAGGCATGAGCCTTCCCTGGGGAGGCCATGTTCAAGGAAGCTCTGAAGGAAGGGCAGAGCAGTGTAAGAACCAGGAGATGCGCTCCTGGCTCAGCTAGTGATTCGCAGTTTCCCACTTGAAGTGCTCACTTCTGATATCATAGTGTGGGGCCCCACATGTCTATGCTGCAGTCTGGGGACACAGTGTAGGAAGCAGGTGAGGAAGAAGGAAGGAGGTGTTGGGTAAAAGAAGCCAGCTCTCACTTCTGAGTGCCTGCTCCATGCCAGGGAGAGTTGATGCCATAAATGCTGTGTTACTGATGTAAGGGTCATTTGAAAGAGACACGAGGAGAGGTGGCCTCCTTTGAGATCACATGGGTGATATCCACCCTCTTCTTAGCTCCTCTGCATTATTCTAAAACTTGCCAGCCTCTCCAGTTGGGAAACTTGGGCCTCCTGTTAGGTGGCACTGGATCAGGCTGAATTACAAACAGGAGCTAGCCCACAAGGCGGGACCCTACGCTAGGCAAGACTTAGGGAGGATTGCAGAATAAGTGCTTTTGCAATTGCTTCCCCCCACCCCCTCAGATGTGAGCTGTGTCCTGCCCCAGGTACAGCATGGGTAACGTGAGGACCCACTGGCTTGGAGTTTTTTTGTGGTAAAATACATACAACCCCTATGGGCTGTATACTTCAAACTCCAATCAGCATCGTTATTTTCTCAACTTCTCATCGTGCCAGACAGCAGCTCTGCATTCCCTTCTCAGGTGCTGGGGAGCCCCACTTCACTTTCTGCCTCTGTGAACGCCTCTATTTTAGCCTGTGCAGTTAAGTGGAGTCATTCACTGTTTATCCTTTTGTGTCTATCTTATTCCACATAGCATAATGTCCTTACGGTTCCTCCATGTTGAAGCATATATCTAAATTTCATTCATTTTAAGGTGGAGTGTTCCATTGTATGGCTAGATCACACGTTACCTATTCGCTTCTAGGGGCTTTTGAAAGTGCTAATAGTGTACACTGGTCCCTGAGATGTTTAATTCTGGATATTTACATAATAGTTAGGGTTTCCACTTTATTCCATATGTTTGCAGTACATGGCCAGAGCAGTTCGCAAGCTCTGGTGTCCTGGGGGCCTCACCTACTCAAGCACTTTCCTTGCCAGATAGAGGTGGTATCTGACATTAGAGATGGGTGCCCCCATTACAGCCAGCACCCGTTCTTTCTAGAAAGTCAGGTGGTGTGAGCTGGGCCTGCAGCCGAGGCCATAGTGTTGGCAGCTTCTCGGCCCCGCTGACTTGGACCTTGGTTGGGACCCCAGGATTGCCCTGTGTGTCCTGGGCAGCTCCATAGCACGTACATGCTGCTTGCTCCAGGCAGACAGACAAGGCAGTCCTTCTCTGTCCCCATGCAGGGTATGACATTGTAGCTGGCCTTAAAGCCTTGGTGCCTGTGGTAAACACAGTGACTGTTGGTGTGGTGTCTGATGAAAAGCCGCTTATCCTTCCAGAGGAGGCATCCAGTGCCCTTCCAGGCCAATCAAGTGGCCTGTGGGTGGTGGTCCCAGAGTAGAAGGCATAACTTTGGAAGTGGCTAAGAGCAGACAAGCTAATTAGCCAAGGTGGACTTTCAGCTTTGTTCCCCAGCCCTCAGGTGCTGGAGCCTCTCTTGGCTGCCAGCTTCTACCATGGGGGGCACTTGGGACTATGGGGAGTACTTCCTTCTCAGGTGAGGCAGCAGGACAGAGTAATGAAAGCCCACTGAAATGGGCCCAACTGGAAGGAGCAGGGCAGACAATGCCCTAACCCAGCCCAGAGGCACCGGGGTTAGGGTGGGAGCTGGCAGGGCAGGCTGAAGGTCATGAGGCTAGAGCAAGAAGTGTAGGAAGGGGCTAGCAGTGGCAAAGGGAAGCCCTGAGGTGAGAAGGCCTGCGCTGAGAGGTGCCAAGTGCAGCAGGAACTCCACAGCCATGGGTGGGAGAGCCGTGGGTGGGTGCGGGGCAGGTGGCACCTGTCATGCCCCCATCTCCCAGTTACTGTCACTCTTCCTTATGATGTAGCTGGTCCTCCAGGCATACTGGCACCCTGGTTTTAGTCATCACCAGTACACAGTATTTTAGACAGGACCAGTACACAGTAGTTGCTCTAATGTTGTCAGGTAATTTGTGTTTCTCTTTAACCTTCTAGACTATATTGCCAGAGGAGACTCTCAGCCCATCTTTGAGGGCTGAATGTTTTGGCAGGGAGGTCCCAGATATAGGGCTTGGAATCAAGCCCGCAGGATAAAGGTGGAGCAGTGTTGCCTCAAGGTGGCCTGGGCAGTACAGCCTTGCCCAGGTGACCTGCGGCAGCTGAGGAGGAGGAATACCACTGTACCACACTTCCCCCTCTACTCAGGGCCCTGTTTGATGGGCAGACTGACCCCACCCTCAGACAGCTGAGAGGCAAGTGATTGGTTGGAGTACTAGAGCTGCTCAGTCACCCAGGGGACACCCAGGCAGTGCACTGCCCAGTGCTCAACACTGGGGACTAAATCTTCATCATCTGCTGGCTACAGGAGTGGGGGTGGTGTCAGCGCGACCCCATCCTGGAGAAAAGGGTGGTCCAGGATATGATCAGGGTTCCCTCCCGCTTCCCTACTTGCTAGGTTTAGCTGCAGAGCCTCCAGGATACCTAAGCACCATTGGTATCCACATGGGTGCTCACAGTGACCCCGAGAGGTCTAGAGTAGCTGCTGCGGCCCCAGCTAATGAAGCAGGAGGCTGGGACCTGTAGAAAGAGAAGCCTGGG
Source organism: Rattus rattus (assembly GCF_011064425.1). Classification (NCBI taxonomy): domain Eukaryota; kingdom Metazoa; phylum Chordata; class Mammalia; order Rodentia; family Muridae; genus Rattus; species Rattus rattus. The sequence continues at coordinate 132,746,425 of NC_046158.1, read as the reverse complement.
GTTTATTTAAAAATGTGTATTTCCGGGCTGGAGAGATGGCTCAGCGGTTAAGAGCACCCGACTGCTCTTCCAGAGGTCCTGAGTTCAATTCCCAGCAACCACATGGTGGCTCACAACCATCTGTAAACAGATCCGATTCCCTCTTCTGGTGTCTGAAGACAGCTACAGTGTACTTATATATAATAAATGAATAAATAAATCTTTAAAAAAAAATGTGTATTTCCTTGGAGCTGAAGTTTATCCTTTGGATCCTGCAATGTAGCCCTCTCCACAGCAGGGGGCTCCAGCATCAAGAAAGCCAGAAGAGCAGCTGAAAACACCGGAGATACAGCCCCCAGACTCCGCAGTTGGCTTTGGGCTATCTGAGGCCACTTGGCCAGGCACAGAGAGCAGAGGCTACAGATGTGGCTAGACTCTGTATAGGAAGGCAGGGATGAATAGGGAGCTTGGCAGTGGGGCTGTCACTCGGCAAAAAAAAAAGAAATTCAAGGGTCCTCTGTGCAGAGGGACTTGAAGGTGGGAGAAGGGGGAGGCAGTTTTGAGCAGTAAGATAAGGCTAGTTCTGCAGCCCTGGAAGGGTCTGAGGATCCGTGATAGGGTGCCCTGAAGGGGAGCTTGTCTCGGGCATTTGTTAAGTTTGGAGGTGAAGAGAAACCTCTGCATATGCTGATCACCACTCAGCTCCTAGTGGCCCCACACCCCCACTCTTGCCTCAGCCTAGGTTGTAAGCCTGAGTCTCACTGCAGATCCCAGAGCATCCGGGTGTAGAGAGCAGAGCACATTTCCGCTTTGCGATGATAACATTGCAGGTTCTCTGGGGGAGCTTCTGAGGCCACTACACCCAGCAGGGCCTCTGGAGACAGTAGGTGAAGAGACAGGGCCTCACACCCAGGGTTCTTGTTCCAGATGACTCCTCCTCGGAGAGCGGCAGTGGCAACGGCTCCTCGACCCTCAACCCATCCACCTCCAGCAGCACACAGGGTGATCCCGCCTTCCCCGAGATGAATGGCAACGGAGCTGCAGCCCCCATGGACTTCACTGCCAGTGCTGAGGACCAGCCCATTAACCTGTGTGAGAAGCTCCCGCCCGGCACAGCTCTGGGCACACCATCCTACCCCTCAGATGGCTGCGGCACTGATGGGCTGCGGAGCCGCGTCAAGTATGGGGTAAAGAGCACTCCTGAGGTGTGTGGGGCTGCAGGCTGTGTGCCTCTGGGATGTTGCGGGGCTGGAGGTCATGCATGCTGTAATGAAGCTGGAACTGAGCCTGCCCATGTGCGACATCAAGCCAGGGCAGTAGTTGTGGTCGCTTCAATGATTTCCTAGAGCTGCACTAGAACGGCAGATGGCTGAGGGTGCCCCAAATACTATGTCTTACTTCACTGAGAAGTGTTTATCTGATGGTTCTTGCCTGGATGGAGAAGTGGCAGATAATGTGTTTCCCGGAACACAGTCTGCTGTAAGGAATAGCAGCAAGTGGCACATTTGTGACAGAAGTGTAAGACATTGCTGAGCGTGGTAGTCATGCCCGTAACTCCACTACTCGGGATTTGCCTGAAGCAGGAGGCGTGCAGTTGGAATCCAACCTGGGCTACATATAGAGTTGCAGGTTAGGACAGCCCAAGCTACCACAACAAGACCTTAAAAAACAAATAAGAAACTTACAAAAGGTTCAGTTGTTAGAGGTGATCTGAGTATGATCCTCCAAGCTTGCATAAAGGTGGAAGAAGAGCACCGACTCCACAGAGCTGTCTGTCCTCTGACATTGATACGCACCATGGCCGTATACTCCTTCACCACCACACACAGCTTGTGAGAGGCAGCACGGACCTCCACTTCACGGCTGTTCTGTCTGCCTGTCCTCATTTTTTCAGATGATGCAGGAAAGGGGTGTGGAATTTCTCTCCTGACCATGTTGATATGGGTGTAGGGGTGGGCAAGGTGGGTGCCCTACCATGGCCCATAATTCCACACAGTCCTGAGCCATTAAGGTTTCCTGACGGGGCCAGCTCTCCTGGAGCACCTCTTCAACTCTGCCCCACTCCTCAGACTCTTCTGCCATGGCCTCTTTTTCAGGGTGGGACAGGACACATGCTCAGGACATGATCTAAAGGGACAGGATGGAGTTGGTGCCATGTGTGTAGCACAGCCCATGGGGATCAGCCTGGAAGTAGGTACAGGAACCAGACAGAGCAGCTGTCCCAGGCAAATTTGGCTCAGTAGAGAGAGCCCTCAGCCCACTTTCTACCATGGCCACGCAGTGGCACAGGGGTGGGCACCAAGGGCTCCCGCCAGTTTTCTTATTCTGCTCTGGCCCTGGCAGAGGATTCAGCTAAAGAATCACTTGCAGACTTGACTTGTTTAGAGCCAGCTAGTAGCCAGCCCTCTGCCCTGTAGATGTTTTGACCCCAGACTGCTATTCTGGAAGGCTGGAGTTCTGCCCCTTAAGTCTTTGTGTGGTCATGGCAAGAGTGGCCTGAGGGCCAGAGGCACCAGGCCACATGTCTCTGTTGAGTTGTTCCTCCGGAAGCACCAGGTCCTTCTAGGCCAGGCTGTGGCCACATCACCATGCCTGACTGTGTTCTCCTGGGTCCAACTTATCTACTACATGCTGATGTCCTTGAGAGAAGAGATGCTGAAGTCAGGGCATGCCACAGATAGAAACTTTAAAAAGCAAATGACAGCAGCCTCAGAGGCAGGGCTCTGAGGGTAGGCAGGTATTATGGAGCTGGCTCACAAGGGGCAACCTAGTAACTGGGAAGCGGGAGAAAGCAGAAGCCGTAGTCCAAGGAGAAACAGGCAGTTGGTGAAGGCTGAGAAAACCCAGAAGCCCAAATAGATCCTGGCACACAGAAGGAGCTGGTTCAGGGGAATCTTTTTTTGTGTGTTCTTCCCGTAATATGACTAGTCCTAGAATGGACCCCACCAAGGAAGTGGCTGCCACCTTTGCCTATAGTGTGACTGAGGGAAAAATTTGTGTGGGAGCAGAGTGCTTAAGTCCTTCCCCATTCAAAGTCGAGCTACAGCAGGCAGGCTGGGTCTGCTCTCTCCCTTCTTGAGCACCTGTTTTCCCGGGCTTCAGAGCAATCTCTTGGGAGATAGGCAGAAACAGCCTGGCCCGGGAGCTGGGGACTGCACCCTGCTTTGTGGTCCTACTGCCTTGGCTGGCTCCCTTTCCCAGCCCATCTGCTCCTCCCCGATAGACTGCACATTTGCTGCTCTGGTGACAGCTCACTTGTCAACTCAAGGCAGCAGTCCCCTGGGGATCTAGGAGGAACCCTGGAAGCCCAAACAGATCCTGGCACACAGGAGAGGCTGGCTGATTGCAATCTTTTCTGGTGTCCTTCCCTCAACATGGCAGGTCTTGATGTGGGCATTGCCACCAAGGAAGCAGCTCCTACACTTTACCCATTGTCTCTAAGAGGCAAGGCCCTTGTGTGCTCTTTCAGTCAGGCCTCTAGACAGTAGCCCAGGGACACTGGGGACAGAACTGTTGCTCTCAGCTCACAGTGGGAAGTGGGGATAACTTGCTGAGGATCTTGCAGCCAGGACTCTCATGGTGGGGACCTGGGTGAACTCACCTACCCGGTCACCAAGCTTACCACGGGAGACCAAGTAGACAGCCACCTAATTTGTCTCTGCTGCTTGTCTGGTTTCAGTCACCCCCCTACAGCTCTGGGAGCTATGATTCCATCAAGACCGAAGTCAGTGGCTGTCCCGAGGATCTGACAGTGGGCCGGGCCCCCGCAGCAGATGATGACGACGATGACCATGATGACCATGAGGACAATGACAAGATGAATGACTCGGAAGGCATGGACCCTGAGCGGCTCAAGGCCTTCAATGTGAGCACCAGGCAGGGCTGGTGGGACACAGATGGGTCTAAGGCAGGGCCAGCCTCCTCCCATGGCCTGTGTCTCCCCAGATGTTCGTGCGGCTATTCGTGGATGAGAACCTGGACCGCATGGTGCCCATTTCCAAGCAGCCCAAGGAGAAGATCCAGGCCATCATTGAGTCGTGCAGCCGGCAATTTCCTGAGTTCCAGGAGCGGGCCCGCAAACGAATCCGCACGTACCTCAAGTCCTGCCGCCGCATGAAGAAGAACGGCATGGAGATGGTGAGCACCTCCTCCTGGCCACCTTGGCTGTGGCACCATCTGTCCCCAACCCTTACCCCAACTTCCCAGTAGGCCTGCTAGTCAGGTGCTGGGGCCCAAACCCCTGCTTTGCCATCCCCTGGCCAGGACCCTCCCAGCCTTAACAGCAGCACCGTGTTGTGTCTTCTGCCTGCAGACCAGGCCCACTCCTCCCCACCTGACCTCAGCTATGGCAGAAAACATCCTAGCAGCTGCCTGTGAGAGTGAGACGAGAAAGGCGGCTAAGAGGATGCGCCTGGAGATCTACCAGTCCTCACAAGTGTGTGCTCATGCTGGCTACATGTAAAGGGTCTCACCCACGGGGAGAGGTCACTGGTCATCCCATATACACCTGCAGCTGGGGTGGACAGGGAGGTGGGAGGGCAGCCATCATGTAGCCCTACAATTACAGCACAGTGGTGGAGGGGAGAAAGGATGAAGAGAGGAGGGTGCCAAGGGGTGGGTGGGGAATGCTAGAGGACTGTCACTGAGGATCACAGACCTGTTGGAAGGAAGGCTGACTGGGCATGAAGTACTTGCTTATAATCGCAGCACTAACGAGATTGATATGCAGAGATCACAGGTTCTAGGCCAGTACAGAGAGGATCTTTTACACTAAGTAGAGACAACCTAGTATGTCCATAGAGAGATGTAATGGGGCAAAGTGCCCAGGGAGAGAGAGACAGCAGGATACCCCAGGCTAAGTCATACCATCAGACCCCAGGAAACAGCCTTGCCTACCTCATGAGTAGGCTTGCTGTCCCCTGGGTCCCCAGCAGCACCACCTCCTCCTTTGCAGGAAGAACCCATAGCCCTGGATAAGCAGCACCCTCGGGACTCTACAGCCATCACCCATTCCACCTACTCACTGCCAGCCTCTGCCTACTCCCAGGACCCTGTGTACGTCAATGGTGGCCTCAATTATAGCTACCGCGGCTATGGGTCCTTGAGCAGCAACCTGCAGCCCTCCGCTTCCCTCCAGACAGGGAGTCACAGTAATGGTAAGTAGGGTCGGGCCTGGTCTCCAGAGGAGTGTCTAGCTTGTTCTACATAATAGCCCTTGGGAAGAGCAGGGCAATGGCTCTTTAGATGAGGTCAGGAAAACCTGGGCTCCCTTTCATCTCTCATGGTAATTGCTTCTGCCAGTCACCACAAATGCACCTCTCTGGTCCTGCTCCTCAAAGTTCCCTGTGAGTTGGCAGCAGAGCCAGGATCTGGCCCCGCCTTAGCCCCTCCACCCATGGAATCCCTATTCAAGTCATCTGGGTGACGGATAAACATTCGGTTGGTTCTTCTCCTCGGTGCCTATGAGTGCTTCCCAGAGATCTCTGCTGCAGTGCCACACGAGGGGGTAAGACAGATACTTCCTGCACCTCCTGTGGCATGAGATATTTTATCTTACATGGGAGCAGATCAGGCATCAAGACCTTCTCTAGCAGGGGCAACAGGGAGAGAATGGTCAGGGGGCTACTAGGCTTTGGTAGGGATTGGGAGCTGACAGGCTGTGGCCTGTGCCTGACCTCCATCATCCTGTTCTATCCAATCCTGTGATGAGAATGTTTTCAGGGACAGGGCAGGAGGCAGAGGCCGCGTGCCTCCATGTTATTTAGGGACCAAGGAGTGAAGGAAATTGAAGACATTAAGCTGCTGCCTTAAGGGGGCAGGCAGAAAGAAGAAAAAGCACTTGCTGGCAGGTGAGCTCTGGGGTTAGGAGACCCCTGACTCTCCCTGAGTAGCAAGGGAGAGGGCCAATTCTGAGCCCTCTTAGAACAGCCAGGCCGTCTCTAGCCACCCCTTGCTCTATCTTGCTCACTGTGCCCCACAACTGGGAAGGAAGTGCTAGTGTCTGGAAGGTCCCTGCCTGGGCTTAGCCTCTCATCTCTTCTAATGCTTCTTAACCTAAAATAAGAGGCTGTCTGGCCTAATCCCTAGAGCCAGGCCAGAATGGTGTGCATCAGGGGTAGAACGGCTGTTCCAGGGCCACTCTCCTTCCAGTCCCCTTGCTAGAGTGTCTGACGTGGGCTTCAGGATCCGGAAGGTTAGAATGCTCTGGGACACTAGTACCAAGTGGCTATGGAGGATGCACAGGCAGCACATGACAAGTCTTTACCGGGTACATGGAGCCTGTGCTGTCCTGGGACTGCAGCTGTGGTGGCAATCTGGGCTCTCATGAGTGTATGGGTCCTGAAAGACATGAGCAGCAGCCAGGACTGAGACCAGGAGGCAGTGGTTTGCCCATGAATCCCATCCGAGACCATGCTGGTTCCTTAGAAATGGGTAGGACTGAGATCTGGTCATTTTTGTCCTTACTAGGAAGAGCCTTTTTTCTGTGAGCACTAGTGCCTCCAGCAGCTGGGAGAAATAAGCTGGGTCACAGAGCCACCCTCCCAGTGTCCTGCCCAGTCACAACCTTTCATGTGATTGCTTTTGCTTAGACCCTACAACAGCTCTGCTAATGGCTCATCCTCCTCTCTTTGCTCATGAGCTTGTATAAAATCAAACCCCGCCCCTCTGGCCTGGGGTGCTAGGCAGCTTGTGTCCACACTAGCCCACTAGGGGCCACTAGCAACCTGAGAGTCCAGCTGTAACTGGAGCCTGCACAGAGATGGCCCCAGATCAGATCAGGAACTGGAGGGCTGGGGAGCTCTCTAAGCAGCAATGAACACTGAGATTTGGGGATAGAGGGATAAAAGAAACCTGGGGCCACCTCTGGCAGTGGCAGGTGGCCTTTGTTATCTCCAGACATTGTCTAGATCAGAAGCAACCAGAGAAAAATGAAACCTATTTCATCCCCTCTGAGTCTTGCAATTGGGCTACCACCACGGAAGCCGCTCACCTGCTGAGCTCTGTTTTTGTCATACACATCTCTTCCTCCCATATTTGATTGTAACAGACTTAACTGTTCTGTATCACAATTTCAAGAGCATCTTTATTTACTTTTGTGGTACTAGAAATTGAACCCAGGGCAGGTACTTTACCTACTGAGCTACACCCCCGGCCCCAAGGGAACTTTTTAGCAAACTATTTACATCCTCTGGTCAGAGGAGACCAATAGCTGTGTTTACAAACTGTCCAATCAGAGGCTGGAGAGATGGCTCAACAGTTTTAAGATCACTAGTTGCTCTTCCAGAAGACCTGGGTTCACTTCCTAGCACACACATGGCAGCTCACAACTGTCTGTAACTTCAGTTCCAGGAGACCCGACACCTCACACAGGCATATATGCAAACATCAATGTACATAAAAATTTAAAAAATTAAAAGCCAATAACAAACTGTCTAACCACAGAGGCCAACTTCTTTTCCCAATAAGGAGCTGCACCAATTTTCTTTAGCAACAGTTGTTTCCATAATTTATCTTCAGATATTCTAGTGTAGATATTTCCAAAGACAAGGTTTTGTCTTTGTAAGTGCAGCAATGTACAAGCCCAGCCATCAAAACCCACAGGAAAGTAGGGCCATGCTAATGGCCCAGAACAACAGAGACTCCTGTAGATAGCTTCTAGGTTGAAGGATGCGGGCAGGGGACTCAGAGGAAGAATGGGCAACAGCCAGGAAAATGAATTGTCCTCATGACAGGGGGTCACCAATGGCATGGCCTCTCATTTCCCATTTCTCTTCATTGCTTGTTTTCTTGATAAATACCTACAAGGCCTTTCAAACTCCAGTCACTTCCATGTCTGAGAGTCTATTTCAAGAGCCCCAGGCCTGCTGAGTAGCCTAAGTCTCTCCTGGTAGGCACTGCAGCTAGTTCTCCAGGAGGCGGGAAAGCCCATGCTTCTCCAAGCTTCATGGAAACTCTTGTTCCCAAGAGGCGGCTCCTTGCTTTGCTTTGGAATTAGAAGCTCAGAGGAGTTCAGAAAGTGCCCATGAGGTGGCAGAGACAGACTTGAGCACGAACCTGCTGAATTCCAGTGCTGGTAGCCTAATCCATGGAGCTCCTAATGGGGCAAAGAGGTGGCTTGTAGTCCATCCCCTTTTCCCCAGGGGTTTTTGAGAGCTTGGGTTTTGTTGTTTGCTGTTCTTTTGTTTGTTGTTGTTGTTGTTTTGTGTGTTTTTTGTTTTTCCGTCAGTAGAGGACAGACAGCAGACTATTCTGCCCCCCTCTGTGCCCTTCTGTCCCAGGAACATCAGCCTCCTTACTTGGGACAGTGAACTCTTCAGAGGAAGAGGAGCTGAGGTGCTGAGGCAAAGCAAACCTTGCCTCTCTTCCTTCTACAAGTCCCTGTAAAACCTCTAGGGGCAGGGTGTTCACTGTTTCTCCAAACTGGGATGGTGGCTGTTCTGTGGCGCCCCCACCCCCACCCCTCAGCCTTCTTCTAGAGAAAGGGCACATCCATCCTACTGCCCCCTAAACATGCCAACAGCTCTTTCCTCACAGTGCCTGTAGCACAGTTCCCTCCTGGACTGTTTCTCCCCTTCCAACCTTGACTACCTTGACCTGGAGAGTAGCAAGGCTCCTTACCTGGGGCCAGAGCTGGGATGTACATCTGGTGGGAGTCCTCAGAAAGTAGTGAAAGGTACAGGTAGAGGCAGGAAGCTAGGTTGGAACCATGCTGTGCCTGATGTCAAAGCTTGTGTTCTTGATGCATGCCTTATTCCATTGTTTTCGTTTGCCATGTGATTTTCGGTAGAACTTGCCGCAGCCTCCCTTTTGCCTGTTGCATGGTTGACAATAAGGTTTAGCCTACAACCCTGTCATGTCAAAGCCCCATTCTAAATACTGGGAATACAGCCACTGGGGAAATAGACCAGGGCTTCCAATTCTATGCCCAGATGCAAGCAGGGGCTTTGGCTTCCTCTAAAATTTAGACTCTAAATCATCTTTCCCTCTCTACAGGGCCCACAGACCTCAGCATGAAAGGCGGGGCCTCCACCCCCACTCCTCCCACACCTACCCCTTCCAGCAACAGCACCAGCAGGACCATGCCCACAGCCCAGCTTAGCCCCACGGAGATCAGTGCTGTGCGGCAGCTCATCGCAGGCTACCGAGAGTCTGCAGCCTTCCTGCTGCGTTCTGCAGATGAACTGGAAAACCTCATTTTACAGCAGAACTGACCCCGCTGGCCCACAGAGTGCACGACGCCAGGGAAGGAGGCTGTCCCAGCCTGGACCCAGCTTCCTGCCTCAACCAGTTGGTACACTGTTTTCTGAAAGAGGTGGGATCCAAAAGAGCTGTTTCTAGCTGCACTCCAAGCATCGGAGACTTTGGGCACAAGGACACTTTTTCCTTTTTTTTTTTTTTTTTTTAATTTCACCACACGGGTGCTCTGACCTGCTTGGAAGGAGGCCAGTGGGGCAGCTCTAAAAGGGTTGAGGCTCCCCTGAAAAGGCACAGGGGCTGCAGCTCTATTTGGAATCACCTTTGTGGACCCTGATGTTAGAACCCCCCCAATAATTACCTTTCAAGTCTTAGGTGAGCAGAATTGCATATTTATTGAGAAGAGCAAAAGTGGACCCTTTCTCTCCCCTTAGTAATTTATTTTTCTGAAATGGATTCTTTTGTGTTTGTACAGATTGCCAGTCTGTGTCTGTCTAATCAGAAGGATGTACCCCTGTACCTAACATTCCATATCACTACACGGATGTAAGCTGGGGGCCAGCAGAGTTGGGTGCCAGCTCACTGTCCTGAGTGCCCAGCATACCCTTGGGAAGGCCACCACACTCCACTAGGCTGTCTTGTTGCAGATCCCAGTGCTGCCACAGGGACACTGCCAAACAGGGGGACCTCACCTACACTCACTACAAACAAAAGCCCCTACCCATCCTACAGAGTCCCAGTCACACGGTCACCTGTACTCTACCTCACACTCCAGCGTGGGCTTTTCCAGGATGTGCTCCAAGTGTGTTCTGAATGGCTGTCTCCCCAACTCCCACACAATGTATCTGTCTGCTGGGAGGTAAATCAGACCCAGTGTCCAAGAAGCAAGCCCAGAGGGGCTTGGTCCTTAAAACCAGCAGCTCGACATTGCTGGGCTCTTGAAGATGCTTGACAGGATAGAGTCGGGAGCTAGTCAAGGACCCAGTTCTTATGAACACAGGCTCCACCCAGCCCCCAGATAACCTGCTAGAGGGACACTTCTCTTTGTCAAGCATCCGTGTGCCCAAGGGGGGATTTACAGTTTCCACTCCTCACCTCACAATGGGAGTAAAGGGATCAGATCGTCAGTGAAGTGGAGAACTACTTGCATTCTCCTAGGACCAAACTTTCTTCTGGAAAGGCCTGTCCTGTAAGAAACCCAGTCCCTGGAGTGTGACAAGGGACAAGAAAAAGCTGACCTGGTTTCCTTCCTCCCTGACAGGCACTTCCTTTTGCTCTGTGCAATACCTACCAGTGCTGCTAAAACCAGGGATTCACCCAGACCTCAGCAGGCCAGGGGGCCTCTCCCTCAACACTCCGTAGCCATGACAGCAGCACTCCGCTGCCTGCCCCTGCCCAGAGCTGGCAGAAGCCCTGTTGCCTTTCTTCCCTCAGAGCAAGGAGGCCTCAAGGGAGCCAGGGGCTGAGTGGACACTAAGATAACCACAAAGAGCCACTCTTGGTCCCAAAGCGAGTGCCCCTTCCCAAACTGGTCTATGGCAGGGACTGCTGGTGGCAGCCTGACAGACTATCCTCAAATGGGTGGACAGGCAGTGCCAGTGCAGATGCCCTACCTGTTGAGATTCAGGGCTGTAAGGCAGGGCTCCCCACCCTGCACACTTCCACACTGGGGTTAAATGTGGTCTTTCACAGGGCCTACAATGCCTACCCAGCCACACCACCTCTGCCTTCATGTGCCCGCTCACCAGGCTTCTGGACTGGGCCAGGACACCTGAGCCCCCTTCGTACAGCACAAACCCAGTGCCCAGGGCCTCCCCACAGCTGGCCGGCCATGTGCCCAGTTCCCCACCTGCTCAGTAGGACTCCTGGATGTTTGAATTTGTGTAAATATTTATTTTTGTGTGTGAATACTTCAAAGTAATCAGTAGATCTTTTGCAAAATGTTACCCCAGGCAATTTGTGAAAATGTTAATGTTGAAAATTGGCAGAGACAATCGCCACCCTAGAATTTCTGTTATCAATTGCTTACCACGTTGTGTCTGCTCCCAGAGGCAGTACCCAAGCTAGACACAAAATGGCTTGCATTTTTGAAAGAAGACAGGAGAGAAGAGACTAGGCAGAGGCTTCTCCCTCTCCCCTCACAGGACACATCTGTAAGAACGAGCATAATCTACATCTAAGTGGTGTTTTCTAACTGCAAGCAGTCTTGACCAGCCACCAGCAGCCTGCACCCAGAGTACAGTGTGAGCATAGGTTCCATGTGTTTTGCTTCAAGAGACATAGAACCAGTGCCAGTGCTGATGGGTTCCCGAGGGGCTGCAGGACAGTGGATGCTGGCATGCTGACCAGAGAAGCGGTCCCGAAAGCCTCAGAGCAGCCATATCAGGAGCAAGTCAGTGTGGACACAGGATTCCATTACCTAGTTCAGTCAGGGAACTTGTTCTGTTTTCCTTTTGTTTTAAAAGATGCAGCTTCAAGCCCTCCCTTCCTGATTTGGGCCTGCCTTTTCCCAGGAGGAGCTTCTCCAAGTCTTGTCCTATAGCTACTTCAGTGTGATGGAAGCCTCAGGGCACAAAGTAATCATTGGTGATGTCAAGTCACAATGGAAATGCCAGTATAGGATATTCAAACCCCAGAGTCCTTGCAGGGCAGATTCCCTATGGTATCGAGAAGTGGTGGATGATCTGTTAGACCAGTGAGAGTGTATATGACCCATCTGAAAGGATTTTTTTTCTCTCACCACTCAACAAATGGACAGTTTATTCCCAAGGACGGTGTTGGGGAGGAGCAGGCAGGGGCAGGAGGGTCTTAGAGGACTTGGAACAGGTGGAACCCATCTGTCCCTCCCTATTCTCAAGGGCCACAAATGACTCCACAGGTGGTTATAGAATTAACCACCAGTTCATTCTCAAAATGCTGCTTTGAACTCAGAGGGTTGATACTTTTAATTTGTAATTTTTTGTAAAACTTTTTACAAGATAGTAAAGTATTTCACCAGAATACCAGTTTCAATCCGTCCGTGGTCTGATTTTTATATAATTTAGTGGTGCTTTAGAGACTTTGTTTTGTTGTTTCTGAGCGTAACAGCTCAATCCTCTCTTGCCTGTATCTACCTAAGACCAATGTGAACCTTTGTATTTTGCTCCTAATTTTGGACTCAGTGGAAGTGTACTGTTTACATGTACAGATGCCCCATCCCTGTGTTTTCTGCAAGACGCGCGCTCGAGGAGGAAGATTGCACCTCACTAGCTCATCTGCTTAGCAAAGCCACAAAACAAAACCTCTCACTTTGTACCCGTTTCCACCTAAAAACAAAAACCTTCACCACCTGGAACTCAGATTTGCCAACACACTCTGCCTGGTAGACGCCCCGGGCCTCTATCACGTGTTCCCTTAGGAATCAAGGCAGCACCTCCTGCCAGCTGGGTGCGAGACCGCACACAGAGGAGACACTGATGCAGGACTTTACTGCCCAGCTCTGGGAGGAAGTTCTCTGAGCAGCAGGCAGTACGAAGGTCAAGAGGACTCATGGGCCTTCAGGAGCAAGCCAGGCAGGATTTAGGGACAACACAAGAGGCCATCAATCTGCTGGCATGACTGAGACACACTTTGGAAGAGCGTGAGTTCCATGTAAGGTGAGACTGTGACTTTGAGTGCAGATGACACAAGCACTTCAGGGGAGGGTCAGGGGCTCCAGACAGTAAGCATAAGGCACTTACCGCAAGCAGTGGATGGCACCAACTTTTCAAGGTGACTTTATTAATCAATGGTTTCACCGCTAAATTATATTTTTACAGATATGCACCTATGCAACTTAATGTGGCTCTTCTAAGCAGGTGAGGACCTCCTCCTCAATGCTCTATATAAAGTGTTTGTGTTCTGTATAGTGAGTTTCCCAGTAAATGTGGCTTAATACTTTCATTCTTAGGATGTGTCTTTCTACGTGATGCAGCTACTAAATTCTGTTTTGTTTGTGGAATGACTAGCACAGGCCGATGCCCTCTTTCCCTCACTTACCAGAAGACCAATGAGCTGTTAATGAGCGGTTATCTCCATGGTATTACTGCTAAATGCACTGATGTCATAAGTATGTGGAATCCTTTTCCTTTTGAGACTGTATATCATATACCAGACTGAATCTACTTAATAAACACTGAACAACAAACCCAGCACTGAGCTTCAACTGTGTCCCACCAGCAGTAGCAGCACTGCCACCCTGTCCTAGTCCTCCTGACTCTTGTTTGGAAACATCTTCCCATGAATAGAGTTCACCTTTCCCTAGTCAATAATTGGTTCACAGACATCCTCAATAGGTCTGCTCAGACAGAGAAGCCTGCAATTTCATTCTGGCACCTGGCATGTTAGAAAAGGAAGAAAAGGTGCCCGTCAGGTGCCCAGCACTGGTGGCAGGTCTCCTGTGATGCAATCAAGTTTCAGTCACCTCATAACCCTCTAGAGACTGCCGCAGAGGTGTACTGTGAGTCACTCCTCGCCTAAGTTCAGTTGTCAACCACTAAAGAATTTGGCTTCAGCTGTGTGACAATGAGTTCTACCTTGAAAGAAAACAAAAGGCCACTTCCCCCGGCTTTGATTTGTATAGTTTTCACCCTACTGGTCATTTGATCATTTAGGTTAAGCTTTTAGGAAACATTACAGGAAAATGAATGGGAATAAGTTGATTATCATGAGTTTGAAAAAAGTTGAATTCAATATATATAAATATATATAAGTAATATACATACATATAACACACACACACACATATATTTACAAATACTAGTTTTTTGTTTTTTAAAAGAGAGGGTGTCTACAGAGCCCTGGCTGACCTGGAACTTACTATGTAGATAAGGCTGGACTCCTAACCTACAGAGACCAGCCTGCTCCCTGAATGGTGGGATGCAAGGTGGTGACCACCGTGTCTGGTTACATTACCAGCTATAACCGCAAGCAAAAATTCTGTAGAGCAGTCAAATGCTCATACTAAAGGCCGAGAATGATCTGTCTGCAGCCCTCACTGTGCACCTGAGCTGAACATATGGGGTTAGGTATGGTACCTCCACATACCTCTGAGAGGTGGGGGTGGGAGGGTGTCAAGGGCCAGTAAATCCTCAACAATGCCAAGAAAGTTCCCATCCTGCCGAAACTACTGCTGAGATTCACTAAGGACCACAAAAGCCCCGCAACCTTCACAGAACAGGATTGCGGACCCCAGCAGCCTTTTGAGCCATCAGAAAATGCTTACCTCTTCAGTGAAGCCGCACAGCACACTGGAACCACAGGGAACCGGCCGCAGGACACAATACTGGATTGTCCCTCTTGCTTAAGGTGATGCTTTCAGCCCATTGCTGTTAACAGTTGACACAAGACACCATCAACTGAGAAATGTCATTTAAAAAAAAAAGATTTGTTTAAATATGTGAGTACACTGTAGCTGTCCTCAGACACACCAGAAGAGGGCATCAGATCCCATTACAGATGGTTGGGAGCCACCATGTGGTTGCTGGAATTTGAACTCAGGACCTCTGGAAGAGCAGTCAGTGCTCTTAACCATTGAACCATCTCTCCAGCCCCCGGGAAATGTCACCTTAAAGCACTGACAAGATCATTCAACAATACTGGCAAACCTTTACCCAGTAAGGGAAAACAATCTCTTGTCCTTTTAAATCTTTTGAAATACCCTACCCTCCCATGCACAAAGTTTTGGGTTGAATTCCCAGTACCACATAAAACCTGGTGCAGTAGTTCATGCCAAGCACCTGGAAAGTAAGAGGCAGTGTCAAACCTGGGATATATGAAACAATGTTTAAAAACAAAACAAAACACTAGGTTTAATCCCCAAACTCAGAAGACAGAGGAATCTCTGAGTTCACAGGTAGCCTGATCTACATAGTAATTTCCCGGTCATACAGGGCATCCTTATATGAGACCTTATCTTAAAAATAAAAAGCCAATCCTCCCCAACCCCAAAAAAACCCACACCATACTGGTAGAACCTAGTACCAAATATAAATCAATAGTATCAACAATCTAAACCAACCTTTGCGAAAGGTCTGTCTCCCTCCATCTTTTTTATGAATTCAGAGTTTGTTAGGCTTACCTTTTAGGAACTGTTACATGAAGCACTTGGTTCTGTCAAGAGCTTGTGTGCATCCTGACAGTATGCAGCAGATGCACTTCTTAGTGGTGTCTTCAGAACGGTGAATATCCACCTATGGAGGCAAGGCAGCACCCAATAGTACTGTGCCAGGAAATCTTGGGCCAGGCTTTCACACTGATGTAATGGAGACAGGAGGCGAGGAATAAGTACTGCCCAATTTGGGGTACAAGTAGCAATCTCTAGGTCACAAAGCCCTACTTTCTCTATAGCTTACATGAGGAAACTGAATATGGGCACACATCTTGAGTCTGGTATTGTCAATGTGTACACAGGCCCCACACCCTTCAGACAAAGTCCTATTTCATCAAGAGCATGTTTGATATCAAATGGACCTCGTGCTTTCCTTGTTCCTTCCTTATTGGTCTTCTAATCTTTGCTCTGCACTCAGTAGCTAGAGTGGGGCTGAAAACCAAATGTCACCTCACAGCCTGTCTGGCCACCTTGGCACAGCCCTCAGACCTGCATCCTGAGCTCCCTCTGGGGTAAGGGTGACACAAGGCAGCAGTCATTCCCAAGTTAAAGTCTTGAGTTTATGGAGCTATTAATCCTTGCTTAGCCGAAGTCCTCCTCGGTGGCAAGTGTACCAATCACTCCATGTCAATGCAGTCAGCACCCATTTGGACAAGACAGTGGCAGGTAGTGCCCAAGCTTTTGAGTGGCACAAGATGTAGCCTGTACTCTAGCCACTGCCTCATTCTTAGAAACAATGCCGTCCCCGTCTCTAAGCTTATAAAGACATGAGTCTGACATGGCAACATGGGGGAATGAGAGAAGTCTTCACCAGCAAGAGCTCGTTGTCATCCAGCAGGAATGCTCAACAGCAGCCCTCAAACCTTCTGCCCAAGTGCCCACAAAGCGCGCTCCCATTTTCAGGTGCTGTACTTAGGTTCACTTCCATCCATATCCGCTCTGCTTAGTTATGTCTGAATGCAATCATAAAACTGCATTTGAGCACTCCTGAAGTAGTTGTCCCTGAAGCTCTTGGCATCCATGCAGTCTTGTTCAAACAGTAGTGACCCTGAAACTGCCTCATACCATGAACAAGGGGCCAGGTTGTCACCACCTCTGTGAATCTATATGGCAAGTAGTGTGGATGAGTTGCTGGAAGGAGGAAGCTTGACCATTATAGTTCCCATCACACCCATTAGCTTTCTGGCTCTACTACACCCAATGGTAACATCACCAAATCAAGAGTCCAAAGACCAGTGGAGCTGCCAATCCACTGCACACAGGAGCCCACAGTTAGGAAGAGCTCTCCTGTTCTGCACTTAACCCCACCTCCCGACACCCCCAGGCAGCCACAGATAACAAGGAGACAATGCAGGTTGTACAGGTTTATTTTCCAATACCAGTGAGACATACAAGAGCAGCGCTTTTCTGAGCAGCCCCGTGGACCAGACCACTGTCAAAGGTCGCACAAGAGGAGGACTGGACATGCTTGGCTCCTGCTCCTGGTCTTTGGTAAAGAGACTTCTGAGCACACAACATGGACTTGGCCAATACTGAATTCACTACCAGCTCCTCACTCATACTTCATGGATCCCCCAGTCCCCTCCCCACCAAAAAGACAGCCACCTCATGAAATGGCGGAGAGGCAGCTTACAAAGAAAATGAGACTTGCTCAAGGCACACAAATTTTTATACTTCATACAGAAACACTCACACAAGACGACAGACCTAAATTAAACAAGGACTCCCAACTTTCAAGTAAAAATACAGAAATGGCAGGAACCGGAATGAGGTTAGACAAATACAAAGGGCATCTACTTGATGGAACCATGTTAGGAGAGAGGCAGGCAGCAGGCATGGCTTTGTTCCCCTGAAACCTACTGTCAAAAGTAAGTCAAAAGGAGCCTAGCGATCCCCAATATTGCTTTGACAGGTGATGACCCTGGAGCCAGATCCAGAAGCCTGTCTCGGGGTTGTCCAAGGAACTCACCCATGAATCCAGGACTTAACACTGGTGATGACAATTTGTCATATGTGGCGGCAGCGCAGCCACTCAAGGCTGGAAGAGAATAGATACAAGGAACAAGACATGTTTGATCAATGGTGTCTGTGGCGCGCAGACTGCAGGAGATTCCCTGGTGACACAGGTGACAAGGCACAGGGCCAACCATAGGTCACAAGTCAGTAACTTCCTTCTCACATCAGGCAACACAGCACTCAGTGGTTTTGACAGTTGGTGCACGGAAGTAGACAACACCATTTTAATCAAGGGTGCTGAAGACGTAAACTAAGGAAGAGACGTTCATGTTCTCTGTACAATACATCCATTTACAGAATTGGCCAATACTGTGTACAACATATAAATACAGGATAAAACGTTAGGTGCATAGAGCATACTTACAGAAGCGAAAAGGTTCACTTTATACATCCAAGAATAGAGTTAAAATATAAAAATAAGAAACAGACTGCTTGGAAATGTAAAATGACTTTCACATACACAGGTGCATGGGTGCCCACTCCCACGGAATCAAATGTGACGGGTGGGTGGCAAGCAGGAGTCCCCTGCAAACATCTGTACAGTTGACTCTGAAGTCTACAGATAGCATTTCCACAGCAGACAGCCCTATTTCCAGACCCCATTGTCCAAGAAGGGCTATTCAAGCTTCCAAGAGAATCCGTGGATCCCTGGGTTACAGATTAAAGTTCCAAACTGGGTGAAGCACCAGAACCAAAGGTCAACTTGGCTCCATCAACTGGCAAATGACAGAATATGACATCAAGGTCATTGGGTGTTTGATCCCCTGGTGGGTAAAGACGGAAGTTACTTTAACCCTGTGTGGCTTCTGCAACCATCAACTCCCCAAGCTAAGCAGAAGATGGCAGGGAGGGGCAGTGGAAGACTGACATTCCTGCTTAGTTTAGGCAGGTGAGTTCCATCCATGGAGAACCCAACCTTCCTGCTTCAATTTCAAGTCCATTTGGGTGTCAGACAGGTTGCCCTGCCACACTGTACTGCCTGACTACAAGAGGTTTAGGCTGGATGGTCTTAGGCAACCATAGTGCCCCCTTCTCCCGGAATACCCTTCTGGCAAGGCTAGAAGGGTGCCAAGTGACAGAGGACTTCAGCACTATAAATTTCATGGGGAGGCAAGATTTATCTCATCTAGAGTGAGAGTTCATTATATCAGTGATATTTTGTACACAGATTTAAGATCAACCATTATTAAAATACACACACTAAATGTACAATGTTTCCAATGGCCATAATTTATTATCTCACCACAAGGCACAATACACAGAGCTTTGAAGGTCCAATGCAGTCATCATGGCAGAACGCTCCGCAGCCTTGGCACATGATCATGGCTTTCAGGCTGCATGCACACTGGAGAGAGATGCTTTCTACTGCACTGCTGTCAGTGAACATTTGTAGGGACAGTGATGCAGTGTGGCCTGTACCAAAGCTGGCTTTGTGGCTCAGCTGCACCACACCACCAGCGAGGCCTTTGGGAAAGGCGGCAGAGCTGGAGGAGTAATTAAAGCTGGTGGGACTCAGCTGGAGTTTAGAAAACTTCCCATACAAAGCCTGCTTGATGCTGAGTTGGGAGGGGATGGAAGGCGGCTCCAGGGGTTGACTGAACCCTTTCCCTGGCTCTCTGGGTAATTTCCAGAAAGGCAGGTCCACAACAAAAGGCATTCCTTGCAAGTGACCCACTAGTTCCAGAGAACTGTACCCTGCAGCTTTTCTGTTCTCTGCATCTGCTTTAATGGGATCCCTCAAAAATGTCTGCTCTGTCTTGATGCTGCCAGCAGAGACAGCTGGTGGTTTGGGCGTCCTGTTTTCCCTTGCAGTCTGCACACCATCAGGCACAGAGTTTTTGCTTGGTTCTATCTTCCTACTGGGAAACACTGGAGGGACCTCAGCAGGTAGTGGTATCTGCTCTTCAGACCTAGGGTACTGAAGGGTGGCAACTGTATTCCTAGGACCAAACAGTTTCTTCTCGCGACCACCAACATTGCTCTGATCACTCAGGGTCCCATCTGTCTGCTCAGACCCAAAGGAGAGGCTCACATTTGTGGAGGAGAAACATGGCACTTTGGAGGTAGTGTGATCTCCTAGAAACTGGCCTGGGGCAGCACCTGGATCACTGCCTTGAGACAGGGAATGGGCTTCTTTCTGCTCTTCGCAAAGGAAGGAAGAGAGATGCTCTTTGGAATCTATTTCTTCCAGGTTGCTAGAGGAAGGTGTCAGTTCTGTCACTGGATGCTGGGAGTCTGAACTTAGAACCAACCTGGCAATCTTCTGGGACATTCCAGGAGCTTTGGAGGCCTTTGCCCTGACAAGACCAGCACTTGCTCCATAGCTTTGGGCCAGAATAGACTCTTTCAATGCTTGTACAGAACCAGGGTTGCTTCTGGCAACTAGGTGATTGTCTCCCCCTGTACCTTGCAGAGTGCCTCTATCCTGGTTCTGTTCTCTAAGTGGCAGCTGTGGGGATTCAGGTTGGTTGCTTCTATGATCTGGAGCAAGAACCTTCTCCAGGGGCAAATTACCATGCAGCAGGTGCATCACAAGTGGGTTTGTAATCTCCGCTGAAGAACCAGGCTTTGGTGGGCACACAGACCGGGGCTGGCACTCAGTACTGGACAGCAGCAGGGAGTCTGGGATCTTGTGGGGGACTGCACATACTCTAGATACCCAGCTCTGAGGAGTAGCCACCCCTTCTGTCCTTGTAAGCACACTTAGGTCAGTGCTTGCCTTGGACAGTGAGGCAGATGGGTCCCAGTCCTGTTTTTCACTCCCACACAACAACCCTTTTACCACTGTGATTTCACATGCATCAACCTCACTGCTGTCCTCAGAAAAGTGGCCTTCAGAGTCAGAGGCTGTATCTGTGGATTCGTTGTGAGGACTCAGTATGTCAGAGATGCCATTCATTTCCAGTCTTTCAAGGTCTACCTGCTGACTGTCACTGCAAGTGCTGCCCATGACTCCTGGAGGAGGTGCAGTCCAGTGTGAAGCACAGCTCTCATGGTGGGGCAAAACTTCTGCATGCTCCCCAGGCACGGCAGCAACAAGGGGAACAGTTCTCTCCCACCCTTTTCCATCCTGGGGTTCCAGACATGGTGCATTTTCTCTGGCTTCTGGATAAGATTCTTTTATTACCTCATAATTTGACAGAATGGGTACCCAGGAGCCAGGACTACCAGATACAAAAGCCTCAGTTTTCAAAGTTTCTTGTCTACTCTCCCTTATGTGGGGGCCTGTGGCACCAACTCCTAACTCATCATCAGAAGGTCTATCCTGTAGGGAGTTAGCCAATGACAACTCAGATATAAAAGCAGGTGTCATATTTACAGGCTCCTTCATATTATCAAAGACCCGGTCACTTCCTCCTCCTAGTAGATCTCCCAATGGAGACTGTCCAGAACTACCCTCTGAGGGGACGGTGGGCCCTTGATCTTCACCACCCTTCTCCCAGGAAGGATTACTGGGCTCACACTCAGTCCTATCTTCTGGAAGCAACTTAGCCTGCTCTGCTAACATCTCAGCCACTGGAGTTTGGGAGGACAGAGGGGGCAAAGCCTGACAGGGCTGGTCTCCAGTGGGAGCAACAGGGGGTTGGGAGGCATCTTCCAGTCCACTTGTAAGCACACCTGGGGCCCTCTTCAACAGGCCGTTCTCTTCCTTTCCGAGAGAAGCAGAGTCCTCTCCTTTGGCTCTGACCATGGCGGCATCAGCCTGAGTGTGCTCTCCATTCAGAGGACAAGACGGCAGTAGTTGTGTTCGCTGTAGATCTGACGCACTCTCTCCAGGGTTGCTTGAGGCTCCCCTGGGCTCAGAGTGGCCACAGGCCTCACTACCATCACTACTGCTGCCGTCTCTGCCACCTCCCTCATCGATGGCCCCACTGCCACCTCCACCCGGGCCACCCCCCCCTCCGATGGCAGTGGCGGCCGCCTCTCGATTGCAGTGGTAGCCTCTCGCCCCTCGGGCCTGCAAAGCACGGGCTTTAATGTCTGCGAGGGTCCTGGCACCAGTCCAACCCCGGCAGGAAGACTCCGTGATGGGGACGATCCGGGGGCATATCTGGTAAGTGGGCCGACCTTTAGCCACCCAGGGTGGTTTGATACGTGAAAGTTGAATCTACAAGAAAAGCATAAATAAAAATTTTAACAGGGGGGTTGGGGATTTGGCTCAGTGGTAGAGTGCTTGCCTAGCAAGTGCAAGACCCTGGGTTCGGTCCCCAGCTTCGAAAAAAAGAATAGAAAAAAAAATTTTTTTTTTTAACAGGGTGACCCGACCTAGGAACTACAAAGCAAAACTGAAATTTAAGTCATCTTAGAGGTAATAGCCTAGAAAACTCATTTTCTTAACAATTATAGTAAAATGGCTACCCATGATATCAAGAGTCATTTTATGCTACATGTAAAGTCTCCCCACTTTTTAAGATTTCGTTTTTAGAATCATTCATTCATTGTATACCTGAATGCACACATGCCACAACACACATGTGCATGTCTTAGGCCAACTTGTGGGAGTCCGTTCTCTCCATCCATCAAGAGAGTCCCCATTAGATTTGGCAGCAAGCTCTTTAGTCACTGATATAAGGCTTTACATTGGCAATCCTCCTCCTGCCTTAGGCCCCCAAGTGCTGGGATTATACAGATAGGCCATCAAACCCATCTTTCAAATTTAATTTCTAATTGGATCTTATGAGTTATGAAACAATCTAACAATAAAAACATAAAACCCCAGGATTTTGACCTTGAGATAATTTTAACAAAAAAAAAGTGACTCATCTGCTGGATGGTGGCGTTGCAAACCTTTAGCCCCCGTGCTCAGGAGGCCAAGGCAGGCAGATCTCTGAGTTCAAGGCCAGCCTGGGCTACAAAGTGGGTTCTAGGACAGTCAGGGATACACAGGAAAACCTCTCTCTGGCAAAACAAAATAAATGAAGAGGAGGAGGAGGAAGAGGAGGAAAAGGAAGAAGGGGAGAGGAAGAGAAGGAAGAGGAGGAGGAAGAAGGGGAGGAAGGGGAGAGGAAGAGGAAGGGGAAGAGGAGGAAGAGGAGGAAGAAGATGAGGAGGAGGAAGAGGAGGAAGAAGAGGAGAAGGAGGAGGAAAAGTGTATTTTTCTAAGTCAGTCAATTAAAGCTTTCCTAAATAAAGTTTTATACACCACGTAATTCATGCCAGGGCCAAGGAGCCTCTACTTTATGCGTGCCCCTGCCAAATGAACTCATACTCCTCAGAAAGAAATCTGACACATGAGACAGTAAGTGCCAAGTATCTTACCCGGATGGGCGGGACTTTGGGCTCCTCTTTAGTGGGCTGTGGCTTTTCGGTGTGAACACTTTCAATTGTGTTACGAAAGGACTGACGATCTTCAAGCCGGGGCTTCTTTTCGGGAAAGGATGCAGAGGCTTCCTGCTCAAAGGATTTCCTCTTCTGATCCTTTGTTTCTTGATCCACACTGTCCTGAGGTAAGGTAGGGGTTCTGTCTGGAGATGCAGAGGCACAGGCCAAGTTGTCCATTTCTGTTTGTATCTGGGAAGCCACAGGTTCACTTGGACACTTGGGACCCTCCTGTCCAGATGCTGGGGAGGACACATCTGGCCCAGGGGGACTGTTCACCCCTGGTGAGTCGGTCTTAGCATCTTTAGAGAGTGAAACATCGGGTGCAGCATTTGCATCTTTAGCAACCCCTGCTTGTTCTGGCTCCTGTTTTTTGTACAGATTCCTTCTAGATCTGGTTCGGAGATCTGGCCGAGAACGTTTCTTAAAATGCCCGTCCCGTTGACGGGTGTTGGGCCCACGCTGTGGCCGCACTGACTCCCCTGAGACACAAAAGCCACTCTTGATTTTGGCCTCCTCCTGGTCTTCTTTCTGCTGCAGTGATTCTTCTTTGGTCAAACCCAATCTGCAAATCAAACTCACATCATCAACTACAGGCCAGAGAGTGTTTCTCTCTTATTTCTGGAACAATACACACCCAGATAACTTCACTAGAATGAAACAAATCTGCCTACTGCATAGCACTAAGCGCAGAAACCACAATAGCTCCCTGGGGGTAATAGTGAAGTGAGTCACCTAGTCATTCCCAGGCTTTAGGGACATACTCTACCTGTCCTTGGTATACAGGGCATTCTGAGTATCTCTAAGTCCCTTAATAAAACAGCATGTTTGTAATATAACCTATCTATATGCTCCTGGATACTTTATTTTTTGTTTAGTGTTGCTAGGACTCCAATCCATGGCCTCCCACATGCCAAACAAACAGACTTACACTCTACCACGTCTTCTCCCAGAGGCTTTAAAAAAAAGAAGAAAAGGAGCTTTCCCAGCATCATGTCTACAGATCTAGCCTCACTGAGTGTGATACTCGGCAGTAGTTAGTCCTGTGTTCATCAGTGCACAGAGAGCCATGGTTTCCTCCTTAAACAATCATTAGTTTGTTCAAACTATGCATACAGAAGTGCAGATATGAGTGGCCACTGTAAATGGCAGGTATTTGGACACCAACTGCCTATGTCCCAACAAAATGCCCAGAGCAGAACTCATACTACTGAAGGCCTTACTTCTGTCCATAGTAATCTTCAAAGAACTTTTCCTTCCATTGTTCCACCTTCTTCTCCTTTTCCATTTCCTGTCTTAGCCTGACTTGCATCTCATGAGTGAATTCACCTAAAGAGAAAAATGACTTCCAGTTAATGAATTCTGGATACTAAAGTATCTGTTCTACAGACATTGAAGTCTTCTAGTTCCACAACAAGCATTTTATTGTTTGGTGTGTGCCCATACACTCATGTGGAGGGCAGAGGATAATTTTGGGAATTATCAAGGCTGGTTTGCTTTAAAGATTTATTTTTATGTATGTGTCTGTGTATGCCATGTGCTGAGGCTAGGAAAGGGTAAAAGACCCCACTGAGCTGGAACACGGGTGCACCAAACTAAATACGTCTTCTGGAAGAGCAGGGTGTACTCTTAACTGCTGAGCCATCTCTACCCAGATGTACATATTTTGTTTGAAATAAGATCTTTCACTAGCCTGGGACTCACTCTCACTACTCAGCCTAGGCTATCTTGGCAGTGAACCTCCACAAGCTGCTGATTCCCACCTACTCAGTGCTGGCCGTGCTACTGTAGCGCATGTACAACAGGCTACCACTAGGTTTTGTGTGTGTATGTGTGTAGAGGGGGAGCATTCGGGGATTAAAATCAGGCCTTTATGATTACACGGTAAGCAGCTTACCAACGGGACCATCTCCTCCAGCTCCTACAAGGCAGTTTTTAAAAAACAAAACAAAACAAAACAAAACAGAGAATTTGACTCCTAACTGTCAGTGGACCTCCCAGAGCATACTTCTAACTCAGGACAGAACTAATAATTCTATCTAAGAGAGAGCTACTCCTCTATCATCAGTCCAAAGCAAGCAACACATTCATCAAGACAATGAAAAACAAAAGACCATTCTCGAAGTTTATCTTTGGGCCTGGCCATTTGGTGGCATCTGGGAACCTGGATTTAAAGTACTCTCACCACCCTAAGTGATGAGTGGCTCATTATGCTCTCGATGCTAACAATATTATTCATGCTAAAGACACCTGCTTTCTTTTTAGGAACTAACGCCTTATATTAATACCTCTTGATAAACAAGCTGGTGAAAAATGAACAATGAATAGAGCTTTTAGAACTAGCAATGGCTTCCAACAGAAGCAGCCCCTAATAAAACCCTGGGTACCAGGGCTTGGTGGTTAAGAGTTTGGCTCCAAGAATCCATGTTAAGTAATTTACAACTAACTACCTCTAAGGGAAAAGAACACCTATGGCTTCTGGAAGGACTTCAACTCTTGTGCACATATCCAAAGACACACATACTCCTAATTAAGGAGCAAAACAAAACAAAATCCCGTGTGCTAAGTCTACCAAAATTCTCTGGTAGACTTTGTTTTTTTTAAAAGATTTATTTATTATATATACAGTGTTCTGCTGGCAGCTATTATCTGCAGGCCAGAAGAGGGCACAAATTTACATTACATTACAGATGGTTATGAGTCACCATGTGCTTGCTGGGAATTGAACTCAGGACCTCTGGAAGAGCACTACTCTTAACCGCTGAGCCTTCTTTCCAGCCCCCTGGTAGACATTTTCACACCATCACAATTTACTTCTGAGGTATTCATTTATGTCCTATGATTCAATCCACAGAAGTTTCAGAAACCTGGGCCTGGATGTCCCTGTACCTGTGTGCCTTTTTCCATTGACAATCTTACTTTATATTGTTCTGCTGTAATAAACCCCACCTCTCTACATAAACTGTCAAAATTAACAAAACTCAGGGGGTAATCTTGGATCCTCTCCACACATTCACTGTGAAGCTACTATAGAGAACTAAATTCAGAGAAGTTAGTATCTACTCTAAGTGACTATGGCAGAAAGAGAGCATGGCGGCAATGAGTATGTCATCTTGGGGCGCTTTTCTTCGCACATGCACACAATGCCATTACTGAAAGGTATAGGTATATACAGTTTTAGTGATAAAAGAACATATATAGAATGAATACTCCTAATATGTCGTGTTTTCAGAGCAATGTGTCCTATTAATAACCACCACTAGTACAACGAGCAAGCCTACCTTACATTAATATCTTCTCAGAAAAAAAAAGTGGTGAAAATAAACACGTGGATTTTACACACTTGATCTTAGCAAAAGCCTGAATTACGAAGTGCTTAAGTTGTTTTCTTTTCTTGATGAGTATGGGTGTCTGATGCATGTAAGTCCATGCACCATGTATGTGCCTGGCGCCCTAGGAGGCCAGAAGAGGGCATTCGACCTCCTAGAATTAGAGTAACAAGACAATTCTGAGTTTCTACGTAGGTGCTAAGAATTAAACCTGGGTCTGCTGGAAAAGCAGGAATGCTCAACCTCAGAGCTGCAAAATAACCACACACAACAGCTCTCTCAGGCCACATGCTATGGAATCTACTCACCTTCAGCCAGGCGTTCCCTCCAGCTCTGAGCTGCATGGGTGAAAAACTCATTATTGAGTGCACTGCTGCTGAGGCGCAACAGGCCATCCGTCCCCACCTAGGAGGGCAAAGGATAAGACAGACACAATAAGGCGACTTGAGAGAACAGGAGCCCGCGCGGGCATCGACCAAGAGGAACTGTGCACAGGCACCTGTCTATCCACTTCAGGCAGGAGGAAGAGGAGTTGCTGCTGGAAGTGTGATGGCAGGGCATGGAAGGTCCGAGAGTTTATCAAAGCACGAAGATTGGTGTTAACAAGAATGGACCCAGGCGTCTCAAAATCTACCTCTTCCCCTCTGTTGCGCTTCATTTGACCTGTGATTTTTTGGAAGCAAGAAGTAAGGATTTTTAGTTTAAAGGGGGAAAACGTCCTGAGAGAACAACCTCTCAGTCCTGCAGAGAGCCCTTTTACAGACAGAGAAATATGTGCCTCCTTCTCACCTGTGGCTGGCTTCCGGAAGCCTCTCAAGAGAGGGGCAGGGTCCCGAGTGACCTCAGCCTGGCTTCGAATAGCACTGTTGCCCAAAGCCAGAGAGCCGCTGCTGCTGCTGGATGGACTGCCACTCTCACCATCTGCATGACGGCCTGAGAACCCTGAAGGCACAGCACTTCATTGTCAGAAGCATCATAAGCTGTACTCGTGGCTCTCAGACAAGCTTAATTCTCCCAGCACTCGCTCCCTGACATGCTGCTGTCAATAGAGGGATGCTTCTGGCTCCCAGCCCTGAGTTGGCAGGGACCATTACCTCATGGTCTGGCTTAAAATATCACTAAATAATGCCAAACCACTGGCAGAGCCATCCATCATCAGATGTTCATGGCCAACCCTAGAGTCAAGAAGAGGGTTCATGGCAAAACCCAGCACAAAGCCCTAATCACAATACAATACAATACAATACAATACAATACAATACAATACAATACAATACAATACAATTCAATTCAATTCAATTCAATTCAATTCCACTGCCTTCCCGGGTTCTCAAGGCTTTTTTTGGACTCAGTAACTCTACCGGCATCACACTGTTAAGTCAAAAGTTGCTGACAGAGATAGGTCCCCAGGACCCTAGGAAAAAGGACCACAACCACTGAGACTATACATACCCGATGCAGGTTCCACGTGGGCCCCGTTTACCTTCAGAGGAGTCAGAACAACACGAGGCAGCATGACCCCAGTCCTTTTCTTTTGTTTGTTTGCCTGTATTTCCAGAAGGGATTTAAAAGAAACAAGGAGTCCATCTGTAGGGTGCTACAGCATTCCTTTAGCTCTGCCCTATTCATTCATGTCAAGGGCTAGTGATGTGACTCAGTGTCTAAACGAACTTCTTCCTGCACAAACCTGATAACCTTTTTTCAACCCCAAAATCCTAAAGGGGAGGAAGAGAACTGACTCTCCAAAGCTGTCCATTGATCTCCACTGCTGTTGCAAGTGAACACACATATACACACATATAAAATTTCAAAGTTCATGTAGGGATTGGAGAGATGGTTCAGTAGTTAAGAACACTGTCTACCCTTCCAAAGGATGTGGGTTTGATTCCGTGCACACACATAGCAGCTCACACCCATCTGTAGCTCTAGTTCCAAAGGATTTGATTCCTTGGTCCTAATCTAGACCCCACCCCCCCCCCCCCCCACCCCCCCCACAAACTCTGCACATACACACATGTAAGCAAAACATTCATACACATAAAAGAAAAAAAATCTTTAAAATCCAGTTCACACGTACACAAGAGCTCCCAGGCAATGTTAGTACAGGTATGGACCAATGTCAACGCACTAAGCATTCCCCTTAGCTGGGGGGTAAAAAAAGAATCAGACACTGTTGTCCCCATCCTAGAGATAAAGGAACTAGTCACAGATGGAGGTGACATGGGGCTGAGGATGTAGCTCAGTGGTAGTGTTTGCCTAACCTGCAAAGTCCTGGATTCAGTCCCTAGCACTGTAAAACAATGAATTTTACTCTCTCCATTCTTCAAATACATCTCTTGACACTCTGCTGAAGACAGACAAACCCTGTCACATGTCTGCTTTCATCCACACAATTCTTCTATCCTGTCACTAATGAGCCCATTACCTGTGAGGAAGCCCTGTGGCTGTCCCTGGGATTGGAGAGGGACCTGCTCTGAGACTCTGTAGAGCAGGATGCATTTGAAGATGTTTCATCCAGAGACACTGGAAGACAAGAAAACCAAAGCTGAGCCCCTTGGCACTGCCTGTCTTTTCCTGACTCTTGCTCTAGCACTTACCATCATTTTCACCACTCACAGTGCTGGCTTCATTAGACCCACAGCTTTCCACATCAGCGGAGTCCTCTGGTTCTTCTCCATCCAGTGTAGCTACATTTCTAGACCACTGCACAGCATCTTTCTGTGACAGAAAAGTTAAAACTCAGGTGAATAAAACCTTTCAAATCCAACGAGCACAGTAAACATTCCTAAATACATGCTTTTTGTTTATTTCTTTGTTTTTTGAAAAGCTAAGAGGACTCTCGTGCTCATTTCCTCAGATGTTTCTCAGCAGTTGCTATCAGTAAAGGATGCAGAGGGAAGGGCTAGAAAGATCCAGAAATTTCTCCATAGGCTTAGAGTGGAGTCCTATTGTCAATCTAATGCTGGACCCTGCTTCAGGCTGAGGGATACCAGGTCTTTTCCATTACCACTGAACAGTGGATCAGAGGAGATCAACTGCTCCTTGAAGCAGCCATCTCTGGGACACTTAAAGCACAGTATGGTAAAAGGGCTGGTTTTACCAAAGCAAGTCAGATAATTAGGTGACCTTCACAGTAGGCTCTGCAGAGAAGAGTAATCAGGTGAACCAAGGTGCTGGCCATGTGAGGACCTCTGGGTACCCCCCTGCACAGATCAGCTCAAAGGCCCCTGGAGCCCAGAGAAACACCGCCAAAGACAGTGCAAGCACACAGAACGTATGCTTTTGAAGATGGGTTTGCAACTTCCTCTATGACTGTTCCACTGATCCTAAGATTTAAAATATCATTTTCTTTTTGAGAAAGTATAGTTCCAACTTGAACTCTTAATTCCCTTGTCTCTACTTCCTCCTCCCAAATGCTGGGGTAACAGGCATGCACCATCGCACGCAGGCACGCACTCACACCCCAAAAACGAAAACCAAACCAAAACAAAAAAGTTTACCAGCTCTCTTAAACACTCCCAACAGTATTCACTGTGAGAGCTCAGGTCCCTCATAGTCACCAATATTTGGTATTGGTATTTCCATCCTATGGGCAATGGTATTTCATGGTTTTAATTTTTTTTTAAAGATTTATTTATTCTATATTAAGTACATTGTTGCTGTCTTCAGATCCACCAGAAGAGGGCATCAGATCTCATTACAGATGGTTGTGAGCCACCATGTGGTTGCTGGGAATTGAACTCAGGACCTCTGGAAGAGCAGTCAGTGCTCTTAACCACTGAGCCATCTCTTCAGCCCATGGTTTTAATTTTTATCTCCATGTAAACTAAACCTCCCAACTTATAAATAAATAAAACTTCAAAAAAACAAAAACAACAACGGGGCTGGAGAGATGGCTCAGTGGTTAAGGGCACTGACTGCTCTTCCAGAGGTCCTGAGTTCAAATCCCAGCCACCATATGGTGGCTCACAACCGTCTGTAATGGGAACTGATGCCCTCTTCTGGTGTGTCTGAAGACACCTACAGTGTACTTATAAATAAATAAAACTTCAAAAAAACAAAAACAACAAACCTCCCAACTATGTTGCCGATGAAACCTAGGATCACCGTTAGTCAACATCTCAGTCTTGTTGGGCATTTAAAAAAAAGTCCTCATTAGTTATTCCCTGTCTTCCTATTTAGGAGTTAAGACTAAATCTCCAGAGA
Organism: Rattus rattus; assembly: GCF_011064425.1. NCBI lineage: Eukaryota > Metazoa > Chordata > Mammalia > Rodentia > Muridae > Rattus > Rattus rattus. Next base: position 132,716,254 of record NC_046158.1, on the reverse strand, counting down.
CCCTGTCACAGAACACCACAGGCATCTCCATGCAGTGTTTTGCTCACATTTACCTATTACTTATCTGTATCATTTTACAAAAATCCTTTATCATGTTTTAATTGACTGGGGGGCAAACACATGGGAGTTAAGGTTACCCCCTTTTTTCAAGGTTAGCCCTCTCCTTCCACTGTGTGGGCCCTAGGATAAAACTCAGGTCATCGAGTTTGGCAACAAGTGCTTTTCACCAGGCCCCATATATGCTTAAATATTTAAGTATCAACTAGGTTAGGAGAATTGCAGGTTCGAGGTTCACCTGGGCTACATAGCCAACTCCAGGTCATCAAATAAAAATAATAAGCAAGGCCCAGAGAGATGGCTCAGCAGTCAAGAGCATGTGCAGCTCGTCCAGAGGACCCACGTCCACCCAGCACATGCAGTGTCTCGAAGCTGCCTGAGTCTCCACACACCTGTGGCCTCTGTGGGCACCCACACGTAATTTTAGGAAAATGAAAATCCCAGGTAGGATTTTCTAAAAAGTACTCTTTTTAGAAGGGAAATTGAGGACCATTCAAATTACAAATAACTAAACCCTAAGAAGACCCAAACCCTTCAACAGTTCACCACAGTTCCATACCAGTGCATGATAAGAAGACACAAGATTAGAAGACAGGCAGCAGAGAATTCTATATCCACAACTAAGATTTCAGAGACTCAGATCATACTGTGAGGGTAAAAAACACATGCAAAATTCAAGTCACATAGTTGGAAACATAGTTCAGTTGGTGAATGCTTGCCTAACATCAGTGATTCTCTGCAACCTGAACACTTGGGAGGTGAAGGAAGAGGACCAGGTGTTTGAGGTCATTCTTTTTTTTTTTTTTTTTTTTTTTTGGTATTTCTATGTATTTATTTTATGTATGTGAGTACATTGTCGCTGTCTTCAGACCAGAAGAGGGCATCTGGTTCCACTACAGATGGTTGTGAGCCATCATGTGGTTGCTGGGATTTGAACTCAGGATCTCTGGAAGAACAGTCGGCGCTCTTAACCCCTGAGCCATCTCTCCAGCTCTCCACCCGCTCCCCGATATAGAAAAGCAAAACCCCAAACCCCAAACATCAGGATAAGGTATCTTTAGGAAGCAAGGCCCCTGTTCGGTCCCCAGCTCCGAAAAAAAAAAAAAAAAAAAAAAAAAGAAAAAAAAAGAACAGGATAAGGGCAAAAGCTCTTTTGTAAGACAGGGTCTCACTATATTGCTCTGGGTAGCCTGCAGACTATGTGACCAAGTTGGCACTGAATTCACAGATCCACCAGCTTCTGTGAATTCTTCCTTCTCCAGGATCTAGTCAGGAAAGTACACTCTTCATCAGGAAAATTTCTTTTTGCAGCAGAGGCTGATAGAGAAAATCACAATCTATCAAGATGAAGAGTTGTGCAGCCCAGTCCTAGTGGGTAAATTTATCCATACCACATCTCTTATATCCAAGGTTCAGTGATCATTTTGGAAGGGGCAGAAAAATTCCAAGAGCTAGAGTTTGCTGTAAGACTTTGTCTCCTAGAAATGTCAGAAGTAGTTCAACTGGTAGGGGGAACGGACCCCAAAAAGCCCTGAGAGACCCACTGCTGCCGCTGGCCAAGTCACCATCACACCTGGGAGGAGCTGCAGTTGTCAGTGCAGGCCTGTCACCATCACCACAATCACCAGCAGTGAGGGGAAGACTCAGCAGCCAACGCTGTCCCCAACACCAAGCCAGGCTCCATTGCAACGGTTTTGTGAACAGTAAATGTAAGGTTCAATGTAAGAACAGATAAAGTTTCATCAACAGGAATGACACCAGGTAAGAAGTATTTGTACCCCAGACTGCCATAAAGAAGAACAACTCCAGGAAGTACCTTCGCAGTGTAGGAGATGGAGAGACCATGGAGTTTGATGTTGAAGGAGAAAAGGGCGCAGAGGCAGCAAATGCTACAGATCCTGGTGGAGTTCCAGTTCAAGGCAGTAAATACGTAGCAGACCTTAACCATTATAGACACCAATCACGTCGTAGGGGTCCTCCACACAATTACCAGCAAAATTACCAGAATAGTGAGAGTGGCAAAAAGAGCAGGTATCAGAAAACGCTCCCAAAGGCCAGGCCCAACAACGCCAGCCCTATCTCGGGAGAAGGTTCCCACCTTACTAGATGTGGAGACCCGATCACGATATTCTAGCCCCGCTGTGCAAGGAGAAGCGGTAGAGGGTGCTGACATCAGGGTGCAGGAAAGCAAGGTAGACCAGTGAGATAGAATATGTATCGGGGTTACAGACCACAATTCTGCAGGGGCCCTCCTCGCCAAAGACAGCCTAGAGAGGATGTGGCAATGAAGAAGACAAAGAAAATCAAGGAGATGAGACCAAAGGTCAGCAGTCATTTTAAAGTCGGTACCATGGCAACTTCAATCACTAACGCAGATGCCCAGCGAACCCTAAACCACAAGATGGCAAAGAAACAAAAGCAGCCGATCCACCAGCTGAGAATCCATCCACTCCAGAGGCTGGCTTACCTCTACCATCATCTGGTTTGGTCATCTAACAAGAAAAAATGAATATGAAATTCCAGCAATAAGATATGAACAAAGATTGGAGCTGAAGACCTTAAGTGCTTGCTTTGTGCCCATTGACCAGATCCACTAGAACTATCTGCATTATGCAACATGGGGCTTTTATTATTTTTACCTAAAGATGTCTGTTCTTGGTAATGACAAATGTATTTAAGGGGAAAAAAAAAGGTCTGTTTTTTCTCAATACACCTTGAACGGTTTTTAAATTGTTTCATATCTGGTCAAGTTGAGATTTTTTTTTCCCTTGTGGAAAGGTTTAATGAGAGAAGAAGAGTAGAAGAAGAGAGAAGTAAAGGCCAGTCATGAGCACGTGGAGGGGAGGAGGGGAAGGGAATGGGGAGAGAAGGGACAAAGGGAAAGAGGGCAAAAGGGAAAGAACAAGGAGCAAGAACAAGAGCTGAGATTTTTAAGAACTTCATTTTCAATTTGTAATAAAGTTTACAACTTCATTTTTTCAAAACAGTCAACAAACTGCAAGCACATGTTAATAAAGGTCTTAAATAAAAAAAAAAAAAAAAAGAAATGTCAGAAGCTACAACATGAAGTCTCACCAACATGACTGACTGCCTAAGCAGGACTTGAACAAGTATGCCACTAAGTGACTAGCTGAAATGGAGAAGGGAAGGCTCAGCTGGCCTCAACACTAGACAGAGGACTGCAGCAGCTCGGAAAGTCTTTCCCAGGAAGAGCACATCCATTGGGTTACCAAATGGTCAGCTCTGAAGACATTCAAACAAGTAATGTCATAGAGACTGAGCAGGATCTGGGAATACATACATGAATATATATCACACAACATACATCATACATATATACATATAAAAAAAGGAGAAAAAAAAGTCCATGAATTTGAAAGAGAATAAGTGGGAAGGTACGAGGGGGGAGGGGTTGGAGAAAGAAAAGGGAATGGGGAAGTGACATAATTATAATCTGAAGACACTTTTTAAAAATTGCTCAGCAGGGAAATGCTTCTTTTAAATAATTCGCCAGTGATTAAATGAAGTAGTTGCTAGGGTCTAAAAGGAGGGGACAATGAATGACATCACTAAAAGGTCTGTTTCTTTTAGGGGTAATGAAAATGTTCTAGAATTATACCATGGTACTGTTTATAACCTTTGAATATACTAAGAAGTCATTGAACTGGTCACTAAAGGGGAAAACTGTATGGTCTGTGAACCTTGGTTCCATTAAACCTTCATCTAAAATGTCTAATTACGTTTTAATTTTAATAAATAAATCATTAAGAATAAAATTATTAAAGCAAATTCTATGTGCACTTACAACTTCACTTTTAACATTATTTTAGATTTCTCTAGTTTATGTACAGAGTGTTTTACCTGTTTGTATGTTTGTGTACCCAGAGTTCAGAAGAGGGCATAGGATCCTCTAGTATTGGAGTTGTGAACAGTTATGAAACAAGTGCTTCTAAACCACTGAGCCCTCTTGCCAGCCACCAAATTTCATTGTTTTAAAAAAATTTTTATTTTAATGTATGTTTATTTTAATGAGTTTTGTTTGTATCCATGTTTGTGCTTTGTAAGGTTGCTTAGTACCTACAGAGGTCAGAAGGCATCCGATTCCCTAGGACTGGGGTTATCTACAGTTGAGAAATGCCAGGTGTGTGCTGGGAACCAAAGGTAGGTCCTCTGTAAGTCCAGTCAGTGATCTTAACCACTGACTCATCTCTTCAGCCCTGAGACATGACCATTTCTCTTAAATTTGATATAAAAATAGTTCTATTAAATTTGAAATTTATTTCAACATTGAGCTGTCAAAGAAAAAAGGAAATAAATACTGTTTTTTTTTCTTTTTACTTTCTTTTTTTCAGAGCTGGGGACTGAACCCAGGGCCTTGCGCTCTACCACTGAGCTAAATCCCCAACCCCAAATACTGTTATTTTTAAAGTGAGCACACTCTTATAGCAGTTTAAACAGAGAAATTTTGTGAATTTTCATTCATGACAAAAAAGGAGTTTCTATCAACCAAGAATAATTCCTCCCTGGGATTTGCAGCTCACACCTGCAAGACAAGTTTGTAGTTAGTGGAAACTGACCATGACTCACCACCCTCTAAACCCTCAAGTCTAGGTGGTTTAGAATTCATACTTTCTTCAACTTTAGAATGAGAACGGAGTAACATTATTAATACTATATTAGCACCACCTGCAACATATAATCAACTACATTTTAATATTCTTAAAACAAAACCTGTACACATACCAAGCAAAATAAACAGGTGAAAAAACTGGACCAGAGAGATGACTCAGAGTTTTCTGCCAATCTTAATGGTCTAAGAAGTTCAAGTCTTAGGACCCATCAAAAGAATGTTACCTTCTGAGACAGACAGACGGGCAGAGTGGCACACACATGTAATCCCAGCACTTGGAAGGCCGAGGTAGAAGGATGACTGACTACTTCTTGAGCTACACCAAGAATGCCAAGGCAATCAACAATAACAAAACATGCTAAAGGACTGAGGTTTTACAGCCCCACTCTTCTCATAAATTATAAAATATAAAGAAAATTTAAACAACTATTTTATCAAAGCCCAGATTCCACATGCTTGAGCATGCCACAATGTGAAAAAATAAGGCAATATTTCAATAGAGAAACTCATATAAAAAGAATTACTGTGCAGTTATTTTCATAAAAACTTATTAAAAATGTTTACTCACTTATGTTTATTTCACGTGTATTGATATTTTTGATACCTTGTATATCTATGTATCATGTACTTACTTACAGTGGCCTCAAAGGCCAGAAGAACGCATCAGATTCCCTGAAACTGGAGTTAAAGGGGTTGTGTGCTGTAAAGTGGGTGCTGGGAACCCAACCTGGGTCCTCTTTAAGAACAGACAGTGCTCTTCCCTGCTGAGCCTCTCCCCAGCCTCAAACAGTTTTTATTAAACTAGTTTTATGAAAAACCAAAAGCGCCCTGAAAAGCCTTGATAATCTGTATTAGAGATAAATGAAGACTGGTATGGTACACTATTGAACAGCAGATAAGGGAGTGAACATGCCCATAGTGCATGTTTTTCATGGCCACATATAGAAAGAAACCTGGCTGACTATGGGTGGGAGTGGGAAAGAGACACGGAAGTCAAGGTCATTTCCCACCTTCTCTGCAGGAAGGTGGCTTGAACTATTTAAACATAGCAACCAAACCATACTTCTTTTCATCCCCTGAAGCACAACAGAAATAATAAAGAGAAGGGGAGATAAAAGACAGCAGAGTAAAAATACGAACAGAATCTAGAAGATGCTAGCAGGAGGAAAAGAGATTCGGCAGGGGAAGAAGTCAAAATCTAATGCAACAGAGAAAAAGCCACTAAAATAAGCCAGACACAAGTACAAAAACCAAGGATACAGTGGTTGGGGGATACATGAGCCACTGTAGATAGAAGTAAAACACAGAGCTACCAAAAATGAGAACTTGCTGTTGTTTTGGACAAGCAGATTCCTCAGGTCACCTCCTTGTCACTCAAGTAAGACTCTTCCAGCTCTGGAAGACCTGATTTATGTATGTTCTAGTTACTCTGAACACAAGAAATTCTGAAAGACGACAAAAGGCACAACCCAAGGAAGTTAGGCACCACACTCTAAATAGGAACAAAGACAATGTACAAAGTAGCTATGTTCCTAGGGTGGCTTCCAGAGATCCCCAAACACCGTACCTGTTCTTTGCTGACTGCCAAGCATTCAAAGGACTGTCAGGTCCAGTAGCCTAAGCCTGTATTCCCAGCTACTACAGAGGCTGAGGCAGAGGAACAGGGGGCGGGGGTGAGGGGTATGCCAAGGCTCTAGGTTCAATCCCCAACACCAGAGACAGAGATGGAGACGTAGACAAGGAGCAGCAAGGTACCAAATTGCTCTTCCTCTTGAAAAAAATTAACAAAGCACATCTTCAAGCACAAATAACTAGGGAGCCCCCTCAAACCATGTAGGTTTCTACTTATTCTGGTCACTCAATGCTCACAGCACAGAAACCATCAGTTCTCTCAGTATGAAGGACTCCCCAAGGACTAGCAGATATTTAAGCACAGCTGTGAGAGGAAAGACGTCCAAAATTAAACAAGCAGAAGGAGAAACTGAAAGGAAGAGGATAAATCACCACAGTAAACACTCTCTGAGAGCTCTACCCCAAGCACAGGAGGCTGCCATGGAGAAGCAGAAGCACACACTGCCTGTCAGAGAGCTGACTGTTCCTGCAGGGGCCTGGGCAGTCCTAGCACCCACGCGGCAGGTCACACCCAGGCATAGCTCCAAATTCAGGATGTATATGAGATACAGGTGATGAGCCAAACACTTACTCGCATAGAAGAAGTAAGTCTAAAAACATAAAATTAAAAAGAAATGACCAAAAAGAAAAACAGGCACTAGTTACAGAAGTCTTGTTTTAAACAAACAGAAGGCCCAGAAAGAAAACAAAAACAAAAACAAACCAAGAAATTGTACTCAAAGGCCAGGAAAACAGCTTAGGGGCTGGCCTGATGACCTTGGTCCAATTCCTGGGACCTAAAACAAACAAAACAAAAAACAGAAAAAAACTGTATCCAAACGAGAAGACCCAAGTTTCCAGGTTTTATTATTATGGCAAGCGGCCCACTCTAATGAATAAAAGATATATGTCGTATTATATTACACAATTTCAAAATTCAGAGAACACTTCACACACTGGCACCTCTCTGAAGCAGTTCTGGAGAATGAAATGTGAGTAAAATCAAGATGCACAGAGACTGCTCATTAGTAAGGGATACCGCGCTTAGCAGAGGGCAGAGCTCTGATCACTCAAGTCAGGTGGCTCACAACTCTCCTAACTCCAGCTGCAGGGGATCCGAAGCCTTTGGCTTCTCCTGGTAAACACATTCATGTACATTGGCCCATAATTAAAAATAAAATTCACCTTTAAAAAAAGTAAGCAAAGGTAAAACTTTAGGACTCATCCAAAACTCCTAATACAGTGTAGAATATAGAATAAAAAGGTGAAATAGCAGCTCACCTCCCACATACCTGTTTCTCAAAAAGCAACTCTATTCACATGTGCTCTGTATAAATGAACTACATGGAGAATGTGCACAGAAAGTACAACAAACTGAATCGTATGAGCTCAGGAAAGAAAAGGAGAAGTGAAGAGAATTCCAAAATGAAGATAAAGGAAGCCTTCACATGAGGGTTGGAGAAGGCTCAATGGCTAGGAGCACTGACTGATTTGATTCCCAGCACCCATATGCAACAACTGTCTGTAACTCTAGCTCCAGGGGATCTGACGCCATCTTTCAGCATCTATAGGCAGCAGGCATGAAAAGCAGTACAAAGATGTGTGTGTGCAGGCAAAACACTCATAAACATAAAATAATAAAAATTTAATACTTTAGAAAACAGCTATGTGAATACCAACAAAGTAACCAACTGACCCCAATGTGCCTGGGTCAGCCGTGAAAGTTCTGCCGCAGAGAAAGCAACCCCTTAGTCTGGGCAGACAGGAGTGCTGCCATCCCCTACAAGAGCTCCATACTGGAAACAAGAAAATGACAGTCAGGCTGAGGCCCAAATCTTGGGAAGGAAAAAAGGAAAGGAGGGAGGGAGGGGGAGAGGGAGGAAGAAAGGAGGAGGAAGAAGAAAATCAGCAGGATGGCTATACAGCCAGGGAAATTTACAGTTGCTGGGAACACTGGGCTTCGACTCTTCTCAATGTAACCTATTTTGTTTTTTTTATTCCCCATCTTTTTTTTTTTTTTTTTTTTTTTTTGGCCACAGGGTTTCTCTGTGTAGCCCTGGGTGTCCTGAAACTCAGCCAGCCTCAAACTCCTGCCTACTCCTGCCTCCCAACAGCTGGGACTAAAGACATGCACCAACAGCAGCCAATATTTTATTTTTAAACAGAACAGATAATCACAAGAGTCTAAACCATAGCCTAGGGTATTTAGTCGAGTGTCACTGGTCCTTTCCCTCCTTCACCATCTCACTCCAAGTCTTCATTCCACCCCTCCAGGAATGGAATGGCACTGCTTACTTTTCCTAGTATGGTTTTTGTGCACCGATGATAATATACCCATCTATTTCATTCTGTCTCTGTTCCTAGTCATACACTCCCTGAAATGCCTATAATAGACAATACTCTGCATTTTTTTAAAGTATAGAATAGAGTTTATTCAGGGCATGGGGAGGGGGATTAAGAGGGTAGTAGGACAGAAAAAGAGAAAGGGAAGTAGAGAAATAAAAGAGTAGAGGAGTAGAGGCCAGCCATGAGCACGTGGAGGGGGGTTGGGGAATTGGGAAAGAAGGGACAAAGGGAAGGAGGGTAAGAGCAAGAGCGCATTTTTGTTTTTAAAAATATATTCTAGGAAGTCACATTATGATTGCATTGGCAGATTTGTAATTTTCTTCTCAGTTGCATAATACTCCACAATATGAATGATAACGTAGCAAGTTTATATAACCGCTCCATAGGACACATAGTGGCACTTAGATAATCATTCATATTTTGCAAAATAGGCCTTGGGCTGGAGATAGCTCAGTGGGTTAGAGCACTTGTGTAAGCATGGGGACCTGAGTTGAAATCCCAAATGTGCGCCTGTAACCCATGCATGGGAGAGCAGGGCAGAGAATAGATTGCTAGAGCTTGCTGGCTTCTAGCCTAGCTCCCAGCTCAGTGAGAAACCCTGTGTTAGGCAGAGAGTAAGAGGCCATCTAACGTCTTCCTAAATGCCACAGTCAAAACACAATCTCAGTCTGTACAACACAACAGAGTGTATGAGTGTATATAAATTTCAACTTCACAAACAAAAACCAAAAAGATAAATCAAAATTTAAATTAAGAACCCTTGCTATTTTTTCTTCCAATCTAGTAGTCTTCACTTCTACTAGGTGGCACAGAGCAATCATGTGTATGAATGTGACATGCTACAGAAGTCAGAGCCCAAAAAGGGAAGACAACGCCTAAACGTGTGTCCCAAAAGGTTGTTTATAGAGCACAGAACTTAAACAGGTGAAATGACCATCCATCCATGAGGGAAGAGGAGTGCCAATCCAGTTTAGGAGTCCAATATAGAGGGATTTTAATCCAGCAACATAGCTACTCTGGCTGGAATGGACATACTGTTAGCACATACATTTAACCTTTAATCCGTAACAGTTAAGTAAGTTAGTAGAAGGAAGCACCAAGTTCAAAAGTGATCTCTAATTGAGAGGCAGACAAAGTGATAAACCAGAGAAAGACTTGACAGAATAGTGTATATGCCCAACTCTCATAAGAACAGAGAGAAAAAGAGAGGCTACTTAAGAGAACAGTGCCAAGAGAAAAAAAGAAAGAGACAGTTTTACTGGGACAGTTGTACAGAGACAGGTTGCAGAGAGAGAACAAGCTAGACACAGGTGAAGACAGACAGAATGAGCCAGAGAATGTGAAGGAGCCAGAAGATTAGAGCAGATTGCTAGTTTGTGTGAGGGCCAAGCAGAGCAATTCAGCCAGAAGCCGAGGGAGAAGCCGGATTGAATCAGTCAGCTTGGAGAGGAGTATGAGTCACAACAGCTGAACTGAACCAGCCAGTAAGAAATCAGAAAGAGCCAGAAAGGGTGAGTGGATTCAGCAGCAAGTCTCAGAAGCTGAAAACATCCTAGGCTTAAATGAAATAGTATTGAGACTAGAAGCTTCCAGGACTAGGCCTAGGTTAGCAGATGGAAGCAGTGAATCAATCTCCAGGTGACAATTACTACAGAGAATAAAAGTTGCATCTACAGTCCAAGAAGGCTAAAAAGAGGGCACTGAAGGATGTTGGGGGTAGTGTTAGCAATAAGAATAATAACAGAAGGTGGAAGGATGGCTTAAACAATAAATATACTAATATATTTGTCTTTTAGTTTATGTTTATGTGCACAAGTAGATGCTAGTGTTGCTCTCCACTGTTGTTTTAATTTCCCTCTCCCTCACCCTGCACCTGTGCATATGTGTGTGTATGTATGTGCATACAAAGAATGTATATACATCCATGCCATGGAAAACGTAGCAGTCAGAGGACATTTGGAAGTTTGTTCTCTGCCTTCATGTGGGTTCCAGGAATAAATCTCAGGTCATCAGGTTTGTGTAGCAACTACTTTTATAACCCAACCCACTAAGCCATCTTACTCCCTACTTCACCCTACCTCCCACCCCCCTTTTTTTAAAGCCAAGACCATCTCTCACCAAATCTAAAGCTACCCATTTGGTTAGGCTGGCTAGGTAGTCAGCAAGCTCCAAGGACTCGTCAGTCTCAGCCTCCCTAGTACTGGAATTACAAGTAGGCATTGCCACACCCAGTGTTTTATAGAGGTTAAGTTCATTCATTTTTTTATTCCTGGTAACATTACCATAATTTACAGGCAAAGTAATAACACAATAGGTTTTTAAAAGTCCTCAAGAATGTATAGCTAATTGATATTACACTGCATTAAGCAATGTCTGTGTATTTTTTGCATGCTATGGCTATGACAGTTCTCAAAAACAAAGGTCTGGCCACATGATATAATCACATGAGCATATTTTCTAAAACCAAGATAAATCTTGGCATGGCATGAGTTTGACTGTTAACTATTGTCTGGAAAGACTTTCAAAGGCACTATGCAGAAGGGTGTTGGATGCCCTAACTGGAAAAAACCAGCTGGGATAGCAGAAAGACTCAGGTAGCCAGCCTTGGTGGGACAGGATACCACAGGAGACAGCTGCAGAGTTACAGAGGAAAACTCTCAAATGTGTTGCTGTTCTACCTACAAGTATAGTGAAACTACCCGAGATTACATTTAAGCCAAAAGAAGTTAGAAAGGTGACTGGCCATTATACAAGACCTGGCATAGTGGTCCATTACTCAGATCAGAAATGTCAAAACAAGTCTCATGGTTCACAAAAGGAACTAACCTTGGAAGCAAGGGAAATCCTGACCTTAACAACTGAGCACCAAGCACACTGCTTCTTAGCCAGAGAGATCTTATAAAATCTGCCACGGTTTCCATATAACTTAACAAATCTTTTACTTTTTGATTTTTGAAGATTTAAAAAATTTAATGAATGTTTGGCTTGTGTGTATGGTTTGTATACTGTATGCACGTCTGCTGCCTGAGAGGCCAGAAGAGGGAATCCAACCCTACAGAAGTGAAATGAAAAGCGGTCATGAGCCACCATCTGGGCTCTAAGAACGGAACCTGAGTGCCCTGCAAGACGGAGCAGCGAGTGAGCCACCTCCCCAACGTCCCAATGACAAAGTGGGGCTTCCTTAAACGTTAGAGATACTAACACATAACACCCAAAAAGGTAAATCTGCACCATCTGACATCCAATAAAAAGTCATTGGGCATATAAAGATATGTATGTATGTTTAAAAAATTATCCTTATAGAATTGAAACCAACCCAGAAATGACACAAATGCTAGGAATAGTAGGAAAAAAACAAGAGTGACACCTGTGTTTCCCTACACTCAGAAACTTAAAGAAGAAGATATATTTTTATTGTGTGTGGTACGGGCATTTGTCTGCATGTGTACCTATCATATTCCTATAGTGCCCAACGCAGGGAATGAGCAGAGGGCAACAGATCCTTTGAAGTTAGGAGTTAAAACTGGATTTACCGGGGTTGGGGATTTAGCTCAGTGGTAGAGCGCTTGCCTAGCAAGCCCAAGGCCCTGGGTTCGGTCCCCAGCTCCAAAAAAAAAAAAGAAAAAAAAAAAAAAAACTGGATTTACCATGTGGATGCTGGGATATGAACCCTGGTCTCTGAAGGAGTAACAAGTGCTTTTAACTGCTAAGCCATTTCTTTAGCCCTTGGTTTTTGAGACAGGGTCTCCCTATATAACTCAAGCTGGTTTTGAACCTTCTTTCTGCCTCAGTCTTCTTTTCAGTTGGGATTAATCATGCAATACACCTGAGTTTAGGCACCATTTAAGGGCTAAATCATCATTCTAAGAAAAAGCTGGACATAGACCTTTGATCTCAACACTTGGGAGGTAGAGGAAGGCAGATCTGTTTGAGGCCATCCTGGTCTACAGAGTTCCAGGACAGCCAGAACTACACAGAGAAACCCTATCTTCAAAAAAACAAAAAACAAAAACCAAACCAAACCAAACAAAAACAAACAAACAAAAACCAAACAACACCCCCCCCACAATCAATCACCACCACCACCACCACAAAAAGGTTATTTTTATTTTCAATTACGTGTGTGTTTATGTATGGTGTCAGATCCCTTGGAGCTGTACTTTTTCAGTCAATGGGTATTGGGGACCTAACTCAGGTCCTCTGCAATAATAGAATGTATTTTTTTTTCTTCCCGTCCCCTCAATAGAATGTAGTCTTAACCTTATCACTAGTCCCAACCTCTACCTACCTTCCTATCTACCTAGCACCTACCTAATCTATTTGAAGGAAAAACAAAACAAAACAAAACAAAAAAACCCACTCATACGACATGATTACATTTGTTTCCATGGTAACAGTATCAGAGTGGATTTCACTATGTATACCAGGCTAGCTTGAAGAATTGGGATTTCAGGAGTGCACCTTCCTTCACTCTCAGTCTACAAGTGAATCATAAAACAAAGCCCAATGTGAGCAAATTTAAAGAAGAGTCTGAGACAGTGAGGTAACTCAGTAGGTAGAGGCGCTTCCCAATCAAACCTGGCAACCTGAGTTCAATTCCCAGGTCCCATAGAGACGAGACGAGACTCTGTCAAGTTGTCTTCTGACTCCCACAAACACACCAGGACACTCTGACATGCCTCATAAAAGAACCCAAAAGTTTTGAGTATTACAAGGCTATAAATAAAAGGGCATATAACTAGTAAATTATGGGTATGAGTGACTCATAGGCAAGATCTCTTAGATAAGGAAACAAGACAACTGAATGCAGTGTTACATCCAACACTGTGTTCTTAACAGAAAAAGCAGATGGACCGATTCCTTAAGTCTCTTCTGGCAGTAGCCGTGATGTACCAGTGTGAATTTCTTAGTTTTAAAGGTACTACAATTGTGTAAAACTGAGGTGCCCAACCTACGACACTGTAAGAAGACACTGTGGTCTACAAATGTTTAGGCATCATTAATGAACACTCTTTGGGCCACATTTATATTGGAGAGAGCTGTGTAGAGAATACACAGGAATGCTGCTATCTTTCTGATTCCCCTTACAAAAATAACGTTTTTACTTAGTTTTAAGTTAGATGTAGGGACTGAAGAGATGGCTCAGTAGGTAAACATTTGCTTTGTAGGCAGGTGTACCTCAGGTTGGATTCCCAGCACCCATGTGAAAACAGAACAAACAAAATGCAGATCTGAATCCCTTGGCTTGGGAGGCAGAACAAACAGGTGGAGATTCCTGGAGCTCATTAACCAATCGGTCTACATGAAGCAGTGAGTTCCAGATTGGGGTAGAGAGCCATGGCTGAAAACACTGAACTCTGGCTGCACACACATACACAGATACTTTCTTTTTTTTTTTTTTTTTTTTTTTTTGGAGCTGGGGACCGAACCCAGGGCCTTGCGCTTGCTAGGCAAGTGCTCTACCACTGAGCTAAATCCCCAACCCCAGATACTTTCTTTACACACAAAGAAATATACAGTCATATACATCATACATACACATGTATCCCTACCATACAACTTGGCCACTTAATACCACTTTGTTCTTGGAAAAACAAAAGGACGCTCCATACAAGACTGGTAAAGAGATAGTCATAGAATCTTCCTTGTAACAGCGCAGATGTTCTCCATGAGTGAGCCTGTCAAGTCACTATAACAGAACCCTACTAACCAGTGACAGTGAACTACTTACTATATCCAACAGCAACAGATAAATCTCACATCCAGCACACTGAGCGACAAAAGCCACATGGCAGATTATCAGAATGGTTCTGACAATGTTCTATTCTATAAAATGACTTTGCAATTCCCCTCAGTGAGAAATGTCTTCTGCTCTTTGGAGTTGACATGACTAACAGACGCTAACTAACGCCTTTTGCAGAGGCACTACACACTAAGGATGTTCTAGCATAGCTGGCCTATCCCTATTCCACGGCAAAGATCTCTCAACTCCTCACCTCCACAGTGAGAACTGCCAGATACGGGGATCAAAACTATCTGTTGCTGTGAACTACAATGTGTGACACAGAGGCTTAAGGTGTACTTACATTTTGGAGCTTGCTCTCTTGCTGCTACTGGAAACCTTTTAGTGATTCCTGTGGCAGTCTCCCAATAGCTCCAGTCAACAGCATACAAGGGAGGAGGGCTATTATATGCTACCCAACATGACATATTACCACAGACTCAGTAGCCTAAACATACATTTTTATTTCAGTGAGAATTTTGGGCACAAGCATGGCTGGAGCTCCTGCTGAGGGGTGCAAAGTTCAAGTCAGGCGTCAGTAGGGCTTACTTCCTTCCAGGACCCTCAGGACCTCTTGAAATGTATGGACACAGTTACTGTAGAGAATTTTCTATGTAGGACTAAGGTCACTCCCAGGACTTTCAGCACAGACTTGACTTTTCTGTTCCCAGTGTTACAGTCCTTGCCTCGTGGCCTCACACATGCCAACATGCATCTACAAAGCCAGCAGACTTGCTCCAATCTTCCATCTCTGAACGTCAGACCCTCATCTAACTGAATCAGGCCTACTCAGAAAAACATTTTTCGGTTACTGTCAAATCAAATGTGAAAAGTCTCTTCACCTTTGCTTCTCCTACGGCTGAACACAAATTACACCAATCCCCCACTCCCATAAGGAAAGAGATGACACAAGGACAAGGTTTATCAGAGATCATCTGAGAGAGTCTTCTGACACATCTAGCTTCCAGATCATCTGTGCTGACAGGGAACTAGACCATGCAACCACAGAACTATAAGTACAAAGTAACAGTTGTTCTACACATTCATTAAGTTCT
This sequence comes from Rattus rattus, assembly GCF_011064425.1. NCBI lineage: Eukaryota > Metazoa > Chordata > Mammalia > Rodentia > Muridae > Rattus > Rattus rattus. Next base: position 132,700,773 of record NC_046158.1, on the reverse strand, counting down.
GGGACCGCTTGCTGCACAGCTAACACTAAGTGAAGCGTGGTGGTGTGCACCTATACTGTGCTCCATCACTAGGACCTTTAATCCTGTACTAATCTGAGTCATATATCTAAAATTGTCTCAAAATACACACCAAAACCAAACAAAACTCCCCTAAACAAAAGGGTCGAGGGCTGAGAAGCTAATAGCAAACACACAAAAACTTGTTTTTAAATGATGTATGTATGTATGTATGTATGTATGTATGTATGTATGTATGTATATGAGTACACTGTTACTGTATTTAGACACACGAGAAGAGGACATCAGACCCCATTACAAATGGTTGTGAGCGACTCCCAGGTGGTTGCTGGGAATTGAACTCAAGGCCTCTGGAAAAGCACTCGGGGCTCTTAAACATTGAGCCATCTCTCCAACCCCACACAAAAACTTTTAATATACACAGAATCAAGGGAGTCAAGCATCAGGCCAGATAACTTTACCAGTGGACCAATAATTCCAAAATAGAAGGCACAGATAGCATAATTTAAAACTAAAGATTAAACATGAAGCTTCAACTAGTGAATGCATTTTTTCAATGGACTCCATCAATCCTACAGCACAGCCAACATTCTGAGGTCATCTTTCCTTGTACAGATGTTTCAAAGTTACACTGATGAACAGACTTTAACAGACTTTGTGTAGTTTTAGCAAGACATAAAAGTAATTTGGTTTCACTACAGAGAAGCAAATGCAAAGAGTACTACGGAAACAGCAGAACTGACAATTTTAAACTGACGGTAAAATTCCTTATCAAATACACTGAAAAAAGAATCCAACACAATTTTAGGGCTGGAATGCAGGTTAAGATGGCAAAGTTGCCTAGCACACAAAGCCCTGGGTTTACTTATCAGCACCATATAAATTAGCCAGGGCAGCACAAGTTTAAAATCCCAGTACTCTACATAAAGAGGCAGAAAAACTGGAAGCTCAAGGTCATTCTTAACATGTAGTGACTTAGAGGCCAGCCTAGGAGGTCCCACCCCACCTATATTACCCCTGGTGCCAAAGAAAGTAAGGTGGGAGGAGAGGAGGAAGCAGTACAACCATAACTGTATTTCAGGTGTTCATCACTGACCCATTAAAAAGAGACAGGTAAAGAATAAACTGAATTTCTGGGAGAAAAAGTGTTTTATTTTTTTTAAAAACTGGGGATTTGGGGACAGCGAAGTCAATAAAGGCCTGAATTCTATCACAAGGACACAAATTAAAAGAGACAAATAAAACACACAACTACCCTCCCAGGACACACCTTTAAACTCTGAGCTAACTGAAGGCAGGTGTCTTGAGTTAGAGGTCAGCCTGATTTATCTACATGTAGACTTCCAGGCCAGCAGAGATACATGGAGACCTTGTCGCAAAACTGAGCAAACCATAAACCTAGGCAAGTCGGCATGCACTTCAGACCTCAGTTCTGGGGACAGGAAGAGAGGTAGACCCCTGGGACTCACTGGCCAGCCAGGCAAGTTTCACTTGTTGAGCTCTAGGTCAAGGGTATGGTTTGGTGCAAGGGGTGAGGATGGCACCAGAGAGAAGAAACCCAAAGTCCTTCTTTGGCCTCTATAGGCATAAGTGTACCTGAATACCTCTGGGTAAAGTAGTAAAACAGACATGGATGGAGTTAACAGATTTAACACTACTAGAAAAAAAAGTTATCAGCAGGAACAGTCCAAAATAGGAAAAAAAAAAAAAGTTTAAAGCAAAATTGTAGGAAATCAAGGAATTGTGGGACAATTTCAAACAGCCAACATATAAGTAATTAAATCTCCAAATGGAGGAGGAGTGGATACAGAATCTCAAGAATTAACCAATGTCATTCGAGCAGGGAAACAAAATCTACACCAAGAAATAGGGAAGCAAACTGTGCTAGGCTGCATCACAATCGGATTGTTAAAAATAAATAAGAAAATCTTGTGGGGTGGAGCAAAGTAGCTGAGCCTCCATAAAAAGGCATCTGCCACTGAGCAGTACAGCCTGAGCTCCATCCCGGAACTCACAGGATGGAGAGAGCCAAGCCCCTCAAGTTGCCTCTAACTTACAACATGCAAAGTGGCATACATGTACCAGCACCAAGCAATCTGCCCACACACATACTTTAAAATTCTATAATTTTATGTGTATGAGTATGTTATCTGCATGTATGTCTGTGCCCCATGCATATATACATGGTGCCCACAAAGGATAAGAAAGGGTGTCATGTCTCCTGCAACTGGAGTTACAGATGGCTATGAACTACCATGTGGGTAATGGAACTCAACCTTAGTCCTCTACAAGAGCAGCAAATAGTCTTTAATGGTGAATCCTATTTTTTTTATTTTTAAATCTTAACATTAACTAGGAAGGCCAAAAAGATGTTACTCATTGAGAACAATTAAAACAAGATTTCTCATCATAGATCATGGAAGCCACAGTGAAAAAAGTCTTTTAAAAAAAAAAAAAAAAAAGTCTACATAAAAAATTCTCTATCAAGCAAAGACAGCCTATAGGGGAAAACATTTTTTTTCAAATACCCAAAGCTTAAAAATATACCTATAGATCTATACTGTAACAAAATAAAAAGTCCTCTGCAGAAAGAAAAGGATACCAGAAAGCTACATACAAGTAAAAAAGAACATATGAAATGTTGTTCTTGGGCAAACAAAGATTTTACTAGCTGTTAGGAGTACATGCTGGTCCTCTGGAGGTTGAGTCCAGTTCCCAGCACCACTATCAGATGGCTCACAACTGCCTTTAACTCCAGCTCCAGAGGACTGACACCTCCTGTGACATTTGTCAGCACCTGCATATATGTGGCATATACACAGACACACAAACATCGACATAAATTTTTTAGAAAAAGAAAAAAGTAAAACTGTCAGTCTCTGTACTTTGGAGGCAGAAGGTCATTCTCAACTACACAGCAAGTTTGAAAACAGCCTGAATTACATGAGACCTCGTCTTGTTAAAAAAAAAAAAAAAAAAAAAAAAAAAAAAAAACCACACAACTGTCAAAAAAAAAATTGAGTAAAACAAATTGTAACAAAACATGGTATCTGTAAATTCACTGTACACAAAGTAAATGGATAGAAAAATACATTCCAGGTAAACACTTGAAAAGCTTCCATGCTTATAGGAAAAGGTGTAGATTGGAAGTCAGTGGAGATGGCTCACTTGGCAAACTGCCCAGTGCACAAGCAAGAAAACCTTCATTTGGTGCCCCCAGCCCTAAGAAAAAGCCTGGTATAGTCGTATGCATCTGTAACTAGAGCCCAGTGTAGCTGGTAACAGGCAGATCCTTGGAACTAGCTGGTGAGCCATTCTAACCAGTCTGTGAGCAGTAGGTTCTAAAGCTAATGTGGACATGTACTGAAATTACGTAATCATGAAATTAGCGCATTTGATTTGTTTATGCACATTCTCCTAACAATAATGCACTTGACAGCCTAGTTCCTTCACCCACATATACCCCTCTCTAAGCAAAATACCCACATCCTCAGAACCCTTCAGCCCTCCATCTTCAATGGGCTACCCGTACAACTTCCACCTCTAAACAATACTAAAGTTTTCACACACACATATGGACAGTTTCTAATCAAGTGCATTCCCAAATACTTGAGTACGAAGAATAGAAATGCCAGTCTGGCCTGAACTACTTTTTGGTGTGTGCACAGTAAGGCAAATCATGTCCATTAGTGACCTTTCAGTGAGAATCCCTATGTACACATTCTCACAACTATGCATAACTGGGTGTGCGTATGATTAGAGGACGAGGAGCACAGTAGAGAATTATATAATTTATCATTCAAAAGATAACTATTCATACTTCACTCCTTAGTACTGCCCTCCCCCTGTTCTTGGGCCCCATAAAAGAAAGCCCCAATCACCTAAGCCACTGATGCTTTCACTCATGGTCTGCTATCAATCCTGATAACGTCATCAATCCTGATAACATCTTTGTCTTAAATCTGTGTGACAATTTTCCTCCCAATAAAATTATCTTGCTTCTTTTGTAAATCTGTGTGAGCCCTTCATTTCAATTTCATGAGTAAGAGGCCAAAAACCTAAAAATGCCCATCCTGGACCTCCACTACTACTTACATTTAAGATACCCACAACATTGACCTCTGTCTGACAATGCTCATAAATGTGTGTGCACACATATACACTATATACAAACATATATTTTAGATCAAACACCATTGCCAGATACAAAGGCAATCATTTCAAATTGACAAATTTGTCAAAAAATATTTATGTGTATTATAAGCAAATTTCAAAATCTACTCAGCAAGTACAACCCCCCATTGCTGGCCAAAAGACAAACAAACAAAACGAACAGACCCATTCATCACTATGTGAACACCGTAACAGTGGCACACACATATAGGTGCCTATGAGGCACTTATAAGAACACACACTACCAGCCATAAACAAGCCTCAAAAAGTTGAGAAGATTCAAAACATACATGCCACAATGTACTTACATGTCCCCAACAAAAGAGCTCTGGATAGTCCCCAAGTATTAGGAAACTAAATACCACATTCCTAAATAAGTTAGATGAAATCAAAGAAACATAGAAAGATGTTGTCTATCGTTAATAAATGACCCAAATCCCCATCATAGAACACTGGAGAGGGGAAAAGAACAAGCTAAATTCAAATCAAGCCAAAGAACAAAGAAATAAAAATGCTATTAAGTCAACCAGACAAAAAGTAAATGAAACCAACTACTACTTCTGTGAGAAGATCACTAAAATAGAGACCATTAGCATTAGCCTGAGTAGTCAGATCAGCAACACCCCTAGTAATCACACACACCTTTACAATGGCCTTCAACTCTCCCAATAGTGTTGTTACAGGCATGCGCCACCATGCCCAGCTTTGGTGGAAATTTCTAAGTAAATCTTCAGGGTCTCAAGTTAAATACCAGGCTGATCTATATATTGAGTTAGAAGCCACCAAGGATACAATGTTAAGACTCTGTCTAAAAATAAAAGCTTAGATGTGTTAGAGTTGTAGCTCAGTTTACAGAGTACCTGCCTAACATGCATAAAATAAAAGCCCCTACTTTGATATCTAGAACTACCTAAAACCAGTATGGTAGCATACACCTATAATTACAGCAACTGGGAGGTAAAGGCAGGATGATCAGAAATTCAGTATCATCTTAAGTTACAAAGTGAATTCTAGGCTAGCTTGGGTTACATGAGAACCTACCTTGTAAACAGTAAGTAAATGACTCACTCTGAGTTCACTAGCTTTACTAGTGAATTTTACCAAACAGTAAAGGAAGCAATACTTCCCAATAATTCTTCAATAAGACTAGCATGGTATTACTATTCTTATTTGAGAATCAGACAAATGCGTAAGATATATAAACCAGTATGTCTTACAAGATGGACATAGAAATTGTTAACAGATTCTGACAACTGAATCCAACAATATAAATAAGGAAACATCACGATCAAGTAAATTTTGTCACAGAAATACAAAGAGGGTGACATTCAGACTGATTTTTAAAATCATCAGATATCTCAGTAGATGTAGAAACAAATTGAAAAGCTTGAACATTCAATCCTAGCGACAGCTAAATATTAATAGATTAATCTGGGTAAATGGGCTTAAAACTCTGTTTCGTATCATTTAATGTGTTAAGTGTCAATTTTTTCAAGTTTAGAACTATTTCCAAATTGAATGTCTTTTTAAGTGACATTACATGAAAAGCTGAGTTCAATTCCAATCAGCTCAGTTAACTGTCAGCTATAATAACCACTGTATAGGCCGAGGTTCAGAAACAAGTAATTCATAGAAAGTCATTCTGGGGTTGGGGATTTAGCTCAGTGGTAGAGCTTGCCTAGCAAGCGCAAGGCCCTGGTCCGGTCCACAGCTCGGTCCACAGCCTGGGGGGGGTGGGGTGGGGTGGGTGGGGTGTCATTCTGGCTTGGGGGTGGGGTGGGGGACCAGGGTCCCTCCGTGTAGCCCTGGCTGTCTCAAACTCAAGGGATCTGCCTGCCTCTACTGGGATTAAAGGTATGCACCACCACTGCCCAACCATTCTGTCAATTTTTGACTAAACAAAGTCTCTAGAGCCACTACATATGTAATTTATTAATAGTTCCATTTAAAACAGAACCAAACAGCAAATATACTTCTGGTTCTCCTCCAAGTTGTGCCTAATAAAAATACTCACCCCATGGCTCTGACAAAAGAACAAAAAACAAAACAAAACAAAACAACAACAACAAAAAAACCCAAATCACACACACACACACACACACACACACACACACACACACACACACACACACACACACACATAAAGGCCAGGTGTTGGCTTACTAAGAGTTCCTGTTGCCAGGCCTGAGGACCCAAGTTCGATCTCTGGGACCCACAGGATAGAAGGAAAAAACCTGATTCTCATAAACTGTCCTGATTAGCACACATGACAATACTAATTATGTAAATATATATAACTTTAAAAAAATCACAAACAGTATAATTTGTGAATTTTCACCAAAAACCTAGGGTGAGAGTGGGCACAGTAATCTCAGCATTTAGAAGGCTGAAATAGAGGAACCACAAGTTAAGCCCAGCCTTAGCAAGATCCTGAAAAACGTGGGATGGGAAATAGGGGGGTACCTTGGTTTGAACTAAGTAGACAAAGCAGACATATACATGTAAGAGAAATAGTAGAAACAGATTTTGAGCTATAATTTATCACTCCAATATTGTCATGGAAACATTAGAAAGTCAGGATTGCTACGTACCACAGTTGAGAACTTAAGACTCCCTCTAACAGCAGTGTTAAAGGGTTGATCCCTTGTGTTGGTGCTATTGGGAAGGAAACAAAAATATGTTCTAGTAAGAGGCTTGAGAACACTGGAGGCATGCCCTGGAGACTATGGAAGCCATGTTGTATTTCTTTTCTATAGAAGGCATGAGCCAAGTTGCTTTGCTCTGCCAAAATACAAAGATATGTCTTATCATAGGCCGAAAGAATGAGGATAATCTATGCTGGCCCATCTGAGCACTTAATTTGTAGGCACATACCACCACACTTATCTCCCATGATCACTGTACATATCCCATACTGTCTTTTCTTTTTTTTCTTTTCTTTTTTTTTTTGGTTCTTTTTTTCGGAGCTGGGGACCGAACCCAGGGCCTTGCGCTTCCTAGGCAAACGCTCTACCACTGAGCTAAATCCCCAACCCCCCATACTGTCTTTTCAATAAATCCCTGGATTCTCATACATTACCTGCCAAGTCATAGCATTTTGTCTTTATCAGCACACTGAGTATCTCACTACAGTGAGAGAAACCTGACAAACACATGAGTAGGTGATACCACTGATGGAGCATTACATGCAATATGCTGCCACCTACAGCTCACGACCCTAAGATAACTCAGAAATTGCCAAGGACCAGCCTTGGCTTGGAGAGGGGTTCTGAGAAAGGGGTGTTTAGGAGTGGTGAAACAAAATGACTTGAAGTCAAATTGTGAGTCCAAGGTGGCTGGAGACAGCTTCCAGACGGCTTTCTCTCTGTTGTGCTTTCATGCTCTCTCTGAGATCTCTAGACAGCTTTTTCTATTTTCTGCTCGAGACAGTTCTCCAAGCAGTTCTCTCTTGCTGTTCTAAACACTTTCTCTGGATAGCTTATCTCCTGCAGATCATAAACCTAGTCTTTTATTTTATATATCAATACAGTCATTCACGTCAGATTTCTTTTTTATTATTCCATGAATCAGCATCCAGTGACCCAGCCCCTTAATTCTTAGGGGACAGCAAGCACGCATTTCCTTTTAACATTGCAAAAGCACTCAGAGATCTGCCTGCCTCTGTTAAGCACAGAGGCTAAACCAGCTGGTTGGGACCCCATTCTGAAATTACCATTTCTACCACACTTGGGCCTAACCTTGCTCTGTCTCAGACTGATCCTCAACTCAGGAATCTGCCTGCCTTTGTATCTTTCTGACAATCTGACTCATTAATGCAGCTGCCTTTGTTGCTTTAGATTCATGTATTCCCTCATAATTCATATTGCATCCTTATTTTCCGAATAGTTGAGAAATTATTTATTTTTGAATTCATGTATTTAGAGTTCTTTTCCACAGCCTTAAGGGCTGTCCTGAACGTCCCAGTTTTTACCATTTTGCTGAGACATCAGCCACACCTTCGCATCTCAGACTCATGCTATCTCAGATTATCAAGGAGTCATTATTGTTAACAGGGAAGACATTCCTTAGAGGACGGAGAAAATATGTACATTATTCTACCAAAAAGCCTTAAGCCCATGGCAACCATCAACACTCATGGAGGTCCATACCTGCTGTCAATCTGTCCCCACCAGGCCATGCTGGACTGTAAGAAACTTTCCTGCCTCAGTGAGTTATACCAGTTTTACAAAATATGAACAAATGTGGAACAGACCATCCACTGAATATAGCAGACAGGCCCAACATAAAGTTTCCTATATTCCAAACACAAAAAATGGGCAGGCCCAAAAGCAAGGGAAAAATTCCGTAATGATAAAAACAAAGAAGCCACCCAAAGCCAACTAAGAGCTAATAAAGCCAGAGGGTTCTGGAGGTGGGGAGCTACCCTAATGCCAAAAGAGAATGAGACAAATTGAAATGAACTGGATGTATATAATATCAGAAGTCACGGGGGCTAGAGAGACAGCTCAACAGTTTAAGAGCATTGGATACACTTCCAGTACTCAAGTTCAATTCCCAGCAACCACACAGTGCTCACAACTGTCTGTAACTATGGTCTGAAAAGGTCGGAAATTTTTTTTGGCCTGAGGGCACCAAGCACACATGCAGTACAGACAGACTAGTAAAACACACATACATATACTTCATTCATATCATATTCTCACACACACACACACACACACACACACACACACAAACCTAACAGCCCAATCTACAGTCTGCAAAAAGTTGTTAGATGTTAGAAGTCAGGGTTCAAAGAATCTCCTCCAGCTGGAGAGATGGCTCAGCAGTTAGAGCACTGACTGCTTTACCAGAGGTCAATTCTTAGCAACCACATGGTAGCTCACAACCGCCTGTAATGAGACCTGATGCCCTCTTCAGGTGTGTCTGAAGACAACAACAGTGTACTCACATATATAAATGAATAAATAAATCTTTTTTTTTTTTTTTTTTGGTTCTTTTTTTTTTGGAGCTGGGACCAACCCAGGGCCTTGCGCTTCCTAGGTAAGCGCCACCACTGAGCTAAATCCCCAGCCCGAATAAATAAATCTTAAAAAAAAAAAAAAAAAAAAAAAAAACCTCAAAAACTGAACTTCTATTTCAAAAGTATGGATTCTAACTAAGGTTGCTCTACCCAAGTAGTTCAGGAAGATGATATAAGAGCCTAGCTGAAAGGCAGCTGGAGGACAAACAAACCAGACAGGCTCTATCCTAGTGAAAAGCTCTCACTCAGAAAAACAAACCCCAGTTACAGACGCAATTCAACTGATAAGTGTTTGCTTAAAATGCACAGTAACCTGGGTTTGAACCCCAGCCATCATATAAAATGGGGAATGGTGGTACAGACCTGTAATCTCAACACACTGAAGGTATAGAGATTTTGGAGTTTGAGGCCAGCCTAGTCAACATAAAACCAACTAGGGAAACAGTAAGACACTGTTACAAACATACAAAAGAAAAAACCTCACAGACTATAATACAAAAAGAACAGGGTGAACATGGTAGTGCCCTGCTTGTAAATCCCAGCACTTGAAAAGTAGAAGCTCAAGGTCATTCTTGGCTACACAGCAAGTTTAGACCAGCTAAAGCTACCTAAGGCTCTGTCACAAAACACAGTCAAAATAAAATAAATAAAAATAATAAAATAAAAAGGCTGGGTATGGTGATCTCTGCCAGGAATAACACTCTGCATGCAGGCACAGGAAGATCTAGAGTTCAGTATCATCCTGAAGGGGAGAGGAAGACACATAGAACAAGGGTAGGAAAGAAGACATAGATAGCAGTAGGAGAAAACAGTGTATTAAGTTAGCATTCCTGACGTGAACAAAGTTTAAACAGTATTCTGGCTCCTGTTTACAGAGTCTAGACTCACGGTGGACAACAGCAGCCGGGGAGGCTGAGCAGAGAGCAGAAAGAATGCAATGGTGACGCTCAACATTCTCTTTTCTCCTCCTACTCTTTCCAGGGCCCCAGCCTACAGCATGGTGACGTGCACATCACATGCAGGCTCATCTCTCTTTAGCTAATCTCTAGAAACATACTCAGAACAGCCAGAGGTGTGTCTCCTACATGACCCTAAGTCCAGTCAAGCTGACAATGAAGATTAACCATCACAAGAAGTATGGAAGACAGAATGGGCAAGTCTGACATGGTAAAACATGATCCTTAGACAAAGTAGCTACAATCTAAGGTGTGGGTCTCCCAAGTGTAATTTATTCAAACACACACTACAACAAACTTCACAGCACTAAAAACAAAAATGTTTAAAGCAAGCATTAAAAACTGCTCTAAGCCAGGTATGGTGGTGCATGCCTTTACTAGCGCTTGGAAGGTAGTTTGAGTTTGAGGCCAGCCTGGACATCTTGATCCACATAGTTCCAGGACAGCCAGAGCTAATATGAGACTCTGTCTCAAAAATACAAAAACAAAACCAACAACAATTAGACAACTTTCATGTCATTCTAGAGGAGCTGAGTTGGCCCTTAGCACCAGCACAGTAGGTCAACACTATCTGAAGTCCAGATCCAAGTTCCATGAGACTTTATACCTTCACGGTGCACAAACATACCTGCAAAATACTCATATTTAAATTTAAAACATCTAAGAAACAAGAACAAAAACCAAATCACTAAACAATGAAATACCATCAAGGGGAAGAAGCTGTCCATATGAAATTAATCCAAAACAGGGGTCTTAGGATACGCCAAATAGTTTGTACCACAAGAGACCCCTAATAGGGCTGGAGAGATGGCTCAGTGGTCAAGAGCACTGACTGCTCTTGCAGAGGTCCTGAGTTCAATTCCCAGCAACCACATGGTGGCTCACAACCATCTGTAAAGAGATCTGATGCCCTCTTCTAGTGTGTCTGAAGACAGCTACAGTGTACTTATATATAATAAATGAATAAATCTTAAAAAAAAAAATAGACCCCTAATAAAGGACGCTCACAAGAACAAAGCAAAGCCAACAGAGGAGGAGCAAATGGACTACGGAGGCAGCGGGAATCTGCTGAGATCAGCGTGTTTCAACTCAAGGACTGACAATTTTTCCCTCAGGGGTAGAGATTAAACCAAGGGTTTGGTGCTTATCGATACTATCACTGAGTCATTGCTATCAGAAAATTTTATTTTCTTATGATCCTGGGAACAAACCTAGGGTTTGGCTGATAAATATACACACAGAATATCAGTCCAGAAAGACAGGAAATAACCACAGTGTTAAAAAACTCCTTCCTTTCTCATATACATAGTAATAATGATTACAGTTTTTAAAATGAAAAAAAAATCTTACCAGTGTAATAGAACAACTATAATATTCACTGTAGATTGCTATCAGGAACCATGCAAATCAGGAGACAGGGAATTAATACCTTTGAAATGCTCAAAGGAAAAAAACGTTCGACTTAGAATTTTCTTATTTAGTTAAAAGTGTCTTGGCTAGGGAGACGGCTCAGCAGATTAAAGCACTTGCCACCTAGCGTGGGAACCTGAGTCCCCTAATACCTACGTGGTAGACGAAGAGAATCAACTCCTGCAAGCTGTCTACTAACCTAAGTGTGCATGCTATAGCATGCTTGTATACATGAATAAACACATGCATGCATGTATGCACGCACACACACAACTGAAAAGGAGTTAAATGGAAAAGTATTACATGGACCTTGCATTTTATATGAAATTACATAGGGAATATCTTTTGTTTGATAACTTCACAGTTATAAAATATCAGGCAAGCTCTGAGAAATGTAGAACTACAATTAAAAAGCTAACCATGACAAGAGAACAAATTACCTAGGAAACAGATAAACAGGGTAGATTTAAATTCAATCATAACAACTACATTAAAGTCCAGAGGCAGGGCTCAATGGTTAAGAGTACTACTGGGTCTCCTAGAGGACCCACGTTCAATTCCAAGAACGTGTATGGCAGGCGACTGACAACCATTTGCAACTTGGGGTTGGGCCTTGGGGGATGGTAGTCATGATTCCAATGCCTTCTTTTGGCTTCTAAAGTCACTGCATGCAAAAATAACACAGGCAAACCAGTCATACACATAAAATAAAAATAAAGGTGATACCTAGGAAGCACAAGGCCCTGGGTTGGGTCCCCAGCTCGAAAAAAAAAAGAACCAAAAAAAAAAAAAAAAAAAAAAAAGTGAAAAAAATAGTCAGCGTTCAAGAGCTGGAGAGATGGCCCAGTAGTTAAACCTGCTTTCTGCTCTCCCAGAGAACTTGGTTCTATTCCTAGCGCTGGTGTTTGGGAGCTCTCAACTCCAGGGGAATTCAATGCCTCTGACCTCCAAGGGTACCGATACTCTTGTATACAAAGAGACACATGCATACACATAACTTAAAGGGCTGCAGGGTCTGGAGAGATGGTTCCGTGGTTACAAACACTTGCTTCAAGGTGAGAGGAGGTAGTGTATACCTTTAATGCCAGCACTTGGAGGACAGAGGTGAACTGGCCTATGGAACAAGGTCTAGAACAGCCAAGGCTATATACAAAGAAACATGTCTCAAAAAAGGGGGGGGGGGATAAAACTTGTCAACCCAAGTTCAGTTCCTTGCACCCACATGGTGGCTTAAAACCTTCTGTAACCAGGGGGATCAAAAGATTTTAGAACGCATGACTCCATTTATATGATATTCTGAAAAAGCAGCAGTGCACGGGCAAACTATGGACCGGTAGTTGCTATATGCTGGGGATGAAAGTGGTAAGGGACTGCTCTATAACTTAACTAAGGTAGGAAGGACTACTGCTGCACATGCTTGTGATCTCATACAATTCGCCACTGAATGGGGATGGACAAGCATGCAGCAGCAGTACTTCCTGGAGCCAACTCCACTCAACACTGTAACAGCATACATTTAAACTGTACTAAAATACAAAGATAATCAAATGAATTTAAAAAAAAAACTCTTCAGATCTGAATGCCTGTACACAAAGAGGGTTAATTTCACTGTACACTGATTACATCAATATAAGAATGGAAGGAAAACAAGCAATTTCCAATCCACAGTACTCAAGCTGCAGAGCAAGAGGCATTCTGACCCACCGCTAGGGAGAGAGCGCATACAGACAGCTGCTTTGGAAACCAGTCTAGAACAACAGCGATCACTCGGTCTCACTGTGGAAACACATACACCACAGAGAAGCTAATATACACTTGTGCGGAGAGACATGAATTCAGTGCAACAGTTTGCCAAAACCACAACAAGAAACATCCAAATACAAGTGTACAACAGACCAACCATCAGTCACACAAGATAGTATACACTATAAAGTATTATTCTAATTAAACTCGTCACAGATCAAGCTCAGAAATGACAAACAAAAACAAGTCAGTAAAAAAACAAGGACAGTATAAGAGAAATTTTTTTTTCTTTTTTTGGAGCTGGGTACGGAACCCAGGGCCTTGCACTTGCTAGGCAAGCGCTCTACCACTGAGCTAAATCCCCAACCCAAGAGAAATATTTTTAAAAGCAAGGAACTCTGAAGAACATACTTGGGAACATATATGAACATACATGTCAGTAATGTACAAACTGAGTGGACCTATAAATAAAAACAAAGGGAACTTAGTTGTCAGAAAGCTTGCCTACCTGCCTACAGTGCATTAAGTCCTGGATTCAATTCTTATCCCACATGTATAGTCCCACAATCAGGATGGTCAGGAGGACAAGGTCATCCTTAGCCGCACAGCAGTATCAAGGTCAGCCTGAGATACATGAGACCAGGTCTTGTTATAAAAGAAATCTGAACAGTTATAATCTGAATCAGGGAGGGAAAGGAGTGGATTCGGAGGAATCAATGCTTGGGATAGCTGTCAGGAATGAGGAGAATTATAGACTTGAAGGCCTCCCCCTACCCCCATCTGCTATTTCTTTTTAAAGACACAAGCTTTATATATACTTTAAAGTTATATATTTTGCAAGAAGCAGCATTCTCGCAACCAGTAAAACCACACAGTGTATTGTCCCAACCCCTAGTCCCAACAGTGGACACTAAGCTAGGAGGATATATGTTCAAAGCCAGCCTGAGCTATAATACAGTGCAAGACTCAGCTGTAAACAAAACACCAGGTCTAGTTTATGATAAATGTTTATGATAAACATTCTATCATAAAGAATATCTTAAAAATACCACACCACTGCAGAAAATCAAGAAGGGGACACCACCAAAACTTTACAAAGTTTAAAATTAGAGTATCATAGATATCTATATGTAATTTACAAATTCTCATGTAAAATCCAGAGTAAATTATAAACCTAGCCATAGATTCATAAAAAGAAAAGTTAGTCCAGGAAAGCAAGGATGCTTCTGCATTCAGTTATTACCAAATTAAACAAATTGTGATTCATTTACTCACAAATAATTCCCAAGTGTCTACTTTTTCTCTAGAGTCTAGAAGGATATAATAAACTAAATTACAAATCCCTTCCTGTGGTGGTTTGAGTTAAAATGGCTCCTGTAGGCTCATGTATTTGAATGCTGTCACCAGGAACAGTTTGAAAGGATTAGAAGGACTAGGAAGTATGGCCTTGTTGAAGTAGGAGTGGACTTGTTGGAGAAAATGTGTCACTGTTGGACAGACTTTGAGGTTTTTCTTTTGAGACAGGGTTTTACTATTTGGCTATCCTAGAACTTATTGTGTAGACCAGACTAGCCTCAAATTCCCAGAGATCCACTTGCCTCTGTTTCCTGAATACACCACCATGTCTGACCCAAGTTTGAGGTTCCAAAAGCCCATGCCAAGTTGTCTCTCCACCTATGGATCAAGATGTAAAGCCCTCAGGTACTACTCAAGTGCCTGCTCCCATGTTCCCTGTCATGTGATAATGAACTAAATCTCTGAAACTGTAAGCCAGCCCCCAATTAAATGTTTTCTCTCTTACAAGATGTGTCTTGGTCTCTTCACTGCTGCAGTGCCTACCATACTCCCTCAAAGGAGATCTATGTATAACATGCAGTCAGAATGTGGTGAATACCCAAGAGGAAAAGATGCAGGCAGGAAGCTTGGCAGATATGCCAGGGAGGGGGAACGGGGGAAGAGGACACGGAGGAGAGGAAAAAGAGAAAACTGAAGTCAGGATGTAATATATGAAAGAAAAATAAACAAATAAAATAATGCAGGCAAGAACAGGACTAGAAGTCCTATGAGACATGTGATCAGCACAGTGTAGCAGAAGTTAAGAGGAAGAGGATGGTGCTTGAGATGAAAGAGCAGAGGAAAAGGTCCTGAGAGGAAAATGGCAGCGCGTTCAAGGAACCCAAGAAGCCCAGAGAATAGAGAACAGTGAGCCAGTGAGGTGATGTAATTAGGGTTCTACAAAAGCCACATTAGGGAATGTGACCTTTATTATGAGTGAAGACAGAAAATAGGACAGAAAGGGTTTGAGCAGAGGAATGGTGTAATCTGACCAACAGTGTTGTAAAATCTCTTTAGATTTTAGGTTTAGATTGGCTCAAAACAACAAGAAATTTCCTCTATAGAGATCCATCAATGAAAGAAAGAAACACGGGGTTGGAGATTTAGCTCAGTGGTAGAGTGCTTGCCTAGCAAGCACAAGGCCCTGGGTTCGGTCCCCAGCTCTGAAAAAAAAAAAAAAAAAAGAAACAAACAAACAAACAACAACAAAAACCAAAATAGTTCTTATCTCAAAGGGAGACAAAGACAGTTCATTCTTGAGGTAAGTATGAATGGCTACGGCCTGAAATGCATATTCAAATTCCCCTGGAGGACATGTTTCACTGTGAAAATGGTTACATAAGACTGTATTAGCTAGGTAGCTTATATGAGCCATAAACCAAGGCATTTACCAAAGCTAATAGTAGGAACCACAGATACACAGGTTACAGCAAACAAGGGAACCCAGTCAGGATTCCAAAAGAACCTAGTAGTCTGATAATACAACTTTAAAAGTTTAGACCAGTGGTTTTCAACCTTCCTAATGCTGTAGCCTTTTAAAACAGTTCATGTTGTAGTGATTTCCAACTGTAAAATTATGTTTCTTGCTATTTTGTAACTCTAATGCAGTGTAATGAATCATAAATAAGTATCTTTGTGTTCCACTGGTCTTTTGGGGCACCTGGGGCCCACAGGTTGAGAACTGCTGGTTTAGTTAGTCACAAGGCACACGGATGCTGATTGCACAGGAGCGGCAATCACTGGCTTACAAAGGGACTACTAAGTAGTCCAAGTAGTCTACTCTGCTCTGTAGCAACATTTTAATTGTCCACAATCACAGAATTCAACTATTTGGCCTTAAGGAATCTTTAATATAGGTGTCTTAGTGTTCTACGGCTGTGAGGAGACACTATGACCAAGGCAACTCTTAAAAAAGAAAGCATTTAACTAGGGGTTTATGTTTTAGAGGGTTAGCCCATGACCATCCGTCAAGAAACAGGCTGGCACTGGAGCAGTAGCTGAGCTTTACATCCTGATCTACAGGTAGCAGGCAGCAAGAGAGACCTGGCTTGGGTTGGGGATTTAGCTCAGTGGTAGGCTTTGCCTAGCAAGCGCAAGGCCCTGGGTTGGTCCCCAACTCTGAAAAAAAAAAAAAAAAAAAAAGAGAGACCTGGCTTTGTGGGGGACTTTTAAACTTCAAAGCTGACCCCCAGTGGTACATCTCCTCCCAGGAGGGTCTCACCTCCTAATTCTTCCCAAACAGTTCTACTCCCTGGTGACTAAGCACTCCAACACATGAGCCTATGGGGGCCATTACCAGGGTCATGGCAGTCAGAATGCTAAAATGCTATGTCTTCTGAAGGTAGATGCAGCAAAAATTGCTGATTATATGGGCAAGCAGTGAAGAGTTACTCCAAAGCAAGGTTTCGATCTGAGCAACTTCAAAGATGGGGTTATAGAGTCCCATGCCTTTTGCATGCACTATTCTGTGTGCTCCTATTAAAAACAAAGGGGATGGGGGCACTTCTCTCCTTACCCTTTCTCTTTCACTATCTGCCATGAACTGCACAAAAGGAAGCACTCAGACATTAGAGAAAAGACAGTGCAACCCCATGGCTCCTCAGTCGGAAAATCTGTGCATCACTTCAGGCCTCAAATCCTCATGGTCAGTTTCATAACTGGCCACTTAAAAGATGAAATTCCATTACTGTATAGTCAAGACAGGGGTGGAAACAGCTGTGGGAAAAATAATCATGACATTAGTTTTGTACATGCTAATTCTGAGATGCTATTACATGTGCAATCAGACACAAAATATGTCCCTGAATATACAGAGAATATACACAATATTCAGATGAGACACATACTCCCACTCTGGCACCAAGTATCTACGTAGAAACCACTTCTCTGCCTCTGCAAGAGACAACTGAGATTAAAAAACCACAAAGCAATGACTTCTCCACCAAAGCCTCAACCAAGAGCCACTGACATTTGAGTAAGACTGTGATATCAAAGAAACAGTGCAAGGTAAGAAGAGGTGTGGGCTATGACATGTGAATAATTAAGACATCTATATTATGAAACCTTTCTGATGTAAATTGTGTATATATCAAGCCAAATATCTAGGTACCTATGCACCAGAAAAACACCATAAACTAATTTCCCATACCTGAGAATGCTTAGCCTAACAGCAAAGGAGGGGGAAAAATAAACGATGTATATAATCTCACACACACACACACACACACACACACACACACACACACACACACAAAAACACAAAACTCTAAAAGCTTTGTTGGAAAATAAAAGATAAGGGAAGGGAAGAAGGGAAGAAGATATAAAAGATTAGCAATGACCATGACAGCTTTCTTTTGAGGTTAAAAAGGGTGCACACAGTGGATATTTATTTAAGTACACCATTTCATGAAGACGCTGCTGGACATCCCTGACCAGAGTTTCCCATTTTGACAGTAAAAATTTCTATCCTGAATCAATTAATTTTGAGAACTGTTATTGTATTATTAATTGGAGTTGGTGTTGAACAACTATACTTACATCCCAGCACTTGAGAGGCTAAGGCAGAAGGATTAAGAGTTTGGGGCCAGGGGTTGGGGATTTAGCTCAGTGGTAGAGTGCTTGCCTAGCAAGCACAAGGCCCTGGGTTCGGTCCCCAGCTCCGAAAAAAAAAGAAAAAAAAAAAGTTTGGGGCCAGCCTGGGTTACACTGAGTTCCAGGCCATCCTAGGCTGCACACTGGACCCTGTCTCAATAAGCAAATACTCTTCCTACCACAACAGGTTTCTTACTCTTTTTTTCCTATGGTTCTGGAACTCATACTCTGGGTTTTGTGTTAGCCATGTTTTCTACCAATGAGCTACATCCTTAACCCCCAAAGCAAGGTAAAGACAATCAATCTCTTTCATGTATTTTCACTACATTTATCAAACAGTTTTTCTTTTGAGGAAGGATTTCATGTAGCCCAGGCTAGCCTCAAATTCCCTACAGTAACCAAGTAGTTTTGAATTCCTAATTCTCCTGCTTCCACTTACCGAGTGTTGGGGTTTCAAGTGTGTTCCACCACATCCAGCTTGACAGATAAACTTTTACTTTATCAACTATTAGATATAGCCAAAAGCAAAATAATATAGCATCTTTGCATCCAAGGCATAATCAGGAGAGATTTATCAGGTACTCAGACATAGAAATTGTATACTTGTAAGTGATAAGTAGTTTAGACGCAAAATGAAGAGTTTGAAATAGGAAAGCCAAAACTAGTAGCAGTTTGAGACACCCAGAGAACTGAGAGAAAGGCAGGGGGTGTTGAGTGGGGTCTGAATCTTTATCAATGCCATAGGAACCACTGACAAGTGTCAAACAAAAACAAGTCATGATCACATGTGCTTATTGATTGTCATGTGAATTAAAAAGGCAAAAAGCAGTTGTTTCTCAATGACGTAGTAGCAGTAGCCTAGACAGGAACTGCTTTAGTCTTTAGTATGTGATGATAAGTTTTAGTTTTTGAAGGGCTTTGTTGGCTGTTGGTAGTTTGTTTGTTGAGACAGAGTTTCACTATGCAGCTCTGGCAGGCCTCCAATTTACTCACTATGCAGTCTAGGCTGGAATTGAATGTAGAGATCCTCCTGCCTCTGCATCTGATTAAAGGTATACAATATCACACCAGACTGTTTTTAAAACAGCATTTTTCAGGTTATACCTTCAAGAGAAAAACCTAGCATAAAGAATCATCTGGGGTTGGGGATTTAGCTCAGTGGTTTAGAGCGCTTGCCTAGGGAAGCGCAAGGCCCTGGGTTCGATCCCCAGCTCAAAAAAAAAAAAAAAAAAAAGAATCATCTGTAGATGAAAGAGAAGGTTAAAATAAACAATCAGTTGACATTAAGGCATACATTTCTAAAGTCACTGGTTCACAGACATTATCTTTCTAAACAAAATAGCCTTTAATGCTCAAGCTTCTACTGCCTCACAGTGCCCCAATAATTTGAAATTGTTCTCCCATACCTTGAAACTGCTTCTCTCAAGCATCTGAGCAGTGGTGTGATCAGCTAAAGCTTCACACTTGATTGACACTAGGGGAGTCTACTACAGCTGAGATCTTATGCATACTTCATGTATCACTCTCTCAAACTGCCAGCACCGATGCTGATGCATTCTCAGTCCTCCCTCTGAAAGCTCATTGACTCTATAACAATTACATCTGCAAGTCTGCAAAGACAACATCTT
The DNA here is from genome assembly GCF_011064425.1 of Rattus rattus. Classification (NCBI taxonomy): domain Eukaryota; kingdom Metazoa; phylum Chordata; class Mammalia; order Rodentia; family Muridae; genus Rattus; species Rattus rattus. The sequence goes on along the minus strand of NC_046158.1, from coordinate 132,680,896 downwards.
GTGAAAAATGTAAAAGCCTATTTGCCAACTCAATTAGCTTCAAACTCTGAATGCCCTATGAATAGCTGATCCCTCCAACGAGTTTACAATTTTATACTCTGGTCAAAGGTGAGTCCTGTTCAAATCCTGATTTTCCCCTCAGAGGCATCTTGCCTATTGTCCCAGTATAAACTGCTTGTCTCTTTGTGTCTGTGCATGCTTGCAGGCCACAGGACATGCATGGATGCATGAAGATGAATTTTAGGAGGATGAATTGTCTTCCTTCTACTGTGTGGGTGCTGGGGATCAAACAGGTTGTGAGGCTTGGCAGCAACCTTGCTGAGCCACTTAGCAACCCCTGCCCACTTAGCATCTTTTTAATGCCACTAATTTCTCTAATAATACCTTTTATCTATAGCTTTAAATATTTGCACCTTCTGTCTACATGTTTCTCAAATCTTTCTACTAATTTTCACTATAAATCTGGCTAAAAAATGCTAACAAGAACCATACCAATTTGTGAACAATTGAAAATTCCATTGCCAAATTAATCAGATCATTACTTTTAAGTTCAATTCAAAGTCTCAGGATATTATAAAACATAAGATATATTCTGTCAGCCTAGAACATGCTTTAAGTGAGAGGGAAGGGCCACAGAAGCCACTAGAATATAGAAGGGGCAGTGGGATTCCTGAGAAGGAAGGATATACAACAGGGTAAAAGGCAGCTGCTAAGTAAAAAGTTGCAATTTTCTCAGAATAAACAAATCCTTCTACCTAATACCTGATCTGAAGAGGCATCAAACCTAGTTTCTATGCTGGCTGACCTCAGGAAAAATTCAAACATTTTCCCAAACATGATCATAAGGAATATTATACAGAATCTTTCTCTCAGAAATTGGTGAAATTTAAATATTTAAAAAATAATAATTACAACTATAGTTTTTTTGTTTTGGTTTTGTTTTGTTTTTACAAATAAGCATCACTTTAGCTACTTGGAAATCACCAATTCATTTCTACCTCAAGCTACCACAAAAATCACTCATAGTCAGTGTTTTCCTAACCGTTACCTTTACTATGACCATATCATCTCATGTTCCAACAAAACTCAGTTCTTGTCTGGATTGAGGCTGCAATTCAGCACACAGAGTGCTTGATTGGCATGAATGGGCCCTGGGTTTTACCCTGAGAACAGCATAAACATGATATGGCATGTATGTCTGTAATCTCAGCAGTCTGGAGGTAGAGGCAGGAATCAACCCACACTATATGTTTAAAAAAAAAAAAAAAAAACAAAAGGGAAGAAAAGGTGCCCAGTGAGATGGTTCAGCAGTTAAAGGCACCTGCCACCAAGCCTGACATGAATTTCAGTCCCAGAATTCCCAAATTCCACCTACACAGTAGAAGGAATGAACCAATTCCCTGTAAATTATCCTCTGACGGGGTTGGGGATTTAGCTCAGTGGTAGAGCGCTTGCCTAGCAACCGCAAGGCCCTGGGTTCGGTCCCCAGCTCCGAAAAAAAGAAAAAAGAAAAAGAAAAAAAAATTATCCTCTGACATCCACACATGGGCCCCTGTGGCATGCATGCTCTTACACACGTACACCAATAAGTAAATAAATGTTATGCAGATGGATAGGTAGGTAAGGTAGGGGGTTACAGGGGCTGCAGTGCAGGCCCAGTCATCACCTACACTGATCAGCTCAGAACCACTTGTAAATCTATTTTCACAGAATCTAACAACTCTGGCCTCATGGCACTTGAACTCTCCAGGCATATGCAGACACACACATGCAGAATTAAAATATAACAATAAAATCTTATATTTAAAAAGAGCAGTTCATCTCCTAAGCATAAAACAGATTCTGCGCAAGGCTCTGAAAACAGTCAAATTCACTCCTGCTACTACAGTTGGCTGGAAATCTAGACACTTATCATACCCACTTTCAGACAGGTATGGTCAAGTACTCAAATGTTTTGCCAACTGAGGAGAGGTCAAAACCTCCATTAAGACTAATGGTTACTTCAGCTAATCAGACAGAGCAAATGGTACCAATCTAAATAGACTTCCTACAGCAGAGTATTGTGATAACAGGTGTCAGTAGGGCCGCTCAGCTATTAGAATACTTGGCCCACAGTTGGTACACCTATTTGTCAAGGATTAGGAGCTGTGGCCTTGTTGGAGGTGAATTACAGGGGTAGGGGTGTGGGGAGGGTTGAGTTTCAAAAGATTCCTGTCATTATCAGAATGTCTCTGCCTCTCTTACTTGTTAATAAAGATTTGAGCTTTTAGCTACTGTCCCAACACCCTGCCTGCCTGCCTGCCTGCCTGCCTGCCTGCCTGCCTGCCTGCCTGCCTGCCTGCCTGCCTGCCTGCTGCAATGCTTGCTGCCAATGATGGTCATGAACTCCAACCTTCTGAAACTGAAAGCCCCAAATAGTCTTTCTTTTATAAGTTGTTTTGCTCATGGTGTCTCATCATAGCAATAGAAAGTTAACTAAGATACCAACTGCTTAGGTTCGATCCCCAGATCACCCACCTAAAAGTAGAAAAAAACAACTTCACATAATTGTTCTCTCACCCAAGTGTGTGTGTGTGTGTGTGTGTGTGTGTGTGTGTGTGTCTGTCTGTCTGTCTGTCTGTCTCTCAAATAATAATAGTAATAATAAAAACAACTGCGGGCTGGAGAGGTGGCTTAGCAGTTAAGAGCACTGAACGCTCTTCCAGAGGCCCTGAGTTCAAATCCCAGCAACCACATGGTGGCTCACAACCATCTGTAATGGGATCTAACGTCCTCTTCTGGTGTGTCTGAAGACAGCTACAATGTACTCACATACATAAAATGAATAATTAAAAAAAATTAATTAAAATAAAAATGGAAGTCAGTAGCCAATAATGCAAACAAATCACAAAGAACAGAAAAGAAAATGCCCATAGCTAGCTTACTTTTCATACAGAAAGATGCTATAATGGTAGTCAGTCTTACTGATGTTTAACCCAGAAGGCACTCAAAAGAATTCTGAGGTTCACAGAAGATGCCTTGGAAGCTTAAGTGGTAATGATGGAAACCACAAGAGAAGACTCCAGTCCCTTGTTATTGTTCCAATCATAGTAATTGAAATCTCCATTTATATACTCGCTTTATGACACAAAAGAGCTTTCCATAGTTTGAACTCTGCAGTGTTACACTGCAAGTAACACACGAAGTGCTTGGCGAAAACCCTGACCCTAATAAACTTCTCATCCAATCCTCTAGCTTTGTTTTTGAAACATGGTCTTGAGAGCCTCAAACCTTATGTAGCCAAGGATGACCTTGAGCTCCTGATCCTGCCACCTCTACACTTTAGGTCTAAGATGATAAGGTGTGTGCAACAATCCTGTTTCCAGGGCTTTAGCACCACCACACACTAACCACTCTTCTAACATTAAATAAAAGCAAACATTACGAAATGTCAGTAAAATTTAAAGACAATCTAAAAATTAAAACCAAGCAGGCATAACGAAAGTTCTCATCTCAGGATCCGAAAATGTTAAGACGTTACCACACGCAAGTCAGCTGATTGTGTATTTACTCTTGCTTACTTCCATTTCTGTTATAAACAGAATGTGCAGATTTTAGGTTATTTTTTTCTTCCTGTTCAGCAAGCTTATATCTAAGAATATTTTTTTCTTGCCCCCACTGGAGCAGTTCTACCTAAAGCCATGAAAGAATCTGCTGACATTAGAAATCCATCTTGAAGCCAGAGAGAGATGGCTCAGCAGTTACAAGCACTTACTGATCTTGGAGAGGACTCCAGTTCAATTCCCAGCACTTACATGGAAACTCCTAAGTCTTGTTCTAGGGGATCCAATGTCCTCTTCTGGCCTCTGCATCAGTTAGGTATGCACATGATACACAGAGATGCATGCATACAAAACACTATACACATAAAGTCAAATTAAAAATACAAAATAAGGGCTGGAGAGATGGCTCAGCGGCTAAGAGCACTGACTGCTCTTCCTGAGTTCAAATCCCAGCAACCATATGGTGGCTCACAACCATCTATGATGAGGTCTGATGCCCTCTTCTGGTGTGTCTGAAGACAGCAACACTGTACCATACATAAATCTTAAAAAAAAAAAAAATTTAGGATTTTAAGCATTAGAAAGAATGCCTTCTTTCCCCCGAGAGGTACAGTACTATAAAAGGCATTGTCTAAGTATGTTGATGAATTTTAAATGAGTTTCTTACCCCTCAACAATCAACGTGACTACAATTCAAACTCTACAAAGGAGCAATATTATTTTTAAAAATACTTAAAATGTTTAAGCTCTTTATTATTGTACTTTTAAAAAGATTTATTGGGGGCTGGAGAGATGGCTCAGTGGTTAAAATCACTGACTACTCTTCCAAAGGCCCTGAGTTCAAATCCCAGCAATCACATGGTGGCTCACAACCATCTGTAATGAGATCTGATGCCCTCTTGTGGTGTGTCTGAACAGCTACAGTGTAATATAAATATAATAAATAAATAAATCTTTAAAAAAAAAAGATTTATTGGGGAGAGGGTGTGTGCATGTATGCCACATCTATGGAGCACAGCTGTGGAGGTGAGAGGACAACTTGCAGGAAGTCAGTTCTCTCCTCCCTCCATAGTCCTAAGGAAAGGTGGCAAGCATCTTTTACTTGTTAAGCCATTGGCTCAGCTGGCTTAATATGACATCTTCCGTTAGCAATTAAAAGAAACCAGATGTGTCCACAGCCTGAGAAAGATTGACTTCTAATATCGGCAGATTCTTAAAACAGATTTTGGGGGGTTGGGGATTTAGCTCAGTGGTAGAGCACTTGCCTATAAGCGCAAGGCCTAGGTTGGTCCCCAGCTCCAAAAAAAAAAAAAAAAAACAGATTTTGGTGTAGAACTGCTCCTAAGAGGGTAAGAAACATTACATTCTTGAAATATTAACTTGCTGAACAGAAAAAAGAACATCGACAAACACAAACTAGCCCAAGACTGTACTAACACCATCTTCTGTTCTTCCTTCAGTTAAGACACCATCGGATTAGACACCAAGCTGCAAGATGTGACCAGTTTTCCAGGCAGTGACACTGGCAAGTATAAAGCCAGGTTTTAAGTGGTTGAGAAGCAAACTTAAGGCATAGCTATCTAAAGGACAGTTAGTAACCAAGCAGAAACGCTAAGAGAGCAGTTCAGGGTAGAGGAGAGTCAACTAGGAGTCATGTCATCTAATTTGCATTGTGAAAGAGAACACTGCTTGCCATGCATCTACTAAAACTCAAAATGGACTCTCATACTGCCTTACAAATGACAGTGGTGATGACTTTATCCTATCTAAAATCCAGACTTACTCTATATTCAGTCTTTCCTTTGTATTTAATGAAACATCAGTAATTCTGAGCTGCTAATGGAGTCGAGTTTTATAAATTTTGATTGTAGTTCTAACATTGTAAGAATGCAACAATTAAGCCAGCACTTAGGAGCAGAGGCAGGTAGATTCCTCAATTCCAGGCCAGCCTAATCTAAATAGTTTGAGGGCAACTAGGGATACAAAGAGAAACCCTGTCTCAAAAAATAAATAAGGGCTGGAGAGGTGGCTCAGCGGTTAAGAGCACCGACTGCTCTTCCCGAGGTCCTGAGTTCAATTCCCAGCAACCACATGGTGGCTCACAACCATCTGTAATGGGGTTGGGTGTGTCTGAAGACAGCTACAGTGTACTCGTATACATTAAATAAATAAATAAATCTTTAAAAAAAAAATAAATAAATAAATAAAACAGTATCCCAACCCCAAAAAGAAAGCATCTAATTTACCTCCCCCCCTTTGCTTTTTCCTCTAATGAAAACTGCAAGGGAACTGACATTCCCCTCCTAACTGCTCATTGTGTGTTATGCTTGAATACAGCTATAGACATACTGTGTTCAGGTGGCCTCAGAGAGGCCAAAGAAGACCCTGTTCTGCGTTATCACTTTCCATGTCATTCTCTCAAGATCCAGTTTCTCATTAATCTTGTAGCAACAAGCCCCAATCATCTTCCTGTCTCTAACCCAACCAAGTGTTGGGGTTAAACAGGCAGACATTCAAGTCACGCTTAGTTTTTTGTATTTTGGTTTTTTTTTTTTTTAAGAATTATTTTTTTTTTTTATATGAGCACACTGTCATTCTCTTCAGACTCACCAGAAGTGGGCATCTGATCCCATTAGAGATGGCTGTGAACCACAGTGTGGTTGCTGAGAACTGAACTCAGGACCTCTGGAAGAACAGTCAGTGTTCTTAACCACTGAGCTATCCTCCCCTCCCTACAAATTCTTTGTGAATTTCACATCATGTACCCCAATCCCACTCATTTATTATCCTATTGTACCCACCCTCTGCCCCTGCAATGCCCCCCCCACCAAGGAAAAAAACAAAACAAAACCAAAAAGTATCTCATGGAAGCTATAGTGTACCACACAATAAATCCTTTTGTCCACATAGCTATATTTGTAAATGTTCATTACAATACGTCATTGGTCTGGTTCGGGGCCTCTGGTCCCTCACCAGGACTCCTTTAGGATATCCTGTTATTGCCCTTGCCCCATGTGAGGTGCTGCAGCTTTGTTTCTGCAGGACCAACTCCTTCACAAGTTTCAACAGTTCGCAGATGGGGAAGATATAGAGATGGGCTAACTCAAAGCTCTGGATCTAGGCCTGGGTGGTAGCTGCTTTAATCAGTCCACCAGCACTCCTGTACCCCATGCCACCAGTCACCAGGGCCAGTTCTTTCACTTTGCCCAGTCAAGGACCAGCTTCTATGAGGAGTGGTGCATCTGTCCTATTGCCCACACCACCACACTTCAAATCCCTGAGTGCTAGGGATTTGAACTCCAAACTTCATGATTAAACAACTGCTTTTATCTATGGAGCTATCTCCCCAATTCCCCCAAAAAGGTGCCTTTTTAAATGTATGGCTGTGTAAGTACAGTAGTACTCCTTTTAATGCTTTATTATTATTCATTTTATGTGTGCATTCCCTGTATGCCCGCACACCATATGCATGCCTGGTACCCATGGAGGTCAGAAAAAGGTACTAGAATCCCTGGAACTGAGTTACAGAAGGTTGTGAGGAACCACATAGGTGCTGAGAATCAAGTGCTGGTTCTCTACAAGAGCAGTCAGTGTTCTTAGCCACTGAAGCATCCCTCCAGCCCTTCTTTCTTTGTTTTTCCATATTTGCAACATTGTAAAGCCAGGCGTGGTGACAACCCCATGTAATCCCAGTACTTGTATGACAAAAGCAGAAGAATCACATGTTTTAGGCCACTTTGAGCAATCAAAAGAGTTCAAAGCCAGACTATACTACAAAGAAAGTAAGTCTCTAAAACAAGACTAGTCTATGAAATAGAAGACAAAGCAATAAAAATTACTATACATTACACCTCTTCTTAGAAAAAGTGTGCATGTGCATGTGAGATGAGAGATGGCTGTTTTGACAGAGCCACTAGGTCAACAAAATCTCAATTATTTGTATCAGCCATTCATATAAGAGTTTTCAGACTGTGATCTAAATGACAGCCAAATATATCAGAAATGGTAGAAAATAATTATTTATTTCAGCAAATAAGGCTTATTATGAACTACTCCTTTATAACTAGTGTTTTAGTATATTCTGATACGCACATTTTGGTTCCTTTCCACAGAGCAGGTACGTTAGTTGCACAGTAATTTTATCCCTGACAGTATTATTACAAACAAAAACCTTACTAAGGCACATCTGTAATTATCACTACACACACATTTCAACTGCATAGAATCTACTAAGCAAAGCTGAACACAGAAACGCAGGTGATATATATAACTTAGTAACTCCTAGTAGTCTATAAGACTACAGCATCTCAGAGCACCGTTAAGGACCAAACATTAGTGTTATCTGACTGCGTATTAGGAAAGACCATCAATCCAGCAGCATCATTCCAAACCCACCAGGTTTTATGCACAAAGCTTTGAGGACCATTGCACTGAAAACTAATTTTACCTTAAGTGTGAAAAGACTAATCCGGCCAGGTAGTTTATAAAATAGCCCTTCTCCTCCTCTTGAGTTGGAATGTAGCATGGCATTGAGGCACGCGAGAGGGGATGTCCCACTGTAAAAGATGAAAGGAGGGAAATGGGTCGCAGAAGTTGTGTCTCCTTAGCCAATGTCCAAACACCCTCTAATTCCTTTCCAAACCAAGAAGTGAAGCAATCAAAGCAGAAGCAACAACTTCACAGACGACTATGAGAGCATGGGGAGACGAACAACTCAAGTTTAGACATCCCACTCAAGTCCAGTTGTGGTGCACTCAACAGTTCAGAACACACACCAAGCACATCTGTGGGTTTCCTGACAACACAACCACGCTCTAAAATACTTAGAGACCACTCAGCAGTTAAAGTGCTTGGTATAAGCCAGGTATGGTGGCACAAACCTGTAATTCTAGTATTTAGGAGACCAGAGAGAGGCCGATCTCTGAATTTGAGACCAGCCTGGTCTACAGAGTGAAGAAACTTGTCTCCTGTCTTCAAGACAAGAAAAACAAAAAGCAAGAGTCTGCTGGCTGCTTTCACAAAGGACCAGAGTTCGAGTCCCAGCATCCATGCTGGGTGGCTCACAACCCATTAACAGTGTTAGCTACAAGGAATCCCTATGCCCTCTTCTAGCCTCCAGGGTATCCAAGTATAGACAAATTAAAAATTAAAAAATTTCCAAGTCATATGTTAACAAACGTTAGAGCACATATCTTAGCCAGGCACGCTGGTTCATTCATATAACCTCAGCCCTCAAAAAGCTGAGTAAGGGGGTTGGGGATTTAGCTCAGCGGAAGAGCGCTTGCCTATCGAGCGCAAGGCCCTGGGTTCGGTCCCCAGCTCCGAGGAAAAAAAAAAAAAAAAAAAAAGCTGAGTAAGGAGGCCAAAGTCTGAACTTCACAGTTTCAGGCCATATTGGTCTATATTATGAGAATCTGCTCAAAAACTGAAACATAATACACTGTAATAATATTTTACATTGGGCAAATACATGTCTTTAATCCCAGAACTCAGGGGATAGAGGCAGGCAGATATTTGAGTTTGAGGCCAGCCTGGTCTACAGAGTGAGTTCCAGGATAGCCACGGCTACACAGGTAAACCCTTCCTCAAAACAACAACAAAACTTTTACTATTACAAATGAGTTTTCTCGGCTGAGAGTAATGGCGCACGCCTTTACTTTCAGCATGAGAGACGGAGGTAGAGGCAGGGTAATCTCTGAATTTGATGTCAGCCTGGTCTACACAGTAAGTTCCAAAGCAGCCAGAACTACTCAACACGAGTCTCCACATCCCCACCCCGATCCCACCCAAAAAAGGGAAACTATTTTGGTTATTGGGGCCAGAGAGATAACTCAGTAGTCAACAGGGCTGGAGTTCCATTTCTAGCATCCATATCTGGCAGCTTACAACAGTTATCGGTATCTTAGGTATCTGATACTTTCTTCTGGCCACCATGACACGCATTACCCACCACTGAGCTTAAAACCTGAACTAACTTCTGTAAGTTATTCTCTTACCTCTATAAACTCCCCTCCCCAATACTCACAAAAAATAAGTAAAATGTAATAAACATTTTGAATAAAGAACAAAAACAGGTTTTCCATGATCTACACTGCGATATACATATCATGCCAAACACTGCCATATAGCTTTATGAAAGTATCAGACTAAATGGACCTCAATCCTGATAAGCCTATACTTTTTTTTTTGCATTTAAATATTTTCTAATAATACCACCCACAATTTGATTTTTCTTTATTGTGAAAGGGAATGGATGAGTCTCATCTACAGACTTCATTACAAAGAAAAAAGCCATCAAATGGAGTTAGCATAATGTTTAACAATCCAACTAGATAGTATATCAAGTTCCATTGGCCCCACCACAAATAGTAGCCTTCACAGACAGAACATTTACTAATCTTAACAATGAAAAAGGTGTCAAAACTAGACAAATGCCTATTACTGTTACATTTGCCACTAGAATGTGAGTGTTAGGGTTTACCTGTGCACGTTTTCTTCCCTCTCCCTGCTATGTTTAAAAAAAAAAAAAGTATCTTAAGCCTCTATTTTTCAAAACTAGCAACCTTAATTTACATAATGTTAAAAATAAGACTAAATGTAAAAAAGCCATTTTCTACTTTGAAACACACTAGATGCTAAAAATAACAACAAAAAGCAGTCACTAGAAGCAAGTACACAATCTAGAACATCAAACAGATGTGCTAGCATCTCCTACAAAGGGATACCAAGCTGGCAAGTCCTTGTGTGACTACTACACTACACACTATACCTATGTCAGAGCTGCTCACTCATCCTGAGTGCCACAATTCCTAGAAAAAGAAAACACATAAACAAGGAACTAATTTACCTTCTATTGATATAGTGATCCAACAGCAGGAAAGGCATCAGCACGATGGAGAATAGCCCATGGGGGGTGGGGGGGAGAATAAAGCACAATTAAATAAATAAATTAAATAAAGCACACTGTAAAGCACAGAGCTACAAGTCAAATAGATAGGCTGTAGGCAACCATAAGCATCCCATCCCACAAAACATTAGCTAAATATGTGACTGAGAAGTAATTTCCTCATTTCAAACGGCTACAGTTTGATTAGCAATATAATACACTAACTGCTTAGAGCTGGAGAGCAAAGCTTATTCAATAAAGTACTTGTCAAGCAAGCTCTCAGACCAGACTTCACATTCCAAAAACCACGTTAAAGAAACAAAACAAGGGCTGGACAGATGGTTCAGCGGTTAAGAGCACTGACTGCTCTTCCAGAGGTCCTGAGTTCAATTCCCAGCAACCACATGGTGACTCACAACCATCTGTAATGAGATCTGATGCCCTCTTCTGGTGTGTCTGAAGACAGCTACAGTGTACTTATATACATACATAAATAATTTTAAAACAAACACACACACACACACACACACACACACACACACACAAAACAAACAAAAAATCCACTTGCAAGCCTGGTGCTGGGGACACAGAGACAGACTTGGTAGCAAACCAGCACAGCCCAATTTGCAAGCAGAGGTCCCAATGAGACCCTTTTTCTCAAAAAGCAAGGAAGGACATCTATGATTGTCCTTTGACCTAACACACACCATGCACTTGTACATACATAAACATGTATATAATATCCCCCACAGACAAAATGCTGTTTGTCCCAAAAAGGGACAGCTGTTATAGGGACTCCTCCTTCCTCATTTAAACTAAAAAGAAAGGGGTGTGAGGAAAACAGCTGGTATAGTGGCCCAGTGGTGTTAGGAGCACTAACTGCTCTTCCAGAGGAGCTGGTTCAATTTCCAGTACCCATTAGCAGCTCACAACTCTATGTAATGTAGTTCCGGTTGTTCCAATTCTCTCTTCTGGCCTCCATGGGCACTAAATGCACGCCATGCATAGACATACACTAGTGTGAAACACACACACACACACATACAATAACATTTTTTTTTAAGCCAGGCAGTGGTGGCACATGACTTTAATTCAAACTCTCGGGAGGCAGAGACAAGCAGATCTCTGAGTTGAAGGCAGTTTGGTCTACAGAATAAGTTCCAAGACAGGGATACACAGAGAAATCCTCTCTCAAATAAGACAGACAGACAGACAGATGGATGGACGGACAGGAAGTAGAGGTTGGTATAGACAAGAAAAGAACTGAATTAAAGGCACCCCTAGTGTTCAAGCCTCCAACTACTTGAGTGTTTCTTTCTTGTTTCTCCAGGAAAACTACATTGTAACAAATTGCAGAAACTACTCAGTACACTTGTGTCACAACTGGCTAACTTAGCTACTTGTGGATGGTGTGAGCCCAGCAGCTGAAAGAAGGAAGTGTGAGGGTCAGAGTTCAAGGCAAACCCTCAGTTGAGCAGCAAGTTGAAAGCCACCTAGGGCTGCAAAAGACTATCTTAGAAACCGGAGTGAATGACTAAATCAGTGGGTAGCTAGAGGGTTTAATGCCACTGAGACCATCCTTCTTGGATCAGAAAGGAAAAAGACCAGTCCTGTGGCAGAGAAAGTATAGAGAAAAGAATATATTTATTTGCCCTTCTCTATTACCAAAACTTGTAAAACAAAAAGCGTCTATGAGACCGTAAGGCTGTAGTGAGACCTTACTTTAAAAAAAAAATAGTGGGGTTGGGGATTTAGCTCAGTGGTAGAGCGCTTGCCTAGCAAGCACAAAGCCCTGGGTTCGGTCCCCAGCTCCAAAAAAAAAAAAAAAAAAAGTGTACTAGAAAATAAGACCCAAATGTAGACGTAAGTCACAACCTAAGTAAGGTCTTGTGGAAGATACTCTATTTCTGATGTAAATAAACTGGATATTCACCCACTCACCCCCACCCTCCTCACAATACACCACCATTACATACTCAACCAGACAGACCGACAGGTGAATTTAGTACTGCATATCAAAGGCACATGTCACATGAAGTCCTCATTTAAACAGTAAGAGCAATACAAACCTCATTTCCTTTAGTCCTTCTGCCTCTATGACCTGCAGAATTTGTTTTGGTGTCATTGGAGCATCCGAGTAGTTTTCTAACACCTGAAGAAATATAAACGTCCTGACTTCAGTGTGAAAGCTTTCATTAGTCTGTAGCATGGCCTGCTGAGGAGCTGCCAGTGCCAGATGAGATTTACCATAATCAAAATGACTTTAGGGCTACAGATATGACTTGATGGCAGAAGTGCAAGGCCCCAGCAGGGCATTAAAACAATTACTTCAGATTTAAATCACACACTTATCAGTATATTGAAAGATAACTGCAATTAGATTAAAAAAAAAAAAAAAAGAACACGACTAGGTAAAATATTCTAATTCCCAATTCTAGGGACAGCTTTCTTAACATCTATGTGTAATACTATATAAGACCTTAGCAACTCTGGAAACTGCATAATTTAATGTTGTTCAATAGAAAATATAGCTGAGTGACAGTGGTACATGCCTTTAATCCCTGCACTCAGTAGGCAGAGACAGCGGATCTGAGTTTGAGGAGGGCAGCCTGGTCTACAGAGCAAGACATATGCATGTACATACGCATATATCAGGCATGGGGGCACTCACCCTTCATCCTATCACTCAGAGAGGCAGGTGAACCTCTTGTGAGGCCTGTCTCAAAAAACAAGAACCAACAAAAAATACTTCTGCAAAGCACATGAGAAGATTGAAATTTACTCAAGGACCTTCCAGGCCAAGTGTGGTGGCACATGCCTTTAAACCCAACAGAAGCAGACAAATTTCTGTGGCTTCAAGGCCATCCTGGTCTGTACACTGAGCTTAAGACCAACCAAGCTACATAATAAAACCTTGTCTCCAAAAAAACTCTTGACTAATTCCCATCTCCTATATGGGTGTGTGTACAGGCAGTTTTTCATTTTTTTACACAGACTCACTATGAAGCCCCAGCTGGCATGGGACTCACTGGGCCAGTCTCAAATTTACAAAGGCCTGCCTGCCTTTGTCTACCAAGTGCACCACCACACTAGCTGTATGTTCAGTTTTGTCAGTCAACCTAGACGAGCTCTGAACTTGCCATGCAGCCAAGGAGGACCTGGAACTCCTGAGCCCAACGTCTCCACGTCCCAAGTGCTGGGATCACAGGTGTGTGCCATGCCCGGCTTCAGTTCTTTTCCATTAAACCACGAAATTCTGGGGTTAACTGCCGCAGTACATTTTGCCACTTGACAACACTATGCTGTAAGTTCTGTGACTGACATAACAAACAATGAGGAACCTAATGTCCTGCTTGTGTTAGTTCATCAGTAACTAACTCTGTAACCGATGTACTTCCTCTGCAATTCTCACTAAGCTGAGCTGCTTCATAAATGTTCCTAACAGGAAAAGGGCCTTGTCATTTCATTATCTCACTTTCGACACCTGTGCAGCTGCTGCGGGCACTCCAGGCTAACAAGTGTAACACCCAAGTTCTCTCTGTCATTTATTAAAGGGGGTTGGGGGTGGGCAGGCAGGAAGTTCTAAAGAAAGGCTACAAAAGACCTTATCACTAAAGGAAGCCAAAGTTTGTAGAAGGGAACCCTAAAACAAGCCTCCCATTTTTCCTCCTTAGCCTCTGTTAATTTTTACACTGCTCTTGTCAGTTCCTAATACTGCTTCTAATCCTGATGAATCTTATCCTACCCCAGCCCCGACTTCTCCCAAGCTTGAGAGTCAAGTAGTTCTGTATGATTCACCAGTCTGATTGTCCACTGTTGTTCAACTCTAATTCATCTGAGCAATTCCAGTTTATCTCCCCTCTATCCCTACCCTTTCTTCCTATCTTCCTTATCTTAACTGGCACCTTGATGTGGCATCCTTCACTCTCATCTACCTGTCTCAATACCACAACCAGTGACCTGACTCAACAGCCTTTTCAGTTATATCCTTGATTCAGCCCTGTTCTCAAATCCATTCCAGTTTGTGGTTATCCCTCCTTTTAGACCACACGGAACCTGCCTTGTACCAGGCCCTATTCTAGGGATGTACAATCTAACTTCAGCACGTTCCTATTTCAGAGTCATCCGCAGCACCTCTGCCCGTCGCTGTAAGCAGCAGAGCCAGCCCAGACACTCAAGCACAGGCTTTAGACTCAGACAGGGTAAGATTTAAATTCTACTCCTCCAACCTGAAGCAAGGACCTACATACCCAGCCAACCTGAGCCAAAGCGGATCTCTCGCTCTCCAAGTCAGGGTCATTTTCAAACGGAAAAGAACACGAGCCTGTACCTGTAGGTACCTAGGAGCTGGGCACACAAAGCCTCTCATTCACCTGTCTGTCCATCTCCTGGCAAGACGGCCTCACTGACACCACACACTTTTGTCCCAGCAATTCCTTTGTTCCACCCCATTTGCACACATTGCACATAATAAATTCACATCCATGTAGTTTTTCTATCCTCCCTCAGCCACTCTTTTTTCATCAGCTTCTGCATATACAGACTCTGTGATAAGCCTACCTACATTCCACTAACTGTTCAAGGCTCAGCCCTGAAACTACCTTCCCTCTGGAAGCACACCCTAATCTATGTCAGCAGAGTCAAATCTCTCTTTTTCAGTAACCCCACAGTCCACAGTAAAAATGTAAATTATCTCCCAAGCTGGGATACTTCAAAGGGAAGTGAGGAACTAATCATATTTATTACCAAGATACCTATTTAACTCTCTGTCTCTCCAGTAGCATGTAAGCCTGTAGTTCTGTTCATGCACCTGAATCAATCAATCAATCAAAAAATCTATTCCCCCCCCCTCTCCCCATCTTCTGAGGACTAGAAGCTCCTCCTCTTCATTGTCTAGGATTACCCAAGTGCCAAACAGGCAAGGCTGATTTAACCTATAATGAGCCTTAGTACGGTTACTGATGTTCACTGTTACAAGATACCACTTCTTTGATACCAGCTGAGCTAGCAAATCTACAAGGGAGAAAGAAGAATGACTGAAAAAATACCTGCTAATTATTTAAATAGTAGCCAGAAAGAGCTTGAGAATCTTGAAACAGAAGATAACAAAACTTTCTAAAGAGAAGTTACATCTAAAGATATAAATTGTATATAAACTAGTTTTCAGAACAATCCAGCAGTGTTCTACTGCCAGTCTTTCTAGACCACACATTTTTAGAAGAAAAAACTTTTTTCTACTTGAAAGGAAAAAAATGTTTGATATAAGAATGGTCAGCCATGAATCTGAGCAAAAATAAAGCATGCAATGTAGCGTTTCTCAAAACCCAGAGGAATCAATCTATGTAAGAGTGGTACACAATTTAAAAGAAAATCTCCTGGGCTGTTTCTCCCAAATTGTTCCTAACATGCTGGCCTATTTATTTACTTGACACCTCTACTTCAGAGAGCTAGAAAAACCACATCACACAGTAAGGCCTCTGATAGAAGAATGTCCACTTCTTAAAACTAACAACTGCAAAAACCCACCTGCAGGGGTCTGCTACTCTGCTGGAATTCTCCAGAATCCTATAAGCTTTCCTACACCAAACTGGCATATATAAGATTATTATCTACTTGCCAATTTGATCAAGGCCAGGAGTGATTAGAAGCTCCCACCTGACAAGCACATGGCGTCACCACATTTAATTTGAACCGTCCAAAAGCAATTACGAATAGTAATCCTGTGACAAAACTAACTGCACTGCCATTGTAGCTCACTGCTTGCCAGGTGTCCCTTTATGAAGTAAAAGCAAACTCCCCAGCACTCAGTGAGACGGGACTTTTTTTTAATGGGAAGATGATTTCATCTCCAGTCGTCCAACAAACCCCAACAAAAGCACAGAAAATTCTAAAACACAAACCACATAAAAGATATGCAAAATTGCATACCATGTTCCCACAAGTCCTCTTTCAAACGTACAACTACGCCACAAAGAAATTCCTGTTCGGATTACTATTTTTAACTGAAGAGCCACAGGAAAAAAAGAGAAATAACTTACTTAAGATAATTGAGCTTGAAGGTGAGCCAATGATAAAATAGAAATAGCAACCTTAACCTTGGAATTCAAACCACAGTAAATTTAAGAGCTTAAAGAGGCTTAAAATAACAGTGGGATTCCAAACTGCTAGAGCCTTTCAACTAATAAGAGCCCAAAGAGCTTTGAGATGAGAAGATTTCAGAATTGTCAGGATGTAAATAACACAAGATTTGAAGGTACTTTCACCTACCTCTAACAAGTAGAGTTCTGGCAAGCACATTTTCTTTGGGTGCCCAGAGTCATAAACACCTGCACACAGAAACTCAGAACTTCAATGAACAGTCAAGATTCAACAACCTCCATGATAAAATAAAACATCCTACATTTCACCTTTCTCCTCAGCTCCTTCAGACCTAAATTTGTTAAGTGAAGCATGGTTGAAGAAACCCTAAAGTTCCAAGATCATAAAAACTAGCCAAAGGTTCTCATTTTGATTGAATCACAAAAGGAAAAATACACCACCTAGGAGTTTCAATTTTCTTATGCCAAGCAAAAAATAAACCGAACTACATCTTTCACACAAACAATCCCTGTTTCTGTTCCCAGGGTAACAGGAGAAGAGAGATGATCAGGAATACCAGTGGAAATTCTCTGGTAGCTCAAACAGCCATGGGTAAATGAATAACCGGCTTTCAGACTCCAAGAAAAGGGTTCACTCGAGATCTTTATCGACCTCCAACACTTTTGAGGCAGACAGAACTCACTTTCCAGTAAAAGGAACAGCTAGAAAGCTGAGCTTCACTCACTCCATCATTAAACTTAAATTATAACAATTACACATAAAATGCAGGGCGTCAACAGAAAAGTAGGATGCACCCATAACCCTGCACTGTGGCAGTCTGAGGAAGTGACATCTCCGAGATAACCTATTAGAACTGTCCTCAGCAACATTTCCTAAGAACATGCCTCACTCAGATCTTTTTGGCTTTGTATTTTTTAAGTCCAAAAGGAAGCTTTCTCACAAGTCTACTGGAGCCTGGGAAACAGAAAATCCACAAATCCTCTGGGCAGGTAGCTAGCTCAAGAACCTATTTACTTTTTTTTTTTTTTTTTAAACTAAACCCTAGAAGAGAAGCCTCGAACAGATAACACATTCTTTGCAAAGTGTATTCAGTTCCTCTACAAAGTGCCTACCCCCATCGCAGTCACAGGGGTTCAGTTTGATTTGAATGTTCGAGGGTCACCTGCATTAAGAAGAATCGCTTAAGCAGCTGGCTAAAGTACTGTTTCTCAGCGGAATCTCGAGTTCAGTGTGTTTAAAATGAGCCTAGAAGCAGTGTTTTAAACAAAGTCCGCAGGTATACTCCCACTGGGCACTCTACTTTGAGAACCACTACCCAGGGTTCAGATTGATTCTTAGCAATTCTTTCCGACACACACCTGGTTTAAATTGCCAACGCTCTAAATGCTTCTCATGTCCTTGAAACCAGGGGCACTTTCCCACCCCCGCGGTGTCCAGTGACCCACTCCACTGCCCACGAAGAAGTAAGGGAAGCACTTCCGACCTTTCCCGGAAATCTAACTCCCTCAGAAGAATAAACGGCGCTACCCGGGACCCCCTGCTGCTGCCAACGTGGGGGAGGGGAAGCTGGAGCCCGGGCGCTCGGAGGGGAGGAGCCGCTTGCCAGCTCGCCCCTCCGCAGGAATTCAGGGGGGTGTGCAGAAAAAGGCGCCCCAGCCTACTCAGGCCGGGGACCTTAGGAGCTCCACACCGGGCGGCCCCGCCCCCTGCTGCGGTGGGCAGGGCCTCGCCCCTCCCCCGCCCCGGGAGCCGCGCGGGAGCCCACCCCCTAGACCCCCCGCTGCGGCCCCCCGGGCGGCTCGCCTCACCAGGCGCGCGGCCTCGGCCCACGTGCGCTCCTTCTTCTTCTTCTGTTTGTCCTTCATCCTCCTCCGCGGCGGCGGTGGCGGCTCCACGCGGGTCCTTCGGGCGGGGCGGGCTGGGGCGGTGGCGGCGCGGGGCTGGGGTGGAGGCGGCAGCGGCAGGGGGCGCGTGGCGGCGGCGCGTGCGAGGACTCGGGTGCGGCCGGAGGCGGGCGCACCGGCACTGGCTGGCGCGAGACCGGGCGCGAGGGTGGCGCTGGGGGGGGCGGCGGCTCCACGCGCCCGCGCTGCGTCAGTCGCCCACGGTGGCAGCGGCAGCCCCGCGATGGCTAAGGAATGCGGCGGCTCCGCATAACCACGGGGTCAGAGGTCACGGCTCCGGCCTCCGCTTTCCCGCGCTGCTGGGAAACGGAGAGCGGACTAGTGGCGGGCCGAGATGGCGAAACGCAGCTTCCCTTTCGACGCTCGGATGCGTGCGTGTCTGCCGTGGGTATGTGTGTGTATGTGTGTGCCCGCGTGTGTGTGTGTGAGAGAGAGAGAAGAGTGAGGAGGGGGAGTGTGGGGTTTTTTTTTTTTTTTTTGAAAAAAAACAAACCGAAAGGGTGGCTGGGATTTGTAGTCCTTACTGGCTCCCTGGCCTACGCCTCTCCGGAAGAAAATGGCTGCCTGAAGTGCTTGGACCACATTTCCCGTAGTGCCCCGGGTCTCTGTTTTCCGCCCACTCTCTTCCGTACCCCGCTGCGCTCCTAGCTTGGTAAAGAAGGGGGCGGGAAGGCGGTCAGGAAAGGATGGGGCGGGGTCTCGCGAGGTTCGGGAACTAGCGGAGGCCTGAGGGTTTCTGGGAGGTGTTGCTGGGAAGGGGCGGTGGCTGGACTCCCCCTGGTCGTGGTTAACCCGTTCCGAGCTTCTTTTTTCTTTTTTTTTTCTTTTCTTTTTTTTTTTTTTTTATTCTAGGGGCGGGTCTAGTGAGGGTTCAGACCCGGAGTTGGTAGCTCCGCCACCCTGCTTCCACTCCACCCTCCAGCCCCCCACCGAATACACATTTCTCATCTGCACTTCTGGTGGGTAACAAAAAGTAGGACTTTTCCTTTTTGGCCCACCCCTAAATGAGTCAATTGGCGCATAGTAAGCAAAGACACACTCATAACAGTAAAACGGTTATTGCACGATTGACCGCCCTAGATGATTAACCCATTTCCTCTTGTACTTTTAATACCTCTATATATTTGCAGAAAATGCACCTGCAGTTTACAGCAGAATTGCCGCCAGGTGAATTTGGTGATCCGATAGTAGGTAAACACTTAAGGTCCATCCATGTAAATCAAAATGCACCTGGGTGTATATTTAGAAGCAGTTTCCTGGAGAGAGGTCAAGTCCTAATGTCAATCAACCTAGATTTAGAATCCTAATTGTGACTTCTTGACTCCTCTTAACCCCACTGAGCCTGTTTGATCTGTGTTAGCATGCTATCCCACCACATTGATGGGGTACAAATTAGCATGAAATATCTAGAAGATTGGAGAGAATATGGAAGATCCTGATATTATTGGGCTCATGTAATTTGGCTTCTATTATAGAATAAATGATAACTTATTACAAGCTCACAGTGAGCACTGGAGCCTCTGAGCCTTGATTGCAGTGATAGGATGAGGTTTGGAGCACCCAGAACATAAAAGTATTTAAAGGACTCAGCAGTCCTTAATACCTGTCACTCAAGACTCAAATTCAATAAACAAAAATCTACAATGAATAGACTATAGAGGATGAAATTTAGAGTTTTATGCCACCACTCCCCTTCTAATTTCATCCCAACAGGGAGAGAAATACTTCTAAAATTATTTGTTTTTGACATTTTAGGTTTTGTTTTTTGAGACTACATACACCTGGCTGGCCTGGAACTCACTGTGTAAACCAGGTTATCCCTGAGAGATCCACCTGCCACTGCCTTCCAAATGCTGGGATTAAAGGTGTACATTGGGATTTTGTTGGGGGAATGGGGGGAGATGAACTGAGGGCCTCTCACAATCCCTGAGCTATATCCTAACGCTTTTTAATTTTGAAACAAAACCTTAAAATATACACAGGCTGTTGTCAAACAGGCTTCTATTCTCTTTCCTTTGCCTATGAATACCTGAGGGATTAAAATGCATGCCCCACTACCCCTGGCTTTTGGTAGTGCTGTTATAATTCTTTGTTTTCAATCTAAGGCAGAAACAATCACCTCTGAGAAGACAGTAAAGCTTAGTTGAGACATTTTGAATCGATCCATATCTCCAACACAGCCACACACTTGGAAGGATTAAGGAGGGAAGACTGACTGTAAGGCTTTATGTTTTGTTGTTGGGGCCTGGGCTCAGATCTGCATGCATGGTGGATGCTTTACCTCTGTTCCACCTGCCGAGCCCTGTCTGTGTTCTGAGACAGGTTCATAAGTGTTGCAGCTTGGCTTGACTGGGCAGTCACTCCTCCAGTCTCCAGAATAACTGAGATTAAAAGCCTGTGTCACCAGACCTGACTAAAATGTTCATGTTTATGTTATGGGCAGTGTGGAAAGCAGTTCCTACTCAAAAGTGTTCAGCCTTTCATCCATGAAACTACCCCACCCAGAACTCCATTACATTCGTGGGGAAAAGGAGCTTTGCAGATCAAATCCAGACCTTAAGAAGATCATCCTAGACTTCTGAGCGGGCCACTAAAATTACATGGATCCATAAAAGTTTATAGGTGCTTTGGAAATGGGAAGCATTTCAGTTCACTGTTCCTGGCTTTGAAGTGGCAGAAAGCAAAGGAACGTAAGCAGCATCAAGACAGCCTGCCAACAGCAGTAAGGAGCCAGGGACCTTAGTCATTCAACCCAGCAGACCTGAGCTCTGACAGTGTAGATGAACTCAGAAACAAGAGTTTCCAGAAAAGAAAACATATCCCGACTCTAGCCTCAGATTGAACGAGGGAAACCCACTCTATGTTTGGACTTGTGGCACACAGAAGCTTGGCATTTCTCAATGCGCTACTGTACTTCTCACCTTGTTACAGCCAGTAAAGTCTAATACACACTGTCAAGCCCCTTAGTCTGCCAGCAAGCGCTGCCTCCTTCTCACAGGTGGTTCAGGCTGGGGAAATCCACATATTTCAAGATCTCTATCCTTGTAGAATCAAATTAATGACAGTATCATCATTAAGCATAAAGAGAACGTAGTATGTCCAGATGTCTGGATAAGGTGTGGTTGGAGATGGGTGAGGCAGCTCATGTCTAATTTCATCACTGGGAGGTGAAAGCAGCTACATAATCAGTTTGAAGCCAGTCTCGGATAAACAATGAGACTATACCAAAGAAAGGAGCGGAAAGTATTTGACAATTAGATTTGGTCATTAAGGGGTTTTGGTGGTGGTGGTTTTGTTTTTTTCCAGTTAACAAGAATCACAAGTTTGTCAGAAGCAGCAAGCTCATACATTCTTGGTTATAGTGTTTTTTTAAGTTGTTTTTAATCAGTACTTTTATTACAGGTGACCTTTGAAAGTGAACAGGGGTGCCATGGGATGAGTAAGATAAACAGAACTGTTCAACCCTGCCCAGTTTGGCGATGAGTCACTGTTTTCCAATTTATGAGCAAAACACACAAATTAAGAATAATAGAAGCAAGAAACCCAGAAATGTACAGGACATAGCATCCTGATCCTCAGTGTGATCTAGTAACACTAGTTCTAGGGCTGGAGAGATGCTCAGGGCTTAAAAGTACCAGTGTTCTTATAGAGAACATGAGTTCGATTCCCACAACCCATGTGGTAGCTCACAACTGTCTGTTTCATACACGTGGTGTACAAACACAAGCAGGCAGAACACCAATACACATGAATTTTTTTTTTAAAGAATTGAAAAAAAATATTGGTTCTTGACTCCAGTGGGCCCGAGTTTGAAACTCTGTAGTCATTCTCCAGTTGCATGACCTTGAACAAATTGTCATAGGACAACCGAGTCCATGACAAAATTCAAAGGGTGATCTGGACAGGGTAGCTCATGTTTGCATGCTTGGGAGGATGAGGCAGGAGGAGGACTTGAACCCTGAAGGTGCAAACAGCCTGGATAACACAGGGAGACCCCATCTCAGAAGAACAGATGAGATCACACTGGTTGAGCTTCAGCATCGCAAATGATCAGCTAGTGTGGAGCTCTCCCACCCCTTTGCACATTGCATTTCTTCCTATGGCTTTTGGTTGGTAACTACACAGTTGCTGTCTGTTTGGACATGTTTCCTGTATCCCCCAAGTGCCAGCCCTAGTCTCGGCATAGAGTAAGCGGTCAGACTGTTGGTGTATGAGCCAATCTTAGTAATTCTTTTGTTGTACAAAGTCTCTGAGGAATGATCCCCTATTGAATGGTCTCATAGCAGTTTTTGGAATGTACTCGTGTGGGGAAAAAACTAACATAAGATTTTACCCAGAATGATCTCCACAAGTGGAGACTTCATGGCATTCCCAGTCTCATTGTGTTGCCAAATTTGCCCACACAATGCATGACTTAACTCACAACTCCAGAGCCAGTTGCAGTCTTTTAAATTCTACTCTTCAGTCTCCCCTGACTCTGGAGAAGGTATTTAAATTGCCAAAATGTTTATAGCGGTTATCTCTAGGTTTTGAAAGACCAGGAAGTTTACTGGTAATTTTTCCATACAAAACATTGCATTATTTTAATTTTAAAAGTTTTTACTGAGGGTTGGGGATTTAGCTCAGTGGTAGGGCACTTGCCTAGCAAGCGCAAGGCCCTGGGTTCAGTCCCTAACTCTGAAAACAAAGAAAAGAAAAAAAAAAGTTTTTACTTAAAAAACAATAGAACATTTAAATTAAGGTGGCAGTTATAACAGTGATGTCATAGTAAATATATTTTTTCCTTCACATCTTCTAAATCTAGAAAGTGTGCTCCATTATGATGTAAAAGTAAAATTTTAGGGTTGGGGGATTTGGCTCAGTGGTAGGCTTGCCAGGAAGCGCAAGGCCCTGGTTGGTTCCCAGCTCGAAAAAAAAAAAAAAAAAAAAAAAAAAAAAAAAAAAAAAAGTAAAAAAATTTTCATTAATATCAACCAATAGTGGAAGCACATCTTTAATAACAGATTCTTCTTCCTACTTTGGTAGACCCCATAGAGTGGCCTCAAAGGGAGAGTTAAGGTAGTTTTTTATCAAGATTGTAGGACATGATAGCTCCCTGACTAAGGTTTTTCTGGTAGAAATTTCTTCATTAAAGACTCATTTCTAATTACTAATCTTTCTTAATGCTAGAAAAAGATAGTTACCATAGATCCTTTTGATCTAAATTTAGACCCTTTCATCTATAATGAGAGGAAAAATTTAAAACACTAAAGTGATATTGTTGTTTGGGGCTGCTTATGTTATTGTTTTGCTGTTGCTGCTGTTGTTATGAGACAGCGTCTCTCTGTGTGTATCCATGGCTGTCCTGGAACTCACTCTGAAGACTAGGCTGGCCTCAAACTCAGATCCACCTGTCTCTGCCTCCCATGGTGTGCACCACCATGTCTATTTTGCTTTTTGAAGTAGAATCCCACTGTTACCCCAGGCTGGCCTCAACAGTCCCACTGCTTCAGCCTCCAAGTTCTGGGATTCCAGGTATGACCACTGTAGCTCCTAGGATTAGACAAAAGGCATCACAGCTCTGCCGTGTTCTGCGGGACTGCACACTCAGGGAAGCCTGCCACCATGTCACAACAGCACTCCAACAGCCTTAGAGCTACAGACAATGACCAAGGACAAATTTCAGATGACTTCAGCCTTGGCCAACAATGCTAACTGCAAACTCCTGTGAGGCCCAGAGCAGAATCACCCAAATGAGCTGAATCCCAAACCCACAGGATCAGAGATGAACTAATGTCATTGGGGAGATAATGGATTGTTTTAAGTATTGAAGTAATTTGCTACATACTCTCTGATGCCTCATAACGAAAACACCGCTGGAGTTTCTAGGTAGTTGTTACTGGGACTGCCCTCTTAACAAAAGGACCTCCGCAAATTCTGTAAGAGAGTCCAGCGTGCTCCCAGCTACTGTGGAGCTCTGGTGGACAAGAGCAGGAGCCACGGCGGTAGTGCTGTTTTATCTTGGAGTTCAGAGAAGGGGAAGCACTGTCCAAGTCTAAGACTGTCTCTCAGAGGTAGAACATTTACTTATATTTGCCTGTACAAGGCCCTGGCCTTGATCACTAGTACTGTAACAAGTAATCCCACTTGTCTCTGTTCCTGAATTCAATCCTGAATCAGGATTCAAACTAATTCAGTTTGTCCACCTTCCTGCTCTGCTTCCATAGAGCTGAAAGGCCTAAACCACTGCTCTCAGATGCATTCTGGACCCCTTCATTCCTCCTCTCTGACACTTGATATTTCTTATTGTTGAAACAGGTCTTACTAGGTAGCCCTGACTGGCCTGGAGCTTGCTATTAAAGACCCTAAACTCAATGAGATCTGTCTGCTTCCACAGTGCTGTGATTAAAGGTGTCCACTCCCTGCCACTTTAATCATAGAGTCTACAGTTCTATGGCCCCATTTTGACTTTAATTCTTGTAGGTTCACAAAGATAAGAAAATAAGGTCACTACCTCAAGGACCTCCTGATCTAATGGGAACCTAGGAGATAGAAATTGTTAACTCTATACATGATGGCACATGTACAATCCCAGCACTTTGGTGGATAAGGTAGGAAGGTTGCCATGAGTTTGAGGCCATCCTTAGCTACATAGTGAAAAAGTATTTTTTTTTTTTAGTCAGAAAAAGCCAGATGTGGTACCACAAACTGTTAAGCCCAGCACTCGGAACTTATAGGCAGGAGATGAATTCAAGGTCATTCTTGGGCACATAATTCTGTGCTACAAGAAACACTGTCTCAAAACAAAACTATGTTTCTTTAGAGACTAACAAAAAAGGAAGTAGTGAGGACACAGGAGACCTTCAGGAGGAGCTAATACTTTATCTGGGCCTTGAAAGCTCCAAAAAGAGAGTGACTTGAGCAGTTCTAGGAACAAGGACATAAGCACAGTGTAGATAAGTTCAACATAGGTGTGAACGTGCAAACTTTGGCCCAGGGCCAGCAGTCCAGTGGAAGAAGTGCGGCGAGAGTGTGTGTGGTGCTGAGGCTCCAACTAAAGGCTAATGCTACACCTGCAACTCAAGCAATGTGAAGGAGACCACCTCCTTAGCCAGGTACCAGCTCCTCCCCAGCCTCACAGCACGGGGCTGACACAGTGATACCAGCCTTTGCTGAATGATCACTGAGCCAGACTAGGTGCTGAAGCTGGTCTGCGATGGGGAAGATTAAGTTGCTATCCACCATGGCTCCAGGAATGTTTTTCTAGCTGAATTTTCCGTGTGTTTTGTGTTATCTAGAGCCTCCATTCAAAATATAATTAGGGAAAACCCAATTTGCTCTTAACATTGATGATGACTTCATTATCTGCTGCAAATGGCACTGTCTGCCTGATAAAGCCAGAAACTTTGGCTTAGTCATTGTCTTGTCCTCCCTCCTAGTAGGGGCTCCCCTATCCCAGGAATCAGCCTAAGTACAATTTCTGCTGGCACTGATAACTTCCTACTAGGGTGGGAGCTGTTTGCTCAACCCTGGGGACCTGCAGCACGTGATCCCTACAGTGTGTGGACATAAAGTGATGGCAAGGTGATGCAGCATTTAGTTTATAGAAGCCTGCACTGCTGCTGGAGTTGAGTGATGTCTCAAGGCTAATATAAGCTAGAGAGGAATTATGTCGTAACTTAATTATAGTTATTTTGGGGGCAAAATATTTAAAAATTAATTTCCAAGCCAGAAGTGATGCATTCCTATAATCCCAGCTACTTAGGACACAAAGTCAAAAGGACCTCAAGTTCAAGGCCAGGCTGGGCATTCTAGCGAAAGCCCACCCCCAAATAAAACGTAAACACCTTTTTCTGTACTGGTAATTCCCCCAGGGTGTAGTTCAGTTGGTAATGCAAATGACTCTGGGTTTGATCACCAGTGGTGAGTAAAGTGCGCATGGTGGCACAACTATGCAATTCCTGCACCGAGGAGATTGAAGGATGAGGGTCAGAAGCTTATGGTCAAAAAGTAGATGAAAAGGGCTGGAGAGATGGCTCAGCGGTTAAGAGCACTGACTGCTCTTCCAGAGGTCCTGAGTTCAAATCCCAGCAACCACATGGTGGCTCACAAACATCTGTAATAGAATCTGATGTACTAAGTGTGTCTCTGAAGACAGCTACAGTGTATTCATAAATAAAAATAAATCTTAAAAAAAAGGTAGAAAAACAGAAGTTCAAGGTCACCCTGGTGATATAGAAAATTAGAGACCAACCTAGGCTACATGAGACCCTAATCAAAAAGAAAAAAGAAATAAAAGGAAAATATAAAAATTAAAGTCAGGGGAGATTGGTGCTTGCTGCCAAAGGGAACTCCTCTACTATTGAGGAGTATCCCAGAATTTGCCTGCTAAGTAAACACAGAAGCCCCCAATGTGGTTTTGCTGCCAAAATGACCCTAAAATTCAACTGGGAAAATAGATGTGTCACTTTTGTAGCAAAATGACCTAACTAAGGCCCCATCAAAACTACCCTCCTTCCCCCCCAAAAAACAAGGCCAACCACCATGGGGTTTAAGGACCACTGTTAGTAACAAGCAGAATGGATTCAGAGAGAACAAACCAGCTCAAGGTCCCGAGAGTCAGGCATAGTCCCCTGAGCATTCTGCTCTACTCCCAACTTCAGCAAAGGACAGACAGAACTGTTGAACCGAACAGTACAGATCAGTGGGCCAGGTGTGCAAGGAATTATTGTTGTGCACAATCAAAGTGACAAACTGGAGCTGAAGGTGGGCTGGAGTGCTTGCTGCTCTTGCAGAGGACCCGTTTGTGTTCTCGGCACCTACGTCTGGCGGCTCACAACTACCTGTAAGTCCAGCTTCTGGGGACCCAAAGCCCTCTTCTGGCCTCCATGGGCACCCACATACAATGTGCCCCCCACCACACACATGCAAACAGAAAGACAAGAGCAAACAAGCTGGGATCCCATCTTATTAATCTAAATTCCAGTATATATTTTACATTTTTATTTACATATGATAACGAAAGTACTAGAAGGAAAATATCTTTACTATCCTAAAGCCGAGATCTTTCTAAATATGGAAGTTCAAAAGAAGTCCATCAAGTCAGTCAGTTGATTTGACTGCCTCAGTTTAATTCCTATGCAGCAACATGAGGGTAAGGGCAGTAAAGTGATATAACCTCTGCTACCCGTGTAATAAACTTAAATCCTTAAGAGCCAGGCAGAGTGCCACATACGGACTCCTACCACATGGGGAGTGGAGGCAGGAGGATTGATCCAAGGTACATTTTGAAGCTATCCTGGGCTCTACAGGATTGAGTTATTTGATTTTTTTAAAATATTTTTTATTTAACATTTATGGGTACACTGTCGCTGTCTTCAGACACACCATGTGGTTGCTGGGAATTGAACTCAGGACCTCTGGAAGAGCAGACAGTGCTCTTAACCGCTGAGCCATCTCTCCAGCCCCCTTATTTGGTCTTTTAAATTTTTAAGATCTTTTTTAGAAATCAAAATATTACTATATTTGTATGTAGGAGGAGCACACTCACGTGTGTGGCGATCAGAGGCCACCTTGTCCCCGCACACACACACACTGCGTGTGTTCTGACAGCAAGCACTTTACCTATAAAGCGCTATCACCCGCCTAACAGCAAAATCTCTGTAAGGAGTTGTTTTGCTGAGACTCGGTTTGGCGGAGGTGTCGTGCTATGCAGCCCTGGCTGAGCTGGGAAAGACTGTGTACACTAGACTGGCCTCTAATTCACAGAGCTGGCTCTGCATCTCCGATTCCTCTCTCTGCCCCCGCCCCCACCTCTGCAGATGTACATCACCATGCCTGCCTTAATTCTTTTTTTTTTTTTTTTTTTTTTTTTTTTTTTTTTTCGGAGCTGGGGACTGAACCCAGGGCCTTGCGGTTGCTAGGCAAGCGCTCTACCACTGAGCTAAATCCCCAACCCTGCCTGCCTTAATTCTTAGAGGGTAATAGAGATAGCTCAAATGGTGATAGGTCAGAATGGCAAATGTTAAAATTACAGGCAGAATTCAGTTTTTCCAAGGATATATGAAGAGGAGCATAAATTACTGCTGGGTTCCTAAGCTTATGTAGTTGTTTTGGGACACAATTCGGCAATTAGTAACCAAATCATGCTTGTTTTGGGCGAATGGGCTTTGGATATAGACAGAGCTAACAGGTATTTGTAACAAATGCCTAGGATTAGCCCCAGGGAATAAATCAGGAAACTGTAGTCTATGGCTGAGGTTATCAATACAGCATTGCAAAACATAATTTAAAAACTGGTAACCCCGGGGGCTAGAGATATGGAAGAGGTTTGGAAGCACTGACTGCTCTTCCAGAGGTCCTAAGTTCAATTCCCATCAACCACATGGTGGCTCACAACCATCTGCAATGGGATCTGATGCCCTCTTCTGGTGTGTCTGAAGATAGTGATGGTGTGCTCACATACACAAAATAAATAAATCTTTAAAAACAAAAACAAAAATCGGTAACCCCTTCAGAGACCAGCAAGGTTATTAAAGTCCAGACAGAACAATCAGGGATTAGGTGTCTATTAAAGACAATCCTACACTACACAGTAATGTACTGTGACCTGTGTATATTGTTTTGTGTTGGGTGTTCCAAGTGGAACCCAGAGCCTCACACACCCTTAACTATACTACTACTGAACTAAGCCCGCAGTCCCGTATGTACGTATGTATGCATGCATGTGTATATGTGTGTGTATATGTGTGTATGTACATACCCACACATATATAACAAAGGCAAACTAAAAGATTGTATACAGATAATCAAAAGATCATTTGGCTCTGGTTAATGGACTTTCTGGTGATTTGATTCTTTAAATGTTTCTGTACTGGTTTTTTCCCTCTGACAGGCTTTCACTATGTAGCCTCTGCTAGCTCAAACTCATGATCCCCAGCTTCTTGTGTATTAGGACACTAGTGTACCCTACTATACCAAGCCTTTGTGTTTTTTTTTTTTTTTTTTTTTTTTTTTTTTTTTTTTCCGGGGCTGGGGATCGAACCCAGGACCTTGTGCTTCCTAGGCAAGCGCTCTACCACTGAGCCAAATCCCCAACCCCTGCCTTTGTGTTTTTTACTCTCAAAATAGAAAGCAAGACATGGTGATGATCACATTTGGACCCTCCCTCAATACTGTGGAGATGAGGAGACAACTCCAAAACCCAGGAAGGTTAATCAGCTCTGGGCACATCAGGATCTGAACACAGATCTGGTGACACCACGCTTTACATAATGCTTTACTAGCACGACTAGTACTGTGTGCTATTTATTAATATACACCTCCTCTTGGGTGCCTGAAGGACGGCTGTTCAGTTCCTTCAGCAACCCTGCAGGATCTGTTCTACAGGAGAGGTGCAGTGGCTTATCGAGGGCAGTAATACGCATCCAGGCTGCTGTGCCTCCAAACCTCTCTGATTCCTGGGCGCACTCCCACTGCTATAGTGACGCACTCCCTTCATGGAGCCTTGCTCCTCAGCATGGCCTGACAGCTCCGTCTTACGGCACTTGGTTTGACTACAGTGCTTAAGCAGGGATATACAGTTCCGCAGGCTGCATTTCACATACATGCCATGTAGTATGTAAATGAGTTTTGGGAAGTCTTTTCTGCCAACTCTGTCACACAGCTCTGCCACCTTTGCATCTGGCAGAGTAAAAACCATCACTTGGCAACCATGCACTTCAGTGTAGCTTTCACGAGCCTGGCTGTGAGGTGCCCTGGGGCCTTCCATCCAACTCCTGACCACCTGGCGCACACAGTTCTCCGACTGGTCACTTAGAGTTGAGTGTGGTGGTGAGGCAGACGAATCACATGCAGAACTGGCATGGGGTACATTCTAGGTTCAAGACCGGCGTGGTTCAATCATGAGCTGTGGGCTATCCACAACTACAAAACAGGACCCTGTCCCAGGAAACCCAAAAGGGAGGCTCTTTATGAACATCTCAGATCCTATCAGGGATACTGCTGACTGACCAGCTTTGGGACCGGTGTGGTCCACGGCTGTTGCACATGAGAGTTAGGAATGGCCGCTAGAAATCTTCTTTGCCTGGACGAGGTACATTTGAAAGCTAATGGCAGAAGTTTAACTGACCTGCTCTCAATCCCAGCAAAGAAGTTGTCTCCCCCACCCTTCTCTGAGAGTGGTCTGGCCCCATTCCTAGGGGACTAAAAGCGTGGTGTCAAGCTGAAGCAGTCCTTGGAATGTCTTGCATGGTTAACTGTGCCAGAGAAAACCGGTGCTGAGTTTGCCAATCAAGCCCAGAAAACACGAGTGAATGGTAGACAGGCTTACCACAGGCATTTAACAAAATTGCTTTCTGTTATCACAAAGGGAAATAATAACTTTCAAGGCTCATTGGTAGAGCATGCTGGGGTATGAACAGAGCTGTGCTCCTTCATGTGGTGTATATACACTGACACAGTAGCTACAGAAAGTGTGGTGGAGCTGAGATTCTCCTGAGCTATTCTCCACCTGGTCCTCCATCAGCCAGGCCTTACAGATTCCCCAGTCACCAGGAGTGCCCCAGGCACTTGTCTGTGTCCCTTTGTCTGGCATGCTATTCTGTCCTTGACCAGTGGGCAAACCCACTCATTGTCACCTCCTCTACAAAGCTTCCCTCCCCACTCCTGGAACACATTCTCTCTCTCTCTCTCTCTCTCTCTCTCTCTCTCTCTCCCTCTCTCTCTCTCTCTCTCTCTCTCTCTCTCTCTCTCTCTCTCCTTCCCCTTCTCCCTCTGACAGCAGACCTATCTATCCCAGCCATCTAAATGCCAGAAAAGGTCATCAGGTCATCTCTTCAAGGAATTTAACCAAGAAATGCACAAATGCAAAACTGGAAAAGGACTAGGAAGGGAGCAGGTACATAGGACCCTCGAGCCAGGCAGAAATGGAGGAAAACCAGGACAACTGTGGAGGTTACTTAACATGGTTCCTAAAAACTAGGCATGGAAAACAGACATGTAATCCCAGCACTTAGAGGCTAAGGCAGGAGGATCTCAAGGTAACGTAAACTTGGGCTACATATGGACACTTTAAAAAAAAATTAGAAGACCTCCTCCCCTCCAAAAAACACACCTTGGAGCCTAAGAGATGAGTACAAGTTATTCATACATGACAGAAAGCACATGTGTGAATTTGCAAACAGAGTCAAATGGAGGCTGTACCACCCAGTCTCAAGGGCCTAGCAAGGCAGTATGAAGCAGGGGGCAGACCTCAAAGGTACCAAGCATGCAAAATCAAAGCCCTGTGTTTTACACACACACACACACACACACACACACACACACACACACACCACCTGCTCAGAAGAGTCAAAATACAACTTTCTTCCTCTCCCTGTATCTAAGCAATAGGACCTCCCCAGTGCACAGGTATACACCAGGTATAGACGAACTGTATGGTTCCCAGAGACCTCTGCCCCTGCACATGCCCACCCTTCCAGCAAGTCCCCAGTTGGTTTGCCTAACTGAAGCACCCAGGGACCGGTTAACCACAAACCCAGTGATTAAAAACCAAGGCTGCAATGACAGCAGCTGCAAGAGCTACAGTTACATCCTTGACAAATGTCACCAACAACTCCACTGGCAGATATGACCACATGGTTCTTAGATACCAAATTCTCAGAGAAAACGTCAATCAAATGGCAACCGTAGTCTGAAAGGGCCTGCCAAAATCACAGGCCCCAAGACTAAATCATCAGTGTGAAGTGCAAAGTCTCCATGATTTAGTATTTTCTCAATTTTTTAAAACAATACCAAAGATGAAAATACAGTTAAATGGAGCTGGGCAGCAGTAGCACACACCTTTAATCTCAGCCCATGGGAGGAAGACGCAGGTGGACCTGTGTGCATTCAAGGCCAGTCCAGTCAACAGAGTTCCAGGACATCCAAGGCTGTCAGACAGAGAAACCCTGTCTCAAAAGGCCAAAAGAAGAGGAAGTGGAGGGGGGCAGATTAAGATGGAGATGAAAAAGGAGAAGAAAGACAACTAAATTGGCAGGAATATCCAAGTCACTTGGGTGCCCTGTTCTGGATCTATTTTCTTTTTGATAGTCCCTGGACAACCCAGAGGTCTAAAACATTTTAACAACACAAGATTCAAATCACCCTTTACTTGATTTCTTGTTAATGGAGTCTGACTATTCTCCACTGCTACTTACTAAACCAAGGAAGGCTTTGTGTTTTCGTTATGGAACAGGATGGGAGTAAAAACATACGACACATAATTTGAGCCTATTTTATGAAGATAAATGGCCCAAGTCACATAAGTCACTGTCTCAGTGCTGTGTGAATTTTGTATTTACTTAGGCCAATAGGCGTTTCACCTGCATGTATGTCTGTGTGCCTGGTGCCCATGGACGCCACAAGAGGGCATCAGATCCCCCAGAACTGGAGTTAGGAGTTCTGAGTCACCATTTGCCTGGTGGGAATCAGACTCAGGTCCTCTGAAAGAGAGACAGTGTTCTCAGTTGTTGAGCATCTCCCCAGCTGATGTGTGAATTTCTCCCTGGTATTTTAGATATCCTAGGCTACATCACTTTGTACAGAAGTTCTGCACACTTTGCTGCAGGGAGGGGTTGGGGACAGCAGGAGTGCACACAAGCCTCAGCACTGTCCTCTACCACAAAGTCTTCACAAGTGCTGTTCCCACCTTGTCACAAACTTTCCTTCTGTGGTCCAGCTCACTTCTCTTCTCTCGGCCTCACAGTCAGTGCAGTTTCTTCAAAGGCCCTTTAGTTACTAACCCTGGTCTCCTTACCATGCTACTTCATGTAATTTATGAAAACTCTATCTATATACTTTGGGTTTTATTGTTTTTGAGACAGGATCTCTCTAATGTAACCTTCGCTGGCCTAGAACTTGCTATGTAGACCAACCTGGCCTTGAACTCAGAAATCCACCTGCTTTTGCCCCTTGAGTAGTGGGATTAAATCCTATACTTCTATGTTTTTGGTTAATGCTTCCCCTTTTGAAGTGCATGCACGATCCCTTTTCCATGTGCTACATCTCAGTCTGGCTACACTAGTATTTGAATGGCTTAGTACACAGTAGTTACTTGATAATTGCTAAATGGTTAGCTGCTTTTCTAGAGTCTGCTAAAAACAGCTTCTGAGCCTTTTGTCTAATACCACATGCAAAGCTAGAATGCTCAGTTCTGACTACTGGTTTCATGTGACACAGAGTGTTCAGCAAATCTTCAGCACACAGCCTAAGCTAGCAATGGTCACCGTAGACTGTTGCTCCAGGGCACACACTGTGCAGGTTGCTTTCATTATATTGCTAGTCACCTGAAGAGCCCCAAAGGTTCTTCTTACCCCACCCGACAGGGAAGGGCTCCAAAAGCTACAGAAGTAAATTAAGTTCCGTATATTCAAAGAGGTAGAGAGCAACGTCAATGGTAGAACTCAAACCTAGCTCAGAGTCCAATGTTTCTGGTAGTTTAAATGCGAGCCATCCCCTTTGGTGCATGAATTTAAAACTCAGGCCCCAGTTGGCAGCTCTTTAGGGAGGCTGTGGAACTCTGAGGAGGCTGAAAGAAGTAAGACACTGAGGGTGGGTGCTCAATTCAATTCTTCCTGCGCTGCCTGTGTGGCTGAGACATGATCTTGCTGCTTGCTGCCATGCCTCCCTGCCATGAGGGACTCTAGCCCTCTGAAACTGTGTGCCAAAATAAACGCTTTCTTCTATGAGCTGCATTTGGCCACTGGACTTTATCACAGCATCAGAGTAGAACTAACATACGCTTCTTCCTGCTGCTCCCATTTCTCTGAGGAGGTGCATGGCCTGCCGAGGTTCACCCAGCACGCCTGGGAATGCAAGGCTTTACAAGGCCTGACGCCCATTTCTAATATTTCGGTTTCCTGTAAATAAATTTTCCTGTTAATAAATTTTGTTTTTTTTTTAAAGATATGGGTATATTTTAAAGTAAATTGCATAATATATAGTACCTTTAAGAGAACTTTAAAAAGCAAAATACAAAGTTGAAAATTTGCACGCCTCTTGCCCAGGCCCAAGTACCTCAGGTCAGGAACTACTACAAAAACATGACACACAGTTTCTGTCTGTCCTTCCTTCCTTTTGGTGATGATGCCTTGCACACGTTAGGAGAAGTTCTACCTCTAAGCCACACCTGGGCCCTGCCCCATGTCACTTTCCGAGTTGTATTTTTATATGTCCATATTATAATTCAATGCTGATGGTCTCCTATTCTGTAATTAGAACAGTTTAAACATTAAAAGGAAATCACAGCCATCGGCAAATCATTTTATAAGGTAATCATTTACAAGGACACCTTTTTGTACATACAATAAATCTGATTGATTTTATTACACATTTTAGTTTAGAATCACTTTTACATCGCTAGACAAAGAGATAATACAAATAAATATCAATTGTAAAACTTAAGTCCCAAGTACTGGCATAGCCTTTATCTAAAGACAGCCGAAGAGGTCAAGATCAATAGTAACTCCAAAGAGCCATCGCGCCCCCCTCCTGCTATCACGCCCCCCTCCTGCCTGCCCACATCACTCCTTCCATAAGAACCTCAGAAGTGTTTCATTCACGAGATGGGCAGAGGAAGGTGCTAGAGTCTGAGCATACCAGGCCAAGACTTTCACGGTAACTGTCGGGCACACTGCTCTGACCTAGTTCCCGCTGAGATTTTCATTATGGCAATTTCATTGGAGTGCCTTGGTGGCCCCATTTCATTCACAGATGGTGTCTGGATGGTCTACGATGACCATAGTACCCCCCAAACTCAAGAGGCAAAGTGAGGCAGAACTGATAGTCTGTGTTAGCAGGGGACTGGCGCTTCTCAGAAACTTGGCAGTCTACATTCGGTGAAGGAGGACTTAGCGAGAGCTGGGGAGAGCAGACGAGCGGCCCGTGCCTGAGCTGCACTGCACCCTGGCACCCTTGGTCATGGAGATGTAGGTGGACAATTCAAGCAGCATGCAGGCATCAGACAGGGAGCAATTCAACGTAGGTCAGTCTTAAGAAAGTGCTTCATGCCTATGGTTTGGGGACTCTGACTCTGACTGTAAGGATCTGGAAATTGTGTCATCTGACACAATGTCAGATACATTCTACCGAGCAGAGGAAAAGAGTCCAAAGAGGATTGTATGTGCAGCCTCAAACTCCTCCCAGATGGTCTTCTTAGATCCTTTTAAAGACTTGCTTCTAAACTACAATGGCTACTGTAGGCTGTGGCCTTCCAGCATCCCAGACAGATGACAGCATAAAGCTCTGGTCCCTCAGTGAGCTTCATGCATCCTCTATAGTCTTGGCTCAACTCAGAACTCAAAGCAGCAGCATTCTGGGAGCAGCAAGACATTTTTACCATCTGCTCTCTTCAGTATCGGATCCGTATTGAGAAAAGAGAAGCACCAGAGGCTGCCCGGGAAGGGACAGCTTCATCACCACATGGGTGGCCTTCTACTTGGTGTCCACAGACCACCGTAAGAACCCAGCTGAGGACAGGGCAAGCTTGCTTTAATAATCATGTCTTCCAGATTTTTTTTCCTTTGTCTTCTTGGAAAAGTTCTATGTGTCACTTAACCCCCGCTACTATCACATTAACCACTTCAAGACACCAGTATTAAGGTATGATATTACCTGAAGTTTGCAATCCTTTGTTTTGGTACACAAATGTCGTCAGCCTACAGAATTTAGACTAGCTGTGAGGAAATGTAAGAGAGACAAGTATCACCAGCAAACAGCCATCTTAGAGCACATATCTCCTTATTTGGATCCTAGTCAAACAAGCAAGTTCTTAGGACATAAGGAAGAAGCAGGGTTTGAGACCAAGAAAAGATGAGACAGGTTCCATTCCATCCTAGGAACTGCTCAATAGGGCTCTGGACTCAGAAAGGAAGCTGACAAGAAGATCCACGGATCTCCATGATACAGAATGTCAAGACATTATACTCCACTCCTCCTTCCCACGGGCTCTGATCCAGAAATATCCCCGGAGACCAAGCAGCTGAGTGAAAAGATGTCTCGGGGCCCACCTGAGCTGCCATCTTCCTGAGGCACCATGCCAGCAAGGTACCCCAGTGTGGCAGACTTGAGGACTCACTGTCCCCTCAGGGTTGGATCATGGACTCAAGACACTTCGTGGGGCGTGCTTCCAGCCTGGATTAGTCATTCTGTGGGCCTTTAATGCAAACAAAGGCAAACACTGCACGCTGGAGTATTTCTAAAGCTGGGCAGGTTTTCAGTGTCTCTTAGAGACACACCCAGAGCACAGAGACTACTGTGCACACACAGCCCCACACACTCATGCATTTCTCTTGGGGAAAATGAGTAACTGTCACCTAATGACGAACTTAAAGCAAAGCTCGAGGCGCCATAACATGAAGAACTAAAACTTATAAACCAAACTAGTCTATGTAAACAGGAAGTGTGGACTCCGCTCCGAGCCTGCTCACTCAGAGCTTCTTCTTGCCAGCACCTAGGGCTCCTCCCTCCCCAGGGGAGCCACACTTGTCAGTGGGTTTCTGCTCCAGGCAGACACAATTCCTTTGCTTCCATTTCTATCTCCCCTCCCCCCTGCTCTGAGTCTCCTGCCCCTAGTCTGCATCTGCCTATTCACTCTTCTGCTCCCAGGATGGTAAGGACCCAAATGGGGAATTCAGAAGTGCCTGTTCCTAATGCCTTCCCAACTCTACTCCCATCAGAGAAGGCAGAGCCAGCTTCCCTTCTCCCACCTCAAAGCACACTGTATAGGCGTGCTCTGCTGGTGGGTCTTCACGCGCCCACTCACACAGCATGTGTACTTGGGGAAGACCGTGACAAATGAAGAGTAAAGTGACATGGGAGATGAACATGGCACTGGTTTATAGACTTAGATCTTTAACAGGATGGTCGTGGTTTTGAGATTTTAAAAAAAGCTATTTCCCCAAACTCTCCCAGGAGGCAGAGAAAATGTCTCTTCTATTGCTTCCAACACGAAGTCCTTCTGGAGCAGAAACTGGAAGTCACCCTCCCACCCCCATTCAATGGATTCCAGGCAGATCTACTCCTACTGAGGGCCCAGAAGCTGGATCGCTCGCCCATGGTGCCATCCTGGGCTTGGTTCCAAGTGAGATCTCTCATTTCACCTGACAGAAGCAGGTACCTATTCAAGTTCATTTGTCAGCCCTAATATCACTTTAGGCCGAGGCTCCACACACAGTCCTAAGGAGGCCTCGACTCCTACTGTTTAACAAGGAGGGAGGCTGGTGTGTAGAGGGGGCTAGAGAATAGGAAAGGGAGGGAAGTGGGGAGGGGAGAAAGAAGGAAAGCAAGGTCGTGGTCATTCTTGCTGTCCACTTGGACTTTGCATTTTACCTTACCCATGCATTCTGAGATGCTAATTAAAGGACACTTCCCAGAGGAACTGAGTGCCAGATCAGGACCAGCATGTTCGGGAAGATTAAGTTGGCTAATCTGCAAAGAGGCCATCACTCCTCCTCAGGGGAATGGTTCTGTGTTTAGGCTCAAGTCATCTCTGCAGTATTGTGCTCGCTCTTCTCTCAGAAGACAATGCTGTTCCCACCCTGGGAGGGGTGCTGGGTTACTTGGGAACCAGCCCCCGAGACTGTGGGTAAAACTGAGATGCAGGGTTTCCTGAGGAGGAAGAGGAGGCTC
Source organism: Rattus rattus (assembly GCF_011064425.1). NCBI lineage: Eukaryota > Metazoa > Chordata > Mammalia > Rodentia > Muridae > Rattus > Rattus rattus. The sequence continues at coordinate 132,642,818 of NC_046158.1, read as the reverse complement.
CTGATTTCCTGCCACTCTTAGGCCTGCAAAAGTCAAACACATGTGGACATTACCAACTAACATGCAACATTCCAAGGTGGTCTTTCCTCAATGGCCTGAAAACCAGGTTTCTTTGAACTATACTAAACCACTAAACTAACATGGCCCTCGGGCCTGGCCAACCCACCTATCAGGAGAAGTATGAAACCTGGAAGGAGGGACTTGGGGTGCTCAGCAAGTGCAAGCCAAAATAAACAGGGAATAGGACCATGCCCTCCTGGGTGCTAGGATTAAAGTATTCACTATTATACCTAGCTCAAATGTCCTTCCAAACACAGGTCACTAGAAGCTACTCACCTGGCCTTGGCTTTTCTATTTGCAGTACTTTCAAAGGAAGAGGCATCCACCTGTATCTCATCTTCATCTTGCAGAGCTGCATCCAGTGCAGCCTGAACCTTGGGAGAAATGGCTGGGCCCTCATAGTCTCTGGTTGTCCGGCTGGGCATATCTAACTCCAAGAGCATGATGTTCTCTGCCTGCGGAAGCATAGTAGTCATCAGCAGGTGCAAGAGAGCCAGACATCCTCTGAAACAGAATTGCAAGCTATTTGCCATTAAGAGCCTCCCAGAAGAGATGGCAAGATGGCTCACAGTTAAAGGTAGATAAGGCCTACTACCAAGCCTTATCGCCTGAGTTCAGTCCTTGGAGCCCACAGAGTAGAGAGAGAAACTTGACTCCCACAGGTATTTTTTCTTTTTTCTTTTCTTTTCTTTTTTTTTTTAAAGATTTATTCATTTATTATATATAAGTACACTGTAGCTGTCTTCAGATACACCAGAAGAGGGTATCAGATCTCTCTACAGATGGTTGTGAGCCACCATGTGGTTGCTGGGAATTGAACTCAGGACCTCTGGAAGAGCAGTCGGGTGCTCTTAACCACTGAGCCATCTCTCCAGCCCCACAGGTATTTTTTTTGATCTGCACACACATGTCATGACACACATGCACCCAAAATCACACAAATAAATATAATAGAAAAAATGTTTAAAAAGAGCCTGTCTAGAATGACAGAGTTGTGTGTATATACATTTGTGTTTGTACACATGTGTATGGAAGCCAAATATCAGGTGACTTCTAATGTTCATTTTTTTTTTTTACTTACTTAATTAATGTGTATTGAATGTGTCCTGCCTGCATGTATAACTGTGTGAGGGTGTCAGATCCCCTGGAATTGGACTTACAAGCAGGTATGAACTGCCCCATGAGTGCTGGGAATTGAACCCAGATCTTCTAGAAGAGCATCATTGCTCTTAATCACTGAACTATCTCTTCAGCCCTTGTTTTGTTTTGGTTTTTTTTTTTCACACAGGGTCTCACTATAGAGCACCAGCTGTGCTGAAACTCATGTAGACCAGGCTGACCTCAAACTCACTTCAACTCCCTGTGCCCCCCAGAAGCTGGGGTCAGAGGAATGCATCAGCACATCCTTATTTTTTGAGACAGGATATCTATGTGAACCTGAAGTTACCAAGTAAGCTAGACTGGCTGGCCAGCAAGCCCTGAAGATCCTCTTGCCTAACTCAGCACCAGGACTGCAGCTCCCAGCTTCTTGTATGGGTAAGTCCTTGAACTTAAGCCCTCATAGCTGTATGGATAGCACTTTACCAACTGAACCATCTTTGTAAACCCAGAAAATATATGTCTTATAACTTTTTTCCTGGTAGGACTAAAGTGATTTGTTTTTTATTTTGGGTATTTTGTTTTGTTTTGTTTTGTTTCATGGTTTCTCTGTGTAGACCTGGCTGTCCTGAAACTCACTTTGTAGACAAGGCTAGCTACCCTCAAACTCAGAGCTCTCACTTCATGAGTCACCTTATTGCAATCCAAGTCAATGCTTCATTCATTCCCTTTGTTATGGCCATAAAAGTTACTGCATAAACATCCCAAGTCATGTACATCACCAGGTGACAGACATTTGATTGCTTCTGACTTTAAATAATGAACAAAAAACTGCACTGATAATACATCATATCCAAGTTTTTGTGTGAACATATGTCATGGTTTCTTTTCTATTATTTTGACAAATGCCATAACTAAAAAATAACCTGGATGGGAGGGGGCAGGATTTATGTAAAATTCTTTAGTAGTATTTAGTATTATAATGAATTTTAGGCCACCTTTTATACATAGGATAGAAGGAGATTACACACACACACACACACACACACACACACACACACACACACACACACACACAGAGAGAGACAGAGACAGAGACCCACAGTGGGACAGAGACAAAGAGGAGAGACATATTACACTTCAAGATCATAGCCCATCACTGAAGGAAGTCAGGGCAGAAAGTTGATGCAGGAACCTGAATTCAGGCCTGCTTGCTCTTCCACGATTTACTAATCAGGGGGCACAGCATTTGAAGACAGTGGGAACCATGGAGAAATGCTGCTGGCCAGCTACTCACTCACTGGGTCCTACTTGTATAGCTTTCTTGTATAGCCTAGAAATACTGACCTAGGGATCATGGCAACCACAGTGGGCTGGGCCCTCCCTATCAACTGATAATCAAGGAACTCCTGATAGACATGCCCACAGGCCAATCTGATCTAGATAGCTTTTCAATCTAAACTCTTCTCTCAGATGGCTCTAAGCTTTGTCAGGTTGACAATTAAAGCTGAATAGGACAACATGTGCACTGAATTCTTTGGTGTAAACACAACATCTGGTGTGTACTTAAGATAATTCATGTTTTGAATTACTTGGGGAGTGAAGAAGTCAAGTGTTTTACAGATTGTTAGGTTTAATTTGCCTTTAATATTGTTGAAATCTCCTGTTTCCTTGTTACTGTTCTATCCATTACTGAAAATGTAGCAGTGAAGTTGCCAACAATTATAACTAACCTGTCCATTTCTCCCTTCAGTTCATCCAGCCTGGCTTCATGTTTCTGGGCTTTGCAGCTTGTAAGTAAGTACTAGTATCTTCTTGGATTATATAATGCTCATCTTAGTCACCAAACAATTTTGCCTTGTTTCTATGCTATTTATAGATTATTCTAGGTGTCTTTCTGTCTCTCTCCGTGTGTGTGTGTGTGTGTGTGTGTGTGTGTGTGTGTGTGTGTGCGTGATCTCTTTCTATCCTATGTATACGAGGTGGCCGTCCTCCTGCCTCATCCTTCCAGTCGTGATTCATCATACTTAAGTTAGATGGTTTTAATTTTCTACCCTGATTTTCTGCTTTTGTTTTTTGCAATAAATATGTCTCATACAAGATGTGAAAAGGTGCGAAGAAGAAAATAGTCATCACTAATAGCTTACACAGATGTTCCAGCTGTTTGTAGGCACAGCATCTGTGTGTCCCTGGAAGTGGGTGCAGGGCAAGACAGGGGCTTGAGCTTGAAGGACTAGTTTTGGGCTCTGCTTCATAATCAGTTTGTGAATTGCCTCCACCACAGAGCAGCATTTGGTGGATGCGCTCTGTCTAACTCTTGAGGACAACTCAGTACAGAGAGCAGCTGCTGCCGACTGCCTCCAGGAAGTTAGCCCTGGGGCTCCAGAGAGGCAGGGGGCCTTCATCAGCTTTTACCATCCAGGCAGAGCACAGAATTTCTCCAATGACGCAAGCTGATTACTAGCATCAGTTACTGCTTTCAACCCCACTTTTGGTCATGCCTGTCCCCTGGAAAGACACACATTTCTCTTGTACACTTTAAAAACATTTTCTTGACTCACTTACCAAAACTGGCACATTTTGCATCATCTGAAATAGCTAGAAACATGCTTCTGAGGCTTCTGCCTGACCCTGCCCTTCTTCCTCCCTATAAAATCCCACACAATAAGCAGTTTTTGCTTTTCTTTCTCTATTTTAAATGACTAAGCACCAGGAGGAACAGCACCCAGTTCATCTGGTTCTGGTTTGAAAGGAGAGAACTTCTGTTTTTGTTTTTGTTTTTGTTTGTTTGGTTTGGTTTTTTTTTTCCTTTTAAAGTGAAGCCAGTTATGATGGCTCACACCGTAATCTCTGTGCTTGGGAGACTCAAGCAGGAGGACTGCCTAGTTTGACGTTATTCTGAGCTACATAGAGGTTCTAGGCTAGGTTAAGCTACAGAATGTGATCCTGTAAAAATCTTCATTACAAAAATAATACAGGTTGCAAAATACAATTAAGTAAAATGAAGGAACTTTAAATTGACTGCACTTTCAACAATCACAGGCAAGCAGTTCACATGCTCATGTATTTCACACACCAGACTTTTACCATTCAAATTTTTTTCTTAGCGCTGTTGTTGAGATAAGGTTTTTATAAGTAAACTTGGATGGCCTGGATCATGTTATACAAACCAGGCTGGCCTTCAAATACTTTCTGAATGCTGGATTGCATATGTGTGCCACCATGAAGAGTAACACTGTTTATAACTTAGTCAGGCACAGTGCTCCCAGGCCATCACTTACCACCTACCTTCCAAACAACAGGGCTGGCTACACAGAGTTCAATCAGAGAGGGCAATCAGACATCAGGTATAGGACCAGCACATAGAAAGTATTTGCAAATAGAAAATCTGAAGCATTTTATTGTAATGTATTTTGGGGTTGTTAAACAGTGCTCAATTATGTCACTTTAAGTGACTATGCAAGTGACACACACGTTAAATGAAAGTAGCAGTTTCCTAGCAAAGGCCCACGGCCCACCACTAAACGTCTATCTTTCTAAGTTCCACACACTTGCCTGCAGATCCCTCACTGTTCATCTCTCCTTGCCTCTGAGGACAGGGTACCTGTTCCCCACTCCTCCTTTGTCCTGAGGTTCTAACTCTCACTCGGCCTCACCTCTTGTTTTAACTGTGTGTGAAAATGCAGATGCAGGGATATGCACATGCCTGTGGAGGCCAGAGAACCGCCTCAGGCCTCACCCTCAGGAAAGCGCTTACCTCCTTTAAGACATGGTCTCTCAGTGCCTGGCACTCACCAATTATGCTAAATTGGCTGGCTAGTAAGACCCAGGGATGCCCTTGTCTCTACTTCCCCAGTATTGGAGTTACAAAGACATACCACCAGAGCTGGCAAGATGGCTTGTAAGGAAAAGTGTGTGCTGCCAAGTCTTTCAATGTACTAGTTTAGTGCACACACACCCACCCCCACACACCCCACCCCACCCCCACACACACCACTAAAATGCAATGAGAATGTGTCTATCACCACACCTGGCATTTTTATGTGGATTCTGGGGCTTGAACCCAGGTCTTCCTGCTCGAAAGACAAGCACTTTATGGAGTAAACCCCAAACCCCTGCCATTCCCATTAGTTTGCTGCCAAGCCTGGCAACCTGAGTTTGAACTTTGGGACCCACATGGTGAAAAAAAGAAGATTAATGGCCACAAGTTGTCTTCTGACACCTGCTGTGGCATGTGCATGTGTGTCACCCTGCCCCCCAAAACATACATGCACACGTTAAAATAATGAATGTAATTGCACTAGTTTTTAAAATCCACGAGCAGTCTCCTCACCCTGTACCGTGGCTCTGGCCGAATCATCATGGACATCCGTGCATGCTGGCTCAGTGGTCTCTTGTATCCTACGGCAGAGACTGGCCTCTTCATCATCTGCTGGTTCCTGAAAACAGATGACAATGTTAAGCTAAGGCCCTGCTGGAATATGCCCCACAGCCCAAGATGAGGCCAATGGGATACGTACTCAGTGAGTACTCTGGTAAGTACTCCAAGCCAGAGCAAGAACTCAAAGCAGGAACTCCTGAGACCAAGGCTTGACAGAAGCCTGATAACTGCTTAGCTTTTTGCTTGAGGCGCCATCTGATTCAGATGTGGGCTTCATGTTTCTTTCTAACTGGAAGGGACCCCAGTCACTGTCTTGTTCGTAGACAGCAGAAAAGTATAGCTACCAATACTACTACTCCTGCTTCGTGACAGAGAGCTGGGCCCCAGAAGAGCCCAGGTGTAGGCTAACATACAAAATAATGCCTCTGTCCTGTGGCTTAGCACACTTGGTTTGACAGGGGAAAGGAAAATTTGAGATAATGGGAAACGCTATACCTAACTAGTTCATGGGTGACAAAGCCTCCCAGTTTCTAATACAATTAGTACCAGCTTGTACCTCCTGGGCCCGTGGTTGCCACAACATCAGCAGGCAGGCTCCAAGTTTCAGTGCACACTCCCCACATCCTAGCACCCCAGTCCACCTTGCAACATTCTTTGTTTTCCCACAGGCAAGCCTACTTCAGGTCAACAGTGACTTACTCCAGTCTTGTTATAGGATGTAATTTCCAATGGTCTTCTTCATCATCAAAAAAGGATCTATTCATAATTTTATTCTTCTCTTCCAAGGGAATAAAGTTTTCTATAATAAGATGCCTGTAAGAATACACATAGGTGAATGCAGAAGAAGACTGCACGTAGAGCCAGGAAATGCACACACCTATATAGTCTCAGCTACCTGGGAAGCTGAGGTAGGAGGTTCCTTTGAGTCTCTGATGCCATACTAGACTACAGTGAAAGTCTTTCTCCAGAAACAACAACAAAATAAATCACAGTGTTCGCTATCTGTGCACATGAATATATGGAGCAATGAGGTACGAGTCAAGTCACTCAGCAAACATCTACTGAGCAAGTACTACAGGCCAATATCATACGCAGAGCTGAAATCCAAACATGGAAGACACCCGGTCCTCACCTGATGCGAGAGATAGCAGTACAGAAGTGACAGGTGCTAAGAGTGGCCGGTCCAGGAATATGGAAAGGTCATCCTAGCCAGGCACAAACAGAGTAAGGATGTGAGTGGACAAAGAGAGTATGTGTGTGTGTATTTGGGGGAGGGGGGTGACATAGAAGCCATCCTAGGGCAAACATTTGCTTCCCAAAGCAGATGGGCTTCCACAGTGCTGAATGCAGGTTAGGGATGAAAGCTCTCCCACCCCTGTGACTGGCTGTTCAAGCTGGAACACTGTCCATTCTAATTCTAATCATCCAAGGTAGTAAGAATTGAATGCAAAAAATAAAGATGATTCCTGAGAAAAGCCTCTACCTGACCAGTGACCAGGAAAGCCTCAAACAACCTGGCAGGGAGATATACACTGCAGTCCTTGCAATTGGAGGCTGAAGCAGGAAGATGATGAATTCAAGATCACCCTGGGCTACAAGGTGAGTTATAGGCCAACCTAGGCTACTAAGCAAGAATAATAAAAAAAATATTGAACAGGAAATAGGAACCTACGAGGTTATCTCTATGGTTGTGATTGGCCTATATTTGCCTCCATTATTTCAAAACCTCAGAACAAACAATGCCAAGGGTGATACTATATGACAGACACAGGATAAGTGCCTCAGCATCACAGGGTGCTAAGGAACAGACTATTTAAGATGTTTAAAAAGAGATTATAACAGAGAAAATGGTTTCCTCAAACAGTTTGAGGATGTGACATTTTCTCTTTCTGTTGTTTGGTGTTTTTTGTTTTGTTTTGTTTTGGTTTTGGTTTTTTCCTTTTCTTTTTATCGGAGCTGGGGACCGAACCCAGGGATGTTTGGTGTTTTAAAACTTATTTTTCACAATATGATTACAAAGGTTCTATTTATGTATTAGAAAATATAATTTTTCATAATTCCAGTATCCAGTGATGACTAGTACTAGTATTTTGACAGTTCTTATTCTGATCGTTTGTTTTGAGAAGTACATGCTTACAAAGAGAACTGCTAGAGCGAAATTTATATTGTTTATTATTGTGTGCCTGTGTGTGTGTGTGTCTGTGTGTGTGTGTGTGTGTCTGTGTGTGTGTGTGTGTGTGTCTGTGTGTGTGTGTGTGTGTAAGCATGTGTGGAGGTCAGAGGACAACTCTGTGAGATAAACTCTCCTTCCACCTTGATGTGCACCCTGAGGATCAAGCACAGTCGCTCGGGCTGCACTGAGCACCTTTACCTGCCGAGCTATCTCTCAGCCCCATGCACACTGAGATTTTTCATTTTATGTGCATGAGGTTTGTTTGTTTGTTTGTGTGTTTGTGTGTTTGTTTTGCCTGTATACATGCCTGGGCACCACTGTGTTGCCCACAGAAACCAGAAGAGGGTGTCAGATTTCCTGGAACTGAAGTTACAGATGGTTGTAAACAACTACGTGTATGCTGGGAATGGAACCAAGGTCTGGTTGTTTATTTTTAAGATAAGATCTCCCTGTGTAGTCTGGGCTGAGCTTGTGATCCTCCTGCCTCAACCTTGCAAGCGCTCAATGACAGACATGCTATGACACTCTATCCGCTATAGAGCATTAAAACACATTGCTCAGGGGTCTGGGCTCACAGCTCCATAGGAGCACTTGCATGGGGCCTTGGGTTTGATTTCCAGCACTAGGGTGATGGTACATAGCATCCAGAGTTCAAGGCCAGCCTTGGCTACAGAGCAAATCTGAGACCACACTGAGCTACATAAAACCCTGTCTAAAAAGCCCAGATTTCGGGATTGGGGATTTAGCTCAGTGGTAGAGCGCTTGCCTAGGAAGCGCAAGGTCCTGGGTTCAGTCCCCAGCTCGAAAAAAAAAAAAAAGAACCAAAAAAAAAAAAAAAAAAGCCCAGATTTCATGAGAACAATGAATGGTCTTAAAGTACTCTGGTTGAAGAATACTCTGGTGTCCATTAGCTCAATTAAATAAATAAATAAATAAATAAATAAATAAATAAATTTTACAATAAAGGGGCAAGAAAATAACAGAGAAGAAATGGGGAGATTGTATGGTGACCTGGAAGAAATAGGCTGAAATGAAGTGACCTTGTCAGGACCAAGCAGGTGACAGTGAACTGGTGAGAGGGTGAACAGAGGGTGAACTGGCAAGCAGGTAGGCTGTCCTCTGGACAGTCATTCCCAGACCCAGTCATTGCAGGAACCTGCCAGGTACTTACTTGAGCTTTAGCTCTCTGGTGAGCTCATTCTGCGTCTGCTCCAGCTCCTGGCGCTCTTTGATGTGTTCTTCTTGGAGGTCATGGATCTCAGCCTTCACAGCCTGAAGCTTGGAAAATAGCTATAGAGCCGGGGGAGACACAGATGAGGAAAGGCTGTTCAAAGATGGTGTAGCCCTTCCCCCAGGGCTCCCAGCACCCCTGTCTCCTACCTTTTTGAGTTTTTTGGTCTTGATGTCTACCTCTTGCTGCAATGAGGTATACGTCTCTTTCAGTTCCAAGGTCTCCTCATCTCGACTCTCCATCTGCTGCTGGATTTCTCTTTCTCGACGTTTCTGAGCAATATCACAAAATCCATCAGCTTGCCCTAGTGACCATGTCTAGACAATGCGGGCTGGATGCTCCTAGTCAGTCTCTGGCTAGCATGGGCTGACAGCTTAGCTCCTGTCCGTTCCCTCTGGAGCTGATCTCATCCCACAGGCTCTGTGGCCTGATGTCAGTGCATGCCTTCCTCCCCATACAAGAACGCAAGGTTACCTGCTCTGCGATCTCCTGGCGCTTCTGTTCCAAGATCTTCTGCTGCTCGTTTGTATGATCTACTATATTTTTTCCTCCAACAAGCAGCTTACTCTCCATGGCCTGAGTGAGGAACAAAGGAAAATCCACCCTGTGGTCTCTCCCAGAACATAGCCCCTCACAGGACAGACAGGCTCATGACTGGCTAAGCATAATGGTCCATGCCTGTGGTCCCAACCTTCATAAGACTAAGGCTAGGGGATTTTAAGTTACAGGCCAGCCTGAGGTACATATTGAGACCCTGTCCAAAAACAAAACAAAACAAAACAAAACAAAACAAAACAAAACAATAACAACAACAAAAACAACTCCCCCAAAACAAGCAAGCAAAAAGCCAGTCTGGGGAATATCAATGCGCCCTGCCCATAGCTGGATAACACTGAAGGTCCAGTTGCTTGAAACATTTGTGTTTTTCAGGGTTTGAGGATTTTTTATTTTTTAACCAAGTCGTTTATTGGGTTATTTATCCACAGCACTGACCCACTCTACACATATCTGGTGTACTACAGACCAGAGGCTCAGAGTTCACCTAGGGACATAGACAAGTAAACCAGATGTATGGGATGCTATCAGGAAGAAAGTTTGAGTAATTAATGGGAGAGGCACACTGGAGGGAGAGGAGTCAAGCTTTCAGAGGAAGTTGGGGACAGTTTCCTGTCTGAAGGGACAGCTACACAAAAAGCTGAAGTAAAAATAAAGATCTACTAAGAAAAAAGTCCTACCCCCATTTTTAGCACAGGAGTAGGATAAGGAAGTTGATGCAGCCAATGGAGGTTGGAGCAAAAGCCGCAGATCCCTGTTAGGAAGCCAGGCTTGGTCCTGAGAGCCTCAGGGAGCACGGACAGGCATGCCCAGCAAGAGTGCGCAGCCAGACTGCTTAAGACCACACCCCCGAAACAGGAGGAGGAAGAGGGCAGCTATGGAGCCCTGGCAGGAGGCTGCTGAGCGGGGGGCATGGGCGAGGGAGCCTGATGAGGCAAGAGCAAGAGGCCCTGGGACCAAGGAGACCAAAAGAGAGGGAAGAAGAGCGAGCAGGGACAACTGAGGTAAGGAAGGTGGACACCAGTGCTGATGGCTGTGGGAGATGAAAAGCTACGAAGACAGCTCTGGGCAGGCTACACAGACTGAGAGCCTTCAATATGTAGATGGTGTCGAGGCCAGGGGAACACAAGTCCAGAGACCAAAAGGTCCACAGCCTTGCTCTTAAGAAACTTCAACTGGGACCTTTAATCACAGTACTCAGGGCAGAGGCAAGCAGATTTCTATGAGTTCAAGGGCAGCCTGATCCACATAACTCCATGACAACCACAGCTACACGGCAAGACCACATCTCAAGGTGGGAGGGGGGAGAAAATGTGGCTATATTTTAGGAAAGAAATTAAGGTTTCTTTAAATTCAGTAAGAATCCAATACTTCAGAGGAATTCCGGATTGAGCTCATTTGGTGGCCATCTCAGCCCTCTGGAACCACCTTTGTAGTCTCCCTGGCCGTTAGAGCCCACTGATAGCCCAAAGCTGGACACCCAAGGGAACAGAACACTGCGCTAGATGGAAAACACAAAGCTAAGGGGTCTTCACACTCAAGATAATCACCCAGCCTCTAAGGAAAAGCAAGCAGATGTCAGGAGCCTCTCCACACATTGGGTTCAGAGGCCCCTGTAACAGAACAGCACAGAGAAATGGTGGTAGGGCGCGGATTGGGGGTTGAGTTTCAACTTTTTGGTAGAACTAACCGGAAGTACTGTACAGTATAACCTGAGTATACAGCCAGGGTACTGGGCTAAAATCTCACAGGCACTGCTTTACGGCCACAAATGTATCAAAGTTAGTCAGACAATCACCACTGTTAGGAGGAGGAGGAGTAAAGCAGGTGGGTGCTTCAAAAGATTCACTCTAGGGCTGGAGAGACGGCTCAGTGGTTAAGAGCACTGACTGCTCTTCCAGAGGTCCTGAGTTCAATTCCCAGCAACCACATGGTGGCTCACAACCATCTGTAGTGGGATCCGATGCACTAAGTGTGTGTCTGAAGACAGCTGCAGTGTACTCGCATAAAATAAATCTTGTTTTAAAAAATGAATCACTGCAGTATATAAGAGTGGTTTCAAACATGGAAATGGCCCACATTAAGAGGAAAGTGGAGCACCACAGAATATTTGGAACAGTGACAGTGCTGGACACAACCACACCACCACAGGTGTCAGTGCAGGTTCTTAGGGACAGAGCGCTGGCAAGTAAAAGCGAACCGTGCTAGCACCTAAGCAGCAGCCCATGTGAACTGGACAGATGAGCTAAAACAAAGACAAGCCAGAGAAGAACAAACGCTGGCTTCCAGACGACAACCCTGGGGGAGAGCATCTAAGGAGATGGCAGCTGAGGCTGTGGCTCAGTGGGCAGTGTTTGTGCCACAGGCACTCAAGGCTGTGATTCCCAGCACCACATGAAGCATGCACGGTGCACATGCCTGTGCTCGTTCTGGCTACTATCAAGTTCAAGGCTATCCTGGGCTATACGTATGACACCCTGCCTTAGAAAAAAATGCTGGGCATAGCACTCTATTATTGAGTAAGCTGAAGCAGGAGGATTGCTGTGACTCAGGGCCAGACTGGACTACATAGAAAAACCCTGATTCAAAAATATAAACAGAAATATTAAATAATTTAAAAATACACGTTCTTTAAGGGGAGGAGAAGAGGAGGAGACGTGGTGGGAGGAGAGATGTCCTATTCCGTACTAGAAGCAGCAATGTCTGGGTACTGGTTTTATTGCTGGTCCTCATAAAGTGCACACACTTGATCATTATTATTCATGTAACATGATTTCAACTATTATTGGGGGAAGAGGGTCTCACTCTGTAGCTGGCCATCCTGAACTTACTATACAGGCCTCACAAGAGATCCACCTGCCTCTGCCTCCTGGGTGTAGGGATTAAAGGCATTTGTCACCATGCCAAGGCCCTAACTGAATAAATTTTTTGACCTAAGAAAAGGAGCTGAAAGGGAAAGGGACAGTACAGCACGGAAGCGTACGTTACCTTGATTTTGGCACCCAGCATCTCAGCAGCATCCTTCTCCCGCCGCAGGTCCTCCATCTTTTTCTCCTTCTCCTTCAGCAGCCTCATCTTCTCCTCTGCAACCAAGCTGTGGTCCTCTACAATGGCCCGCTTCTCAATCTCCAGTTTTTCTTGCTGTTCCCGCCAGTAATCATCCTTATCATCCCCTTCCTCCTCACCCTCTTCTCCCTCCTCCTCCTCCTCTTCCCCACCCCCACCACTGCCACCACCTTCCCTCCGCTTCTCTCGCCTCTTCCTCCTGCCAATGGAACGTTTTTCCAGCTGGGCCTTGAGCCGAGCAATTTCTTCTTGGAATTCACGAAGCAGAGCATCCTTTGGGTCCTCATTGACCCTTGGCTTGTTCTTAATGTTTTTGGCACGGTTGGCATATCTCAGAGTGGTCAGGGTCTCTTCTACATTGTAAGAGGCAGGCCCCACATTGGCTACCATCACAGTTTTGGCATTGCCACCAAGGGAATCCTGGAGAAGCCTGGTCAGTTTTGAGTCTCTATATGGAATATGGGTGCTTTTGCCATCTACAAGGGCAGAGATAACATTACCCAAGGCTGAAAGGGACAGGTTGATCTTGGTCGCTTCCTTCAGTCTTTCCCCTTGAGCTCCAGTCTTGGCTTGCCGCTCACTGCCAGCAAGATCTACAAGGTTCAGTTTTCCTACTCGGATGTGGTTTTCACCGTCCAGGCCCACCTCACTGCATTCAATCGTGATGACAAAGATTGCATGCGACCGCGAGCTATGCTCGTTCATGTTGGTGGCACCAACTGACCGGTTCTGGTTTCCCACATTCATCACATGCTCTATCTCCTTCACACTCTTGGTGACAAAAGATGACAAATCCTTCACGTACACTCCTGTATCTGGTCTCTCTTTGAGCTCCAGCCTTTTGGTCTGATCCTTTGAAAGCAAGTCTCGGATCTCTTCCTGATAGATCTCTAAGTAAGATGCCCTGACCAGATACTGTTGATTCTGCGATCGAGAGATGTGGGTGAAGATGTGATCAAAGGAGTTGGGGATGACCCCTCTTTTTTCAGGGTCACCACGGACTCCTTCCATGGTATAGGTTTTCCCAGTTCCTGTTTGTCCATAGGCAAAAATTGTGCCATTGAAACCCTGCAGGACAGAGTCCACAAGTGGTCGGAATGTCTCATCATAGAGTTCAAACTGCTTGGCGTTCCAATCATACACAGCATCAAAGGTGAAGGTCTTGGGCATCTCATGGGATGTGCCTTTGGGGTTCTTCACAGATACCTGCCCCAGCTTCACATCCACATCTACCACCTTGTCATAAGCAGCAGCCTTTTCCTTGCCATTCATAGGCCGACAGCGAACTACCACCCGGACTGACTCTGAGCTTTTTAACTTGGACATGATGAACTCTGACCAGCTTATCCTTGAGGGCTACAAATCCAAAATGGCTCGGGATGCTAAGGTTCTAGAAAAAAGACAAAAGTAGTAAGCATGGTACTGTTGTCACCAGGGCCTACCTGACAGCAGTAGGCACACAGTTTTTACCTGCTGACCTTCTGACAGCCATATTTAGCTACTTTACTGCACCAGGTATTTCTCCTGGGACCTTAGCCAGCTTCAGTAGTAAAAAGACTGCAGTCCACTAAGATTAATTTGTATTCACCCTCAATCAATATTTCATTTTACACTACAGAATGCATTTTATCTTCTTTTCTTTTTAGAGAAAAAAACTACATGTGGTAGGATTATAAGCATGAAGTATCACACCTTTATTTGTATTGCTATTATTGGTTTGTTTTTTGGTTTTTTTTTTTTATTTTTTTAATGTGTTTTTTGGTTTTTGTTTTTTTTTTTTTTTACTTTTGTGTGTGTTTCTGTGTGGAAAGGTGTACAAGTGCAGACACCAACGGAGGCCAGGGGAGGCTGTACGATCCCTGAAGCTGTGCTACAGATTGCTCTGAGCCATCTGACAGGGGCACTGGAAACTGAACTTTGCTTTGTTGGAAGAGCATCAAGCATTCTTATCTCTCTACCCTTATTGGAAGTCTTTTAAAAGCCTGGTGACCTTCTATTCTATGAATTACTAAACCCCTAAGGACAACAACTTGAAACTATTTTAAATGTGCAAAGGCCAGCAAGAGAGCTCACCAAGGAACCCACCACCAAACCTCAGGATCTGAGTTCAGTCCCCAAGACCCACGTGGTAGAAGTTCAATAAGGTGTTCTTTGACCTTGATATATTCCACAACTGTGCACATAGGTATACAAACAGATAAATAGAATATAATAAAAACTGTTTTCAATTTTTCAATATACAGCCCTTCTGACCAAACAATTCTAAGATTCTATCCTATGTCTTATATAGAGACATATCTCTCCTAGGAAATTAGCTATGACACTGTGATAGCCAGAGAGTGGGGACAACTCCAGTTTCCATCAAGAGGGGGTGATTAAATACGTACGAGGAATGTGGCATAGTTTTTATTGTTAAGCTAAGCAAATTCATGTCAAGATATATTAATTAAATAAGGGAAGCACAGAGTGTAGTTTACACAGTATGAGCTTAAACAGGGAACCTAAGAGTGAACCCTAATGGAAAATCCTGGCTGAGGTCTAGTTTAACAATAGAGTACATGTTAGCAAACAAAGGCTAACTCAAACCTAGCACCAAAATAAATACATGAAAAGCACACAAGAAAATGAACAGGTAAAGAACTAAACATTGTATAGATCGTTGCAGCGTATTTCGCCTCTATGCTATAGGCACACTTAGGCTGCTGGATGTGGTGGTGCATACCTGTAATCCCTGCACTTACCCAGCCACGGCAGGAAGATTATGCAGGCCAGGTTGGGCTACATAGTAAGATCCGTCTCAAACAGAAAAACAGACACACTTTACCTGTCCTTGAGAGTCCATCCTGAGAACCTAGGGCATATAATCATTCCACATACAGACAAACATATAGAAATAAATTCCTAGAAATTGAATTGCTGAGTAAAGAACGTATGTATTTGTAACTGTAGCACACAGAATAGTTGGAGTTATCCTAAAAGGATGACAATGCTCCTCCCAGAAGCCATAGTTGACAAATCAAAAAAGTCCAGTGCCACATGTGGGATGCCTCTCCTCAACTGGTTGGTCAGGGGTGTCCCAGAGACCCACAAATAATAAAGACCACTGTGAGTGCTCCTGGCTACCCACCAGAACTTAATGGTGAGAGCCTCCTGCTGAAGTCACCACACCCTTGGTCACAGAGGGTGAAGGAATCAGCTGGAGCTGATCAGGGCGCATCTTGCAGGCTGCTTTCATAGATGAAGATCAAGCCAGTCAACATTCTACAGCTCTCCCTAAGGAACTACTGACTGTTGAGGGCTCCTGGGGAGAGTGGTCGACTTTGAGTGTTGGCCCCTGTAGGTCTTCACCCTCTAGTGGATAGGCATATCCAGGAGTATATGAACAGAATTAGCTGGACTGGGTGGATTATTAAAAGACAAAAAGTAAGAGAAAAGAACCAGAACGTGAAAGGGGCCATGGAAGGGAGATGTGGGGAAAATAAAAGTTAGGGCACATATGACCAAGGTACACTGTGTGTCATTCTCAAAGAATTGGTAAAAAGTATTACACAAAAAGCAAAAATAAAAATTAGAATGAAGGGGCCGGAGAGATGGCTCAGCAGTTAAGAGCACTGGCTACTCTTCCAGAGGTCATGAGTTCAAATCCCAGCACCCACATGGTGGCTCAGAAACATCTGTAATGGGATCTGATGCTTTCTTCTGGTAAGCATGAAGACAGAGCATTCAGATACATTAAAAACATGAATAAATAAATCCTTTTTAAAAATTAGAATGAAGGGGGTTGGAGATTTAGCTCAGTGGTAGAGCGCTTGCCTAGCAAGCGCAAGGCCCTGGGTTCGGTCCCCAGCTCCGAAAAGAAAGAAAAAAAATTAGAATGAAGAACCTGAGTAGCTCTTACTCTCTGAATGTGTCTTCTGAAAGTTCTGCAAACACAGGTCCTTCGCCTTTCTTTAGGGTGACCAGCAAACCTTAAGGCACTGGCAAAGGTGCTTACAACGTCTCTACCGTGCCCATATGCTTCTATGACAATGGATCAAAATTACTATTACAGGGTTTGGGGGTGGAGGTGGAGCTAATGCCTAGAATATGGGATGCCACAGCTTCAATTCTCCGAATTTAAAAGAAAAAAGACAAAGAGAAAATCCTTCTAAAACTGTCATAAATGGTCACTGCAGAGACTACATGGCTAAACCTTAATTTTGGCTAAACAACAATTTGGCTAAACAACAATTTTCTACTAATTAGTTTGTAGTTTCCCACTTTTAAAAGATGAGATCGAATACTCACTGGCACCCAATAAGAACTAAACCCCTCGGGCTGGAGAGGTGGCTCAGTGGTTAAGAGCACTGACTGCTCTTCCAGAGGTCCTGAGTTCAAATCCCAGTAACCACATGGTGGCTCACCACCATCTGTAATGGGATGTCACACCCTCTCCTGGTCTCTCTGGGCATCAGGCATACATGTGAGCAAAACACTCATACACAGAAATAAAATAAAATATTTTACAAAGTTTAAAAAAATAAAATCAGATAGGAATGTTGTCAGGTGGGAAGAAAGAACCAGATGCTAAAGCCAGGCACAGTGGTCACACCTTTAATCCCAGCCTGGATCGCCCTGGTCCACACAGAGAGTTCCAGGTCAGCCAGGTTTACATACTGAGATCCTGTGTCAAACAAGCTGATGAATTAATTTAAAAGGTGTGAAAACAGGGAGAGCAAGCGTTGGAATGGCTCTTCCTTCTGTGGCTGTCCCAGTCACCTCTCGTTAGTTGGTTTTCATCAACTACGTCCATCTGAGGAACCGCAGCCAAGAAAAGGCCCCTCAGAGCTGCCTGAAGGCAAACCTAGGGGGCACTCACAGGACTCAGGTCTGACCTGCAAGACCACAGTGGCTGGTGCCATCACCGGCCAGGTGGCCCTGGGTTGTGTAAGAAAGCAGGCTGAGCCAGGAGGAGAAGTCAGTAAGCAGTGCTCCTCCGTAGCCTTGCATGCGGGTTCCTGCTTTGAGTTCCTGATTGGGTTTCCTTCATGATGGACTGTGACCTGCAAGCCAAACAATCCCCCTGCCTTCCCAAGTTGTGTAGGCCATGGAGTCTTACCATAGCAACACAAAGCAAACTAGGACATGCCACATCTCTCCCAATTCCAGCCGAAGCCTAGCGAGCTGGTGTGGGTACAAAGGGAAACACTGGCCTCAGAGCCTCCCTGGGGAAGGCATCAGATGCAGCACCTGGCAGCTGGACAGGGAGGGAGTCTGCCGAGTCTAAGGGGGCTGGACTGTGAGCAGACAGCATCCTGTGCATGGCGTCCTCCTGAGGCGGCAGTCTGCCTGTCCCACTCACACCTGTGAAGACATGTGGCCTGAGTCTGCTGCATAAAAATCCTATGCAAAGACGACCCGAGGGCCTGCTGACTTCATTACAGCTCCGTACATTTTTAGAGCTGTGATGTATGATGGGAAACAAGGAAGTGTTTAATGATCCACATTCATCTTCAAAACTCCTAACAAAGGAAGGAACTCCTCAAAATGAGTCCTCTCATTCAATCTCCTCAACTCTCAACACATTTCTTTTCTGAGCTCACACGGCGAGGCTGGTCGCCATGTATTATTGATGTTTTACTTCAGGAAGACTAATTCTATTTCAATTCAACTTCCTGCCCCCGGGGCTTCAAATCTTAGTCTGGGTCCTCCTCAGCACAGAGGGCAATCTTGGGATGATGCTGGACTCTCTCATTACCTTCTTTCTGCTCTCCTGCAGGTCTAATCACAGAGTGTTAAATCTTGAGAGAAATCCAGCAGTTCGGTTAGCAACCTGTCCCCTGCTTCCTGAGAACCTTTTCTGTCAGACCCTTCGTCCCTGATAAACACCCACTGGCTGACTGGCTGTGCCATGCTGTGTTCTTCAACCTTGTGGTTTGTGCTTGCTGAGAAGATCAGTTACCTGCTTCTCAGGGGACCACAGTCTTCCACACTCTTCCCTAAGTACTTCATTTTGAATTCATGTTGCCCTTGCTGGTTGTCATGGAGACTCATCTCAAAGTCTAGAATTTGGTGTGGACTACATTCTGAGCGACTATGTGCTACTAGGACAGAGGGTCACAAATGGACATTAAATGATTTTGGTTTGAGACCATAACTTTGTATATGCTACACAAGCACTATACCATGGAACCACGCTCCCAGCCCCCAGTGCACATTTTTTTGTCCAGTATGGTGTTTAAAAATAAAAAAAAACCCACAAGGGCAGCGGCCGGCACAGTGATGCACATCTTCGCACTCAGGAGATGGAGGCAGGTGGATATCTGTGAGTTTGAGGCCAGATCTACATGGTAAGTTCCAGATCAGTCAGAGCTACAGTTAGACCCTGTGTCAACCAACCAATCAGTCAGGGAGGGCCAGTGAAATGGCTCATTGGGTAGATGCTTGCTGCCAAGTCTGACAACTTTTGTCTCTGGAACCCACCTGACAGAATGAGAATGGACTCCCAAAGGTTGACTTGACTTCCACACACACAAAATGACAGGCACATGCATGCACACATTCTCACACACACACAGTCACAAACACATCCATACAAAATAAATACATCTAACTAAAAAACCAAAACAAAAACCAAAACCAAAAAAAAAAAAAAAAAAAAACCAGCCCAGCACTCAGGAGGCTGAGGTAGGCAGAGCTCTATGAGTTCAAGGGGAACCTGGTCTATATAGTGGAGGACTTGCATAAACTAGACATGGCGGTGCATGCCTGTGATCCTACCAATTGGTAGGATCTAGGCCAGCTATGGCTGGCTACATGGTGAGACCCTGACTCAAAGAAAAAAAAAAAATAGAAGGACAAGCTGCAGCTCCGTGGTACAGCTGTCCTTAAGCCATGGGAATTCCAGGCTCAGCTTGTAGCATCAAAGCCCTCAGCAACTAGAATTTCTGCGCATATTCATGTCCTGATGGAACCTTGCATGTGTGCAGAAACAGAAAGGATGCTTCTTTTTTGCTTTTGAGACAGGGTCTTATGTAGCCCAGGCTGGCCTCAAACTCACCATTTAACTAAGGCCAGCATGAACTTCTGACTCTCCTGCCTCTATCTCCCCAGTGGTAGCATCCCAGGCATGTGCCACCATGTCTAGTTTATGCGAACACTTCACCGACTGAGCTACCACTGTAGCTCAGCAGTGCTACATCAGAAAACAAAGTGGACCTCTCCAGATCCATTTACAGAAAAGTCAGAAACTAAAGTATAGTACACCCACACTGCAGCTAGTCCAATACAGCAGTCAGCAAAAGTAGTAAGTAAGAGGGCTGGAGATTGAAAACAACAAAACAAAACAAGGGGCTGGAGAGATGGCTCAGTGGTTAAGAGCACTGTCTGCTCTTCCAGAGGTCCTGAGTTCAATTAACAGCAACCACATGGTGGCTCAAAGGCATCTGTAATGAGATCTGGTGCCCTCTTCTGGTGTGTCTGAAGATGGCGACAGTGTACTCACATATAGTAAATAAATATATATATTTTTAAAAGCAATACATAAGAGGTCTGCAGAGCACAGCCCAAATCAGGTCCATGCCCATCTCTGTAACACGCGTCGCTGACACACAGCCATGACCCTGCTCTGCATGCGCCTAGCGCTACAGTGACTACAAACCAGTACAGCGCAGTGGCTTCAGCAGAGAAAATAAGCTCTCTGCTCCCACACCCACAGTATCTCCCATCTAGACTTTTACAGAAAAAGTTAGCTAATCCTTGAGTTGACAAGTTTTAGTCCAGACTGACACTGACCAAATGGGACCCGGTTCCCAAAAATACCAACCAACCCATATCAAGTTATAGAGAGTGGTTTGCACCAGATGACGGTTGTCCGCTGTCCAAACTGGACAATGGAGGAAACACATTAGAAAATGTAACCA
Organism: Rattus rattus; assembly: GCF_011064425.1. Classification (NCBI taxonomy): domain Eukaryota; kingdom Metazoa; phylum Chordata; class Mammalia; order Rodentia; family Muridae; genus Rattus; species Rattus rattus. The sequence goes on along the minus strand of NC_046158.1, from coordinate 132,622,353 downwards.
GAGAGAGAGACAGATTCAACTTCACTTGCAACGTTTCATCATTTCTCTTTTAAAACTAAAGAGAGCAAACAAGACACCAGCTAAACATTTAACCCTAGCGCTGGAGAGGGAGTCACTGTGAGTTCCAGGCCAGGCTGATCTGCAAAGCAAGTTTCATGACAGACAGGGCTACATGGTAAAACCCATCTCAAAAAGAAAAGGGGAAGAAAAGCTCACTACACTCCCATCCTTAAAAGACACTTGGTATTGGCTGACCCCAGATGCCGACCAAGCCAGAGGCCACTTGAGCCTGACTTTAAGATCAGTCTGGGGAATACAGTGAGAGTTTATCTCCTCCTCACAAGTACCCAGTTTTACAAAAAAAAAAAAAAAAAAAGGCTCTAAAATGACTAGAAAATGGTGATAAATGAAAAAGCCATTTATAAAATTGCATGGCTTCAAGACTGAACCCCCAGTGAACGTGATTGTTGGGGGGAGGGCGGTAATGGGGGGAGGAGGGGGGAGGGGAACACCCATAGAGAAGGGGAGGGGAAGGGGTTAGGGGGATGTTGGCCCAGAAACCGGGAAAGGGAATAACAATCGAAATGTAAATAAGAAATACCCAAGTTAATAAAGATGAAAAAAATTGCATGGCTTCATGTCATCCTGACTATATAAAAATAAACATTCAACAAAGCATTAGCGGTGATGGGAATACAGATTTCCCTGTTCCTCCAACATATCTGTATCTTCCAAATCCTCCTCTCATGGTGTGCAGCCTCTCCAAATGCGGATAGAAAATGTCTGGCAGTTCTATGGGGACAGCTCTGCAAGAACAGTCGCAGACACAGAGCACACACTAGCACAGCTCTAATCAGCACACTGTAACTCAGGTCCTCTAAGAGCCCAGGAAACACCTGCCAACTAACTGGCCCGGTTCAAGGACCGAGTGTTTGAAATGCAGCACTGGATCATGTGCTCAGACAGAAAAGCACTACAGGGAGAGAAAAGCAACGCTGTCAGCCAGCCTAAGCCACCTCCACGGCCGACTTAGTTGTCGGTATCAGGACTCTGAAATCCTCCACCGCCAGCTTCGCCTAGAGGAGCGTTAGTCTCTGTATCAGGACTCTGAAATTCTGGGGCCCACCAGCTGGCAAGTACATTCTGCACCCTAGTTCCTAGAATGGCATTATCACAACAGGAATTACAATGTGTCTAGATGGGCAGTGACTCACACCTGCAACTCCAGCACAGGGAGGCTGGGCTGGGAGGATCACCAGGACCCAGGGATTTATGGCCAGTATAAGGTAATAAGACTTTGTTCACACACACACACACACACACACACACACACATGAATTTGTTCATCTCTAGTTATAAAAGATACAAAACATACCTTGCAGACTATTTAAAAGAACATAAAACTTGCATTGAGGACTAGTTTTGCATTCTCATTCTTTCTATCTATCTATCTATCTATCTATCTATCTATCTATCTATCTATCTATCTATCTACCTACCTACCTACCTACCTTCCTACCTCTGAGTTAGGGGTCCGCGTGTCTTGTGTGTGTTAGGCCAGCTTCCAGTCCTGTGTAGCTGAGGATGACTTTGAATGCTTGCCCAATCCTTGCCTCCCCCAGCCCCTGCTGCTGAGGTTGTAGCTGTGCAATACTGGCTGTCTTGGAACTTGCTCTGTAGACAAGGCTGGCCTTGAACCCACAGAGATGGCCTGCTTCTGCCTCTCAGTAGTAGGGTTAAAGGTGTGCCCCACCATCACCTGGCTAGTTCTGCATTTTCTCATAAGTGAATAAAATAAGGAAGCCAGGTGTAGTGTCACACTGTAGTCGAAGCAGTGGTGACTTGAATGCCAGTCTGAGCCACACTTGGTCATCTTGTCTCAAAATAACAACAAAATCCAACCTCTACTTGCAGGAGGGAGAACTGAGAGCCAGACAGCAGTAACGGTTGTCAGGTCAGGCTGGTTTACCTTAAATGAGCCAGGGTGCTGAGGGCCAGGGCAGGAAAAGAACTTCATTGTTTGCACTTTCATACCCACTGGATTTTGAATCATGGGGAGATGCTATCCAGTCAATCTTTTAAAATCATGGGCTAAGGATGCAGCTAGGTTGGTAGAGGCTTGCTGAGCATAAAACAAACCCTGGGTTTGATTGCCAGCACCAAATAAACCCGGACATGATGGTACACAGCTACAACCCCAGCCCCGGGAGATGGTGACAAGGAGGGCAAGCATTCAAAGTCATCGTCAGCTACACAGGGTTGGAAGCTGGCCTAAGACACACAAAACACATGAGCCCCATCTCAGAAACAAAAACATTTGTGAATAATGCTAATGGATTACCTAGTTAAAACAAATTAGGGGGCTGAGGAGAGGGTTCAGTGGTTAAGGGCACTGCTTATCTTACAGAGGACACAGGTTCAGTTCCCAGAACCCACACAGCATCTTACGATGGTCAATAACAGCAGCTTCAGGGACCTACCTCCCTCTTGTGGCCTCTTTATGCAACTAAACATACATGCCACATACTCATAAGCACACATAAATAAAAATAATACATTTTTTTTTTTTTGAGGAGACGGCTCAGCAGTTAGAGGACTCGCTTTTGCAGATAACCTGAGTTCAGTTCCCAGCCATCGGCAAACCCCATGCCAGGGGCACAAAGCCTCTGCAGGTACCAGGCATGCACACAGGATGTGGATACACATGCAGGCAAAACAAACACATAAAAATACATCTAAAAAATTGCTTAGTGTAATAAAAAAATTAGAGTTTGATAGGTGTAAAACTGAGCACGTGCTCTGGCCTCTGCCCTCGCTAGCTCTGTCTTAAGAAGCTTATGTAAAGGGCTAGGCATGGTCGCACACACCTTTAATCCCAGTAGAGGCAGAGACAGGTGAATCTCTGTGAATTTGAGGCCAGCCTGGTCTACAGAGCAAGTGACCACCCGGCCAGTCCTGCCTCTTTAAGACCCTCTCTAAAAACCAAAAGTTCTATGTCATTGTTTCTTCTGTTGGTAAGATGCCTGCCCTCAAGAATGGCGGGTGCCCATACCCATGGGTGAGGCAACAGGACTGGAAGTCATGCTGCTCTCTGGTTAGTGAGCTTGCAAGTCTTCTTTTGTCTGTCTGTCTGTCTGTCTGTCTCTTCAGACTTTCTGGTGGGTTTGTATATATAACTGAGGAGAGAGGAAGCAATAAAGCCATTTATTCCCTGCTTGAGGAAACAAGGCTAGCACCTTGATTTTGGTTTGAGCATCTGAAGACAGACACATTGTCAGAGAGTGACCTGAAAGAGCAGCCCAGTAAGATCAGCAGTGCCCGATCTTACTAATCATTCCCTCAGTGTTGCAAGTGCCATGTTCCTTTAAATAGTCTGCCCTGAATCCAAAGAGGTGCCACACACCTCTGTCACAGAAAGCATTTACCTGGGAGTAGGGCAGAAGCCCCCTCTTGTATTTAATAGTGAAACACTCATAAATTTCCTACAAGGATTCAGTCACCTTCCCTTCCCTTCTCCTTTAAGGTAAGGAAGGTCTCATATAGCCTAGGCTAGCTATCATGAGCTACGTTCCTGAGGATGGCTTTGAACTCCTGACCTTCCTGCATTCTCTTCTCAAGTGCTGAGATTCCACACGTGCACCACCACACCTGGCTTGTTCTCTACTTCGTGTGCAGTGTGTGTGTGTGTGTGTGTGTGTGTGTGTGCGGTGTGTGTGTGTGTGAGGGGGTGTGCAGGGTGGTGGGGAGTGGTGGTGCATAGGTATGGAGGTGGATATCAGAGAGCGACTCAGTCACTTCCATTTTAGGTGGCTCACAACCACCTGTAACTCCAGTTCCAGGAGATCTGACATCTGGCCTCCACAGGCACCTATATGCATGTTCTGCACATATATACATGCAGGCACACACACATACACAGAAAATAAAAAAGAATAAGTTTAACTTTTTATGATAGATACAAGAATTTTCAGGTAAAGTCATGCATCTATAATTTGTTTCAAAATAATCATGGTGCAGTAGATGAGGTTAAAATTAAAACAGTGTTCCCAACCTTCCTAATGCCATGACCCTTTAATACAGTTCCTCATCATGTGAGGACCCCAACCATGAAGTCATTTTCATTGCTGCTGTTATGAATTTGTAAATGTCTGGTTTGTGACTCCTGCGAGAGCATGAAAGGACCAGTCCACCCCGAAGGGGTCAGCCCCACGGGTGGAGAATCTTGGGCTAAGGTGAAGGAGATGACCTAACGCTCGTGTAGGCTGGGGGTGTGGGTCATGGTGCTTGGGGTTCCAAAATGGGAGGGAGGAAAAAACATTCTCTGGCTTTTCACTGAATAATTTCTTTTAATTATGGTTGAAAGTATAAATACCTACCTCCAACCATACTAGAACACACTCAGTTCCGGGGAGGCTTAGGCAAGCACACAGGAGAGTCAAGGCCAGCTTGAGTTCAAGAGTAACTCAGTGGGACCCTGTCTCACAACAAAAGTAACAAGTGGCTGGGGACGCAGATCAGGGTCCAGTACGCAAGGCACTATTTTTAGTCTCTAACACCATAACAACAATCGAACAACAAACACTCAGAAATGTGGACCACGGGCGATGTGCACGAGGACGGCACCCGGTCCTCTCCGTGGCATTGCAATCCCTCACCCTGGAAACAGCCTCACTGGCAGCAGGCAGGGCCTGCACATCTCCAAGGGAAAACACACTTCATGGCATTAGCACGCTAATGGATCATTTCTGAACCTTACTTTGATCTTCTCATGATTCCTTGATTTTTCCTGATTAGAAAGAATTCTTCTAAAAAAAAAAAAAGAAAGAAAGAAAGAATTCTTTTCTTTTTCCCCCTCCCAAGACAGATTTTCTTTGTCTAGCCTTGGCTGTCCTGGAACTCGCTCTATAGACCAAGCTGGCCTCTAACTCAGAGACCTGCCTTCCTCTGTCTCCCAAGTGCTGGAATTAAAGGTGTGTACCACCACCTCCTGAAAATTTTACTTTCTTAAAACAGGACAATTTCGGGGTTGGGGATTTAGCTCAGTGGTAGAGCGCTTGCCTAGGAAGCACAAGGCCCTGGGTTTGGTCCCCAGCTCCGAAAAAAAGAACCAAAAAAAAACAAAAAACAAAAAAAAACAGGACAATTTCCCCTTTAAAAAAGGCTGCCTGGCCAGTGAGCACCAGCAAGGGAGACACTGCCTGTCAGCTCTCCGCTCCCTTACTTCATCCTGCAAAACCAAAGACTGCCTGCTCATAGTCCTCTCAGTTACCTTGGATGACACTGTACAGTCCACAGTTTACCAACGAGCTTTGTGCTCTGAGTGATGACTGTCACCACCCCTGGGCTGCTAGAGACTGTGCTCTGAGCTCCTATTCTGCCCATCTTGTCTCCTACACAGAAGCCTACACAGCCCCTCTGAAACCAGGGCTGAAGATGCTATGACGGACCCCAGCGTGGGTAACAGTTCATTAATGTCCCAAACCTCAGCCATCTTTCTACTTCACCTGGACCACAGCCACATCTCTACTGTGCTCTAGTGTAAGGAAATCAATGTGCTGTAACACACGCCCAAACTTTAAAAGCAAATCAACCCCATTCCATTATCACTGGTGGGAGAAAGATCTCTAATGCAAATTATGATGTAACTACATCTGTACACTAAAGATAGATCTGCTGGCTGGCAGTGAGCTCAGTGTCTGCAATCAGGTGACAGAGTGAAGAGACACAATGTGTCATCAGGATTAACTGATCCTTAAACACTCCCACCTCAAGATGAAATGCAGACCCACGGTACCAACAGGAGGGCTCACTGGATGCCTGCAGAAACGCCGAGTGCCCCACCCACAAGGTCTGGGAGAAAGCCCAGCATAGAGGCACCAAGGGAGAAGATGTCCTCCTCAAGGCCCAGTCAGTCATGTTTTTGTGTATGCAGCTATAGACATACTTAAACATACAAAGAGAGAGACAGACACTTTAGTCCAGGCAGATTGACTTATTTCCCCACGTCACAATACAAGTGACAGAATTTTCTGTGATATCATAGGCTTGGCCAATAATCTTTTAAAATATTTTTTAATTTGAGAGATGAGTTTGAGATAAAATCTTACCATTTAGCCTGAATGCCCTAAAGCTTACTATGTAGACCAGGATGATTTTGAACTCACAGAGATCCACCTGCCTCAGCCTCCTGAGTGCTGGGTTAAAGGTATGAGCCACAGCCTTTTTTAAAAATATTGTTTTAATCTATTTGGTGTGTGCAGCCATGGGTGAATCACAGTGCACGTGTGGAGGACAATTTGCAGGACCTGATTCTCTCTGTCCACTGTGTGTGTCTCTGGCCTTGAACACAGGCCGTTGGGCACATTTATCAGCTAAGCCATCTTACCAGCCCTGAACCAGGAAGCTTTTCTAAAGGTACTGAATGAAGGGTTTCTGGGTCCCGCCTCCCCCCATGTACATGTAACAGGCAACTAAGTGAGCTGAGGGTTAAGCGACTCAGAAAAGAAGCTCAAGGCTCCAGCTTCAGCCAAGTGAGGCCTGCAGCTAGACTATTTCAAATAAGGCTGGCCTAATTGGCCCAAAGCTGGGTCTGTCTGTGGCCTCATCCATCAAATACTGAGAAGATTTGTCATTACTTTAAAACAGCCCAAGGGGTTTCCCATCTCCTCAAACATGCTTTGAAGTCACTCTTTGGTTGGTCTGTTTGTTGAGATGGGGTCTCTTATAATGCCTGCTAACCTCAAAGGAACTGTGTAACCCCCAAAGTCCTGCCCCTTCTGCCTCTTCCTCCTGAGTGCTAGGATTATAACCAAGGGCCACTGCACTTGGTTGCTATTAGCATTTCCAACTAGTTACCCAGAAGACAAAGTCCCTACAAATGGATGCTGTGGTCACTGCTCATCTCAAAAGCAGATGGGGTGGAGGATGTCCCTAGGTGGTGGAGCATGTGCTCAGCACACAAGAGGCTCCGGGTTCTATGGGAAGGAGGGAGGGACGGAGGGAAGGAGGGAGGGAGGGAGGGAGCAAGCAGTAGAAGGCCAGCTCAATGGTTCAGTGGATGAGGGAGTTGGACCCCTGAAACCCATATAAAGATAGGAGAGAACTGACTCTACGAAAGTCCTCTGACCTTCACAGGTGCACCGTGGCACACACGTGCACATATACACACACTATGCATAATAATAAATAAAGTTCTTAGAGGGAAGCAAATAGTAGGCAAAGCAGTGGACTTGGGATCAGCATCTTCGGGGAAGTATTCGACTCGTATGGGCTCTACTTCCCTCTTCCGGGAACTGGGAGGAACAGTTAGTTCCTGTGCAAGACTGCTGAGGACCAAATGAAAGCAGGGCCTGCAAGCTTGGTTCAGCAGACGTTAGCTTAGCTAGCTCCACGCTATCAGCTGACTGGTATTGCCAAGTCCTGGCGCGTCTTGTTTTGTTCTGAGCCAGCTTCGTGTTTTACAGTTGGGGTGACCTTAGACCTTGACTGTGTCCTCCATGCTTGTGTGCAGGCACAGCCACTCCTGCAGCTGCTACATGGTCTCCAGCTCTGTGCATAGTGAAGGGGGTGAGGGGTGTGCATATGTCTTGTCTTCTAGGCCCTGAGGTGTGGGGCTTCTTGCCCTTGCATAACCCTTGCCTTCTAGGGTCTTAGGTCAGGGCTTGTACTTCTTTTGCCTTTGTAGGGTTTTCTCTCTGAAGGTTAAGAAAGGTGACCCCAAAAGATGGATTTGACAACTCAGATCTTGGATACCCAGATGATGGTGACAACAGTTACTTGAGGGACTGTTTGTGCCACTCAAGAGAAGTGGTGGGTACCCTGCTCCATTGTGCACGGGTGAGTGTCCCCCTGAGCTAGGCAGGACCCTCCAGAGAGACAGAGTTAGTGAGTGAGTGAGTGACTGAGTGAGCGAGAGAGCGAGTGAGGGTACTGGTGCGTGAGCAATCTGTGCTGGTCAGCTTGGAGGATCGAGACTGTCACCAGGCGACGACACAGCTCCTCCAGATCATCCAGCTATGTGAACAACTCCACCCTAAATTCCCCCGCTGTTTGTGGCCCCACCCTCAGATCTTCCACATCTCCTCTTTCTTGGCCATCGCTGCACTGGGTTCAGCTTCTGTGGCCTGACTGGAGAGAAGCAGAAGCAAACCATAGTTTTGCCTCTGATCTTGATGAACGGATCATAGTGAAATCCAGACCCTGACTTCTCCAATCTAGGCCTAGACTATGCATTTTCAAGAAGTACCTCTGCCATGCGCAGCACCCTTGGACCAGCAGAAATCTACCTACCTCAACCCTTAGCAGGAACTTTAATATACTAGCACAAAGGGCTGACTTCTAGGGATCTCAGTGTCCTTACCTGAAGCCTAGGACAACCCACCCTCCCTGTGGCCACTACTGAGGATCAGCTGATGAGACCCAAGAAGGAGCAACAAAACCCACCAGAGCTCCTTGGAGCAGCCAGTGCAGTTGTGAGTCCCACAATGGTGAATGGGCCTCACTGACTGCCAAATGTACGAAGGCCTTTCCTAGTACACGTAAAAGGAGGCCTGGAGCCCTTTCTTGGACAAGCTACTACTTTCAAGAGTCCTCTAGGAATTTTGGCAGAATACAGCAGCTTTACAAAGCCTTCCCCTGTCTAAAAAGCTCTGAACCTTTAGACCTACTGTTCAGCAGCCAGGAAAGAGGCATTTTGGCAGGGAGAGCATGACCATCTGAGGTGTGGGGAGTAAGCTGTGCTAGTGAGTCTATGCTGTCCCCCAGAGCTGGCTAGGCACCTTCCAACCTCCATCAGCAAAGCTCCTCAGGTCAGGACAGAGACTAAAACAGCCAGAGATAGGTAAACAGGACCCCAGCAGAGCACCCACTTACTGCTCCACAGCTGGGCATGGAGCCAGCCTGGGAAAAGCAGGTCTGGGTGCCAAAGGTGCAATACTGTCAGGGCCTCCAGGCTGCCTTCCTTCAGCAGGAGCTGAGGGTTCCTTCTCAAGGAGCTAAGGTACTGTTAGCAACTTGGGCCTCTTGCAATAATTCAGTTGTTCCCTCAGGGCGCCTCACCAGAGACGCTAATCGTTTTAGAGGTGGATGGCACCTCTAACATCTAAACTTAATTGCTTGGGCCAAAAACCTAGGAGTCACCCTTAATCCTTCCACCTTACTGGCCAACTCCAAAATATAGCCATCTCCTGCCACCACCCTAAGGCCACCACCATCTTACTAACCTCCTACCTAGTCTTCTGGCTGGCACTTAAAGCTCTCTCAAACTCAGCATCCACAGAGGCCAGATGATTTCACTTTTTTTTGTGTTTCCTTTAGTGACACTGGTGCTGGAACGGAGGGCAAAAGCACACCTCAAGAACACTCTACCCTGAACCTCACCGTTAGCCCTCCAAGTGATTTAAAAACAAAACAGAAAACCAGGGGCCAGGGATGTGGCTCAGTAAGTAGAGACCTTATCCAGCATACACAGCTTCTGAGTTCGGTCCCTAGGCCCACGTGATCTGGTGTAGTAGCAAACACCTATAACCCCAGGACACAGGAGATAGGTAAAAGAATCAGAATTCGATTGAGGGATTGGGGATTTAGTTCAGTGGTAGAGCGCTTGCCTAGCAAGTGCAAGGCCCTGGGTTTGGTCCCTAGCTCCAAAAAAAGAACCAAAAAAAAAAAAAAAAAGTTCGATTGATCCATCCTTCATGGACTACATATAGAACTTAAGGTTAATCTAGGCTACGAGAGACCCTGTCTTAAAAATTATTTAAAACATCAACTAAGGTCTATAGAGATGACTCAGTAAGTGTTCTTCCAAAAGTCCCAGAACACACAGTGGCTCACAACCCTCTGTAATTCCAGTTTGAGGAGGTCCAACACTCCCTCTGGCCTTTGTAGGCACATGGCATTCACGCACGCAAAACACCCATACACATTAAAAAACTGACACCAACAAGAACACCTAGATCATGACACATTCTCAGAAGCCTTCAGTGGTCCCATGGCTTTTAGATGCCTCTAGTCCAAGTCTATAGTAGACCCCCCCACGCCCCGCTCTCCTAGCCACCTCTCCACTCACCCCATCACAGCTACTTTCTGCAGTTTGTGGAATCAGCAAGCTCATGTCCACTTTGGAGTCTTTTTCCTTCTGGTAAACCTTCAAACAGTAAACCCTTCCGGAGAGTAAACCTCAACAGAATGTCACCACCTCCCCCAATTAAAGCAGCAGTGTTCCTCCCCATCCCTGGAGAAGTGACTTTCTAGCCCACTACTATGCCACTGTCTCCATTGTACTTCTCCAGTTCAAATCCCCTTGTCTCTACTTTTTGGTTTTGGGGTTATACCTGCTGAATGTAACTGTGAGAACAAGGACCTTAGCCATCTCTTCGCTGTCATATCCTTGCGCTGTACAGGGCTGCCACCTACCAATTGCTCAGTCAGTGTCCCACAAATGAAGCCATATAAACACTGCAAGCAGAGCACTGTGCCTGGAGTCTGAAGACGTGGACACCAGTGTGAGGTGGGCTACTTCCCAGCAGCAATGGCTTCTCTTCCTAGGAGTTCCCCCATTGTCCACTGCAGAGTTTAATCTGCACCTCACCTTCCTCAAAGGGGACCAGTGAGACCAAATAAAGACCCATTTCGGAACTCGGAAGCACCAAGATCCATACAGACAGCAGTGTGTCAACTATCACAAGACAAGGTTCTTCCTCAGCGACCTGAAAATCCATAGGTGAAATGTGTATGAACCTGGCATGCAGGAGAGCTAGTTCAAGGCCAACCCAGGCTACATAACAGGACCGCAGAAAGACAAGAAGACACTGAAAGGGCTGGAGAGATGGCTCAGTAGTTACGAGCACTGGCTGCTCTTCCAGAGGACCTGGGTTCAATTCCCAGCACCCACATGGCAGCTCACACCGCCATGGCCCCTCACACAAACATACATGCAGGCAAACCAATGCACAGAAAATAATAAATCTTTAAAAAAAAATAGAAAAAGAAGAGAAAGGAAAAGGAGTGGGAAGGGAAAGATAACAAGGAAGGAAAAAGATGTAGGAGCAATCTATGCACAGAAAATAAAAAGAAATCTAAAAAAAAAAAAAAAAAAAAAAAGAACTAGGGGCTGGAGGGATGGCTCAGCGGTTCAGAGCACTGACTGCTCTTCCAGAGGTCCCGAGTTCAATTCCCAGCACCCACATGGTGTCTCACAACCATCTGTAATGGGATCTGATGCCCTCTTCTGGTGTCTGAAGGGATCAACAGTGTACTCACATACATTAAATAAATAAATCTTTTTTAAAAAAAGAACTAGAAAAAGAGGAGAAGGGGTTGGGGATTTAGCTCAGTGGTAGAGCGCTTGCCTAGGAAGTGCAAGGCCCTGGGTTCGGGCCCCAACTCCGAAAAAAAAAACCCAAAAAAAAAAAAAAAAAAAAAAAAAAGAGGAGAAAGGAAAAGGAGGGGGAAGGGAACGATAACAAGGAAGGAAAAAGATGTAGGAGCAATCTGAGGTTCCCTACTCCCCCCACCACTTCCTCCCCACTACTAGTTCCCACCCTGGGTGCCTAGCAGACATCTCAGGACGCAGCAGAAGACAGCAGGGCTTTACTTTACGGCCAACACAAACACAACCCATGAATCCATTGACAAGTCAAGGCAGGTGTGTTAACATACGCCTACAGTTTCATGTGCTCAGGAAGCTAAGGTGACAAGATCACTTGAGCCCGGGAATTAGAGGCTAGCCAGGGCAACCTTAAACAAAAACCAAGAGGCCAGAGATGGGGCTGGTTAGTGGAATGCTTGTACAAGGCCCCAGCAAACCTGACACCTGAAGGGTAGGAGATCAAATACTGTCAAATGACGATTATTTGCAAATTAAGCTCTGGGTTCCTTCCAGGCCATGGAGATACAACATCCTGTCCATCCCTGGGATAGAAAAATGTAATAAACATTTACTGAATTTGGTCCCAAGCAACAAAACCTCCAATTAACCAGTTTCCTCATTAAAACAAACATAAATAGGGCCTCGTGTGGCTCAGACTGACCCCACACTTTGATATATAGGCAGGGTGGCCTTGAACTTCTGATCGTCCTTCAGCACCCGAGTTCTGGGATCACAGACATGAGCCACCATGCCAGTGTCTATGTGGCACTAGAGGAGACATCCAGGGTTCATGTATGATAGGCAAGCATTTTACCAACTGAGCTACATCCCGCTGCACCAGATTTCTCCTTTCTTTGCAGTCCATCCTGGTAAGGAGGTCCTGGTTCCTGGAGAAAGCCTGCAATAATACCGACATCCACTAATGCCACGATGACAACTGCTTCATGCTTCTGAGGATCTCTGACAGACCTGAGATTATAACCACACTATGCTCACTCACCAACCACTAACAGAATATGAAGTACAGTACACGTGCTAGGTTAAGCCCCAACAATGACAGCTAACATTTACCAAATGTACCAAGCAGTTCACAGCCACAAATTATTACAGGCAAATGTTAGTGTCGGGGTGGGCTACCTCACCATGAACTGCTGGAGAATGGTGCTCTATTGGTCTGGGTTTGCTAAAGGAACAGAACGGAGGATGACAGTGTTTATTAAAAGGGGATTTATTACTAAAAGGAGATGCAGTAGTCTAGCCTTGGCTGTCACTTACTGTACAGGCCAAGAAACAGGCAGCTGTTCAATTAAGCCTGGATGTCTCAGTGGTCCCATTCACATCACCAGAGATGCCCTTGAGGTACCCAAAACAGGCTAACGCCACTGCTGCTAGTTGCCCAACATTATGAGATGTAAGACCTTGTTGCTAAAGACACTACAAGCTTTGATTTCCTGACAAAGAGAAACCAAGCCGAAACGAGCTGGATGCTTCCCTGCTGCTGGCTGTGGCTCACAGGGTTGACGATGCTATGCAGCCTGCTAGGAAAGAACTCACGTCAACAGTGTCACTCAGTTGTGGGTACTTCACGCTACAATAATGAGCTGCCCAGCAATAGTGCCACGGCAGTTACAGGGTAACCAACAGCTTACACTGCGGCCTTCTCCACAGATGGCAATTCCCATCTAGTCCGAGAGCCTGGTCAAAGCCCAGGTCTGGAGAGGACATAGGCTCTAGTGGCCGAGTCACTGCTGTTGTGCTGCTAAATGGATGTGCTGTGTCTGCCAAACCGCTTTCTAAAGATTTAGGTTCGTGCCTATAGATTAGTAGGGGGTCAGCTTTGCTCACAGATGCTTATTTTGCAGTGGGTCATGGTTACTGAGGCTCATAAATGGCCAAGGTGCTGGAGGTAAGGGACTCTTGAGTACTCAGCCTCAATGGGAGCATTTAACACCCCCACCCAAGGTTCAGAGACCATCACAGCAGAGGGGGCGGAAGAAGGGGAGTGGCGTGTGGGGAACGCTGTCTTTGGGTAGGACATGGCTGTGGCCCTGGGAGCTCCCAGCAGCTGTGCCTGTGTGTGCAGAAGGCCATCAATGTCTAGTCACAGAAGGGTTAGGGCTTCATAAGGCCCCACTCCACTAGGCATTTACAGGCAGTCGATGTTTGCTGAGAAAGAGGCACTTCTTCAGGCATGGAAACACTAGTAAGTTGCTTGTGCTCTTATAATAACCCCTCACCTATGTTTCTATAAGCGATCCTAACTAGACTGGCTGGGTCATCAGGGAAGTGGGGAGATATGAAAGGGGGACAATGTGGGAAGAGGGGGGATCAGCAGGAGTAGGAAGGTAATGGGGATGAGTATGATCAAAACATATTATAACATAGATTTAAGAGTCGCAACGGGTCAGGGGAGATGGCTCAGCAGGGAAAGCACTTGCCACACAGGCCTGACTACCCTGAGTCCATGGAGTTTGATCCCCAGGGCCCACATAAAGGTGGAAGGAATCGACTCCACAAAGCCGACTTCTTACCTCCACACACCATAGCATATGCTGGTACTCATACACAAACTACAGTAACAGTATTTTTAAAAGTCTGTCAAATTTATTAGGGGAAAATGAATATATGCTAGGAACAAACTAAAACAAGCAAAGCCTTTTGTTCTGAGAGCTTGTTTCCATGCCATTGGGAGAACAACTTCTAGCCAAAGCAATTAGAAGCAACCCAAAATACCCTTGTGGCCTTCTAGCAGTTACTGTTGAGAAACCAGAGGCATCGGGGAGTAGGGAGTAAAAGGCCCCTCCAGCTCCATCACACCGTAAGCCTCCGAGCCTTAGGCAAGCCATTTCCTTTTCTCAGGCACAGGTTCCTCATCGACAATACCGGGTGACATCACCAGCTGCCTGACACAGTCTGTGATGATTAAATGAGATAATACGCCTCAAAGAACTTCTTAATCATCGAGTTCCAAATGATCGCTACTGCTCTAAGCACTTCTCAGAAGAGAGAAATACTCCTATTCTCGTTATAAATATGTCGGGTGACAGACATGGCACAATTATTGAACGAAACCATAACCGCCCCCCCCACCTACCCCACCCCCGCCTTCTACAAAACCTTATCTCTGGGTTTCTTCTCACCAGTGCCCTTTAAGAGGTCAACAACTTCCATCCTCTGTGGGTGGGGAATGGCCAGGGTGTCTGGAATACCCGTATGCGCAAGCTACACACCTAAGTCCTTCTGGTTCCAAGTCATCCTCCCCTTCTTGGAAGGCTCCATCCCATTAGTGTCATAAGTACTAACCACGTGTTTTGTGGAGGGGGAGGGGCTCACAAGGACCCGCCCCTACTCCAGGATTTATGGGCAGTTAACGGTTGCTAGGGGGAGGGGCTCGCAACACCCCGCCCATTCCTGAGGTGTTGTGTCCCCACCACCACACCCCCACACCTGACACCTCACATGAGTTATTGGTGATTGAGGGGGTAGGAGGCATTTCCTTCTGTAGTGTCGCCACGGGTAAAACACCCATGCTCCTGAAGAGAACCCCTCACCAAGTTCTTGTAAGCTGCGCTAGGGCATGGAATTAGAAGAGACTAGAAAGTGAAGGGAAAGGGTCAGTGGGAAGGGGACACGAATAAAATAATTATACACACGAATGAAACGACATCATGAAACCCGCTATATGCAATTAACATGTTGATTTTTTTTTAAAACAAGCATCATTCCCAAGCTACTCCAGACGCCCTGCTTCCCACGGAAGGGCATTATCCCATGATCTGATTTACAGATGAGCAGAAGACAACGCCATCCTTTGCAGCCTCAAACTCAAGCACTCAGACTTCAAACAGGACTCTTGGTCCCCACGCAGAGTACCCTGGCCGTTCACCCACTTCCTACTTGGAGCCCTTTCATGTACACGTCTCCCCAGCAAGTGTCAAGACCCCAATGGACAGACAGGTCTGCTGCTGCCAGAGAGGGCAAGGGGTTTGTCCAAGGTCACACAGCGAGCCAGGCACCGCCCTGAGGCTCGGACCTCAGGTACTTGCTTCCTGAGAGGCCTTTTCAGGCAGAGCCTGGGATTACGGCCCCGGACCGGCCGTGAGGAGCGGGCAGGGGAGGCCGATACTGGGGGGTCGTGCCGGCCGCGCCCGAGAAGAAGCCGGGTGGTCAGAGATATCACTGAGGCTGGGCAAAGGATGCTGCGGCTCGCAGAGCAACGACACCGGGATTACGCTGGGCGCCCCACCGGGACCCGGCATCCCGAACTCACCTGCGGCCGCAGCCGAGAGCGGGCGGCGGCGGCGAACCCCGGGCTCAGCCATTCCCCGCTGCCCCGGATGGGGAGAGACCGCGGCCGCTCACTTCCTTAGCAACCCGGCTCGGCGACCCACTTCCTTAGCAACCGCGTCAATTTCAATAACTTTATTGGGCCTCTGAAATGAGCAGTCCGCCGATGGGGCGGAACCGAGTGTGCCAGGGCGCTTTCCAGGTTCCCAGCGTGCGCCAACCCTCTGACCCTTCTAAGGTCCCAGACTCCGTGCGTGCCTCATTTTCTTCGTTTGTGAAACTGAGCACAGTACCTTGGTCTCACACTACGCGCTTTCATCCTCCCCTTCCGAAAACTCTTTCAGGTCAGTTGTCTGATCTGGGTCTCAGATTAGTATTGAGTGGCTCCCAATTAGGGCCAACTAGGGATGAAGACAAATCCTTAAGAAAATCCCTAATGCCCTACCTGTCACTACCATTCGGCCACCGCGTCCTACAGTCTGATTTTCATATACCTGTATTTCTCCACTGTCAGGGACAGCACCACAAGCAAGGCCAGGCCACATCACCTGCATCTTTGGACTAGACTGAAATTCCTATTCTCTGTTAATATACTTTATGGCCCGAACAATAATTTAAAACCTTAAGCACGTCCCTGCATGGCGTCCTTGGAGTTTCACTACTCTTACCATCAAATCAAAAAACTTTGGTTGCACATGATGGCTTGTGCCTGTAGTCCTGCACTTCGGAAATGGAGGCCAGAGGATGAGCATCCCTTGGGTACAGAGCCAAAATAACACATAGATGTAGGAAAATGATGCTACGCTCTGATGGCTCGAAGGTAAAGGCGCTTGACAACAGTAGATTCCAGGACCCACTGGGCAAAAAAGAAACAACTTAGGTTGTCCTCTGACCTCAACACATGTATAGTGTACACACTCACAGAGAGAGAGAGAGAGAGAGAGAGAGAGAGAGAGAGAGAGAGAGAGAGAGAGAGAGAGAGAGAATGTAATAAGAAAAAGATACCTAACTAGCTGGGCTGGGGGCACATCATGGTGGGCATCTCAACTAGATGGTCTGAATAATAATTTGAAAACCTGAGGGCTGGAGAGATGGCTCAGCAGTTAAGAACACTGACTGCTCTTCCTGAGTTCAATTCCCAGCAACCACATGGTGGCTCACAACCATCTATAATGGGAACGGATGCCCTTATCTGGTCTGAAGACCGTTTCAGTGTACTCACATAAATAAAAAATAAATAACTCTTAAAAAAAAAAGAAAGAAAGAAAGAAAACCGGAAAACACATCAAGTCACCCTCACTGCATAGCATCTTTGGAGTCTGGTTATCCTTCCATCAAAGCAAAAAGGATCCCTGAGGGAGAAGTGGGTAGATCCCTGAGTTGGAGGCCAGCATGGTCTACAGAGCAAGGTCTAGGAGAGCTGGGGTGACACAGAGAAACCCTATCTAAGGAAAAAAAAGAAAGATACCTACCAAACTGACTCAAAGCTCACCAGTATTAGTTATAAGCACATTATGTGTTATTTACAAGCATGTGAAGCAATATATATGTTATGTTTGTCTCTTCTGTATCTTTTGGTATTTTCTAAGGCTAATAATTGCCTTTTTTCCCTCCTATTGGTTCTTTTAATTACTATTCCCACCCTCTCCCATTCTGGGCTGTCCCTAAATTCACTATGAAAACAAAAATAATCTGGAACTTCTGATTCATTCATGAGGTGCTGGGGATGGAACCCAGGGCCTTCCAGACCGTTTTTGGTTTGTTTGTTTGTTTGTTTGTTTGTTTTGTTGTTGTTGTTGTTAGTAGTGATGGTTTCGTTTTCTTGCTCGCTTGCTTTTCCCTGAGACAGTGTTTCTCACCGGTGTAGCCCTGGGTGTCCTGGAACTCACTCTGTAGCCCAGGCTGGCCTTGAACTCAGAGATCTGCCTGCCTCTGCCTCTTTGTATAAGTTGTTTTTCAATTGCTCTGGCAAAAACCTCATGACCAATGCAATTTATAAAAGAAAGCATTTTATTGGGATTCCGCACTCCCAACACTGGGATTACAAGTGCATGCTACCACGTGGCTTTTGGATTGTTTTTCGACTTCTTTACTGTGTTATGTATAGGAGTGTTTGCCTGCACGTATGCATGTGCAGCATCTAAGTGACTGGTTCCTGAGGCGGGAAGAAGGCATCATATTCACTGGAACTGGAGTTGCACACATCCAGTTGTGAACTGCCACTTGGGTGCTGGGAATTGAACCTTGGTCCTCTGCGAAAGCAATCACCCACTGAGCCAACTCTCTAGCCCCCAATGTGGCCTTTTAATCTGGGTGCCGGGGAGGGACCTCAGGTCCTCATGCTTGAGTAACAAACTCACTGAGCTATTATTACCCTAGACCACGATGGCTGGCTTTACTATGATTTTTGGAGACAGGGTCTCACTCTGCATGGAACTTACTATGTACACCTGGTTGTCCTCAAATTCACATAGATCAACCTGATCTATAGATCTCCTGAGTGCTGAGATTAAAGGCATGTGCCAAGGCGTCTGGCCTTGATGATGATCCTGCCTACAGGAAGGAACTTCTAATGAACTTCCTACAGGGTTGGCCGATAGCATGGCCTGGTTCCCCATGGCATGGCAAAAGCATCAAGTTTCCCTTCTTCTCCGACATTCTAGAACAGTGCTGTCTGGCAGAACTGTGGCTGTGGTAGAAATACCCTATATTGGCACCATTCAATATGGTAGCCACTGGCTACATGTGGCTGCTCTGTTTCCAAAATGATACCAGAGCTCCTGAGGAACTAAGTCGTGTTTACTGATTATGTTTGAGTTGTCACCTGTGACTATCACAGGGCACAGGACAGTTCCAGACTATCCAACAAAGACTTAAGATACAGACAATTTGGGGCCTGACTTCTAATTCCTTCCTTTATCTAGCAGGTGACCCAATGCAAGCCACTCTTTAGAACTCAATTTATCTACCTGTAAAATATATATTTGACACTTTCCAGGTTTGTCATAAAGATGAAATTAAAAAAAAAGGGGTTGGGGATTTAGCTCAGTGGTAGAGCGCTTGCCTAGGAAGCATAAAGGCCCTGGGTTGGTCCCCAGCTCGAAAAAAAAAAAAAAAAAAAAAAAAAAAAACAGAGTCAGATATGATGTAGTGTTTCTCTCATCTCAGCACTTGGGAGGTGGCAGAAGCAGAGAGATTAAAAGTTCAAGTCTAGCTTCAACTACAAAGTGAGAGTGTTGCACTTGCTAAGCATACACAGGGTCCTGGTTTCCAATCCCGAACTCACCGAAGGAAAACACCCAACTCCTACACAGGCCTGTGGTGTCCTAAGGAAGCAACAATTGTCAGTGTGGGGAGCCCTGCCAGTAAGAGGGCTTGGTGTTCTTTGAAATTTGATGCTATTTGGGGAAGAGGGCTGGAAGGGGGCTGTATAAAAAGACTAAAGGAATAGAAATTATTTATTGGATGGTAAAGAGGTGGTATTCCTGAGCCCCTTTCAAGAGGAAATAAGACGCTGAGCTTGGATGGAGGCCAAGTACATGAGACAGGCTTAATGGTTGTCACTTGGCGAGGTGCCCAGGTTCAGCATGGATGAGCCTGTGTGACCTGAGAGAGGCCCAGAAGACTGGGGATGGAGCTAATGGCTTCTAAACTCATATCTTTGATGTTTCTGAAGCAAGCCAGGCAAGGGTCGGACAGTAATTGCTTCCTCCTCAGGCACTTAACGGATATGTGACCTTGATCATGTTAGTCCACCTTTCTGGATCTCATTCCTCTCCCTCCCACCCCAACCTCCACCCCTAGTGGTGGGATGTAACCCACGGTCTTGAGCTTCTCAGGGAAGCTCTACACTGAGCTAAATCTCCAACCCCTGGACTGAAGGGTTCCTGTGAGGATTCGCTGAAAGGATTATATGCATGAAACCTAAGCGTAGGGCCCAGTAAATGACAGGGGACGGTGAGAGTAATGGTGTCAACATCACAGCCAGAGTCACAGAACCAAACCAGGACTTAAGTGTAGTTCCCATGCACGGACACTGTACATATGTCTTCTGTAGCACAGTGGCTAGCCCATAGCAGAGCATAAAGACACCTATTAAAAACATACATTAGGTTCGACCGTGGCAGCCATCTTCCAGTAACTCACCAAAATGATGAACACAAAAGGAAAGAGGAGAGGCACTCGGTTTATGTTCCCTAGGCCTTTTAGGAAACATGGAGTTGTGCCTTTGGCCACACACATGCGAATCTACAAGAAGGGTGATATTGTAGACTTCAAGGGAATGGACACTGTTCAAAAAGGAATGCCCCCTAAGTGTTACCATGGCAAAACCGGAAGTCTACAATGTCACCCAGCATGCGGTGGGCATCATTATAAACAAGCAAGTTAAAGGCAAGATTCTGGCCAAGAGGATCAATGTGTGGACTGAGCACATCAAGCATTCGAAGAGCAGAGACTGCTTCCTGAAGCGGGTGAAGGAAAACGATCAGAAGAAAAAGGAAGCCAAAGAGAAGGGCACCTAGGTTCAGCTGAAGTGCCAGCCTACGCCACCCAGAGAGGCACACTATGAGGACTTAACGGGAAGGGGCCTGAGCTGCTGGAGCCCATTCCATACAGATTCGTGGCCTAGTGTACAGAAGGAAATAAAGAACCCGGACTACAAAAAAAAAAAAAAAAAAAAAAAATTAGAAGATTTGATGCCAGCACTCAAGAGGCAGAGGCAGGTGGATCTCTATGAGGTCAAGGCTAGCCAACACTACAAAATAAGACCCTCTGTCAAAAAGAAAACAAGAAAAAGCATACATTAGGGCCAACATGGTGGGTTTGTCAGGTAAGGATGCTTACCACCAAGACTGAGAACCTGAGTTCAGTCCAGAACCTATATAGTGGAAGACAGAACCCCAAAAGTTCTCTTTCCCATTCATTCATGACATAGCACATGTGTATGCTATGCATAATAAATATATGTTAAAAACGTAAACTATGTGTCCTGGAAAGACTGCTCAGTGGTTAGTTAAGAGTGTTTACTGTGCAAACCATGATGACTTTGAATTTGGATCCCAGTACCCAGGTACCAACCAACCCAGAAAGGGTTTTGGGATAGCCTATAACCACAGTGCTGTGGGGAGCAGAAACAGGAGGATTACTTCAAAGGAATGGGACAGAGAGCCATATAGGATACCTTAATATCCTCCTCCAATTTCCCCATATGGTCGTGCACAGGCATGTGCACCCCAACACATAAATGTGCACATATACCCCATATCCTCTCGCTGCCTACCCTCATAGACAATTAAAAAAGCAGTTTCTAAAAATCAACACAAAAAGGTACACTATAGAAGGTGTGTGGGTGGCACACCCCTGCATCTCGCTCCCAGAATCCTGAGACAGGTAATTTGCAAGTTCAGGGTCTATATGCTGGTTAATTTTCCTTGTCAACCGGACTGTCTTAGAATCGTCATAGAAGTCGACCTCTGGGTATGACTATCAGGGTGCTTCCAGAAAGATTTGACTGAGCCAGGGAGACTTGGGGTTCAGGAGTGCATTAAACAGGAGAAAGCTGGGGTTGGGGATTTAGCTCAGTGGTAGAGCACTTGCCTAGCAAGCGCAAGGCCCTGGGTTTGGTCCCCAGCTCTGAAAAAAGGAAAAGAGAAAAAAAACAAAAACAAAAAACAGGAGAAAGTTAGGGGAGTGGAGTGGCAGCGTCTGTTTCTGCAGACAAGCCACCTCCTGCTGCTGCTATCACACCTGCCTACCAGGATACATTGTATCCCTTTAAACAATGAACCAGGATACTAGCAACAGTTTGGGCTACACAGCAAATCTTCAGGGAAAAGAAGAAACATTATCATTTCTTTCTCATCAACAGCTTTTTTTAAAAGCCTAATATTAGCAATGGAATGGAAGAGAGTGGAACGCTTCCATCCTCCCCCAACCTCCCCACCCACTCACCCTCTCTACCCCCACCCACTCACCCTCTACCCCCACCTCTCTACCCCCACCCACTCACCCTCCCACTCCTCTACCCCACCCACTCATACCCTCACCCCTCTACCCCCCACCCATTCACCCCCCCAACCCCCCACTCCTATACAGTAGCAGTGAGAGATTGGCACAGACAATAGGAAAATTCAGTTGTGAGAAGCCATTTGACTTGGACCATTTTACTTTTAGATACTATTTTGAGAAGTTAAGATGAAGTCCCAAATATCTAGACACAACCATGTCCATCCCAGTCCCTCCTTTCTCCCCGACTCCTTCCTTCCTTCTTCCAACTTTTCCTTTCTTTCTACCTCTCTTATCTAGCCCAGGCTAGTTGAGAACTCTGTGTATAGCCAAAGACGACGACCTTGAATTCTCGATCCTCCTACTGTCACCTCCCAAACACTAGGGTAAACATCATATACCACCATGCCTGGCTTTAACACGGTGACAAAGACCAAGGCTGCATGTGCAGTAGGTAAGCATTCTACCAACTGAGCTACATCCCGATGTCAGTTTTCAGCAAGGAAACACATTCACTGTTAGGGGATAGAGAGATGAACGGAGATGTCAGTAAAGGATTTGACATTGAGCAGAGTGGCCTTCCCCGTGTAACTCCAGCATGTAAGAGGAAAGGCAGAACTGGGAGTTCAAGGCCAACCTGGCCTATGTAGTGAGGTCCTGTCTCAAAATAACAACAACAAATTTGGGATGACTTTAATCCCAGCACTCAGGAGGTAGAGGCAGGTGGATCTCTGTGAGTTCAAGTCCAGCCTGTTCTACAAAGGAGTTCCAGGACAGCCAGGGTTCCATAATAGAGAAACTCTGTTTCAAGACAGACAACAAATGATATCCTGGACTAGAAAGAGAGCCTCCTTGTTAACAGTATTGGCTACTCTTCCAGAGGCCCCAGGTTAGGTATCCAGCACCCACGTAGCAATTCACAGCCCTCTGTAACTTCAGTTCCTTGGGATCCAATATCCTCTTCATTGGTCTCGTCTGTCTTTTGCAGGCACCAGTTGTGTGCAGACATATGTGCAGGCAAGACAGCCATACATATAAAACAATGAATGGGATGAAAGACACAGCTCAGAGGTTAGGAGCACTTGATGAAACCCAGTGGATCTGGGTTGGGTTCTCGGCCCCTACATGGGGACTAACGACCATCCATAACTAGTTTCAGAGGATCTGGAGCTTTCTTCTGACTTCTGAGGGCACCAGGCACATATGGTGCATGGATATATGTACAGGCAAAAACTGATATAATTAAAGTGTTTCTAAAAATACCGAAAATCCAAACCCACAGGATGGAGGCATAGCTCAGCAGTTAAGAACACATATAACAGCGCAAGGCCTTGGATTTGGTCCTCAGCTCCAGAAAGAAAAAAAAAGACAACTCCAGAGAACATCTCCATCAGACAGGTCACAACTGCCTAACTCCAGCTCCAGGGGGCCTGATGCCTTCTTCTGACCACCATGGGCGCCTTGTATCCATGTGCACATACTAACATGCATGCACACATGCGCCCCACATACATACATACATACATACACACACACACACACACACACACACACACACACACACACACACACACACACACTTAACATAAAAACACTAAATCTGGGGTTGGGGATTTAGCTCAGTGGTAGAGCGCTTGCCCTAGCAAACCATGAAGGCCCCTGGGTTCGGTCCCCAGCTCCGAAAAAAAAAAAAAGAAGAAGAAAAAAAAAACCACATAATCCCTAAACCTGGCCACATTGGCCCCAGGTCCTCTCCTGACAAGTATCTGGAAGGAATCACCACTAAGCAGATGTGTTCTTTCCTTTGATGGTTTCCCACTCAATCTGCCCCCTTTGTTCTCAGCACCTGCCTGTCTCTTAGTAGCATTTGACTTTGCCATTTTGGGATCCCTTTTAAGTAGTCGGAATTACCTGGTCCTGCTTCCCAGTCACTGACCTTGTATAAGCTCAGGATTATGGGTTACTTGCAAGAAGTGTTAGGGAGGAATTTCAAAAGCTAGTTCGTAAAACCTAGGGAGAGGGAGCTGGAGACATAGCTCAGTCAGTAGCGTTTCTGGCCGAGCTCGCTCAAAGCCCTAGCACTGGAGGCACAGGCCCCTAATTCTAGCTCTCAGGAGGTGGGGTTAAGCAATATCAGAGGTTCTAGATCATCTTCTCAGCTACCTGGTAAACTTGATCCCAGCCTGGGATGCATGAGACACTGTCTCAAAAACAACAACAACAGCAAACAAACAACAGAACAGCAACGACAAAACAGATGCAGTTAGAGAACCAGCTCAAACACATGTTAATTTCTTCCGGGGTGAAAACAGCAAATACTTATTTAACACTTTTCAGAGTACTTTTAAGGGATGAGGATTAAACACCACTGGTTTAAAGAGAGAAAGGAAGAGGTTTAAATTGGGAAGGGGGGCCTGGAGAGATGGCTCAGTGGTTAAGAACACTGACTGCTCTTCCAGAGGTCCTGAGTTCAAATCCCAGCAACCACATGGTGGCTCACAACCATCTGTAATGAGATTGGATGCCCTCTTCTGGTGTGTCTGAAGACAGCTACAGAGTGTATATATATATGTGTGTGTGTGTGTGTGTGTGTGTGTGTGTGTGTGTGTGTGTGTGTAATATTTTTTTTTAAAAAAGCTGGGGTTGGGGATTTAGCTCAGCGGTAAAGCCCTTGCCTAGGGAGCGCAAGGCCCCAGCTCCGAAAAAAAAAAAAAAAAAAAAAAAAAAAAGCTCTCTCTCCCTCTTTCTTCTAAAAAAAAAGTTGGGAAGGGGATGGAAAGAAGGGGCAGAGGAGGGAGTGAGGAAGGATGAACACTAACACTCCTTTTCAGAAGCTTCCTAAATTATATGTGTGTATATGTATGTAGACATACATATTAAAAAGAGTATGGGGGAACACCCATAAGGAAGGGGAGGGGGAGGGGGATAAAAACAAAAAAACAAACAAACAAAAAAAAAAAGAGTTTGGATGAAGTTACCCTACTCTAGGGGGTGGGCATAATGCTCCCAGATGCCAAAGGCCATCAAACGAAAGGGACCAGTGTGAGACGAGGATTACTTCTCTTTGAGTTGCTGACCAGGGAGGTTCCACCGGCAAACATCCCGCCCCACTCCATCCCATCTGAAAGCATTGCAAGCTGTTGCCAGTGCTCTTGGTTATCATTCAGAGCTGGACTGTAAGACGCTATTGCTAAAGGCACCGCATACTTGTGCCACAGGATGTGGAGAAATCAAGCTGGTAATAGCCTGGAGGTTTCGTTCCTACTGGCTAGCTTTCTCGGTGCCTAACGGTGCTGGGGAGAAGCTGTGCGCCGGTGAGCCACAACAACCAACTCAGAGAGACGTCTTCGTTGTTCCCGTAGTGGCATGGACGCTAAGGGAGTAATCAACCACTCTCAGACTGGATTTATTGCCAGCAAAGGACACCAAGAGGGTTGGGGATTTAGCTCAGTGGTAGAGCACTTGCCAGCAAGCTTAAAAGGCCCTGGGTTCGGTCCCCAGCACCGAAAAAAAGAAAAGGGAAAAAAAAAAAAAAAGTAAAAAAGGACACCAAGGTCAGATGTGGTGATGATTTTTTTTTTTTTTTTTTTTGGAAAATGTTTGCATTTAATTAACCTGATTAGTGGCTTTAAGCCACCAGAACACAGGCACCTCCGATACCCTTAATCTTCTCTTCAGCTCTTCTGCTGAAGAATTTGGCCTTCACGATGACAGGTTGCTTAGGGAGCTTCCCCTTCCTCAGAACTTTGTAGTAGCCTGATCGAACAATATCAGTGATGGGAGCTGTTCCAGTCTTGTTTTTTGCTGCATTGACCCGTGTCTGCTCGCTGACCAACGCCTATAATTTATCCAGGTTGACAGTTGGGCAGAAGCTCTGGTTCCTCTTCAAGTGGTAATGCCTCATGCCAACTTTGCCGAAGTAACCTAGATGATATTTGTCAAAGTTGATCCTGTGGAGATGCTCGCCTCCAGCATTCCCGCGGCCTCCTGGGAGCTTGAGGTACTTACCGATGCGACCATGGCTGTGGCTCACATGGCCCGGGAGTTTCCGGGTCTTCCTCAGTCTGGATGGCATGGCGGTAGCAGAAGAGAAAGAGCATGGTATATGTTTTTAATCCTAGCACTTGAGAGGCCAAGGCACATGGATCTCTGTGACTTCAAGGCCAGCCTGGTCTGCACAGTGAGTTCCAGAGGGTACATACTGAGTCTCTCTCTCTCTCTCTCTCTCTCTCTCTCTCTCTCTCTCTCTCTCTCACACACACACACACACACACACACACACACACACACACACACACACACACACACACACAGAGAGAGAGAGAGAGAGAGAGAGAGAGAGAGAGAGAGAGAGGATAGAAAATACAAGAAACTCATGAATATCACTATCAAGAGCTCATGGGTGGCTAAGTCACAGGCACTAGGGGAGAATCTACTGTATTGTTTTGATAAATGGACAAAAGACCACATTATTTTTATGACCACAGATTAGTGCAGCTCTCAACCCTCATCAGAGAAGCTTCTTTTTGTAGCAGAGACTCACAATTAGCCAGAACTCAGCGAATGAGAGACTGGACTCCTCAGCCCTAAACGAGAGATCAGCCTCACACCCTTTCCTCTCAAAGCTCAGGGATCATTGAGGAACTAGGGGGAGAAAGAATTTTAAGAGCCACAGGCTGCAGAGGAACCTTGAAAAAACAAGATTTCCCAGATAAGAGAGAGGGACATTTCACGTCATAACTCACCAGGGCTATAACTGCACAAGACCTTCACAAGATCAAGCCGGCCTAAGTTCTAGCACGAATAGAAGGGAGGCCCACAAACTCCCACCCATAGCTGGGGAGCTACTGGCAGTGAGGGCTATGGGGGGAGGGGAGAGTGAGCTTCCTTCCAGAACGCAGCTGCTGGTACTGTTCCCCAGGCTCCAGTGGATGTCCCTACACCCACAAACATCCTGGCAGCTCTAAGTGGACTCAGTGGATTAGGACAATTCCATGAAATTTGGAGGGAGGAGGAGGAAGAGGCAAAAGAGGATGTAGAAGGGGGGGAGTATATCTGGGCAAACCACGTTGTACATATGTATTAAATTCTCAAACAATAACAAAATAAATTTTCGACAAGCCAGTTAGGGAAGCAACCTCGATCCACATAATCCCATCCAGACGTGCATTGGCAAATACTTACCAAGGCTTGGCTGAAGGTTTTCAATAACTAACTTCCCCTTTGGTCTCAACTTACTAGCGCAGCCACCCCTCCTCTCTTGATCTTTCCTTCTTGATCTGTTTGTAGAGTTTACTGTATGGATTCTTACAAACTTCCTCGAGTCCTTCTGGGGACTAGGCATGGGAAACAAACAAACCTCTATTTAAATACTTGTGGTTCCAGGCGCTGAAAAGGAATAAAAGACAATTCTCACTGCCTCAGTTTCCCTGTGAAATTTGAGCTCCAGGAGAACCGGTGAAGAGCTCAGTCTGGGGCTTAGCCAGGGGTGGCCGTGTGTGCCTGGGCAGCCCCTGCTGTGTCTCACAGGTGGGGCTTTATCCACCTGACCCTTTCAACCAGTGGTTCTCAATTTTCCCAGTGCCCAGACTCTTTAATACAGTTCCTCATGGTGTGGTGACCCCCAACCATTAAGTTATTTCTTTGCTACTTAATAACTCTAAATTAGCTACAGTTGTGAATTGTAATGTAAATGTCTGTGTTTTCTGATGATTTTAAGTCGACCTCTGTTAAAAAGGTTGTTCAACTCCCAGGGGGTCAAGACCCACACAGGTTGAGAACCACTACTTTAAATGGCTTCTGCTTTGGTTTTTGTTTTGTTTTGAGATAGGCTTGCTCTACTGAGCCCAGGCTATTCTACAACTTGAGGTATAGATCAGGCTGGCCTTGAACTCAGAAAGATCCGCCTGCCTCTGCTAAAATTAAAGGTGTACACCACCACACCTGGACTTTAAAATGGATTTTTGAGTCTGGATCTGTGGCAGGTTTCTTGGTTTTGTTTTTAATCCCAGAGATGACTTAGTTGGTGAAGTGCTTGTTACAAACACCTAAAGACTTGAGTTCAAATCCTCAGTGTCTGTGTAAGAAGTCGGGCACAGCAGTGTCTGTCTGTAATCCCAGACCCGAGGTGGTGGCCAAAGGATTCCTGGGGCTTGCTCGCCAGCTGATCTCGTCTAACCAGTAAGCGTCAGGTTCAGTGAGAAACAATCTCAAGAATTAAGGCGGAAGAGTACCGAGGAGGCTCAGTGAGTAAAGCACTTGCTGTCTTTGGATCCCAGCACTTACACAAGAGCTGTCAGCCATGACAGTAAGTCTATAATCTCAGTGCAGGGAGGGTGGGGCTGAGAACCCAGAGGAAGCAGGCCAGGGGGACCAGCGTAGTAGTGAGCTCCGAGTGAGCAAGAGACCTGTCGATACATAAGGTGTGAAGTGACGAGGAAGACACATCTGCACACTCACGACTACCTACGCACGAACGTGCACACACGCCCACATCATACACGCAGAAAAAAAGCTAACTTGTCATTTTCTTTCCTCTGAATGTCTCAGGGATCTTTTTTTTTTTTTTTTTTTTTTCTTTTTTTCAGAGCTGGGGACCGAACCCAGGACCTTGCACTTGCTAGGCAAGCGCTCTACCACTGAGCTAAATCCCCAACCCCTACCCCCTCAGGGATCTTTTTAAATTTACAAAATAACTCGAAGTTGGTAACACATAAACATGCGATAGCCAGATTCCATAATGGTACTCGGTGATCTCTATCTTATATTAAGTAAACCCTCGCGCAGTACTTTCTGACACTGAACCTGCATGATCTGTGTACCTAATAGAATACGGCGGAAATGTAGGACTCAATGACGAAAGATATTTTAGCTTCCATGCTAGTGTCTTGTCTCGCAGGGCCTCTGACACCGGAAGGGATAACTGCCAGGTTGGGAACTCTCCCTGTGGGGAAGCTCATACAAAGAACAACTGAGGCTGACCTGTTTAGAATGGAGACTTCCAGCCAATAGCCATCCAAGTACACATCCTGCAAGGAGCTCTCCCAGGCCCAGTCCAGTCTTTTAGCTGATATAGCCCTGGCCAACATTTTGATTACAAACTGACAAAAACAGACAAAGAAACAAACAAATGGGAAAACATCCCGCTTTAAAAATATGGAGCTAGCAGCACCCAGCAAGGTTGATTCCAGATCCCTTACCCTCCGGAAATCGATTGTTAGATGCCTTCACTACTGCGATGGGGCCGATTTATTTGTATTAATATACAAAACACATGGTCCCGAACGGGAATGTAGTTGGGGCTCTTGGTCACATCTACATGGGAACCCATGACCCATCCTCTCCTGTGTGATCTGGGAACCAGAGCGCACCGGTTGCACTTGGGCCACTCTCACAGCTCCCCTGGCCCAGGAGAAGCAGGGTGGCTGTGAAAGCCAGTCCCTCCTTCCTCACAGACTTCACCTCTCCCTGCCAAGCCCCCACCAGTCCCTTGCATCCCCACATCCTGTCTCACATCTGGGGGTGGGGGCTTCCCCTCTTCACACACTTGTGGAAAATATCACTCATCCTTTTACTTTTTACGAGTGAGTGCGTGCCTTTGTGCATGCATGTGTGTACATGTGTGTACATGTGTGTGCATGTGTGTGCATGTGTGTGCATGTGTGTACATGTGTGTGCATGTGTGTGCATGTGTGTGCATGTGTGCATGTGTGTGCATGTGGAGACCCAAGAGAGACATCAGGTATCTGTCCTCAATGGCTCAAATTTTTCTTGGGGGGGGGGAGTGGGGAACAAAATCTCTCACTGATCTGAAGTTCATCAGTTGGTTAGACTGTGCTGTAGGGGACCCATTTATCCCCTTCCCCCTCAGCCCCCATCACTCCTGCACCAGCCAAGGCCGAGGTCACAGGCATGTCTAGTTTTTTAACTTTTAAAAATCATATTTACTTATTTTGTCTGTGTATGTATGTGGGGGGAGATGCGTGCACGCCGTGGTGTCTGTGGAGGTCAGAGAGCAGCTTGCTGGAGTCAGTTCTCACCTTCTACCACGTGGCTCCTGGGGATCCAACCCAGGCGGTCGGTCTTGTTGGCAGGCGCCTTTATCTGCTGACAACCCCCATCTTCTTCGTGGGTCTTGAGGATCTGAACTCAGGTCGTGCTTGTGTAGAATGCCCTTTACCAACTAAGCCATCTCCTCTTTCTCTGACTTATAGAAATCAGAACCCAGCATCTGCCTTCCTCCCTCGACCCCAGCCACTGGCTCCCATGGCTGTCTTGCTGGCTTTCGCGCTGGCCCAGCATCCGTCACTTCAGACTCGCTAAAGTGTATCGGGCAGCATTTCATTGCTGTAACTGGTATGTGACATAAATCAGTTTACAGAGGCAAACCATTTGCTTTGGCTCATAGTTTAGAAGTCCCAGCCTGTAACTGGCTGGATCTATTGCTTTTAGAATCTGTGCTGAGGGAACGCACCATGGCAGGGTCTCATGGGAGAGTAGACTTGCGGATATGGCAGGAAGTGAGCCTGAGAAGGAGAAAGGGACTTGGAACCAATGCCAATCGTCCCCTTCAAGATTCTCTTCAATGACCTCCTAACTTATATGTTGATATTGACATTTCCTCCAGAGCTCAGTCGGTAGAGTGTTTACCTGGCAGACACTAAACCTTAAATTTATCCCCAGCATCATAGAAACTGGATATGGTAGTTCACAGCTATAATCCTAACACTATGATGCCAAGGCACGGGGATCAGAAGTTCAAGGTTATCCATTGCAACAAAATTAATTAAGGCCAACCTGGCATATATGATTATATCTATATCTATATCTATATCTATATATCTCCAAAAAGAGGAAGAGAAAGAGAATTGTTGAGATGGCTCAGCACATGATGCCAAACCTGAAAACCTGAGTTCTGTCCCCAGGACCCATGGGGTAAAAGGAGAGAATGAACTCCTGCATAACCCTAGTATAAAATTATATTAAAATATAATTTAAGGGCTGGAGAGATAGCTCAGTGGTTAAGAGCACTGACTGCTCTTCCAGAGGTCCTGAGCTCAATTCCCAGCAATCACATGGTGGCTCACAACCATCTGTAATGAGATCCAATGCCCTCTTCTGGTGTGTCTGAAGACAGCGACAGTGTACTCATATA
This sequence comes from Rattus rattus, assembly GCF_011064425.1. NCBI lineage: Eukaryota > Metazoa > Chordata > Mammalia > Rodentia > Muridae > Rattus > Rattus rattus. Next base: position 132,591,538 of record NC_046158.1, on the reverse strand, counting down.
TAATAAATAAATCTTTAAAAAAAGGGAATGACCTGCTTGATGTGTCGGTACATGACATTAATCTTACCACTTAGGAGGCAGAGGCATAGGGATGTCTTGTGGGTTCAAGGCTAGCCAGATCTACATAGTGAGATCCTGCCAAAAAAGAGGGTGGAGGGAATGAACTATCCGCATTCTCCATAGCGTTGATGAATCTCAAAGGCTTTGGGAGTGCAGTGATGGCTCAGCAGTTTAGAGCATTTGTAATTCTTGGAGAGGACCGGGGTTTGGTTCTCAGCATCCACATCGTGACTTAAAACTGTCTGTAGCTCCAGTTCCAGGAGGGTCTGATGCCCTCTTCTGGCCTTGAAGGGCATAGCACACAACTCACGGCTTAACAGATGCAAATTTTTTAAAAGTACATTTCAAAGGGTTACTACTATAGGATGTGCTTCTGTGAAAAGTGAAACCATAGTGACGAGTCTGTGTTTGCCCAGGTTAGGGCGGGAGGACTGTGTCACAAAGGGAAATTCGAAGTTTTTTTTTTTCAGGCGACAGAACTGCTCTATATCCTGTTTGTGGTGTAGGTTATGCAAACCTGCATATGTGAAAATTCATAGAATTATCTGTACACAGAGTGGAAAAAGAACAGCATGAAATCTACTCTTTGACAAGACAAACAGATTGCGTGTAGGACCCAGCTTCTAACCTGACCCATACGATCCTTGCCTCCTTACACTTGTAACCTGGTGTCTCCCTGTCCTGGTGACTGAGGAGTGACTTCCTGTGACTTCTGAAGCTGGTCACAAACAAACAAACAAACAAACAAACGTGTCACTTGTGTTCCGACATCTCCAGCCAAGCACTTTCTGGAAGGAAGTTGGACCCCTGTTGCAAAGACTCCAGAGCGGCCCTATAGGAAGGCACCATGGTCTCTGTCAGTCACCAGCCTCACCTCACCAGCAGGAGTCCTTGGAGATGGAGCCTGTGGCATTGGCAAAGCCTTTTGTAATTGCAGCCCAGCCACCATCTAACTGGACCACAGTCTCTCCACAGCCCCTGAGCCAAGATCTCAGTCACAATGCTCTGGAATTCCTGGCCCTGTAAACTGAGAGACAATGACTGGTTTGTTTGTTTCTGTTTTCTTTCTTTCTTTCTTTCTTTCTTTCTTTCTTTTTTAGTATTTATTTATTTTTATTTATATGAGTACACTGTAGCTGTCTTCAGACACATCAGAAGAGGACATCAGATCCCATTACAGATGGTTGTGAGCCACCATGTGGTTGCTGGGATTTGAACTCAGGACCTCTGGAAGAGCAGCCAGTCCTATTAACCGCTGAGCCATCTCTCCAGCCCTGTTTCTGTTTTCTTTTCTTTCTCTGAGTCTCACAATGTAGTTCAGTCTGTCCTGAAACTTATAATCTTCCAAACTCTTTCTTACCCTTTAAAAATGGGAGCAGGAAACCCGGCATGGTGGTGCAAGCCTTTAATCGCAGACCTCAGGAGGCAGGGGTAGGTGGATCTATGTGAGTTCAAAGCCAGTCTGGTCTAGAAAGCAAGTTCTAGGACATCTAGAGATGTTACACAGAGAAATCCTGTCTCAAATACTAAAACCAAACCAACCGACCAACCAACCAAAAAACAAAGAACAAGAAGAAGAAAAAGAAGAAGGAGGAGGGGAGGGAGAGGGAGGGGGCACAGATTTAATTCATATTGATTCCAGTGTGTGTGTGTATATATGTAAGCATGTATATGAATGTGTATAGGCGTGTGTGCCTATCATATGTGTCTGTTCAAATGACTGTGCGCATTTGATATAAGTGTGCTCGTGTGTGTGTGTGTGTGTGTGTGTGTGTGTGCGCGCGCGTGCGCATGTGAGCATGAGTGTAAGCTCTCAACTTGTATGTGGGCAGTCTATTACTTTTTCATTCCCTGTCTAACTTTCTGTTGTTGCCGTTTAGAGGCAGAGTCTCACTTGGTAACTCTGTGTAGCCCAGAACTCAACTCTATTCTGGAGTACAGATGTGTGCCAGCGACCCCAGCAGACACTTATAATTCTTGAGACTAGGGCTCCCTACCCCCACCCCCCAGAGCTCACTGTTTGGCTAGACTGGATAGTCAGCAGGGGAATCACCGTCTTCACGGGTCCAGCATCCATCGGGGTTGTTACAGGCAACCCTGCCACACCGACCGTTCCGTATGGGAGCTGGGATCCCAGCAGTCCTCATGCTTACACAGGGGGACTTCACCATGGAGCCAGCTCCTTGGGCCCATACTTCGTATTCTCGTTGAACAGATGAGAACACCAAGTCAGTCCTAATCAGTTACACTCTGGTGGGTGGCAAAGCTGGGTACAAGCCCTCAGATTCCAAGCCTGGTGTCCTTCCCAAAGGATCATCCAGGCTCAAACTCTCAGTTCCACAGTAGAAGAGGAGACTGTGGCTCTCACAGTTGAAGAAACGGCTTCAGAAAGGGCGAGCGGCCCCGTGGACTGGCATGCGCTGTTCTCACCAAGCATCCTCGGTGTGTTGGCTCCAAATGCAATTTCAGTTCTGGTGATGACCCGGCAGGGCAGAGTGGAGTGATGTCACATGCAGGCTTAACAGGTTGGGGCAGTGTTAATAAGGACAATTAAAAAAATATTACCGTGTGTGTGTGTGATGTGGGTGGCCAGCATGTACACAGGCCCCAGAACTATTTTGTGGAGTCAGTTTTCTTTGGCCTTTACATGGGTTACAGGGATTAAAGTCAGGTTTCAGGCTTGGAGGCAAGTCCCTTTCCTTACCTGCTGAGCCATCTTACTGTCCCCACGTATCCTTTTTACGTTCCATTACAATTCATTTCTTCTGGCTGGAGAAATGGGTCAGTAGGTGAAATGCTTGCTATGCAATTATAAGGACCTAAGTCTCCCCACGCCCCGCCCCCAGAACCCAAGAAAAAAAGCTGGGAAGACTGGAGAGATGGCCTAGCACTTACGAGCACTAAACCTGCTATTCCGTAGAAGACTTGGGTTCAGTTCCCAGGATCCACACGGCAGCTCACAGCTATCTGTAACTCTAGTTCCAGAGGATCCAAAGCCCTCTCCCGTCTTCCATGGCCCTAGGTTCACGTGTGGTACACAGTCTTATATGCAGGCAAACACTTGTTCAATACGCTATATGATGATGGTGATGGTGGTGGTGGTGATGGTGGTGGTGGTGGTGGTGGTGGTGGTGGTGATGATGGTGGTGGTGTTGATGGGGGTGGTGATGTTGTTGGTGGTGATGGTGGTGGTGGTGGATGGTGGTGGTGGTGGTGGTGGTGGTGGTGGTGGTGGTGGTGGTGGTGATGGTGGTGGTGGTGGTGGTGGTGGTGGTAGTGATGGTGGTGGTGGTGGTGATAAAGCCTGGAGGGATAGTGCACATCTGTAATCCCAGCACCGTGCAGGGGAGGCAGAGACAGGAAGGGCCCTCGGCTCACTTGTCAGGCAACCTAGTTTAATTGGTAAGAGGCTCAGTGAGAGAACCTATCTCAGCAAGGTTGGGGTTGGGGAGATACCTCTGTGAGTAAGTTTGCTTGCAAGGCAAGTCTGATGACCTGATTTGGAACCCCCAAAGCACACCTGAAAGCTAGACACAACAGCACTTGTTTGTGACTCCATTATGCCCTCTAAGGAATGGAAGGGGTCAACAAGAGAACTGCTCTTAGACTAGCCTGGCGTATGCAGGCATGGACAAAAGGAGAGACCCTGCCTTAAACAAGGCTTGAGTTTATCCTCTGACATGCTAACACATATACTTAGACACATCACAAACACATTATACATACATAACACACTTTATACACACACACATATATATATACACAACACATATACATAAAACACACACATATATACAGTACACACACTAATTGTACCTACATAGCACATATACAACCCACATACATTATACACATGCAGATACGCACACAAATCAGGAAGAGATTAAGGAAGATTCCCAACATTGACCTCTGCCTCACACACATATACACACCACTCACGCACATAACCATGTGTACTATAAAAATTGTACTTTAAAACAGGGAGTAGTTAATTCACTGGGAAGCAGAGGTACTTGAATCTTTGTTGGAGGCCAGCCTGATTTATATAGCAGGTTCCAGGCTCACCAGAGCTATATAATGAGAACTGTCTCAAAATTTTAAAAATAAAAAGAAGCAGTGAACGCAGAGGCACTGCGGCTCTTGGGGAGGCCTCCCAGCAGTGAGCCCAGGCTGCAGGGGACCTCCCTGAGCAGTGAGGATAATAGAAGTCCTCCTAGCCTAGGCCTTCAAAGACACCTCAGCGAGGTGCTTGGCAAAGGTCCAGTGTCATTTGTCTTTTTTCTTGTACTGCAGGGCAAGTGGGTAGAGCGGAATGTGCAGCCAGAAGAGAAAACCTCTCCTTGCTTTAGGATGAACCCAAATTCCTGAGCAGACAAAAGGAATTCTTTGTTGTTGCTGCCATTTTTTTATTTTTGTTTTTGTTTTTGTTTTTGTTTTTTTTTCTTTCAGAGCTGGGGACCGAACCCAGGGCTTTGCGCTTGCTAGGCAAACGCTCTACCACTGAGCTAAATCCCCAACCCGTTGCTGCCATTTTTAATGTTATATGTATGGGTGTTTTTGCCTGCATGTATGTCTGCACATCACATGCATGCCTACTGCCCACAAAGACAAGAAGAGGTTGTTCTCTCCCCTAAGACCAAGTTACAGGAGGATGTTAGCCACCATGTGGATGCTGGGAATCAAAGCAGGTCCTCTGAAAGAAAAGCCTGTGGTACATTTAAGTGCTGAGCCATCTCTCCAGCCCCAGAGAAGCACAGTGGTGGAGGGACAGAAAAAAAGGAAGGGAGAAGGGACTGAGGGAGAGTTGAGTCTTAGTCTCACTTTGTGTGACCCTGATAGCAGCAGTGAGCCAGTAGCCACCTGCCTCAAAGCTGCCTTCCCCCCTCCTCCTTCCCCTCCTCCCTCCCCCTTCCTCCTCCCCTCTTCCCTCCTCCTTCCTCCCTCTCCCTCCTCCTTCCCCCTCCCCCTCCTCCCTCTTCCCTCCCCCTCCTTCCTTCCTTCCTCCCCCCCTTCTTCTCTTCCCTCCCTGTCCCCCCTCCCCCTTCCTCCCCTCTCCCCTCCTCCCTCCTCCCTCTTCCCTCTCCCTCCTCTCTCTCCTCTCTCCTCATGGGAGCTGGGGGACGATGATGGGGGAATGCTTGGGGTTAGGTGGACCCCAACAGGGCATGACTGTGAACAGGTAACAAATTCTATGTTCTCAGATTTAATTAAAGTCTCTGCTTGGAACTGGTTTGTCGAGGATCGGAACACCTTGGATGCAGCAGCAGACAAGAATGACAGGTTTCTAGATCCAGGCAATACAGATCAGCAGTTCTGGATGACAAGCATCACCAGGTAAGCAGGGCGGAGAGCAGCAACAAAAGCCTTTTCCCAGAAGCAGAAGACAGGACCCTGTCTAGGGGTGGTGACCTGGGGACAGCAGCCCAGAATTTCTGAAACTCCAGATCTGGTGAAACAGGCCACGCTGGGCCATTTGATGCCCTGACTTTAGCGCTGTTTTTGCTTCTCTGGGTGTTCACAGACTGTGGAAAGAAGACACTGGACCTAGGTGTGAATGTGTTGGTTTCCATTCCAAAGCCATATAGACTTGACTAATGTAGCCCAGGAGACTTCAAATAAACCCCCGTCCAGTCACTGGCTAATGTACAGCTCAAACAGGTCACAGCCTGTCACGATATCCAGCTTTGTGCCTGTAAGAAAAGGATGTCCTGCTGGAGAGATGGCTCAGAGGTTAAGCACACTGTCTGCTCTTCCAAAGGTCCTGAGTTCAATTCCCAGCAACCACATAGTGGCTCACAACCATCTGTATTGAGATCTGATGCCCTCATCTGGCCTGCAGGCATACATGCAGGCAGAAAGCTGTATGATGTATACTAAATAAATAAATAAATAAATAAATAAATAAATAAATAAGAAAAGGATGTCGTTGGCAGACTCTGGTATTCCCTTAAAATCAAGTCCAAATGTATTAGGATGAAATTCATCCTGTCTGTCCCGATTTTCTTGTTTTGGTTTTTAGTTTTTTGAGTCAGGGTCTCATTTTGTAGCCCAGCCTGACCTGGAAATCTCTCTGCAGACCAGACAGGCCTGACTTGCAGCAGTCTGCTTGACTCTGCCTCCTCTTGTACTGCCACAGCCAGCTTGTTCTTGTCTAGTGTGTATGGTCCAGCGTGCTTTGAGTATGTCTGTGTGAGCATATCCGGAGGCTAGAGAAGGGCATCCCACAGATTTCTCTGTCACTCTCTGCCTCAGCAAAACTGAAACTCTCTGATGCTAGCCATGAGCTCTCGGCATCCACCTGTCTCTCCCAGTGCTGGGGTTAAAGGCATGCACAGCTGTGTCTGACTTTCTTGGCAGGTGGGGATTTGAACTCAGGTCATCATGTTTGCACAGTGCTTTTTAAACTGAGCCATCTTCCCAGGCTCTTGGCTTATTGTTTTAACTTTAGTTTTATCTTCCTTTTTCTTTTTGAGAAAAGGTCCCACTGTATAACCCCAGCTGGCCTGGAACTCAGAGATCTGTCTGCTTTCAGGGTACCGGGATTAAAGGTATATGCCACAGCACTCTGCGGATTGAATTTATTTTTAACAAAAACTATCCATATTAATGCCGCCCCAACCTGTTAAGCCTGCATGTGACCTCACTTCACTCTGCCCTGCCGGGTCATCACCAGAACTGAAATTGCATTTGGAGCCAACACGCCGAGGATGCTTGGTGAGAACAGCGCACGCCAGTCCATAGGGCCGCTCGCCCTTTCTGAAGCCGTTTCTTCAACTGTGAGCAGTGGGCAAAGCAGCCAGACAAGTAAAGGACGGTGTGAAACGCCTGGGGAGACGGAGGGCCTTCGTAGGGGTTGAAGCAGTCCTAGGGGTGGGTCAGTCTTGCTGGGCACTGCCTTCCAGAAGTTTGTGCTTTCCCAGTGTTTGCTCAGGGTGAGACCATCTCTCCCAGCTGTTGCCAGAAAGCCAACAGGAACCTGAGAGCTTAGTCTAGTTGGGAGGAAGGCCCTCCTGCCTCCAGAGGATTAGGCTTCTGGGAGTAAAGCTCAGAGGGTGGAGGGGACAGTGAGAGACAAAGAACTTGTTGGTTGACAAAGCCCTGGCCCACTCAGAACACTGTGTAGGCATATTTTTTCTTCAAATCTACTTTTAATAAGGGTTCAATTTCTCTTCTAGCCCACCACCTAGCAGAGGTAGTGGAAAAGTTATTAGGATATGGGGGAAGTGGACCCGTTCAGCAATAGTTCTTTAGGGGCGAGCTCGATCTTCTTTCTCAGTAGTTCAGTCCAGTTGCAAACACCAAATACAATTCAGCAGCTGCAGCCCGGTCCTCTCAGCAAGCAGACACTGGGCAGCTGTAGTTCAACCCGGAAGAAATGACCAGGTTCACCAACTGGCCTGAGGCAAGGCTCCGGAAAGGGTAAGCTGCCACGGGAACCTCAGGAACAGTTCTTGGGTGAGTTTCTCTCTCGAAGGCAGCATTACCACAAGTTGAGCTCCACAACATTGTGTAAGGTGAACCAATACATGCGTGTCTTTAGTGAAGAATAGCAAGGTGGAGCAAACCAAACCAAGGCTCAGTGCTGGTCTCCCACTGTGAGGCCACACTTACACTCCTTCATTAAACATCCTTTCCCCTGTGTCTGCTTCAGGAAAACATTCTTTTATGAGTTTGCTTTAGTAAAACATCCTTTCACCTGGGTGCCCTAGCAAAACATCATTTGACATAACTGACTTTCCAAAGAACTAGAAGTTTCCACTTTACCACTGTCTCCTCTTCAGCTGTGAAACTCAGGGGTTGAGAATGGATGATCCTGGGGAAGCACACCAGGCTTGGAATCTGTTTGCTTTCTGCTGCTGTGATAAATACCACGACCAAAGCAATGTGGGGGAGAAAGGCTTTATTTCACTTTACAGTTTGTGTAGTCCATTATGAAGGGAGGCCAAGCCAGGTACTCAGATCAGGAACTGAAGCGGACTGTGGAGGAACACTGCTTACTGGTGTGCTCCAGACCATTTAGAGACCTGGCTGGCCTTGAACTCAGAGATCGTCCAGCCTCTGCCTGTCTCTGCCTGCCCAGTTCTGGGATTAAAGGTGACACCCCACCCAGCTTTACTAATTACCAATCAAGAAAATACCCCTCAGACTTGCCTACAGGACAATCTGATAGGGGCATTTTCTCCACTGAGGCTCTCTCTTCTCAGATGAGTCGTTTGTGTCAAGTTGACAAAAACCAGCCAAAACAGAATGCAAGCTAGTGCACAAGACCCTGCTCTGTTGCCAGGCCAGTGTGGCCAAGATACTGCATCCTGTGTAACTGGATGGATTCTTTCCCCTGTACTCCTGAGGGCTGTTGTAGTGAGCAAACATTCCGCTAACTGAATCATACTTCTCCTTTTTCAAGCCTTATTATTTTGAGACAGTCTCACCTAAGTTGCCAGGTAGGCTTAGAATGTGAGTCTCCTGTTTTAACCTCCAAAGTAGCTGAGATTACAGGCTAGGTCTAAAAGGCTCAACTGGGATTTTGCATTTAGGGTGGCTCCCCTGGGTGACCACACCGCAGGCCTTGGGCCTTTTACAGGAGCTTGTAAAGATGCACGTTCCTGGGGGCTTTTGGCTCCAGCTACTTGGATTGCTCAGCTGTGATTGGCTTTCTGTGCCTTGTGCTGCAGGACACCACAGAGAAGATATCCACTGCCTCAGCACCTAGAATTTGGAGGAGAAAACAGGCCTGCCTGAGCTCAACCTCCCTCCTTCCTCACTACAGCAGCTTCTGTTGCCTCTTTCCTGGGCACCCATGCGATTCATTCAAAGACTCAGGAGGAACCGATGGTCACAACTGTAATCACAGCCTTGTAAGGCTGAGACAGGAGGACTAGGATTTCATGATAAGCCTGGGCTACGTCAAAAGTTCCAGGCCAGACTGGCCGAGAGGAGACCCTACCACAAAGTACAAAATGAAACAAACAACACAAGTCTCCAGACAGACTAGGAGTAGGGAATAAATGAAACTAGCTGGTAAAATGAATTGTTAACACTGTGAGCTCAGTTTTTTAAATCCACAATTTTTGAGCATAGTTGAATTTTCTTATCATATACATTCTTGTATTGAACAAATTCACTTCTGGGAATTTATCATAATTTGTATCTTAAATTTAAAAAAGTCTTTGTAGGCAGTAGTTTTCAAATCACAACAGCAACTGGGCAACGGTGGCGCTCGTGTAATGCCAGCACTCAGGGGACAGAGGCAGGCGACCTCTGTGAACTAGAGGCCAGCCTGGTCTACAGAATATTCTAAGACAGCACAGGCTGCACAGAGAAACCCTGTCTTGGAAAAAATCCCAACAGGAACAGCTGGGCAATGACCTCATAGAAGGTGGGTCACGAACTGTGAAACCCTCAGTGGAAGATTACATGATTAAAGGCATCCATTCAGCTACTTTCATACAGGGAAAATATGGTATGTGGTTATGTAAAAAACCCACAACATTAAATGGTCTATGTTACACGGTTATGCAGATTGGTATCTTTAAAAAGAGACTGAATTACAAAAATAACTTGATATACTCAAATGTGATCTCTTTTCCCACCTCCAGCCCACCGGCAGCACAGGCCTCTGCTCTACTCCCCCTCTCCTACTTCTCTAAGCACGAGACAGGGTTCTCATAAACAGGCCACACTCTCTTTGGTCCCAAACAAAGTGAATCCATGGGATGTCACCTTTCTGCTCATCTACTGATGTTCCCTTGCTGCCCCCACTCCTGCCTCAGGGCCTTGGCATGTGCCATGCTTGCTGCTGGAAATGTGCGGCCTCCTTAGCAGAGTGCGTTCTCTCTACTCCTTAATATGATTCCTCTAAAATAGCCTCCCTGTGCCAGTACCCTTGGCTTTTCTTCAGAGCACTTCCCTTCCACAGCATAGACACTTTGTTTTCCTCTGATTGCAAACCTGATCCTTTGAGGCTTTCTCTGTTGCAACCCTCCTTCCTAGCACGCAGTAGGTGATCAGTAAACATTTCCTGAATAAAATCTATAAAACTGTAACTATAGCCACCCAAGGCTTCCTCTTCTTTATGTCGCTTCCTACTAGCACTGGCAGCAGACGCCAACAGCAGTCAGGGTGGCTCCTCACTCCCCGAGTGCCTTCCGTGCACACTGTGTCCTGGGAGGCAGGCAGCACAGAGCCCAGTGGGTCTGGCTTACCCTCCACAGCTGTGCAGCCCTGCCGGGGAGAACACTTCTCTGAACGTTCACTTTTGTCAGAAAGAAAAGGATAATACCAGGGGAAGGTAAGGAAGAGGATGCCTGTAAGGCCCAGCACAGTGCCTGATCTGGGAGCACAAGGAATAAACACACTTAAGCCCCAGATGGCCGCAGAGGGGCCTTGTTCTAGTGCAGGTTTAGAACGGTTTCTAGCTGACGGGAGGCTTATAACCCACCCAACAGCACTTACAGGGGAGAGACTGGCCCAAAGAATGCAGGCTTGGCACAGACAAGAGTCCCAGCACCTACTCTTCAGAAATACTATGAATGACATGGCATTAAAATAAATTTGGATTTGCTCACAAAAAAAAAAAAGAAATACTATGCCTGTTAGGATGGGGCTCCAGCCTCTCAATGTCCCTGTGCATGGCAGAACCTAGAACCACCCGCTCAGTCACCTAGAATGCACTTGTTACGAATGAGAGGAGCATCAGAAGGACCTCACCACACGAGCTGGCGGTGCACTCGCTGGAGGGGCAAAGACTGCTTCAGGCTGGGGCTTCACATGGCCTCTGTGCACACATCAGAGGCCTGGTGAGCAGTACTGGGGAATAGCTGCTGTGAGGGCTGCGACCACAGAGCAGAGGCTGGGAGGGTCTTGGACACAGCAGCCTTCAGAGCACCCTGCCAGCCTCACTGGACAGTGATGCTGCTGAGGCCCGAACACGGCCACCTGCTGTGTTACCTGTCCCTGGAGCACTGGAAAACAGGGCTGCTAACTGCTGCCTGTTGTGTTCACAACAGAGGAGCCCAGGCCTGGCAGTGGGGAAGTCTGATGGCCCTTTAGGGGATCCCAGAAAAGTAGCCAATGGGCCCACCTGCTCCCTGGCTCTGTCTGCATTTATAAGGTCACTTTAGGTATCTGTGCCAATGGACTCCACTGAATTTTAAAAACAAAGGGGAATTTTCAGGTAGTCATGGCTTTGCATCAAAACTACAGAGATCAGCTGAATGTCGTGGTAGACATCAGTAATCTCAGCACTTAGGAGGTAGAGGCAGGAAGACTGGAGTTCAAGGCCAGCCTGGGCTATAAGAGATCATCTTAACCTTACCCCTTTGTTCCTCCCCCAACCTCCCATCCAAGAAACCCTATTAAAAAAAATCTTCCTTTTTATAAAGTAACTGCTCAAGAGCGAGTTGAGCACTCCAGGCCACTCGGAGCAGGGAAAGCCCCAGGCTAGAGGTGGGCTGTTTTGTGTGCATGTTCTCTAGAAGCACATGCAGCCCAAGGCAGCTCTGGCTATGGAGCATGGGAACCAAGGCCTGGGATGGAATGCCTTCTCTTCTAGGGAGCCCTTGGTACTTTCTCCATCTCTGACAGGAGAGGAAAGGAGCTTGCAGTCCCAGGAGCACCCTTAGCAGCCAAGTCTGGTTGGGGGGACTCCAGATGGGATCAAAATTCATCCCGAAGCTGGGAGGGTCTGTCCATGCCAAAGAAGGATGACGGCCTCCCATGGAGGTCCCGCTCCCGCTTCACGAAGGCAGTGAATGAGGAGACACAGTTTCCAATGAAGTGGTCAGCCTGACCGAGGATGTACAGGTCGATCTGGGCCACCTCGGGTTTCAGGCTCACAACCTTCACCTGTAGGAGAAGGAGAAGAGCATCATCAGCAGGTCCCTCAGGCCAAGGCCAGCTGAGCCAAGACCAATAGGCCACACCCCCACATCCCTCTCCTGACTGACGTTTCAGACCAAGAGAAGAGTGGAGAGGATGAAGATTTGGGGCAGTGTTTTTGGAGTGTGACCACCTGAGTCCTATCTCCCAGGCCAGCTCCCTCAGCACCACTCCTGCTGCTGTCCTTCCTCTGCCTACCTACAGTGCCCTCGCAAGTCATCAAAAGGCTGCCCAGGCTTGGAGGTGTGCTCATGTGTACAGTATGAGCTCACAAGGCACACGGCCCTCAGCATCAAACAGTCCTCCCAAGAAGCCCTTCAAGCTGGCTGTCTCCCTGGCTTCCCTCAGCTGGACATGGGAGCAGGAGGATGCAGCCATCTTATCTAGCTACCCGATGCCCTCCTCTTTCCAGCAGCTCTCCCAGGCCCCATGTCAGTCTACCCACCCCTGAGACCTCTGTCACTTCCTGCGAGGGCCTACTGCACCCTGGGCCTGACCAACTTCAGTGGCCTCTTTTGCTGTCCTCACAGTCTCTCCTGTCTGGTCACTACACAACAGCCAAAAGAAACTTCTTAGATCCCATGTCCCCACCCTCCTGCTCGCTCTCCGGCTGCAGACCCTTTACAGGTGCCCTACTGCTTTCCGATAAGGATGGCAGATCTGCAGTGCACCTGATGAGGCCAGCTCAGTGGCTCTCTCATCACCCAGTCCTTAGAGCTCCAGCTCCAGTCTGCCAAGCTCTCTTCCTCCCACTTTCCCTCAGTCTCTTTCCATATACTATTCCTTTATGGAGTATCCTGGCTAGTTTTATATCAACTTGACACAAGCTAGACTCATCAAAGCAGAAGGAGCCTCAGTTGAGAAAATATTTCCAAAATGTCTCCTTGGGGCTGTAGGCAAGAACGCAGACCTCTTTTCTTTTAAGATTTATTTATTTTGGGGTTGGGGATTTAGCTCAGTGGTAGAGCACTTGCCTAGCAAATGCAAAGCCCTAGGTTCTGTCCCCAGCTCCGAAAAAAAAAGAAAAAGAAAAAGAAAAGATTTATTTATTTTATATATGTGAGTACACTGTTGCTGTCTTCAGACACACCAGAAGAGGGCATCAGATCCCATCGCAGATGGTTGTGAGCCACCATGTGGTTGCTAGGAATTGGACTCAGGACCTCTGGAAGAGCAGTCAGTGCTCCTAACCGCAGAGCCATCTCTCTAGTCCTAGACCATTTTCTTAATTAGGGACTGATGTGTGGAGGACCAGCCCATTGTGGCTGGGCTGGTGGTCCTGGGTTCTAATAAAAAAGCAGGCTGAGCAACCCATGAGGAACAAGCCAGTAAGCAGGACCCTTCTATGGCCTCTGCATCTGCTCCTGCCTCCAGGTTCCTACTCTGTTTTGATTTTTTGTTCTGATGTCCTTCAATGATGAACAGAGATTTGGAACCCTAACCCTTTCCTCCCCACGTTTACTTTTAGCCACAGTGTTTTATCATGGCACTAGTAACCCTAACTAAGACATGGGGGTGAACCTCTCTTTACACACTTTGGGGAAGCCCTCCTTACTGCCTACTAGGTCAGTGCCCTTGCTCACCCCGTCTTTCCCAGTTCTGGGTCCTGTGACCCTGAAGGTAGGACCACATCTCATTCACTGAGGTCCTAGCTTAATGGTGTGAGGCTTTGCTCTGAACAAAGATGGGGGGTGGGCCGGCCTGGTGAAGCGTTCTGTCAGAAAGATGCTTTGCAAGCAAAAAGACCTAAGTTTGATCCCCAGCACTTAGGAAGCAGAGGGAGGCTGATCTTAAGTTCAAAGCCAGCCACAGCTACACAGTGAGACTTTTTTTGTTTTTTTAAAGTACGCTAGATTAGTGGTGTGTATGTTCAAAATTCCAGCATTGGAAAAGGAGAGAGGCAGTTCCTGGGGCTTGCTGGATAGACAGCCTGGCCGCTTGGTAAATTTCAGGCCAGAAGGAGATCTTGTTCAAAACAAAAGGTAAACAGTACCTGAAGTAGCCCTCTTGCCCCACCCCCCACATTTGCATACGTGTGTGGCCATAACACACACGCATGTCACACAACAAGAAGAGGAGGAGAGTCTTTGTGAGCCCACGGGAAATGGGGCTGAGGAGTGGGGATGGAGCAATGGGCCACAGAGAGTGGGGCTGAGGGGTGGAGGTGGAGTGGGGGTAGGGCAGGAACACTGGCACAGGAACAGGAAGTAAGCGACAGCAAGAGGCTGAAGGCCTAACTAATAAGTGCGTCAGCCTAAAGCTCATGAAAACCCCCTGGGACTCTCCGCAGGCCTCAGCTCCTGCAGGTGAGGGTGGGCAGAGCTGCCTGCATGTGCGCGGCTGTTCCACCAAGCTTCCTGACATCAGGAGCCTGGCTTCTGAACTGCTAAAGACGCTATCTTTTCATCTCCGCCAAAAGCCCCCAAATAGTCCCACCCACTCCCTGGATTTACCAGCTCTGTCATTCCAGCCGCTGGCTGCGGGCTCTGGGACCTCTCAGTTAATTCTGCCCCTCATCTACCGCATGCAGGGCTAGATAGAGTGAGAAGTCGCTCAGCTGATTTTCTATCTAGGAAATGGGCAGGGCAGACCAGCAGGCACTGACCCCACACTTGCTGGTTGGGGCATCTCTCATGTTTTAGGGGTGGAGCAAGAGAGAACAGAAAGATGCTCCATCACATAAGGTCAGTGGATCCCAATGTCTGCCTCCCCCCTTGATTTTAAATATTCAAATTAATAAAATACATATTCTCTCTTATTTATTTCCTTAGTCAAACTTTAAATCACTTTTACATAATTCCTTAACAGCCTTAAGAGTCCTTCCTCTTAGGACTGCTGGCGTCTGAGGTCCTTGGTAACCTGGTCTCCTGAATGCTCACTAGACACTCAGCCACCACAGAGGCTCATTCACTCTTCACCTGCTGTCCCTCGACCTTAAACATGCGCCAAGGAAATTCTGTTGCTGAGCAGTACCTGCCTAAAACAGTCACGAAGCACAAAAGAGCTTCCCCTTCATTCTTTCTGGTACTAGCAAGAGCTAAATTACTGAGCATTATTTTATAGTGGGAAATGTCACCATTTCTTTACAAAAACAGATCATTACAAATGTTGTTGGAGACAGGTGCTATTCAGTTCTACTCTACTGATGAGGAATTAGCACACAGGGGTCAGGTAACTTTTTGCAAGGCTGTTGAATGAATAGAATTCAAGTTTCAAGTCTACTTCTCGAGACAGGTGTAAGCCTGGAACCTGGCACTTTGATGAAGCAAGAAAGAAGTCAGGAGTTCAAGGTCACTCTCAGCTATGGATTGCATTTTTTAGCCAGTCTGGGCTACATGACACCCACCCTGTCTCAAAAATACAGCCAAACCAAAACAGAGTATGCTCTTATGCTCTCAGCTATTGTGTACTCCATTTCAGAGTCCACTATGTCCTTACTCAACAAAACATGAGCACTGTGTGTCAGGCACTGTCCTAGACAGCGTGATGAGAGACAGGCGACAGCCCCAGAGGTCCACGCACCAGGATAAACCTCAGAGAACACAAGAGGAGGTCTACACTAGTCTTGGGTGATCTAGAAAGTGCCTCAAGCAAAGAAAGGACCTCAGGATGTTCCAGCAGGGATACATGAGCTCCTGGAGTGGAATGAAGACTAGAGAGAACTCAGAGATGTTTGAGCTGTGGATAGAGGGTGTGTTAGGAATCAGAGAGGCAAGAAGCAGAGTAGCCCAAAGCAGGTATAGGAGCAGGGCTTAGCAGACTCTAGTTTCTGTTCCCTCTAGGCCAGGCGCACCTTCTCTTTGAAGAGCTGCTGGATCTCTGACACATAGCTCTCAGAGTCTGTGGCGATGTAGACCGACCTGGCATCCAGTGCTCTCACCCAAAGCTTCACAGCCCGTTGGATTTCCTTCAGGTCGGGGAGGCACATGGTAGTGGTGAGGGGAGTCGCTGTGCTGCGGCTGTAGCCCACACACTGAGGGGAAGCCATGAAGTGTGACCCTGCAGTCCCATCCTTCAACATGGCACAGGCATTCTTCTGCAGGGAGCGGGGGAGGGTACAGAGTTAGAGAAGCAGCTGTCTTGGACCTCAACACAGTTATGGGTAAATGGAAAAGTGCTACAGAGAAGCCTAGTGTTCCAGTGTGTGTTTGGGTGCTCTCTCTCTCTCTCTCTCTCTCTCTCTCTCGCTCTCTCTCTCTCTGGTGTGTGTGTGTGTGTGTGTGTGTGTGTGTGTGTGTATGTACTGAACCCAGGACTTAGGGCATGTTAGGTAAATGTCCTCCCACTGAGTTACATTCCCATCCACTACTATATATGTATTAATAGCACTAGGGGGAAACCTAGGAGTGGCGAGGCTGACCTGTAATCTTAGCACTTGGGAGGTAGAGAAGGCAAGATCATGAGGCTTTAAAGAAAGCTTTGGCTACGGTGAGTTTGAGGCCAACCTGGGCTACAAAGAAGCCTGGGGGTGGACTCACAGTAAAACAGCAGCCCTGGCTATTTCTGAGTGGGGTTGAAAAGCATTTTTCTGCTCTCGCTGTTATCTGGGACTTCAGTAGAGCTCAGCACTGCTGATAAGGGAGGCTTATCTGATTCCCGATGGAGTGGGACTTCTGATCACTCCCCTGAGGCACATGTTTGCTATGGGTTCCAGAGAGATAGGCTTTATCTGGCTGAGGTGGGTCAGGCTATTTCTGGCTAGTTCGGGAGTTTTTCTCATGTACTTGACTCTTTTATCGAGCTCTTTCTTACCTACCGTCTAGTGAGATGACTATGTGTTTTTCTTCTTGGGGTATTCTACACAAATTCTGGGAGGACAAAAACACCTGCACTTCTGAGGAGCCCCGCCTGGTTGACACAGTTTCTCCCCCACCCCTCTCTCTCCAGCCCAAGGCAGGGTTTCTGTGTGTACTCCTGGCTGTCCCAAAACTTGCTCTGTAGACCAGGCTGGCCTCAAACTCACAGAAATCCACCTGCTTCTGCATCCCACTGTGCCGGGATTAAAGGTGTGGGCCACTCGGACTCCACAGTTCCCTTTTAGTAGCGATCTGCAGGTCAGCCACTGAACCGAGGCAGAGCACTCCTAGTTTGGGATCTGACTCGATGCCTAGTTTACCCATATGCAGACACAAGGGTACAATGGCGGCTGTTAAATGCTAGCTCTCCAGCTGGAGCTCCACATACAGACTTCTGACCTGTGCTGCAGCAGCAAGATCATGAGATAAAATCCAGACTTGGTGGAGTTAGCTATCTCTGCTCCAAGCTAAGACTCCCCACCAATCACTACAGGCCTGGGCTCTGCTTAGGCAAATGCCAGCTAGAGAGAGGAAGAGGAAGTTACCCAGTCAGAGCCAATGCGCAGATGAATGCCCACATAGGGCCGGACGAGGTGGGTACTGATCTGGGCCTCTCCTGTCCTCACCATCTCATCTGACCATACCATGTACTTCTGGAGTTCCCTGTGCTCCTCCAGGACGGGGAATTGGGCTGGGGCCCCCGGTAGTGCAAGCACTGGATGCTCCTTTGGAGGAAATCTAGGCATAAGATAGAACAAGGGGAAGTCAGATAGGATGCAAAAAGAGCCCTGCTGCCACCCCCACGGGAAAAAGGATGGCATTGCACCATGCCCCAGAGACCCTGTGGAGAGGCCCCTATAACAAGCAAGAGACGAAAGGTTGTGAAATCTCAACTGGCTGATAAGAAACCTTGGTGGAGGCAGCAGGTACAATATGCAATACTGTTCCAGCCACACGGAATTTACAACCTTCTTTGCTTGTTTAACAATTAAAAATTTACAGTAGAACATTCCAACATTTAATGTATCATGCTGGCTTCCAATCTGTGGTGTGGTAATTCATTCCAGGGTGGAGTGTCTGGACCCTGCCTTGCCCTTTTACCCACACAGCAGGACTGAGACATGAAGCTGCTTACACACACAATGCTGGTCCCACTCAATACAGTCACTCAATAAAGAGCAAATACTTACTGTTTATGTCAGGACCAGCATGGTCCCTACCCTCATGTGATATACCAAAGGTCTTCAGATAACCCCAGCACACTCTCTCAAGACTCTCTACCACACAGAATCCTCTCTGCAACCTTCCCACAAATATCTTCTCTTCTGTTAGACTAGGCTCCAGTAGCCGGTGCCTTCTGTCTGCCTTACCCAGTGCTTGGCGCACGTGAGGGCTCAGTAAGCAAAGAGTAGTAAACCCATGATCCTCTTCAGCTCAACCCAGACTTTTGTCCAGCGACATAAAGCACTTTGCTGCCTATGATCTCAGAATACATTTCTGATTCCAGACTTCTGCTTCCAAATATCTGCCCTACCCGCTGAAATCCCTTCGAGGTATTACAAACTAGGTGCGGCCACTCTGGAAAAGTTTGCAGTTAGCTAATCAGACATGCACTTATAATATGACCCAGTGAAATAGTGTGAGCACCCCGCCAGGGAAATAAAAGCCGGCATTCGCACACAAACATGTACACTGCTGTTCATAGCAGCTTACTCCAGCTGCCCTAAACTGGAAACAGATCAAATAGCAACATTAACATATCCACACCATGAACTGCCACTGCCAAAAAAGCACGGGCTACCAAACAAGCCGTGGCTCTTAACAGAATTACCCTAAGTGAGAAAAGCTGATGCCCACAGAGCACAAGCCATGTGGATCCATTACAAACTTTTGATGGGCAAAATGGAAAAGAGGCTAATGGCTGCTAGAGATGGTGTGTGTTTAGCAAGGCAGGGATAGTAATACGCTTGCAATATAAAGATATGTACATCAAAAGAAACACTCAGTATCTTAACTGTGAACCTACGAAATCACACAGAACATACACATACACACAGCTGTGTATAAGAAAAAAGGGATAATTTAAACAAGATAGGAGGATTGCATCACTGTCAAGATCCTGGCTAGGATACCGAGTCAAGAGCACACGACAAGATCTCTTTAAACTGTCACAGTGCATGTGGATCTATGACCACATAAAAAAATAGTCCAAATAAAAATTATAAAAGGGCTGGCACAATCCCATGGGATAAAGATGTGTACCAACCAAGCCACGTGACCTGAGTTCAATCCCCAGGACCCACATGGTAGGGCTGAACTGACTGATTGACTCCAGTGAGCTGTCCTCTGTGTGCTGCCCTTCTAAAGAAATGCACACAGTGAAAGTAAAACAAAAATGTAAGAAAACGCCATGGAATATTGTAAACCCTAAAACAAATGTGGAAAATAACTTACATGCCCACAGCCTACATTAGCAGATGCTAATGCTGTACTGTGCTTCGGAGTTTAAGAATATGCATATCTAGGAATGGTGAGGCAGCTTAGAGGGTAAAGCACTAAAGCACTTGCACAGAACATGAGGATCTCACTTGGTTATCTGAAATCCACATGAAGGCAGGAAAGAACCAACCTACAGTCAGTTTCACACACACACACACACACACACACACACACACACACACACACACACACACACACACACACACACACACACGGCTTAGTTTCCTTGTCTGTAAGAGCTGAAAACAGTCTTACCACACAAGGCTATTAAAAAGCACAACTATGTATTTGAGGGTTACAAGGTGATGTTTTGTATGCAATGATCAGCGCAGTCAAGCTACTTAATATATCCATTTATAGGCTATTGAAAAGATTAATGTAAGTAAAGCCCTTAGAGTAGCGCTTGGCGTACAGAAAGGTCTGACATGATGCCGAGCAGCTTCATCACACTGCATGTAGCCTAGTTCACCTTTTAAAAGGTTTAACTTGATGCTGGTGCGGTGATGCAGGCCTTTAACCCCAGCACCAGGGAGGCAGAGGCTGGTGGATCTCTGAGTTCCAGGACAGTCAGAGCTACACAGAGAAACACTGTCTCAAAAAACCAAACCAAACCAAACCAACCAACCAACCAACCAAACACCAAATCACGAAGAAACTATGTTTGGTGACTGGACCATATTGCTCCCAGAGATCACAGGATCATGATGACTGACATCTTTTGACATTTTCCAGGTTGAATGAATAAACTCTCCACTCACACCACGAAGCTGCAACTCACCTGCCACACACACACACACCCCACCCCGGCACAAACACATTATTCAGCAAATGCCTTCCATGCCTCCATGTGGGTCACCACTCGCAGGCTCGGCTCCTTCTCCTGCGTGCTGACAAGCTATCATCTTTGTTGCCCTAGCAGTCCCTTTACCGTGATTTTCCCACACATTGGTCAGAGGCCTGTGCCATGGACAGCAAGCTAGCGTTCCTCTATAGCCTGGCTCTGTGGGATGCTTGGCTGGCTGGACTCTCAAATGTTCTGTTTATATGTGCATACATGGCAACAGTGTACTGACTGTATTATGTGAAAAGCAACTGCTTTATTTGCATATTAACTCATTTAATTCCCACAAGAGCCTTTTAAGGGAAGTGTGCCTACCATTATCTTACTGATAAAGAAACATGGAGGCTGCATACCATGCACAGTCACAGGCTGGGAACTGGTGGAGCAGGGTGTGCACTCAGGCAGTGTGCCTCACTCTTTTTTTAAGTTTTAAAAATGTGTATGTGTCCAAGTGTATGTATCTGCACCGTGCGTGTGCTGTGCCTACGGAAGACAGAAGGTGCTGAGTCTCCTGAAACTAGATTAGACAGGCAGTTGCAAATTGCCTGATACGGGAGCTGGGAACTGAACCTACGTCCCCTGCAAGAGCAGCAGGTGCTTTCCCCTCCTCCCTTTTGAGCCTCACTCTGGCTGTCCTGGAACTCACTATGTAGACCAGGCTGGCTTTGAACTCAGTGATCTATCTACCTGTCTCTGCCTCCTAAGTGCTGGGAGCCACCATTTCTAGCTCAGCCAGTGCTCTTAACCAGTCCTTCTAGCTGTGTTCTTGACGCCTAAATCTTCCCCTCTCATTTTCCTGTCCAGTTAAGGAGCAGCTCCTCATACAGAAATATGAAGCTTTTCTGAGCCACAGCCCCTAGCACTGGCAGCAGGTGCTGTGAATATTTTTAGAATTGAATGTGAGGGATCAGGGGCCCTATAAAAATCCCAGGGCATGATGATGGCAGTGGAAGGAGGAAGAACTAACATTACTTGATCACCTTACTGTGGGCCAGGCCTGAAGCTAAGCTCATTTTAGACATCACTTCAGGGGCCTCTCACAGGAAAAGGTTTTCTGACCTGATGGGTGGTGAATTACTAGGATAAATCAGGATTTAGCCCTTCCTGTCCTCTTGGAAAGAGCCTGGAACTGACCCTTGGTGAGTTCAGCTTTGGAATGTTTATCCCTGTGCCTTGGACGTGGGCCAGCACAAAGCTGTCCCAGTAGGACTACATCAGCTGTGACTCAACATGCAACAGACAAGAGGTCAGGACTCCATTGCTCACTCCCTTCAGTGATGTCTGAGAATTGGAAGAGGGCTTCAGTTGCAAGAAAACCTGACCACCAATGCTACCAGCCAACCTGATTAGTGAATGAATCTGTTCCAGTCAGTTCTGGGGATTGCTATGTTGGGACAAGACTTCAACATGTGAGCCTCTGCAAGGGGTTTCATATTTAAACCATAATATACTGCTGGTCATCCTCCCAGATTTTAGCCTCTCTGCAAACACAGAGAGATCATATGTGATTGGCAAGGCCTATAGGGCTAAGTCTATGAAACCCTGAAGGCCAACCCAGAGCTCCCATGCAAAGAGCAGGAGGGAAAGTGTCTATCATGGCAGAGGCTTTAAGAGCAGGTCTCGGCCTTGTTTGTGTCTCTGTGTCCTCTGTACTTATCTACTGACCCTATAAATGTGTGGTGAGCCTAGAGGACCTCAGTAGCCACAGTGTGGCACTGATATACTCCTGAGGTTCACTGAGCCCAGCAGCAGATTTTCAACCTTGGAAACAGATTCATTCACTGATGGATTGATTCACAGTTGAATGGACTTCTAGGAGGTGTGGCTAAGTTGGAGAAAGCAGGACACTGAGGGAATGCCCTTAAGGGTACTGTTTTGTTGCTGGAACTTCTCCCTGGCTCTTTCTGCTTCACCCTGTGAGCTGACTTAATCCAATTGCTCCCTACCATAATATTGTGCCCTATTACAAGCTTGGAAGTAGCAGAACCACATTAGAATGGGCCAAAGCCTTTGAGACCCTGAGCTAAGACAACCTGTTCCTTCTTTAGGTTTGTTCTCTCAGGTGTTTTGTCAGTTGACAGGAAGCACAGCGCATACTAAGACATCTACTCTTTATACATAAGGATAATTTCAACACAACGGTCCACATTCTTCCAAAAGTAAATAAACATACACCTTTATCTGTTGAACTCAAGTTTGTAGACTGAGAACTAGCAGAGCTGGAAGGATCCTCTAAACCCATGTGGTGGGAGACAAAACAGATAAGTGGCTAATTAAACTGTGCCGTTTGGCCTTCAAGGGGGTGAGACTCAAACACATACTTTGAAGACGGTATGCTGAGTGAACACGTTGGACATAAACAGGCAAGTACTACATGAGGGTTCATCCATCACCTGAGGTCCCTAGAATGGAAGAATTCATACGAAAGCAGAATCCCTTACACCAGGGCAAGGGAAGTGGGTGCAGAAATTAGCTCTTACCAAGCAGATCTCTAGTTGAGAAGAGGAAAGAGGTTCTGGAGAGAGAGGGTTGCAGTGGTTACCTACTGCGACGTGTTAATGTGAGTGAGCTGTACACTTACTGTGGTTTTCAAAAAGCTCACCGAGATGGGTGTGACATTGTACACCAGCAGAGGCAGAGGCAGGAAGAGCATTGGAAGTTAGTGGCCTGTCTGGTCTACATAGTAAGTTGCAGGCCAGAATTTGTCTTAAAAACACAAAAACAAAGAAAACTCCAACATAAATATACATCATATAATTCTAGTCACTCTTTTGAACTCTCATATTTTCATGTTTGAAATTGACTTCATTAGCATGACTGTTTACAAGGTCAATACCAGCTTGAGCAACATAGTAAGTTTGGTTAAAGGGTGTGTGTGTGTGTGTGTGTGTGTGTAGGAGGGAAGTCAGGAGGAGGTGGCACACACTTTAATCTACTGCTTGGGAGGCAGAGTAAGGTGGATCTCTGTGAGCTTGAGGCCAGCCCGCTCTACAGAGCCAGTTCTAGGACAGCGAATACCACATAGAGAAACCGTGTCTAGAGAAAAAAAAATGCAGGACAGGCAAATACATTTACCGAAGGGCTAATGGTGCTCTTTACAGCAGTGGAATTATAAACAAATTTCTTTTTGCTGTTTTGCTTTTAGACAGGGTCTCATGTAGCCTAACGTGGCCTTAAACTTTCTATGTAGCCCAGACTGGCCTTGATCTCCCAGTCCTCCCGTTTTAGCATTCTGAGCCTAGGAATAATAGGTGTAAATTACCATGCTTAGACATTTATTTGTTTATTTAAAAAAAATCCCAAAACAAAAATACCCTCCCCAAAACTCCCTAACTATCTAGTCTGTGGTGGATATTCTAGACCACTAATTCCAAGAAATTAAATGTTAACCTGGATTTGAATTTTGTATAGTTGAGACTCTATAAAGAAAATGGAAAATAAGAAAAATTAAAACAAAACAACCAAACCAAACCACCACCATCAACAACAACAAAAACCCAGGCCAAAAGAACTATCCAGTTAAGCACGGGACTAGTCCCATGGATGGCCACAGGACACTGCAGTGACCACTGCACCGCTATTAGGCCAGAGCACTTTGCTATGGTTCACCATGCAGTCAGTTACTACCCACCTTCTCCTTAGTTTACAGCAACCACATGCTCTTCTGCCCCTGCCCGGACCGTGCTTGTGGGCCTCCATGACATCTTACCAAGAGTCACCTTCCCTCTATTCTACCGAGGAAATTTACTTCTAGATCTCAGTAGGGCTGGTTCCTTCTCATCCTTGCAGTCTGTCCCACTGCTTGCAGTCAAACATCGTGTCCTTACGTCCTTCACACCCTTACCATTCTGCAATTGCTCTCTGTAAGTTGACTTGGTCCTTCCCCCAGTAGATGCTGAGCTCCATCGAAGCAGAAGCCTGATCTGCCTACTGTATCTCTAGGATCTACAACAATGTTTGCGAATCAGCAACTGCTCCTAGAGAGCTCTGCCTCCTTCACACTACCTCTTTATATCTTCAACTTTCCCCCAAACTGGACCATCAGGCACAAGTTTAAGTTCTCACAAGATTTATTTATGTTTATGAATGCTCTGTTTGTATGTATGACAGCAAGACAGAATGGAGCATCAGAAGGAAGGGGCATAGATGGTGGTGACCTACCATGTAGTAGCTGGGAATTGAACTTAGGACCTCTAGACCAGTGCCCTTAACCAATGGGCCATCTCTCCAGCCCATCAATGGTCTTACAACATGGTAGGTTCATACACCATGACTGAACAATCCATGTGCCTGTGATTCTCCCCAGCTGATGTGTGGTGCATGAGCACTGCCCCAGCTCTGTCCCTTAGGATCAGATACAGTACAGTGGTTCTTTGTGATTTACTTCGGTTGTCGCTTTTAGTGTTGGTGACATATTTTTGTCTTGGCACTTTCTCAGTGGGGACAAATCTTATACTTGTACACCTTAGCCAAAAGGCTGAGGAGAGCTTTTAGGGACAAATCTTTATCCCATCCACCTTCCAGTGATGCAATGCTACTTGTCATTTAGATGTGAAGGGGGCACCCATCAAGTGATGAAATGGGAGAATGCTATCTGAGATCAGCAATGAAGGAAATTAGACTCTCAACTGAGTAGCCTAAGTGGCTCCTGTACTAGCTGGGGAAAAAGGCCACACAGCAGCTAATACTGCACCGTGTTAGCCCAGAGCAGCGGCTCTACTTTTCTGGTACACCCGTCCTGGGAAGGTGGAAACAGGAGGATCAGAAGCTCAAGGGCATTCCTGGCTGCGTGGTGATTTTGAAGTAAGCCTGGTCTACCGAGCAAAAGCCCTGTCTTAAAAAAGCAATGGTGGTGTTTTCTGTTTGTTTTGCTTTGTTTTGTTTTGTTTTTTGGTGTCAGACTTGTACAGATCCGCTACTCCAAGCTTCTTGACCTTGGACAATTTCACTGTTTTATGTGTACGTCTTAGATGACAATTCCATCTCAAAAACTCATTAATCCTGAGTTTAAACCTGCCAAGACTTAGGAATAGTGTGGCATACCGCAGGCATGAAATATGTGCTAGCTCTTACTATTTCAAAGATTCACACGCAGATCCAAGCTGTCCGTGCAACAGCTCTACCACCTTGGGTCCGTCATTAACCAACCCATGTGTGAGGAGGCTTCCTACCGTAAAACTGAGGATTGAAGGAGTGGGTAGTTAGTGGCAGAGGGCTTACCAACATGTGTCAGGTCCTGAGATTAACCCAACATTATCAAGATGAAATTAATAATAGCTATTTGTGAAATTTATTATAGATATAATTAAAATAAAGCATGTGAATGACACTGAACTGGTTGCTTACTATGCACCATGTACTTTCTATGACAGGAAACAAATACAAAGTATTTCATTGAACCCAGGTGGAAGCTGGAACCAAAGACCCAGAATGGTTTCTGTCTCCCAAGAAAGAAGCAAGGCTGGTCTGAACTCCAGCCAGTGTTCACTCCTGTCTTATTGAAGTCTACCGCTGGCCTATAAATGTCAAGTACCATAACCACCTTCAATTCCCACGCTTCTCTAACCCCTTCATCATCATCATCACCACCACCACCACCACCACCACCACCACCACCACCACCACCACCACCACCACCACCACCATCATCTTTTCTTATTTCTTCTTCTTCCTCCTCCTTTTTGCCCCTCCCAAGATAAGGATTTCTCGGTGTAGCCCTGGCTGTTCTATAACACTCTCTGTAGACCAAGCTGGCTTCGAACTCAGAGATCTGCCTGCCTCTGCCTCCCTAGAACTGTGATTAAAGGTGAGCATCACCATACTTGGCTTTTAATCTGACTTCTTTTGTGGTAGTGGACCCAGGACCTCATGTATGCTAGGCAAGGTCTATAGCACCCATTACTCTGCGTCTAAGCCCAGGCTCTTTCCTGCCATGCTAGAACATCGACCACAGGTTCCCTCACAAGTGTATCAATCTGACTAGACTGTGGTTCTCCACAGGTCCTTTGGTCTGGCCTGTCCTCCTTTTCCTATACCTTTGGCCTCTGAATACTGTGTTTCACACATGACAGACGCTCCATAAATATTTCACAGCTTATGCCTGTGTCCTGCTAACCTATTTTTTAAATAGGGCCTATGGCACACAATTAATAAAGCCTAGCTAGTCATTATGAGGGTGACATCACTTGCCAGTCTGCACCTGAGCTGTTCTCTAGGCTTCCAGTCTCAGCTTGCCAAGAGGGAGACAAAGGGGAGCGATTCTCACGCCTGGAGAAGGAAATCGACATGCATGTGACCGAATAATGTTCTTTTTATGACATCCCTTATCAGCCGAGAAACTCTTGCTCAACCTTGGGGCAGGCGATGAGATGGAAACAGGTCGCACAGGGTCCTAAGTTCAACAGACAGAACACAGTACTTGTACCTTTGGTCTCTTACAAGAGGGTGGGGTAGAAGGAGAAAGGGCTTGGAAGGAGCTGGATGCCCTGAGCCCCAGGCCTTCTTAAACCCAGTACTGCTATCCCCGCCAAGTACCTCTGGATCCACTGTTCTTTGTAGGAGGCGCTGAAGGAAATGCCTGTGAACAACTCTGACTTATTGAAACTCACATGAAACTGGTCCCAGAATGGCCCAAAAGGATTTCCTTCCTGTAGAGAGAGGGGTGGAGAGCTTACTCAACCTGGAGAGAGAAAAGCTTGGAAGATGGATGGTGTGACACCTGGCAAAGCATTCTTACAGGATGGTCTCTTGGCTAGGGCCTGAGGAAAGGGCTCCAGCTTCTCTTTTGGCTTCCAGCAGTGTTTGAAGGAATCTCTCCAGGAAGTATGAACTAGAGCAGTGGTTCTCAACTTTCCTAATGCTGAAACACTTTAATGCAGTTCTTCATTTTGGGGTGACCCACACCATAAAGCTGTTTTCATTGCTACTTCATTAATTGTAATTTTGCTATTGCTACGAATAATAATGTAAATATCTGTGTTTTGTGATGGTTTTAGGTGACTCCTGTGAAAGGGTCATTGAGCAACCTGTGGGTTGCTCAAAGGCAACCCACAGGTTGAGAACCACTGAACTAGAGCTTTAAGAGGCTAACACAGCATACCACTTTACAAGATGGAATTAGACTCATAGAAGGTAGATATGTGCCCAAGGTCAGACAGCTGGGAAGTGCCATACAGGGGGATACAAGCTAGGTCTTTTCTATCACTTGTCCCAGAAGATAATCGGAGTGCATCATATTCACAAAGTAGCAGAAATGCACAAATTTCTACTAAGTATCCAGGGCAATGCCTCATCTACCTGCTTAGAAGGGGGAAAACATTCAAGTTAAGGGAGTGGACAGCAAGTCAGCAAGCCATGTAACACCCGTGACTTCTCTATACTTTAAGGACGTCATCAGCACCTCCTTCATGGTCTGAGGAGTAAAGGAGTAAATATGTACCCAGCTGCACATGGGACTGTTCTGTGAGCACCAGGTACTATTTCTGACAGCACCTCGGCTCCCAGGTGCTATTACATACAGCCTACTCTCTCTGAGCCAGCTAGAAACAAATCTCAGAGAAGCACAGTAGACACCGCTAACAAGTGCCAGAAACGGACAAACCCTCATCCTCCCCACATATCGCCACCATGGAATCTCAAGGGCCTAGAGGACACAGAAGAGGGTCTACCTTCATGGGACATGTCTTCTTATCAGGACTTCGCTGGGCTGCCACCTCAAAGCAGTATGCCACCCGCTTCTCAGGGGGCCAGTGAAAGGGTGCCAGCTTTTCCATGAAGTCCTCCAGGCTGATAACCCGATGGTAGGCTTGGAGAGGCTCCAGTTTGAAGTACTTTTGGTAAGACACGTGGAGCTAAAGGAGAAGAAGGAAGGGTACAGGTCTCCACTGTATTCTTGTTACTAGAAACAGTAAACTCCAAGACCCAGACTATGTGATATGAGAGACCTGTAGTGGGCTTTGGATAGAGCTCAGAGGCAGATGAGGTGTTAGGCTCCATCCCCATTACAGCAGGCACAAGCAGACACCAACGCTGGGGCAAAGACAAACGGAAAGAGACTATCTTCCAGCTCAAAAACAAACAGCAGAATCTCTGGTGTTCAAAATGCCCAATGATGTACTGATCGTTGGAACAAATGTGGAAACTGAGCCCTCTGTACATGGCTACTAGTGAAGTGGCAGCTTCGGAGCAGCTTCTTGGGGCCCACCCTTACCCACGGGATGATGTGCTCTTTCTGTGGGGCCTCAGGAACTTTCTACAGGAGATGTGGACAGCAACATTCAGTGACAATGGAAGTGCAGGAAAGAAGCAGGGGTCATGTCATACAGTCCACGAGGGTAGTTGCTTCCAAGGAGAGACCATGGTTAGCACACTTCTCGATGACCTTACCTACGCCACTCTCTTTTCCTAACAGAAAAGTAACAAGAAAGGCATGCACAGTGATGCATGCGAGTAATCCAATCACTTGGAGATGGTGGTGAAAGAGCAGGAGTTTGAGGCCAACCTGGGCTTTATATACTTCTATCTCAGAAAATAAAATTAAGAAAAGAAAGTGAAAATAGAGATGATGAAGCAGTAGTAAGGAGAATATGTTCATGAGGACGGCTTCTAGCCAGACAGGCTCATGGATCACGGTCAGATCCATCATCACACGTGTGGTGCATACCTGTAATCCTGGCATTTTGGAGATAGAGGCAGAGGGATCAGGAATTCAAAGTCATTCACACCTGTAGCAAGTCTGAAGTCACCCTAGGCTATATGAGACTGTCTCAGAAAAAAAAAAATTGGCTGGGCAGTGGTGGCATACACCTTTAATTCCAGTACTTGGGAGGCACAGGAAGGTGGACCTCTGAGTTCTAGGCAAGTTTGGTTTATAGAGACAGTTCCAGGATACCCAGGGCTACACAGAGAAACCCTGTCTCGAAAAAAAATACCAAACCAAACCAAAAAATACTACCACCATTAGTAACAACAACAACAACAACAACAACAACAACAAAAAAACCCTCACACACCAGAAAACACACAAAAGCAAAACCAAACCAAACCAACCAAACCAAACCAAAAAAACCCAACCCACCAAACAAAAAGAAAATTAATTTAGACATATTCTTAGAACACGGTGGAGCAGTCTCTGGAGTCCACCGTTGGGTCGGAGTTTCCCAAGCTCACCCTCACAGTTCAGGTGCAGTACAAAGGCTGCAGAACCGCAGAGGCTCGGCACGTGTGTTCTAAGCTGGCTTCTTTGCTCAGCAGGACTTCTCAAGGCCTCTGCTGTGCTGCGGTTTACTCTCAAGCCAAAAGCTTGGAGTATGGGAGTGGAGAAGAGCATTTCTGAAACTAAACAGGAACTTTTCAAGAGACGTGGTCTCACTAGACAGCCCTAGCGGACCTGGTACTTGTCTGTAGTTTCAACTGGCCTCACCCTCCAAGTGCTAGACTCAGAGGCCTTCATCACCACGTGGCGAGGTTTGCCCCTTTTTTGAAGACTTTATGCTGACGGGAGAGAGAATGCACTGATTGGTTACGGTTAGAAGAAGGAAGGGAATCACGGAGCTACTGTAGTGATCCTTGAATCCATTCATGAATGCACTATTCACTCACATAGGCTTATTTTCAAAAATTTCTGGAGATATTCCCATGTAGCCCAAGTTGGACTTAAGCTCAAAGCAATCTTTCCACTTCAGCCTCCCAAGTCCCAGAACTACAGGCATAAGCCACCACACCCAGCCTATTAAGTGTTAATATGTACCACTCACATATCTAAGTGAGGAGTGAAATAGTCTAGACAGGTACCAGATGCCAAAGGAGGTGAAGCTGGGGCTTTGAGAGCTGAGTGTATTCAGGAGGAGCACTCAGGATGGAATCTAGGGTCCCAGCTTGGTACCAAGGTGAATGGAGATGGGATATACTGGAACTGTAGATGGTGACACAGGCTTGTGGGCAAAGATAGTCAGCGTTCTGAACTGGAGATATCTGTGACAACTAAGCAGACTTGAGTGTCTAGAAGTACGAAGTAGGAGTGTGTGGTCAGAGGAGTCTGTACCAGAGGTGTACTGGAGGTGTAATGAGAACAGGGAAAGCTATGCCAGTCAACAGGAGCCCACAGAGAGGCAAGGTAAAGGTGACAACGGCAGCTACTAGTCGCTGAGTGCTGGTGTAGTGCCGGGCGCTGTGCGCTCAGCCTTTACAAGGATAGGCTCAGCTGACTCACCTGAGCCACAGAGGAAGGACGTGCACCAGCAGAACTGCGGATGAAGAGAGAAGCCCCGAGCAAGGCAAAAATGTGTCCTTGCCCAGATCAGAACTGCAACAGGAATAAGCTATGGCACGGAAGCCAGGGGAGAAGGGAAGTTTAGGAAGAGGAGAGGCGCATAGGACCAGGAGCCATTGGGTGGTCAGATGAGACACAGCTTGAGAAATGAACCTTGATTTGGCAATTCTGAAGTCCAGGGTAACCTCAGTGAGAATGGTCACTTTACTTTAGGAAAGGGAGCTCACTTGGGATGGGCTGAGACACCCACAGGAAGCAAAGAAGTGGAGACTCAATATGACGACTGGCCAAGAGGGCAAGGATACAGCAAGCCAGCAAGCCAGACAGACAGCACTACCTAAATCTATCAGTGAAGCCATACAAGTCAGATCCAAGGATCCCGGAAGCCGAGGGACTAGCACTAGGGGTAGGGGAGTAGGGGCGGGGGGAGCCTCTCCAAAAAGATGTATACATGCAAAGGAGAAATTAAACTTATGCAAGAAAGGTGTTGGAGTGAAATACAATGTTTTGTTCATGCTAAGTACAATTTTGCTAACTACTTAAAGTCAATTCATTAAATATTCATTTCCTACATCCAGGTCTCTGGGAACACAGAACAAATAGAACACAGGGCTATTGGAAGACACAAATAAGCTAAGGGAGCCCCTTGATGGGAGGAGGCAGCACAGGGGCTACACTGTTATCCGGGTCATTGGCCTCTGATACACTATTAACTAGCCCAGGCCTCAGGCTCTCTTTTAAAATTGATACTAGCACTTGTTACCTGCTCCTGACCAATAGGATATCATAAGGTAGGGTGAAATGGAGGCTTTAGTTTCAAGACGCAGTCTCTTAAAGTAGACAGCCTTGGGGTTGAGTTCAAGTTCTACTACCCACAGGCTGTACAATCTTTGGCCAAGTTACCTCCCCCCTCTAAACCTTGGTTTCCTCGAGGATTAGCTTTAGAGAAGATGAGCTGACCCTCGTCTAGTGTTCAGACAATGCCGGGACATGACAGGTGATCAGCAAAAAACAGCTACTTATTGCTGTTTCAAGGAAGACAAGTTCAAGTAGAGAAGAGGGCAAGCTCAGAGTGGAAGAAAAACCCAGAGGCCTTGGAGTCAAGCAAGTCTGCAAGCTTGGGGAAGGGTGGACGGGGCCAAGGTCAACAGAAGTACTCACGTTGGTGAAGGGAGGCTTGTGATGTTGGTACTCAATCCATGGAGGTACAGCCAAGGTGCGGTTCAGCAGCTTTGCAAATGCCAGAGAGCCCAAGAAGTGATCGGCCTGGTTCCCAAAGCGCCCTGGAAATGGTACAGTGTGGGTAGAGCGGCCTGGGGCACTAATGGCAGGCCTGGTGTATGACAGGCTCAGCAAAGGTGTGCATCCAAGACTGGGGAAGGCCAAGTAACCAAAGTGAGCTAGTAACACTGGCGAAGACAAAGTCTAGACTTCTGGGTTTGCCATTCTAGGCCCTGTAGGTCCTGGTCCTTTCTGTAACATGCTGTATAATCCCTTATACCTGCCATCTTTGCCAGGAGTGTCCTTTGACCTGTCTCCACTTACTTGCACATGAAGGGGGTGACCCTGATGCTTCATTTGCTAAGATCTCCCCGCCACTACAACTGTGAATCAGATTATGTATTTATATTATGTACTGTGGATTTAACCTAGGATCTTAGACATGCTGGGTAAATGCTTTTACCACTGAGCTATAACCCTAACTTCAGTTACGTACATGTCTGTTTTCATTTTCTGGCTTTTGGCATTGGCTGTTTACTCAGGCCATGAGTGCTTCATATACAAAGGTCCATCTGGCTTTTTGTTTGTTCTGTTTTGTTTTGCCAGAGTCTCACAATGTAGCCCTGGCCACTCTGGAATTCTCTATGTAGATCAGGCTAGCCTTAAACTCACAGAAATTCACCTGCCTCTGGCTTCTAGTGCTGGGACTGAAGTTGTGCACAGTCACATTTGGCTAGCATCAATATGGCATCCATTCCACAAATATCGCAAGGCAGCAATGTGCCAGGCACTATGCTAGATGTTACAATATAAAATCAGAAGAATAAGAGTTTCTGCCCTCAAGGCATTCCGCTCCAGTTTGGGTTAGGAGACACTAAACATGAAAACAAATGCATTAGGATAGATTTTGATGATTGCAAGAAAAAAAAGTAAAAAGGTTTGGTGACATCGAGACCAAGGAAACGACGAGTAGAGGTCAGTGGAGTCCTCTTTGGTGACACTTAGGTTGAGACTTCAAGGATGAGAAAGAGTTAGCAGGAATTAGAGGAAGGTGTTCCAAGAAGAATAGTTCATAGAGCTTTATGTTTGTGAGGAACAGAAAGCAGGTTACTGTGGCTGTAGACAGAGGGCCACAGGAGAAGGGGTGTGGAGAAGACCAGAGTGGGGCCAAATCTTACAAGGTCAGGCCACCAGATGATGGCCATGGTCAGGTATGAAAGTCACTGAAGGAGTGAGAGAAGGGATGGATTTTATAGTGATGGTTCACTACTGCATTTAAATTGCAACCCTCTGGTGGTTCTTAAGAGTCCTTTGTTATCTTTTATTACCCCAGTTTTAATCATCTTGTACAAATTCTGTACGCACTTAAAAAAAACTTTTTATTGTCTGTCTTCCTAAAATAAATAAAGGTTTGTATGAGATTTATCTGTTTCATTCACCACCAGCACAGAGAACAGCGCCTGGGACACACACACCCCCCAAAGAGGGGGGTGCCATATAAATTATTTGCTGAATGAATGCTAGAATTGCCACGAGACAGTGTGGGCAAGTCTTGCCCTACAAGCTCCATTTACTGATCTAAGTCTGATTAGACTTCGAGTGAGTCACTTAACTTCTCCCATCTGTCGAATGGCAAGTTGAACACCAATGGGTCCTCTGTACCCAGGCAAATAGGGCAGGGAAGAGCACGCCCTGCCTCTCTCTCTGGCGGTCTCTCCGGGACCTGAGAAATCTCTGGGCACCTCAGAGAAGTGGCTCCGCCTCCTCGGCCTCAGTTTCTCTGTTTAAGCAGAGGGTTCAGGAGGCCTTACCCATGCAGGGACAGTAGAGCAGGTAACCGGCCAGATCCCAGGAGCCCCCCGCCCGCCCGCGGAGCGGCAGCGGCAGCAACAGCAGCAGAAGCAGAAAAGACGCCCGCAGCAGCAGGTGTGACGGTGCCCACGCGGCGGCGCCCATGTCGACGGCCGAGCCCCAGAGCGCCGCGGCGGGGAGGCGGGGAGGGGAAAGAAGAGGCGCGAGTGGCCGCCCCGCTCCCAGCGCTCCCCGCGCGCCGCCCGCGCGCCGGCTGGGCCTCTCTAGCCCGCGGGCGGGCGGGACCATAGAGAGCCCGCGGCACCGCCCCCTCCACGACCCGAGCGCCCGCTCGCGCGGCTCCCACAATGCACCGCACAATGGCCCGACCGCCGCCACTACCGGGGCCTGAGCGGGCCTGGCGGAGCCCGAGCGCGGCCCGGCCCGCAGCGCGGGGTCCCGAGCGCAGTGAGTGCCGGCGAGGGTCCTGGGGGATGGTGGGGAGCGGGGCGGGAGGCCGTCGCGCTGCTCCCACACGCCCGGCACTCGGACCGGCGGCACCCCTCACTCTGGGCCGCCCAGCGCGGTCGCCCACACCCCTGACTGGGGGGCCCCTCTGCGCTAGCCGGGCCCCGGATAGGCCCCGTGGTGACGAAAACGTTCCCCGGACCTCAGACCTGTGCCCAGGGGACCGGAACAAGCCTTTCAGGCTCCCTCCATTCCTAGACCTGGAAACTCAGCCTGAGGGTCCCCTAGTCTGGACCACCACCCCCCAAGACTCCCTGGAGACCCAGATAACACGCAGCTAACCTTCCTCGGGATCGCGGTCTGGGGGGCACCGATAAGCTGCACCTGCTCCCACCCTCGGACACGCCTACCCCGACCCACATAACCTTCCTTTTCCTGCTCCAAATAGTCCGCTCTAAGCTCTTTCGTTTTCCAGACTTTCATAAACCTGCTTTCGGGCTTTTCTGCAGTACCTCGGGCTGAAGAACCCCAAATAAAGCCCTACCTGAAGTTCCCTTCCCAGTGATCACTGTGGAAACTTTAGGCATTTTCCTTCGGGAGGGTCATATTTCTACACCCTTTTGAAATTCAGAGAACTCGTTGTGGAGCCCTCTTTCGACCTTTAGAATCTCCTTACTTCTTTCCCGTGGTGGTCTCTTAGAGACCCAAATAACGTGCTTATAATTCTTTACCGTGCATGCTTGCTCTTCCCGTCCCAGATCCTATTAGACTTACTATTGAATTCCCGTCTCTCCTCTCCACTCTCCATTCCACCTTCCAATCGTGGGGAGAATTTAACATTTCACACCACAAAATAGGGTGGTCTATCCCCTGGCCCAAGGGCCAGACTGTTTTCCTACAACTTCAGCCCCATGCTTCGGTCCAGCTTGGGACAGATGGGGGTCCCGGGCGGGGTGGGGGAGTCAGTGTTCCTGGCTGCTGTTGGAAGTTGGTGCTTTCACCTGCAAGCATACCGACTCCTGGCTTGTGTGTTTTTCCACCTGTCAGCCTGGGGCTGTGATAAGTCTGGCCTTTGGTTTCTAACCCTCTCCTCCTGGGGGAAAGGCTGCTAAGTTGGGGAGGGGTGGTAGGTGAGAATGAGGCTGGAGTGAGTTGCAGCCATTTGCTCAAGGCCTCCCCAGGGGTGGGAGGCAGCGGGAATCTGAGGAAATAGGGAATCAAAGGGACTCCAAAGAGGCCCATCTACACTGACAGAAGAACTACCAGCCCGAGAGTAAATCCTACCCCTGTTAATCCTGTTTGATGTTTCTTGGAATGATGCAAGTCATTGAGACTCTCCGGCCTCCCTGTAATTTAATTCTCCCACCATTCCCGAGCGTTGTGTGTGCGCTGGCCTTGGGAAGTGGGCAGCTCGTCCCATTCCTCCTTTCCTTCTCGCTGATTTCCAGCCAACCAGTACGCCTTTGGATTTGTTTCTGTTGCCCAGGTCAAGGCCTATTATGTTTTCTTTTCCCCTTTAATGCTATTTATAATTTCCCAGTTGCTATTTTAAGTTCTTTTGAGGATAGATTCCACCTCCAAGAACCTTTCTGGGTGTGTTTCCTCCTAGGCAGGTGTTGAATTGAGTTCTTCAGATCCCCAAGTAGCTCTTGGGCAGGAGGGATAAAAGCTATTTTAGGGTAGTCACTGAAGTGGAGCTGTTAATCCTCTGTGGGTCTCTTTAGTTAAGAACACTCAGAGATTAACCCTTTCCTTGCTGCAGAGTGGGCCGGCTAGCTTAACAGTATTTGATGGGGAGAGTTGGGAAAATTGGCCTGTGGCAGCAGAAGGTGTGAACATGCAACTCAGTGCAGAGACCTAGATGATAGCTTTCTTATGCTGCCAACTTAGAGCAGGCCAAACCCATTGCTGAGCTTTTTGCATACCTGACTAAAATAATCCTTACAACCAGACTGTGAGGTAAGTATTTTTAGCTTTACAGATGAGGAAACAGGCTAATAATGGAGAAAGAACGCAGTTTCTATAGAGATGATGTAACACCATAAAAACTATAGTTTCATCAGAGGGCAGCCTACATCACAGCCCTACAGACGACAGAAAGGAGCTTCCAAAGGCCATACGATGTATTGAGCAAGCACTTTTACTTTGGGTATGGAGCTATAATAGAAGAGGGTGTAATAAAGTGGCCATCCTGACAAAAGAAAACTCTGGGCCAGGAGGTAAAGGCCTTGTGTTTGTACTGAGGGTTAGCAGTGAGGGAAAAGAGGAAGGCTGAGTTCTGAGATGTTGGGAAGGGAAGGAAACTGACTTTGAGGCATGAGAAGTAACACTAAGAGGGAGAAAGAAGTTATACTTAGCACTCTGTAGAGTGGAAGCAGAGCTGTGGCCCTCATGAGTTCTGTGTGTTCGCATTTTATGTCACTCTCAGTGGTACCTTTTCACCTCGTCCTCTAGAAAACATTTACACATTAAGAGAATGAATCTCGTTTAGAAGTTGAGAAGAGTGAGGTTCAGAGAACTGAAGTAACCTGCCTGTGGTTTCACAGCCAGTGAGTGAGTGGTGGCTCTTCTGATAGCAAGTCCAAGGTTCTTTCCGTGCTGCCTCCCCCTTCAGATCAGACGCCAGAAGACTCTTGGGCTGAAAATACACTGAGTTATACCAGTAACTGGGAGGGATTGTGTTTGTTTTATGGAAACAGGTTTTGTCAGCTTCTCCATAGCTATGGTTAGAGTGTGAGACCAGAAGAACAGCTTTGAAAGAGAAGCAAAATTCTTTCACAGTTTTGACAAGAAGTCTGAAGGAATAGGTCAGATTGTATGAGTCAAATCCAGGAGTTTTTCTGGATCAAAGAAGTATTCAGACAAAGAACACAAAGTGAGACTGGATCCCCAAAAGGTTCCTAGGTAACACCAGCAACTGTGTCTGCCCAGCAGCCTGCTGGCCACTGTAGGTAAGCTTCTCGCGGTGCTTTTTCAGAGGCCAAGGGGAGTAGGATGACGGTGACTCTTTTCTTTTAAAGCCATAACCTCATTAATGTTGATCAAGAGCACATGGTGCCCACCTTCCTCCTCTGGTTCTATCTGTGCATCCTCATGACCTCCTCTTAGCCACTAGCAGCTTGTTTCCTAGAAGCCCATTACTCACTCTTTCAGTAGCAGCATGCTAAACTGCTGTGTCTTGTTTGTGCATGTTCAACAGAACAGATGAGGTGGACGTGTGGGAGGTGGGGATGTACCATTCTCTTTCTGAGTTTGTGCGGAATTTCCAGAGTTAGGCTCCCCTCTTGCGTCAACCAGAGTTATGTGACTTGATTTCCTCTAGCTGCTATTCCCAACTTCCAGAGGCTGAGATATGAAATTGGAGCAGAATTTGGCTTTTTGAAGGTAGAGAAATTCTCTCTAAACTAGACGTGCATACTCAGAGCTCACTCTACCCAGTTCCAAGGTACATAGTAATCGCTGTTATTATAAACAGGTAATTCCACCCTTGCATAGGATGGGGGAATTTGAACAATGAAAGCCAACCATCAGAGGCCTTTGAGGTGTATAGTGAGCAGGCAGATAGACCAGCATAACTAAAAGGCTCAAGCGAGTCTAGTTTTCAGTGATTTCTTGCCCTTCCTAGTACTTGATTTGTGGAGATCTTTCTAGGCAAATCCCCACTTGTGATGGGGAAATGTTTGTCATATTACATTGCAATGTTTCTTCAACAAAAGGAATGGTTCCTGAACAGGATGTAGCTCATGTTATGATGAGCAAAGCTCTCTGGGGCATGAACCCGCTGATACTATCATCTCGTTCATGGCCAGTCTGTTGGATGAATGGTCTCTGTGAGCAGCAGGTGCTAATTAGCTGAGCAAGCATTCCATGGCCTACAGCTAGTTTGTGCATTGAAGCTCTCCTCAGATCCTTATAGCCAATTTCCAGATACACCATCATTGCTCTCTTCACATGAAAAAGCCTCATATTTGAGCTACTGTTAGGAAGGAGTGGTGTCACTGTTGCTCTCTTTCCTTACCACACCACTTTTACCAACAAGAGGAAGGGTCAGATTTCATGTTTTGGCTCCTTTCTCTGGACAGTGATGAACCCAGTTGAAACTAGAACTTCTGGGTATATAAGTTAAACTCCCAAGAATCAACCTAAGTTTAATGAGTAGTTTACTCATCTAAAAGAAAGTTGAGATTCCTTCTCTAGATGTGAGGTTATGGAAATGAAATAAGTGCGGTACAATCCCTTAGAGAATAATCATCAGGTGGAAAAGCCTTAAATTCAAATCCAAGATTCTGTCTCTGGTAGAAAAAGCGCCTGTGTGCCCTCAGTCTGTAGGATGACCACTCAGCACTTTGAGTTTTTGTGGTTTAAAACAAAACAAAACAAACAACTGTGCCTTTGGTTAAGCTGGGCCTGGAGAACAAAGGATCCAGAAAAGTGGTAGAGGTCAGGGTGGGACCAGCACTAGTTTAGGGAAAATTCTGGGAGGCCACTGTCGCTTCCCTAGAAAGATCCTTCCTATGTCAGTGTTCTGCTAAGAAACACATGTGGAACAGGGCTTGGCTCTTGGGTCTGAATTTCCTATTGAAGGGCTCTCACTCTGTTGCCTTTTGGATGTTATTGTTCCTTTAGCGCCTCTGGTAAAGGGAATAGTAGAAGGCAAATAAAGGGGATATGGTAAGGAGGAGGAAGAAAGCTACCTGAGCTTTGTGGAAAGGATGTAAAAGTGAGGAGAAAGTATAGTGTTTTGAGCTTTAGTTCCTCAGATTACCTTGTCTCTTCTAGCCTAGAGTTACTAGTAATAACACTCGCTGAGCCCTGGTAAGCACCAAGCACGCTTGGCAGCTTTATTGCATGGCTGCATTGACCTCCAGATATCATTACTTTTAGAAGTAGTGTTTGTTTTGTAAGTAAGGAAGCAGGTCAGGGAAGCAAGTGCTTGTTGGAAAATCACACCACTTGTAAGTGGGAGGAGAGGGCTGGGTGGAAGCTTGGGAGTTGTTTGGTAGCAGAGCCTGTGTTCTCTTGGCCCAGGGCTTCCTAACACCAGCTGCTCTGATGTTTCAGGTGAAGAGACTGTTTTCTGAAGGCTGCGTTGGAGGCTGTGACCGAGCAGAGAGTCCATGTGAACTGATGGGGAGGCTTTCTGAATAACATGGCCTTTTGCCATTAGCCTTGCCATGACCACATTTTTCACCAGCGTCCCTCCCTGGATTCAAGATGCAAAGCAGGAGGAGGAAGTGGGCTGGAAACTAGTTCCCAGGCCTCGGGGCCGGGAGGCAGAGAGTCAAGTGAAGTGCCAATGTGAAATCTCGGGGACACCATTCTCAAATGGGGAGAAGCTAAGGCCTCACAGCCTCCCCCATCCGGAGCAGAGACCATACAGCTGTCCTCAGCTGCACTGTGGCAAGGCTTTTGCCTCCAAGTACAAGCTGTATAGGTAGGTGACACTCCCATTCCTCTTTCAGTCCCCAGGCTCCCAGAACTCACAGCCAGACTCCACTGAGAGTGAATGGTAAAGTTGTCCTGTAAGTATACTATGAACTCTAACCATTTGAAGTCACTCACTGAGTAGTAATAATAGTGGTTAGCTGGATATGGAGGCTCATGCCTGTAATCCTATACAAGGCCGAGGCAGAAGAGTCATGTGAATTTAAAGCTAGCTTGGGTTACAGAGTGAGACTTTGTTTAAAAAACAAAACCAGAAACACCCAGGCCCTAATGAGCTGACTTAGAGGATAGGGGTGCTTGCTGCCAAGCCTGGCAATCTGAGGTGAGTTCCTGACGTCTTCGTAGTCGAAGGAGAGAACTGACTTCTGCAAGTTGCCCTCTGGCCTTAAACACATGTATATACTTTTTTTAAAAAACATCAAGCAAACAAAAATAGTGTCTGTTTTGAAACAGGAGTTCCTTGTGTAGCCCAAGTTAGCCTAGAATTCTAAAAGCTTCTGCCTCATTCCCTCAAATAATGGTTATATTTTTATTGAGACACCAGAATCTGATGAGTATAATATAAAGCTATGAACAAATTAGACTCAACATTTTTCAGTATAGCATTTTCCAGTCCTCTCGGG
Organism: Rattus rattus; assembly: GCF_011064425.1. Lineage (NCBI taxonomy): Eukaryota > Metazoa > Chordata > Mammalia > Rodentia > Muridae > Rattus > Rattus rattus. The sequence goes on along the minus strand of NC_046158.1, from coordinate 132,551,647 downwards.
CAGGTTATCAGAGTCTTAGCCAGAAGTGAGAAAAGGAGATCCTTTGGTCCGGTCTGTCCATTTTAAAGCTGGGGCTCAACTGCCTTAGCCAGGATTGCAGAGTTTGTTGGCCCCACAGTGCTACTTCTGTTGACTCAGCCTGCTAATCAGATGGTTGCTTCTGTCTCTGTAGAGTCCCTGCTGTTCTGTGGGGCAGCTCCTTTCCTGAAATGTGTAAGCCCAAGAAACCTTACTTAGAGTGAAAGAGAATGTGAAAGCCCTTGCTAGGCAGATAGGAGCAGCTTTGCTAGGGAAGGGACCTGACCCCCTGCCTTTCCTGAACCGGAACCCACTGGCCCTGATCATATGAGGTAGACTGCCCCATGCGTCTAGCCATTCATCTCTCTATTGTTTATTAATCTCCTGCTATGTCCCAGGCACAGTGCTCATTGCTAGGGACAGAAGAGTGAGCAAGAAGGATGTGAGTGCTATTGTTTGTTTTTACACACAGTAAAAACTTTTGAGTGTACTTTCTCAATAGTGGAGACAGACAGTAAACATGTAAATAAAATTCGATGACCACAGAAAGAGCCCCAGTTCCTCATCTGGAAAACAGTTGATAGGAAGAAACCAAGATAGGCATCGGGTTATATAGAGGCCAGGATTGCCCTTGGGACAGTTGTGTGGACTTGGGAATGTGTTATTTCTGTATGCTTCTTTGTCTTAGGGGACCCTAGTCAGGGTTAGTGGTGGTCTGGGTACCAGTGGGAAGCTGCCAGAAAATTCCTGGTCCAAGAGGCAAGAGCCCTGATCTTTGTTGAGTTTCTGAACTTATTTGGGCCTTATTTCCTTTACCTGCAAAATGAAGAAAACAAGATGGAGTCCTTTAGCATCACCTTTTACATGGCATCCTGTTGGCATGTCACAGGAGGTTGAAAATTACCTTCATAAACACACATAACACAGGATGATTCTGTGTATAGAAAAGGTCATGGGGTACTAAACAGCTATGATGTACTGTCTCAAGAGGGTCGGTGTTTAAATACCTCTGCCATTAACTGATGGGTAGGACTACCTGATGCTTTCTACCCTTAGCTAGAGAACAAGGTTAACAACATCTCACCCACAGCTTGGCAAGTAGTGGGCCTTAAAGTCTTGGTGAGTTGCTTCTGAATGTATATGGAGCTAGGAAGCCAGTTCCTGGGCTCTGAGCTGCTTGCCAACCAAACAGGAGCTTGTGAACAGTCGGGCAGGCAGCTGAAATCAGACAAATGGGCCTACAGTGAATGATGAGCTGTCCTCACACTAAACACTGCTGTTCCTCTCCATTTCTTATGGATCCTGTAGACATTCAAATGTGTATTCTTTTGGTTCTCAAAGGGGATTGTATTACATGCACTGTTGAACTTCCTTTTTGACTGGGCCTTGTATGTCTTGGGAACTTGTTCCAGATCAGGAAGTTTACATACATTTCGTATTTCACTTTTCCCTTTATTGTATCATTTAAAAAAAAATTAAATGTAAACTTTTGAAGAGGAAGTCGTGCACAAAATGACTCAGAATTCAAAAGGTATTAAAAGGCTATAATGTAAGGTTTCCACCAAGTCCATCAAAGCTGTCCAGTTCTCCCCTACCCCTCAGGTTTCCAGTGATGTCAGGTTCTTATTTGTAAACACTCAAAAGCAAGCATTTTTATGTAGGGAATACCATTTATTGTGTACTATTCCTTTTTCTTTATGTCTCTAAGAAGCTTATTCTTTGAAGGTACATGTAAAGCTCACCTTTTAAATATTGGAGTCATATTACAGACCTAGCAATTATGTAACCATTTCTGTTAGTAAATTTAGATGGTTCATAATTTTTTTGCTACTAAGACCAGTGCTGCCAAGAATAACAGTACACATATGATTTTAAAGGGATATTGGTAGAATATTGTTACTACAGGATTCTGTTGCATTGCTTTATTGAAGATTTCATATGTAGTTTCCCGTTAATAGACATCTGCTGTCTGGTTAGCTCTTTTGAACTCCCCTCTTTGAGCTTTCTCTCCATCTTAACATTCCTATCCACAGGCACATGGCCACCCACTCAGCCCAGAAACCCCACCAGTGCATGTACTGTGACAAGATGTTTCACCGAAAGGACCATCTGCGCAACCACTTGCAGACCCATGACCCCAACAAGGAGGCCCTCCACTGCTCTGAATGTGGTAAGAATTATAATACAAAGCTGGGGTACCGTCGCCACCTGGCCATGCATGCTGCCAGCAGTGGTGATCTCAGCTGCAAGGTGTGCCTGCAGACCTTCGAGAGTACCCAGGCCCTACTGGAGCACCTGAAGGCTCACTCACGCCGGGTAGCAGGAGGTGCTAAGGAGAAGAAGCACCCCTGTGACCACTGTGACCGGCGGTTTTATACTCGGAAGGATGTTCGACGGCACCTAGTGGTGCACACAGGTCGTAAGGACTTCCTGTGTCAGTACTGTGCCCAGAGGTTTGGCCGCAAGGATCATCTGACACGCCATGTCAAGAAGAGCCACTCACAGGAACTGCTCAAGATCAAGACAGAGCCAGTGGACATGTTAGGCTTACTTAGCTGCGGCTCTGCAGTCAGCGTAAAGGAAGAGCTGAGCCCTGTGCTTTGCATGGCCTCTCGGGACGTGATGGGGGCTAAGGCCTTTCCTGGCATGTTGCCCATGGGTATGTATGGTGCCCACATCCCTACCATGCCCAGTGCGGGCATGCCACACTCCCTGGTGCACAACACACTGCCCATGGGTATGAGTTACCCTCTGGAATCTTCTCCTATCTCCTCCTCAGCTCAGCTCCCTCCAAAATACCAGCTTGGATCTACCTCATACTTGCCCGACAAACTGCCCAAAGTGGAGGTGGATAGTTTTCTGGCAGAGCTTCCTGGAAGCCTGTCTCTCTCATCGGCTGAACCTCAGCCCGCCTCACCTCAGCCGGCGGCAGCTGCAGCCCTCCTAGATGAAGCACTGCTCACCAAGAGTCCCGCCAACCTCTCTGAGGCCCTCTGCGCTGCTAACGTGGACTTCTCCCACTTACTGGGCTTTCTTCCGCTCAACCTACCCCCATGTAACCCACCAGGGGCCACAGGAGGCTTGGTCATGGGCTACTCCCAAGCTGAGGCACAGCCTTTGCTCACCACTTTGCAGGCTCAGCCTCAAGATTCCGCTGGAGCTGGGGGACCCCTGAACTTTGGGCCTCTGCACTCCTTGCCTCCTGTCTTCACCTCTGGCCTGAGTACCACCACCCTGCCTCGTTTCCACCAAGCATTCCAGTAGCCCCCATGAAGATCCCCCAACTCAGTTCTTTGCTTCTGCCAGGGAGCCTAAGTACCCACCCCGTCCACTTCCCCCATGAAGGCAGCTGAGCTTTCAGAGCTGGGTTCAAAAAGAGAATTCTAGTATCTATATGGAGCACTTGGTTTGGGGGTTCAGGCTCCAGGATCAGTCTAGAGGGATCCTTGAACCCAGCCCCATGAACAATCTATCATAGGACTTTCAGGTATTTTTACTTTTATTTTTTGATCTGAACTGGGAGCTATATTTAGCCCTCTGCCTCTCCAAAGCGTCAGAACCACCTTCAGTCTGGAGAAGGGGAAGCCTCTTGGAGACAGAGGGTTTCACCTTATATGACCTCAAGAGAAATAGCCTAAGAACCTGCCTTCCGGTCCCAACCTGCAGACACTCCAGCAGTTGACTGTTGAGTCCCTGCTGCGGAAGGTCTCTTGACTATCACCTGCTTCCAGCTACCAGGCAAGAAAGAGGGCCTCTAGTCTCAGCCATCCCACCCCATCTACCAACAGCTCCACTTCAGTCAGTGTTGTTCAGCAACGGTACCGTTTACACAGTCACCTCCGACACACCATTTCACCTCCCTCGCCACACTGTTAGCCTTAGAGTGATTGCAGTGAACACTGTTTACACACCGTGAATCCATTCCCACCAGTCCATTTCAGTTGCCACCAGTCTGAACCACTCGGTACCTGGTGTTAACTGGAGCCCTGTTTACAAGGCGGAGTCGGGTCTTGCTGACTTCTCTTCACTTGAGGTCACATTTTTTCCCCCGTGGGGAAATAAACTGACTTTGGACTGCTTCAGTTTCTGCCATCTTCCATGACTGCTTCTATTCCTGCCTTCCACGGCAGTGCCCACAGGAGATAGGCAAGAAGATTGGAGCAGCTTTCTCACAGGTCTGTAATTGGGTTTTCTCCAAGTACATCATGACACCTTCGTCCTCCTGAACTGGAGAGGGGAAGAAATGAAAGGCATCCCATATGCACCATTTCCTCAGTCCCTAACCCACCCTGGACATCATGAGCTGTTATTTGTCTTGGAAGGAGGGGTTCTGGGCTTTGGGCTGGATAGCAGAGGAGAGGGGTGAGCCCTTCGTTTGTTTCCCTTCTGCTTGTCCTTTTCCAGGACATAATGGAACTGTCGGAAGAAGAGTTTCTAGAAAGTTAGGATTGGGCAGATAGTTGAGTCCTAATCTATCAAATCATTGTTGCCTCTCATACCAAAATGTTCTTACCCAGTGTCCCTTCCCCTTCTCTGCTTTGCAGTACCCATGGACTCTGGGCATGGTACATTGTTGTCTTTGCTCTCCACTCAGCATGGTCCCCTCAGTTGCCCCTAGTATCTAGCAATGTTTCTTGCAAGAAATTACTAGTTCTTCTGCTGACTTGGAGCTTTCTGTCATTGACAGTACAGCCCTTGCCCAGAACCAGCTGAACAATTCCTAATCCATTTCATCTCGGTTCTGTATGGGTTTTTCCCATGCATGGAAGGGAGGCAGCTCAGGGACCACCACTGTGGGACCTTTTGAGACACCTCTCTGATTCAGAAACACACTTCTACCTCTTTACTGTTAACTCCTACAGATGTAGCCAGCAACCTGGGCACTTGTGTTAGTGGTGCCTTTTGCTGGCTTCTCCACTAGGATTTCAGGACAGACTACCTAGGAACTGCCTCAATCTCCCACCAGTTCTTCCCTGCCCCTCCCTTCTGTCTAGATTCACTTCAGTTTATTGTTGGGAACTGTGCAGGTCCAAGACCTGGACTCCTGCTTCAGCCCAGGCCAGTACTCCTTGTTTGAGGTGAAAGCCTTCAGTTTAGCTCCCTGGCCCTTATATGGAAGCAATGTGGAGTGAATGAGCATGTTTTGATTTAAGCAAGGTAGCTTGGAATACCTTTTTAAGACAACTGGATATAAATATGTCTGACAGGATTGGAATCAGACTATGTGATTTGCTTCTAAAGATTAGTTTCAATGAGTCCCAGGGACTAATTAAGGTTTATTTTTAAAAGCGTCTACCTTGGTACGCAACCATCTCCTGCATGCTATGCATGTTGTTGGGACTCGTATTACAGGAAATGGCGTGTGAGAATCCAAGTGGGACTCACTGCTGCCATTCTCCTTGTGTTTGGTCTTCACTAGACCCAGGCCCCTCTCTACCCTTCCTACCACCTCCCTATAGCCTCAGTCTCAGAAGCCAGTAGCCTCAAGCCACAGGACATAGTGTTCTGGGCTGTCTGAGGAGGACCCGTCCTCCTGAGCTTGACCTTCTCTTGGTGCTCATAGGACAGCAGAGCATCGACTGTAGATCTGGTAATGGGGCCTTGTTCCCACCTCTGGTCTTTCCTCCTTGTCTTTTCCTATCTATCCTTCCTGTTTCTCTACATTTCTCAGTCTTCACTCTAAGGACTTTTCCTGTCACTGTGAACTTTGCTGGTTATCTGCCTTCAATTTTTGGACCACAAACCACCCTGCAGCTTCTTAAATCTTTCTCCAACCTACCACCCAAAAGAGCCTTTTTGGCCAGTTTTTTAAAAGATAGGAATAATTTTATCCTGTACTTGGTGCCCAGACTCATTGAAGTACCCCTTATGAGGCCAAGAGAGCCAGAGGGGCATATGCCCAGGACAGGAGCCATGGCATGTGGCATAGACCAATCAGGGACCAGAAAAGAGTGATGTCCCTTTCCTTGCCATGTCCTTGAGCCTGTCAGCAGTGAACTGACTGCAAGGGGACAGCACCTCTTCACCTGCACAGCAGCTTGTCAGAGTTGAGAACTGTCCTGGGGCCAGGGACTAACATGCCCAGGGGTCGGCTCAGAGGATCCTAGCACCATCTTGAACAGGTGGGAGGCAGGGCAGGGTGCACCAGCGTGTCTTTCCCCGACTTCACATGTTGTTTTGTTAATGCAAATCCGGGAAGCAGGTGTGATTGCTTTTTGCTCATAGATATTGTCCTAAGTTGAAATCCCCTAAACCTCCCTTAGTAGCCTTTAAGTTTCCCCTTCCCTTTTTGGTAGCTGTTTTCTCTACCCCTTCTCCATGATAAAAAAAAAAAAAAACAAAAAAGAAAAAAAAAAAAAAAAAAAAAAAAAAAACAGGTTGTATTATACAGGATCAATATTTTGCTTTTTAACAAGGATATTTATGTAATAAGAAACTTTGCCTTAGGCAGGTGTTGGCCAGAAAAGTCCAGATTTCTCTGTGACCTCACCCTGGCCTCTCCTGGAGCTCTGAACCTGCTGTGGAAGGAAGTGGCTGCAACCACTGGAGAGTGGGGTCTGTGGTGTGGAAAGGGTGTTCACTGTGTGACCCTGGACTGTGTGGAGCTGTTCCTGTCACCTCGCTTCAGATGTTAACTTGGCGTCCTCCACCAGTTCTCCCATGCATGTCTGGCACTAGAATTCCTGAACACTACTTCACACCCTCCCTCACTCCCAGTTTGTTGAAGCTCTAGAGCCACTCCTGAATGCCAGATTATTTAAAGAAAGAAAAATACAAGACAAAAACCTTCTAGCACTTTGTAAACACAGTAAATAACCTCTTGGAGTATTTTTGGCTTTATATAAAACAAGGTTTTTAATTGTAAAATATAAGCCATTAGAAAATGCACAGGGCGTATCTTTGTTAAAGTAGATTTTTCAATGTTTTACAGAATTAATTTTCAAAAAAAAGTTTTTATAATGAAGTTGTTTATTAAAAACTTCTGAATGATGTGCTTTGCAGTTTTGAGTCTGTTTATTTGGGAAGGGTTGGGTTGAGCCAGAAAATTGTGAAGAATGGGAATCTTAAGCATCCGAAGTGTTCCGGTGAAGGTGGGGAAGGCAGAGGATCCTAACTGAATGTCTTTGAGGTAAGTGGCTTCGTTATGCCAATTAATATTGGATGTGAGTGAGGGTAAGGAAACCCAGATCAAACAAGCTTTAAACACTGGAGTGTATGTAGCTGAAAATGGCAGAGGTCGTTCAGTCCACACTTGTTTTGATGCGGAGGCTCGAATGTGCTGAGTCTCAGCGTTTCCAGTTTCTTTGCCCTCTTGTCCAGTCGTGACTGTTCTCAGCCCTACAAAGGCTCTCCCTTAGTGTCTCGGGGTGGGTGGTGATTCTAGATGTCTTCTTCATGCTGTTCTGACAGGAAGAGACCTTTGTCAGGCTCCCCAAGCTGCTCAGGTTTTGATAGCCAGGACCCAGCTTTACAAATCTGCTCAGACACAGAGTGCTTCTGGGCTGATGTACGCTTGCCTGACACTATTGCTTTGCCTGTCTCTGAACAAATTGTCATCAACCCAGGCCCCACCCTCTGCACTGAGATTTTCCCATCTAGGAGATTGGAGCGGATGTCAAAGCCAAGTGGTTACTTAGGAGTCTAGCCCTAGAGACTATGTGCAGGTGTTTGGTGTACAAAGGCAGAGGGCTGATCTTTGATCTCAGCCTCCCCTTGACGAGTGTTCACTGACCACCGCAGTGGGTCAGAACCCCAGCTAAGGTTTTCTACTTCATCCTCTAGATGGTGTGTGTCCTAGGAGAGGTCTAGGGGGTTCAGATGAGGGAGCTGTGGTGTCTTTTGGTGAGAAAGAGGCAGAAGGCTTTGTGGAGGAACATTTAGGCAGAGAGAGGCATTCCAGTACTGACCTACACAAGTTGGGGGGCTGAGGCCGCAGGAACGCAGCCACACTTGGATTGTAGAGTGCAGGGACAGTTCCATCCATGCTAGGCCATCCCTCACACAGGCCCTGACCAGAGTACCTTTTTTTTTTTAAGTGTCCGGGGCCTAGTTTGCTTTGTTAAAATAGTGGCCAAAACCAGCTTGGGAAGGAGAGGGTTTCTTTCATCCTACAGGTTACAATTTATCACTGAGGACTGGGTCCTGGAAATGGTAAGGGAATGAGAATGAGGAAAGGACAGATAACGGGTGTGAAAATCTGGGATTAGGGTGGCGTTCCCTCTGCTGAAGCCAAGCCAACTGCAGCAATTGGAACCGCCATACATTTTATTGTGTACAGCACGAGAGGGAAGGGCAAGGTAGTGTTGGTAGGAGGTCTCTCTGGACAAGCAGTCTCAAGTAGAAAACTAAATACCTGGGAGGTACAAGCTGCAATTAATACTTTCTGCACACTTACCCGAATTCCTACACAGGACCAGAGGGAGGTTGAGCAGTTCCTATAGGTTTGAGGCATCGATCCTTACCAGTAATAAACATTCCATCAAGGCCTCCTCTGCTCCTCACAGCGTTTGGATACCTTTCCTTACACAGCCCAGGCCCCCCTGACCAGGGATGGTACTACCCACAATGGGTCCTGTGCCACCCCATATCAATTAGCAATCATGAAAGCGCCCCGTAGTTGCCCACGGGCCAATATGATGGAGACAATTCCTCAATTGGGTTCTTTTTTTTTTCCCTAGGTGTGTCAAGTTGATGAGCAGTGTGGCCCCGAACTCGAAAAGATATATGTCATCACCTCACCCTACCTCCATCCCCCTCTCTCTTTTTTTTTTTTTTTTTTTTTGGTTCTTTTTTTTTTTTCGGAGCTGGGGACCCAACCCAGGGCCTTGGCGCTTCCCTAGGCAAGCGCTCTACCACTGAGCTAAATCCCCAGCCCCATCCCCTTCTCTTGAGTGCCATGTCACCTTGTTTGGGAACTTTTTTGTTTAGGTTGAGTCAGGACCTCCCTTCGTATGTAGCAGTTTGGGTTTTTTTGAGATTTCATTTCTCTGTAGCCTTGGCTGTCTTGGAACTCAGCGGTCTCTGCCCCGGCATGCTGGGATTCTTTAATCCCACCAGCCAACATGTATGTAGCCTTTAACATCCCTATTTATGAGATGGCTGGCGCTGACCCTTGCTTGAGTCTGGCCATGTGAAGCAAGGTCCCCCAGGTTTCAATCGGCACTAGTCCAGGAGACTGCTGCTCCTGTAGGACCCAGGTTGTTGACCAGCAATTTTAGATCTTTCTTGGCCTCCGATCCTTCTAGTGGCTTTCCAGCAGCTTCGTTGCCTGACAGTTAGGCTTATCTTTAGTTTCCAGTTTGAATCTGGTAAGCCCCTCTGCCTGTGCCAAAATAATACATCCTGTGCAAGACTGCAAGTGTCCCATCTGCCAGCCCTAAAGCTGCAAAGAGCCAGGAAAGGAAAACAGTCTTTTCTGTTGTGCTGGCTGTGATGCAAGGTTACGACCATGTCTGCTAATTGAGCCTGACTCCTAATGCCTGCCCTTTTCCTGGTCTATACCAGCCCCTGTGTTTTTTCATCACCTGCTCTAATAACCTGGAACCAGTTCTGTTTGACACGGGTGGTCTCATCTTACCCGTCCCCTGCAGTGGAGGGACCCTAACAAGTCACATCCGGCAGGGGGGTGCAAGGGGCGGAGCTCGCCCCAGAGAGGAGACCCTGCGGCAAGCTCGCAGCTCACTACTGCGACATACCACAATCCTGAGGGTGATCTCCTGGCTGCTCGAGCCAGAGACTCAGCAGGTGATGGCGGGCGAGGGGATCGGGGCTCTGGAGCTGGCCATGTGCTTGCCACCCATACAAGAGCGAGATGCACTCCTGGCCCGGAACAGTGTCCCTGGAGCTGGGACGCTTAGGCCCTGCGACCCCGCAGCCAGCCCGGGAACCGCACCGCTTTCCCCAGAAAACACTGGAGAGAACCCCGCCTCCAGCGTTCTGAAGCTGGGTGGCTGCGAGAAGGGCTCTGGTACTGGGGTGGGGACCAAAGGGAAGGCTGAGGAAGTGACGACTAAGGAAGACTGCGTAGCCGCGGAGGAGCCTGCACAGGTGGGGGAGAAGCTGGAGTGGGTCGCGGAGGCCCAGGCGAGCCTGAGGCCTCTGGACCTAGGGGCTCTCATCGTGGACCCTCTAGAGGCCATCCAGTGGGAGTTCGAGGTCATGAGTGCCCAGTCTGACGGGGCCCACCTCCAGCTGGTGCGCAGGTTTGAGAGGATGCGTCGGTTGCACCTGGCCCGTAGGAGCTTCATCATCCAAAACATTCCTGGCTTTTGGGTCACTGCCTTCCTGAACCACCCACAGCTATCAGCTATGATCAGCCCTAGGGACGAAGACATGCTTGGCTACCTGATGAATTTGGAGGTGAGGGAGCTCAGGCACACCAGAACAGGTTGCAAGTTCAAGTTCCTATTTGGGAGCAACCCTTACTTCCGAAACGAGGTGATAGTGAAGGAATATGAGTGCAGATCCTCAGGCCGCGTGGTAGCCATTGCTACTCGAATCCGCTGGCACCGAGGCCAAGAACCTCCGGCCTTAGTACATAGGAACCGGGACACCATGCGAAGCTTCTTCAGCTGGTTTTCTCAGCATAGCCTCCTAGAAGCTGACAGGGTGGCCCAGATCCTTAAAGATGACCTGTGGCCCAACCCTTTGCAATACTACTTGCTGGGGCAAAGGCCCTACAGAGCTAGACCAAACCTTGCAAGGTGTCCAGCAGAGGCTCCGCCAAGGCCCTATGGGTTCCAGTCTGGCTAAGTCCTGCTCAGAAACTTGGTGCTTACACAGGACTCCTGCTCTCTGCCTGTCAACCTACCTATGTCTAGGCCAGTGCTCTGCTGTCTGCTTTCTCTTCTGTGAATTCTGACTCCTCAGCATGTTTGGTGGACTCGGGGCTAAGGCTGTAACCTTCATGCTGGTCTGTGTCAACATCATGTGATTCTCATGCTCCACTGTACTTATAGCAGGCATCCAATGCTGTGGATCTGTCCTGTCACCATGGGCGTGGCCTGGACCTGCAAGTAAAACATGGCCTTTCATTCACTGGACACCATTATCCACAGGGCTTCACCAGGACCAGTTCCAGTTAGAGGCCTAGCACGTCAAAGCTAGGCCTCAAATATGCTGCACTTGAGAAGGGCTGACTGTCCCAAACCAAGGTGTGTCATTTGGTCCTGGTGGTCAGTCAGACTTGGATATCCCATGGCTCCAGAACCACAGACAGAGCAGCTCCTACCAACTGGATTATTGAGTGTCTGCAATGTGGACAGCCAGACGATCAGATATGGGTGAGGTGTAGGGCCTGAAGCAGTGGGTAGTACACTATTCCTGATCATACTGCTCTTCTCGTCCTGTGGTGTACCTTACCCACACCTGGCCATTGCCTTTTTGAGGAGTTTTACCTTGTCTGCCAGCATCCCTGTTGCCTGCTTTCAGGTCTGTAAGGGTCACCTGCCAGTGTAGTGAGCGCTCCTAATACCAGAGATTATATGAGAGGCTAGCTTCAAGGGAAGGAGCAAGGTTGGGAGTGCTTTAGGAAGCCTCATTCTAGGGCTGGAGAGATGGCTTAGTGGTTAGAAGCACTGACTGCTCTTCCAGAGGTCCTGAGTTCAATTCCCAGCAACCACATGGTGGCTCACAACCATCTGTAATGGGATCTGATGCCCTCTTTTGGTGTGTCTGAAGACAGCAACATTGTACTCTTATGTAAAATAAGTTAATCTAATTAAGATTAATTAATTAAATAAATTAACCTACACAGAACCCAGACTTCTTGTTAGCTTCTCCTACACCTATCTGCTTTTAAGCTGCCAGGTTTGTGGGGCCTGGAGAAGGGCGGCTTCTGGCCATGGGGCCTGTTTCCACTGGCATGGCTCTCACACGGACAACAAATAACTGGAGATTGCTATTTTTATTCAAACAGCCATGGAGACCCTTTCTTGAATGGACCTGTCTCCAGTGCGGGAGACTGAACTATGAACTGCCAGTACTCTCTGTCCCCTCGCTCTGATTTCTCTAGCAAGGCTTAGAATATCCAGAGTGTACAGGGTAGGGCCAGGGCAGGGACAGTTAACCACTTCATTTTACACTCTGTTCTTTTAAAGAAACTCTAGTCTCCTCTCCTCCTCTGCCCCCCTACCCCTTATGGGTTCCTGTAGATAAGACGGCCCAACCGCCCTGCCCCTCCGAGTCCCCTCCGAGTCCCCTCCAGGTTGTCAATCTCATGAAAGGCCTGGCTTTCTGCTCCCTAGGACATGGAGGCACAAATGGCGGAAGTGGAGAAGCCTCCGTCTTTGCCAGTTCCATTTCTTCTGATTCACCAATATATTCTGTAAATTAGAAGACAAACACAATATTGCCACGTCTTGGCTCTTTTCTGGTCCAGTAATGAGAGTGGATGGGCAGGAAGTTGGTGTGTTTTCCATTTCGTGCTTGTTGAGTAAGACCCATGCATCATGCATCTCTCCTTTTACTGAAACACTGAGCTGAGCGCGCAGGCCGGCTTGTGCTCAGCTGACGACATTGATAAGGCGGCTTCGCACCTTACAACAGCTCTGTCCCCCCTGGACATCTGTGACTAGTTACTGTGGTTATTAAGCTGTGGTCTGGCACTATAATTTTATCTTAAGTACAGAGTTTGAATCCTGTGATTTGGCAGGCATTAAGGCGGGGCATCGTTACTGTGAGAGTGACCCCCAGAGGGGCCCTGACACGGTGGTCTTGGTGCTGCTGGGCCTCCTGAGCCGTATGACACCTGACCTGTTTCCAAATGGAGAAATGCTCCCGGGTGGCCTTGTGCAGTCAGAAGAGGGTTTATCTCCTACATTTATGATAAAGAAGAAAATGCCTTCTGATCTGGCAGAAAAATAATTTAGGTCCTATTATTTCCTCTTCCAAAAGCCTGTTCACTGAACAGGCAAGCAAAGGAACCTCCCAACTCTTATCACAAGTACCCAAGCCCTGCCTTTGCTGGTCCTCTTGACCTCCCCACACCTTCTCTCAGCTCAGTGGTTCCTTCCCCTCCCCTGACACACACACACACACACACACACACACACACACACACACACACACACACACACTCTGCCCTTTGTCATCCTGAGATGCATCAGACAGGTTCCAGCTTCTGGAGTTTTGCACTTGCTTTTCCTCCTCTTTCTGGAATTTTCTTTCAGATACAAGTCTGGGTCCTTCCGTTTAGTCAAGTCTTAACTATGAATTTTTTTGAAAGCCTTCCCTGCCCCAACCTCGGGAATTTTCTCTTTATAACACTTAAGTCTGCAATGATGTCCTCCTGTCTTCTTTCTTCCCTGGCTCCCCATGACTCAGGAGAACAGGGACCCATGCACCTACTGTTTTGCTCCCATGGTTCACTGCTCAACATCTCCCAATTATCAGCATGGAGGAGTGACCTCATCCGAGGGGGCTGGAGCGCTGCGTGAGGTTCTGACAAGATAAAGAACGGGGCATGGTTCTTGCCCAAAGGACTGCAGTTGGGTGGAGAGGGGTGGGGCGATGAGGGGTGACTATACAATTTGTCACATATGCAAGTGAAAAGTCAATCCTAGAAATCACCAGGACAAGAGTCCACCCCGCCCCCGATGCTCACTTCAGAAAGAGGCCATAATTCTGTCCGGCATGGCTAGCAGCTCACCCGGCTGGTGCTGACAGGAAATGGAAGACATCTCTGGTACAGAATTCTGAGGATGGCCTGTTTGAGTTTTCGAGACAGTGTCTCATTATGTAGCCGTGGCTTGTGCCTGGGACTGGTTAATATTGACCAGGCTGGCCTCAAACTCACAGAGATCTGCCTGCCTCTGCCTCCCAAGTGCTGAGATTATAGATAGGTGTGCCCCACCATGGCTGGCCTCGAGATGACCTTTGAGTTGGCAAAAGTTTAACAAGCAGTGTCTGGCAGGGGGCTGTAGCTCAATGAGAGTAATTAGTAATCTAGCTTGTGTGAGGCCCTGGTTCCACCCCGGCGATGCAAATAAATAAAAAGAAAACGTGAGTCTGGGGAAGGGAGTTTCTGGCAGGGCGAACTGCAAATACAGACATGGACGTATGAAAATGCAGTGTGTTGTCCGCCTGCTGGAGATGCACGGGGCTGGGTGGGTAAGTCGAGAATAGCTGGGCTGCCAGACCAAAGTGTTATTCTGAGCATGGCAAGCAGAAGTGTCAGATACGGCTCACAGGAAAGACTGACAGGGCAGCCAGCAAGGAGAGGACAGTGCTACTCCAGATCCCCAGTATCTTGGCCATATCCAGCACTGCAGTCTGTAGCTCTTCCCAGAAGCCTCCAGGATTCCCACAGCCATTCTCCTACCTCCCAAGTACACATGAACTTTGGCACCAGCGTCTGGCTTTGCCTCTACCATCTGGTCTTCCCCCTAACCCACTCTGGTTTTTGAAAACAGGGTTTCTTTACATAACCCTGGTTATCCTAGAACTTTCTCTGTAGACCAAGCTGGCCTTGAACTCAAGGGCTCTGTCTGCTTCTGCCTAGGAGCAAAGGCATGCGCTGCCACCGCCTGGCTGGGTTGCTCTCTGTAGGGGAATCAGTGTAAAGCATTGTGGGACCAGCCCCCGACAGGATTTTCCTAGTTGGGCTACTCTGGCTCCTGCCTCAGTTTGGGTGGAACAGCATTGTGCCCTCGGCTCCTGGTGGTGGCACTTACATGAAACAGTGCTTTACCTCTTGCCCAGTCCGTGTTGGAGGTCTCTACCGGCCCAGCATGCGCCCTGCCTTGTGCAGCTCAGCCTTGCCCACAGAAGGAACTAGTGCTCCTGGAATGTCTGCTTACCACACATCTTAATACCCTCTCTGTTCAGGTCCCTTCCTCAGCTCAATAGCCACCTGCCCTTGGAGAATACCTACTGTGTGTTGGGAGTTTACATGGCTACAGCAGCTACAATGGTTCTCTAAGCCCATGTCCTTAAGAACTGACCTTGACTCTCCCTCCTTCTGGTAGCCTTCCAGCCATGCCAGTCTTAAACCTGGGGTTTGAGTCCTGCTTCCTGTTCCCTCTGCTTGGAACCTTCTCCAGACATGAGCGCATTTGAAAAAGCATTTCACGTCTTCAGTGAAACCTTTCTGGAAGTTACCATATAACATTCCCTTTCTCCTGGCCTCTTGGAAGCTTACGCTGCCTCTGCTGCATATAACTTTCGTTTGTTGGCTTGCTAGTCTGTGGTTGTTGGTTGGTTGTTTTTAGTTTTTTGAGACAGGGTTTCTCTGTGTAGCCTTGGCTGTCCTGGATGGAACTTCCTTGGTAGACTCAAAGTCAAAAAGGTCACCTGCCTTGGCCTCCTGAGCGCGGGGATTTAAAGGTGTGCACCACCACCTCCAGGCTTCAACAGCACATGGCTAAACAGCTGCTCCCTGGGCTCTGGGGACTTCTCCACTAGCCTCTCCTCATCTGGAATCAGGCTTGGTAATGCTGGGAACTCAGGCATTCTACATAGATGGACCTCCAGATGGGCCTAGGGCAAACCGGTCACCTTGGCCAGGGGGCTTAGACAAAGACATGGAGTCACAGAAAGCACTTCAGGGCTTGAATCTCTTCAGGGATAGGAACTCCCCAGGCAGCCTAGGAAGTGGAGTGATAAAGGCCCACTCCCAACCCCTCCAGGAGAGATGGCTGAGATGTGAAGGAGGCCGGAGTGAGCAGGGGCTTCTGCTCACTGGAGCTCGCCCCAGCATAGCCGTGAGCCTGGGTTTTATCGCCTCATCACAGTTATCTGCCCTGTACTTTTGGCCTAGAAATAAAACTTGGGACAAGTTACTTTCAATCTGAGAAAATTCTGCGCCTAAACTATGGCAATTGCTCATAATCAGCAACTGCCTTGATTATAGCTCAGGGGACTTTGATATTTTCCTTCAGGGACACTATTTCAGCACAAAAAATTCAAGGAAGTGCCAGGTAAGCTTGCCCCTTGCTCCACAGCAAACTATTGATTGCAGCCTGGATCTGAATTCCCCACCTGTGGCCCCAGCAGAGCTGACTCAGGTGTGGGGTGATGGTGCAGAAGCATGGGGGAATGGTGGGGAGCCGCGGGGTGCTACTGGGAAGCTGTGGGTGGGGTATAGGAGGGAGCCTTGGGAGGTGGTGGTGAGCTGTGGTTAAATGGGCTCCAGCTGGGAGGCCATTCCTGTCACACCATTCCCTACTAAGTGACCTTGGATGTCTTTTTGTAGCCCTCAGTCAATTTCCTGCCCCAAGGGAGAAACTTGGAATTCTTTACAGGGAGACAGAGTCCTTTTAGAGTAGCAGTCCTCAACCTGTGGGGTCAACCCCTGGGGTCACCTGAGATCATTAGAAAATACAGATATTTACGCTGTGATTCCTAACAGTAGCAAAGTCACAGTCATGAAGTAGCAATGTAAATAACTTTATGGTTGGGGGTCGCCATAGCATGAAGAACCGTATTAAAGGGTCACAAGCATTAGGGAGGTCCTAATGCTTTAGGGAGGTCCCTTCCCCATATGCACCTCCAGCCTTTCCAAGAGACAGATTCAGTGAGCACGCTTCTGGAGGCAGACAACAGGTCTAACTGACACACACAGACTGCTCAGGTGAGACAAGCTTAGACTGTTTGGTTTATTAGCTCACTGATGTCTTCAAGGACTGGGACCTTGTCCTGTCTGCCATCCCTCATGCTGGTTTCGATCTCCGATCAGAGCCTAGGTCACACTGGGACACGCTGGCAACTCTCCTCATTGTGCTCCACAGGGAGACAGCCCTTTCCAGAGCCACTGTGCTTTCCCGTGACTTACTGGCTAGAACTGGGTCCCATTCTGGATTTTGTTACTGACAGAGGGCAGAGGGGAGAGGGGAGAGGGCAGAGGGGGGGGGAGGGGAGGGGGAGAGGGGACAGGGAGAGGGCACAGAGGGGCACAGGGGGAGGAGAGGGAGGGGGGGGAGGGGCACAGGGGAGAGGGCACGGGGGGAGAGGGCAGAGGGCAGAGGGGAGAGGGGAGGGAGAGGGGAGGAGGGAGGGAGGGCACAGGGGAGAGGGCACAGGGGAGAGGGCACAGGGGAAAGGGGGGAGGGAGTGGGCACATCAAGTTGTTCAAAGCATGCATGGGGGCTATTTGCAGTGGCTACAATCTAGTCCTTCCTGGGAGCCTTGAGAGAGCACATGTAACTGGCTCCTAGAATACTCCTTTAGTCAAGTCACTAGTCACTACCAAACTAAGGA
The DNA here is from genome assembly GCF_011064425.1 of Rattus rattus. NCBI lineage: Eukaryota > Metazoa > Chordata > Mammalia > Rodentia > Muridae > Rattus > Rattus rattus. The sequence goes on along the minus strand of NC_046158.1, from coordinate 132,534,433 downwards.
GGCAGGTAGAGCACTTTAAAAAAAAAAAAATGTGGGGCTGGAGAGATGGCTCAGTGGTTAAGAGCACTGACTGCTCTTCCAGAGGTCTTGAGTTCAATTCCCAGCAACCACATGGTGGCTCACAACCATCTGTAATGGGATCCGACGCCCTCTTCTGGTGTGTCTGAAGACGGCAATGGTGTACTCACATACATAAACTAAACACATCTTTAAAAAAGGGTGTGTGCCACCGCCATCTGGCTACACTCCAGTTAAAAAAGAGAGATTTTAAATGTGTGAGTGTCTTGCTTATGTGCACCATGTGCATTCTTGGTGCACACAGAGATCGAAAGGGGGGTTGGTTCCCTGGAATAAGAGTCGCAGAGAGTTGTGAGCCACCATGCGGGTGCTGGGAACAGACCCCAGGGCCCTCGGCAAGAGCAGCTAGGAAGAAAGAACTGGTTGTCTGCTGTGTAAGGGACTCTCAGTTCACCACACAGTCCTGAGTCCCTGTGCTCTTCCGCAGAAAAGGCAACTTTAGTCAAGACAGAAACAGGTTATTGGGCTACCTGAAGCTACTAGGAAAGAACAAAATAGGAGCTGGCTCAGTGGTGCAGTGGGCAGCCAACCGCACTTCCCACCAAGCCTTATTGACCTGAGTTCAACCCACAGAATCCACATCCGGGTGGAAGTAAAGTACTGACTCTTGCAAATTATTCCCCGACTTCCACATGAATACCATAGACACCTGTGTGCCTGCTCGAGCACACCTGCACACACACACACACACACACACACACACACACACACACACCAGGCTTGGTAAGGCAGGAAGATCAAGAGTTCAAGGTTATCCCCAACTACAAACGACCTTGGAGGTAACCTAGGCTACATAAAACCCTGAAACAAAAAGTGAAAACATAACCACAATTTTTGACATCTTCTCCAATCATCAAGCCTACAGTTGCAGTCAGAGATTCCAGAACATTCAATCTGAACAGTACCAGTGCGGCCTGACCTAATGGCTGTCAGGACCTCTTTACCCAAGAACATAGAAGACCCCTCATCCCAGCATTCATGAACTTTTACCAAGACATGTGTGGCCAGAGAATAAGTCTCCATAAAGTCCAAAGGTTTGAGCCATGTGCAGCTTTGACCCACAACAGAATTAAACGACAAATCAGCAGCAAATGGGGGCTAGAGAGGCTCGAAAGTGAAGATCACTTACTGCTCTTGCAGAGGACCTGGGTTTGATTCCCAGATCCACACGGTGGCTCACAATAGCTATAACTTCAGCTCTAGGAGACGTGATGGCCTGCCCTAGCCTCTGCAGATGTACATAGATCATGTAGGCAGAATACTCCCTCAAATAACATGTAAACATTTAAAAAAAATCAGCAACAAAAAGATGCCCCAAAATGATTGTTCACAGGGAGACGCGACATGGCTGAGATAGCAATTCTTTCGGGAATGACCTGAATTTAAGACAAACTGAAGTACCAGCTTTTTGTAGAAAAGGACAGTTTAAAAATCCATACGGATGAGCTGGAGAGATGGCTCAGCGGTTGAGAGCACTGACTGCTCTTCCAGAGGACCTGAGTTCAGTTCCCAGCAACCACATGGTGGCTCACAACCATCTGTAATGGGATCTGATGCCCTCTTCTGGTGTGTCTGAAGACAGCTACAGTGTACTCATATACAATAAATAAATAAATAAATAAATAAATAAATAAATAAATCTAACAAAAAATTCATAGCAATATGCAAAAGTCAATTTTTAAGGGTTACTTAAAAAGCAGGACATAGGGCGTCTTACCTGGCATGGGCAGAGCACAAGGTGGGGTCCCAGAGACTGCTCAGTGGGGGAACGGCTGTGTAAGTCTGACAACCCAGGTCCAACTGCAGAATCCATGTTAGAAAGCAAGAAAAGCCAGGCAGTGACGGCATGCACCTTTAATCCCGGCACTGGGGAGGCAGAGGCAGGTGGATCTCTGAGTTTGAGTCCAGCTTGGTCTACAGAGCGCGTGTCAGGACCGCCGGGGCTACACAGAGAAACCCTGTCTCAAAAACCCAACCAACCGGGGTTGGGGATTTAGCTCAGTGGTAGGCGTGCCCAGCAAACGCAAGGCCCTGTTGGTCCCAGCTCTGAAAAAAAAAAAAAAAAAAAAGAAAAGAAAGAAAAAAAAACCAAAAAAAAACCCCCCAACCAACCAACCAAATTAAACCCAGCTAACAACAAAAACCAAAGCAAGATTTGTGGCACACACCTGTAATCCTGCCCCGAAGGTCAGTAGCAGGGTGAGGCAGGGGAATCACATGGGAGCTTTAAGGACTGGCTAGTCTGGAATATGCAGCGCAGGCACTGAAAACGAGAGACCCTGCCTCAACAGGGCAGGAGGCTAGGACGACTCCGGAAAGCTGTTTGAGTTCCACATGTGTCATGGTGGTTTTCTTTCTTTTTTTTCCTCCTTCCATCCCCTGCCCCTTTGTAAATACATATATTTTAACAACTCCAATGGCAGTGCAGGAGTCTTAGTGGCCTCAGAGGCAGTGGGCATGGGGGGGCTCTCCAGTGTCTCTGTTGGCTGTGGTCTGTGGCGCCATATTGAGCAGTGGGGAAGCTGACTCGGCATTCAGTGCGTGAGCTGTCCCTAGCTAACCATCACCCTGCACACAGTGCCTGGCACCTCCAAGATTGGGCTCAACAGTCCAATCCGGCACTGGTGTGCACAAGGTGGGAACCGCCGTCTACAGGATGGTGTCAATCTAACAGGAAGGGAAGGTTTGAAAAGCCTTCCCATTGAAGAATGCCCTAGAGGCCCGTGATGGTTTTGATTGTCAATGTGATAGGATCGAGTCTCAGCATGAGACAAGCTTCCAGATACGTGTGTGAGGGATTATCTAGATTTAGGTTAGCCTCTGGGCATGTCTGTGAGGGATTATCTAGATTAGGTTAATTGAAGCTGGAAGACCCACCTAATTGTGGGCCGCACTGTTTCATGGACTGTGTGGTCCTGCAGCAAACTAAAAAGGAGAAAGGAAGTACTAGAGAAAGTGAGTACTAGTACTCAGACCGCTCCGCTTCGCGACTATGGATGTCATGTGACCAGCCACCTCACGCTCCTGCTATGACTTGGTCCTGATTGAATGTGTCTCCTCCGACTGTAATGCAGAATAAACCCTTCCTCCCTTAAACTGCTCTGTCATAGCAACAGGAAGAGTAAGTAGACTAGGCCTTAACAGACCACTTCCTGGCTTCCCTCTGCTCAAGCTGCACTCGGCGACACGGAGGACACGATGCACATGATGCACACGAGCCACAAACACAGCAACGCGGCCGTGTGTACTGTACTAACTGAACACAGGAGGCAGATGGGTGACTTCAGCAAGGCCGAGGTGGTTAACCCCATGCCAGCAGAACAGCATTAGTCTCATGGCTACCAAACAGGTGCACTGCACGGGTCTGCCTAGTAAAACAGGAAACACTGCCTGCGAAACCAGAGGTCTTCCAGGAGAGCAGAAGAGTCATTGAGCAACAATCAGCAACTTGGTTAGACACCCAGGGACTGGAAACTTCACATATAAACCTTGTAGGCTCTTTGGAAGACTCCCGTGTCTCTACTGCCAAAGCGCAGCGCTGCTGTTCCTCACGACACCCTCAGAAGTCCTAGCTGTATTTCTGCCATTTTCCTTCATATTCTTCCTGGAGCCAATGGCCAACTCTCTGGCCCAGCCGGTGAGGTTTGATGCGCATCGGGGCTTTGCGGTGGATGCCGTGCACTCAACACTCTAGTCAGTAGGGCTGGATCCTTGGCCTGGAGTCAGAGGCTTGGTTCTGGAAATGATTATCCTGCTGTTGAATCATTAGTGTAGGTGTCCAGTGCCAGCACTGTAGTCACCACATCTTGGTAAAGTTCTGTGTAACTTTAAAGCAACTACAGAACATGTTAAAAGAACAGCATTTGCTGAGGCATGTGCAGAGGCCAAAGGACGATGTCAGCTCTGTCACTCTCAGCTGTACTCCCTTGGGGAAGGGTCTGGAGCCAGACTGTCAGCCAGCAATCCTGTCTCTACTTCCTACAGCACAGGCTGCAGTTCCTCCCGTGTGCGCTGGGGTTTCTGAAACCAGCCCCTCAGGCTTGTACACTAAGCACTTATTCACTGAGCCATGGTCCCAGCCCCAGAAAGTCTTTCCCTGTCAGACTTAACATGGAACAAGATGGAGTCTCCTCCGTTCAGCTGAGGAAACCCAGTGTTGGGTTCACTGAGGGAAGCACTTTTCTCGATTTGCCAATGTAGAACAGGGGCATCTGGGATGAGACTGACTGTGGAGTTAGTGTTGCAGCTGCCTGGGTTCCTAGCCTGCTCTTGTCTTTTGGACTTGTGAATGTGAAATTTGTATATGTGTGTTTTTACAAAGTGAAAAAAAAAAGCTGTAACAAAGTACAGTGCTAGCATAAAAACAAACAGAGCTGCAAAACAGGACAGAAATCCAGAAAGAAGCCCACTCAGGGAGAAACAACTGACTTCTGTTAACGGCTCAAAGGCAAAGAACAACAAATGGTAACAGGCCAACTACGCGGACATCAGGTGTAAACCTCGGGGCTCAGAGTGCAGTAGGTCTGGATGTGGCTTCCAATGTCTGTGCTAATAGATCTGAATGGCAGCCTGAGGCTGCTATGGCATTTTTTTAAAAATATTTTATTTATTTATTATATATGAGTACATTGTAGCTGTCTTCAGACACACCAGAAGAGGGCATCAGATTTCATTACAGATGGTTGTGAGCCACCATGTGGTTGCTGGGATTTGAACTCAGGACCTCGGGAAGAACAGTCAATGCTCTTAACCTCTGAGCCATCTCTCCAGCCCTGCTACGGCATTCTTAAGCACTGTGGAGACTGGATTCTCCTGCCTGGGCACACAGACCCCTGTCCTGCTGGACCAGGCTGGGCCTGGGCCAGGGCCTGAGGATGAGCCTGCTGTGCTGCTGGCTGCCGTACAGTGTTGAGAAAGATGAAGCTAAGTCATGGCAGGAGAGTGTTTCGGGTTACTCTGGCAAGGGCCAGTAATCAAGGTGGGATGTGGTGCTCACAGAATGGGTTTAGTTTGTTCCCTCTACAAGCTGGCCTGGACTCAGAGGCACGCCTGCTCACAGACCGAGGTGTGGCTGAAGTCTGAGTCTGAGGGGAGCGTTCACAGAGGGTGCTGGAGCCCTGCCGAGGGAGCCTTCTGTGCTCTGTGAGTGGACCCTTGAGAAGGGGCAGGCCCTCTGGTGCTCCTTCTCCTGTCTTCATGGATCTGCACCAGACTGTTAACTTGTGGGGAGAAGTTGACTTATTTAAAAACTACAAAAAGCGGGGTTGGGGATTTAGCTCAGCGGTAGAGCGCTTGCCCTATGGCCCAAGGCCCTGAGGTTCGGTCCTAGCTCCAAAAAAAAAAAAAAAAAAAAAAAAAAAAGAAAAAAGAAAAAAGAAAAAAAAAACCAGAAAAAAAAAAAAAAATTACAAAAAGCAAGGAGTTGTCCTAGAACTTTGAACACTAAACGGTCAAAAATCACTTAGCAAACGAAAGTCTTTTCAGTGAACCCCAAAACTTTGGGGCCAGTTTCCTCTGGGGACTCCATTTCAGAGACCTAGGGCTGAGCATTTGCCCTATTCTTTTTTTTCTTTTGGATTTATTAAATATTTTCTGTGGTGTGAAGTGACTTATTAAATCCACAGACATTGAATGACTTCTTACAAAATACACATAAGAATTTGTTATAATGACTGTGTCCAACTGTGTTGGCAGTCATGCCGTGTAGCAGACAGGGGCTTGCTGTCATTTGAGCATGTAGAACAGGTTACTGTGGCTTCCTCGCATAAGCTGCCATCTCCCGTATGAGTCACGTGCAGTTGTAAGCTGTGGGCTCGTTGGACTGATACGCATGGGCTGTGGGGGCTCCTTCTTTTGATCAGTATAGCAAAATTAGGGATGAAAAATTTGAACTTTTCCACCCTTTTCTTTTTATAGGCTTTTCCCTCGCAGTTTTTAGTAATTGCCTCTTGAACCAGTGCATGTATTATAGCAGTCTTTGTGCTTTCTGATCATAGTAACAGACTACCTGTAAATACATTTTTCTACTTAAAAAAAAAGGTGTCAAGGCTTAATTTCTAAAAAATATATATTATTATGTGACCATATATATTTATCACACATGCACACACACATGCACACAGTCCCCATGGAACAGACAATAAGCAAGGCTGTTACACCAATGTTTATACTAAAGGAGGTATCATTCTATTGATTCTAATACAGCATGTGGTATCAAGGGTCCTACTGCAGGTGGGAATTGGATCCACTCTTTATCCCATGAAGACTTCCTTAAAATGGATCACAGACCTCAGTGTAACTAATAAAGCTTCCTTAACAAAACAAGAGCTAAAGAGCTGACTCAGCTGTTGAGAGCACTGGCTACTTTTCCAGAGGACACAGGTTCAATTCCTAGCATCCTCCTCTGGCCTCAGCAGGCATTAGGCACACATGCGGTGCACAGCCATACAAGCAAAACATCCACAGGCAAAAAATAAAATAATTGAGAGAGGAGAGAGGAGAGAGGAGAGAGGAGAGAGGAGAGAGAGAGAGGAGAGAGGAGAGAGAGAGGGAGAGGAGAGAGGAGAGAGAGAGGAGGGAGAGGAGGGAGAGGGGAGAGGAGAGACAGAGAGAGGAGAGGAGAGAGGAGAGAGGAGAGAGAGGAGAGAGAGCGCACCCCAGGCAGTGCCTGTAGCCTTATGCCGGGGGAGATACACTAGCAATGGTATCAAAATCAGCCCTTGCAAGGACCGCCTGCTGAACAAACTGCAGTCCAAGCTTCTTAGTAGTTGTTTTGAACTTGTGGACAAAGAAGTATGGGCAGCTGCAGAAATAAATCCCCCTTGGAAACCAGGAGCCCCTTCAGTTGAGTTTTGGTACTCGGAAGGAATATAGCTGAGGGTGGTAGCACTTCAGAGGCAGGGGAAGTGGCATCTCTGAGTCTGAGGCCAGCCTGGTCTCCACAGCAAGTTCCCTGTACTCACTCCCCAAAGGGAGCAATTAAAAAAGAGAGATATAAGGTATTTGTATATGGTATATGAGAGTTAAAAAGTAAAAAGAACAATAGCAAAGTCAATGCAAGAATAAAGAGAGTCAATAATTTGAAAGTATAACAACATGATAAAGGGGGCTGGAGAGATGGCTCAGTGGTTAAGAGCACTGACTGCTCTTCCAGAGGTCCTGAGTTCAATTCCCAGCAACCATATGGTGGCTCACAACCATCTGTAATGGGATCCGATGCCCTCTTCTGGTGTGTCTGAAGACAGTGACAGTGTAAATAAATTAAATCTTAAAAACAAAAACCACGATAAAGGGGTTGGAAATAAGGGTCAATGGTCAAGTGTATACTGCTTGTGCAGGGCACCTTGGTTCAGTTCCTAGCACCCGTGCTTGGTGCCTCACACCTGCCAGTAACTCCAGCTCCAAGGAAACATTATCTTCTGGTTTCTGTGGGCACCCCCGACACAGATACACATTAATAAAAATAAATCTTACAACACACAACACACACACACACACACACACACACACACACACCATTGAAAACACTACCCACTTGTAGCCTAAATGGCCACAAATTTATAAGCGCAGAAGACATCTTCAAGACAGCTGACTCTATGCTTGCCCACTTTGCAATCTTATTGGGCATGGACCGTCATTCTCTTTGTTCTAAGAAAAAGAATTGAAACCTTTTTAAGACATGGGGAAAAAATACAAGGCACAGACGTAAGAGAAAAATTTGCAAAGCATCTATCTGATAGAAGACTTCTATTGTGAAAACCTAAAAATCAGACCCCCCAACCCCCAAAAAGGTAGACGATTTGAACAAACCAAAGAAGGTGCGTGGCCTGGTGCTGCACACCTTTAATCCTGGGCTTAACGCAAGCAGACACAGGTGAATCTCTGTGAGTTTGGGACAGCCTGGTCTACAGAAGCCAGAGTCATTTCAAGAAAACCAAAAAAAAAAAAAAAAAAAAAGACAAAAAGGGATGTGGATGATGGATGACTAACCCCAGTCACTCTGTCATAATATACAAGACACACGAGTCTAAGGTAGCTAATCAAAAACCGTTCTTTGGATTTCTATACTGAAATCCTATCCCAAATACATACAGTGACATAGGAAGGAAGGGATTTCTACACTGAAATCCTATCCCAAATACATACAGTGACATAGGAAGGAAGCTGTGTCTCTCCTTTTCTGGGCAGGTCAAGTTGGATAAAGCAAGTCTACAGCATTTGTGCTGCACCTTCCTGCTTCCCTTATTAGGAAGAAGGTTGAAAATGGGACAGAATGAAGCCAGAGGATCACAGCTGAGGGTGAAGGTGTCATTTGCATCTCTGAGGCCAGCCAGGCCTAAGTTAAGCCTACATTATGAACCAATCCTATCCATTTAGGACCTTACCCTAGGGGTTTTACTATGTAGCTCTAGGTGGCCATAAACTCTACAGAGATCTACCCAACACTGCCTCCCAAGTTCTGGGATGCTTGACTCTAAATTTCTATTGCTTTGAAAGCATCCTACTTGACAGAGTGTAGCAAATGCAGACCCTCAAACCAGGTTTCATGTTTATGTGCATCCTACCTATTTGCTATTTCCCCGTTTATTCAGAGGGGCAAATGCTTGACTCCACACAGAGGGCTAAGCAGTAGCTTACAGTAGGCGCAAAGTAGCAAAGGCCTGAATTCTACAGCACCCAGGTGGGACACTGAGCTGCCTATCTGGTAAAATGGTCATACTTCAGTCTCCATACCCTTGCATGTGAGTCAAGACATAACAGGACAATGGCATTTTATTTACAATTGGACCAGAAAAAGGCATACAGGCATTTTTTTAATTAAAAATAATGATGATGATTTAAAAAGTCAGAAAAATTGACAATGTTTGAACCTTTCCCCCACCCCTCCCCGACAATGAGAACCTTGGGGGTTGAGGTGCAGGATTTGAATGAACAAGTAACTCCCAATCACTCTCCACTCTCGGGCTCCCATTTCTCTAGCCTGATTCTTGGTGGATGCCACTCAGTGCTTCGAAGTCACTGTGAGGCAAGATTGAAAGGTGCACTGATTTGACTGCTGATGGCAGCGGGGCCCCTGGAGTGGGGGCAGTGAGGGTAGGGTGTGTTCCCAGCATAAGCAGCATCCTGAGCTTTGTCTCCTGGCAGGTTCCCAAAGTACTGGAACAAGGGCCAGTGGCTGTTATTGACCCCTACACCCAAGGTGGGTTTGGTCTCTTGCTACTTAAGAGCAAAGTCTATGATCTGCACAGGCTTTGCAGGGGCTCGGGTAGGGCTGAGAAGCCTCTTTCCACCTTGGGGAGACTGGCTTCTTGTCTCTTCCTAGGAACTGGGAAAGGAGCAACCCAACTTACCTTCCATTTTCCTTCTCAGAGAAGTTTTCTGGGTGTCCCCAAGAGAACTTGCATGGGAGGAAGAGGGGATGGGTCTGGCTAAAAGAACCGAGAAAAATGCTGGGGCCAAGGCCATGAGGAAGAGAGAGATCTGAAGACTCTAGACCTGAAAGTGAGGGAAGAAGGGGTCCACCATCACCCTTTAGAAAGAGCGGCGCCCCTGAGGGAAAGACTGGGGAACAACCTTGAGGGTGAGCACCCTAGTCTAGCGGCTTTGGCCACCTCTTCCCATACACACATGGGCATTGGCTCTGGAAACACTCGGCCCTGGCCCAGGGCTTCTTGGCACGAGAACAGTCACTGCAGGCCTCATTTCTTCCTTGGTGGTCGCAAACTCTGGATGCTTTGATGAGGGGATCCTGCTGTCCCAGGGAACCAGGACATGTTCTTGGAGTGACCAAGTGTTCCCAGTCAAAACGATGACCAAAGGCCTGGCTGGCAGCCTTGTTTTGGGCAGCAGAGGGCAGGCTGGGGAAGAGAATGGGGGAGGGGCTGGCAGGGCTTGGTTGGCACTGAGGTTACTGTCTGGGCTGCAGCTGTGTTGTTGTGGCATCAGTGGCGAGGATGGGCAATGAGAGTTGGAGCCCTCACTGCAGCCCTGGTGTTTCCTCTCTTCCAGTTAGTAGTAGGGTAGCCAACAACTCTGAGGAGCTGATGGGGACAGTGATCAAAACCCCACACTTATCCATCCTGAATCTCCACGTTTAAAAACAAAACAAAAGAAAGAAAAAAAAAAAACAAAAAACAAGCCAAAACCAAAAAACAACAAAACCCCAACCCAAACCAAAAGAGCCTGAATTAACAGGTCAGAAAGCTCCTGCTGAAGGCGACTCTTAGCTCAAGAAAAACAACCACAGAAAAATGTTTCCCTACAGACTGAATGAGATGAAGGAATGGAAGGGTTATCTACAGGCCCTCCTGCCCCCCATGCAGCCTGGGGAGTCTAGGAACACTGTGCCAGGAGTTACATTCCAAATGAGCAGGAGTTATTTTATTTTGTGTGCCTGCAGTTCCCCACGCAGGGTGGCTTCCTGTCCGAGGATCCAGTGGGCCTAGTGTTGGTTCACCCACTCAGTCTATCTTCACAGCAGCATAGATCTTGCGGACAAACATGTAGGCTGCATAGAAGCCGATGGTCCCTGTGAGCAGCCAGAAGGACAGGACCATGAGGGTGGTGTAGCCAAAGTAGAGGAGAGAAGGGATGAACTCCACGATGTCCAGCTGGGCCAAGGCAGAGAGAAGGGAGACGGATGGTTAATGGCAGGCAGCTGTGTGCTGTGGCAAACTGCACGCCCTGCTGGACAGTCTTATGTCAACTTGACACAAGCTGGAGTCGTCACTTGAGAAAATGCCCCCACGAGACCCAGCTGTGGCACTCTTCCATGGCCTCTTGATCAGCTCCTACCTCCTGGCTCCTGCCCTGTCTGAGTTCCTGTGCTGACTTCCTTCAATGATGGCACTATGATGTTGCTTTTGGCCATGTTGTTTATAACCACAGCGATAGATAAGTAACTAAGATAGGCGCCCCATCCCAAACCTCGTGAAACTGACAACTGACAAGGTGAAAGGGCTCACAGCAGAAGGCTAACTAGGACCAGAGTACTGCCTTGGGCGTCAGGTAGAATGAACACAGCTGCCCCACTCCCTGGTCCCTTGTCCCAAAACAGCACCACAGTCCTCCTGGACAGCTGGAGCAGCAGCAGAGTCTGGAGGGAAGAGCAGGTGTGAGGAGACTCTCAAGGCCTCAAGCTTAAAAACTATGGTAGCTTCATCAGTTTGCCTCAGTCTACAGTCCTTGGTCCCTGAGGATGCTGGATGTGTCTCCACTAGCTCACAATGCTTGTTATGTTGGAGCACACTGACCTCCTTAGTGAGGAGGTAGACATGAAAGAGATCAGTGGTGTGACGTCAGGTAGTTGAAGAGAATACAGCTTGCTGGCAACTTGATATAGGCTGAGTGCACTGGCCCTGAGAGGGGCCTGTCCTAGGGGCTCATGGGCAGATACTGAGTCACAAAATACAAGCCCAGAAAAAAAAAAATTAAAAAAAAAAAAAAAAAAAAAGCAAATATAGGTCCCTGTCCAAGGTCTTCTAAAGTGTGAAGGCCATGGTTGTAGGCAGCCCTCAAATGGTCCTGCCATCTTTCATGTACACATTTTTTATGACTGTAGATGGGGTGAAGGAGGTAAGAGGGGAAAGGAACAAGACAGTCATCAAACCAGGAAGGGAATTAGCAAAAAGGAAGGGCTGATGGGGTCCTTCCTGAGTTCAGGCCAGCTAAAGACATCATTTATCAAAGACCCTTGGAGTAGGCTGGTTGGATTTTCCACAGAGGGTATATGAGGCTGGTGGAGAAGGGCAAGAAGCTATGAGATCTCGAACTTGTGTTTGCCCAGCACTGGTCCCAGCTTCCCTCTGCCTGTCAGGTGTTTTGGCAAATATTCGAATCACCTTGTGCCTTATTGGCACCACCATTCCTAATACAGAACTCAAGCTAGTCCATCAGAGCACAGTACCCTATGGGACCCAGTAAGCAAAGAGAGAGGCGTGTGTCCACAGTAGAGCCTCAGAGGTCTTCTCTGGAAGCAAAATACAATGGCAGAAGAAACTATTGAGGTTTCAGTGCTATGGACACAGAAAGTGGACACACCAAGGCTGCCAGTGGCCCCCTTCTACTCTGTGGAAAGATCCTACCTACAGACAGAAGCCAGAACAATATCCACAGAGCTAGGGTGTGGGCAGAGCTCTGACAACTTCAGATGCCGGACCTAACAGAGTCTGAAGTTAAGACTCCCACTTCCTAAACCATGCAGCTGCATCAGCCAAAGGATTCTTTTTGCTTCAGTAAGTTACCCCATGGACACAAAAGTTCTGATTTAAATAGGCTACTGAGGTGGAAGAGTCTCGGAATGAGGCCGAGATGCAGGGTCCACAGGGGCAGGCTGAGCTGTGAAACCGAGAGCTTCACGATGTCAGGAGCTGTCCAGTTAGAGAACAGGAGTGTTGGAAGGAAGATCTGCTACTGGGTCAGCAAACCTTGTCTGAAGGGCCACAAAGATTTTTATTCTCCCCTCCGTTTTATAGTTTTATAGTTTATGTGGTTTACAACGACTCAACTGTCACTGCAGTGTGAAAGCAGCCAGAAGACATGTGAATGAGTGTGCATAGCTGTGTTGCAATAAACTGTTCTTTCAAGAGCAGTCTACCAGCCTGTGACCCAGGTTGCTGGGCTCTGAAGCAGAAGTGCTCATCTGCTGGGACTGCAGAAGCTCCTGGGCGGAGCCCTGCAGCAGACCATCTGGGGATCTTTCTACAACCCGGTATTTTGGGGAAACTTGGGCATTCCAAGTTTCACCCACTAGACCTACAGCTCTTATTTACAAACACACCCTGGCTGCAGGCAGAGGACTGCTTTCCTTTGGGCTTCAGAGATAGCAAAGCATGGGAAATCTCCACTGTTGGAGGTTAGGACTCACCAAAGCCTCCCTGAACTCCTCTAACTGGCCCATCCTGTTTGCCCTAGTTGCTAAGCCAGAACAAGACTCCTGTTGATTACTAACCCACGCTTAACCTGTGTGAGCTCATGCCACAAGCAGGCCCCCAAGCACAAATCTAGCCCTGGCTCATTCTCTCTTCACCAGGCACAATTGAGGAAGAGAAGGGGCCCTAGAGACACAGTGAATAGTCTACCTTTGTCTCTGGATATGTGCACTTGTGTGTGCATCCAAATGTGTGTGCGCATGGGTGTGAAGTCAGAGGTATAAATATTGGGTGTCTTCATCAATCACTTTCTACTTTATTTTTGAGACAGGGCGTCTCAAACCCTGGAACTCACCAGACTAGACAGGCTGCCCGAAAACACTAGAGCCTGCCTCCACCTCAGCCCTGGGTCTACAGCAGCTGCTGTTTTTTATGTGGGTCTTGGGGCATCAAGCTCAGGATGTCAAGCTAACTCACAAGTACCTTAGATGGAGCCAGTTCCCCAGCCTGATTTTATCTGCTTATTCCTTTCAACTGTTTTCACTTTCATGTTACTGTCCTCCTCCTGTGTATGGAGGGAGTACTGTATTACCAGCTTTATTTCTGAGTAGAAGCATTTAGATAACTCTCTGCCTTTAAGATGTATAGGGAACAGAGGAAGCCCCAACAGAGTGACATGGAGCCATGCTGAGGACTCCATCGCCAGGCTCAAGAGGAATGGCAAAGCTCTCCTCAGGAGCCTAAGTGTTTACGAATGATTGATCAGAGTGTGCAAAGACTGGTAACTGCAGCGTCCTCTTCCAACCTTCGACTGCTTGCCTACATAGACCTTTCACTAAGACTAGCCAATCCCTCCCCTGCTACAGCTATAATAAACCCACAGAGATTCTGGGTTGCCAGTGACAGTAGATTGTGCCTGATCCCAGCTTTCCTGTATGTGTGTCTGTCCTCCTCATTTTATCTCTACCCCAAGCCGGGGTTCCAGTGCATACATCACCAGCAGAGATGGCCATCGTCAACTCCTCCAGACTCAGCCTTCCAGTGCTGAGACTACAAGGCCATATTGCCTTTCTGTTTCTGCACAGAGCATTCTCACTGTTATTCAGACTGAAGGCTTGTTCCCAAACATACAACTAAAGGGGTCTGGTCATCTCCAGTTTGGATGTAAAAGCACAAGCCAGACACTTGCTTTCCTATCAAAAACCTCCTCCTCCCCTGCCAACCTGCCCCAGAGAGGGTTAAGAGGATCTCAAGGCAGGTAGTACCTTGTTAACAAAATAAAAGATGGCATAAACCAGGACGTAGAATGCAGATCCCCCTGAGACAAGGAAATTCCTCCACCACCAGCGGTAATCCTAAGGAGCAAAGAAAGGAAGGGTCATGGTAGGATCTGCGATATTTTTCCACAAGTCTCATGGTCAACAGAGGGGTTCAAGACTTTAGGTAAGAAGTGTCCCATGTGGATAAGGAATGGTTTATAGCTTCACTGTGATGACAGTCCCACATCTGGATTTATTTCTAAAAAAACCACAGAATCCCAGATTAAAATGGGTAAATTTTACTGCTTATAAATCATATCTCAATTTTTTTAAAAGATTAATAAAAAATAGTAACAAGTAAGTTTGCTTGAGCACATACTTCTCATAGGTAAGGGTGACTGAGTAGCCTCCACACTATTCTCCCAGTGGAAGAGCTGGATTTCAGCCCTGGCTGGTGGCCTATCCATTGCCTACCTGGGCCTCTATCCACTCTGTAAGAGCTAATTCCCACAGGGGAGCCAAGACAACCATCTGTACCTGCCAACTGGAGTTTCCTGATGTGGGTCTGACACTGACAGATCACAGCCATGCTGTGATGTGGGCATCATCGGTTCCAGGGTAGAGTGGAAAATGGCTTGGGCAGGGGATCAAGACGGCCTGAGGCGGCATCCCTCATGGGGTAGCCACCCTCTCCCCAGAGCCCCATGAAGATGGTCGTGTTGGCTGTGTCCTATGCCACCCGCTCCGCTCACCTCTGCACACAGTTGGAAGTACACCATGACGATGCTGATCTGTGAACAGGATACCACCAGGATGATGAAAACAAGGAATAGGAAACCGAAGAGGTAATAGAACTGGTTCTCCCAGATTGCCTGTGGGCACAGAGATGGCTTCAGGGGCCTGCTCACCTCATCGCCTACTTACAACACCTCCGCCTGGGCTCCACTCCCACCTGGATCAATACAGCAGCTGCCACCTGTGAGGGCAGCTGGCCCCACACCACATGCATGCTGCAGTGTTCTTCAGGCTTCATAACCTCGACCCTTTTATTTTAAAGAAGAGATTTATTTATTTATCTATTTATTTATTTGTTTATTTATTTATTTATATGGGTGTTTTGCCTACATGTACGCATGCACACCAGAAGAAGGTATTGGGGCTATAGTTATAGATGGTAGTGACCTGCCACGTGGATGCTGGGAATTGAACTCAGGTTCTCTAGAAGAACAGCCAGTGAGTGTTCTTAACCACTGAGCCATCTCATCAGCCCCTCGTGACCCTTATTTATTGAAAAAAATTTTCATATAATGTATTTTGATGTTTCCCCCTCCCCATTCCTCCCACCCATTTGCCTACCCACTTAATTTTATGTTCTTCTTGTCTCTTTGAAGAAAGATAAAACAAAAACGTAAATAATAACCAAAAAACCCCCAAGAAATCACTCCCCACAAAGAAACCAATTAAAAAAAATAAAATAAATTCCAAACAAAGCAAAATGAGACAGAAGTCTACAAAACTACAATTCAGCTTGTTCTGTGTTGGCCAAATACTCCTAACCTTAACCTTCCTTTTCTTTTTTTTTTCAAGACAGAGTTTCTCTGTGTAACCCTAGCTTTTTGGAGCTGTCAATCAAACCGGCCTGAAAGTGCTACCTGCCTCTCTCTGCCTCCCAAGTGCTGGGGCTGAGAGTAAAAGCAGGCACAACCACACCTGGTCCTTGCCTTTCCTTTTTATTAAAAAAAGATTTACTTATTATTTTTTTTTAAAGATTTATTTATTTATTTTATGTACAGCATTCTGTCTGCATATGTGACTGCAGGCCAGAAGAGGGCACCAGATCTCATTACAGATGGTTGTGAGCCACCATGTGGTTGCTGGGAATTGAACTCAGGACCTCTGGAAGAGCAGTCGGCACTCTTAACCGCTGAGCCATCTCTCCAGCCCAGATTTACTTATTTTATATATGTGAGTACACTGCTGCTGCTCTCTTCAGACACACCAGAAGAGGGCATCAGATCCCATTACAGATGCCTTTGAGCCACCATGTGGTTGCTGGGAATTGAACTCAGGACCTCTGGCAGAGCAGTCAGTGCCCTTAACCACTGAGCCAGCTCTTCAGCCCCCTTGCCTTTCTTTTTTTTTTTTTTTTTTTCGGAGCTGAGGACTGAACCCAGGGCCTTGCGCTTGCTAGGCAAGCACTCTACCACTGAGCTAAATCCCCAACCCCCCCCTTGCCTTTCTTTAAAAAAAAAAAAAGTTTATAAAATTATTTTGTATGTATGAATGTTTTGCTAGGTGTGTCTGTACAACATGTGTACCTGGTGCTCAGAGGCCAGAGAGGGTTTCCATGTACTGAGCCCTTCCCATGCATCAGCCCCACATGCACCGCACATCTTGATTACCTCTTAGGACTGCCCTGACAGACAGGACCATTAATGGACTTAAGAGCGAAGAAAGGGAGGGAGGGGATGGGATAGGGTGTTTCTAGAGGGGAAACTGGGAAAGGGGTAACAGTTGAAATGTAAATAAAGAAAATATCCAGTAAAAAGAAGCTTAGAAAGTTTCAACGTATAAAATAGACAAAGTCCATGGGAAACACATGGAGGAATGTCTTTCTAAGCCTCTCTGTAAGAGATGCAGTCTTTCTACTCCATCGAATGCAGACAGAACTCAAAGGAATGAAGCAACACACAGCAGTAGATGAGTGTTGGGAAGGCAGCAGGGTCACGTGATAAACCTGCTGCTGCTGACTGAGCTGACGTTCCCTTTCCACTTTAACATGTACAGAGATGCTTCATTAAATAACCACATTTATTTTTGGTAAAAAAAAAAAAAAAAGAGTGAAGAAAGGGGCTCCTGCAATTTCACAGACAGCAAGAAGCAGAGCCTAAATGAGGGCAAGCGAGCAGGCTGGTGTGGGAAGGGGAGGGGTCTCGGTACTCACACTGAAGATGAAGAACAGCTCAATGAACATGGCACCAAAGGGCAGGATCCCAGCCATGAGGATGCTGCGGCAGAGAAGGAGTGTTAATAGTGTGGAGCGCCTGGCCACGGGAAGGCCCCTGCTCTCTCCTAGGCATCACTACAGAGAAGGCCTGCCCACATGGTGGTAGGTCTATAGTTTGTCAAAACTCTCTTCAGTTCACAGATGGGAACTCTGGTACAATAGCCAGGGAGCATCTTTCCCCCTCCCCGGCTGGCTTCCAACTCAGAGAGTCCCCTGTCACTGTCTCTGGAATTAAAGGTATGCACTACCACTGCCCAGCTCCATTTTTTACTTTTTTAAAGATTTATTTATGTATATGAGTACACTGTAGCTACATTCAGACACATCCAACCGCATTACAGATGGCTGTGACCACCATGTGGTTGGTGGGAACTGAACTCAGGACCTCTGGAAGAGCAGTCAGTGCTCTTAACCGCTGAGCCATCTCTCCAGCCCCCAACCCCCTTTTTTTCTTTTCTTTTTTTTCGGAGCTGGGGACTGAACCCAGGGCTTTGCGCTTGCTAGGCAAGCGCTCTACCACTGAGCTAAATCCCCAACCCCTCCCTTTTTTTCTTAAGACAATTATTCCATGTGGGTTTGGTTGGAGACTGACCCTAGGGTAGTGTGCACCTTAGGTAAGTAAGTGTTCTGCACTGGGCTATATCCCCAGCTTGAGCTAAGGTCTTAACCTCTGCCGCCTCCCAGCCCTCGCTCGGCTCCCTGACCTAGTCTTTAGGCAGACGTCAGGTCTGCAGCATCTATCTTCAGTGGGACACAAGGCTGAGCTTGTAGCCCTCTGGTAGTGTAACTGCTGCAGCCACAGAGCAGAATGATCGCAGCACCATTCTGAGAAGGGAACCTCTTCACATTCTCCTAAGGAGATGGCCTAGGGGAGGACTGACGCTGCCCACCCCGGAAGTCTGTTTACCTCTTTCAAGACTCACCCCACAAATCGGTTCATGTACCACCGTTGCTCAGGGATCTGCCGGGGAATCTGGTTTGTGCGCACAGGGTTGTCATATGGCTGCTTGCGGAAGCCGAAATAGTAGCCTAAGTAGACAAGGGGCAGGGAGATCCCGAACCACATACACAGCAACGCCACCAGGGTGGGAAAGGGTACCTGTGGACACAATGTTGTTGAGCTCCTTTAGGTCTTGATACCTAGAACAGAAGCCATGCAAGGAGTAGTAGTGGGGATAGGAAGCTCTGGGATCCCCAGGAGAAGCCATGTGCACAGCAGGGCCACTGTGGCGGGGAATGTCCTGCCAACTTTTCTGCAGCTGGGATCCTAGCCTGAATCTCTGGAGGCCAATAATTTCCGTGGGGAGAGCTGAGGGCGCATGAGGCATGTGAGCTTCCAGTGAAGACGAACCCTTAGCATCCCAGGAACCTATGCTCCGGGGAGGAAGTGGAACCGAGACTCCCAAGGAATCATGAAGGTGCCATCAGGTAAGGCCACTACATGAGGTCTGCTGAGTGAAGAGAATGAGGGAGAGGGCAAAACTGCTAGAGTTTGGTTAAAATGAAACATCACAACATTCTTCCGAGTAGAGAAAAGCAGGGCATGGGTCTGGAGTTATAAAAGACCCCCATTTTAGTAAAATCCATTTTTTAGACAAGGCCTTATGTAACCTAGGTGGTTGGCCTTGAACCTACTATATAGCCAAGGATGACCTTGGACTCCTGACCCTCTTGCCTCCACCTCCTGGGTGCTGGGATCAGGGAGGCATCCACTACCACAGTAAGTTCGGAAAGGGCTGCAGCTGGAACTCAGGGTTTCTAGCATGCTAGGCTAGCACTCTGCTGAGGTACACCCTAGGCTCCCAAATTCAGTGTGTGTTTGTGTATGTGTCTGGAAAGGCCTACAAGTTAAAAGTACTTCCTTAGATGGGGAATGGGGGTTAGAACTGATATTTTTCATCTTCCTCATCATCATCTGTAAGTCATTTTCTATAAGGCTTGTACAAAAATCAGTATGTTAACAACTTATTAATGTGGGAGGGTAAACTTGTCCCAGCCACTGTAGAAACCAGTACTTGAGTATGTATGCAAAGAACTTCAAGTCAGCACACTACAAAGATACTGGCACATCCACTTTTATTGCTGCACTGGTCACAACAGCCAGGAAATGAAGATAAAGAAAATGAAACACCAACGATCTGCAGGAAATGGATGGAACTAGAAACTATTATGCTAAAATAAGCCAGACTGAAAGACAAATACTGCATGTTTTCTCGTATACATAGAACCTATATTAAACATTTCTGTGTGTATCTATATTTATATATGTGTATATGTAAACTCATGAAACTAGAATGAGATCATTAGAAGAAAGGAAGAGATCTTCATGTAGGGGAAAGAGGGTAATGGAATACGTGTGGTAAGAAAGCAGAAGTTAGGAGTTTGCTGGGGGAAGGAGGGGAGCAGCCAGAGCAGGGAGGGGACAAGGAAGAGAACAATGAGTAAGGGACACGAGTGTGAACAAAGTGTAGCGATACGTAATGTAAAGTGCCATAATACAATGTACTACTCTGTATGCCCACCTAAAAATTAATAAGAAAGAGAGGATGTTAAATGTTTAGGACAGTATTACAATAAACATCATTTGTAGTAAATTTTAAGTCATATACTCTCATTTTAAACCTCTCTGTTGAAGGAAAAAGATTGAAAGAGTACATATTAAAAACCTCCTCAGTATTTTCCTCTGGATGGCTCCCTCCACTGTTTCATTTCCCATTGTCTCTGTGCGTTTTAGAAAGCCCACCTTAAACACCGGGGGTGGTGTGGGGTGGGGTGGTGTGGGTTGGTGTGGGGTGGGGTGGGGTGGTGTGGTGTGGTGTGGTGTGGGGTCGGGTGGTGAGGTGTGGTGTGGTGTGGTGTGGTGTGGTGTGGTGTGGTGTGGTGTGGTGTGGTGGAGTGTCCCTACGCTGCTGGGAAGAAGCAGCCTACATTCATATCCAGAGTCCTTAGTAGACACCTAACAAGCACCTGTCCCACTTCTGCAGTCCTGAGAACCGACCAAGGGCCCATATCCCACACTCCCTCCGTCACAAGAGTCTGGCACTTCATTCAGAGTCCTGAGGAGCTGCTGGCAACCTCAAGGCATGGGGCTAATGGGAACTCCACTCTGGGGTGTTCTGACAGGGTGCTGAGAAGGTGAGCCCTCTGACCTTATTCTTGACCAGAATATCAGGCAGCTCTTGCTTGGTTGAAACATGGGGGATCCCCCAATTGGCCCCTGGAGTGTAGAAACCTCCCTTTAGAGAAGTGATCTGGCCAGCTGTTTCCAAGTCTGCAGAAAGGCCAGGGCTGGGGCACAGGCAGATGATGGATGGGCAATGCTGGGGAAACCCCAGCCAACCTCCAACCCCTAGAGCTGGGAACAGAACTTTGGGGACTCAGAAAACGGAAGGGAACAAGGGAAACAGGAAGTGTCCTTAGGGAATACTGAGCAGCTCTCCTTGCTGGAGAGGGGTTGGACAGCAGAGAAGGCACCTACCGCTCCTGATGAGTGCTTTCCCCAGATGAAGCAATTCAACACAAAGCAGATGCCAAAAACCACGCCAGGATACAGTGTCGCTGTCTGGGAGCAAGAGGAACAGGTTGGGGAGCTGCATCCAGGGTTCCTACGTGGTCCTTGCAGAGTTCACAGAGAAGAGGACCAGAGGCTTCTTTTGTGGTTTCATCATAAGCACAGTTTCTTTTCTGACCCCACATAAGACAGGCTCCTTTTCTATTAGACTTTGTAGAGCCCTGAAATTGCCTTTCCTCGCCCTTATCCCATTTCCTAATTACAGATGGTGCTCAACTTAGAAAGGGTCTCCTTGGGACCTTCTGAATTGGCGATGTACTGACAGAGGCTTTCTGCAGCAACCACACTAAATTTGGTATGTTAGATGCACATTCATCTCGACTCTATCAACTGAGATGTAATCTCACGGAGACAAGAAGCACAACATACAGCTTTGCTGCCTGATCAATGTCCCCAATACACTCTACATCCTGCACTCTGTGGTATTCTCGTCATACAACACAGTAGCTATTCAATAAGTATTTGCTTCATAAATAAATAAAACTATTAGGGAAAAGATGTGTGTCTGGGCTCCAACGCCAAACTGCCTAAAATAGTGGTCCAGTGTCAGTAGTATCTTAAGGATGGCAACTATGGGCTCTATTCTCGTTTCACCTCACCCTCACTACATGCAGGGTTAGAAGAGACCCTACTAAAAGATGAGGGCCTCTCTGGACAAGTTTATCAGGGGTAGAGCAGAGTTCAGAATCCAGACAGCCTGCCTCCAAAGCCCACTCTTAATCTCATGCAATATAAGCTAGTCAGTCTAGACACAGAAAACCTAGGCCCCAGGCTTACACTTGCGTTTCATCCTACGTTTCATGCCTGGAGATCTAGGCATCCAGGTGGGTCACTAAGCACAAAGACCAAGGCCCAACCTAACACTCAAACTCTGCATTAATTTCTTCTTTGGCTCACTGTTGCTCCATCCAATAGCTAGTCACTACTCCTGTGTGTTCTTGTCTTTGGGCCCCCATGTGGGTCATCCACATCCTTGGTATGAGTGTATCGGGGCTATACACTGCAGAGTGGTGCACCCATCTCCACTGGAGAGATGGGAATCACAAGTTGAGAGGGCTGTTTCTGATTTTCCATCAAGAAAAGCCAAGTCAAGACTAGGATATAGCCAGGCATGGTGGTGCATGCCTTTAATCCCAGAACTCAGGAGGCAGAGGCAGGCGAATCAATGTGAGCTCCAGGCCAGATTGGTCTACAAAGTGAGTTCCAGGATATAGAAACCCTGTCACAAAACAAACAAAACAAAACAAACAAAACCCCTAAAACCTAGGATCTCAGAAATTTCAGAACTTGTGCTACCTAAAATCTTCTTTAGGCCCAGTTCAAATGCCAAGATGCCTTTTCTTTTTGTATCTTTCCATCCTGATGTGTAGCAGAAAATTTCTCATCTTCCTTTCTGGCTGAAACTTACAGTCTGGGCACCACATCTAATACTGGGACCAGAAAGAAGAAAAAGCTCCTAGGAGAACCCCAGCCCTGCACTGCCCCATTTCTATGGACTTTTCCACCTCCAAAACGTGTCTTCACTCTGACTGGCATGTCAGCTAGCTGTGACACAAGCCCAGCCTCTCTCACTGGTAGGCAATTCTCTCTAGTCTGTTGGGTATGGTGTTCTCTTGGGAGGCTGCTGTCACCCTGAATCTGCTATTCTCTTGCTTCTCACTAGACAATGCAAGCTACAAGTTGTCCAAGTTCAGCCTCCATATCACTCTGCGGATGGGGCATCTGCAGTACTGAGGTCCTTTTCGAAGCTTAAGGGAGCCCAGCCCCCTCTGCTCCATCATCACGTTGCTTAGTTACTAGCTTAAAAATCCATGTCGGGGCCTGCTATGCTCCTGAGTGGTGTAGGAAGGATGTCTCAGGTCCCAACGACAGCTAGGAGGAAGAGGAGGAAGAAGAGGAGGAGACTTACACAGAAGGCTCCTTTCTTCCACCGATGGCCCTTTAGAGTTCTGTAAAGGCGGCCAGCAGAAAATCCACCAAATACCCTGTTGTAGGAAAAGGCAGAACCCACAGTGAGGAGTGCTGTAAGTGTGTGAGGCGGGTGTGCCATCCCGGGAGCACTCTCATGCACCTACCCCATGAACATGAAGAGGAAGCAGGCTGTGGTCATGAGCGCTCCCCGGCTGGAGGGCGACAGCATCCCAAGCATGGCCACAACTACAGAGGGACAGAGGGCAGGGTCAGGGATTTGTCAGGCCTGAAGCTTCTGATGGGCAGACACACAGGCTGCTAGACAAATGGGGCTACAAGAGATTCCCTTCCTTTCTGGCCTTTGTAGCAGCACAGCTCTCTACAAGACTGGGCTATAGCTCAGGTTTGGGGGTTGGTAGCTCGGTCTTGGCAGCCTGAACTTTCACCGTACCTTCTTGTCCCCAGATTCTTATCCCTAGAGCCCATGGAAAGAACTACACAACAGTGAGAGCACTCTGAACACTGCACACTGAATCTAACTTGACCCTGTAGGATGGAAGTTAGCTTCTCCATTCACAGACAAGGAAACTGAACCCAACAGGGCTAGGTGGCTATCAGGTCGCAAGGTTGAAAGGCTGAGGGTGAGAGGTAAATTTAGGCAGACTGACTCCAGGCCTGTGTATATATATATTAGTGAGCTTATGTCCCTGATTAATGAAAAGTCCTGCTGTCTGCACAGGCAGACAAAGTGACTGTTCATCTTAGCTTGGGCTACAGATATGACCCAGCCTTGAAGGGGATGAGTCCTGAGCTAGCCCTGATGCTGACAGTGATTCTGGAATGGCTGCTTACTCAGAGGGCAGAGAGGATAGCCTCATAGTGCTGATGTGTCCTTCCCTGACGAAGTACTCATGATGGTTCTTATGTGAAGAAAGCTGAAAAATACCCGAGGGAGTCACTACTGCCGGGGCTTGGGGTACCTGCCCAGAATGCTTGGGGATAAGCCTGTCCTTTTGCTTAAGTCACAGAGAGGTGGTTATGCCTTTGACTGCCATACCCAGCCCACACACCCACTCACAGATGACAATCAGGATCATGCAGAAGAGCTGAATGCCTGAGCCTAGCAGAGAGCTGAGGATCATGGGATACTGGGGCGGCCTGAAGACGTCACCATGCACAAGCTTCCACCCAGACTCCTCCATAGTGTCTTCCTGTAGCAAAAGGCAGAGAGAAGGAGGTTTGTGAGGACAGAGAGGCTCCTGCAGGAAACACCCCTGTAGACCCTGGCTACCCCATCAAGTCAGCACCACCTTGAGATAAGCTACCTGGACAAGGGAGGCCAAGCACAGCATGCTTGTAGCTGCAGGAAAAGTAATCTCCCTAATCCCATAAAACTGGAGAATGGGAAACAGTAGACACTAGCACAGTAAATGTTAACTTAGTAGTCCTTGGGTTCTGAAGCAATTTATTTTTTCCTGATTATAAATATGCATTTACTTGTCTAAAAAAAGGTATGTCATAAAACTCAAAGGAATTTAAAGAAACAACGTGTTTAGTATATATAAAAAAATTAAAAGCAGAGAAAAGGCCACATGTATGCCTTCAGTCTTAACACTCAAGAGGGTAAGGCAGAAGAACTGAGAGTTCAAGGTTAACCTGGGCAGCATGACAAAGACTTTTTTTTTTTTTTTTTTTTTTTGGTTCTTTTTTTTCGGAGCTGGGGACCGAACCCAGGGCCCTTGCGCTTCCCTGAGCAAGGCAAGCGCTCTACCACTGAGCTAAATCCCCAACCCGACAAAGACTTTTTTACATGACAGAAAACTGGAAAAAATAAAATGACCTATATACTTAAATGTTTCTACATCGACATAAAAAGATACCACTGTTCTCTTTAGTCTTTTACCTGTTTATTCATGTAATGTTTTAAAAAACAGTGTCTCACAGAGTACCTTGTTATTTTCAAGTGACGTATGATTTTTGAACATTAAGAACACAGGTGTATAATAACCATCTTTTTTGTTGTTTTTTTTTTTTGACACAGGGTCTTACTTTGTATAAAACTCACTAAAGAGATCAGGCTGGCCTGGAACTCACAGAGATTTGTCTGCCTCTGCCTGTGCCTCCTGAGTGCTGGAATTAAAGGTAGGAGCCACCATGATGGGCTCACAGATTAATCCTGCTAATAATTAGTACTATATATGTTTCTGTGTATGTACGTGTGGAGTTCAGAGGTCGACATCAGGTGTCTTCCTCAACTGCTTTCCACCTTATGTTTTTGACACAAGGCCCTTCTTTGAGTCCCAGGAACTCCTCCACATCTGTCACTTCAGCACTGGGGTTATAAACGCATGCAGCCACCCCTAGCTTTACATGGGCACTAGGAATCCAAATTTGAAAGACCCTGTTTCAGAAGAGAAAAGAAAAATCTGTGCTACTTACCTGTTCCAACACCACTTTCTTATGACAATTTGAATATGAATTTGTGTGGCAGGGGGTAGGGGTGGGGTATTTCCTGAAGTGTAAGTGTGTGTGTGAGAGAGAGAGAAACCAGGCATGTTGGTATATCAAAATATCATATAATTATTGGCTATGTATAGTTAGTTTCTCATCTGTAAATATAAGAAATGTTCAATTTCAATACATAAGAAATTAGGATTTTTTTTAAGTTCTTTTTGTTTTTTGGTGGTGGTGGTGATGGTGATTTTGGTTTTTTTTGGATCCTGGTAGGCCTAAAATTCACTCATGTATCAGGTTGACTTTGAACTCATACAGCTCTGCCCGCCTCTGCCTCCCAGGAAACAAGAGGGATAAGTACTCATGCTGAGCCTTGCTATGGAGGTGAGTTATCTCAAACCTCCCCTGCCTCACCCTGCTGAGTGCTAAGATCACAGGTGTGTGATATCATGCCTAGCGCTAGTTTTAAATTTAATTTTTTAAACAGATTGCATTTATTTATTTATTTATTTGCATGCATAATACTATGAGGTAGAGGTCAGAGGAGTCTGTGGGAGTCAATTCTTTACTCCCACCATGTGGGGCTCAGGGATCAAACTCGGTTTTAATGCTTGGTGGCAAGCAGCCTTACCCTGATGCACCATTTAAGAAACTCTTCTTTAGAAATGTTACATAATAAATTAACCAAGTTTTTTTTCTTTTTTTCTGTGATTTCTTTCAAACTCCTATCACTTTGAGGAATAAAGAATATTTCTTTTTCTTTTCAATGCCTTTGAGATTTACTGTGATTTCTCTCATACATGTGTGCATGTGCCCGCCCCAGCCAAGACCTCGTACAATGTCATCCTCCTTGTTGTAGTTGGCGATGTCCTTCCGCAGCGTCCGGATGATGATCATGCTGAGGATGCCTGCAAAGGACAGGGTTGGCAGGCTGAGCAGGGCTAACAGAGTGGGCTAGCCCACGCTCTGTTCCACAGCGCCTGGGCACGAGGCCACTCAAATCCCTCCCACATAAGCAGAGCTCTACTCCAGCTGAGCAGGGTTATGTAGAGAAGGCAGCTGCTGGGATGGGAGAGATGGCCGCAGGCTGATGCTTTTTGTGTCAGGGAGGAGAGTCCCATGCCATTCCTATTACGGGCAATGCCCTGAAAAACTGCCTTCCACCCATGTACCAAGACTCACAGGGGCACCTTTACCTCCCACTGTCCCTCAGCAGTTCCGAGATACCACCATCACTCTGCCTCACTTATCCTCTCTCCCTCTAGAAAATGGGCTCATGACCCTGAGCTCACTCTGTGCTTGTAGACTTATTCCTGAGCTGAGGACTGGCATTAGTGAAGTCTGGATGGCAGTGAATAAGCAGGAGCCAGTGCTATTTTTGCCCCTCACAACATGGAAGCAATCATCCTCACTCTACCTCTGTCTGGAGCCTCTCCACCCGGCTTCCTGCCCAGCTGGTGTCAGAGCAGGACCATGATCCTGGAGGCTGCTGAATGAATGAATCAGTGACTGTGCACAGACAAACCTATCTGCTCTTCCCTAGCAAACTCACCAGAACAAAGACAAATTCTTGCTCGTTTCTGTACATAGGAAGATGGTGCAGGGCCATGGGGACTGCTTCTGACCACACACGGCCCCGACAACACTCTAGAAATACCCTGTAAGTAACATGATGCCTCAGACTCCCAGCCCCACCTTCAATTCTCAGAGGTCTCACCTGACAGGAAGAAGACCACCACGACAGAGTTAATGATGGAAAACCAGTGGATCTGCACATCACTCATGGTTAGGTAAGTGTCCCATCGAGAGGCCCATTTGATGTCACTTTCCTGGCAGGCATGAATGAGGAGGCAGAGTCAGGTCTCCTGTTGCACATAGGATCCCAGCCCAGAGCAAGCCCTCCTCCCCTGGCCAGAGCAGGCGTTCTGTCTCACCTCCCAGTGCACAGAGTAGGTGAAGTACAGCTGATTCTCCTTAGTGGGGTCAATTTCTTGGGGTAAGGAGTTGGCACCCTCGGGTAGGGTACATGAGCTCTTCTCGTCTGTTTTGAGGTCTGTGAGAGACAGAGACCCAGCCTGCTCTCACAGTGACCAGTGCAACTCCCCCAGGCAGGGCTACTCTCAAGGGTCTCGGGGTTGACCTGCCTTCAGGGTTGAGTAGGAGCTGGGAGCAGAGAAGGTGACGGTGGCTCTTACAGCTCTATCAACACTCACCTGGCTTTCCCAAGGGCCTTAGGGAATAGAAAGTTATGAACATGGGGGAGGGGAAGAGAGAAGGATCTGAGTCTAATTCCCTCCATCCAAAAAGCAGCTGGCTCTCTACATTCAACCCACACATCCATGGACTCCTCACCATTCAATCAGGCAACATGCCCAACAGTAGCTGGCTCCTTCCCCCTGCTTGTCACTCAGGCTTCTTTATTATGGTAGTAACCAACCACTCCGATGCCTTCCCCCTTCACTCACTTGTCACGTCGTCTAACATACGATAAACATATGCTAGGGAAACCAGCATATAGTAAACACCAACCAGGCTGAGCACCACGCTGGCCAGAGAAGAACAGAGTGCAATCGTGAAGAGCCACAGAGAGTGTAAGAACCTCTAACCCTCGTCTGTAAATGCTGAGCTGTGCTTGGGACATACCCAGGAGGGGCGGGATGGTACCTACACTCAGTTTTCATAATTTAGGACAGCTGCAAGGGGAAAGTCATGGGCAACAATTTTTTCAGTAAACCAAAAAAAATCACCAGTGTGGACAAAAGGCGGTGATGATCCACGTCTGTGATCCCAGAGACCGGCTGGAGACAGCTCAGTTAGAGCACTCGCCTAGGGTGTCGGGCTGAGAACTGACTCACTCCTAGCACATGAAAAGGCAGAAACAAGGGCATCCACGCATTCCACGCAGTGTGGGCCACGTGTGAGACTCTGTTTTCAGATGGAAACAAACGGCAGGATGTGGTGGAGCATGACTCTAATCCCAGCACTCCAGAGGTATAGGGACACAGAACTTTGTGAGTTCCAGGACAGCCAGGCCTATTTACAGGTACCAAGTCTCAAAAACAAACAGAAAGAAAAAAGGAAGGAAGGAAAAGAAGAGGAGGAAGAGGAGGAGGAGGAAGAGGAAGAAGAGGAGGAAGATGAGGAAGAGGAGGAGGAATAAGAAGAGGATGATGAGGAGAAAGTAAAATTTCATCAAATCCTATGTGCCCCATCAAGACTGGGCTGGGTCCTAATATTCCTGGCCTACTGTTGACTCTAGGCAATTTCAGTCTGGCCAATCATCACCCACATAGAGGGAGACAAAGTAACCCTCAATCTGCTTCTCAATGGCTTTGCCTGTATTCTCATCCCTTGTTCTTCACCAGACTGGCTGGCTCTTGGGAAAAGGCTCAACAAAGCCTCAACTTACTATCTGGTCTTGGCCAAGTCACTAACGTCTTGAGCCTCTTGACTTCTCATCTATGTCACCTCTCATCTCCTGGAGCTGCTCGGAGGTGGTGGGTCCCCATGGAATCCAGCCCACAGGACAGTAGGTGCAACTGTCCCTCACTCCCGGCCTGCTCTGCTGGGGTACAGCAGCCTTCTTGGAATGAACCTATGTGCCATACTTGGGCCTTCCGGCCAGTAAAAAGGTAAGAATGTGAGAAGATCTACGTGTGGAAGCCCAGGCCCATCCAGCCCTGACCCTCTGCTGATACCTCCCCACTCACCCTCCAGCCTGATGCTCTGGGGAATCACCTCGAAGCGGACGACTCGGTATGTGTGCTCCTGATCCTCTTCTGTGTCCTCCCGGTGGTAATAAAGGATGAACGAGAGGTGATTGTGCAGGTAGATCTAAAACAGAGCAACTGAGAATCAGAAAGCAATAGGAGCCCCAAACCAGAATGTACCCAGGGAGCCCACCCAAGCACTAGATCTTTCTCTATCCAGTGTTGCCTGGCTGTATCAGCCTTCTGCAAGCATGGCTCTGCTCATATTACTCTCCTGCTCAGATACTCCCTATGGCTTAGGGGGGCTTATCAAATAAAACCCGAGTTCCCTTGGCCTGGCTGTCACTGTCTTTTTTTTTTTTTTTTTTTTTTTTTTTTTTAATTTTAAAGACAGCATACAAATAATGGTTTCATTACAGCAATTTCATTCATATTCTGTTCGTCTTGCTTATGTGGGCTCTCCAAGGCCCTCCGTTTCACAAGCAGTCCTAACCTGCATCTTTGACATAATATCACGACAACTGGGATGCTATCCTTCCTCTGAGTCTCTCAGCCCAGCTCTTTCTCTAAGTGCCCTCCTTCCTCCATGAGATCTCAATGCACAACAGCTCCCTGGCTAGGGGAAGGCAACCACCAGTTCTCTCCAAATTAGGACAAGGCCTCAGAGGACAGGGACTATGCCACAAAGGCATTTCAGCTTTGTATTCCCTGGGAAAAATCAGATAAAGAGGACACAGTTGCAGCCTATGTCATTAACAGTTTACTTCAGGAGTTGTGTCATGAATTGTTCACAGACTGATTTTCAAAACCACACAGGCAAGCATCAGTACTTTGCTGGCAGACACTGAAACACGGGACCAAACACACTCACATCACCAGTGGAAGCAGGATTGAGCTCAGGAAGCCTATGGCTGATCATCATGTGGTCTTCTCTCCTACACACTTTAAGCTCTAGGTTCCTTTGCTAGTTTTTTTTTTTTTTTTTTTTTCCGGGAGCTGGGGATCGAACCCAGGGCCTTGCGCCTTCCTAGGCAAGCACTCTACCTCTGAGCTAAATCCCCAACATGCTAGTTTAATCTTATAGAAACAGAACCTAACGTTCTAGAGGCTCTAACCTTCACATCCTTGTAGTTTATCCTGGCGCCAGTTGAAAGCCACAGAATTTTTACAGGCTATCTATATGAGATTCTGGTAGAAATGTGCCATGGCTGACCCCATCTTTTTAAAAACAGTCTTTCATTTATGTGTGTGCGTACACATGTCACAGCAGATGTGGTGGTCAGAGGACACCTTGTGAACCAGTTCTCTCTTCCTGCCTCCTAGGTACTTGGGGATTGAACTCAAGTCATCAGGCTTGGGAGCAAGCACTGTATTTGCTGTCTGCTATCTCACTAGCCTGCTAACCCCATTTTTTCCCCTGTGTTGCTAGCCAAGAGCTGAATGTTTTCCCATTCTCTGTGACTCCAAGTATTTATAGCTTGAGAGGTACGCCTACCCAGACCTCCAAGCACACCAGATACTCTACCTTGTTGACATCCGTGAAGCCAAGTCTGTAGCCATGTTCAAACTGCACGTCTTTTTCTTTCTTCTTGTCATCACTGTCACGGTTGCTGGAGTAGAGCTCCAGCCGGGTGGCCACAGGCAGGTTGTCAGCAATGCTAGAAACCCAAGGCCTCATTTAGACTCTCAGAACTACACTCCCACCAGACCCGCCCTGAGCTGAGCTGAAGGCCAGCCAGGGAGAAGCAGTAACTTACAGGTGAACATAGTACTCTTCTGTGATTCGCTCGGCCACCAGCCGGCTCTGTTCCACTGTCAAGGTTACTGGCTTGTTGGACTGGCCGCACAGAACTTCACACTTCTTCTCACTGTTCATGAGAACCTGGAAAGGGGTGTTGACAATCCGGTCCCCTCTCAGCACCTCTCCTGCCATAAGAGAGACAGATGGAGCTCAGAGCTTCAGCCCTGTGGTGGCTGAGGACAGCAGTCAAAGGCTGCACATAGCAGGACAAAATGGAGCTCCAAGGACGTCAGCAGTGCCACAGCCAAGCAGTCAGGTTCTATATCCCACCTCCCTCCCTATTCTGGGTTCTGTTGCTGGTAGATGCCCCACATCTTCCCAGGCCTATGCTCCTGGCTTCAAGCCTTTCTGCCCTCTCCCTTTCTTTGGATAACCCTTCCTGACCCTGTAACTGCAGACAGGTAAAGTCTTCCCTGTGCCTGCTGGAACCCCTCATGAACTTCTTTGCTCTCAGAACCAAGATCAAGTTGTACGCCATCCAACCTAAGGCCAGCCCCAACCCATCTCTTACCCACCTCCCAAGGTCACCCAGGTCACTCCCGAGCACTCTGCTTTGCCACACCCAGGTAATCTCAAAGCCGCCATCCCCAAGCAACTTTTTGTCTCTGTCTAAACTGATCTCCATCTCTCTGCCTAGTTAACACTGCCCCTCATGGGCTGGAGAGATGGCTCAGTGGTTAAGAGTACCCGACTGCTCTTCCAGAGGTCCTGAGTTCAATTCCCAGCAACCACATGGTGGCTCACAACCATCTGTAATGGGATCTGATGCCCTCTTCTGGTGTGTCTGAAGACAGCTGCAGTGTACTCATATATAATAAATGAATAAATCTTTAAAAAAAAAACAAACACTGCCCCTCATTTTGCTGCCACTTCAAGCACTCCTAGCTTAGTGAGAATTCCCTAGATCTACTCCCCATCACAGCCAGTTTCACTTGGCTGATTATTTAATCAGTCTGTTTTCACACTAGAACTTAAGGTCTATTCAACACTGTATCTTCAGGCCTGGCATCAAGCCAGTTCCCAGTGTGTCCTGGTGAATGAATGAGCAAGTGAGCAGATAAGGCAGTGAACGTATCAAGCAGAGCCACTGGCATATGTTGGGTCAAGCACATGTGGAGGTGGCAGTCCCGCCTGTTCTGCTGTCCTGGTGTGTCTCCTTCAGCTTGCCCCAGTTTCATATCACTGCTGTTACTAATGAGCAGCTCAGAGTGAGAACACAGTGGGGTTAGCTGATGCTTCCCTGCTGCTCAGTGCCTGTGAGTGTAACTTTTGGCATCAGGTTTCTGGAGGAAATTGGCATGGGGAATTAAGTAGTAAGTTTTGGCTCAGAGAGCTCTCTGACAGTAGGGGAGTCAGACCTACACATACTAACACACCACAAAGTAACGTCATTGACATAAAAGAGCTGTACAGAAACAGGAAGGAGGTCAGCCTGGCTGCAGAGGTGAAGCCAATGATGTAAATGGTGTTCTCTGTTGCCGGCCTACTCTCACTTGTGAGTGGATTAACTCCTCAGTTCTCGGTGTATCTGTAAGGAGAACACAACTGCTACCTCATTTTCTGGAGGAGGAAATTGAGTCTCAGTGAAGTAATGTCCCAGGACTAAGCTTATAAATGTCAGGCAGGGTACAGAAGCAGGCAGCCAGGAGTCAGAATATTCTGTTCACTATACAGTGCTGTCTCTGTACAGAGGCAGGGGCAAGCTCTAGGCTGACAGGGTCAACCAAGGTTACTTGGGTGGCAACTTTGAGATTACCTGTAAGGTGGGATGGCAAAGCAGAGTGCTTGGGAGTGACTTGGGTAAGCTGGGAAGATGGGTAAGAGATGGGTTGGGGCTGGCCTTAGGGTGGTTCACACCCATGATCTTTGTGAGGAGTTCCAACAGGGATGGAGAAGACATTACCCATCTGTAGTTATAGAAAGATCACTCTGACTGTTCTTCTGCGAAGAATAAAAGAAGCTGGCTGGAATGATGGCACCAGTCCTGAAGTAAGTGAGAACAAACACAGAAAGAGAGTCTGTGAGGAAGCTGCCATCACAGCACAGATTCAAGAGCACAAGGAAGGAGTAGTGCATGCTGGGATGATGCTCAGGTTCTCATGACCAAGTTCTGTGAGTTATTGAAAGAAAAGGTCAGGCAGTTGGATGCTATGACTTGTTGGTAGATTAAGTGCAAAGTGGCAGAGCCACAAACTACCATATTAGAGGCAGCATGTAGCCATGCAAGGTAGCAGCTGTAGTAGGTGATGTCTTGAGTCTAGGATAGGCCATCCAGGAGAGGAAAAAAAAGAGAGAGTGAGGAGGGTGAAGGCCTCTACCCCTCAGCTGATATCAAATGCCTGACAGTGCACTTGAGCCTGCAAGTCTAGGATCAATTGTGAATGGAGAGTGAGAACATCAACAAGACATCTGCACAGCTGATGGCTGAAATAGCATTTTATAGACAAACAGAACTAGAGACAGTAGCTTGCCATGATGCCCTGGGTAAGCTCTTTCCTTACACCATGTCTTACTGTTCATTTCTTTGCAGGTCAATAAGGAGCTGATTCCAAGAGAGGAGAAATTGCAAGTGAGGTTGTGACTCTTAAACTCTGGACGTTGAGTTAAGAAAGAAGATGTCAGCAGATGGTACAGGCACACGCCTTTAACCCAACAGTGGGGAGGCACAGACAGTTGAATCTCTGAATTCAAGGTCAGCCTGGTCTATAGTGAGTTCCAGCAGGACAGCCAGGACTACACAAAGAAATCGTGTCTTCAAAAATCACCAAAAATAAAAAGGAAAACAGGAAGATATTCTGGTCTAGCGTGGCTCATCCCCCCCTCACCCCCGCCAAGATGAGACAGAGTCTCACTATGTTTCCTTGTCTGACCTAGAACTTACTTTGTAGACCAGGCTGGCCTTGAACTTCTAGAGATCCACTTGTCTCTGCCTTTGGAGTGCTGCAGCTAAAGGCCTGGGCCATCATGCCTGGCTAAGTCTCCTTGTTTTTTTTTTTTGGAGATACTATGTACCCAGGTTGGCTTCACTCCCAAGCTCAAGCTGTTTTGCTGAGCTCTCAAGCAGCAGGCCTGTGTCACCTCCTCTTAAGAATGAGCCAGAAGTCATGATGTGACTCATTTTTGCTAATAAAACAACTTTTAAAGAGAACCAATTTCCCGAGACTGGGATGTAGCTCAGTGTAGAACACTTGCCCAGCAACCAAGACCCCGGGTTTGCTCCCCAGTGCCCTCCTGGTGGCACCCCACATCTTAGCAGTTAACAACTGTAGCACAATCATGATTGGAATTCAGATCCCAGTATTCAGAAGGCTGAAGCAGGAGGTTCACAGGTTCAAGGATAGCCTGGCCAATGAACAACAAGTCAGATTTCAGGCCAGCTTGAAATCTTGTCTCAAAAAACCAAAGAGGGACTGCAGAGATGGCTCTGCTAAAAACAGCACTTGCTGCTTTCTACACAGTCAGAACCTTGGACGTCATCTCAGAACCCTAACAAGCCAGGTGCGCCCATAACGCCAGCTCTGGCCTCCAACTATACCCCCTTTCCAGCGTGCACACAGACACGGACACACAAATAAAACAGACCTTTAAACAATGATTAAATTCAACCACCAAAACCCAGAAAGAACCAGTGTGTTCTTTCTCTTTCCTAAGACGTATGAGGTAAATCTGCTGAAGCCCTGCCTCTCCAGGATGTAATGCAGAGGCAGGGAGAGTAAGTGAGCACGAGGAACTAACTGCCCTGAAGAGATACCTCCAGATGAAGACTATCTACCCTAGAATCATGGCTGCTACTTACAGACGCCTTGCGACAGACATTGTGCAGCGTTTCACACTCTTTTTTTTTTTTTCTTTTTTTCGGGGCTGAGGACCGAACCCAGGGCCTTGCGCTTCCTAGGCAAGCGCTCTACCACTGAGCCAAATCCCCAACCCCTTCATACTCTTTCTGAGTAAGTCTTGTTCAGTTTTTCAAAAATGTCAATGTCTGTTTGCTTTTTAAGGCAGAGGTATCGCCTCCTCCTCCTCCTCCTCCTCCTCCTCCTCCTCCTCCTCCTCCTCCTCCTCCTCCCTCCTCCTCCTCCTCCTCTCTTCCTCCTCCTCCCTCCTCCTCCTCCTCCTCCTCTTTCTCCTCCTTTTCTCCTCTTCCTCTTCCTCTTCTTCTGTTTTTTGGCGTTTTTTTTTGAGACAGGTTTTCTCTGTATAGCCTTGGCTGTTCTGAAATTCACTCTGTAGACCAGGCTGGCCTTGAACTCAGAGATCTGCCTACCTCTGCGTCATGGTGGGATTAAAGGTGTGTGCCACCACTGTCTGCCCTTATCTTTTCATTTTTACATTTCTTCTCTTTGTTGAAAATTTCATAGACAAGTACTATATTTACATCAATCTTTATTACAGGCAGAACAATGATCTGAGGAGATGGTTCAGTGGGAAAGGTGCCTGCCACATAAGCATAAGTTCAATTTCTCAGCAGCCATGTAAACACTGGGTGGATGTGGCAGCCTGCCTGTGAACCCAGCACTGGGACACAGAGACAGGGCAATCTGGATAGCTATACTAGCCAAACCAGTGAGCTTTCAGGTCAAGCAAGAGACCAGGTCTCAACAAATACTGTGGACAACAACCCAGGAAGATACCTGATGCCAATGTCTGGCCTATATCAAAAGCAGGATGGGGACTGAGCAAGTAACAGAAGGCACTAGAAAAGACAGGGCTATCTAGAAACCGAGAGACGCTATAGTTAGATGCTAAGTGCTCCAGCTCTGGAAGCTCTTAACGCCCAGGTTAGCTATTACCTAACAGTATAACCAAAGGCAAGTCAATCTACAAAATACACCACACACACACCACACACACACACACACACACACACACACACACACACACACACACACACACACACACACACTCCTGCAGGCCATTATGAGTGAATAAGCCAACATGCACATAAACTCTACACAAAGGTGTCTGGCACACAGCAAGCACGAGGTAAGGGCAGCTGCCACCACTAGTATGAAAACCGTGCCAGGTTCCCTTGTGAGACAAGCTGAAGCAGTACAGGAGGCTTACCTAGATTCTCTGCCTTGTAGGTTATCTTGTTGGGCTGGCAGAAGGGCAATGAATAGTACTCATAAGGAAGCTGGGTTCGAGAGCTGGTAAGCTTCACAGCCTGCAGGAAGGAGAGAAACTGTTAGTCCTCGATCCACCAGAAACAAGAAGGCTGTTCCAAGAATTCTCCTTGACACTCACATGTCTTCAGCTCACTTAGCACTACCACCCAATAAGCAAATTCTGTTCATGGCAGGAGACAGGACTACAGCACCCAATTCCTGTGCTGCCCACAATTTTGAATTGTGCTATACACAGCACCATATAATCAGTTTAAACAGTGAGACCCAATATTCACTGAGTCTTAACCTCACGGCTGCCCTTCCGCAGGAGGCTTAGGAACACAGGGGTCTGTGTTATGGTAGCACTCTTGCTTCTGTCCTTCGAGCCTACACCTCTCTTGCCTTGTGATCCTCTCTGCTCTCCTCTGAAGCATTCGTCTCTCTAGGTCTGAGCTGAAATCCTCCTGCCGATGAGCCCTTCCCAACCATTTTATCTAAATTAACTTCCCACCATTCCATTTCACCCTCTTAGCTTCCTTTATAGCATATCACATAAAATGCAACTGCTATATATATACTAAGTTTCCATTCCTTTCTTCTTTTTTTTTCTTTGAGATGGTGTCTTATTCTGTAGCTCAGGCTGCCCTTGAATTCACAATACTCAGTGGTCACAATACCAGTGTGAACCACCACCCCTGGTCTTTCCTAGGTCTTTAAATACCATTTCTCCACTATAGAGCACAGCATGGTAGGTGTTTATTTAATGTCTGCTAAATGAGAATAGAGAAAAACATTAAAAAAAATTAAACCCTCTATAATGGGAAACTCAAGACCGAGACAGGAGGATAGTGAGCTCAAGTTACAGAATAAAACCAAGAAAGAACAGAAAAGGGGTGAGAGAACAAGAAATGAAAGAAGGGGAGGGAGGGAGGGAAGGAGGGAAAGAGGCGGGAAATAAAGACAGGAACAGAGACAGAAACAGTCTAGGGTGTCGAGTTATCGAGGTGTCTGCCAGCATATGCAAAGCCAGAGGTTTTATCCCAAGTATCACATGTGGCACCCAGGAGGCAGAGGTAGAGGACCATGGTTGTTCTTAGCTACAGCCAGGCATAGTGGTGCAAGGGATCATACCCAGGGCTTCGTGGATAAAGTCGCTTGTCTCACAAGTCTGGTGACCCAAGTCTGAGCTACAGAACACATGTAAAAGTTGGAAGGGGAGGGTTGGGGATTTAGCTCAGCGGTAGAGCGCTTGCCTAGCAAGCTCAAGGCCCTGGGTTCGGGCCTAGGCTCCGGAAAAAAAAAAAAAAAAAGTTGGAAGGGGAAAAACAAGTGCACAAAGTTATACTGTGACTTCTCACATCCCTTCTGTGGCCCAGCCTCTCCCCATATACATTACTGTATGTGCACATACATAACAACAAGTAGAACTGTAAAGAAAGTTCAGGGCCATCTCTGGCTACATAATAAGCTTGAGCCCAGCCTGTACTACAGGACAGCTTGCCTTTAACAAACAAAACAGTTAACTGTTAAATCATAGATCAAACAGAACCAGTGAAAAAGCAAAAGGCAAACTTTAGGGTCCCTGAGGTGGCTAGGTAGATAAAGGGACTTCCTGCCAAGCATGACACCCGGAGTTCCTGTCCTACAGGCCCACAAGGTAGAACAGGAGGAACAACTCCCCCAGCTGTCCTCTGACCTCCACACGTGTGCTGTGGCATGCACCCACACCCACTCACATACTTGCAGATACAAATAAATAAAATGTAATAAGAAAAAAACTTTAAAGCTGGTGGTGGTGGCACATGCCTTTAATTCCAGCACTCAGGAGGTAGAGGGAGGTGAATCTCTGAGTTCGAGGCCAGCCTAGTCTACAGAGTGAGTTCCAGGACAGCCAGGGATACACAGAGAAACCCTATCTCAAAAAAACAAAACAAAACAAAACAAAAACCTTTGAATGAGGAAATTATTTTTACTACTTAGGAACTACCTACTTGTTATTCCTCATATACCATTTAAAAGTGTAAATATTCAAATATATAAATAATTTTTGAATTCTAGACTACGTCTACAACCCTTACTCTCACTCTAGAATTAGAAATTTGAGGGAATTAAACCTCACAATATCCTGAGCAGCATGGAGTACACGACACAGGGTTGCATCACACCTCCAGCTGGGTCTGTAGGACAGCATCTCCCATAACCACTTGCAGAGAAATGCCAACATACTGACCCTAATGAGAACATGAAGCAAGTAAATGGCATGTCAACTCGAAGTCAGCACTTCACTCCAGGGTCCCTGGGGAGCCTCAGGTTTTGTAGCTTTTGAGATGCCAGCCTCAATACAGTAAGGACTTGGATGATGCAAGGTATAGAAACTGGTGTAGTGGCAGACCAAAGTCCCAGAACTTAAGGGTGAATGATGAAGGACAAGAAGCTCAACCTTGCCCTCAGCTATCCAATGTTGAAGGCCAACCTAAGCTATAGAGACCCTGTCATAAAACCAAACCAAATCAACCAAAACAAGTTATGAACTGCAGAAGGAATATTTGCCTAATTCACTGTTGTTAATTCTTGTTTTTTGGCATTCTTTCTCTGGACGAAAAAGGGAGTGGGGTAGTGGCATGACCACACTCCCACGTTACAAAGAGGTACCTTCCACCTTAATGTTCTCCTTCCTGCCAGGGGTGTCCTCTCTCACTGCACTCTGGCAGGGCTAATACCATAAGCTTTGATCTGGGCTGTGGACAAAGGTCAAATGAGAGAAAGGCACAGCAGTGAGAAGCTGGCATTCCAAAAGCTCTAATATCCCAAGTTCCCCAAGGGCCCTGGAGTGAACCATTGACCTCAGACTGACATGGCGCCATGGATTCACTTTCCGTGCCTCACTTGGTGTCAGTGTTCGCATTTCTCTGCATACAACCAGTTGGATCACTTCCTTGCTGCATTAGTTTCGGTATCTGTGAAATACACAGAAAATCTGTGAAACAATTTCCCTCAGAGGGTTCTTGGTGAAATGTTGAGCTAAGCCCAATGCATGGCATGTAATAAACCTCAGTAAATGTTAATGTTTTTCCTGCAAGGTGTAAGGAAGAGAGCTACTGAGAACACTGACATTTGAACAGCTGTTGTGCTACTCAGAAAGCTAGTACAGAAAGAAGGAGGGGGCATGATGCAGATGGGTAGGACAGCATGTGACATACTTCATACAGTGAGAGTGAGGAGATAGAGACCCACAGGAAGCAAAGAAGAGGTAGAACTACAGACAGACATGCAGTATGGAGTCAAAGTTCTTTTCCCAGGGGAGCTGGCCTCGTCTGCACACTCCTCCAGCCAGGCTGCTAGGCACAGGTGCTCCTGAGGCCCAAACACTCACTCACCTTGATCTCTACTGGGTCGTTTTGGTGGAAGTTGATTGGCGCGACTCCAGGGACATAGAAGGTGCTTCCTTTACACGTTAGACAGAGAAGTAGTAGGAACCTCGGCCACCAAATCTGCTGGGGAAAGAGACTGCAGTTGGAATGGGGAGAGAAGTAAAATTTCCTGCAGGGCAGATAAAGTGGGAACTTTCAAACAGTATCGCCTCTGTTCTGAGAAGCCTGAAGCCCTGGTTTGGTTGTTCCCAAATAACTTCCCAGAATGCTACAAAGCACAAGACTCTGCACTTTCAGAAATGAGCAACAGGATGGTTTAAGCAATTAGCATCTGGAAGTATGGGAAGTCATGGCACTGCTGCCAGTCTGAGATACTAGAATGTCACTCTGTGCTCTCATATGGTGGGTGGATTACAAATGGGGGCACTTCTGGATGGCAACTCTGGGCACCTCTTTCCCAGAGTTCCCAGCAATTCTATTCCTAAAGGTTGTTTGTTTGTTTGTTTGTTTTAAAGTCCTCTGGAAGAGTGGCAAGCCTTCTTAACTAGTGAACTATCTTTCCAGCCCTGGAAGACATGTTAAGAAAGAAGCTTCAGATCCTCTGGAAATGGAGTTACAAGCAGTTGTGAGTGCTAGACATATTAAGGTATGGCTACTCTACAATGACAAGGAAGGGCATTTTCCAGAATGTTAAGTGAACTGAGTGATAGTTGTTTCTTCTGTGTATCTGTTCTTTCTAAGAAGTTTCAATAGGGGGTTGGGGATTTAGCTCAGTGGTAGAGCGCTTGCCTAGCAAGCGCAAGGCCCTGGGTTCGGTCCTCAGCTCTGGAAAAAAAAAAAAAAAAAAAAAAAAAAGAAGTTTCAATAGAATTATATATTGATATCAATTTAGGGAAACAATTAGCAAGTATAGTAATGTACACCTACAATTATAGTGGTATTTAGCAATTAGAGGCAGGAAGATCCCAAGTTCCAGGACAGCCTGCACTGCATGAGATTTGGGGTGGGGGTAGGGGGTGATTTGTGGCACATGACTTTAATCCTAGCATTCAAGAGGAAGAGCCAGGAATTCTTTGTGAGTTCAAAATCAGTCTGGTCTATATAGGATCCAAGACAGCCAGGGATACACAGAAAAACCCTGTCTCACCGCTGTCCATTTCCCAAACAAAACAAACCATTATATCAATGCTAAGCTCTCACCTAGAGTATTACTATTTTTTTTTTTTTCGGAGCTGGGGATTGAACCCAGGGCCTTACGTTTGCTAGGCAAGCGCTCTACTGCTGAGCTAAATCCCCAACCCTTCTCACCCAGATTATTATGGCCATTGTTTTTACTTTGGGACATGGTCTCAGTGAATAGCCCTGGCTTGCCTGGAACTTATTATGTAGACTGTGCTGGACTCAAGCTCACAGATACCAGCCTGTGTGCTGCATCCTGATTATGGATCATCCTGAATCTCTGGAAGTCAGTGCCCTAGTTTCCATATGTTTAGAGGGTCTCTATGTGTAGCAGCATCATTTTCTGTAAGCTTGTTGTTAGCAACACAGACACTGACTGTGGCCATGCCCTGGGCCTGCTCAATCAGTGCACACTTTCACAAGCTGCTAAAGGCTAAGCATGCAGGACTACCTGACATTCAGGGAAGTACAGGCCCGACTCTCTTTGGACAGGATAAAAGTGTACCCTGACAGTCAATAGGGAGGTGGCTGCCATACGCAAAGAAGGGATTAAATCTGGGGCCCTAAAATATGGGTAGGGTATTGAATCCTACCCTTCAGCTATGCAGTTCTGGCCAATCAACATTGCTATGTCCTTGTTTATGACAAGGAATTCATGTAGTAAGTGGGGCTGAAACCAGGATATACTCAACACTGCCTATTGACCCTAAGTCACTACTCTTTACTCTTTTTCTTATAATATGGGTGTTTGCCTGTATATATTTCTGTGTGCCATGTGTCCCTGATGCCAGTGGAGGCCAGAAAAAAATGTCAGACCCCCTGGAAGTGGAGTTAGAGACAGTGGTGGGCCACTGTGAGTACTAAGAAATGAGCCACAGTCTTCTGGAAGAGCTAACTGCTGAGCCATCTCTCTAGTCCCAGCTATTTTTTTTTTTCTTTGAGAGAGAGAGAGGGAGGGAGGGAGGGAGAGTGTTTACATATATTTACAATATCCAATGTCTTCCAAATTGTCCCCACCTTTTCTTTGAGACACGATCTTTCTGAATCTGGAGCTCATGGGCTGAGCTAGAGTAGCTCAGATATGCACTGCTGTCCCTGCTCCCTTTTCGTGTGGGTGCTGGGGATAGGACTCAGGGTCCTCCTGCTTGCATGGCAAGTATTTTACTGACTGCACCTTTCTAGCTCCAAGCCACTACTCTTACCCACAACCACTATTCCTGTTAACATAAAGATGTGTTCTGAATTTTCCCTAACAAGCCTGTCCCAGACCTTTTAGCGTTATCTGGTAAGAGATTTGAAGCAGGGGCAGAGGATTACAATCTTTGAAGTTTATCAAGCCAATTAAATCTAAGAAGTTGCTTTAGTTCTACTCTTAGAAACGGAACCTTCAGATTAACAGAGAAACACTGCCCTAGGCAGCTCAAGGCTCCCTTAGGAGCTCAGGTTGCAGAGGAGTGAAAAGGAAATCAGGAAGATTTCAATACACGGTGGTTCCAAACTCTCAAACCAAGGAGGCCCTTCCTCCTCCCAAAACAAACAAAACCAAAAAGTAAACAGTGAGATTGTGCTCTTCCCAGCAGGAAGGCAGCAACGGAAATCAACAGGAGCCAGAGGCACACTGACACCAGCCTGCACAGGCGGACAGCGTCCACCTCTTCACCAAGCTGCTGCCTTGTGCTAAGCACCTCCCACACTGCTTCTGTCCAATGACAACTACCTGTTCACTTCGGCCTTTTTTTACAGTGAACTGCCAGTTAGTGTGAGATAGATGAAATAACCTGGGGTCTGCAGTTGTGGTTTAGTAGGCAAAATGCTTGCCTAGTATGCTTGAAACCCTGGGTTTGACCCCCAGCATCACATAAAACACAGTGTAGTGGCACATGCTTCTAATCCTAGCACTTGGGAGATAAGAGGCTGGAGAAATAAATGTTCAAGGTTATCCTTAGATACAAGATATCCTTAGATCCTTAGTGAGTTCTAGGTCAGTTCTAGATTCTTTTCATGTAGAAACTTACACTCCCATTTCATAACTGGAGGTAAGGAGTAGGAGCGGTGGCATTACTTGGAGTTCACAATGGCTTCTATCTCCAGTTCCCGAGAATCCAATGTCCTCTGGCCTCTTAGGCATCTGCACACATATGGTGTGCATAAACTCACACAGACACACATGAATAAATATACATATGCATATACGCATAATATATACACACACATATGAATAAATAGTTTTATAAAAAGGAAAAAGACAATTTGTGGGACAGTATCACAAGCATGACAAAAGACAAAGGACTCTTTGATACACCAAGAATTTCTACAAAATAATAAAGGGCAAATAATTTTAAACTAAAGGAGTTGACAGTTTAAAAATAAAACAAGGGCAGCTGGGCTGTAGCTTAAGGTTAGAGCTTGCCTAACATGTACAAGGCCCTAGCACTGCAAAAGACAGTTCAAATAGTAAAACACAAAATGATACTTCAAGACAGCCCTGGCTGTCCTGGACTCGCTTTGTAGACCAGGCCGGCCTCAAACTTACAGAGATGCACCTGTCTTTGCCTCCCGAGTGCTAGGACTAAGTGTGCTACCATATCCAGCATCTTATTCTCTATATATCAGCATCTCTAACTTAAAACAAAATCAGAGTGAACCACTGTGGTAGGGCATGCCTTTAATCCTAGGACTGGGGAGGCAGAGGCAGGAGGATCTCTGAGTTGGAGGACAGCCTGGTCTACAAAGCAAGTTCCAGGACAGCCAGGGCTATTACACAGAGAAGTCCTGTCTAGAAACAGAAGTCAGTACCCTAGATGGAGATAAACTGTATCGTCTTTGGGAGAACAATTAGCAACATGAGAGGTAGATCTATCATCCAAGTACTGCCAACAGATTCTTAGGAATATGAAAAAAATGATCCTTGTTTATGTGTGTATAATAGTCTTGTTTGTTTAAATGTTTGATAACACATACCAGTGGGCCTGGTGGGCCATCTTTAATCCCAGCACTCTAGCAGCAGAGGCAGGCAGATCTCTGTGAGTTTGAGGCCAGCCTGGTCCACACATGCAGCAAGTTCCAGGATAACCAGGGCTACATGATGAAACCCTGTCCTTTTGTTTTGTTTTGTGTTAAGCATATACCATGACCAAACAAAGTAATCATATTTTTAACATGAACACAGATGAAAATATACTTAAGAAAGTGCCCTGCAATTAACAACACATGAAACATCTACAGCTAGGTAAGACGCAGCCACAGCATTCTGGCAGCTAGGGAAGGAGAATGAGTTTGAGGTCATTCCAGCCTATATAAGGTGTTGGCGTTTGATTTGTCCCAAGAACCCAAGGAAGGGGGTTGGGGATTTAGCTCAGTGGTAGAGCGCTTGCCTAGGAAGCGCAAGGCCCTGGGTTCGATCCCCAGCTCCAAAAAAAAAGAAAAAAAAAAAAAAAAAAAAAAAAAAGAACCCAAGGAAGGCTTACTAGCTAACAGTATACCACAGAAGCAGCAGGACAAACGTACCAGCACAACTAATACAAAAGGCAATTGGCAAAATCCAACAGTCATCAAAACAACTTACAGGACAGCTAAAAGGAACTTCTCCAGTCAGGCAATGACTACACTTAATGGCAGAACGCTAAATGCCAAGTTCCCCTAAGACCAGGAACAAAAGAGAGTGCGCATTCTTGTCATGTCTATTCAATTCTTTGCCATAAATCAGTGCATGAAAGAGATTAATTAAAAATTAAACACATTCAGCTTGAAAAATGACAGGTGCTTTTATTTGTACATCATATGATCTTGTGTCTAGAATACTCTAAGGAATCTATGCAGTAACTAACTAGAACTAAACAACTTGAGGACAGTCACAGACTACCAGATTAATACATAAAAAATAATTTCTACATATTAGCTATTAGCAATTCAAAATGAAATTTAAAACTGGTTCTGCTTAGTACTGAAAAATAAAATACTTAAGAATATATATTAAAAATACTTATTTTTATTGAGTGTGTACATCTGAGTGTATGTGTGTATACCATG
The DNA here is from genome assembly GCF_011064425.1 of Rattus rattus. Taxonomy (NCBI): domain Eukaryota; kingdom Metazoa; phylum Chordata; class Mammalia; order Rodentia; family Muridae; genus Rattus; species Rattus rattus. The sequence continues at coordinate 132,490,089 of NC_046158.1, read as the reverse complement.
TGTGTGCAGCTCATGCCTGAGAATGTCAAAGAAGCGTTGGATCGCTTGGAACTGGAGACCTTCTACAGAAGGTTGTCAGTCACCATGTGGGTGCTGGAAGCCTAACTTAAAAGAGCAGTCAGGTGCTCTAAGCTCTTGAGCCACCTTCCCAGCCCCTAATACTGTATCAGAATGACCTGGGATTGGATGTGGCAGAGAAGTGAACCACTTGCCTAGCATGCTCAACACAAGCTACATTCAATACTACAAATAAAATTAAAACATCAACAACAAAAACATTTTGTTTTGGTTCAAAACACAGTTTTGCTGTGTAGCCCTAGCAGGCCTGGTGCTCTCTATTTAGTCTGGGCTGGCCTCAAACTAATAGAAATCTTCCTGCCTCAACTTCTCAAATGCTGGGATTATAGGCTTGCATCAGAAAAAAAGACCTTTAAAGGCTTCAGTATTGAAAATTACAAAACACTGCCAAGAGAAATGGAAGATTTAAATAACTAGAGACATTCCATGTTCACATGGTGTTAAGATAGAAAACACTATTTCTGGGGTTGGGGTCAGTTGTTAAGAGTACCAGCTGCTCTTCCAGAGAACCTAGCACCCTTATGGCAGCTCACAACTGGCTGTAATTCCAGTTTCAGGCGATCCAACATCCTCTTCAGGCCTCTGTGGGAGTGGGTGTTTACCCGTGTGTGTATGTTTGTTGAGACAGGGTCTCTGTATGTAGTCCTGGCTATCCTGTAGCTTGCTATGTATGTAAACCAGGCTGTCCTAGAACTCACACTGTCAAGTGCGGAGATTAAGGGTATGTACTACCATATCAGGCACAAATTTACCTTAATATTGATAAAGATATAGAAAGGATCCAGAATATCCAAAGCAGATTCAAAACCAGAATTGGATAATTTATATAATTTTCTAATAAGGAATAATAAAAAAAATGTTAAGGATAGACACAGCTATCAATCCAGCCAAATTAAAAGCAGAGAAATAAATCTTTCCATTTATAGTAAACTGATTTTCAACAAAGGTGTCCAGACAATTCAACAAGAACAGTGATTTCAACAAAGTGTTTTAACTATGTGGTGACCATATTCACAAATAACATTAAACCACACATACACACAAACACACACACAATAAATTCAAATGAACCACAGATTAAAACAAAACAAAAGCTGAAACTAAAATCCTTATAAGAAAAACTTTCAGTTATATGAATTTGTTTTAGATATGCCACCAAAAACATAGCCCATTAAAATTAATAAATTTCATAAAAATAAAAAAATGTACACTTCTAGGCCATGGACAGTGGAAAATCTTTTTAAGTGATGCATGTAATAAGGGACTGGTTCAGGATGCATAAAGAACTCTTACAACTTAAAGAGACAGCAAACATCCCAGTTAATAAGTGGGAAAAGCGGGGTTGGGGATTTAGCTCAGTGGCAGAGCGCTTGCCTAGGAAGCTCAAGGCCTTAGGTTCGGTCCCCAGGGGGGGGGGGGGGGCGCCTGGGGGTATGGCTCGTTGTAGAGCCCTTAGGGTCAATCCCAGCATGGGAGATTGCCAGGAGGCATAAATGATTTGTATGCTCATTTCTCCAGAGATGATGTATACAGATCCATGAACGGCACATTAGAAGATGCTTACTCTGTCACTAGGAAATGCAAACCAAAGCTATAGTGAGGTAGCAACAAACACTAACCAAAATGACTAAACAGCCAAACAAAACAAAAACCAGGCAAGTGTGAACCAGGATATGGAGAAACTGAAATCTTCAATGATGGTAATGTGAAATGACATGGCCACTTTCAGGAAGTTTGGTAGTAGCTTAAAAAGTTAAACATAAACTTACTAGCCAGTACTCCAATTCTAGGCAACAGAAAGATGTTGTCTAGTCACTTGTATGTGACTGTTTAATCACAATAACTGTCTCCTTATCCCTGGTTTCATTTTCCACAGATTTGAGCTGCCTACAATCAACCAAGGTCTGCAAATACTAAACAGAAAACTCCAGAGAGAAATGATATATAACTCTTTAACATTTAGTACTAGTAACATAAATGTTCTACTTTATTATAAAACATCCTTGCTTACCCCATCCAGGAACTCATGTACCTGAGGGTGACCTTGAACTGCTGATCTTTCAGTCTCTACCTCTTGTCCTGCCTCTACTTGTTGAGTGCACCCCACATTTGGTTTATGTGGTACTGAGGACTGAACCCAAGGCTCTCTGTGTGCTGGGCAAACAGTATTCCACCACTGTAGATCACCAGCTCTACCAACCTTACTGTGTCTAATTTATAAATTAACTCTACTGTAAGACAGACAAATAAAGAAAAAGTATGGGGTTTGGGGATTTAGCTCAGTGGTAGAGCGCTTGCCTAGCAAGCTCAAGGCCCTGGGTTCGGTCCCCAGACCAAAAAAAAAAAAAAAAAAAAAAAAAGTATGGACTTGGGCTTGATGGTAGAGGCCTATAATTTAGTTACCTAAAATGCTGAGGCAGGAGATCACCAAGCTCAAGGGCTGCCTAGCTACAGAGTGAATTCAAAGCCAGCCTGTACAACTTAGTGAGAGTGTCTCAAAATAGTAAAAAAGAGGTCTGGGCATTGTGCTAAAACACAGGGTTCCATGCTCAGGATTCCAAGCATCTCCTCGGGGGGCTTGGAAACACACCCTCAGATTGGGGAGGACGACCATAGTTCAAAACTGGAAACTCAAAAACCCAATCATTAGTAAAGGCAGAAAAAAGATGTGGTTTTTTTTCCCCATACCATGGGAACTGTCAGCCAATGTCCATCACAGGAAGGCGTAGTCCAGGACACTACACGCAAAGGCCCAAGTCTAATTAACAAATGACTCCCTTTCTACACAACACCCAGCAAAGGACATCGACAGAGACGGAAATTAGTGATGGTTTGACTGTGGGAACAAAGGCCCGATTTCATCATTCCCTTAACCAATATAAGGGAACTTGAGGTAATAGAACTGTTCTATAACACTGTGTCACTGTGGTGACAAGGGGACTAGTTTATATATAGCTAAAGGTCACCGCACTGTACATTCACAACAATTTGTACTATGAAAGTATAGATTAATATGCCTGAAGAAAAAGGAACTAGCCTGTGAGGGTAGCAGTGGAAGGATGTGGCAATGTGGTGGTAGTCAGTGAAGCTGGGTGAGAAGTGACCGTGGCTGCACTCTACCTACATGCTGGCCCATGCGGAAACTACTGTAACAAGTTGGGCTTATATTTCTGCTTGTTTTGAGACTGGGTCTTACTATGTAGTATTGCCTTGCCACACAGCCAATCCCAGTGCTAAGATTAAGGGCATATACCAACACATCCAACCTATAACAAGGTTTCAAAAGGACTTTTATATGCATAAAATAATATAGAGCAGTAGGTTTTTAAATCAAAACCAATTTATCCTGATACATGGATTATGGGCAGCCAAGTGAGTTATTTTAGCTTTCTGGGTTTTTGTTTTTTCAATTGCTATTGTGTGTCTGTGGAGGACAGAGAATAACTCTATAGATTCCATTATCTTCTTTGCTTGGGTTCCAAGGATTGAATTCAGGCTGTCAGGCTTGGAAGGCAAGTAATTTCTCCAGCTCTCTGACCCGGCTTTTAAAAAGTTAACAAAATTGTACACATGATTTCTTCATATTTTTATATTTTCTCGTGTATTTCCCCATATATTAAAAAGTTTCAAGAAGTGTCTCACATGGTCCTGACTGGCTCTGAACTCGGTATACAGTCAGGAAACCTTGAGCTTCTGATCCTCCTGCCTTCCTCACCCAGATGCCAGGATCACCGGTGTGCATCACTGTGAAGGGATCACTAGAGCTGAAGGTAGAACCCAGGGTATCCTGTTTACTAGGTCAGAACTTTACCAACTGAGCTACATTCCCAGTGATTTATTTACATTTCAAAGGAAGAAACTGTATTGCCTGTAAAAATACCTAGATAGCAGATACATGGAATGTCCGGCACAGAAATGTTAGGCTGTTAGGTTTGCCTAACTAAATCAGCAATTCTAACTTTGGGAGAGTGTCAGAAACGCCCATGAAAAGCTAATAAAAGCTACATATCCTGCTGTCAAAACTCCTGATATGTCGGATGTCACATGACTCCAGGAAACTTGAAGATAGGTCCTTGACAACCTTACGGGATGGTGGCTTCTAGCTCATTGCTGTAAAAGGTGTCAGAATCCATTTGTTGGGAAATTCCTGTTTTGGTCCTTGACCTTTGTTCAAAATTATTATTATTAGATTTATTTTACGTTATGAGTGTTTTGTCTGCAACATGTATCTGTGTACCACATTCTAATGTCTTAGGAGGTCTGAGAGAAGCATCAGTTCTCCTTAAGCCAGAAATATGGATGCTCGTGAGCTACCACCTAGATGCTGAGAATAGAACACAGGTTCTTTGCAAGAACATGTGCTCTTAACCACTGAGCTATCTCCCCAGCCCCTTGTCCCTTGACTTTTAACTGATCACCTCAGTAACTCCTATGTAAATCGCAGTACGAAAGTCAGCTATGTCCAGAAGCCCTAAAAAAGAGATGAGTTCTAGGACATAAGCAGTAGCCTGCTCCACAGTATTCTGCTTTACTTGGTGTCCAAGTCACAAGACTGCAGGGGCAGCCTGTCAAGGAACCAGATGACAGCCATCGAGAACTCTGTGCAGGTAACCCAACACTTCACTCCTGACAAAAGTATTGGTGACCTGGAAAGTTGAAAAGCTCAAGCAACCAAAGAATTAGCCTCCTCTTGACTGGCTTTTTTAATTCCTGGGATCTGGGCATTCAGAAACACACCACCACTACCACCACCACCACTAGCAACCTAAGAGAAGGAAGGCTACTAGGAAAAAAAGTTCTTTATCCTGCCGATTTTGCCCTACCCAGTTTGAAGCTGTCAACAGTTAACCATAGGGAGTTTCTCTTAAAAACTGAATTATTTATTAACTGGCATTTCTGTGACAGAAGTTAACCTCTTCTTTTATGGAGCCCTCTGCCTCTTAACTCTTTCCTATAAATAGCTTCACCTAGCTGGGGCCAATCTTGAAAAGGCCATTCCAGTTCCTTGCTACAGCAAAGACAGCACCTTCCTCACAGAAGACTACAGTCTGCTATTGTGTTCTTCCTCTCTAAAGGCTTTAAGGTCAGTTAGTAACCACTCCCCAGATTAAGGAACCAAGGCACCCAGTGGGGGTAGGGTGGCTCCCACGGCACTGTTTGCTAACAGTTAACTGAAAGCAATTATCCGATGAGTTAAAGCTCCCTAAGAATTCAGCCGCACGTGAATGAAGCTAATGACAATTAAAGACCACTTACCAGGAAGCCCCACGGAGCTAAAGAACTCACCCAGCTACAACAAAACAAAAACCCAGAACTAAATTAGCCCCTGGCGAATCTGAAAATACAGCCTTTATTTCAGAATGCAGACCTGCAACAGTTGTTGAACAGAGAAAAGACTCAAAAACTGCTAGGGGAGGTGAGTATGAGGAGAAGCCCTGCAACAGAGGAAGTCCAGGTGAAACCAACAATCTTTACAAAGCTATAAACAGCCAGACTTACCCCCCACCCCCCAGGAGGGGAAGTGCTGAAACTGGTGTTCTTCCTTTCCCTCAGGGGGTATTTGTCAAAGACCTCGAAGCTACAGAAGCAGTAGGCTCAGAGAGCACATGTCTGCAGCACTTCAAATCTGGGAAAAAAAGCTACAAAGTACTAGGCACTCAGATTCATTATTACAACAGTTCTTTTGAGGAGAGTCTCATAGCCCAGTTCGGAACTATAGAAAGGGACTCGGTATGGGATATTGGGTAAGCTCTGGAAATGGGTGGAGGTGGTTGCGGTTACTTAACACTGTGAATGTATGGAATGTCCAGAACTTGTACAAACTATTAAAATGTCAAATTTTATGTCTATTTCACCATAATGAAAATATCAAAAAAAAATAAAAAATAAAAAATAACAGGCTTAAAGAGGCAACAAGATTGCCCACAGCTCCAAAAGTAATTCTACTCCAGGCCTGTATACCCAGCTTTAGACCTGGACCTCAAAGTCTGGGAGGTCTGTCCGCTTAAGGTATCAGATGTAGGTAAGAAATCATATTGGACATATCGATGGCACAGAGGAAGCAATGAAGAGGAACAAGGTGGGACTGAGAAGACTTGGGTGCCCCGCTCCCCAAACTGGGAAACAATAGCAACAACAAATGGTTCAGGGATCAAAGCAGGTTAGGAGGTAGTAGCCCCTACCATTCATCTGTGGCCAGATGGCCCTGCTCATCCTGGGTCCTTCCCACCTTCCTGCCAGTGTCCAGAGATCAAAACTCAACTTTCTCCAACATTCTGCAACTGGCTTCTTTAATTCCAAGATCAAAGGAAACCTTTTGTCCAAGTCATAAAACAAAGACCAAGAAGCAACTAAATGCTGTCTCCTCTGCATTTCCTGGGGGCTGAGGGCCTCCTTTAAAAGGGGCTTCTCAGAGAAACACATTAACCAAGGCTTGGTACAGGCGCTCAGTTCCCAGGATACAGTGCACTGGTCCTGCAGAATGTGTGCTAGTGAGGCAACTCAAGGAGCCAGCCAGGAAATATGCCCAACACAACGCCTTAGAGGGAGCAAAGGATGGTGACAGGTAAAAACAAACCCAACTGCACAGTACCTTAGCACAAGCAGCTTTGACGTAAGTATTAGCTACAGAACTTTCCACTTGTTATTTAGAAATCATGAAAACCGCGAGGCCCTGGGTTCGGTCCCCCGCCCCAAAAAAAAAAAAAAAAAAAGAAAGGGCAGAAATCATGAAATCCAAATCTCTTTTGTTTGTTTGAGGCAAGGTTCTCTGTGTAGCCCTGGCTGTCTTGAACTCCTTCTGTAGACCAGGCTGGCCTCTAACTCAAGAGATCTGCCTGTTTCTGTCTTCCAATCCCCAGTGATGGGATTAAGAGCATGTGCCACTGCTGCCTAGTTTTTGTTTTGGTAGCTCTCCCCCCACCCTCACCTCTCTCTCTGCCAAGCTGGCCTGGAATTCCCTATGGTAGAACAAGATGCAGAGCTCCCAGAGATGCACCTGCCTCTGTCTCCTTGAGTACTGGGATTGAAGGCTTGTGCTACTACTGCCAGCTCAAGTCCAAATCCTTAGTGTCACATATGACATGTAACAGAAAACAGATCAAGAAAGCCAACTCCATTTGCCAGGCCTCACATGAAATCAATGACTGTTGGGATGAGTGGAGTTGCTGCCTCCTACTCCCATGCTTCTCCACAAGCTGATGATGCTCTGAAAGCTCAAAGGAGTCAGAAGCTGCTACTGCATCAAACTAGAGGCTGAGGGCCTTCCTGCCTCCTGCTCCAAGACACTTAAAACCAACTGTCCTATTAGCACTGCCTCTATTGGCTCCAAGGAACCTTGGTGTCAGTCAGTCCATTATTCTGCCCTCCGTGGAATAAAACCCTTCAAAATAGGGTAAACTGACCCAGAAACTCTACTCCTAGGCATATGTCCTAACATACTGAAAACAAGTTTACGCAAAAATGCACAGTTCACAGCAATATTATTCCCAACTGCTAATACACAAGACAGTCCCAAACAGCTGAAAGGAATAAAGAAAGTGTGGTCTATCCACACAAGAATAGTTTAGCCATTTAAAAAAAAGAATGAGGGGTTGGGGATTTAGCTCAGTGGTAGAGTTGCTTGCCTAGCAAACGCAAGGCCCTGGGTTCGGTCCCCAGCTCCGAAAAAAAAAAAAAAAAAAAAAAAGAATGAGGTACTAGGAATGCTACAACAGGGATGAATTTTGAAAGTATCCTGGGTTAACCTGGGACACACATGCTACTTTATCACATGTGGCATGTCTACCTATAGAAACAATCAGAGGAAGACAGAAATGGAGCACATGATTGTAAGAGGTATTATTTGTGAAAAAGTGATCCATGTCAGCCAATCAAAAATTTTACCCTTCAAGCTATTGTTTCTTGGACAGAATGATTTGCTGTTAAAATATAGAACTGATACTTGTTTCTATAGTTAAGATGGTTTGCCTCTCAAGACTGAAGGATATGTGGTTTAAACTGGTTCTTGTTTCCACTGATTTTAAAAATATATGTGAGGGGTTGGGGATTTAGCTCAGCGGTAGAGCACTTGCCTAGCAAGCGCAAGGCCCTGGGTTCGGTCCCCAGCTCCGAAAAAAAAAAAAAAATATATGTGATTTTATTGATGAAGGCTTATTAAATAAGTCTAAGAACAATGAAGCATGCAGGGTATGACTTTCACCTGCAATTTAAATGATTTGAGAGCTTTAGAGAATGTTTTGACTTATATTCAAGGGCTGCAGAGATGGCTCAGTCCTTAAGAGCACTGACTGCTCTTCCAGAGGGCCTGAGTTCAATTCCCAACAACCACATGGTGGCTCACAACCATCTGTAATGGGATCTGATGTCCTCTTCTGGTGTGTCTAAAAACAGCTACAGTGTACTTACATATAATAAATAAATCTTTAGACTATATTCAAAATATTCCTAATAACTGCATTTGTCCACATCTCTTGTGTCTGCCAAATTAAAGATGAATATTTTATAATAAACTTTTTTTTTTTCTGGAGCTGAGGACCGAACCCAGGGCCTTGTACTTGTATAATAAACTTTTTACACTGTTAAAAAAAAGTATCATGAAAAAGTAAAAGCAGCTAGACATAAAAAACTACACATTGTAAGTTCCATTGTAAGTTCTCTTCCTATGAACTGAGAAAAGGTAAGTCTTCTGAGACACAGAAAATCAGTGGTTGCCAGAGCCTGGAGGGAGCGAAGCCTGGGAATGAATGGGAATGCTTCATTGTAGGTTGATGGGAATGTTCTGGAATTAAACAGTGATCTTCTAAATACACCAAAAGTCACTGAACTGTGAATTTAAGAAAGCTCAGTGTTTGAAGTACTCATTGTTCCTGCAGAGGATCTGGTTTTCTTCCCTGTACCCAGAAGATGGCTCACAACCATCGGTAACTCCTGTTCCGACGACCTCTCTGGTTTCCTCAGGCACCAGCATGTGCACAGTATACATATATACATGCAGGCAAACACACACAAAAAAATGTAAAAAAAAAATCTTTTAATAAGAAGGTACAATTTTGTGGTATATGAATTATATCCATAGAGATAAAACTGTAATAAAAGCTGATAGTGTGAGATTATATAAGGGAAGTGGATGTACTCAATGGGATGTACTCGCATGGCCACTGAGTAGGTCCACTAGCTCAGTTCTTCTTTACATGACTTGCTTCAGAAGCAAATCCGCTCCAAATTAAATCTATAATGCCCCACCCAAAAATGGTTGTAAAATAGCTTACATGTATGAGAGGGAAGGAACAATACTGACTTCTGTGTAGTAACATACTTGGCACAAACTAAATTCACATCTACCTGTGACTCCACATACACCTCTGTACAAACTTGTTTCTGTGCCTTTTCACTGAACATGCAGTTTCTTAAACTCAGTATATAACACATTCTCCATTCATAAATATATTCCCTCTCCCTCCCCCCTCTCTCAATCTATCTATGTATCTATCTAGATTTCTCTATGTAGCCCTGGCTCTCTGAACTCACTATCAAGACCGGGCTGGCCTTGAACTCACAGAGATCCACCTGCCTCAGCTTCCCAGGTGCTGCATTCTCTATTTATTGAAATGAGTTACACTGGTTTCCATGGTTTATCCCCACACTAAAAACAAGCTGGCTTCCCTGATGTATTGTCCCAGTAGGGTAGGAAGTGAAGCCAACCTAAATACAAAAATCTATTTCAAAACACAGTAAACAGATTGCTCACTGTGAGCTACGACATGCACCAATCACAAGCAAACTTATTTCTAGCAACCTCTGTTCTGTCTCCAATTTCATCTTTGATCATTGTTTTCTACCCCACCTTTCCCCACGATTCTGGTGTCAAAGTCTTCTATATATCCCTTAAACATGTCATTTGGCCTTCACACTTGCCATTCTTTGCAAAGCTAGTTGTTTTGCTTGTTGTTGTCAACAAAGCTTCAACTCTTATCACTTTCTCTGAGGAGACTCTTGACACTCAGTCCCAGTTACGTTGCCTAGTCACCGCTAATCACCATCACTTCACCTCGTTCTCACAGCATTTTGCATCACCAGGCAGATTTCCTCAAATGAGAGCGGATCCACATGGGTGGGACTATGACGCTCTGACAGCTAACTATACACCTAGTTCCTGGCAGTAATTGGGCACTCAAATATTTGCTGAATAAAGAAATACACACCAGAGTACATATCGCTAACTTATAAACTCTTAAAACTCTATACAGGGCTGAGGTTTCCCAGCACAGTGCTATAGTGCCACCTCACTGGACTCTCTAAGGCCAAGAAAGGGTGTGACTTCCTGTCCTCACATCTGTCTTACTCTGAATGTGGTAAAGGAAAGGAAGGATTCCAACACCCCATTTTTGGGATCTGCCCCACTTCATGATCATATTGAGGTCTACGGCCACAGAAACCAGGTAAAGCTTTAAATAGTTTCCCTAAACAGAGCCAGATATTAAACTTAGGCTCCTGTGTATGCTCAGCTGTGCTCCACAAAATGAGTTACACTCCACCAAGCCATGAAATCTTTTACCTGACTTCTGGGGTTATAAACAAGGAACTTTATTTAAAAAAAAAAATGTGATAAGTTAACAGTCTGCTTCATTAATTAACCTGCCCCGGTTTAGAGAAAACCAACACCAAATAACTTAAAACAAGAATTTTCCTTCAGTACACTCAAATGTCACAAGCTTTTTCTCTATGTCTTTCTTGTCATTCACTACCAGGATGGAATTAATTTTATCTTCTGAAGAAGCAATATACGATACCACCCAGGAAAATTCACTTTAGATCTTCGTTCTCATTTCTTGGCAAACAGAATTTGAGCTGAATTTCTCTTAGAAAATCTGTCCTTTTGAAACTTAAATTCTGCTGTTCCATAACAGAAGTCACCAAGTGACTCACCCTCCAGATACAGGTATATTACCTCCACTCCCGTCCACAGAGACTTAATTCTAGTCAGCTTCATGATAGTGAGCCTTCATCCGTAAGGAGCTGTATGGTATGGGAAGGGGATACAGACAGGGCCAGAGGTGTTTTTAAACGGTAACTCAGGGACGACATCCATTATAAACACTGGACTGTTTGTGAGAGTGTATATTCCTGAGCATTGCCTAACCCTTAAGGTACTACAAAATTTGGGAGTGAGGCTCAGCAAACTATTTTAACATGCCTGTCCACCAACAACTCAAGATTCCCGGGCACAGTGAAGTTTAAGAACCAATTGGATAAAAGCATTGTCTCTTTAGAAGAGACAACGATTTTGACAGCGATTTTGACAGGAAAGGCAGGAGGAGGGAAGGGCCCGGGGACGGAATTATGGGCATGGGATGCCCTGGTACAGCAGCAATTAAGCGGGATGCGCAATGGTAACAGCTGAGGGTGCAGTTAAGGACAAGGTTTGGGCTGGTTCGAGCAAGGTAGCAACCCGTAGACTGGTTAGGCTGATGGGTATGTGGAGAGAACAGAGTATGAACGTGAGGAGGAGGAGCGAAGGAATAACGGGGGACTCTCGGGAGGAGACAAAGCCTGGAGGGGAAGAATTGGGAAATAGAGGTGACAAGGGGCGGGAATGGAAGCCGAAATGAGAACCGTGAAGGCATTAGCCAAAGTCTTCCTTCCAAGCGGCACCTCCCCTAAAACTCCAGGCCCTGACAAGCCTAGATGCCATGCCAAGGCTAGAGAAAGGGACTTTGTAGAGGCCAACCCAGTCAAGGGTAACCCGAGCAGGGGTTCTGGAGGAGGCTGGGAACCAGGCGTGGGGCGCTGGAAGGTCCTGGGCTATCCAGGGGGCCCTGCTCCAGCTCCGGTTCCCAGAGTCTCCTTCACTCACCATCGCCGCCGCCATCTTGGATCCACGTGTCGGCGTGATGACGTCAGCGGAAGTGGTGCTTCTGTGGGTACGGAGTGTATCCCCACTAAGGGGACTCCTTTCCTCAGATTCTTCTGTAGTCGCAGTAGTGAGGAGGTAAAAGAGGCTTAATTTCTCCTTGACAAACTGGTCTTGGCAGTGAGGTCTCTGACTAGGTGAAGAGAATATACGGTGTAACTATTGGAGCCATATTAACTTCTGGCAGACGCCGCTCCTCCGCCTACTCCTTTTGCATTGTGGGTAATTGGGGTGTGTGGAAATAGGCGCGCTCTCTGGATGCTTTCTTTAGTATTAGCAGAAAGACTCGTTGCCAGGGTTACCCGAGACCTTAATTATGAAACCGAAAGCTTGGTAAACCCTCTCTGACAGCTTCTGATTCAGAGCAATTTGTAATTATATGTTTAAATATTTATTTGACTTTATATATAGTCTTACTAATCGGTCGTTTTACCTATGAAGGTAGGACCCAGTCTCTTTTCCCTTAAACTGCCTTTTTGTCATCTGTAAAATGGGGCAGAAGTTTCTAGATTATTTTTATAATTGGCTTATGGTAATTATTCACTGACACAATCATATATAGGAAGTATTCGGTAATTGTCATTATATAAATTATGTATCCTTCACAGGTATGTTAGGTGTCCCAAACAGTACACGTTGTTAAATGAGTGAATGAAAAGCAGAACACTTAATAAAGAAGACATTTTTTTTTTTTTTTGGTTCTTTTTTTCGGGGCTGGGGACCGAACCCAGGGCCTTGGGCTTCCCAGGCAAGCGCCCTCCCACTGAGCTAAATCCCCAACCCAAAGAAGACATTTTTAATGTGGACTTCTCCAGTCTAACTGGCTTAATGCATGACTTGAAGCAAGTCACTTAACCTTGAACTTAACTTTCCAGTATTGACTTAAAAAGGGTCTGGGGAGGACTCTTTAAGGATCATCGTGGAGAAAGACTTTCTTTGGTCCATATATCTCACTGTAAAGTGTATACAGAGCCAGTGCTGTCTTCTTAGATAGATCCAAAAAGTTGTTAAAAGAGTAGTAATGATATCTCTGGATATAGTTAATTACGCAGAAAGCCTGCCTAATCTTTAGCACTGGGACTTGTTAGAGTACACTTGTAATCCCAGAACACAGAAGATAGAGTCAAGAAGAGTTCATGGTCAATTAGGAGACCTTGCCTCAATCATCATCATCATCATCATCACCATCATCACCTCCCCCACCCCCCATGTTCAGTAGCTCATGCTGGTAATTTTTGCACTCAAGATGCTGAGGAAGGATGGCATGGTGAGTTCAAGACCAGCCTGAGCCATAAAGTGAGCCACTGGTTAAACTCACCACCCTCTAAAAAGAAAACTCAGCACTGCTTAAGTACTGTGCCAAAACTGTCCTTAAGATGTTTAGTTATGGGCTGGAGAGATGGCTCAGCGGTTAAGAGCACCCGACTGCTCTTCCAGAGGTCATGAGTTCAATTCCCAGCAACCACATGGTGGCTCACAACCATCTGTAAAGAGATCCGATGCCCTCTTCTAGTGTATCTGAAGACAGCTACAGTGTACTTATATATAATAAATAAATAAATAAATAAATAAATAAATAAATAAATAAATAAATAAGATGTTTAGTTATCTCTTCTGCATCTCGGCAGGGAACAGCTGAACTCTGATGATCACTGTGGTCAGTACTGATTACTACTGTGGTAGATTTTTTTTTTTATTTATTTATTTTATCTATATGTTATTACACTAAATGTGGGTAGATTTTTTTTCCAGCCATCTTTTTTTTTTTTTTGCATAAATGTCTACTAACAAGCCTCTCATCCTTGCAAGGGCATAGTGGTTCTCCTGTCAAAGGCAAACCTTTCTTCTCTTCTTGAATACTGGGGTTAAGTTACTTGCTTAGGCCAATAGAGTGAATTACAAGCGCCTTCCACTTCTGTGTCTAAGCCGTAAGAGGCGTGGCAGCTTCTGCTTCCTCCCAAGGATATAAATAAGGCTGGGTGTCCTGTGCAGAGCCCCACAAAGAGGCAGGTCTACTTCATTCCTCACAGCTTTCTAGAAACCCCACCTGACAATTACACGCAGAAATGAAAGAAGTTTGTACAGTTCAAACCTAGGAGCTACTAACTAAATGAAGAGCTGTGTGAAGTCCTTATTGACACTGTGTGGAACAGAAGAACGACTTGATTGAACCTAGTTGATTTAGTATTGGGTTGGATTGTTATATATGCTGGAAAACAAACCTACAGACGACTGAGACCAACACAACCATCCCAAAGTGTAGACATATTCCCCAGGGGCACAGAGCTGGAGAAGCAGGAAGAATTTACAAGTCTTGCAATAACAGTAAACTGCAGACTTTTTGCCAGTTCTACTGCAACTTCTTTTTTATCCCCACCCCCACCCCCACCCCACTGCAGCTTATGTCCTGGAAGTGTCTTTCCACTATGTCTGCTTAAAGAAGAATACCCATGGGACTGGAGAGATGGCTCAGCAGTTAAGACCATTGGGTTTGAGTCCCAGCACCAACACGGCTTCTCACAATAGTCTGTAACACCAATTTCTGGGGGGATATGATGCCCTCTTATGGCCTCTTTAGGAACCAATCTGTGAATGGTGCATAGCCATATATGCACCAAAATACCCCTACACATAATATAAAAGAAGATATTTATATTGATAAGGAAATATATACTAAACAGGTTTTCTCTGTGTAGCCTCGGCTGTTTTGGAATTCACTCTGTAGACCAGGCTGGCCTCAGACTCAGAGATCCACCTGCCTCTGCTGGGATTAAAGGCGCTTGCCACCACTACCCAGCTCCAAGATTGTCGTTTTGAAATGTTGTTACATATATTTACTTAGTGTGGGAGGGTGAGTGTGTACATGCCTTGTTGCACATATAGAATTTGTAGGAGTTGATCCTCTCCTTCTACAACGTGGGACCCAGGGATCGAACTCAAATCTTGTGACTTGGCTGCATGTGTTTTTCCTGACTGAGCCATCTAGTCAGCTCGGGACTGTAGAACATACTTCAGAGCATGTAGCTAGCATCTCTTGCTGTCACATTATAACCAGCACAAAAATGTATGATTGTGTAAAACTCTCCTCCTGTTGGACACAGTTGCTCAAGCCCCTGATGAGCCACGACAGGCCTTCATTATTTCAGTTTCTTCTTTTGTTGTGTTCTATGCTAAAGTAGTTCCTCAATTCACAGTCTCCACCTCAGCTTCCCTCGTGCTGGGATCACAGGCATGAGCCACCCCGCCCAGCATTCTCCTTCATATTTCTCACGAATGTGAACAAGTTCTAAGTCTATGTTGATGTTGAAACTCTATCTGGAAAGGGTATGGCATTAAGGAAGTTATCATCACGAATATCTGAAGTTTCTTCAGTGAAGGAAACTGTGAAGACCCATCCCTTAGACCAGTTGTTCTCAACCTTCCTAATGCTGCAACCCTTTATACAGTTCCTCATCTTGTGACTCCTAACCATAGAGTTATTTTTGTTGATACTTCATAACTGTAATTTTGCTACTGTTATGAATCATAATGTAAATATCTGTGTTTTCCAATGGTTTTAGACAGCCCTTATGAAAGGATCATTTGACCCCACAAAAGAGACATGACCCACAGGTTGAGAACCACTGCTTTAAGAGCCTGCCCATCCAGGAGGGGGAACTGCACTCGCAAAAGGAGGGCTATCTCCAAAAGAGTGATTGTGTGACAAGTTTACCATTCTGGGAACAGTGGCAGCTGAGGCATTTGTAATTTAAACTATACACACAATACAACACTCACATCTCAGGCACAGTAAAGCAGATTACAGCAGAAGAAAGCCCAGCTTACTCAAGGAGCCCTGGCTCTGGAGATAAAAGCCAGGGGTGGGGCCGATCAGGCTGATATGGTGGGCTGTACTCTAAAATCTACTCAGCTATGAATTTAGGCTTCAGCCAGTTTTATCATCCTTTTTGCTCATTCATCCTCCTCCAGATCTAGTATGGTAGATAAAGACAGAAAGAGGAAAAATAAGGGACAAAGAGCCTATACCAGTTGACTTGTAAAAAAGGTTACTTAGGATTCAGTAGTCAGGAATGCTCCCTGCTGTTCCCACTCACAGCTCACAACCACCTGTAACTCCAGTTCCAGGAGACCTGATACCCTCTAGTGGCCTCTGTGGGCACTGCACACACACACACACACACACACACACACACACACACACACACACACACACACACACACTCTCTCTCTCTCTCTCTCTCTCTCTCACACACACACACACACACACACACACATACACTTACATCTTATTTTTTTAAATACATATATTTTTTAGTCAGGTGTGGTGGCATATGCCCTAATTTCAACATTTGGGAGACAGAGGCAGGTGGATCTCAGAAAGTTTGAGGCCATCCTGATCTACAGTCTCTGAATGGCTAGAGAGACCTTGCCTAAAAAATGATGATGATGATGATGATGGTGGTGGTGGTGGTGGTGATGGTGATGGTGGTGTTGGTGATGTTGGTGATGGTGGTGGTGGTGGTGATGGTGGTGATGGTGATGTTGGTGATGGTGATAGTGATGGTGGTGATGGTGATGATGGTGATGGTGATGGTGGTGATGGTGATGGTGATGATGATAACTTTTGAAATTATAGCATAATCACATCTCTCTGTTCCCTTTCCTTCTTCCAACCCCTCCCATGTATCCTTCTTGCTCTCAAATCAAATCTTTGGCCTGTTTTTCTTAAATTGTCAATACATATATGTGTTTGTATATATTCCTGAAAATTTAAACACAACCTGCTTAGTCCATCTGCTCAGTCCATAGAATGTTTCTTGTGCTTGTTTTCAGGGTTGACCGTTTGGTATTGTATAACCAACTGGTGTTCTCTTTCCTGGGAAGACTATTTCTCCCTCTCTCAGCATTCCTTAGTGGCCTTTACTTGTTTTTCTAGGGCTAATTAAATCTCTAAAAAGGAAAGAAAGGGCTGGAGAGATGGCCTAGTCATTAGGAACATATACTGCTCTTCCAGAGGACCTGGGTTCAATTCCCAGTACCCACATGGCAGCTCACAACTGCCTGCAACTCCAGATCCAGGGAATCCAGTGTCTGTAATGTACAGGCATTCAAACTCCAAACTCCCATGCAGAAACACACACAGAAACAGACACATACACATGTGATCAAATACAAATCTTTAAAGGTAATAAAAAAGGGAAAAAAAGACTCCTGAAGCCAGGCAGAGTGGCACATGCTTGTAATTTCAAAACTGAAGAGGAAGGACCAAGAAGCTCACTAGTTTGGACTACATGGTGCTTTCCGGATGGGCCAACTGTTTCCTGTCTCCAATCACAAGGGTTGAGGTGTGGGTGGGAGTGGGGTTCCTGAAAACACTTTTACTTAAACTCATTGGCCAGAATTTAATTTCATGTACTCTGCTTTGAGAGGAAGAGTTAGTTTAACCTTCATTCTAGGTGATCACGTGACCCTGAAAAGCAAACATTTTTCTCCAGAAGAAGCAAACTGGATCTGGAGACAACTATTTGCCATCATGACCCCTGAAGAGGAATGGAACACAGAGTGGAAGCTGATAGAGCCCCGTGTCACAGTACTCGATGGTGCGGACAGACACATGACAAAGTACAGGAGTAGGGAGGTCGATTCTCCACATCTCAGGGTAAGATGAACCAAAGGCTTTCCTTGCACTGACCTCAGTGACACCGTGAAGTGAGCCACCTGTCCATTCCCTCCCTTCTCCCTCCTTCCACAAATGCTTACTATTCTCTACAGAACAAGTAACATGAAATGTATCTCCACATTTTGTGGTTTGTTTAATAGATTTATTTTTTTTCTTTCAAGACGGGGTTTCACTACGTAGCCAGGACCTCCATACACAGGTAAACCAGATGGGCCTTGGATTTACAAAGATCCACCAGCCTCTGCCTCCCGAGTGCTGGAACTACACCCAGCCTAGACTTAAATTCATCAGCACTTTGATGTGAATGAGTCCTTCAAAGCTCGTCTCTAAATTAGAGACTAATGCAACAGTATTTAGAGGCCTGACTTTTAAGGGGTGATAGGGAGCAGGGGACATACTCAATTGCTAGAGTGCTTGCCTAACAAGCATGAAGTCCTGTGTTTAATTCCCAGCACTGTGTAAACCTTTTGACATATCCCAGCAATCCCAGCACTCAGAAGGATCAGAAGTTCAAGGTCATCTTTCAGGAACATAGCAAGTTCCTGGATACCCTGGGTTGTAGGAACTCCAGTCTCAACAAACAAACCAAGAAACGCTCCTGTTGGGGGTGGGGGAGGAATTAGTGGAAGGATTGAAAGAGTTGAAGGAGCTTGCAACCCATAAGACCAACAATGCCAACCAACCAGAGCTTCCAGGGACTAAATCACTACCGAAAGACTATACATGAACTGACCCAGGGCTCCAACTGCATATGTAGCAGAGAACAGCCTTGTTGGGCACCAGTGGAAGGGGAAGCCCTTGGTCCTGCCAAGGTTGGACCCCCCCCCAGTGCAGGGGAATGTGGGGGGCAGTAAGGGGGTTGGATGGGGGAAATACCCATATTGGGGAGGGGGAGGAACAGGAAACCGGGACAGAGAATAACATTTGAAATGTAAGTAAAGAAATATATCTTTAAAAAAAGAAAAGAAACGCCCCTGTGAATGGATTAAGTCATTGAAAGCCCAGGGGTTGGGGATTTAGGTCAGTGGTAGAGCGCTTGCCTAGGAAGCGCAAGGCCCTGGGTTCGGTCCCCAGTTTAAAAAAAAAAAAAAAAAAAAAAAAAAAAAAGAACCAAAAAAAAAAGAAAGTAAAGCCCAGGTTCTATTACAACCTTGCAATAGAAATTTGTTCTGTTTCTGTTCAGTAATACATGGGAGGTACACCCGTCCTTACCCTATTGACATGGGAAGTCCACCCATCCTTACCCTACTGATGTTGAGCTTACCCATGTGTTTTTGGCCAATGGAACGTTAGCAAAAGTGGAGGAAACCGAAATTTAGAATGCTGTTTCTGCTCTTACCCTCCAGCCTTCTTCCCTGATTAGGATGTGGTCCAAGGAAAATGAGTGACTGAGGGACGAACCTGGAGCAGCCTTTAGGTCGACACCAAGCGTAGCTGAGCCCAGCCGTGCTGAACTCCAGCTGGTTTTCGGACATAAAAGGAACATTATTATCACAAGCTTCTGCTTTCTAGGGTTGTTTTGTTTTATGGATATTATGGTAATGGCTGATAAAGGCAGGTCTGGCTTCATTTTTTTTTAACAATTTGAGTTTGCAAAGTTTTAAATTATTGATTTGTTTTTTGTTTTTTGTTGTTTTTGTTTGTTTGTTTGTTTGTTTTTGAGACAGGGTCTCACTATGTAGCCCAAGCTGGTCTCAAACTCCTGATTCTTCTGCCTCCTGAGGGCCAGGAGCATAGGTGCATGCTACCACAGCTGGCAAGTTTTTAAATTTTAAACTGTATTGTGTATCGTGTGGGGTGGCGTGTACCACAGCACTCTTGCAGAGGTCAAAGGACATGTAGAAGTTGATCCCTTCCACCATGTGGGTTCCCTGGTTAACTCAGGCTTGGTGGCAAACACCTTTATCTGTGAGCCATTTTGCCA
The DNA here is from genome assembly GCF_011064425.1 of Rattus rattus. Lineage (NCBI taxonomy): Eukaryota > Metazoa > Chordata > Mammalia > Rodentia > Muridae > Rattus > Rattus rattus. The sequence goes on along the minus strand of NC_046158.1, from coordinate 132,470,496 downwards.
ATCCCAGTTCTTGATTGTAAAAAACAAAACAAAACAAAATGTATTTTGTTGGGGGTTAGACAGACAGCTCAGTGGTTAAGAGCACTTACTGCTCTTGTGAGGGACCTGGCTTAGGTTCCGACTGTCTGTAACCACTTCCAGGAAATGGGATGTCCTCTTCTCGCCTCCTCAAGAACAGCATGTACAGGGTGTGTCTACATATAGCCAAAATGCATGTGCACATAGAATAAAATGTTTTTTAAAAGTGTGTGGGGGGGGAATAGCACAGCAGCAGATATAGGAGGTCAGAAGACAGCCTCTGAGACGGGGCCTTGATGTTTTCATTTATGAGTGCCAGACTAGCAGCCCCGGAAGCTTCCACAGACTGTCTGGTCTCTCCTGCTCTCTAGGGGTGTGCTGGGGTTACTGCCGCTTGCATTACTTGCACTCAGCTGCTTTTGCGGGGGAGAAGCATGGGAGAGTCTTACTGTGTAGACCAGGCTGGCCTCAACTCAGGGATCTACCTGCCTTGTTTCCCTCAGGGTAGAGGCACGCCCACCATGCCTGGCTCAGCTCAGGCTCGCACAGCAAGCACTTTACTCGACACCCACCCCCATGTGTGTTGGGGGCAGGGGGCAAGGCCTCACTGCATTGCTCTGGCTGATCTTGAGTTCCCAGGCTCAAGCAATCCTCAGAGTAATTGTTTTCTTTCATGGACTGTGCTCTTGGTATTGCATCTGTCCCCATGATTTCATCTGTATTTTTTGTGGTCAGAATGATGAGCCAGTGTTGGATAAAATAGCACAAAAGAAGAAATGGACTCATTGACCTTGTCTGTAAAGCAATGTGTGCTAATTCCTGCAACTCCAAAATTTCAAGGCAGAGGCAGGAGGATTGCTATGAATTCCAGGCCAGCAGGGCCTGCACAGCAAGTTTCAGGCAGCCTGGGGTAAAGAGAGGAAGGGAGAGACAGCACCCTAAGCTGGGAGAGCATGCGTTCCAAACATCTGATGGAGGACTAGTATCTAAACTATACAAAGAGTTCTCATGACTCAATCACAAGAAACATCTGATGGAGGACTAGTATCTGAACTATACAAAGAGTTCTCATGACTCAATCACAAGAAGGCAACCCGATTTCAAACTGAGCAAGACTGGGGAGGGCACCTCACCAAAGGCCCACAGACCACAGACTCCGAAGTATGTATTCCAAACAAAACAAGAGTGCAATTAACCAGGTAAGTTGTGGGGTGTGTGTGTGTGTGTGTGTGTGTGTGTGTGTGTACAATTATAAATATAAGGTATACATGTAAGCATGTATGTATTATAGGTGATGCTGTGTGATGTGTGTGTACAATTGTAAGTGTGAGGTACACATGTGAGCATGTTTATACTATAGGTGACACTGGTTTTAGATTTTGTTCGTGGTTCCTGTTTTATAACTTCCTCCTCCAGTCAGGTATAAAAGCTAAAATGCGTCTTCTCTAAGTACACCATAGAAACGCCTTTATCACCCCCCTGCCTTTCTGACTGAGAAGCTGGCCATAAAGACCATTGCCATGCAGTATGTGGTAAGGGTCTCCTCACTCCAGTGGGATCCTAACCCATAGCCTGAAGGTAGGGAAGCTACATACACACAGAGGACCAAGAAAAAAAAAATCTTACTAAGACAGGCCTTACTGGACTTTCCCACCCAGTTTATTGGCAATCACACCTAGGCAATAAAGCGCCCATAAAACCCTGAAGGACAGGGTTCAGAGAGCTTCCAGATAGCTGGACATGTGGAGGTTTCTGTGGAGTGGCAAGCATGAAGAGGACATGGAAGTGCCACGTGGCCCCTTTCCCACTGCATTTTTTAATCTTTCCCATTGCTCTACTCTGTATGATAAAACAATAAAACCCCATTCTCTTCCTGAGTTCCTGAGCAGCTTGAACAAACCAATGGAGCCTAAGGAGGGAGCTGTGGGGAGCCTGCTGATGGGCGGCTGGTCAGCGCCTACATGAAACAACCTGCAGCTTTCACTGTGTCAAATGTGGGAGAACTGAGCCCCCAACCGGGGGTCCGACTGCACCGCCAAGTAGTTAGGGTTAGGGGACTGAGCCCCCAACCAGGGGGTCCGACTGCACCTCCAAGTAGTTAGGGTTAGGGGACTGAGCCCCCAACCAAGGGGTCCGACTGCACCTCCAAGTAGCTAGAGTTGGAATTGAGCTGGATGAAAGGATACCTTACCCAGTGGGTGGTGCGGCTGTGAGCTGGCAGTTACAGAGTGATCTCTGTACCTTTTAGGGTCATAGAAATGCTGGCTATCCTGTGAAAACTGGCAGAACAGTCGCCTTGTTTCCTCTCCTTAGAATGTAGATTAAAACCTTAGTTTTCACTGTTGTTAGACCCAGTTCTTAAGGTTAGACTGAGGGATGCAGACTGAGTTCAGCAAGTCCAGGGTCCTAGGGGATGCTGTGGTGTAGATCCTTTGGGGGGGGGATGTGGTAATACAGAAGTGTCATTGCATTCTGTCCCACTGTCACCCTCCCATCTCTCCCCCATGATGAAAGTTTTTCGCTATGAACTTTTAGCTGAGGTGATATGCAGAAAGTGTCTACCACCTTCTTGTCCCCTCTACTTCCTATCATCCTGGCCACCAAGAGTGTCCCTTACAAACTACCAGGTCCTTCTCAGCAGTTACTGCACTCAGACCTAACATCTCCTGCAGTGATGAAGACCATCATCAGCAATCATGATGACTGTGCGGCCACAGGAAATGGCCATCATCCCCAGGGAAGTCTACATGTATCAATGTGGCTTAACAAGACAGAAATCCTACATGACGTCCCGACATTCCTAGTGTCTGGAAGGCAGAACCATTCAGCATCCAGACACTGGTGTGGTAGGCCTAGTAATGGTCCCTCAAAGGTATGCATGTAAATCCCAGAAGCTGAGAAAACGCTGCTGCCTTGGCATGGGGGAACTTTGCAAATGTGGTTAAGGATTATTCTGGCTGATTTAGTTGAGCCCGGTGTAGTCACCTTAGAGAGGATGCAGTAGATGAAGAATCGGGAGAGCAGAGGACAGAAGCTGGAATGGTGTGCAGAAACAGGAGCCAAGGGTGAGGGCAGCCTCTGGAAGCCAGAGAAGGCAAGGAAGGAGTCCCTTCCCTTGAATCTCCAGGAGCAGCGCTGTGTCCCCCGTCCATTCCACACTCACCCACTTCCCCACTGTGAGGTGCTGTTTGAAGCCATCCAAGCTTACAAAGGAAGCAGACACAGCCAGCAAGTATTCTGGGACCATTAGGAAACCCTCAGCTTTACTTCTACCCTTTCCCTTTCTTACGCACAGGTGTATGTGTGTATGCATGTTTATGTGCACATATGTGTACATGGTATGTAGAGGTCAGAGGGTAACTTCACAGGTCATTCTCCAGAATGCCACCCATCTCCTTTGAGATGAGTCTCTCATTGACTTGGACCTCACCAGTTAGGCTAGACTGGTTGGATAGTGAACTCAGACATCCTCTGGTCTCTACTCCCTTCACAAATGCTCACCACCACACCCAGCACTTTTACATAGGTTCTGAAGATCGAACTTGGGTCCCTGTGCTTGCAGGACAAGCACGTTACTGACTGAGCCATCCTCCCACCTGGATTCTCACTTGTCTTCATACTTCCGGCCTCTGGGAAGGTCCCTCTTCTGCCACACAGAGGAAAGCAAACGACCACTGGGAAAAGCCTTTGACACACATATCTTTTATTTAAATACTATTTTAACAGCTTCCCACTTAAATCACAGCTATAGATTGAATTCAGTCATTCCAGGCAAATGAGAAACACCAATTTGGAGGCCCTGAGAATGGCAGATTGCAGATGACTAGAGTCAAAAAGAGATTGTGAAGTCCTCTCCCTCCACTGACAGCTGGAATGTGGGGGAGGGGGCGTCTGAGAGTGGGCCCAGCAGGTCGAACATGTCAAGGCCCTGATGGGGCTTCTGGCTCTGCTCATGTTCTCCCCGCCCATCAAGGTTGCTGCTGATACTGGCTCTCGGTGGCCGTGTAGAAGTCATCCAGCACGCTCTGGATGTATTCGAAAGTGGGCCGTTCCTCTGGACGGTTCTTCCAGCAGCGGATCATGATACTGTAGAGCTCCTCTGGGCAGTTATCTGGTCGAGGCATACGGTACCCATGCTCTAGTGCCCGGATCACTTCTGGGTTTGACATACCTGAGAAAGAGGAGTAGAATTAAGTATGTGTGTGTCAGGGAGGGTGGTAAATGGAACTGCAATTACCATCTAACTCTGTGAGGAAGATACAGGAACTAACTGTCCCAATTGCCAAGTTTGTCCAGCCACCAAGTCATGCCAGACCTCTTTTGTTGTTGTTATTTTTGTTTTTTTGAGACAGGGTTTCTCCGTGTAGCACTGGCTGTCCTGGAACTCGATCTGTAGACCAGGCTGGCCTCAAAATCAAATGGAAGAGATTCACCTGCCTTTGCCTCCCAGGTCCCTCTTAAAACCTCTTAAGGCAGCAGAATATTAAACAACCTACTGTTTCTGCATCTCTTGGTCTGTTATTCTATCTACCTATCCATTTGTCTGTCTTTATTTATTTTTGAGACAGGGTCCTACTATGTAGCCCTGACTGTTCTGGAACTCACTATATAGACCAGCTGGCCTCAAACTCACTGAGTTCCACCTGCCTTTGCCTCTGCCAGGGCCATAGGTGTGGGCCACCATGCCTGGCTAACACCATGCCTGGCTATCCATTAGTTCTGTTAATTTCAGCCTCAGGCATCTAAATGGATATAGGTTGTATAATCTGCTGCCTGGATTTTACTAGTGTACCCACAAAACAAATGGCTAGATTCAAGGTTGCTCTGAACAGGATCATTTCCTTATTCTAAGTTTACATCTGTTAACTATAAAAACAACCAGGAAATACGTATGATCACCAACTTTACTTCTTAGTTCTTTCTTAACTTGGCTGAGGAGAGCTGAAGAGATGGTTCAGTGATTAAGAGAGAAAACAACAAAACAATAACCGTTAAACATCTTAGCTGGACATCTATCCTCTCAAGTGAATCAACCCAATTACACAGCTTCTTCACTGCCAGGCCGGCATCCTTGCCTGTCTGCTTCTTTTGAAATGTGGCCCAGTTCATCAGCTTATTTCTGTTGTCTGTGCCACCACCTGTCCCAGCTGCTCATGTGCCACCAACCTGCCCTAGGTGCCCATGTGCCACCACCTGCTCCAGCTGCCCATGTGCCACCACCTGCCCCAGCTGCCCATGTGCCACCACCTATCCTAGCTGCCCATGTGCCACCACCTGCCCCAGCTGCCCATGTGCCATCACCTATCCTAGCTGCCCATGTGCCACCACCTATCCTAGCTGCCCATGTGCCACCACCTATCCTAGCTGCCCATGTGCCACCAACCTGCCCTGGGTGCCCAAATGCCATCTTGACCAAATTCTCTCACGCATTCCCACTGCACTGAAGCCTGCCCCTCCGACTGATTGATGACTGATTGATTTTATGTGTATGAGTGTTTTTTCCTCCATGTATGCGTATGCATATGTACAGCACATGTATACTGGTGCCCTCATAGGCCAGAACAGGACATCAGATCCCCTGGTACTGGAGTGAGATGGTTGTGAGCTGCCACGTGGGTACTAGGAACTGAGTCCCCATCCTCTGGAAGAGCAAGTATTCTTGGTATCATAGAGAACTGGTCTTCCTGAAGACCCAGCTACTCCACTTTTTCTTTTTCTCTTTTTCTTTTTTTTTTTTTTTCCCGGAGCTGGGGACCGAACCCAGGGCCTTGCGCTTGCTAGGCAAGCGCTTTACCACTGAGCTAAATCCCCAACCCTAAGAGCAAGTATTCTTAACCTCTGATCCACCTCTCCAGCCTCAAGCACACATCTCTTAAAAGTAGTCCCAGTACTTGGAAGGCAGAAGCAGATGGATTTCTGGGACTTCAAGGTCTGCATATCAAGTCTCGGGCCAGCCAGAGCTATAGAGCTATAGAGTTCTCAAAAAAAAAAAAAAAAAAAAAAAAAGTTGACTGCCTCCCAGCCTCGTGCCATCTCATGGCTTCCTAGACACTCGAGCAAACACCCACAGCCACCTGCATACCCGGCCTGTGCTAGTTCTGGCCTCTCTAGATCTCCTCATTCTCCTCCTGCTCAAATAGCCGAACTCTTGAGTGCAGTAAAGTGTGGGGAAGAAACAGCCAGCAAACCCCTTGTATGAAGCCTGAGGGATAGTGGAGGGCAGTAACTCTGATCTGAGAAAGGTGGGGCTGAGTTTAACAGACATGCTGACAAGATGTGCCATTGCCAGGTTGGGCTCCAGACACACCCCTAAGCCATGCCCCTTTTCCTACCTGGGTAAGGGATCCGGCCGTAGGTGACGATTTCCATCAGCAGGATACCAAAGGACCAGACATCTGACTTGATGGTGAAGGAGCCAAAGTTGATGGCTTCAGGAGCTGTCCACTTGATGGGGAACTTGGCTCCTGCAGGGTTGAACAGAGCAGAGTCAGGGCGAGTCTGGGGAGCGGTGAGGGCTGGGGCCCTGCTAGGGTGAATCAGGACTGGGGCACCTGCTGCCCCCTACGAACAGTGATGTCCCAGATCCCATGGAAACAGGGGACGTTTGTCTTGAGGACAGATGGCTGAAGCAAGGGGGAGTGGAGCTGTGGGTATAATTTGGGAGCTCACTCTGGGGCGACATCCTTGATTCAAACGATGCCTGTTAAACTAACTCTGAAAAGTGGAGTCCTAGAAGTCTTTGGGGAAGAAGGACCTCCAGGGGACTTGAGTTTAGATCATAGCGGATACCTCACCCCATCCACTCCCCAGCTCTGGGGTGCAAGAGAGGATTTCAGCTGTCATCTGAGGTTTGCCCTAGTCACTGAGTGTTTCTTCCCTGTTCTTCCCTCTCTCTCCCTCCCTCCCTCCCTCTAGCATTTGATTAGCAGTTTGTGGGTATTTGTCTTAATTACAGTATAATTGGCAAACATGGTCTACAGGATGTATAATTGCCCTTGATTCAGGATTACGATACACCCACTGTAAGGCAAAAGCCAGAAGTGAAAGATGCCTCGAACATTTAGTTACTGAACATTGTGGTTCAGCAACTGCATACCATGGCTTCTTTTTTGTTTCTCTTGGCTAAATCAGAGCTGTAGCTCACTGCTCTGATTCAGCCTCATGAGAGAGGACAGCGTACCACTAGGCTTGGAAAGAGATCAAAATCCAAAGGGAAAACATATTCATTCATTCACTCATTCACTCACTCATTTTTATGAGACAGGCTCTCCCACAGCCTAGGCTGACCTCAATTCACTACATAGCCTACAGAGAATGGCCCTGAATTCCTGATCCTTCTGCATCCGCTTCCCTAGTATCCAGACTGAAGGCTTGTACCACCAGGCCCACCTTTGCATCATTTCTTCTCAATGCAACTATTTCTGCACCATCGAAACGTTGAAAATCACAATGTTGGTGATAAATGACCGGGTTCTCGACAGCTCTCTGCTGCCACCTGGTGTCCATGACCTATCATGGCCAGCAGGAAACAGGCTGAGTGCTGAGGGGCAGGACCAGCACTTGCTGGGCTGTAGGGGGAAAGGAGCTAGAAGGCTGCAAGCAGTTCCGTTTCAAAGACTCCAACAGGATATTTGGTTTCATGGCTAGCGTGGTCCTATAGGCTGAGGCTAGACCGCCATCTCCAATGGTTTGATGTCCATAGGCACACATCACCCTAAATAACCATAAGCCTAGGAACCTTTCAGAGCTGGACATAAACCTGATTGGCTTCATCACAGAAGTAGCAGCATCAGGGGAACACCAAGTCCTAGGGATGGAACTGAGGACACTTGACCCTGGACTCTTGCTGCAGTCCAAACTGCCACATTGACTCTGGTGCCTCCACTTAGGGTTGGATGCCAGGGTCACTGCTGCCACCAGCAACTGAGGCCTTTCCCCTGTGCCATTCTCTGCACTTAAGGCCCCTGTCACACGATGCTAATCTGAATTAGCGTCCCCTATCTTTTCAAGTCCCAGGCAGCGGTGATGACACACCGTCTAGGTCGGCTGTGTTCTTCCCTAATTCACTTTCCATGTGGCTGAGACAGAAGATGGTTAAAGCCCCACTGCAGGCCCCAGCGCCTCACCCCTTCATGTGATGAAAACGTTTGTGCTTTTAGGTGTCCCATAAAACTATTTATAAAACCATATACTGAGCCATCTTGAATTAAGAGGCCATGTGCATGTTCTTTGGAATTCAGTATGGCTGAGTAAGTGATTAGGTATTGACGACTCTCAGCCCCAAGGGGAACATTGATATCACAACCCCCCCCCTTCCCAGGCTCAGAGATCACAGGAAGGGGCAGTAGAAAGACTCTAAAGCCATAGACAGTGGAGGATTGCTGTAAAATAGGATTTCTTGGATGACAGGGTCATAGCATACAAGACCTTGAAGCAGCTATGTCTGCCTGCACAAGACCAGAACAAGATTGAGCTGGACAAAGTCCCAGCAGAGGTGAGACGTAGGCCTCTGAAATCCCACCCCTAGCTGAGCAGCTGTTAGCAGTTGTGGCTGCTGGGGGTGGGAGGGTCAGTTTTCCTCAGGGTTTGAGGACGCCACTAGCAGGAGCCAGTTCTCTCCTTTCTTTCTGTGTGCACCCTGGGTCCTTGTGCTCGGCAGCCAGTGCTTTTGCTCAGCCATTGTCCCGCTCCTTCTCTTTTTACAAATGGGTATTTTAAAATGGCTTATTTTATGTGTAGGGGTATTTTCCTGCATGTATGTATGTGCACCACATGTATGTCTCGTTCCTATAGCATCCAAAAGAGGGTGTGGGATCCCATGAACCTGGGGTTAGACCATTGGGAGCCACCATGTGGGTGCCAGGACCCAGGGCCTCTGCAAAAGCAGCAAGTGCTCTCAACCACGGGGCCATCTCTCCAGCCTCTCCTCTCCTTTCAGGAGTCAGGGTCTCCGTGTCCCAGGTTGGCTCCAACTCATGGTGATCCTCATCCCCCTGAGTGCTGGGATTTACACGCAGCGGTAGGTCAGCTAAGTTCTTTATGTTGTTCTTCTCTTTTGTGTGGTACTAAGGCTCAAACCCAGATCTTGAGTATGCCTGGGAGGCACTCTGCCACCAAGCCACACCCTCAGCCACGTTCTTTTACATCTAGAGAGTTTTCTCCATATTTCACTCGTTCTCTAGAGATTTAGATTATATATCCAACTTTTCATTTTATTTTTGTACCTCGTTTAAACATTGAATCATAATACATCAAATGATCTCTCTCTCTCTCTCTCTCTCTCTCTCTCTCTCTCGTGTGTGTGTGTGTGTGTGTGTGTGTGTGTGTTGTGTTTTACAGGACACTGTGCCTAGTACAATACCCACACCAGCAGGCAGGTGCGCTGCCACAGAACTACAGCCCTTTTACTTTTTATTTTGACAGGGTCAGTAACTACCCCTGGCAGGCCTTGAACTTGTGACCTCAGTCTCCAGAGTAGCCTGGATTACAAGCTTGCACATCTAGACCCAGCCAAAGCATACCGATACTTAAGGTCTAACTTTGGTGATAAAGATGACAGCCTTTGCAGCCTCTCAGGAGGCTCCTTCCAGCTACTCTGGGACAGTACCTTCCCCACGTCAGCTAGCGCTCCCCCACCTCCCTTCACAGCTTTGTTGGTATAAGTGAATTTTACAGCTTTAATGATATATAATTCACAAGCCATAAAATCCACACATTTAAAGTGTGTGTTCCCATGATTTTTTTTTTCTTTTCTTTTTTTCAGACCGAACCCAGGGCCTTGCGCTTGCTAGGCAAGTGCTCTACCACTGAGCTAAATCTCCAACCCCTCCATGATTTTTTTAAGACAGGGTTTCTCTGTGTAGCCCTGTCCAGGCTGTCCTGGAACTCACCCTGTAGACCAGGCTAGCTTTGAATGCAGTGCTGGGATTAAAGGCATGTGCCACCCCAGCTCCCAATGGCTTTCATAATAGCTGAAGAATTGTGAATTGCACAATATTTCATCACATGTCACCCAGCCCCATCCCTGGCACTTAGAACTGCTCCATTCTGGGAATTTCATATCAAGGGTAACAGATATTGGTGCCTGGCCTCTACTTAGCATGCTCCCAAGGCTTCCAGCGATTCTATTCTGTCACAGACACTGTTCTCACGTGTTCTCCATCTGTCCATCAGCTGATGGGCATCAAGTACAGCGTTTTAGTCTGGGGCTATCATGAAGAACACTATGAACTTCATACATGACTTTTGCCTGGTTTTGGATTCTACGTATGTGGAACCTTCTGGCGTCTACTCTATTTAGATTCACTTCTTTCATTTGGATGTCACGCCTCCCCTTTGGTTGCACGTGGCATAGATGTGTGGTGGGATGGGGGTGGAGCCTATGGTCGTCCATCTCAGTGAGGCCTCCACCACTGAGTGCCATCCCCAGCCCCGGTGTGGGCTTTTAAATGCTGTGTGGTGCGACACTGCGTGTGTGACATGGATAATATGCACACTGTATCTGTGGACATTTAGATGGTTCTGGTTTTTGTTTGTTTGTTTGTTTGTTTCCCAGGCATAAAGTTACTCTCACCTCTCACTGCTACCTGTACTTGCTGAAGTCTTCACATCAATCTGCTCTGAAATGTTCCTCTTCAAACCTTGTGTGATATTAACATTGCCAACCTGACAGGATCTAGAATCTCCTAGGAGACACCCCGCCCCCACCTGAGGGGGTGTTTGTGAAGGATTCTTTCTACGTAGGGCTTATTGAGGGGGAAGACCCATCCTGAATGTGGGCAGTGCCTTCCACGGGCTGTGGACCACATGAAGAAGGAAAGATGGAGTTGACGCCAGCTCTGTCTGTCTGCCTACTGACTCGATGCAAGAGTTAGTCTGCGGCAGATCTCTGCCCTTCCCAGGAGGGCAGCATTCCCTACCTTCCCGAGCTGTGTACTCATTGTCCTCGATGATCCGTGCCAGTCCAAAGTCAGCGATCTTACACACCAGTGATGCAGAAACCAAGATGTTGGCAGCCCGGAGGTCTCGGTGGATGTAGTTCCTCTGCTCAATGAAAGCCATGCCCTCTGAAATCTGTACCCAGAAGAGACAGTGTCATCCTCACACATTAGAAGCACGCAGACTCTGCCCCTTGAAAACTGGGAGATGTCTGCAGCAGCCCTGCTCTCTCTTTCTTTCTTTGGTCAGAATGATCCTGGGCTCTTGACTGGCATTGCTCTGCCTGCCTATCTAGGCTTGGGGTGTTCTCAAGTCTTAGCTCTGCTTGTGGGCTTTTTTAGAACATCAAAACTTCTGGAGAGCCCTTTGAAATGTCCTCAAGGAACAAGCAGTGTGGATGTTTCTCCAGGACCCTCTGCCCATGTGCATGAGCCAGTGTGCCAGGAAGAGTTTTGATCCCACATCCTCCCTTGTGGGGACAACCTCACCCCAACATTCTCCCCTCACTCTTACGCCCTCCTTATCCTCAAGCCTGGAAAATTCACCTGCCAATCCAACAAAAATTCTCAGACTGTCTGTGAGTGCCTCTCCAGTCCTTCGAACAGGAGGTAGGCACAGCCATTGCAGGCATGGCCACCGCAGAGAAAAGACAAGACAGGGTACCAGATGGAAGTGTAGAAGGTTTCATTGGATGGTCATGGAAACTGCCTGGGGGAGGCGACATTTTAGCAGAGAATGGAATGACCACAATAATAAGTGTGTTGAATAAGACTATTGCAGGCAGGGGGACCACCACATGCAAAGGTGGGGGGACGAGCAATCCTAGAATAGCATGGGGCCGGGTGGCTGAGCAGAGATGGGAAGGCTGAGCTTTGGAAGGCAGGAGAGGAACTTTACTCTGAGCATGAGGAGCAACAAGGGCAGACTTCACACGGCCCTTCAGTGTAGCTGGACGCGTAATTCAGGACCTCTGAGGCTTCCAAGACAGTGTGAAGAGTTCTTATTCTTAAAGCTTCTGGTAGAAAGGCACACAGCTGTGACTCGGAGCTTTGCTTACTTAAAATGTCAGGACAAAAGAGGTGGAAGATAAACCTCGGTTGCCCAGAAAGCCTCACGCACAGTTTACAGAACTACCTGGGAGCTCTGTGACCCACTTTACAGAGATGCTTGTCCTGAATGTCACCTTCAAACCAGACTGGCTCCAGACAGCCCAGAGCTGCAGAACTCTGGAGGCCTGCACCCGGGGATGGTCAGAGGAGGTTATCTGGGGAACCCAGAGTGGCAGAGTCTGATCAGACAGACCAAAGCAGAGTTCGCCAGGAAACTCAAAGCCTGAGGGAACCAGGTAGTGCAGTTGCAAAGAATGAACAGGAGGGGGCATCAAAGGCAGTGGAAATAAGCCCAGCTTTCTGAATGAAATCCCAAGACAGATTTTGGCTGGAATAGAGGTTGTAGTGGAGTGAGTCTGGGTCTGGAGGTCTGGAAAGCATGGGGAATTTATAGGGCATCCTTAGATAAGCAATTTTGAAAATTACTAGGAAGACACTGCAGCTTATTTAATATAAACTGATAAACACAGCAGGTTTTTTGTTTTTTGTTTTTTAACAAACTATGGGCTTGGGGAGGGTGGTTAGTGTCCACAGAAGGGAAATTGAAAGCCCAGAGTCATAAATAACCAGCTCATAGCTGCATAGCATGTGACTCTTACCCAACCTCTGCGCCTAGTGCTTTCCCACCGGCTGGCACTCCTACATTGCTGATTATTATGTGAGCTCAATGGGGAAGGTAAGCTAACTCCACTTGGGAGGCAATGGAGCCATCATGACTAAGTGGCTCTGGAGTTGGACCAACTCAACTTGATCCCCAAGCTTGTGATCTCAAGCCTGTCTCCCAAGTCTCACAAGGAGGATAACCTCTAAGCTTATACCACAGGCAAGGACAGTGTCTGCCATATAGTATTCACATGAGAGGTGGCTAGCAATGTCATGGGAACAGCCAAGTGCCTTGCTCAGAGCTTCACCAGCAGAGCTGGGACTAACACAAATACTCTACATGTCACTCAAACCCTGCGGCTTGATGGTAATAAGGTGATGTGGTTTCAAAACCACCAGGCAGGTCCCCAGGCACTAGAACTTGGGTCTGCCTCCAAGAGCATCAAGGAATCACAGAACTGGTAAGCAGATTCCAGCACAGTGCTTGTATGGATGTGTGTATGTGTTAGTTTGCATATGAGTGTGTATGTCTCTCTCTCTCTCTCTCTGTGTGTGCGCGTGCTCGTGTGTGTGTGTCTCTAGGAACTTCAATAGGAATAGCTCTCTGCCAACTTCAACAGGAATGGCTTTCCTTCAAGAGGAAGACCTTCTTCTTCTCTCTTTAAATATAATTTATTTATTTATGTTTAGTATTTCAAAACAGGGTTTCTCTATGTAGCCATAGTTGTCTTGGAATTCTTTTTGTGCACCTTGAACTCCCAGAGATCTGCTTGCCTCTGCCTTCCGAGTGCTGGGATCAAAGATGTCCACCACTACTGCCTCGCTATTCATTTTTATGTGCACTGGAGTTTTGCCTGCACACATTCCTGTGTGAGGATGTTGGATCCCCTGGGACTGGACGTACAGACAGCTGTGAATTGCCATATGAATGCTGGGAATTGAACTCAGGACGTCTGGAAGAGTCACCAGTGCTCTCAACCACTGAGCCATCTCTCCAGCCCTGGAATATCTCTACTAAGGCATTTTAAAAAATTATATGAATTATATATAATTAAATTATATAAATTATAAGACATAGGAAGTTTTCTTTAACTAATAAGGTTGGGACTAAAAACAGATATCAAACTCGAAAGGTACATCAGAAGCTGAGAAACAGAGTAGGTCTGAGGTCACAAAACCAGGTCCTCAGGTAAAGTATCCTATTCTGCCTAGGCTCAGAATCATCTTCTACTTTTGGGTGTACTGCGACCAGAACGTCTCTCAGACCTCGTTTTGTTTTCTTCAGGTGTAAATCAGGGAGAGTGTGTGTGGCTCAGTGTTTGCTACAGGTTTTCATGCATCCCAAGCTGACCTAGAACTCACTAGATAACAGGATGAATTTGCACTTCCGATCCTCCTGCTTCCATTTCTCTGATGCTCAGATTAATTACAGATGTGTAGCACCACATCTGTTTTACGTGGTGCTGGGGATCAAAGCTGGGACTTCATGTGTGGGAGGCAGGCACAGCACTGACTAAGCCGTGGCCCCAGCTGCGGGAGTAGCTCTTGCTGTAGCCTTTGACCCTGGCTCACCAGCAAGGCTCCTGCGGGTTGCGTCCTTACTATTGTTTCCCTGAAGACTGGGTCCCCTGGGATGGAAGTGCCTGGCCTTGATTTCCATATGCCTCTGGCATTCAGGGCTCTGAAGTGAGAGCCTCTGGTTAGATCACCAGGGTCTGAGCCCCTGGTATTTGCATACTCAAATGAGCGCTGACCTGGGTCTCTCCACCAGGCTCAACCCTAGGCTCAGCTGCAAACTCCCTCAACTCCCGCTGGGCTGTGCCCACATCCCTTTCATCTGTGCCACACTCTGGCTCTGGCTGACCAGACTCAGCCTCTTGGTTGCCTTTTTTGGCCTCTTGTACAGGCTTTTACTTCTAGAACTCCTTCCCCACTCCTCTGCACGCATGGACTTTCTAAACCCCAGGTTCCTTGAATTAGAGACCTCTTCCTCAGTGAAGCCTTCTCTGATGGCTCCTGGACCAGGCTGTGCATTCCCACAGCACCACTGTCCACCCCATCCCCAAACCCACCCCCACCCCCACCCCCACAGAGAACAGAAAGCAGAGAGCAGGAGACAGAGTTGGAGGAAAATGGCTGTGCATGGAATGCGGCCGCAGGGCAGGTGAGAAAGAATGTTAACTGGTTTTGTACAGCGTTGGGAATAGAACCCAGGGTGTATATACCCAGGAAAGCTCTGGACCACTGAACCCTGTTTGTTTTGCTTATTTATGTTAAATTGGGGTTTTAAGATGCGTTTCTAAGGCTTACACTGCCCTTTCTCTTTGCTGAATTCTTGCTCTTCAGACTCTGAGCCAGGGTCATGAGAGTAGTGGGGCTGTAAGAGGGTTTGATGCCTGTGGTCTCATCTACAGTGAACTGAGTGAAGCTAGCGGTGTCTGCTGTCGTCACTATCCATTACTGTCACAGTCACCCCCTCCCTCTAATCAGCCCTGCAGCTTAGACCAGCTGCAGAGCCTCCCCGGGCTTTAGTCTTCTCATCTGAACTTTTTTTAAAGACAGACTCTGCAGCTCAAGTCTAGACTGGTCCTCCTCATCTTCCCTCTCCTCCTAAGTGTTCCGATTACAATCCTTCACCATTGTTCCCAGTTTGTACTTAAACTCTTTACACCTCAGTTTCAGGTCTGTAAGATGGGATGACAATTACCTCCCTGTGACCAGACTCCTACATTTGCCTGCCCAGACTCTGAGCTTGGCTGCTGTGACTGGCTTTGGCCAATAGGGTATTGACAAATCAGTGCAAACAGGTTTACCCATTGCCTGCACCTTGGCCAGGTCCCTCTTGGAGCTTTGATACTGGGCTGTAAAGAAATACCGAGGGCAGAAAGGCCACATGGGGAGAGATTGTAAGGATGAATGTTACCTTGGACATGTTCCTCACGTCACCTCAGTTCATAGCGTGGTCCACCTAACCTGCTATAGTCAGTCCAAAGGATCATGGGAAATATTCAGTGCTATCATTCCAGGATACTAAGCCTTTATCTGTTATATAAGAATGGATAACTTACATGGCTAGTGATATAGCTCAAATGTAGAATCCTTCTATGGCATGTACAAGGCCCCAGGTTCCATTCCTCACACCAAAACGAAATTATCCCAGGATCTGGAGAGATGGCTCAGTGGTTAGGAGCACTGGCTGCGCTTCCACAGGTCCTGGATTCAATCCTAGCACCCACATGGTGACTCACAACCGTCTATAACTACAGTTCTGGAGAATCTGACACCCTCTTCTGACATCTGAGGGCACCAGACATTCATGAAGCACAGACTTATATGCAGGCAAAAGACCCATATAATAAATAATTAACCTTTTTAAAAAAGTTCCATAGTTTTGATGTCGGCACTGTATGAGCTGGTTCATATGAAGAACAGTCTGTAGCTGTGGGTTCTGCATCTGCAGATTCAACCCACGGCACATCAGGAGTATTCTAAAAACAACTGCATCTACATTCAGTGTCTACAGCCTTTAAACGATTATTATCCCTTATATAACAAAATAATAACCCTTTACATAGCATTTATGTTGGGTTCCATAAGTCGCCCAGAGCTGCTTTAAGTAGTGTACAGGGGAATGGGCCTAGATGATTTGCAAATAACTATTTTCTTTTTTTCTTTTTTTCTTTCTTTTTTTTTTGGAGCTGGGGACAGAACCCAGGGCCTTGCACTTTCTAGGCAAGCGCTCTACCACTGAGCTAAATCCCCAACCCCGATAACTATTTTCTATAAGGGACTTTAGCGTGCATAAGGTTTTGAGTCCTTGGAGTACTGTCACTAGTCCTTGTGTCCGTGGTGAGGATGAGAATTCACACAAAAGATACAGAGCACGCACTACGATGACGTCACCTTTCCTGTCTGTTGCTGGCACAGCTCACCTGGGCTGAGAAGTCAATGAGTTTTGGCAGTGGCTGCTTGCTGCCTTCTTCGCTCTTGAGAAAGTCCAGCAGGCTTCCTGCAGAGGGGAGCGAGAAGGAACATGGACTACTACTCCTTAGTGAGAAATAAGTAACTTTTTCTTCTTAGCAATAGAGTTTTTCCTCTTTGCACTACGGGGATTGAACCCAGAGCCGCCTAACACATGCTAGGCAGGTGCTCTACCACTGAGCTACATCTCCAGCCAAGCAGCTTCTTCTGCCTCCTCCCCCTTCTTTGTCGTACTCATCGTTTTTTGAGACAGGGTTTCTCTGTGTTGTCCTGGCTGTCCTGGAACTCGATTTGTAGACCAGCCTGGCCGGCCTTGAACTCACAGAGATCTGCCTGCCTCTGCCTCCCAAGTGCAGGGATTAAAGGCAAGCGGGTATGACTTTCTTCCTGGGATAGTGCCTTGCTATGTTCTTCCGGCTGGTCTCCAGTTCCTGGGCTCCAGCTACTTTTCCACTTCAGTTAGTAGAAGAGTCTCGACTACCAGCATTCATCACTGCCCAGGCGTAGTGCTAGTTAAAGAAATATCTCCCTACTGCTCCTAGGATACGAGTGCTAGAGCTTGAATTTTTCTGAAATGCAGCCTCGTGAAACTGGGTGCTCAGGGCTTGGCTTTAGAAAGCTGGCTGGTTGTAGATTTGTAGACTTGAAAAGTAGAAAAAGTTTTGAGTTTTCAAGTCACATTAGATGATGCTGTGTGAGATGTTTATCCAGAAATGACCAAGGAATGAAAATGACTATAAACTAGCTGTCTTAAAACAAACAAACAAACAAACAAACAAACAAACTCTGGGAAGCCAGGTATGGAGACACACATCTGTAATCTTAGCACTTGAGAGACTGAGGCAGGACAGCTGTGAGATTAAGGCTAGCCTGGGCTACATAATGAGTGCCAGGACAACCTGGGCTACAGGGTGAAATCCTTTCTCAAACATTCCTGAGATATGCTGAATAATCACAGGGTAGGGCGACCCAAAGCTAAGTAGCCTGAAGTGACAACATGAACATTGTCATGGTTCAGTGGGTTGATCATAGCAGGACCTCACTGTGAGGTGAGGTGACACAGGTGGAATGTTCAAGATGACGTGTCACCTTTATGGTCTTTCTCCATGTGGCTTCTTGTCCCTCAGTACTCGAAGCAGGACTTCTTTACAGCCCAGCGTCAAAGTTCCAAGGTACAAGTCACAAGGAAGCCATGTGCTGCATCTGTCATCCAGAGGCCCTGCAGCCCTTGCCCTTCCTCTCCACAGAGCACCCTTCACCTGATTTCACTCTGCGAGCCAGGAGGCTGGAGTGTTGGTGCTCTATGGGGACGTGCTGGATGTGCCAGAAGAGCCCCGTCAAGGTCATCATTGAGACTGGAGGGAGTCAGCTCGGACCACGGTCTGTCCTAGCCCACGCACCTTTGGCCATGAACTCGGTGACAATAAAGATGGGCTCCTGAGAGACCACGGCGTGCAGCTTCACCAGTTTATCGTGCTGTAACGTCTTCATCAGGTTGGCCTCTGCCAGGAAGGCCTCCACAGACATGCTCCCTGGCTTCATTGTCTTCACCGCCACTTTGGTGTGCTTGTTGTAGGTGGCTGGGGAGAGCATGGAACACGGACGGTGGTTAGGACCCAGCAGCCCTGCCCACCTTAGGCCTTTAAGACAGAGAGAGGGCACCGCTTATGCCCACCCCACCTGTGGGCTGGAGATGGGTTCCCTGCCTAGCTGAGTGCAACGGAAACACATTACCTAAGTTCTCCAGGCTGTTTCCTCCCCTGCTAAGTGGAAGTGATAAGCACTCAGTCTGAAACGCTGTTTGCAAGAGTGCAAAACCCTCCTGTCTGGGCTTGGGGCTCATGCCTGTCATTCTGACTTCCCAAGCCAATGAAGCAGGAGGACTGGCGGCTCCGGGCCAGCCATGACTCTAAAGACAAGGGTTGAGACTGGAGCTCAGCACATACAGGATACTGAGCTTGATCCCAGGCATCGTGACAGTGATAATGGCAGTAACCCTTAAGGCACCAGTTGGACTGTGACACTAGCCTGCACAGACTGTGTAAGCTTAACTGCCTTGAAATAAATACCGGATCCGTTATGTCCCATAGTTCTGCCTGCTGATCATGCCTACTTTTCTGTCCTTGTCATCCACCAAGGCCACCTCTGACACACATGCTCAAACCAGACACTGAACCAGGGTCTCATACTAGGAAAGTGCTCTACCACTGAGCTATATCCCCAGCCCCCTTTTCATGTTTTATTTTGAAACAGGGTCTTACTAAGTTGTTCAGGTTGGCCTTGAACTTGAGTCCTGTCTCAATATAGTAACTGGGATGGTACACTCTTGCTTTCATTAAAAAATAAAATAAAATTAAGGGGGTAGGGTGGGGGGCATCCTCTTGGGGACAGAAGGGAGGAGGAATGGGATGAGGAATTGTGGGAAGGCGGACTGGAAGGCGGGTAACAACTGGACTGTAAAAAATTAAATAGTGAAAAAAACGGAAAAATAATAAAATTAATCCCCCGTGTGTGTGTGTGTGTGTGTGTGTGTGTGTGTGTGTGTGTGTGTGTGTATGTGTGTAGGTCAGAGGATAATCTTTGCCAGCAGTTCCCTCTTTTCAGTGTGGGTTCTGGGGTTTGAACTCAGATCATCAGTTTTTGCAGCAAGCCCTTTTTCCCAGTGAGCCATCTCACTGGCCTCACTCTGGTTTTTATACATTAACCACTCTGCATACACCTGTCCCTCAAGTACTCAGCTGCGGGGACTTGCCACACACTGTTCTCTCGCTCCATTCCGCCCTGCTTCATTTGGTTGTGCTTGTCTTATACATGGTTTTCTTCCCATGTGTGCCTTGGGTGCTGGGAACCTCAAATCCAGATCTGTGGTGTTGTTTGTAGTGAGAGTATAGGGTCTCATGGGACAGTTCTTTTCTTTTCTTTCTTTCTTTTTTCTTTTTAAAATTTGCCCCAACTTTGCTCCTCAGAGCTGGCTTTCCTCCTTGCACTTCCTATGGCTTCATTTACTCAGCACCCGGCATATAGCAGGCTCTTGGTAAATGTAGCTGGGACATGGGCTTTTAAAACTTAACTTTTATCTGACTAAATGTTTGCATCGGGACAAGCTGCCTCCTGTCCGTCTGCCACACAGAGGAGTGTTAACACAGTGGCCAGGCATGGTGACCTTCTACCTGCCTATGAAATAGGAAATGCTGTGCTCAAGGTACCGGGGCACGGACCCCAGTGGTGTGCCAGGCCTTTCTGGTGTCCCATCATGTCTGGAATGTCACTGGGCATCGTGGCTATGATCTGAACCGCTTAGTCTTCAGTTGCCAGCACTGGACGCTTCCCCTTCACCATGAGTTTTCACCATCACAAGAGGTCCTGAGTATGGCGGCCCCTCAAGGTAGGCTGCTCCCAACTCCAGGCAACAGAGGGACTTCCCCATCCAGGACTCGGGCAGTTCTTTGACCTTCAAGCCTTGCCACAAAGGCAAACTAGTGATTTGCCAGTAGACAATTTGCTTTGCTATCTGAGGAGTGGCCTTCTGTGGTTATTATTTAAATTCCCCACTGCTGGGTGATAGCCCTGTACCCTCAGGGCCCTCCCGGCACTGGCTTGGTGGACTCTGGCCCCGGCTCCTTACCCATCCACACTTCTCCAAACTGCCCGGCTCCGAGTTTCTTCTCCATCTGGAGGGATTCTCGAGGAATCTCCCAGGCATCTTTCTCCCATGGCTTCTGGGGTTTGGGAGACACGCAGGGTACTGACAGCTTCTGGCAGAGCCCATCCTTCCCCTCTGAAACAGAGTGTCCAGTCAGCAGGTGGGACATTCCCCAATGACCCGAGTATACCTCCAACCTCCTATCCAACCAGC
The DNA here is from genome assembly GCF_011064425.1 of Rattus rattus. NCBI lineage: Eukaryota > Metazoa > Chordata > Mammalia > Rodentia > Muridae > Rattus > Rattus rattus. The sequence continues at coordinate 132,449,991 of NC_046158.1, read as the reverse complement.
TGAAACCTTTGGGAGTTACCTAGAGTGACTGCCTGGAAGGCCAGGAAGTCTGGGTGCAGAATTGCATGCCACTGGGATTCTGAGAGATAGGCCCCTCTCAGTGGGGGCTGGTGCTATGATATAGTACTTGCCTAGCAAGCACTAGACTCTGGTTCCTTCTCTGGAACCAACCACCCATTGAAAAGCAAAGCCAAGGTGCTGAGAAATAGACGCTGTGGCCACACTGGGCAATGATGACCAGCTTAGGTTCTGCAGTAAATGTGGAGGCATGGCCTTGAGGAAGACTCACTCTTGTAGTGGACGACAAGTTCCTGCAGGCTGCTAAAGGTGCTCCTCGGAGAGATGTAGAAGCCTCCACTGTCCAGTGTCCGGATTTTATAATGCTTCACCGTGTCTCCGTGCTGGGGGTCAAAGTCTCGAACAGACAGTGAGTAGCTCCCTGCGTTGGTCCAAGAGAAGCCCCTCAGAATGGCACCTCAGAGGCCTGGCTGCCTTGACATCCTTAGGATGCCCCATGAGGCCTCTGCGGGCAGCAGGCAGCGCACGGGCAGACACTCATTACATTAACAATGGGCTGGGGAGCTGGGCTGTTTGGGTTCTGATCCCAGCTCTGCAATTCTCAGCTATGAGCCTTTGGGCAAATGACTACTTGGCCTTTTTATGCCTCAGTTCCCTCACATGTAAAATAGGAGTTGTGTTATGCCTTTCGTCTCATAAATTTACCCAGTGATTGGCAGAAGTAATACATGTAAGTGACTTGGGACAGTGAGATGGCTGTCACTATCACTTCATTATTTCTGATCTATTGTCTATCTACCCACCTATCCTCTCTCTCTCTCTCCTCTCTCTCTCTCTCTCTCTCTCTCTCTCTCTCTCTTCTCTCTCTCTCCCTCTCTCTCTCTCATCTCTATACCATCTATCTATATCTATTTAATGAAAAAAAAAAAAAAAAAAAGATACTAATAGAGAGAGAGAGAGAGAGAGAGAGAGAGAGAGAGAGAGAGAGAGAGAGAGAGAGAGAGAGACATACAAATAAGTAAAAAGAAAGAACAACGTAAATCTGGTCTGATTACTAAAATGTGAAAAAGGCACTGTGGTCAGCTGCATATTGTCCAGGATGTTCTTATGTGAACACCTGCAGCTGGGAATACGTGACCTTACACAACAGAGTATCCCAGGGAACTCAGAGGGCTCTTTGACAGAGGGAGGCAGAGAACGTGCCGGCGGGAATAGGTATAAGAGGAAGAGCCATGAGCCGAGCAACACTTGTGGCCTTTCAAAGCCCAAAAGGACAGAAAATGAAATGGATACCACCCCCAATCCCGCAAGCCTCCAAAATGAGCCAGTCCCTCGGACACCTTGACCAGAGCCCAGCAAGCCCAGACTCTTGGCTTCCAGAACCGAGAGGTAACACGGATGTGTGGCTCTGAACTGTCCAGCTTGCAGTAAGCTATGCCTTGGTTTGTCACACAGACCTGAGACACACGAGTCTTCCGATCTGTGAGCGCAGTTCACCATGTCTGAGCTGTGCTAGCTAGCTTCTGTGCCTTTCATTTTTCCTCCTTTTTATAATAGCAGCACAATGTCACAGGATTTGAGGGAAGTTTAAACTGTTGAATGACAGATGACAACATGGCAAGCTGTTCCAAGCAGGCTGGCCAAATGAACAGTGAATGACTGGGAACAGGGTGCATTTTAATCAATTAAAATTACATGGATCATATTCTTCATAGTGAATAGTCTCACAAGGTAGAGGCTTTATAGATCTATCAGCCTCATTGCATGTGACATAACTCACTTGGAATCACACAGCTGGCAAGTGGCACATTTGGGTTCCAAGCCCATCCAGTTGGCTCCTGGGCCCCTTCTTAGCCACCTGATCCCAGTCAAGGGGAGCCTGACGTACCTGGTGCTAGAAAGGGTGTACAGGATCTGGAAAGCAGCCAAGTGCTTGCTTGGGACCGGGACCTTGCTCTAAATCAGTCCGATCCCCAGCATAACCCCACCCCCAAGGGGCTGCGGAATCGAGTCCAGCCCACTCTCCTGTCCACAGGTCTGTCACGGGGCTGCTGGTTTCTTTGCTTCTCTGTAGAACTGGACAGGCCAATCTCAGAGCTACTCTAGGCACAGTGAGAGACAAGAAGCTGGGCCTCCCTGCAGCCTAAATGCTCAGAGACCTCAGACAGAGACCAAATGACTGGTTCCGCATCCCCAGATGCCTTTGATGTCCCCCAACTATGTGCCTTATAGCACTAACAGGGTCACATACAGCTGGCTTGACCTGTTTAAATCAAATGGCTCTGGGTTGGGGATTTAGCTCAGGGGTAGAGCGCTTGCCTAGCAAGCGCAAGGCCCTGGGTTCGGTCCCCAGCTCCGAAAAAAAAAAAAAGAAAAAAAAATCAAATGGCTCTGAGTCAAACAGCCAAAGGCTCACTCTGCATGTGGAATCTGAACTCACACACACAGCACATGACACTGCTGCCCTGGAGAAACTCACCCAGGGGAGAGCCAGTCGGAACCAGTCTATGTGGTTTGAGGTGATTTTTTCTTTTCAAGATAGGGTTTCTCTGTGTAGCCCTGGCTGTCCTGGAACTTGATCTGTAGACCAGGCAGGCCCCGAACTCAGAGATCCCTCTGCCTCTGCGGTGTTTTTATTTTATTTTATTTTTAAACTCTGGTCACCATTCAAGAAGACTCCTTTCCAGCATGAAAATTTCAGGACAAGACTCCGGACAACAATGACATCTTCCCATCCACATGACCACGAGGAGTTTCCTCCCTTACATCTTATGGGGTAGGGGACATGCATGTCATTGTCATGCTTGTAGAGGTCAGAGGACCATCTTCAGCTGTTGGTCCTTCCCTCTTACTGAGTAGGTCCTGGGGATCGAACTCAGCTCGTCAAATGACCTCGGGCATCTCCGGCTAAGCCATCTCACTACCCCTCCCCTACCAAGAGAGAGTTTTAAGTGAGTCTCAGAGGCACAGGGACAGGCTCTGTTTTGGGCCAAGTTCTATCTCACCCAGCTTTCCTCACCCGAGAGGAGTGGGACTTGTGGCCAGGACAAAGTAGTGTGGCCACTTAAAACATTAGACCAGGATCTAGAGGGGATCAAGTGTTTGCTTTTGGGGCTTAAACCATTTCTGTTGACCTAAGCCTGCAGCTTCTAGAACTGGGAAGGGCCACCCAGTGCAGACCCTTAACCCTCTTCTAGTTCAGAGCAGCAAAAGACAGAAGAAAACCTGGCAGTGTGGCCATTTGACTGAGCTGTTCAGCCGTCCTCGGAGAATTTCCCTAGGGTAGGAGAGGCACCTTGCCTGGGCACGGGAAGGCAGGGAGGGCTGGCATCACCTTTGGTGGTCTCACTGTCCCGGATCATGAAGGAGCCCAGCATGTTCCCGGGAGCCAGCAGGTGGCGCTCTGCATCCTTCCGGCTGATACCCTTGAAGAACCACCTGTCAGGAAGGAACGAGGACACTGTGGGACTCAGGATGGACCAGCCTGCCCTGCTCACGGGATGCCCCAGGGCCATACACAGCACAGTCCACACAGCCCAAGCACCTGACCTCACGTAGCATTTTTTTCCCCTTACTTTTCGTGGGGTGGGTCAGTGAGAAACAGCTATTTTTTTCTTTGCTATTTTGGGTACTTATGGAAAAGTTCATGTTGTCGTGGTTAAAGTTCTTTTTATCTCACTAGAATAAGGAACAGTTCAGGCACCACAATGGGAAGAGAGTCCTGAACAGATATCAGCATGCCTCCGCCCTGCCACAAGCCTGCCAGCTGACTTTCATTCTGTGGGTCTCTGTTGCCTCAGTTATCAAGAAGGGAGAAAGATAGCCAGCATTCATCACCCCACCCCAATCTCCCCATACTATGTCTCATTATATAGCTCTACTGTCCTGGAACTCACTATGTAGACCAGGCTGGCCTTGAACTCACAGAGATCCATCTGCCTCTGCCTTCCGAGTTTAGGGATTAAAGAAGTGTGCCACTAAGCTCAGTTCATTTGTCAATTAAAAAGTATTTATTAATTATCTCTCTCCCCTCTCCTCCCCCCACCCCTTTCCCTGTGCATGCAGAGGCCAGAAGAGTGTCAGATCCCCTAGAGCAGGAGTGAATCCCAGAGGCAGTTGTGAATCTCCACGCTCGTGTTGGGAACTGAACTCCTGTGTCCCAGCAGGACAGCCAGTGTTCTTAACCACTGAGCTTCCAGCCCCAGCTCATCAAGAGATTATCATGCACCTAGCTGTGCGTGATTGTCACCTTTATTATTCTTATTTTATAGTGCTCAGAGCGGAGAGAACCAAGAGAACAAGAGGCTTGCCTGGGGCTACACAGTTTGGAAGTGGAAGAGTCAGGATTAGAATTTAGGCAGTCTAATCCCAGAGCCCAGGTGCAAGAGCTCATATTCAAGAGGGAGGTAGGGGGTTGGGGATTTAGCTCAGTGGTAGAGCGCTTGCCTAGCAAGCGCAAGGCCCTGGGTGGGTTCGGTCCCCAGCTCCGGAAAAAAGAAAAGAAAAAAAAGAGGGAGGCAGACAGTACACGTGCAGACAATCAACAACAAAATTCCTTTTTGCCAGTGGGACATATTCAGAAGAAAGTAAAAACGCCTCTCTGAGAGAGTCACAGAAGGGACCGCTTTGGACAGGGTGTTAGGACAGTCTGTGAGACCTGAAGCATGGGAATGAGCCAGCCAAGCCAAGAGCCCCAGGAAGAGGGTGCAGGCGGGAGAGAGTGTGCAGAGGTGATCAGGTAGCAGCAGATCAGTTTTGCCCCGGCCACCCTCTGCAAGACAGAGCTGGAACACTTACTCCTCAGTCTCCAAAGAGTTAACTCGAGCCACATAATTGCTTGGGATATAGCCTTCTTTCTTGGTAGCCAGGGAACGGGCCTTCCACCACTCCCCAGACCTACGGTGAAGGAGGGAGAGAAGGATCAGCGGGCACAGGAACTTTCTTCAGTCTGCTGTGGCCCTACTTGGGCCTAGAAGCTCCCCCTCCCGCACTCCGGGAGCTGGAAGTGTGAGGGGCAGAGTACCTAGCATGTGCTGAGGACTAGGGTAGGGGTGTGACAGTCTCCACAGGAGTCTGGAGTGAAGCCTGCACCCCAAGTCACAGGCCATAGCTTGGGTCTTTAGATCCATTCTTTCTCCTGGATGTGTGTCTTTGGCTGGACTACCTTGACCCAGTCCGGGACCTGTGTTCTGGAAGCACTCCCATTGGTTCAGCTAGAAGGCTCAAGGATTTGTCTAGGCACGACCAGGTGTCATTCCCAGGTCTCAGTACAATCTTGAAAGAGCCTGATGGTGAAGGCTGTGACTGTCACAGGTGGGGAGCTCAGAGACCCTGGGATTTCTGGAGGGGCCAGGCCCACAGGTCAGCCTGGAGCCCGGACACTTAGGCCTCCATCCCTCAGGGAGGCTTTGTGGAGATCTTGCTTGGGAGGACATAGGTTCCATCTCTGGTTTTGTTACTAAGAGGTAGGTCCTCTATGGTGTGCAGTCAGATTCTCATCAGTTACTCCCAGAATCAGGGTGTCGGGCTCTTCAAGGATGCAAAATGGACTTGTAGCTAAGCCCTGCAGGTGGGTGTGTCTCAAGGGGGGGCACTCACTCCTCCAGAACCACCATCTGGTCTCCCTTCTGGAAGCTGAGGTCTTCACGGTGAATGGCCTCATAGTCGTACAGTGCGACCACAATGGTGTCCTCAGAGCCTGCCAGGAACGGAGATGCCAGGATGGGTCCCCATGCTATCCCCCAGTACACCACTCCTTTGCAACAGAGCAGCCTGCTGTGCTGGGCCCTCTGCTAGCTAACGCTTTCAGGGCTTTGTTCACGCCACTGGACAACATTCTAGGAAGACAAGAGCCTGGGCAAGGCACCCAGGTAATTCAAAGGCTATTCAAGGTTGCCGGTTAGTTTTTGTCATAAACAAAAAGGAGTCACCTGGGAAGGGAGAACTTCAAAGACAGAGTGTGCCAATCAGACTGGCCGGTGGGCAAGTCTGCAGATTATTCTCTTTTTAGATTGATGATTATTGCAGAGGGATTGATAGGATGGCTGGCCTACTCCCCTGCTTTGGGGTTGTATAAGAAAGCAGGTTGAGCAAACCAGTAAGCACCTTTTCTCTGCTTCAGTTCCTGCCTCTAGCTTCCTGTCGAGTTCCTGTTCTGACACCCTGATTTTCCTCAGTGATGGTCTGTGTGACCCTCGAACTATAAGCTGAGATAAAGCCTTTCCTCCCCCAACTTGCTTTCGGTCATAGTGTTTCATCACGGAGTGACAAACACCAAATACAGATGCTTTTGACTTTTTCCCACTACTGCAACTCAGAACCTAAGCTGATAGATATTCCTGATGGCGAGACCCCTGCTTCCAGATACTCACCCTCCACGACCCCCGGGGGCAGGCTGTTGATGCTGTTCGGTCCCTGCAGGAAGAAACGGGAAAAGGACCGAAAAGCGTGAGGAGGCTATGTGGAAAAGGTCGCTCTTTTCAACCTACCTGGATCCTGGTAGGAAAGAATTACAGACAGGCAGGGTCACATGGCAGAGTAAAGAACAGAGTCTTCGCACGGCTGGAGAAATCTTAACTTGTGATCTGGACCCTTGCCTTGGAATACTGGGCGAGGCTGGGTTGATCCTCCCACCCGGCGAGGGAACCGGTCCAGATCTGTGTTGTTTAGAGATGTCTGGAGCTACTTTAGGGCTACCAGGTTTCTCACAGACAGACTCCATCATGCCAGTGGAAGCATCTGAATGTCTGACCACATTATCCTCAGACTCACAGGGCTCAAAGCATCACTTAGACGACATCACACAGAATTCTGGGTGAAAACAGCTACTTCTGCTGAACATCTCATTGTTGAAGCTGGGCATGGCGGTGTGCACACGTTAATGACAGCACTGGGAACCAATCAGGATGGCTGTGAGTGCCAAGCAGCCTGGGCTAGACACGGAGAGCCTGTCTTCCAAGGCAAGCACACGCACAGACAACTCATGTTTCTATAAAGCAGGTAAGCATATTTCCTGTGAACGCATATTTGGGAGTGTGGTGGTAAATCCACAGAAAAGGGTTTTTTCTGCGTGTTCACAGCAAGCTGATAACAATTGTTGCTTTTAGGGGATCTGGTACTTGCAGGCCTCCGTACTTATGACTTCTTATCTTCAATAAGAGGGGGCCTTGTGTCACATATGCTGTTAGATATTTCTTTGAGGAAGCACTGAGGGATGCTTGTTTTGTTTTGAAAGATTCTCAACGGTTCCAAGATGTCCTGTATGATGTCTGTGTCATCCTGGGTTTCTCAGACAGATTTGGCCTGGGAACACCTTCTCTGAGAAATGCTTTCTTAACTTATTGCTACCTCTGGGCCAGCACCACACAGGAGGGAATAACCTGAGCTGACAACTGCACCCCTTCATCTGCCCTCAGGAAGGATGGCCCTGAAGTTGTCCTCAGAATCAGCCCGTACACCTTAGGAGAAGACCCAGGAAGGGCTTGGGGCCACAGTCCGTACCCAGATCCGGATACCAGCAGCGTGAGAAGTTTGTATAGTCACAGGCTGTGCTAACAGAGGCCATGTGCAAGGAGAGAGGTGACCACTGTATTCTCTTGCCTTTCCCAGCCTCACACTTAGAGACTACAGACTTGTAGGACAGAAGTCTAGGTCTCCTGTCCTGAAAAAAGAGGGCTCAGAAGGGCTGGACCTGGGTATGATTTTGTCTTCAGTCTGTGGGCTCTCACTAGGTGAAGGGACTGGATGTGTTTGGGGCAGGCTTGGGATAAAGAAAGGAGGACTATGTGTAACTGGCCTCCTTTTAACACGAGGAAGAACTTTAAAACGTATTATGTGTGTTCTGTGAGTGCATGATGTATAAGTGTGGGTGCTGCTGTCATCGTGCGCGTATGCCTGTCAGAAGGGAGCCATGGAGCCGTTTCTCTTCTTCCACCTTTATGTGGCTTCTGGGGCTTTAACTCAGACTGTGAAGCTTGCCATGCAAGCACCTTTACCCCTGACCCACCTCTGACCTAGGAAGAACGAACAAATGAATGAGCAAGCAAGCGAGTGAACGAATGAACGAACTAACTTACTTACTTACTATTTTATATGTTTTGCCTGTGCATATGTCTGTCTGTGTGAGCGTGTTGGATCTTAGAGTTACAGATCAGAGTGAGTCCTCTGGAAGAGCAGTCAGTGCTCTAAAGCTCCGAGCATCATCTCTCCAGCCCCCAGGAAGAACTTCTTAAGGGAGCAGTGATTAAAGGGGTGCACCCCACTTTGGGAAACACAGAATGGTGGGCTCCCCGCCCCCTGCCACTCACAAATGAAGGAAAGGATCAGGGGCTGCAGGGCAGCCCCAGCGCCAGGTTTGGAGTTGAAAGGCTTGATGGCTCTCCAGCTGCTCGCCCGCTCTCCTCACCCCAGAACCGCTGAGACTCTGAACCCTGGAGAAGCTACTAACACTTACACCTGCTATGCAGCTGTGAGCACAGCCTTGGCCATCGCGCCTGCCACTCCCTGCTATCGTGCTCTCAGTGGCTGTGTGGGACCAGCCACCTGCTGTGGCTGCCACCATCTCAACCACAGCACCCGGTGTGAGGGTGTGAGCGAGCGGTCACCTCTGCCTAGCAACTCTCACTTTTACGCTCCTGCCAAGCAGGTGGTCCTTGTTAGGCCATTCTTCCTCCAGAGCCATTCACTTGTTTTGTGTTTTGAGACAAGATGTCACTGGCAGAACATCCTCTGGTTAGGTTAGGCTGTCTGACCAGCATGCCCCAGGGTTGCCTCCGCCTCTCCACCCCTGGGATTATAAGTATGTACCACCACATCTGCCCCCCTCCCACTCTCCCCCCCTCCCTTCCCTCTCTCTTCCTTCCTCCCTTCTTCCCTCCCTCCCTCCCCCTCTCTCCCTCTCTCCCTCTCTCCCTCCCTGCCTTCCTTCTTTCCTGCCTTCCTTGCTCCTACGCTTGTGTGGGAAGCAGAGTGCAGTCTGAGCTGCCTCTTCACTTCAGACATTACACCTTCTTTTACCGACCGTTCTCATTGTTGCTCCTACTGCCACCACGGCGGCCCACATAGGCTCAGACGTTTGAACACTTGGTCCCCAACCGATGGCACAGTTTGGGAGGATTAGGAGGCGTGGCTTGCTGGAGGAAGCATGTCACGGAGTGGGGGTGGGTTTTTAGAGTTAAAAGACTCATACCATTTCTGGTTCCTTCTCTATGGCTCAAGATGTTAGAGCTCAGCTGCTGCTATGGTTACCATGCCTGACACTGGCTGCCTCTGCTCCACCGTCATGGACTCTAACCTTCTAAAACCATGAGCCTAAATAAACTCTTTCTTCTACAAGTCACTTTGGTCCTGGTATTTTACCACAGTAATAGAAAAGTAACTAAAATAGCCTCCATTGACTTTTGTTTTGTTTTGTTTTGCATGCATATGCTGTAGGTTTATGTGTGTTCACATGTGTGTGAATGAATGTACATCTGTGCACAGATATGTGTCTACATGGGTACATACATGTATGGAGCCCCTGAAGTTGATGTCTGTCTTCATCACTCTCTCTGCCTTATATATTGAGGCAGGATGTCTCAGGTGAACATTCTTTCTGGCCAGCTTACTCTGGTGATGCTATGTCTCTGCCTCTGAGTGCTGGGACTATAGGCTATGCTGGGGATTCAAACTCTGGTCCTCACACTTGAGCAGCAGTCCTTTACCCATGGAGCCATCCCTCAGCCCCTACTATTGCTGCTGCTCTCCGTGCTCTATTGCTGTGGCAGGGCAGATGCACAGCCATGCTACTGCTGTCATCATGGGTCTGCTTGCATCCTGCTGCCCGTGCTGCAGGGTCCAGGCTCAAGGAACACACTCACTTGATTGAGAGTCAGAGCCCCGGGCCAGGCCCTGGTCACCATGTAAGAAGCAGTTTCCATGCCTAGGGAAGCATCCTGGAGGTGGCTTGTGGGTGTCATCTCAGCCAAATTTCGCTTAGGGGAAGAAAGGGTTTAAATGCCTGTGGCAGGTGCTGGACAGCCCCCTGGGATGTCCCACTCACCAGCTTCTTGGGGGACGTGGGATCCGGCACATACACAGGGCCCTTCTGGTTGGTATTTGGCTCTATTTTTGAGGCCTTGCTTCCTTCTCGGAGGAACCTGGACTTCACACATCCCATCCTGGAGACGACAGAAGGGAAGACAGGAGGAGCTGAGGCTGGGGAGATCCCCACAGGTGTCTTCACATTCCTACCCTGCCTGCAGGCCCTGGCTCATCTACCATGGTGCTTGGCCAGAGTCCACATGGTTCTAGTCCTGGGCTCCAAGGACCAGCAGAATAGGGAACCTATTAAGGAAAACGGTGAGGACAATGTCACGGCCCATTTGTGGAGCAGAGTGGGTGGTGGATACCGCTGGCCTTGGGTCAGGAAACTGAGCTGATTCCTGGCCCCTGCACCCCACTGCACCTCGTTTATCATTCCCGCCTAATGAGCTCTCTACTGCAGAGCACATCAAGCCTGAGGCAATAGGGAACACTCAGCACAGCCTCCGGAGGGCACCCCAGCACCCAGAGGAGCCTGATACGAGATGAGTCACCGTGTGTACCAACAATGCAGATGAGTAACATGGCTCCAATAATCCAGAATAGTACCTGGGCATTATCTTCTCGCATTACGATTGGCTTATAACTCCATCCCTCCATCCCTCCATCCTTCCTCTTTCCCACCCCTCTTTCCTTTCCTCCTCTTTCTAGTAGATTTATCTGGTCATTCATTCATTCACTCACCCATCCATTCAGTCATTTGTTCATCCAAGTTGCACTTTTTTAAAGAGGGTCTCCTATCTCCCAGGCTGGCCTCTGACTCCTCTACATAGCAGAGGATAACCTCGAACTTCTGACCCTCCTGTCTCTATCTCCCAAGTGCTGGAATTACAAGCATGTGGCATCACTTACAGTTCATGTGGTACTGGGGATGGAACCCAGGACTCTGGATAAGCAATCTTCCAACTGAGCCCCATTCCTTGACCAACATTTATGCTATTTTTCTAAACCATGGATAAGACAGACCAGTTCATGTCCTACGGAGCTTAACTGGAGATGAGTAGGAGACACAGGTAACAAACTAGTGAATGGGAAACTGACAGGACAAATTTAGCGACAAGTGTGGATGCTGTAGGAAATAGCTGGGCGGGGCCCTGGAGATGGACAGATGGGAAAGGCCTTTCTTGGGTGAAATCAGCCCAGGTTTCTGAGTAACACAATCGGTTCTCTGAAGGTAGAACATGCCAGGCAGCGAGACCAGCAAGAACAAAGGCTCCGAGGTTGAGATGTCCTTAGAGAGGTGGAGCTCTCCAAGCAGGAAAAGTCTGTGATGAGGCCACCACCTCTCAGAGGCCTGGGACGAGGGCGCAAACTGTGCAAACTTTGGGGTTCGATTTGTGCTTTTTTTTTTACTTTACTTGAATTTTGTTTCCCAGGCTGGCCGTTGAGCTATGTCTCCAGTGCATCAATCTGCACTTTAAGCTGAACCATTGGTTGCTGGGCGAAGTAGGGAGGATATGAAGCAGGCCATGGGCCCTGTGGGGAGACTGCTGTGATTGTCCAGCCATGGGTGACAGCAGTTCTGGGGCCTGAGGGGCTGGAACCCCATCTTTTGGGAGTATGTCTCTCAGACTTTGCTTCTGTATTACCTTAAGAGGAAACACGTTCACCTGTTTGTTTTGAGACAGTCTTGCTACGTAGCCCAGGCTAGTTTCAAACTCACATTTTTCATGCCTCAGCCTCCTGGTGGCAGGGTTGCAGCTATGTGTCATCACTCTCAGGGGCTGACCTAGTAACTGGAGTCAAAACTTAACTGTAGGGAGTTGAGGGAATAGCGCCATGATAGAGGGGCAACTTAGCCTGTGTGAGATCCTGCAACTGGGACCCAGGCTGGGCTGGAACCTCAGCACAACATACAGAAAATCTTCCTTGAGAAAGGGGCTAAAGTGTTTCTTTTCTCTACATGGGCCCATGTATTCACAGAGCAAGTGGGCTGCCAGCCGCTCTAAAAGGAAGCGCCGGCTTCCCCTGGACTGCACAGTTCTGGGTTGTTGAGAGCGCGATTCCGTTATGGCCATACCACCTGAACACACTGCATCTCAGCCCTCGGAAGCTATGAAGGGCTGGGCCTGGACAGGACTTCTACGGGAAAGCTCAGTTATACTTATGCTGTTCGAGCCAGCCTGGACTACATGAGACCCCATTTCAAATCAAACAAAAGCAAAGACCAACATGGTTTCTTGTATTGGCCAGTATTTGTCTATCCTGGGAAAGAACGCACTCGGTGTCCTGGAATGCGGCCTCCATAATTTGAAATTTTATCGCAGTGGATCAACTGCTTTATCGTTTAAATCTGAGATCAGCATCTCTGATTTGTGATAAAAGTTCTAGGAAATTAAGCAGCATCGTGTGTGTGTGTGTGTGTGTGTGTGTGTGCGCGCGCGCGTGCGTGTGTGCGTGCGTGTGTGTGTGCGTGCGCGAGTGTGTTTACACTGCACCAGATCACAGAACATTTGGTATGCTTTGATCAGCTGGAGGAACTTGCTGAGTGAGGCAGGGCAGCTCCATCTCCCTGCACGGGCAGTGCCAGATGTAGCTGTGAGCATTGTAGCAAAGAATCCCTAGGTCCTGATCATGCAGTGCATATTAAGCATCATTTACATAAATGATTTACATATTCATGAAGACCCAACTCCAGACCCCTCTCAAGAAGGATGATGGGCTCCTCTTTTCTCTCTCTCTCTCTCTCTCTCATTTCCTTTCCTGGTGCTGTGGGTGGAGCCCAGGACAGCACGAATGGAGCAAGAACCCTACCACAGAGCTATGTCCTCGGCTTGTATGGGGGGCTTTGTCTCACAGGCTGAGGGTTGTCTAAGGAAGCAGAGAGAAGTGAAAGTGTGGGCCCAGTGAGCCCTACAGAAACCTCAGTCCTAATATTTCCATTTATGAGCAGATGTGCTATGGGGGGGTGCGTGGTGGGAGGTGTGACTCAGTGGCATAGCACTTGCTTGGCAGCGAGGGGCCTTGGGTTCGAGCCGCAGCCCCTCACAGAGAGCACAGGAACAGAGGCAAGGGTAGTCTGCAGATCCCTTGACTCAGAGCTACAGTCACTACACACAGCAGGAATGTTTGAAATGGGGAATTCCTATCACTGGAAGGAGGTACCCGTGTGCCATGCATGAATGTAGGGGTTTCAGAGGACAACCTTGGCTGAAGTCTTCCCCTTCCACTGTGTTTTGAAGCAGGTCCTTGTGCAGAAGAATTCTTGGAAAGGAGCTGTGTCTGCAAAATCTGATTGGCTGATTACATCGCCACTGATGTAGAAAGGCTACAATGTTGCAGGTCCAGAACCTAATTACACCCGATCTTGGTCATCTTGACTCTCCTAGATAGCGTTCCTTGGCCATGTATAACATCCAGTGGCTAACAGATATGAGCCTTGTGGAAGGTGTTGACTTAACCAATCCCCATTTTTCACCATTCAAAGCAGTCAGACAGCATCTGAAGCCTATAGCAGAGATTCTCCCACTTTGCTATAACCACTTAACTCACATGACCACTGATGGATTTGAAAAGCATCGTGATTCGTAATTCTCCTTGTCTTGTTACTATAAAAACTTCACGAGACTACTTCCGTGTTGGAACATGGAATTTGAGGTGACCTAAATCTGCATCCCTGACTTTGGTCACTCCGCTCCAGAGTAAGCTCTGATTCCTTTGTGTCCACTGTCTTTGGTTCACCCGCTGCCTGTGCCAGGCTGGCTGGCCTGAGAGCGTCTGGTGACGCCTTCTGTCTCCACCTCCCACTCTTCCACGGGGTGCACTGGGATTAAACACCTGGGCAGCTGTGTCCAGCTTTCTGTAGTTCCGTGGATGCAAACAGGCTGTGAGGCTTGCGGGCGAGCCCTTTACTGCTGAGCCGTCTCCCAGTGAGGTCACCTGCTCAGACCACCTTGGTCTTTACATATGGCTTTTGCTCCTTGGATCAAGTCGAGAAGTGAAACTTGAACACACAGAATCGCATCCCAAAGCCACACACAGAGGGGCCATTGTCAGAGACAGTTACATGGGTGACGGCCTGGAGCAGGATGAGGGGGAGTTTTATTGAATGAAGGCAGCTTTGGTTTTAGATGATGGGGTTATTAAGGTGGACGATGACAATGGCGGCACATTACAAATGTATTTAAATGCCACTGAACTGCACACTTCAAACAGTTAAGGGACAGACTGTGTCACAGGCACTTACTACAACCAGTCTCCTCATCACATATATCCTTTCTCTTCCCTCCTCCTGCCCCCCTCCTCCCTGTAGGCCTCCCCATTTCTCCCACACACACACCGTACGTGCATATCCAAATTTATACCTAGGTTCTGCTTTGGATAGAAAAATGGTGTTTGTCTTCCCAAGCCCGGCTTACTCTACCCATTCTAATGGGCTTTAGTGTCATCCTCTTGTGTAAAAACTGCTTAAGTTCATTCTTCTTTACAGATGAATAATACCCCATTTCACTTTATCCATTCAGCTGCTGACAGATCTCTAGATCTGACACTTCCTGGGCATTGCGTCTAGTGGGACAACAAACAAGGATGTGGAGCTGCGCTGGCGTAGGACCCTTGGGTTTATAACCAGAAGTGGTACAGCTGGGTCACATGGTAGGTCTAGCTTTAGAGCTTTTGAGGAACCTTCGTTTCGATTTCCATGGTGGCTGCCCTAGCCACTCCCATCAGCATCAACTTTCCTCACGGCCTCACTGGCCTTTGTTGTTGTCCTTTTGCTTTTTGTCTGTTAAGACAGGGACTCACCCTGTGGCCCAGGCTAGCCCAAAACTCATGGCAATCCCCCTGCCTCAGCCTCATTTGTCTTCTTGATGATAGCCATTCTTTTTTATTCCATTGTTATTAATTTCAGCATGTACTTTTTTTTCATCTTTATTAACTTGGGTATTTCTTATTTACATTTCGATTGTTACTTCCTTTCCCGGTTTCCGGGCCAACATCCCCCTAACCCCTCCCTCTCCCCTTCTATATGGGCTTCCCCTTCCCATCCTCCCCCCATTACCGCCCTCCCCTCAACAATCACGTTCACTAGGTGTTCAGTCTTGGCAGGGCCAAGGGCTTCCCTTTCCACTGGTGCTCTTACTAGGCTATTCATTGCTACCTGTGAGGTTGGAGCCAAGGTCAGCCCAAGTATAGTCTTTGGGTAGTGGCTTAGTCCCTGGAAGCTCTGGTTGCTTGGCATTGTTGTTCATATGGGGTCTCAAGCCCCTTCAAGTTCTTTCAGCCCTTTCTCTGATTCCTTCAACGGGGGTCCCGTTCTCAGTTCAGTGAGGATAGCCATTCTTGACTGGGTGAGATAAAGGCGCAATGTAGTTTTACATTTCCCTGTTGGCTGAAGATGTTGAACTTTTTTATTTTTATTTTTATTTTTATTTTTTTTTGTTTCTTTTTTTTCAGAGCTGGGGACCGAACCCAGGGCCTCGAGCTTCCTAGGCAAGCGCTCTACCTACCACTGAGCTAAATCCCCAACCCCTCCCCCCCTTTTTTTTAAATGCTGCTGGCCATATATTTCTTTCTTTGAGAACTGTGGCATATTCAGTTTGCATCCCACGTATTGATTAGATGACTTGGCTTCTTGCCATTTAGCTTTTGCTGTCTTTAATATTGTCATTACTAATCACATCTCTGACTCATAGCTAGAGAGTCCCTTTTTCCATTCCATAGACTGCAGAACCTTTTAATTTCACACAAGCCCATTCATAACTCTTGGAGTCCTTCACAGGAAGTCCTTGCCTGTGCCTCTATTTTGAGGTGCCTCGTCTATGCCTTTCCTGGCAGATTCAGGTCTTGCATGAAAGTCCATTTCGAGTTGATTTTTCTATAGAGTGAAATACACGGACCGAGTTCCCTTCTTTGACACGTGCATGCTCAGTTTATCAACTGTGAGTGTCTGCATTGACCATCAGGCCATGCACAAAGAAATTTCTCTGATAAGACCTGAGAGTGGCACTCATCTATGGGTGGTTTGGTGCTATGTTTATGAGCAAAATAATAGTAGTGTGTTCACACTTGGGGCCCATGAGCTCCCCCAACTGCAGGTTCTTAAAAAAACAAAACAAACAAACAAAAACTAGACGGAGTTGGTTCCCTTCTGCAGAGCAGGCTGTAACTCCAATCTTATTATATATAAGTACCCTGCAGCTGTCTTCAGACACACCAGAAGGCATCAGATCTCATCACAGATGGTTGTGAGCCACCATGTGGTTGCTGGGATTTGAACTCAGGACCTCTGGAAGAGCAGTCAGTGCTCTTAACCATTGAGCCATCTCTCCAGCCGTAACTCCAATCTTAAAGTTCTTGTTTGCTTCTCTACCTTTATACTACTATTGCACTCACGGTTATTACTGTCACCCAGACCCTGAAAAACAGATGTCAAATTCTCTCACTCATATGTGGGTCCTAGACCTGAATCTTTAGATTTTTGTGTTTAGCCTGAAATACTTGTAAAATCCAGGAAACTAAAAGAGGTCCTTGATGGGAAGGGGAAAGAAAAGATTTTTTTCCTAATTCTGTGAAGAATGTCACTGGGGTTTTGATGGGGATTGTATCGACACTGTCTATATATTGCTTTTGGTAACATAGCTATTGTAGCGATATTGAGTCTGCTAATCCATGAACGTGGATGCGCTCTCCCACGTCTAGTATCTTCTTTAACTCCTTTCTTTGATGTCTTGAATTTTCAGTATGTATGTCTTTTACCTCCTTGCTTAGATTTATTCCTGGGTATTTTAAAAAGCTGTTGTGAATAGGATTCTTTTCCTGATTTAGTTTTCAACACGTTTATTATTTGGATATAGAAAATCCACTGATTTTTAATGTTGACCTTTTACCCTCCTACTTTGTTGGAAGCATTTATCAGGGCTATGGGTTTTCTGGTGGAATCTATTGAGGCTTTTAGGAGTAGGATCATAAACCAACAGCTTACAACCTGGCGCTTGAGAAATTGAGGTAGGAGGAGTGCCATGAGTTTGAGGCTAGCCTGAGCTATATAGAGAGTTCAAGGCCAGCCGGGAGTTACAGAGATATCCTGTTTCAGAAAATGCACAAAACACACCCAAAAAATCACAATAATCAAACAAATGAGCAAACCCAAGAGTCCAGATCATGCAATATTCAAATGGGGGTGATCTGACTTCTTCCCTTTCTATTTGTATTCCTTTTTCTTGTCTTATTGCTCTGGATAAGACTTCAAGCACTACAGTGAGTAAGAGTGAGCAGAGTAGGTGCCCTTATTCCTGATTTGGGAGGAAATGCTTTCGGTTTTTCCCCACTTAATATCACGTTGGCTGTCAACCTGTGGTATAAAGCCTCTATTATGCAGGAGACTATTCCTTATATTCCTACTTTCCTCAGGACTTTTATCTTTTTATCAGAGATGTTAAACTCTATTGAAGGCACTTTCTGAATCAATTGAGACGATCATGTAATTTCTGTCCCCAATTCTATCTATGTGTTATGTTTCCTTTACTGATTTGTGAATGTTGAATGTATGGTTTAAGTGCATTCCTGAATTTTGTTTGCAAGTGTTTTATTGAGGTGTTTGTTTGTTTGTTTTGCAACTATGCTTGTCAGGGACATGGTTGTGTGTGTCTCGTTTTGCATGTGGGTAGAGCTAGCTTTGTACTTTGAGATTCGTTCTCTTCTCTTTCTATTTTGTGAGACAGTTTGAGGAAACACTGGAATTTGAGACCCCCAGTGTAGTGGAGGTAAACTGGGAGATTGGGTCCTGAGGTTCTGCCACCGCTGGCTGTGAGATGGGACAAGTGGCCCTCCCTCTCTGAGTTTCATTTTCCTATGTGTAATTAGGAAGCACTTGCTTCTCAGGCTTGACCTGAGGTCTCCCAAGACAAAGGCGGTGGCAACTTCTCAAAACTTTCTCATGAACATTGATTGTCAAACATAGATGCGAATCAGGCACTGGGAGCAGAAGTAGCCTCCAGTTCCACATTGACTCAAAGCTGTTGACCACGTCTGGGACAATCTGCAGTCCCCTCCATGCTATCACCCAAGTCTCCTCAGTTCTGTACGTTACTGCACAGAAATGAAAAAAGCCAGTGAGCCTGGCTGGCTACATCCCAGGGCTGTCATGCTGGCTGGAGATCCTCTCAGACTCTAAGCCAAGGAGGAGGCTGGGCCTGCTTGAGCATCCTTGGGTTAGGCAGGGTTCTGAGAGCATTTCTACTCCAGCCCCACCTTTGCCAAAAGCTCACCGTGTGACCTTGGACAAGCCTCCATTTCTCCAGAAGTGAATGAGACCTACCCTGAGGGAGACAGCCGAAGTTCCTTCCGGTGCGACTTTGCCACTGTTCGCAGCAGCTCCCCAGTTTTCCTCTGTGGATCCCTCCCTCAGGATCAGCTCGTGGACTGAGGTAGCCTTAGCTCAGTCTCCTGCAGGAGTAGGTCTGTGACCAATCAGAGCTGTAGCCAAAGAAGCCAAGCTAGCTGTGATCTGTTCTGACCAAGGAGCCTTGGTCTGGGAAAGATGATTTCAGTCGCCACAAAGAACCAAGAAATAGAGACATCCAGATTCCCAAACTCAGATGCAGCAGGGCCTGAAGTTTAGTCTTGTGGAGTTGCCAATAACTTCCTCTGTGGCCTGGGCCAATTTGAATTAGATTTTTGCCCCTTAATACCACACATAGAGCTCTGCTCAGAACACAGGAGATTCTTAGGAGGGAATTGCGGTTCACACTCAAGGGGAAATGGGTAAGTGACTGATTAGCAAAAACTACTCTGATAGCAGGCCTTGGTCCAAGAGAAGTTAAGCTACAAGGTAGGTCCGCAGAAGGTAAGGATGGGGAATACGGATGTGGTCAAGCTGGTGGCACTGAAACCATGACGATCTAAGTGCCTGGCACCTGAGGGTCCCTCCATCTAGGTTTGAGGTGTGAGCACATTGTGTTCTCTTACCATACATAGGTGTAACCCAGAATTAGGAACCCATTCTTCAGATTGGAAAATAGAGCCCCAAAGAAGAAATTCCTGTGGGAAGGAGCAGTGATAGGGAGAATGAGTTCTCCTTCTTGTTGCTCCCTCTGAGGTCAGCAACAGAGGCTTCTGGCCAAGGTCTGAGAGGGTGAGAAGCCCAAAAAGGAAGCTCCTGGAGGTAGCAGCCACTGTGGGGACCTGTGGCTTACAACTGTCTGTTTAGAGGAACTTTCTGTTCTTGGAACAGCTCAGCCATGGGGCTGGTGCATCTTTCTAATCAGAAGTTCCTTTTTGAAGCAGTTTTTGAGGTACAGAGTTCCTGCAGGCACCCTGGATGCCTTCTGAGAGAACCATGTTTGCTCTATACAACTTGTCTCTGGTGGACTCCTCATGTGCTTCCTTTTGGAGACTTAGCTTCCTCTGGCCAAGTTATGATCTCTGTACACACAGAAAGAGTCTTAGAGGTCCAGCCCTTCATGTTCAGGTGGAGCAAAAGTTCCAGAGAGGTTCCACAGTGGGCCCTGGGTCACCCAAAAGCAAGGGACCCCACCACCTGGCTACTGCTCCCAGTGTGGCTCAGTTATAAAGTTGGTATGAGATGCCTGAGCCCCAGTGGCTAGTTCAACTGCCAATCAAAATCTTAGGACTTAACCCTTGGGTCATTTTGGTCAGCTCCAGAGATCTACAGCAACTGTGAACTTCCTGGGACTTTTTTTCTCATTTCATCTGCCTTGAGGCCAGTTTGAGAAGTACAGGATGAGACCTGGAATCACCTGGGGTAGAATCCTGATTCTTTCTCTTAAACATACAAGGGTTCTTTAAAATGTAGTCCAGGGGGCTAAGAAGAAGGCTCAGTGGGCAGAAAATCTTGCTATGCTGGGCTCCTGGTCCCTAGCATCCAGGTGTGACAGCACGTATCTGTAACCCGTGTTTTGGGAGACAAGAGGATCTCTGGGACATGCTGGCCATCCGTCTAGCTCCAATTTCTGTGAGAAACTCCAGCTTAAGGGAATAAAGAGAAGAATGTGGAAAAAAGAGATGCAGTGAACCTAGCAACTTCCTGTGGCATCAGTGACGCAGGCCTTCTTAGTACCCAGGGTTCTCAGCAGCTGTTGCAAAGGTGTCTGGGTAGGGAGAATGGTCCAGTTTGCTTTTTCCTCAACAAAACCAGGGGCTCCTTGGCTAGAGCTGATTGTCCCCTTTACACAGGGTGTGGTGGCTGGCTTGGTGACAGGCAACTTTTTACTCTCATCTGCTGTGTTATTCCCAAGTCAGATGCCTCAACTGCCTCTTATAGAGGCAAGCCTCAAAGCATTAGAGTGTAGGCTGGGGATGTAGCTCAGTTGGTACAGTGTTCAGCCAGCACAGAGCCCTGGGTTCCATCCCAGAGCCATAAGCTAAAGGCTGCTGTAAGTACCTTGGAGGGTGGAGGCAGAAGGATCAAAAGTTCAAGGCCATCCTCATTTTAAGAAAGAGAAAGAAAGAAGAGAGAGGAGAGAGAAGTGTGTGTGTGTGTGTGTGTGTGTGTGTGTGTGTGTGTGTGTGTTGGGGAGATGGCTCAGTGGTTAAAAGCACTTCTTGTGCAAGCAAGAGGATTGGAGTTTGATCCCCAGGCCTTGGAAATGCTGGGTGGGCAGTCAGCCTCTCTGACATTCCAGCCTCAGAGGCTGGAACAGGGAGACGAGCTATATTGACAAACTCTGGGATTGATTGAGAGACCCTGCCTCAGTGAATAAGATGGAGAGCAATCAAAGAATATTCCCAGCATCAACCTCTTGGCTCCTTGCCTTACACACACACACACACACACACACACACACACGAATAAAGGGGGGGGGAAAGCAAGAAACATTTCCACATCTCTAGGCCTGGTTTCCTTTATATTTTGGAGTGTGTATTTATCATTGTAGGATTAGTTTTTATTACCTTTCACCATGTATTCATATGTGTCTACATGTGGGTATGTAGACCAGACCAGAGAGACCAGAGAGAATGGATCCCCTGGAGTTATGCCTGCGTTGGGTGCTAAACTCCCATCCTCTGGAAGTTCAGCAAATGCTTCCAATCACTAAGCCATCCGGTCCCAAGAAAGGTATAGATTTAGAAAACCATAACACAATGGGTCCCACGGTGACAGTTTCGTACATATATGTAACGTACTTTCATTTTACGGAGTGCACATGCTTGGTTTTAAAAGTTAGGGCTGGTGAGATGGCTGAGGTCATCCCTGAGTTTGATCCCTGGGACCCACGTGTTGGAAGGAGAGAAGCGGTTCTCACAAGCTGTCCTCTGGTTCCACCCACACATACATGTATAGATCCACACAGAGCTACACAAATGTAATGAAACTTGTCCGCTGTCACGGAACGAAACTCTAGCACGCTGGTTAAAAGCTGAAACATCACAAGCAACTCTGGGGTCCCTTTGGGTGACTCCTTTCACTCCCTCCAAGGCCCTCCTCCCCTCTCTGACCTGGGGTAACCTCCACTAACATCTGGCCTTGGCCATACTGACACTTACATATGTGTATGTGCAAGCAGGTGCTGTGCATGCCCTGTCCCCATCCCTCAGCACTGAGCCATCTTGGAACAATCTGGCTGGCCGTGGCTACAGGTATCTGCTCCCTCTGAAAGTCTCACAAGCTCACACACCAGCAGAGCACTACACCTGCAGGAACAGCTTCAACCGGACAGGAGGCCAACATCCCATTCTTTCCTCTGAACTGGCCTTGTGCTGCAGCCTGTCAGCCTACGTGATGGAGTTTGGGGGTCACGGTGGGAACTGTCAGGTTACCCCTCTACTGTTGCTCCCTCTTCCCTATGACTCTATCAAGGGTTCTGGAATCAACTCCCAAGTGAACTATTTGCAGTTGAAATGTTGTCTATGGTCTGCTTTTGGGAAAATATACGTTAAGACCTGTTTACTTATTGAAATCACAAGAGTGTATATGCATGTGCATGTGTGCATTGGTGTGTGTGTGTGTGTGTGTGTTGTGAGTAAGGTTTCCTTGGGCCCATTTTCCAGCTGACTAGACTGAGTCCAAGAGAAGGGGTTAGCAGGGTGAGCCACAGCTTGTTTAAGACAGCACAGGCGCTCAAACTCAGGTTTATCTGCCATGTTCTATCTGTGGTTAATCTCTCCATTTCTCCTGGACGGAAGTACTTCAGGGTGGTGTTGGGAGCTCAGATAGTGCATTGCAGAAGGAACTGGGCATGCAAGTCCTAAGAGAACACCAACCTGAGGACACAGCCATGCTGCTATGCAGGATGTATGGCACGGTCACAAGTCAAGAGCAAGGACACATTTTAAATCCAAGCTAAGGTTTGTTCTCCACCATTGCCTGCCCTTCCAGAAGTCTATTCCACTCCCAGACCTCTAGCAACAGGGTGGGGAGCAAAACGTGCTTAGAAAAATGGAGGCCAAGGGAGATTGTGTTACTGTGTTCCTGAAGTTACACAGCTTGTCTAGGCTCTTCTACGAAGAGGAGGAGGTGACGGCTGCTACCACAACAGCTAGAGCCGATCCCGCTGTCATGCCTGCTCCACCATGATAGACTGTACCTCAAACTAAGAGCCAGCTGCTGGGAAAGTAGCTCATATCTCAACCTAAAACGTTGAAAAAGTTAAGGCTGGAGAGATGGCTCAGCGGTTTAGAGCATTTGCAGCTCTTGCAGAGGATCCAAGTTCAGTTCCGAGAACCCACATGGCAGCTTACAACTACCTGTAAGTCCGGTTCTAGGGGATTTGCTGCCCTCTTCCAGCCTCTTCTAGCACACACATATTTGCAGACAAACACTTATTACACATATTACCCAAAAAAGCTGAAAAACCATGTATTAGCCTTGAAAGGTTAAAAATGCTGCACCCCAAAATGGAGTATTACGTAGCCCTTCCAAAATTCAAGGAGATCTTAATGACATGGGAACATGTTAACAGCTTAGTTAAGCTAAGCACTTAAGTAGAACAAAAAGTGTACCCACAACATCATAGGCACCGGAAATGTTACATTAAGTGAAAGCTGTGTAGAAGAAATTCGCAGTAACAAAATTCATGCTGCCAGTTTTTGCAAATCTTCTAAGCAGCAGGCATTGTGAATAAGGCAACTGAAGCTTGTCACAGCAGAGAGGATGTGGCCTGGTAAGCCGGCCATAGCATAGAGAGAGCACGGAGGTCCTCGGAGCTTACTCTTCTCTTTTCTCCCATAAGTGACCTTCCAAGCCTCCATACTCTTCTCATAAAAGGGACAGGTGACACTGCCACGTGGAGAGCCATTCTTTTCTTAGTGTTTCCCTGGCATCTGTGCCCAAGACCACGCGCGCAAACACACACACAAACACACACACACACACACACACACACACACACACACACACAATGCTCCCAGCAATAGCAGAGTAACACTGGAGGCAACCTGAATATCTATCAGTGGGTGAGTGGGGAAAATGTGACGTCACCAGCCAGCATGAATATATAACAGCTGGCAGGAATAAATTAGACCTCAATGCTCGACCCTGATGGGTCCCAATCTGATGATAAGTAGGAAGAAAACAAACTGCAGGCGAGCCTCATAGATCAGTTCTGGTGCAGAGTAGTTCCCATGTAGTCCGGTCAGAGGTTGCAGTTTCAGACCCAGAGTGAACCGCAGCCTGAAACTGTCACATGGGAAATTCCAGAAATAAGCAACCCTAAGATTTAAGCCACATGCCATTCTGGGTAGAGTGTTGAAATCTCAATGTGTAGCCCTGTCTTCCCCAAGATGGAATCACCCTGCTATCCAACGTATCTACGGGGTATGCACTGCCCACCCGGTAGTTACTATGCTTGTGTGCAAGCAATGCTTTTTGTTTAAATCATAACCCTAGGCACAGGGCTAGCGACACCATCAATTCAGAGTTACCAAAGAACAGTTTTCATACACAGGCAAAGATATACAAGAAGCTTAGTATTATCCGTTCAGGCATCTGCCAGGATCTTGGGAAGCAACCCTTGTTGACCAAAGTGAACAGATATAGATTGTTCTATTCTTTTTTACAGACAGGGTCTTATAGCCTAGGCTGGCCTCAAACTCTTGCTATAGCCAAAGATGACCTTAAATTTCTGCTCCCCCTGCCTCTACGCCCAAGTTCTGGAGTTGCAGGTGTGCTACTACACCGGGCTCTGCTGTAATCTTTACAGCTCAGAGGACGCATTTGTGTATTGTTTATTGAGGCACAGAGAGGAAGGATCGGCTTTTGACAGTGGGGTCTCCTGTAGAGGGAGAAAAAGAACTGAGGGGATCCAAAGCAGGGACTTTTTTTTTACCCAGCACACTTAGCCATTTCACTTTTTAAAGTCCGAAGCAAACATGCGCACACACCGACATTAGTTAATTCTGGGTGGTAGGTTCCGGGGACATATATTCCTTTAAACAGCAGGCTTCCTCCTCCAGAGAAGGGGCATGGTTGAGAAGGGCACTAGAGACCCACTGCTCTTTTGTGAGGCCTCTCTAGGTTAGCCCTAGGCTTGGGCAGTGATTCACAAAGTCTGATTTCTGGGCAGCATCAACAGCCTGGAGATTGCCAGTCCTCAGTATCTTGACCCCCTGGCCTCCCTCTCGGGGTTGCCCTAGCAATGGGCATTTTGACATGCTCTCCTGGTGATGCTGGTGTGAGAATCTCTTAGGCTGAATGGGAACAGGGGAAAGTACACTTAAGAGTGCTCTGAGAGATTTCCTTCAGCTATCTTTCTCTCTTCTCCACCCCCCTCTCTCAGATTTAATGTGTGTGTGAGAGAGAGACAGAGACAGAGACAGAGACAGAGACAGAGACAGAGACAGAGACAGACCACATGTGTGCAGGTGCCTACAGAGCCAAAAGAGGGCAATGGATTCCCTGGAGCTTGAGTTATAGGCAGGTGTGAGGCATTGCTGTGATTGATGGGTGAGAACTTAGCTAGAGTCCTCTGAAGGGACAGCGAGTGCTCTGAGCTGCAGAGCCACCCCTTGGGCTCCCTTTCCTTCAGTTCTTATTTCATCTTTCAAAGTGAATTCCCAAGCCTAAATCTGAAATGCTCTAAAACCTGAAACATTTTGGGCACCGACAGGATGATCCAAGTGGCTACGGGTTGAATTAAAAATGGAGGAGTCATTAAAAATGTGTCCCTAGTTATCTCCGAGGGATGAGAATGAAATGTAAAAATCATAGGGCCGGGAAGATAGCCCAGTTGGTAAAGTGAGTACCTTGCAAAAACCGGGAACTGAGTTACAACCCCAGAACTCATGAAAAGAAGCCAGCTGGGAGTTTTGCTCAGCTCTCAGTGTTAGGAAGGAGACGGGCGAACCCTTGGAACCCACTAACCAGCCAGCCTCACCTACTCAGCAAAAGCCCCAGGCCGATGAGAGACCCTGTCTCCAGAAGCAAGGTGGACTTTACTTGAAGAACAACACAGAGTCCTCTGGCCTTCATGTGTGCACCATGAGTACACCAGAGTACAGCCAACCTGTACACCCACCCAGAAGCATATGAATCAAACACAAATATCTTTTTAAAACTTAGGTTTCATCCCCAAGATGCCTCACTGTGCACTTAAGATACAGAATTCTGCCACACTCCAAAATCCTAAACACCTTTGATCTGGAGTAGTTTACCATCCCCGTCCTACAATTATAAAAACAGGCACGGAAAAGCCAGGCTGCCTGTCCAATGCCCAGCAGACCTGCTCGCCCTCTCTGAACAACTCAGCTTCAGAAGAAAACAGCCCATTTTACAGAGGAGGAAGCTGGGATCCAGAGAGTAACCGGCGACGTGCCCCAGGGTCACAAAGAGGAGATAGTGGTAGACTGTGGCCCTTGTGTAAGGGGTTCTGGAGTTGGGTGTACACCTGTTAGGGGGTCAGCCAGGAGGGCAGGGGAAGATGTAAAAGAGGGGACTTAGACATACAGCTGCAGCCAGGCCTGGGTGTGGCAGGCATGGGCTTGTCTTGGCCCAGCTGCTCCTTCAGCCCTGCCCGCTGCCTACCCTGCGTGACCTGCCACCCACCCACCACCAATGGGAACCGACCGGGCTTTTCCCTCTCCTCCAGCTTCTTCTTCTTGGTGTGTGTGTGTGTGTGTGTGTGTGTGTGTGTGTGTGTGCGCAGAAGGGGAACCTGGTCGGACAGAGAAGCGTCAGCTCAGCACTGTCATCCCCCTGCCTGAGCTTCCTCTATCTAGAGCTATCCCAGGGTCGCCCTGGGTGGAGCAATTCGCCTCACCTGGCCACCTGGGCACTTTCCACCTTCTGTGAATGGCGCATCCCACCACCGATCGGTTGCCCGTAGGACGATCCTTCTTTCCTCGCCACCCCCACAGCTCACCCAGGATCCCAACTCCTTGCCCCGGAGGTCTGCACGTTATCGGGGTCCCATTCCCGCCCTCGCCTCCTCCCCGCACTCACCTGGGCACCCGCCCTTCGCCTCGCGGGCAGCCCGGATCCTCGCAGCTCGAACGACCCCCCAGCGCCGCGGCCCCTGGTGGCCCCGGACTCGAGAGCCCGGAGCAAGCGACGAAGACTTGCGGGCTACGGAGGCTGCGTTGGCGCTCGGAGCGGGTCAGAGCCGCCTTTACCGGCGACTTTGGTTCCCTCCCACCCGTCTGAGAGCCGCAACCGTAAGTGCAAGCCGGGAGCGGCAACCCGGTGGTGCTCACTGGCCATCTGGGCGCCTTAGCCGCACCCTGGGTGATGTAAACCCCGCCCCAAAATGCCCTGACTCCGCCCTCTAAGAGTCTAACTCTCACTCTGGCTCTCTGGTCTCCCGCTCTTAACCCACTCCAAAGAATTTAGCATCTTTATGCTAACCCTGTCCTCAAGGGCGCTAACCAGTCCCTGAAGGACTGACTTAGACTCCAATGTTTGACTGGTCCTCCAAAGATTCCCAGTCCCCCCACCCCCCACTAACGCATTTAAGCCCCACCTGATGGAATGTTCTGGTACAAAGGAGTCTAAACCCTACGCCCCCAGGGATTTTTGACCTCCTACTCAAGAGACTCCATTCCCTTGCGGCCTCTAAAGAATTGTAATATTTTACATTTATTGATTGATTGGTTGATTGATTACGTGTATGTGTATGTGTATAACTACCCACGAGCCTCTGTGCGGTGTAAAGGTTAGAGGACAATTTGCAGACTAGGGTCTCCCCTTCCATCTTGCCAGTCCCCAGGAATTAGTTCAGGGAGCCATGCTCCGCAGCAGGCATCTTTACCCGCCTCCTCCTGGCGAAGAATTTTTAACCTCTATTCTATTCAGCTCCCAGTCCTAACCCCTGTTCTCTAGATTTATAATCTCGAGGGCGTGTGTGTGTGTGTGTGTGTGTGTGTGTGTGTGTGTGTGTGTGTGTGTGTGTTTTCCAGAGGATGGAATCCAGGGCCTCGATCCCCATAGTTTGTACTACGTCCACTCCCGCCTACGGGAGCCTAACCCCATAAATCCCAAATCCTGCACTTGAGCGGTCAACGGATCCTACCCTTCACTTCAAAGATTCTAAACCAGCCGCAGAAGGAATGTAGCTCCCTTTAAGTCTAACCACGCCCTCCAGGATTCTGGTGGGTCTCCAAGGCCCTCTGGTCCCTCCCACACGCAGCGGTTTTCCCTCCATCTGCTCACCCGCCGCTTATTCAAACTCCATGCAAAGTTTGGCGCCTGCAGGAGCTCTCTGTCTTATTCTCTGGGCAGAATATGGGACTGCTCAGAGGACCTCCCAAGTTGAAGGAGAGGAAGTCTGACCCGCAGACCACTGAGGCCTTGTTTGCATGGCATTCCTCTCAGCCTGGGACGAGGGTAGAGAACATCCGACATGAACCAACACTCTGAACGCCGCCGCCGATACACACCTGCGGAAACGTACAGGGGTCCTCCTCTAGCCGGGCTAGACCACCAGTGTCGCCCATTCATTTACGCATGCGTGTAGGCACGCGTTTAGCTGTAGTGTGTTTTGGGCATGAATTCTTCTGAGTACGACCCTGTGTTAGCAACATTCCGAGTCCCATCCACTAGGCCCAGTAGCACCCCTCCCCCAGTTCTGACAACCAGAGCTACCTCATACATAGACTGGCCAACTACTCCCCACCTCACGGAGTCCCTACTCAGATAGACAGTCACCGTACACTTATGTGTTTGCTATGTATTTTAATATATACATGCCCTGTTTATAAAAATAGACTGGGCTTTCAACGGGTTTAATTGACTTGGACACAGAAGTGAAATTAGTCTGTGTAGACATAAACAACGCTTGTTGTCTGAGTGAAGGGGACTGAGATGGGAAGGAAGCCAATGAAGCCCGCATCACAGAGCTGGCCGGCTACGGCATCTGCAACTGTCCGGTTGCACATACATTGTCACTCCCTCTCCTCCCCCCTTCACCCTCCCATTAGCCATCTTGAGAGGAGGGCCTAGACATTTAAACACTCACTTCTGTGGGATGCTAAGTTGAGGGATGCCTGGAGGGCATTAGGCCTCCAGCACACTGGTCTGCTCCAGTCATGCTTCCAGGGCCTCCAGGAAGAGGAAAGTGGGTCCTGGGACAGGCCCAGCGGAAATTAGAAGCATATGACCAGCATCCACTAAATCTCCGTTGACAAGGTGCCATTTGATGGCAGGGGATCACAAAGAACCAAGACACAAAGAACCAACACATTCCATCCCCCTTTCCAAACCATTTCCCAAAAGCTTTTGCTAGACTCGTATTGCCATTAAAACCCACGTTCATGTTCCCAAAGTTCCTATGACATTTATCGTGGCATAATTAAAAATATTTTCATTAGGCCGGATGTGGTGGTATATATAAGGTTAACCCCAGCAGAGATCAGAGAAGCAGAGGCAGGAGGATCTCTGCAAATACCATGTCAGTCTGGTCTGGACAGCAAGTTCCAGGCCAGCCAGGGTTAGACAGGGAGACTCTGTTTCAAAAATAAGTTTTTGAATTTTGTTCTTGGTGTGTGTGTGGTGTGCATGTGAGTGTGGATGTGCCATGGCATGTGTGTGGGAATCAGCTCTCTCCTGGATCAAACTCAGGTGGTCAGGTTTGCATGGCAATGGCTTTAACTTACTGAGCCATCTCTCTGGCCCAGACAGTGTGTGTGTGTGTGTGTGTGTGTGTGTGTGTGTGTGTGTGTGTGTGTGTGTGTGCGCGCGCGCTCATACACGTGTGCACGTGTCTATGCCACAGAATGTATATGGAGGTCAAAAGACAACTGTAGAATCCTTTCTCTCCTTATTCCGTTATGTGGGTTCCAGAGATTGAACTGAGGTCCCAAGGCTTGCACAGCGCACCTTTACCCAGCAATCCTCTCACCAACCCTGTTGTGAGGTGATGTTTTATAAACGGAAGGTTTAATTAGGACTAGTAAGACACTTGCCACCAAGCCTGATGACCTGAGTTGGATCCTGCTAAAGAGAGAGAACAGACTCCCACAAGTTGTCTTCTGGGCACTATATACATGTGGTGTCACATGAACACACACACACACACACACACACACACACACACATACACACACACATGATAAATAAATGTACCTTAAAAAATTCAAGGTATAATTACACATATTAAGTTTGGTAAATCTAGACAAGTAATACTTGCCTGTAGAGCCATTCCCTTAATCAGAATATTTGGGGCTGGAGTTACAGTTCAGTTGGTAGAGGGCTTGACTGAGCATGCACAAGAACCTGCGTCTGACCCCCAGTACTGAATAAACGGGGTACAGAGACAGACACTTGTAACTCCTGCACTTGGGAAATAGAGCAGAAACCCAAGTTTATTTTCAGCTACGTGGTGAGTCTGAGATAAACCTGGATTACATTCTGATATCCTGCCTTAAAAGCAAACGAATGCAAGACATAAAAGGCATTTCTGTGGCCCCAGAGGTTTCTGTAGGCTCTACAGCTCCCAGCTCTTAGATGACTCAAGGTGACTAGCAATAGCTTCTTTTTCTTTTTGAGACAGGATCCCGTGTAGCCTAGGCTAGCCTTGAACTCCACATGTAGCTGAGAATGACCTTGAACTCCTGGTCCTCCTGACTCTACCTCCCAAGTGCTTACAGGTGAGCTTCAGTGTTTTTGGTTCATTGGATGTTGGATATCAGAACCAGGAGTTTATCCAGGCTAGACCAGTCCTCAACTGACAGAACTCTCTCCTCAGTCCCCACTAACTCTTTTTTTTTTTTAAATTATTATAGACTAGCTTTGACCTTTCTATGGTTTCGCACAAATATGTGGTATTTTTCTTCTGTTCTGTCCACGTGGTGTGTTTCCTCTGTTCCTCTTCTCTCTGCTGACTTCCTGCTTTATTGAGATTTTTTTCCATATTGTTACATGTTCCGTTAGCTTGTTCTTTTTCTCAGCCGAGTAGTGTTCTACGGTGTGGAACCCACTTGCTTGCCGACAGGATTGGGGTTGTCTTTAGTTCTTTCGTTGAATGAATGTCGGTATAGGTACCAGGTTCAAGTCCTTAGGAGAGGCCCTGTTTTCATTCATCGTGAGTGACTTAAAACTGGACTCTCTGGGTCGGGAGCTACGTGCTTGTTTAACTGCACCACAGACTTGAGCTGGCAAAGTGTCTCTGGGACTTGTGTTTCCATCTGAACTTTCCTCGCTCCACATCCTTGACTGTCATCTTTTTTTTTTTTTTTTTTTTTTTGGTTTTTTTTTTCAAATCTGGGGACCGAACCCCGGGCCTTGCCCTTCCTGGGCAAGCGCCTTACCCCCGGGCTAAATCCCCAACCCCCCCCGCCTTTCCCCTTTTAATTTAAAATGAAGTCCTCAGGCTGGAGAGACAGTGCAGAAGCTAAGAGTGCTGGCTGCTCTTCCAGAGGGCCAGGGTTCCATTCTCAGAGTTTACGTGGTGGCCCACAAAGGTTTGTAACTCCAGTCCCAGAGAATCACATACACTTTTCTGGCATCCATGGGCACTAGGTATGCACATGGTGTATATATGCAGGTAGAACATCAACAACAACAACAATAATAACAATAATATTAATTTCAAGACTATCTAGTATTTTTTGAAACCCCATCTAGGACTATTGAAATGGCTCAGTGTGTAAAAATGCTTGTTGCAAGCTGGACAGACCCAGTTTGACTCCCAGGATCTGTGGTGGAAGGAGAGAAATGACTCTTACTAAGTTGTCTTCTCATCTCCATGTGCTTTGTGATACACACACATACAAACACACAGGAATACACACAGGCACACACACAAACACACACAGGTACATACATACACACACACTAAGTATAATCAAACCACTGTGCAACCAGTCTTTGAAGTGACAAATCTTGTCATCTATCCACCCACTCATCCATCCATCCATCCATCCACCCATCCATCCCCCACTCATCTATCCATCCATCCATCACCCACTCATCCATCCATTCATCCATTCATCCACCCACTCATCCATCCATCCATCCACTCATCCATCCATCCATCACCCACTCATCCATCCATCCACTCATCCATCCATCCATCACCCACTCATCCATCCATTCATCCACCTACTCATCCATCCACCCACTCATCCATCCACCCACTCATCCATCCATCCATCCATCCATCCACCATTGTCATGGACAACCTAGCTGCTGGCTATAGGAAGAATCAGGGAAGCTCAGCCTTACCATCGCCACCTGCCCACTGGCTTCTGTAAAAATCAGCCTCTCTGGGCCTCAGTATCCTCATGCTAAGTGGGAATGAAAATGGAAGGTCACGGCAAGAGTTAGACATAGGCAAAGCTTGGCTGATTCCTACAGTTGCCTGTGTTGTAGAGGCCTCGAACTGACTGGGCTGGGAATGGAGCAGCGTTTGGGAGTCAGTGCTGACTTACCTGCTTTGTTCCAAAGACAAAAGAAGTGGCAGGCAGTTTAGAAAGGAGCCATATCCAGGAGGAGGATGGACCCTGTGACTATGGGCTATGGGATCCCTGTAAAGACTTTTGCTGCCATTGAAGTCGGATGCCTGAGCAGTCCCTGGAGTAGGAAGCCATCTTTCCCGGAGTCTAAACTCAGGTTCTAGTGTTCCTTCTGCCTCAAGAAGTAACCCCAAGTGTGCTATTCAATGTCTCCAATCATTCCATCAGCCCCCTTCTGTGGAGTGCCCGCTGAGGGATGAAAGCCTAGCTCCTAGCTGACAAGGACAAGGCTGCTCTTAGCCTGGGCCCCAGGGGCTTCATCTTAATGCACTAAGTAGTCACACAAACAAGGGCAGGCTAGAATTGTTTCCTGCTGCAGAAGATCGAGACCCACGCAGAGATTCACAGGGGAAGTCAGGGAACTTCCCAGAGAAAGCAACATGCAAGCAGAGACCAGAGGCTTTACGGGAGTCAGTGAGGCAAAGGAGCAGGCCACACGGGGCAGTGGGTGTGTGGTGTCCACTCTCCAAGAGTTCCCCCTTGGCATTCAGGCCTTTGAGGGACCGAGCCCTCTGAAGACAGCTGAGCTGTGTCATCAAGACATTAAGAAAGGTTAGGTTATGGTTTCTACAGCTAGGTTACATCAGCGGCAAAGGGTGTGGCTAGAGACCCCCATCTCCAAGCTGCGGCCAGGAGCAGCCCTGCTTCTTCTAGAACCCTCCCATCAGGTACAGGTAACCAGGCCACAGGATGGGCTGGAAACAGAGTGGAGTCCACTGTTATCAGCAAGGGGGAGGATATGACAGACTCAGGCGTGGATGGGGGCATCCTCCCAAGAGAATTGCACTCGACACTTGGCGTCCCTCAAGCTATGTCTCAAAAGATTTGCTCCCTTCCTCCCCGGTAGGTGGGATTCTAAGGTAGCTTGCTGTGCCTTGAGTGAGACCGCTGTCTGGTGAGGCAAACGGTTTGCCATAGGCTCACTGAGGGGAGTCGGACATAACTTCTACTGTAAATGGGATTTTGTGTCGCTTCCTAGAAAAGTTCACAGCAGGGGAGGAAGACCACACTCAGAGTCTCACACACTCAGGCCTCACACACACTCAATGTTTGCTTCCCTGAAACACCTGTGTAGGCCTCTGTGTAGGTGGCCTTCACATCCAGTTTTGTGTGTTAGGCTGGAATTCTTGACCGTCAGGTGGAGAGAGACTTCACCCAGACTCCAAAGCAAAAGTCCTCATTCCCTCCCTGTGTCTCCATGATTTTCTCATCTTCCTTCCTTCCTTCCCTTTTTCCTTTCTTCCCTCCTTTCCTCCCTCTTCCTTCCCTTTCTCCTCCTTCCATATATGCATGTGTGGTAAGATGTGCGTGCACTTACCAGTGTGAGGTGTGAACTTACGTGTGAATATGGAGGTTGGAGGTTGAGTAGGGCTTCATTCCATAACTGCTGTCCACTTTTGTTTTTTGAGACAAGATTTCTCACAGAACCTTGAAACTCATTTATTTGACTAGACTTACTGGCCAAGGAGCTTCAGGGGTCCATTCAGCACTGCCCCTCCCCTGCTTTCACCAGCTCCCAAGGGTTGGGATGGCAGGCAGGGCAGACACATGCTTGCCTTCCGAGGCTTGTGTTAGGATCTGAAATCAGGTCCTCACACTTGTACAGAATCACTTATCTTCTGAGCCACATCCACAGTTCTCTCTCCTTCCATCCCTCTTCCCCACCCAAAGATTTCTTGAGTGGTCTCTGGGGAGCAGTAAATTAAACTAGCTAGCATTGCTCCTGTCCCTTTATATGTGACGTCAGTAAGCCACGTGGCTTTTGTCTGGCTTTCTCTTGGGTTGTTTCCTCTGGGCAAAGCCAGCCACCCCACTGAGACTCCACACAGCTGTGCAGGAATGAGCTTTCCCACTAATATCCCCAACCGCATCGAGTGAAGAGTGAACTGCTTAGCAAGCGTATCCTGCAGTGAAACTTTGAAGTGATGTGGTTTGGGCAACACCTTGACTAAAGCCTCAGCAGAGACCCAGAAGCCTACAGCAGCTGCCGTGGTTCATGAGCCAGAGAAGTTGGGTAAAATGTTACAATCTTACTTTGGTGGGTAATTCATTATACAGCATTGAGAACTAATGTGCAAGTCAGACTTCAGGGTAGGAGGTTGTCTGAAGAACTCCAGTATGACTGCTAGAGGCCCAAAGTGAAGTCAATACATAGGCTGGCTGGGCAATTAGGATCTGGCAGACCTCTGCAGGGAGGGGAGAGTTTAGTACGATTCACAGGAAGCCCCTGGGTTGCTACGCAGAAGATCGGCAGGATCGATCATCCATTGAACAGTTTGTGAAGTACCTACCACTCGCTGCGCTCCATGTTGGATGGGGTGGGTACAGTGATGAGCAAAAAAAATGCCTGTGTTCTTGTCATGGACGTTCTAGAGGACAGAGGGCCAAGGACAAGAGACTGCAAGCATATCTTCCGGTCGGGGATGGTAAGGGTTAAAACAAAACACAGAGGTGAAGGGAAGAGGCCACTGGCTTCGAGATGTGAAGTCAGGGAAGGCTTCTCGGAGGTTGCAGCCTGCTGGCAAGACATGCTGGAGTGGGGAAGTGGAGCAGGCAGAGGCTAACAGGACTAACAGAGTCCTGAAGAATCACAGCCCCTGGGGTGTTCACTGAGCACGAGGGGCCAGTGTGGCAGGAGTGCAGGGGACAGGGGTGAGTGAGAGAGGTCTGGGATAGGGGCAGTCAGCTGGATTGTGATGAATGGTATCGATATTAACTTCTAACTGATAGAGAAGGGAGACGTGGGAGGGTTTTGAACAGGGAAGTGAGGTAAATAGGCTCATTTTGAGTTCGGTCCATCGGGCTGCTGTGTGAGGCACACATGGCAAGAGGGTGACCAGGCTGAGGTAGTCAGCCCAGGGCAAGATGGTGGTGGCTGGTGATTGAGTGCTTGGAACTGAACAATCTTGACAGCTCAGATAGAGGCCTGAGAGGCCTCAGGGGGTCTGGGGGAACCAGAGAAATCCAGAAATAACCTGCATGTCTATAATTTAGGGCCTTGGAAATTAAAGATTCTACAGTAGTGTAATGGAATACTAAGCAACTGTCAAAAAGAGTAAGAACCGGAGCATTTCTACACACCAACATGAAGAATCTGCAGGAGAAAGTAAGGAACTGTTTGTTCTCCAGTCAGTGAGCGCCAGGATCACAGAGAGATTCTGTGTCAAAAAACTCAAGTGGAGACTGACTGAGAAGACACCCATGCCTCCTCTTGCTACCACACACAGACAGACCCCTTACCTCTCATAGGCACAACACATTCACATGCACACAACACACACACAAAGTTAAACATCATCTTTCTATTACTGATCCCAGTTTCTTATTAAAAAAATAAAAGTCACTTCTCCCATTCTGTGGGTAATCTTTTCCTTTCCTTTCCTTTCCTTTCCTTTCCTTTCCTTTCCTTTCCTTTCCCTTTCTTTCTTTCTTTCTTTCTTTCTTTCTTTCTTTTTCACAGCAGAGTTTCTCTGTGTGGTACTGGCAGTCCTAGAACTCCCTCTGAAGACCAGGCTAGCCTCACAAAGATCCACCTGCCTCTGAAGTGCTGGGGATTAGGGTGTGGGTCACCATGCTTACCCTTTGTTTTTTGTTTTTTTTTTTTTGTATTATTCACAGCACAAGATTTGATTGATTGATTGATTGATTGATTGATTGAAGGTGGTAGGGAATGGAGACAGTGTCTCATTATGCAGCTAGACTAGCCTAAAATCCTCATGCATTTTTCTCCTGATTACCAGGTATGTGCAACCATGCCCAGAGCCAAAAGGTGACATGAGTTTAAAATGGGTAAGAGATATAAGCAGACAATTCCCCAAAGATGTTATACAAATGGCCATTAAGCACATGAAAAGATACAGACTGAAACCACAACAATGCTACAGTCAAAAGATAGACAGAAGCCCGTGAGCAGGCTCAGTGGGTAAAGGTACTTGCTGTCAAGCTTAAGGGCTTGAGTTCAATCCCCAGGACCCACAGAGTAGGAGGAGAGAGCCGACTCTTTCAAGTTGTCCTCTGACCACCATACAGATACTGTAGCATGCACACATTCTCCCCCTGCCCCCACAGACATACACACTAACTAACTAAATGTCAAAAAAAGAAAGGCAGGCTAACAAGTAGGATGGAGAATCTTTATTCACCTCTGATGGTGAATATAAATGGTACAGCCTTTACCCCCTGGTAAAGGATCTAGCAGTTCCACGGAAGGTTAAATATGGAAATTCTGCAAGACCCAACTATCCTACTCATGAGTGTAACTGAAAACACATGTTTACATAAGGGCCTGTACATGAAGTCTCACAACAATGTTATTCAAAACAGCCCCAAACCAGAATCAATGGTTAAACAACATGTGGTATATCTATGCAATGGAATATTACTGGGCAGTAAAAAAGGTATAAGGTAGTGATACCTATTTTAGCACTGATAAACTTTGACAACATTGTGCTGAGTGATAAAGTCCCCAAAGCTCATGTTTGTGTGACGCTATTTGTGTAAAGTTCACAGAATGGCAAACCTATGGGGACAGAAAGCAGAGTAGTAGTTGCATTAAACTGGTGACTGCTAAGGAAGGAGTGAAGTGTTTTCTTGGTATAGGAAGGTTTCGGTGGCTCAGAAATGAACCATGGTAATAGATGCACGTCTCTGTAGGGATGAATGTGCAGTAAAAGCTAAAAGGGTGGACTCTGTAATGTGCAAAGGATGTTTCAATAAACACTTTTAAAAAGATTTATCTACTGGGGGCTGGAGAGATGTCTCAGGGTTAAGAGCACTGGCTGCTTTTCCAGAGGTCCTGAAATCAATTCCCAGCAACCATACAGTGGTTCACGGCCTTCTATAATGGGATCTGATGCTCTCCTCTGGCCTGCAGGTGTATGTGCAGATAGAGCATTCATATACATAAATAAAACTTTAAAAATTATTTATTATTTGTATGTGTATGTGTTTGTGTCTCAGTGAGTTTATAAGCACCGCAAGTATACAGGAGCCTGTAGAGATCAGGAGCTGTTAGATCTCCTGGAACTGGAGTCACAGGCTGTCCCGAACCTCCAGGTGGGTGCTGGGAACCGAACCCAGGTCCTCTGGAAGAGCAGAGAGCAGAGTTAAATACTCTTAACTGCCCACTCACCGTTTCAGCCCCAGTAAAACACATTTTAAGAAAAAGAAGGAGAAGCTCTCCGAGATGCATGGCTTTCTGGATAAAAGCACAGCAGCTACAATGGTTACATTGTTAATCATTTACATAGGGCAACAGGGAAGGACCAGGCTGGGTGGAGTCAGCATGGACACTTGAACAGCCATGTGAATATATTAGATATTCTCAGCATAAAGACCCTTTATTCCTTTAAATTTCCCAAAAATTTATTTTCATTTGTGTGCATGTGCCACATGTGTGGGTGGCTGAGGAGGCCAGAAGTGGGTGTTGGATCCCTTGGAGCTGGAGTTACAGACATTTGTGAGCTCCCCAGTGTGGGTGCTGGGAACTGAACTCGGGTTCTTTGGAAGAGCAGGAAGCGCTCTGTGCTCTTTAACTGCTGAGCCATCTCTCCAGCCCGAAGAAGACTTTTTCAAGAAACGAAGACGAAGTCAATCATTTCTTGCTTAGTGTCATGGTGCACACTTGCGATTTCAGCACTTGGGAGGTGGAGGCAGGAGGATGAAAAGTTTAAGGTCTTCCTTAGCTGCTGAGGGAGTTCTAGACTGGCTACAAGAGACCCTATAACAGCCAACACCCCATAGATACTGTGAGCAAAGTAGCATTGAGGCCGGGCTGGAGTTTGAGAGATGAAGAAACAGGAAGGCTGTTCTGATGATATCCTTGACAGTTGGGGAGGGCAGAGGGGAGACAGAAGCAAGCGAAGGGTGGAGGCTGCGCTCACTGTGCTCGCTCCGCAGTTGGGGTTGCTCTGCCTTTGGCCGGTTTGCCTCTGGCTTGTGATTTCTAATGATGAGGTGGTTATAATCGGATGACTCACAAAAGTCATGCCCCTGTCAATGGTCATAGGGTCAGAAAGTGGTGGAGCAAGGACTCACTCTCTCGGCCAGTCGGCATGCTTTAGTGTGCCTCTAAGCTGTGCCTCTAAGCAGGGGTGGAGGAGGGGGCAATGGGGAGTGGAGGACTCAGGCAGATCTCATCCCAGAAGGGCAGGACTCAGAGAACAGCACAGGCTTCACTTATGGGGGGGCTGGATGCTGCCTACTTCCACAATACATTTTCCTACGTGCACGGACATTTGCATTTCCTAGGTTCCTTGGGACCATTGTTGATTATCTGCTATTCAAAGCAGGCTGGGGTGGGGCGGGGGATGCAGCAACCACTACTCCAGGTCCCCAGTATTTCCCCTTTTGTTTGCAAAGCAGCCACAGATATTTCGTGCACCTCCGTGCTGGCCGAAGCTCACGGCTGTAAAGCTCTTCTTTACAGAGGGCCAAGTGTTAGGTCTGGAAGGCAAGTCTTATTCCCAGCAACCTCCAGGAGCCCCCAGCCCTGTTTCCCTCCAAAAGCTCCTCCCTTCTCCAACTGTCCCCAACTCCCATTCCCAGTTCCACTTGTCACCAGGAGAACTTGTCACCTGTTACCAGTGGGCATTGTGGCACAGTCACATGTCTAATCTGTGTGTGGCCTGTCCCCTCTCCTGCTTTGTAAGGTCTATGCAGGAAGTATTCCTGCACCCGTTTCACAGGTGAAGAAACTGAGGCTCGGTTAGGTAGGAGCCACCAGTGAATGTTATAGGATGGCATCCTGACTCTTCACTCTCTAGTTCTGATAATACATATTAGGAACTTGTGGTATGCATTTCTCTTTTCAGGTTTCACCACCACTGCCACTGCCACCGCCGCCATCACCATCACCACCATCATCATCACCATCACCATCACCACCATCACCATCACCACCATCATCATCACCATCACCATCACCACCATCATCATCACCATCACCATCACCACCATCATCACCACCACCATCATCATCACCATCACTGCCAACACCATCCTCACCATTATCACCACCACCATCACCATCACCACCATCATCATACAATCATCATGGTGTGTGCATGTGCCACAGTGTGCAAATAGAGGACAGAAGAAAATCTCCTCCACCTTCTTCTCTTTTCTGCTATGTGTCTTAATCCAGGCTAGCTGGCCCCTGAGCTTCCAGAGGATTACAGAAGTTTTCGTTGCCTCCAATCTTTAAAAAAAAAAAAATTAAAAAGTTTTTAACCTGGGCTTGGCTTGAGTCCTCATGCTTCTGTGGTGAGCACTTTTACCCAGTGAGCCACCTCACTGGTCCCACAGGAGGTTGTTCCTGCTGGGGTCTGGGAGCACACAGAGGAACAAGATGTTTTGGTGCCCAAGCAACCTTCCAACTTTCTATCCAACCATTCAATTACAGAGGCAGACACTGAAACCTGTAATTTAGATTGAAGAGAGGAAAAAAAAATACTGTGCATGCTTGGTGGGGGTGTTGAGGGGGTCGATGGAGCAAGGGGCCTAAGAATGATCCTGACAGGGAACACAGAGTCCCTGAGTGGCACCAAGGAGAGGTGATAGAGAAGGCCGAGAAGGCCGTTCCTGAGGGGTTCTTTTCAGGGGTCCCGATAAAAGCTGTTACATGAGCTAAGAGGCTCGAGGAGACCAGATACTTCCTAGGGGCGTTAATCTGATGGAATTCAACATCACCATTGAAACGCATAGCTGAGCATGTCTGTGAGGAATTATCTGGGTAATGACTTGGGGGAGACCCGCCATTTTATGAGCTGGGATCCCAGATGAAATAAAACAGAGAAAAGGAGCTGAGAGCTAGCGTTTCTCTCTCTGCTTCCTCACTGTGGACGCAGTGACTGGTTGCCTCTTGCTACTGCGCTTTCCCCTGGGACTTCCTTCCTGAAGTTGCCGCTGTTGGGGGTTCAGTCCTAGTGATGGTAAAAATAGGGTACCGGGTGCCACAGGCAGGGTGGGAATCTGAGCAATGGGAGGGGCGTGGCAATGGGAGGGGCGTGGCCTGCCTGTGAACTAGCCACAGTGAGGAGGCCATGATAGTGGCATGGAGTCTGGCCTAGGGTTATCTCCAAAGTTTACCTCCCCAGGCATGGTCCTTGTTCCGGAACAGTGGTCTACTTAGGGCTGGGTGGGATAGGAGGTGATGGGATGTGCTGGGGAAGCCCTGTGTTTTCTGCCACCATCTGTGTGGAACCTCCAGCTGATAGTCCTCCCAGGAGGGTGGGGGAGGGTTGAGTTTCATAACACCCTCTCCCCTTCCCCCAATGTCCCCAGAGGGCAAGAAAAGAGGAAGCACTTGTGGACTTCCTCTTGGTCAGGGCATACCAAGCTCGGCAGCTTCTTGTTGAAGGGGCAGAACCAGGCCTGCCTGTAGGTTCTTCTAGAACAAGGGTCCTAGGCATGGCCATGTCCCTCTCCCCCAACATTGGTCTAGAACATCCTCTGGCAGGGCTGTCAGATTAGGGAGAACAATCTCATCTCTTCGTTTAGTTTTCGGGACTGGTGGTGAAGGTAGCAGACTGGAGCAAGGCTTTACCGGGAAGCCCAGGTTGGCCAGCGATCTTGCCCCTATCGGCACATGTAACATGCCGTGTGTGCCAAATGAGGTTCCTCTCTTCTCTGAGCCTGTCAGCCCCCTACTTGGCATCCTGCTGATGTGTATGTGTTCCACGGGAACACGGTAAAGGCTGGGCAGGATGGCTCTCTCATGCCTGTAGAAGGACTGTAGCATGATGCAGAATGAGGTCCTTTCTCAACTTTTTTCCCCTCCCCCAGACAAGGAAGAACATGGAGGGCACAGCCCTGGAAGGGCATGTGACTCAGGAAAAGTCTGGAAGCTCTACTCTCCCAGCCCACAAGAAATAGGGACACAGAAGAGGAAGGAACGTCGGACCAGAGAGGGGAGTGACTTTCTATATTTGGATTCACTTTTCCTTTTTAATTAGAATGCCTTTTTGCAATTAAAATAATAAAAAACAAAGAGACTGGTGAATATTGCTATTAAGTGTCCTGTTTCCCAAATACTTTACTATGTAGTTTAAAAACATAACAACTGGGTGTGGTGGCACATGCCTTTAATCCCAGCACTCTGGAGGTGAGTTTGAGGTCAGCCTGCTCTACAGAGAGAGTCCCAGGACAGCCAGGGCTACACACTGAAAAGCTGTATCAAAAACAAAACAAAACAAAACAAAACAAAACAACCCCCAAAAAAGACAAACAAAACCATGTAACAGAATTGAAAGAATTTTTCAGTACTATATTTAACCCCTCTGTTGTGCCATTAATATATTACCTCTTTTTATTACGTGTGTCCACCAATCTATTGTGTGTGTGTGTGTGTGTGTGTGTGTGTGTGTGTGTGTGTGTGTGTGTGTGTGTGTTGTATGTGCTCATCGCCTGTGTATACAGAAGTCCCTTGGGATGATCTCCAGTTTCCTTTAGGCAGGGCCTTTCACTGGACCCGAAGCAAGACTGTCAGCCAGCAAGGCCCCACCATGGTGCTGGAGTCACAGACACCTGTGTAGCAATGCTCAGCTTTTTATGTGGGTTCTGGGCATTCAGTGTCAGGTCCTCATGTGAGTGCCGCATGCTCTCTCACCTGCTGAGTCATCTCCACAGGTTCCACTTCATCTTTGTTTGTGGAAGAGACTCCTAAAGGCTAGGCAAGAGCTCGGTCACTGAGCCAAGCATCCCTTCCAATTTATCATTTCTTCCTCCCTTTTTTGAGACAGGGTCTCCCTCTATGCCCCAGTTGGCTGGAACTTGTTATATATATTTATATAACAGGCTGGTCTCAAACTCACAGAGGTCCACCTGCCTCTGCTCCCAAGTGCTGGGGCTAACGGCGTGCACCACCACACCTGGCTTGATTTACGTATTTCTGCCTTGTATGGATGAGTGTTTTTGCCTGTGTGTGTGTAAGTGTGTCCCGTGCATGTGATGCCCTTGGGGTCAGAAGAGGGAACTGGAGTTGCAGGTAGTTGTGGATGGCCATGTGGGTGCTGGGAACTGATCCTGGGTCCTTTGTAAGAGCAGCCAGTGCCTTTAACCCCCCCCCAGTTGTCTCTCCAGTCCCAATTTATGTTCCTTAATATTTTTTTATTATTGCGAGTGTGTATAATGGGGTTGTGTGTACAGGCACCACGCTGAGAGTGTGGAGGACAGGGGACAGCGTTATGGAGACATTTCTCTCCTTCTACCTTTACATGGGCTCCAGGGATTAACCTGGATCACAACAAGCGCTTCACCCACTGAATCATTTTGCTTCCTCTGTTATCAGTATATTTTAGATGCATTTCACAGTAAACTATTTCTCTAAACTTAAAATGTGTTTATTTTATTATTTTACTTGTCCAGGTGTTTTGCCTGCATGTGTGTCTGTGTGCCAAGCATGTGCTTGGTGCCTGTGGAGGCCAGAAGAGGGAATTGAATGTCTTGGAACTGGGGTTACAGATGGTTACGAGCTGCTATGTGGGTGCTGCAAATCGAAACCCTGTTCCCTGGAGGAGCGGCCAGTGCTCTTTAACTGCCATCTCTCCAGCGACACCGTAGATTATTTCAAGACAACCAAGAGCACGACAGCCGCTGTTCATTTGCTGAATTTTTAAAAACCCATATACAGCTCTGTAAATTAAACTCATTGAGCTGTATATTCTACGACTCCAGAAGGTTCTATATTGTCCTATACTGTGTTCATGTTGCTCATATCCTAACTTAGCACTCGGCACAGGCGGTCGACACCGTGAGCAACAAGGGCTCGAAAAACGTGTGAGTCGAGCCTGGTGGTGACGGTGGCGGCACACACCTTTAATACCAGCACTTGGAAGGCAGAAGCAGGTGGAGCTCTGTGAGTTTGAGGCCAGCCTGATCCACAGAGCCAGTTCCAGGACATCCAGGGCTACTCAGAGAAACCCTGTCTTAAAAAACCAAAACCAGCCTGGAGAGATGGCTCAGGGGTTAAGAGCATTGGCTGTTCTTCCAGGGGTCCTGAGTTCAAATCCCAGCAACCACATGGTGGCTCACAACCATCTGTACCTGTCATGCAGACAAAAAACCAAAACCAAACAAAAGCCAAAAAAAATTTGGGCCAAAGAGATGGCTCAGTGGTTGAATGCTTTGGGAGTGGATACACCATCTGTAATGAGTGGCCCTTTTTTGTGTCTCCATTGAGGCCAAAACTGAATGCTTTGTGTATTCCATTGAGGGTATTCCTCATAGACTCAGTCCTAAGTAAGCATTCCTTCTCAATGTCTTGTGTTAGCCAAACACCACTGTGTAACGAATTTGCCCCAAATTGGGTACCCTCAACATAGGTGTGTTTACTGCCACCCAGTGTCTCTGGGTCACAAATCTGGAAGCAGCTCAGTTTAGTGATTCTGACGGGAGCCTCTGTCTCCCTGTCAAGTGATTCGCTGTCATCTGAAACTGTTTCAGCATGCCTCAGTCACATGGCTGTTAGCCGGAGGCCCCAGTCCCTCATCAAGTGCACCTCTGCCTTGGGCTGTCTGCATGTGCTGTTGGATGGTGGCAGGCTTCCCCAGAGTGGGCAAGCCATGAGAACCAAGTCTGTTCAGTACAGGAGGGGTCTGCACAGAGCATGAATACCAGGAGGTGAGATTTACTGGAGAACACAGTGGCTATAAATACTTTCTTTCTTTCTTTCTTTCTTTCTTTCTTTCTTTCTTTCTTTCTTCCCTTCTTTCTGTCTGTCTGTCTATTTTTTGAGATAAGAGTTCCTCTGTGTAACCCTGGCTATCCTGGAACTCACTCTGTAGAGCCTCGAACTCACAGAGATCCACCTGCCTCTGCCTCCTGAGTGCTGGGACCAAAGGCGTGTGCCACCACTGCCTGGCTGTAAGTACACATTCAAATCTCCCAAACACCACGGGTAGTGCTAAGCTTCAGGGAGTGAAATATTATAACTCAGAAGTATCGCTTCCTTACAGAATGTGTGTGCACCTGTGTGCTGGTGGGCGTGGCAGATCAGACACATGGAAGCAGATGGTATCTGTTGAGCTCAGTAGACAGCAACAACAGTAGAATAGTGGTCCGAAGGGTAGTTTTGCTGTGTTGTGTAAAGAGAATATCTTGGCTCGTAAAGAGAATATCTCCTTCCCTTCTTATTTCACAGCCAACACACTTCCCAGCTCAGAGCTGACAATGGCAACCTTTCTGTCTGTATCTGTCCAGAACTATTCCACAACACACAAAGACATCCCCTACAGTACTCTAAAGCACATTTTCTGGCACACTGTCTCTT
This sequence comes from Rattus rattus, assembly GCF_011064425.1. Classification (NCBI taxonomy): domain Eukaryota; kingdom Metazoa; phylum Chordata; class Mammalia; order Rodentia; family Muridae; genus Rattus; species Rattus rattus. The sequence continues at coordinate 132,405,782 of NC_046158.1, read as the reverse complement.
GCCCCTGCCCACACATATTTCGTTAGAAATACCTTTGTGTCAGCACAGAGAGTTACCGAATCCTTATTTATGGTTGTATAGTATTCCATTATCTTCAGGACCTACAGTTTATCTAGTCAGCCCCCTGCCATCCACTATTTGGTTTACTTTAGTCTCCGTCAGTAGTGTGCCCATCCGCATCCACTTGTGAGGGTATGAGCGAGGGTGGGCATCCTGGCAGGGAGCTGCATTTAAATCCTGGCATCAGTTTCTGACACTCACAACCACAGCCTCAAAAATCAATCATCAAACATTCTGAACTTTGCCAATCACACAGCTGACAGATGGATTCCCCAGCTAATGCCGATTTTTGACCTCTTTCTTCAGGAGTGACGTAGAACTGCCTCACCACAAGCTTCAGGGCCACTCCAGTTTTGCTTTCTGCAGAAATATGACACCTGCTTTTCTGTTAGGGTCTCACATGTTTGCAGATCTCTTTATTCATTAAAGGCTCCACCCCTTAGTCTATATGGAGAGCCTGAGAGACTAATTTTCTTTTGAAACGGGTGTGCTTTAGACAAAAGTGTCTGTCAGTCACAACATTGTCTGCCAGTCACATCAGAGTCTACAGTGTGAGAACCTGCAGTGGGGAGAGGGAGAAGGGATATGGGAAGGGAGGAGGGATGTGGGGAGGTGTGTGGGAATGGAGGAGGAGTGTGGAGAGGAAGGAGGGTTGTGAGGAGGGAGGAGGGTTGTGGGGGGCAGAAGGTGCATCAGGCACTTGTCAGCTTTGCACATGATGGCTGTGTCTGGTGCTGAAGATTATGCGCTCATTATGACAGGGAGCTAGCAAGACAAGGCAGGCTGGCCTGGCTTTATGGCCTCGGTTTGCCCTGTATCTGAGCCACCCTAGGGAGGATGGGAATATAAGAGCGGGGTCACCCAAATCTGTACCCCGAGCCTAGATGAGGAGTAGTTGGACCCAGAATTTCCAAGGAACTTCATTTAACAGTAGAGCCAGGCCAGATGTGGGTCACGCCTGTAATCCCAGAACTGGAGAGGCAGAGCTGAGGGTTCGATACCAGCCTGGCAGGTATTGAAATCTTGGCTCAACACAACGAAAATGGAAACCCATTAATGTCAACTCCTAGTCTGTCTATTCCAAGAGGCCAGTGTCTTCGTGCTAGGAAGTTCTTTCTTTCCTCTCTGAATGGACTCACTCCTCTCTTCCCTTACCTGTCTGAGATCATCCTACCCCCTGGCCCTTGCTCCAACCTCTGCCGCGCCCCCACTCGCCTCTGCAGCAGCTCCTGGCCTGCCCCTGCGGGGCTCCTCAGTCTTCACTCTTCTCTGGTTTCCGGTCTATAAGCTCTACCCACTCTGCACTTGATCTTAGCCAAAAGGCCGAGAAGCGATAGCTCTACCCACTCTGATCTCACCCCACACTCCCTTGCTCCTCCAGCAATGCTAGCATCTGCATTTACCGCATGTATTGAACACCTACTGCGTGTACTCAGTCTGTCTATGTAGCTCTGGCTGGCCTTGAACTCAAGACCCAAAGAGCCCAGCTACATAGTGAGGTCTATGTTGTGCAAACCTCACAAGGCTCCATAATTGTGAAGTGTTGCTATCTACATCTTACAGATTAGGATCTCAAGGCCCAGAAACATTTAAGGGGTTACCCAACTTTACCCAACTAGCAGAGGACAGTTTTGGGATTCAGAAATGTTCAGTCTGATCATAGCTCCCACATCTGACTGGTTGTCATGCTTCTGCCTCTATTCATGCCAAGGTCCCAGCCTGGAGGCCTCTTCCTCTCCATTGTCCCCTTGATGCAAGCCTTGTTTGTTCTAGAAGGCCTTGTTTATACATCACCTCTGATTCAGAGTCCCTTCCAGATTCCCCAGAACGAGGAAACTTGGTAATGTCATTCATCACCGTCATCGTCGTCGTCATCATCATCATCATTATCAACAACAGGCTCCATAGCCCAGGCTGGCTTCAAATTCGTGACCCTTCTACACCACCAGCCTCTCAGATGCTGAAGTTACTTACAATAATGTGTCATCACACCCAGTTTATGTTGAGACCTCACCCTCAGACTACATGTCCCACCCCCACCCCCTACACCCACCCCCCACCCTCCCACACCCACTCACATCTACCCACACCCACCCTCCCACTCCTACTTACCCACCCTCTCATACCCATTCACACCCACCCAGCCATACCCACCTTCCCCACCCTACCCCCATCTACCCCACCCTCCCACACCCACTCACACCCACCCACCCTCTCATACCCACTCATACCCACTCACACCCCCCACATTCGTTCCCACTCTCTCCCACCCACACCCACCCAAACCCACCCACCCACACCCAGCAGTTGCGTTGGTAGGAAATGTGCTGTCTCCTCTCATGTCTAGCACAAAATGGGGTACAGAGTGGGTGTTCTCTAGATGCTTGAGGATCGGATGGCAGGGGCCTCATCCCCATCCCAGTTGGAAATCCCCAGACTCCCAGGAGTCTCTAGCTGGAAAGAAGCAGAGGAAGAGGAGGAGGAAGTTGTAGGAGAGGTCTCCACTAGGGGACAGTTTCACTAAGGTTACCACACATCTTCTACCAACTTGGGTCAAAGTCCCCAGAGAAGCCAGCTGGGGATAAAGTTCCACATTTGCACGATCCCCAGAGGTCTTTTGGAGGCAGCTATCCTACCCTAGGGGACTTCCCCCTCTTTCGATGCCAGGAACTGAACCATGATAGGAAGTGACCCAGGCAGGATGTCTGTTACCCCAGCCAGGCCCAAAGGACCTCTGGCAGCAAGTGGTCACATCACTTTGTTACTGTGATCGTTCTAGGGCGAGTACGAACTTCCCTGACTGTGAGGGAAATTGCCCCATTCTCAGGACTATGGGGCAAGTACCATCCTCGTACCCCTCACATCCCTGCCATGGTATCCTGGCTACGACTGAGCAAGAACAGAGTTCTTACAAGCCCAAGGCCTTTAGAGAGACTGCCTCCCTCAGCAACTCCCTGAGACCCCTAAGGCCTCAGGTCCCAGTGTGACCTAACATTGCCACATCCCTTAGGGTAGACGCAAGGCAGGACGGAGGCTGAAAAGAAGAACTCTGGTAAGTTCACATTGCAGATCACTGTGCAACATGGCTTCCTGACTTCCCCTCCTTGAGAGCCAGGCTGCTCACTCACAAGCTGAGGAAAGACACCGGATAACATCGGAAGTAGTGTGTGAGCTCAGTAGAATGAGCAAATCAGTTCAACGGAGGCACCAGGGAAGAGCTGCTCTCCGTATGAGTTCCCCGGATCTACTGCTAACATTCGTTCATTCGTTCTTATTGGCAGAGTAAACTTTGGACCCCACCTCCATCCTCTTGAGTCAGGAACTCTGGGTATCTGGCTCAACAGTCTGTCCTAGCAAACCTTCCTGGAGGCTCCGGCTCACATTAAAGTTTGTCAGTCGATGCTAGAAGCTTAACAGATGGGCAGCATATTGGGAGAAGGTATGTGGAACGCCAACATCAAACAAGGGAGTTGTATCTAAAACGTGATTACTATTCTTGCAACACGGGAACCCCCGACAGAAGTGAGCAAACAGTCCAAAGGAGCAGCTCCTACGTAGCAGGGGAAGCCCAAGGTCCAATACACACAGGAGGAGGCTCCAGATCCCAGGGTGACGCTGGAGAAGTACTTAGGAGAGTGCTTACCTGGAATTCACTGTGTGCAGCATTCCACAAGCCAGGCATGCAGCAGCACTCGTCTTTAATCATAGAACGTAGGAGGATCAGAAGTTTGAAAGCAGCCTGGGTTACACGTGACAGTATCGCGACGACAACAACAACAACAACAACAACAGAGATCTCACGATTAACACAGAATTGCAAGAATGCAAGGTATATGTGTATTTGTCTGGTGTGCATGTGCGTGTACATGTGCGTGTGCGTGTTCGTGTTTGAGACCAAGTCCTGCTCAGTTGCCAAATCCAAACTGATGGCCTTGACTACAGACAGGCTTTATAGAAACCGCTGAATGCGTGAGACAACAGCATTGCTTGAAAGCCACAGATCTGCCATTTCAGAAGGGGTTTGTGAAATTTAAAACACACGTATCTGGGATCTACTAATTCCACTCTTGGCAGAGCCCAAAGGAATCTTCACGTGGGTCCAGAAGGGCCAGCAACAAAGGTGTTTATCCCAGCAGTGTTTGTGGTTAGAGAGATGAAACAAGGTGGGTGTCCATCATCGGGATCGGATGAATAGAGGGAATGCTGGCGGCTGTTGAATGCATCGAGCTAGGTTTCCCCGCATGGGGAAGACCCATATGGTTGGGTCCTCAAAATGTTACAGACTGATCGGTGCTGATGGTGCAGCACATCTGTAATCAAGCACTCAAGTGGCTGGGGCAGGAGGATCTTGAGTTGTATAACAAGATGCTCACATCAAAAACATGATATCACACCCCTGACCACCCCAATGGCAAAATGCCGAATGTTATGAAAGGGAAAAGAAGAATTAGAACCCATTCCAATACCACTACGCTGTGTTCGTGGGCATATGGCATTGCATAGGGTGTGTATTTGTGTGTGTGTGTGTGTGTGTGTGTGTGTGTGTGTGTGTGTGCGCACACGCAGGGTTGCACGCATGTGGAGGTCAGAGGTTAGTCTCCTTAGATCTCTGTGTACCTTATCTGTTAAGATATAATCTCTTATTTAAATCAAAATTATTATTAGCGCATGTGCCTATGCATGTGCAGAGTGGTGTTGATGCCACCGTGCTCATGTGCGGAGGTCAGAGGACAGCTCTGTGAGATGGTTTTCTCCTCCCACCTTTATATGGGCTCTGGGGCTTGAATTCAGGTGGCCAGGCACATCAGCAAATGCCTTACAAGCTGAGTCATCTCATGGGCTGAGGGTCCCTCACTCACACTGCTTGTTAGCTGGCCCCTCTCTCTGAACCCTGCTCTCAGCTGGGGTTACAGACATGTGTCCACACTGGATTTTCACATGGGTGGTGGAGATCCGAACTCAGGCCACCATGCTTGAGTGGTAGGTACTCTACCCGCTGTGCAGCCCAGCATTGTGTACAGAGACTTTTTTTTTTTTTTTTTTTGGCATGTTGGAGCTAGGGGTTGTGGTGTGGAGTAGAATCTGTGGACAAGCAAGGAATGAAGCAGAACATCAGGAGAACCTTGCATGGACCAGTGACGGGGGTTGGGTGTGTGTGCGGGGGTTGGGGGTGGGGTGAGGGTGGGAACAGTCATCTGCTACTGTTCCAGTGGGAATCTGGAACTCTAAGTCTCAGTGATCACTCGATTTGAAAATGTTTGACTGAGGACGGCTTAGCAAGGTTTTGCAGACACATTTGATCTCTTCCACAGGCCTCTGGCCTCCCTCAAGGTTCACTGTCCTCACTGAGGCTGTGCCAAGGACTGGCCTCATCTTGACCTCCAGAGCTTCAGCTCTGCCTGCACAGCTCTTTGATTAGCCCCAGGCTGGCTGTCTGCAGAGTCCTGAGTGCATTTTGTTTGGGGGCTTGGGCACAGAGCCAGGCTATAAGACCACTGTGAAGGCCAGTCCTGCTTCTTCTTCTCAAGCTGTGAACTTCTCTAGTTTTCATAACACCTCATTCCACACACCGCTCCCAGGAACAACAGGCACATTGAGTCAGAAAAACATTCCAAGTGGAGAGGAACAGCATTTATTGAGCACCTACAGCATGCCAGGCCCAACCCTAATGTCTTGCCCTCCATTCATCCCGATGACCACCTGTGAGCTGGGTGGAGCTGAAATTATCCTAGAGATGTGGAAATGAGTGTCGATATCCAAGGACCTGGCGTTGTCTCATATTTCCATTCCCTTAAAAACAAACAAATAAACAAACACCCCCCCATGTCTCTTCAGTCTCTCAGCCTGTAAAATTGAAGAGGGGTCTCTAGGTCTGGAAATATCTCTGGTTTGGGGTTGGGCAGGGTTGCAGAAAGTGGGGCGTGAATTAGATATCTTTTCTGTCGGCCAGTAGGTGGAGCGATTCTTTAGCTTGAAGAACACTCTAGAGTCTGGCTCTCCCGCCCTCTGCAGGATTTTCTTGGTATTGCAGGGACTGAAGCCCTGTGAACCCATTTGCAGGGAAAAGAAGCCCCAAGGCACGGATGGGAACCCAGGAGTCTAGGAACCCTGGGGATGGTGTCATATGGGCAAGTGTGCCGCGGAGCTACAGGTAGTTGTCTTCAACCTGGTCGCCTCCGCTTGGGGAGACATCCTCGTAGACGTCGTCATCGTCCGGGGCCAGTGCCTCGATGTCATGCGTGATGTCAGCCAGCAGCTGGTGGAAGGTCTGCTCTTCCGGCCTCTGGGCCGCCCCGTCATAACTGCGCACGGCAGACGCAGACGTGGAGCTCATGCTGCGCTTGATACGACCGAAGCTATCAGTGAGGATTCCACCCTCGCGGATACCCATGCTCTCCAGGAAGCCCTCGAAGTAGCCGATGTCCTGATCTGGGATGAAGGGCCGCATCCCTAGAGGACACAGGGCAAGGTGACTCCAGCATCCAGCCAGACTGCTATGGAATACCCTCTCTGGAAGACCGAGTTCAAATCCTGTCTCTGCCGGGATAGCTTTATCCAAGATTTTTTACCTCTCAAAACAGCAGATGACACAAGACTCCCCATGTGTTTGCTAGCTTAATATACTCTTAGGGATATACTCCCAGTTACTGGCTATACAACCTTAGTTAAATAACTACTCAAACCTCACCTTCGTCACCTGTACAACGGATCTTCTGTACCTGATTTGGTGCAAATGTAATCAGTTACTTTCCACGCCGAGCCCCATAAACATCAGATTTACTTGCGTCCCTTTCTGGACCTTTGACTTCTTTACTTTGCTACTCTGAGTGTCAGTCTCTTCACTTCCAAATGGGGACGAGATAGCAATATTTACTTCTCAGGCGCGGGGATAGTCTGTGAGGTCATGCTTGGCTTATGATAACTGCCAAACATGCGCCTGTGTGATCAATATTATTCCTACGGTGCTCAGTAACCCTCTTCACTAGCTGTGTGACTCCAGACAAGTCGCTTTGCCTCTCTGAGGCTGAGATAGGCTGTGTGTGTGTGTGCACATGTGCGTGCATGCGTGTGTGTGTGTGCATGTGCGTGTGTGTGTGTGTGTGTGTTGATCACATCCTGACCTGCTTTGCTACCCTAGGGCTAGGCTCATCCAGCTGTTTGCTGGCAATTCCTCTCCCTTTCCTGCACTCTTTCTTCCTCTCCTTCTCAGGTCCAGGTTCTCTAAGTCTTGGGCCTTAGGGGCTCAAAGAGCAAAGCGCTCCCAGGTGGTGCCTGGCTGGGGATGCCTGGAGCCAAGGCAGAGTGGGGCTTACCAATAAGAAGGAACTTCCGTCGGTCCCCATAGAGTTTCTGCAGGCCTGCACAGTAGTCCTGGATAGGCAGCCCCAGGCGATAGTCTCGTAGCAGCATCGCAAACTGCTGGATCTCAGGAGGACCCAGCTTACTTCGCAGCTGTGGGAGTAAGGGACACCCTTGGAAACCAGATCCAGACTGCAACAACGCCTGACTTCTGCTAAATATGCTGAGGTTCTCTCTGGCAGCCTGTCAGGCCCAGCCCATCTGCAAAATCTTCCACTGCCCACTGAGGGGGGTGGGGACATCTGGTCTTTGCATCTAGGAATGGTGTAGTGGTTTGTATATGCTCGGCCCAAGGAGTGGCACTGTTAGAAGGTGTGGCCCTGTTGGAGTAGGTAGCCTTGTTGGAGTAGGTGTGTCACTTTGGGTGCAGGCTTTAAGACCCTCACCCTAGCTGCCTGGAAGCCAGTATTCTGCTAGCAGCCTTCAGATGAAGATGTAGAACTCTCAGCTCCTCCTGCACCATGCCTGCCTGGATCCTGCCATGTTCCTGCCTTGATGATAATGGACTGACCTCTGAATCTGGAATCAGTCCTAATGTTGTCCTTATAAGAGTCATCTTTGTCATAGTGTCTGTTCACAGCAGTAAAACTCTAAGACAAATGGGATATGGGTCCCACTTCCTGAGCCCCAATCCTTTGGTGACCTCCTCTGAGGTGGCAGGAGGTCATTATCTCCCTGACCCTTGCTTTCCTTCTCTGCACTTGGGGTGAGGAGGGAGCCTCCCTCTTGAGGTTGTTGAAGAGATGAAAGACAGGGGAGGTGCTTGGAGCCTTCAGTGCAGGCTGACACCAGTCACGGCTTCTCTAAGCTGGCCTCTCCTAATCGCACCTCCTTCCCTGGCCTCTGAGCTCTCACATAAGATTCTTGCTGCAGAGCTCTGCTGTCTGTGCACGCTCACCGTGACCATGTAATCCTGTAGCTGCTCAAAGGCCCAGCTGCTGTGGTCGATACTGCTACAGTGGGAGCCGTGGAAGGACGGTGTGGACGCGCCACTGTAACATGCCTCGAATGTGTCCTGGGAGCCATTGCTGCAGAGAAAAGGGGAAAGTAGCCTCACCAACCTCTGTTGCTTTCCCTAGGTTAGGCTGAAGGTGGTTGGGCCTATAAAGGCTCATCAAAGTCCAGCAACCTCTGAAGCCCCTCCTGCCCTCGGCACTCCTGTCATCCTTCCTTATCCCTCCCCGGGCCTTCGCACAGGCTGTTCCCTCTGCCTGGACTTCTCTCCTCCATTGCCTCTCTCACATCTGGTGTCACAGTCACAGGACCACTACCTGCTTATTCTGAATTCCTGATGTTCTCTCTGCGTGGAATGACCAGTCCCTTTTATCACCAGCTCAACTGTCATCAGTTCTGGGAAGCCCCTCTGGTTCCTAGGTAAGGTAGAGTCCCCTTCTGACTCTCACATACCCTGGGAAGCTTCTTTTCACTGTGGTATCCATCACTGCTGGATGCCACCTGTGCTGAACTGTGTGGCCTTTCCTTTCTGCTTGTTGAGTTCTTTTTATAAACTAGGCTGTCTGGCTCATCGTGGAGGGTTTCGTTTTTGAGGGTCTCACATATCCTAGAATGGCCTTAAACTCTTTATGTAGTGGAGGTTAGCCTTGAACTTTTGATCCTGTTTTTAACCTCCCAAGTGCTGGAGTGGTGGGCTTGAACCACCAAGCCAGGCTAATGCAGTGACAGGGGTTGGAATCAAAGCCTCTCATATCCTAGGCAAACACTCTCTCATCTCTGGTTCAGTCCCACCCAGCATAGGAAGTTCTCATTGTTAACTCCTTTCAAAATAAGATGACCACACTGGGCTTGGGCTTTGAACTTTTGACACTCTAGCTTCCACCTCCAGAAGGCTGGGACCACAGACCTAGCAAGGGTGTAGACTCCTGAGCTCACATGCCAGCCTGCTTGTGCTTGCAGGCCAGGTCTATGGCGTTTACTGTGTTTGACCCTTGGGATGCTAAACTTTGTTTCCCTAGTCTTCAGCTTCTCCATCTGTAAAATGAGATGATGAAGATTGGTGTCACTGTGAAAATGACAGGATCTAGTATTTGTAAGGCGTTCAGGCTATAGACCCCACATAACAGATAACTAGCCACATAGCAGCTAACAAAAGCCAATGACGTGCTTTACAGCGTGTGTGTACGTGCACACACACACACACACACACACACACACAAAAAAAGCGCACACACACACAAACACACACACACACACACACACAAGCACACAAACACACACACACACACACACACACACACACACACACACACACACACACAACACACACACAACACACACACACAAACACACACACACACACACATAAACACACACACACACACACACATGCGCTACAGGGATGGAACCCAGGGCTTTTCACATAGTGAGCTTGCCTGGTGATGCTGTGGTATTCCCTGATCCCTATCCTCTCTAAACTATTTCAAGAGGCCATTGGTGTGCTCTTGAATGGTTGAAGCTACAGCTTGGACCACGAGGTCACTCTGAGGATGGTGAAGGGGAAGCTGTGACTGAAAGAGAGGCCCAGGGTGAATAGGACCAGGAGGCCCCAAACTCTGGTTGTATTTTGCATAAGAAGACAAGAAAACCAATCCTGTCTTTGTAAACCTACCTTCCCCGGGATTTCCTATTATACCAACAGACTTCTAGCATTAGCTGTGACTTTGGACTCTGCAGACCACTGAACCTGGGAGGCTTGAACACCTCTGTGGTCCCAGGTCTCTAGGTCTCCCAGGGTTTAGCCTGGAGCTCTGTCTACCTCCCAGACTCAACACAAATCATGGTTGGGTCCCTGGGCCCCATGCGCTGTAGAGGAGTTGGGTGGGGGTGGGGAGGGAAAGCTGGCATCACAGACAAAGCTGGTACTCACAAGGAGCTGCAGCAGCTCAAGTCGGCATCATAGGCGAATGTCCCATCGGTGCGGCAGCTCTCACCTGGGACCAGCAGGAAGAACTGTCAGAGATGACGTGCAGACACCAATAGGCTTCCTGAACCCCTGACATTGGCAGCACCCTGGGATCTGGTTCTCGTCCAGCCCTGATACGTAGCCAACCTCAGGCAACTGTCATCCCCAATCCTTGCTGTCCCCAGTGCCCAGGTCCATAGCATCTTCCTATCTGATGGGACACGGGGAATGACAAATGAGAGGCAGTGGGAGAGTGTTGATAAATGTGTGTCTAGACGAGACAGAACAATGCTGCAGAGAGCAAGTCAGTCAGCAGCTTGAAAGGAAAGCAACGTTATTTGTGGAGACTGTGGCTCCTCCCCAGCCTGGTCCCTCACCTGTCTGGGCAGGGCCTTCTCATGTCAGTGGGGGTCACTCTGTCACTCTGACTTCTCAGAGGCAAGTTCCTCATTACAGGTTCCCATAACACTGTGCTTAGACATTTATCACTGTGACTTCCATGCACGTCGCAGGAAGGCAAGACCGTGCCTCAGTTTGCCTACTGTCAAGATACCTTACAGATTACAACTGGGCCTGAGAAATAAAAACTCAGTCGACATTGGTTGAATGAACGAGCTCTCTCATTTGGGTGCCTAGCATCCTGGTGGGAGCCAACCAGTCACCAGCAGAGGCTTCCCAACAAGCAGGTAGCAGAGTCACGACCAGGCCAGTGCCACAGCTGCTGGAGCTGTGCAAACAGAGACCACTCCATAGCAGGCTGTGGAGGAGGGAATTCACACACTGGCTGTCTTTGAGGGTAGCACACAGAGAGAGCGCTGCAGACAGAAGCTTTGGAATTAGACACACTGGGTTTGGATTCTGCCTCTGACCTACCAATCTTGTGACCTGTGACTATTTATTGACTACTCTGAGTCTCAATGCTTATTATCTGTAAAACTGGATTCACAGGGCCTCGGAGAGGCTCCTCTACCCCTTCGCCCTTTTTCTCTGTGTAGCCCTGGCTCGACTGGAACTTGGAGTGGATCAGGCTGGTACTGACCTCTGAGATCTTTCTGCCTCTGCTGTCCATGTGCTGAGATGAAAGATGTGTGTCACCACCATGCTTAGATCTTTTTTTCTTTTTTAAAGATCAGGTTTCGGGGCTGGAGAAATGGCTCAGTGGTTAAGAGCACTGACTTCTCTTCCAGAGGTCCTGAGTTCAAGTCCCAGCAACCACATGGTGGCCCACAACCATCTGTTATGGGATCCGATGCCCTCTTCTGGTGTGTCTGAACAGCTACAGTGTATTTACATATAATAAATAGAGCTTTTAAAAAAAATAAAGATCAGGTTTCTGCATTGCAGCTCGGCTGACCTTAAACTCGGATCCTTCTGCCCCAGTGTCCCAAAAGCTTGGGACTATTAGCTAATGTGCTCAGGATGGCATTTGCATATGCCATGATGCCCGTGTGGAGGTCGGAGGAAAACTTTTGAAAACCCAAAAGCTTCTCCTTCCACCCTGTGAGCCCTGAGGACTGAGTTCAAGTTGTCAAGATTGGCAGCAGGCACCTTACCCTCGCTGAGCCATCTCACCAGCCTGGGGACTGAGCAGTTTCCATTTATCTGAAGGCTACCTCTCCAGCATCTGTGGAGTGCCCGTTCCTGTGCTAAGTGAACAAGACAGGTAGGACGCCATAAAGTCTCAAGAAGACTTGACACTTCGCTATTGTGCTTGGCACACAAGGCACTCAATAAATGCCCGTTAGTCTCACTTTAATTCCAACCCTTGATTGTATACACGGACTAATCTGGAAATGTCTGCCCTAGGAATCTCCTGGGGTGAGGTGGCTCAGTTAGCCAACAGTACAGTTGCTGAACTTTGCAAAGCAGGGACGCCCAAAACAAGAGAGAAGTTCAAGTGCCTAAGTTCAAACTCATCCCAAACTTGACAACGTGGCCATCTCTGAAGAGGTCATCAAGAAGATGACACTCTGTCAAGCGGACCCCTAGAACCAGGGTCCAGGTCATCAGCCCTGACTATCGGGACATCCAGCCTCTCCCAGTGCTTTATGGGAGTTTGGATACTCACTGCAGCTGGAGAGCCATGGCCGCTTTGGTGTGGGTCTGTAGTGGTAGCCAGCCCGGTCTACACACTCGATGCTCTGGTCGCCGTAGATGATCTGGAAGACTTGACAGATGAGTGCACAGGATTCCTCAGCAGCATCCTGGTCCAGGGGCAAGAAGAGAACTCGGGCTCTTACCTATCCCCAGGGCACTCCTGCCTCCTCAGATGCAGTGTGAGCCTGTGCTGACATGTACACCTTAAGCCAACGTCAAAGACATGTCCCCTCAGAATTATATGGCTCCTCCCTTGTTCTTATAACCCTTTTACAGAATCTAGAGGCAGCTCAAACTCCTCTGCCATGAAAGTACATTCCAGGTCTCTGGGGGATTCATGGCCTACCATGGAATTTATCTAGCCTAAAGGCTCATTTAACTAAATGTACAGGCACAGACGCTGAAGCCCAGTGTGGAGACCAGAGCGGTAGGAGAAGGAACACTTCAAAGAATCAGAATTGTAGGCTCAGCGCTGTTACTACTACTGGGCACAGGGTATGGCTGTGGGTTGCCCTGTGCCCAACGCAATTGTGGGAGAAAGCAATAACAGTGTCCCTGGTAGGAGGAAGAGGGCCCGAGGCAAAGCTTCGGAGGTTGCACATTTGAGGAGGAATCCGCCTCTTCAAGCAAGAGACACGGGAAGCAGTCATTGATTGACAAAGGCCACGCTTATGAAGATCCTTTTGGCACCTCTAAAAACCCTAAGGTAAATGTTAAGCTGTAACTCAGGATGGGTATCTGTGGTCATTGCGGGTACCACGGTTTAAACCAGGATCAGACCTTACCATGACCCTAGAGTAGACAGGTCAGAGAGGATCCTCGTTTTATGGTTGAGTGCTCCGAGGCTTTAATGGAGTTGTGTGACTTGTTTGGACTCACAGGCGAAGGCATCAGCTAATGCTGGCATTGGGGGGTTTAACTCTGACCACTGTGTTTGGGATCACTGTGCCTCGGACAGAAGCTCAGACACTGGGAAAGCAACTCATTTACTTATTCATTCTCCCACCCGGCCGGGACCGGAGCCTTAAACCCACAGCTGAGTGGGATAGGCGAGGCCCTGTCTGGTTTGCAGGCCCCTGGATCTATCGACTATTTCTTCTCCTTGCTTCAGTTTAAACAATACAAACTAACTTTTCCTGTCGAAACAGGGTCTCTTCCTCCACCCCGTCACATAACCCACTCACCTCCTACTAGAGCCAGCCTGAACCATGTGATCCTAGCTTTTCTGCTCACCTGTACGCCCCTCCCCATTTCCTCATCGCCCTAATAAAGTTTCCAGGATGAGGCTGTGTTGGATGAGGCAGTGAAGTACAGAATGGAAGGAAGGGCTGAGCCAATGGGGTGGGGGATGGCAACGTTATCCCAGGGAGAGATGTTGGAGCTAGGTATGGACAGTAAATGGTGTGGGCATAGGGTTTGAATATACTTAAAAATTAGGCCAGTGAATTTATTGACAGTGTAGATTGAGAGAGAGAGAGAGAGACATACACACACACACTCATAAGAGACAGAGACAGAGAGACAGACAGAAAAGAGAGACAGACAGACCAAGGACCACTGCAAGGTTTCAGCCTGAGCCACCGAGGATGGAGCTGCCATTCAATGAAACGGGCACACGAAGACGCTTCGTGTTTGAGAGGAGCTTGGGGGCTCAGCTTGTAACAAATGCATTCATAATGACAAACAGACCCTGGAAAAGACAGGAGGAGTGAAGATTTGGTTAGAGGTGTTCTCTGGATTTTAGAAGGTAGCAAAGTAGAAATCACCCAGAAACAAGTGTGGATAAATCTCCTAGAAACAAGGAGAAAAGATTGAGGATAACTCCTGACCCACCCCGACTCTAAGAGGCTGGAAGGAAAGGAGGTACCAGCTTCTAAGAAGGAGCTCAGGGTAAGAGAGGGGCCAGGATAGGAGAGCTGGCTGGTATCTCAGTGAGGGGTTGTGAGCCACTGAGCTGCATTTCCTGGGATTGTCCACCTCTCTCTGTAGACAGACATACTCATTACTCAGAGAGAGCCCCGGAACCTGGTGCAGAGGAATGCCAGGAAGGTTTAAGCCTTGAAAGCACGGGCTAGACTTAAGAGTACTCCTTAAGAGACCACACCAAACTCATCTCCTCACCCACAGCACCTAGCCCAATGTGGAGCACATAGCTGGCACTCAATAAATGCCACCAAGCCAGGCATGGTGGTGTGGGCCTTTAATCTCAGTACTAAGGGGGCAGAGGCAGATGGATCAATGAGTTGGAAGCCAGCTTGGTCTACAGAGTTCCAGGACAACAGAGGAACCCTATCTAGAAAGACTACAACAAAAACAACTATATTATCATGGTCAAGTGAGCGAGAGCAAGGGTGAATGCTGACAGGAAATGACAGGTAGGACAGGCAAGAATAATTCAAAGCTTCTGCTTCCGGTGGCCACCTTAGTCACCAAGAGAAAAAGGCTTTGAACTTCCTGGGTTCGAATCTTGAAGCCACCTACTTTCCGCAGGACTTTTAGTTACCTAAACTTTGAGCCTGCTTCCTTTTCTAAAGAATGGAAATAGATGTCATATTCGCCCTAGGGGCTGCTGTGCGGATTAAGTGTTAATGTTGTCCCCTGTCTGTCTAGGGTCGGCGCTTCATCCGTGGTGTGATTAGTGCATAGTGACTGTCACGGAGGTGGTGCCAACACTGCCTGGTGCTCACCCTGTTTGCCACAGCCAGGATGACCAAGTTGCAATAGGCGTCGGGGCTGTGGTTTTGGGGATCCAGCGGGTTGGGGCCGGGGTGGCGTCGCTCCCAGCTGCCGCCGACGCCGCCACTCGCCTGCCGCCTCTCCCAGCTGCCACCCGGCTTGCCCGCGCCGCCGCCCGCGTGCCGCCGCTCCCAGCTGCCGCTGAACGTCTGTCGCCGTTCCCAGCTGCCCGACGCCCTCGCTCCCGCGCGCTGCCGCTCCAGGCTGCCGCCGCCTCCGGCCGCCCGTGCCTCCGCGCCCGCGCCCCCGCCCCACGCCACGCGCCAGTCCAGGCTGCAGATGGTGTGCCGTCGCTCGGCTGTGCCCACCCGTCGTTTCTCGGGCGCGGCGCCCGGAGGGCCTGGATCGCGACCCGAACCTCCCGGGCTGCCGTCCATGCCCGCGGGCACCGGGTCCACGCCCAGACCTAGGGAAGGACGGGGTTTGTGGGGTTCAGTAGCAGGAAATAGCGGCTTTTCGGGGCCACCCGGAGGGCTAACTCATAGTTTTGAGGTTTTCTGAGCTAAGGAACGGCCTAGCACTAAGCTCCCTAGCGGTTTGTCTGCCTCTGCGACCTGGGCCCTACTCCAGGCCTATGACTCCGCCTCCAACCTTGGCTCCGCCCCAGACCTCTAGGTGGCAGCCACAAAGTCTCCACCCTCCCCAATACACCCTATGCCCTTCTCCTCAAACTGGCTTTCCGAATTGGGGGTGTTAGTCAACTTGTCCCCTTTCTCTGTACCCTTCATTTGAACGGTGACTTTGGTCAAGCATCCCACCTTCCAGTACGACTTTCCCTGCTATCTTCAGTCCCACCTCCTGATTGCTGACCTGCCACAAAACCCGACTCCTCCCCTAACCAGAGTGCCCCCTACCGTCAGATCAGAGTCAAGCGATTATGTTTTTCAACCACCTCCTCTGGTCTTGCCTGTGGTTTCTTCTGCCTGCCCTTAGTCTTAGAATTGTGCGCTCGAGTTTTCTGTCGTCCCTTTCCCAGCCTCGGATCCCTTCCCTGGTGCCCTCAAGCAATGGTCCCAGCACTGCAGGTTGGCCTCCCACCCTGTCTCCCCCGCACCGCACCGGTCTTAAGCACTAGCAGATGCAGAGCGTCGTCCTGCAGGTAGGAGGCAGCAGCAATCTCATGCGTGGGGATGCGCAAGATGAGCTCCTCGTTGTCCCGCCAGGTGAGCAGCAGGCAGCGTGCGGACAGGCTCAGGATGCTGTCCTGCTCCGGCGTGGTCTTCAGAGGCAACTCCTTCAGCTGCTGCGGGGTGAGTCGCATCACCTGAGTCCCGGGGAATTCGGGGTAGGATGTGGGAAAGGGAAAGAGACCCTACCCTCCTCCCTTCCCAGGACCTTACCCTGGCGGTGTCCAGCAGCTGCAGGAGCTCATCTCGGCTGGAGGGGTTCAGTGAGGAAGTCACCCAGGTGAGGTGACCCAGGAACTGGGTAGAAATGGAAGATTCTCATCTCCAAGTTAATACAGGATAGGCTAAAATACTCAAATTAACAATAACCTGTATGGTGGTTGATTTTGGTTGTCAACTTGCCAAAGCCAAGCAGCTGGCACACTGGTGAAGGATTCTCTTGATTGAATGATCCTATGAAGTGAACTACCCGTCTTAAATCTGGGCCACACCTTCTGGTGGCCGCCCACTTAGAGGGGCATGGAAGAAGGAAACTTTCACTTTTCACCTGCTCCCCCCACCCCAGTCTTACCGGCAAATTCATCTGTTCTGCTGCCGAGGCTACAATTAGATCCCAATTCTTCAGGATTTCCTGAAGACCAGCTAAGACATTTAGTCTCATAGGCTGAACAACTACCAGATTCTTGGCTTTTCTGTTAGAAGACAGCCTATGTTGACCACAGCCTGTAAGCCTCTGGGCCCCTCCATCAGTCATCAGTGCTGTTCCCCAAAAGAACCCTGTCTAATACACTAATGCAACCTGATAACAACTTTTGTTGAACTCGGGGCCAACTCTGAGCATATATGTATACATGTATATATTTCCCCATTCACTCACATTTGCTTTAAGGATTAAAAGGCTCAGCCTGGTATAGTTAACTAAAGAGCCTGGCCCAGAATGATAGCTAGAAAGGGTAAGGCTGGGCAGGTTGTAGTGGAGCATGCTCGGAATCCAGTGGGTGGGAGGTGGAAGCAGGACATTTAAAGAGTCCAGGGTCAGCCATGGGAGTGGCAGTGCTGTCCATGAACTCCTTGAATCTCAGCACGCAGGAGGCAGAGGCAGGCAAGTTTGAGAGGCCAGCTTGGTCTACAGAGTCAGTTCCAGGTCAGCTAGGGCCATACAGAGAAGCCCTGTCTTGAAAAAACAGAGTCCAAGGCTACATGGCGAGTTCAAGACCTCCCTGGGCTACATCAGGCTCTCGTGAGGTCGCTTGAATGCGTGTGCCAGAGCCCATGTTTCCAAAGTTAGCTGACACACGCTAACACATGGCCATCTCACTTTTTAGGGAAGCAAAAGTCACTAACACAGTGCTTCCCTCCCCCGCCCCACTGCCATGTTAAAGATCAGATTTCCAGCCTCTTTGCATGCTAGGCCAGACGCTATCATTGTGTGTGTGTGTGTGTGTGTGTGTGTTCCTGTGAGTGAGTGCAGGCATATGCCACAGCACCTGTGTGGCAGTCAGGGGATGAGCTCCTGCCTTCGCCTGAGCCAGGACCTCTTGTTTGTACTCCCCCTGCCAGACTCAGGCCCCTGAGCTTCCAGGGCTTCTCCACCTCCCATCTCCACACTGTGGGTCTTCAGGACCATGTGCATGCTTTGCATGTGCTTGGTTTACAAAGGTTTGGGGAGAGGAACCCGCACTCAAATTTGCCAGCAAGCACTTTATCCATTGAACCAGTCCCCTCTCCACACCTGTCCCAGGTCAGGAGCTACTATTAAATCTTGAAGGAACCCTGGGAATTTCCTTGCTCAGTGCCTCTCCCCACCCAACGCATTATTAATCCTTTTAGCAACCTCGTTGCAGATTAAATGGAAAGAAGCATTGAATTAATACATCATTTTCTTTAAAAAAAAAAGATTCTCAGTCAATATATGGGCTCCCATGTATTCTTACTTATAATAGCATTATCATTTAAATGTTATTCAGCATGAGAATTAACTTTTTATTGCTTTAATTGCAGGATTCTGGGTGAATCTCACCACTCACATCTTTTTATTCTGTAAACTTTCAGCCCTTGGTTTTTAAACATATTCTTTTCCTAGCTTTTCTTTATTTATAGAGTTGCCAGATAAAATACAAGATGTCAGTTAAACAACAGTTTTCTTTTTAGGACTTTTTTTTTTTTTGGTACCTATTTAGTTCTGTTTAACATTTGGAGCATGTTTGTGCTAGAGGAATAATCACTGCTCATCTGCAATTCAAATTTGACCAAGTAGCCTGTTCATTACCTTAATCCTACTTCACACCAATCTTTGGCTGATGGAGACCTGTTAACCTACCCAATGCTCCTTCAGGGTGGTTCTAAAATGGAAGTAAAGCTTTTGAGTAGTAAGAGAGTTCATCTTAGAGCTGTCTCCACCCTCCACGCCCCCAGACCTGCCTCCAGTGCTGGATGTGCAGCCTGGGGCCTGCAGAATGCCGGGCGAGCGCTCTATCGCCAAGCCACACGCCCAGCCTTGCTCTTGGACACTGAGTAAGCAGGGAGTCTGCAGACAAAAACCTCATGAGTAGGTTGAGCTTTTGGGAACACAGCACAGTTTCCCACTCAGTCTCCTGTGGGGGTGGGTTCTGAGCCCCATGTTGGGACAGAAACTCCCACGGGGGCTCAGCGGGTGGGTGACACCTGCCGAGGATGTGCAGCCCGAGGCAGTGAGGCTTCCTTCATGTACCACAGGGTGTGGCGGAGCTTGGTGTCCCTCCAAGCCCACCTGCCTAACGCCTTTGTCCCGTGCTCACCTTGACCTCTTTCTCCAGGTAGTCACACAGCAGGATGTGGGGGTCGATGAGGTAGTCAGGGGGATAAAGAGGCATAGAGTGCAGGGGCCTGCGGCTGACATTGCTTTTGAAGGCGGCCTGGCGTGCAGCCTTCGGGAACACCAGCCTTCGGATGGGGGACACGAAGCCCTGGTGGAAAAAGGAAAGTCCCAATAACACAGCACTGGCTTTGTGAGCTCAGTTTACTCCCCCAACCTAAGTTAATCTTCTGAAAAAACTTCCGGAGGAGCAGCCTGTGTCCCTCCCCAACCCTCCCACCCTTCACCCTCCCCACCCCCACCCCCACCCCCACCCCCACCCCCATCTCAAATGGAGAAGCAAAAAAAGCTCCACACTGACAGTTGGAAAGGACACCAGCAGGTGGGGCATCCCTGTCCCCAAACCTGCATTTTAAGTACCTAGGAGGGTGAGGCTCCTGCCAGCCAGATTCGAAGAATGGCCAAGGCCCAGGGCTAAGTGGAGGAGGCCTGGGCGATATTAAGCTATCGCCTGTTTGTGAGTTAGAAATACGCAATAAATAAATGTAAGTATAACCCAGAGACACCAATATAAAACACCCAGGATGGATGAAGGGAATTTGAGAGAAGTGCTTTCCCGGATCCCATCCTAGACCTATGGAATATGAAGCCCGGGGGCAGCAACCGAGCGGCTCCCCTCCCTAGTGGCATTCCAGAACTACACTGCAGTCTCAAAGCGAACCATAAATTCTGGTAGTAGGCGTGGATGCTGCTTGGCTTGGCTGAAAGACAGGCACAAACAGGAGGGGCTGTCACCTAGGAGCACATCTACCAAATGGACCTCACTGGGTGAATTCTGGTACAGGAGGTTGAGGCAGGAGAATTGTGGTGAGTTTGAGGCCAGCCTGAGCTACATAGTGGGTTTTCAAGATCAGCCTGGGTTACATGGTTAGACCCCGTCTCCTAAATAAATACATAGAGAGTATGTGCATGTTGGCCCCAGTGATTCACACGGGGCAAATGTTTGTGTATCAGTACTGGGGATTTTATCCAGAGTTGTATAAATAAATAAATAATAAAGCCTCCGAGCTTTATGCCGCTGGCCTTCTTTGCACTTAAAATTCTTATTATCAGTTTGCAATCAAACCTGGGATCTAGCATGCTTGATAGCGTTCTGCCAAGGACCGAACCCCCTGGTCCACTTACAGTTCTGAGACAGGTTCTCAGTAGATAATCTGCATTAACTTTAAACTTGTAATCCTCCTGCCTCAGACTCCAGAATAGCTGGGATTACAGGCCTGTGCCACCGTTCTGGCCTCATGTGAGTACCTCGGAAAACGTTCTGAACCCCGTTTCTTGGGTGAAGAGAGCTCCATGTGGATGAGGGTGCAGTGGGAGTTAGGAATCGGGAAAGCTTCTGAAATTCAGAAAAGGAGGAAGGTGGAGAGAGGACTTGGGATGGCTTAATCGAGGTCTGTTTTTTGCACAAGGGTGGGGAGGGCAGGTGTAGCTTGGGAGACAGCAGGCAGGGAACAGGTGGGAGGTACCAGGCTGGATGGGCAATCTGTCAACCTATAACCACCTTGGCTGGGTGAGCAGGGAGGGAAGGTGTCTGCTGGGTGTCTGTCTGTCCCTTTCCCCCAGAGGCTGCAGGAAGCTACCACCAGAATGTCCAGGAAGCAGATTTCCCAGGAAGAGCCTGTCGGTCTCTCAGCACAAGTATGACAGAGGCCACTAAGACTGACGCTTAGACCGGAGCCCAGATGTCTGGCTGTCAGGGACAGAAAGAAACTTCCTTCCAAAAGAGAAGGAAGCCCCCTTCCCGGTGCGGTTTGCTAACTCCATGTCACTCACCTCTCTACTCCACCTTCAGAGACATTTCTCAAGCCTGGCCCTCGCAAACTCCCACCTACCTTCTTCCCTTTCTTGGCTTCATATTCCATGGTGAAACTGCTCCTCAGCTCCTGCCTCCCTGCTCTCTGCCCCCTCCCGACCCCCCTCCATTTCCTTTGTTCTTTTTCCTGCCTGGTCGGAAACTCCACCAGTACCCGAGTTCCTGCCCCTCCCATCTGATGGTGGGGGTGGGGGTAAATGGAGAACACTGCCTTGGAACCCTGCAACTGAGGGGTGGGAGACAACATGGCGTCCACGTCCACGGGGCTTGGCACTTGGAGCAGACGGGGGAAGAGTCCCTGCTGCCCCAAGTTGAAGATCACATTTGGGCCATTCCCTATGTCTGTCACCAACTTTGCTGGATAACTTTTGGCAAGGTAAGACAGTCAAAGCCTCTTTCAAAGCCGGCTGCCTGTTTCTTGGTACACACCAGGCGAAACTCCAGCTTTTCTCTGAGAAATGAATGAGAGGGTGGGTGGAAAGTGCTTCAGACTATGTCCAGGCAAGTTGAGATAATAATAGTAACAGTAATAGTAACACTAATAGCAATAATAATAGTAATAAATAAATAAATAAATAATACATTATTACTTTTCAGAGAGTGGTATATGGGGGGATCTCTTGGACTGGCTGCCAGCTACTTAGTCAATCACTTGTGCCTCAGTTTCCACATTCAGCCTGACTTCATAGCAAATTGACCAGGGTGAAATACACTTAAAAGAACTCCTGGAACATATGGAGTACTTAATAAATATTAACTATTAGAGCTGCTCAATAGTAGAGCACTTACCTAGGAGCCTGCAGGCCCACTGTTCTGTCCTTAACACTGCAAGTGAATAAATAAAAAAACCGAATTCTATTTCCTTATCTATGGCTCCCGGGCTGCCTCACTGTCTTGTTGGCACATTTCAACTCCCTTACTCCTCACTCTGTCTGCGACCATGATTTCAGTTACATAAATTTTAAAAATACAGTCTCATGTGCAGATCCTGACGCAAGGTCACACAGGTGGCGTGCTCAGCAAATATCCTGCATGGGCTGGGGGTTCATGTCATAATGTGAGAATAAGAACGTGGGGCTCCCAGCCTCCCCGGGCCTGAAGTCTAGTGTCCAATGCTGCTGGTGCTCTAACCTCCCAGTCACACCTGGGGATGTTCTGAGTGGCACCTGGGTTCTGAATGCCAGAGCGCTAGAACTGCTTGGCTGATGTCCCTGGCTGCAGTGACTGTTCTAAGCTCTGGGCTTCAGGTTCCCAACCTTCCCAAAGGGAAGGCGATCCCCAAAGTCCTCTCTTGCTACTGCTCCTCTGTGGCATGGAAGACAGGAGGCCACAGATCACAATCAGCAGGTGCCAGTGCTTGGGCCTTTCTGCATGGCAATTTTGAAAGAGTGGGAATACCATGTCTGGATTCTCAAGATTCTTGGGTGTGGGAGCTACAGGACACCCCCAACCCTAGCCATTCCTATCTCTATCCACACATCAGAAAGGAAATGGTCTAGGCAGTTTGCTGCCAGACTTAGAGCCTCTCCCTCTGAAGCCCCTGCATCCTGTCAGTCGTATCTGAACATGGAAACATGAGACCTCCACTCTGCCTGCCGGGCCAAAGAAAAGAGACCAGGACATGACAGCCAATCCCTGATTCTGCCCTGAGCATCAGAATAGCTAAATAGCCCCTTGAGCCAGCATAGAGTGCTAGCCTTGTCATCACAGTAGGCTGTGACGGTGGTCTCTGGTGCTTCAGTAACTGGTTGTCCCAACCCCTTTGCTGTCTCTGGGTCTCAGCCTCCGCAATCATAAGCTTGGATCTTACTTTACTCTAGGAATCACTAAGGGGACCAAATGTCACTGCTTGGAATCTCAACCAGGACGAGGAGATGACTAGAAAGGGAAAATGGCCTCTGTGTTGCCTGCTGAACCCACCCCAGAGCCATGATCTGATCAAGTGCTTAGTGTCAGTAAATCACCTGGAGACAGATGACGAGGGTTCAATCACGAATGACCTTGAGCAATGTACATCATGTTTCAGAGCCTCAGCGTCCTCACGTGTTAAAAGCAGGATAATAATGGTGCTTTCCTCAGAAAGCTGTTCTCGGGACAAAATGGAACAGCAACGTAATGATAACACACATTACCAAAATCAGCCAATGAATCAAAGCTGAGGTGAGCAGAGCCAGAGATGAGCAGAGCCAGAAAATGCCATCAGAATCGTGCGTGTGGCAGCCGGGTTCAGCCCCAGTTACATCAGCCACCCTGACTGCTGTGGAGAGGATTATAAAAATCACCTCTGCACCCACAGCAGCAGCAGAGGTTAACGTCAATGGCAGTCCTAGGCACCGGGGAAACACAGCAGTTGCATCTTACCTAGAAGAACTCTGCCATACAGCAAGCAGCTTGTGTGAGGAGGGTTTTCCTGCTCTGCCTGAAAGGGTGAATGCAGGCTAGCTTACTCTACACAGAGGGAGCAGCTTGAGCAAACATGTGGTTCTGAGTTGCGCTGCTTCTGGCTGCAACAAACAGCCAATTCCAACCGCAGGTGGCTCAGCAGAAGTCAGAACATCTTCAGGGCTGGTTGGCTGAGCAGCTCACCCACGGTACAGTAAGATATAACAGTATTTGGATACAGAGCTTTTAACTTGTTCATTTATTTATTCGTTCACTTGTTTGTTTATTTATTAAGTCAGGGTTTCTTGTAGCCCAGGCTGGCTTTGAACTCACTATGCAAACAAAGATGACCTTGACATTTTGATCCTTCTGCTTGTTTGGGTCCCCCTCATGCAGGGGTTACACTTTGTGCAGTGCTGGGGACAGAACCCAGGGCCTTTGTGTATGCTAGGCAAGCACACTACCACTGATCTACAGCCTCAGTCCTGAGATACGTCCCTTAGAGCAATAATTAAGTTGGGCCGGAGCACAGTTCAATGTTAGAGCATTCACCTTGCTTGCAAGGGGCCCTGGCTTCTTTTCGAAGTACTGTAAAAACAAACAAAAATACAAACAAGGGCTGGAGAGATAGCCCAGGTGTTAAGAGCACTGTCTGCTCTTCCAGAGGTCCTGAGTTCAAGTCCCAGCAACCACATGGTGGCTTGCAACCATCTCCACTGGAGTCTGATGCCCTCTTCTGGCCTGCAGCTGTACATGCAGATGGAGCATGCCAGCGCATGCACCCACGTGCACAGACAGACAGACAGACAGACACACACACACACAAATCTTTAAAAAACACAAACAAATACTGTTTGTTTTTGTTTTGTTTTTGAGACAGAGTTTCTCTGTGTAACCCTGGCTGTTCTGGAACTTGCTCTATAGACCAACCAGTCTGGCTTTGAACTCACAGAGATCCATCTGCCTATGCTTCCCAAGTTTGGGATTAAAGGTGTGCACCACCATGCCCAGCCTCGAATTAATTTCTTTTTCTTTCTTTCTTTCTTTCTTTCTTTCTTTCTTTCTTTCTTTCTTTCTTTCTTTCTTTCTTTCTTTCTTCCTTCCTTCCTTCCTTCCTTCCTTCTTATTAGAAGAAACAATTAAGTTGAAATAGCACTGTTATGAGGACCTGTATAAGCAAAGGAAGAGATTTGACACACTTTAAAAGACACTAGTGACATTCATACACACAGAGTCCACCCAAGAATGCAGTGGGACACTGGATCTTTAAGCCAAGGAAAGGGGCCTCAGGAGAAACCTTCTAGGACCTTGGAACAGGACATTCCCATCTCTCACCTTTCCCCCTTTTCTGTAAAATGGACTTGGAGAAAATCTCTAGGAAGATCCAGGCTGAGACGCTGGCTGATGGATTGACGTTCTAGCCAATCAACAGGAAGGTTTGGATAAAGTTCTGCTCTTTCCCACACAAGTACCTTTAAAGGATCCTGAAGGAGAGTGGTTCTTCCTTCTCATCCCCTGGCCCTGGCCCAGAATAACCAAACGGGACACAAGCAGAGTGTACTGAAATGACTTTTAATATTTCATGTCGCAGCAAAATTAAAAATATACAAAAAGTCTGTGGTGTACAAAAGTCTCGGTACTGAAGCCCCAGTGTGGCCCCTCCCCTGCCCAGGGAAAGCTTGAAAGGGCAAGTTGGACCGTGGGGCTGGGAATGGCACAGATGTAGTAAATACCAGGAAGTGGACCCAGGGGTAGGCTAAGAAGCGGGCAGAAGTTTGGACTGACCACAGAAGGGAAGGAGAACACGGGAAGAGTCACCTGGAGTTGTGCTGACATGGAGATCGGGCCCTTAGGCATGGCTGGCGGTTCCTGTGGACGTGTGGCAGGTATCAGAGGTGAAGGTGTTCTGGTGGGATCCCCCTCCCAAGGGACCATGGCTCTAGTCCTAGATTACCACCAGCTTGCTGTGTGAGCTTGGGCAGGTTGCCTCCCGTCTCTGGGCCTGCCCCTTCTGTAAACTAGGAAGTAACTGGGTATTAAGCCACCGATGCCAAATTGGGGGTTCCAGGCCCTGCCCAAGGGTCTGCAGTGGCAAGGAAGCCGTGAGTATTCTGCATTAAGCCATCTAAGATAGAATGCAGAAGTCCTTCAACTTAACCCGGAAGCTGACGTGAGTCCTCACTAGGATGCATCTGTAATCTACTCAGCTTATTAATCTAAGGTAGTGAAATTGATGCCTTATTAAGGTGACCTTTTTTTGTTGGGGGAGGGGAAAAAGTTCTCAAGCCACGAAATCCTCAGGGCTCTGGGGATGCCCGGACCCTTTCTTATGTCTGGTTTAGGAACGAGACAGGAGAGGAGCAAGGAAAGAGTCCTGTTAGATTTGTCTGTCTGTCTGTCTGAAGAGGAATAGCCTCCGCCATTCTGTGGCTCTCCTCACCCCATCTTTGTTTCTAAGATCCCCTCCCCTTTAACATTATTGCAGGGATCCTGACCTTCCACCATCCAGCCTGGCCTGGGGACTCCTAGGGAGTTGTGCATAGAATAAAGGCCAGAGCTGCTGAGCAGGGAGGAGGTGGCCTCCGTGTGAGGTTACAGTGGGAGGGGCTGAGCAAGGGAACTCTTCTGTGCCCTGGGGATTCTGCTTCCCAGACCCAGACCTGGATGGAGTGGTCCTTCCTTAACCCATCTCCTGTAGTGCCCTGATACTGTCCTCCTGCATCTCCCAGTGGTAAGCAAGAACTCCGTGTCCTAACCAGAATGGCCCACGTGTCCTGTCTCCCCAAGCCTCAGAAGAGTCCTTGACTAGAAAGGGGACCCAGGCCCCTTCCATTGTGACACCACGAAACACTTGCCTAGAGATTTCAGCTCTGCTCCTGCAGCCTCCTCTGGCTCAGTCTGGGAAGGAGGCAGATGCTGGAGTTGTGAGGCAGCTGAGGACGGGATCAGGGCTCTTGGCATTAAGTTAGAAACCTGTGCCTAGACTCTCCCTCTACTTGGAGAGAGTCCCTCTGAACCCAGAGTTCTCAAACTGGAAGACTCCAGATCCTAAGCAGCTGACCCCTTATCAGATGCTGGGAACAGCCAGAGCCCTGGGGTCCTCCAGATCACCAGGGTGACATTTAGGGTTACATACAACCTAGAGGCTCCTGACATCCCTGGAGGGGCAGATGCATTAGAAGCCTCAAGCTGGTGGCCAGCAGATTGCTTTCCAAAGCCTACATCTTATTGCCTAGCTGTCACAGAGCACCCACCCGCCTGTCCCCACAGTTCTGCCTTCTCAAACCTCCATCCACCCCTTTCCTTTCTGGCAGCATCTGAGTTTATGCTCAGGCATCCTGCCCCAGAGAGCCTTTCTTCCACTGCCAGGCCTTTATAGACCCCAACCCAAGCAAGCTGCAAGGGGAGGGGCCTGCAGACCTTAGCCTTCAGGGGAATGTTTGGGGACGACTGTCCCAAGCCTCCCCGGTTCTCTTCTGGGAGTCTGCACATTCTCAGCCTTGCCCTCCTGGGTCTCTGCCTCTCCAGCCCTCGAGGTGACAAGCTTCATGGAGACACAGGTGCAGGAGGGATCTGGCTGAGAATAAGGCAGATTTGGGGATAATGGGAGGAAGGGACGGTGCCCGTTTCTTTAGACAGTCCCTGCAGGGGAGGGCGGAGGCCTGTGCTGTCAGCGGGGGTGACTGTTACAAGGCACATGGTACATTGGTGAGCGGAGGTGCAGTTAGGGATGCGTGGTGCCTGGGGAGGTCTGAGGAGCAGGCAGCTGGAGTTGGTTTGAGGGTAGAAGCTCATGGAGTAAGGGGCAGGGTTCTATTGTTAGGAAAGGAAGGCCTAAGGATTAGATATTAGTCAGGGCCTGCGTAGCATTTCTGTTCCCAAGATGTCCCATTGTCTGCTGCTCCTGTAGAAGACATAACCAACTTTTATTGACGCCCAGGAGAACCCTATGGTTCCATTTACTCGATGTGTGATCTTGGGCAAATGTGTGGCCCTCTCTGTTTCTCCCATATACTAGATATGAAGAACAAGTGACTTTGGGGACCTATGCGCCCCCCTCCTTTAAGGTTGTGATTCTAAAGTCCTTTCTCACTGAAAGAACCTTATAGGGATCAAGGGAAGAACTAAGAATCCAGGTTCGGTTGATGGTCTGGGACCAGGAGTGGAGGACCCCAGGGGTCCACTTGTGACAGGGAAAGAGACCAGCTGAGGTAGATTGTGTCAGAGAAAGGAACCAGAAAACAGTTCCAAGAAGATGGGGGCCTTCCCCAACTCTGATTCTTCTGCCCTAGAGAAGCAAAAACACAGGCCAATAACAAGAGGCCTCAAGCCAGGAAGGATGGGGTCCTGAGCTCGGGGGTTGGGGGGTAATACTAGGGGTAGATGAGCTCTGTCCAGGTAATGAGAAGGGTGAGGGCCTCTGTCCATGGCTTTTTCTGGTGCCCAGATCCTCTCACAGGCAGTGTCCTGGGAAAAGCTCTGTGAGGTTAGAATGAAAACTGTGGCCATGGCTTCCCAGCAGCCTGGAGCTCTGCTCATCCTGGTTCCTTGCCTGCCCTGGCCTCCTGCAGCAACCAGCCAGGGGAGTAGGAACCTTTCCTTGTCGGCTGCTGGAGAATGGGGAATCCATAGGGCAATTCCTGGGGTGGGAGGTATAGAACAACTTGTCAAGGGTAGCCCAGATGTCACGCCAGTGATGTGTGGGATGGGTGTAGAGCTCCTGTTGGGGTGCCACACTCAGAGGAAGAGTGTCAGGTAAACAATGGGATGACAGTTCCTGGCACCGTGAGCCCTGCAGAGACAGTCGGCTTGGGTTTGGGGCCCATCCTCCATGTTCTGTCTTACAGACTGTGACGTGTGTGTAGCTGGCCATGGAGTTAGTCTCCAAGCTAGTCCTGGGTAGGGGGAAGAGAGTGGATGACTCCCTCAGAGCAGGCCTGGGTCAGGATAGAGCTACCTGTCACTCTGGGGGCCTCTCAGGGATTCTGGGAGGCAGAAAAAAAAAAGCATTCTGCACTGGCAGAACAGATGTAGCTACCGTGGTGCCAGGCATGATGGCATGGATCCTGGATATGATGTGTGCCTGTGTGCGCCTCTCAGCCTCACTGAGACTGAGTGTAGAGCCCTCCCTGCATCCTCAGCAAATCAACCATTGCCACATCAGCACTGATGGGACCTTGTGAGAGTAGCTGCCACTCTGAGCCTCGGTTTTCTACCTGTAACTCCGAGAAAAGCTGAGCCAGGTAGGGCTAAAGACTTATTTGCATAGTCTAGGGTTCTCTCAGGCTGCCACACTTCCAGCCCCATTTCCCCTTGTCCCTAAGGTTCCAGGCTGTCCCCTTCCGGTGAGCTCACCTCACTTGGCATGGGAGAGTGACAAGGGACTCTAGGTCTTGCATTTCACAAACGTCCTAGCTCCCTAGTCTCATCACCTTGCATCCCAGTCAAGACTGGCTGTCCCAGGTCAGGGACACGGCCCAGGATGAGTGGTCCTTTGTTCAACCTAGGATGTCTGGACATGGGAATGGGTCACAGACTCGGGGCGTTGGCAGATTTGAGGCAAAACAAGTTAATCTCCCAGATATTGCCCCAGAGAACCTCACTGCAGGGTGGCAAGAAGCCAAAATTTATGTCACGTCCCCAGAGCCTTTTTCCCCCAGCTGAGAACCTCTTGGCAGCAGAAATGTCTCAAGGGTCCTGAGGACAATTTCCTTTTAGAGAAGACAGGGCTGGGGGTGTAGAAGGAGATCTAGAACTCCCGTAGGCCCTGGCAGCCTAGAACTAGAGCACCCATTCTAGAACGTCGCAGGTGACTCATGCTCCTGCCTCTCCCACTACCCACAGTAGAAGCTAGAATCTTCCCTATCAAGAGCATCAGGGCTCCAGGTCCCTGATCCTTATAAAAGATCAGCAGCTCAATAGGACATGTTATCAAGAGGTATTCTAGAACATGTCTCCCCAACAGGTCCTCTCTCAGTGTGCCAGAGTGAGGCTGTAGGGCCTCATCTATGGTGGAACCAGACAGACTCTCCCTGGACATTTTATCTGCTGTGCTTATGACCTTCATCTAGAGGGCACATCCCATATGTACATTCTAGAACAAATGGCACCTTGTGACTTTTCACCTGAGGAGACTAGACTTCATCCATGATAGAACTCCTCCCAAGTGTACCTCCCAGCAGAGGCACCCCACCCTACACTTGTACCCCTTCATATTGCTGTCAGCCCTCACCCCTCAGGGTTCTTTATCCTGCCAACACATGCACTTTCAGATCCCCAAGTCCCCTCTCATACTCTCTGCTCTAATTTTCCTCCTGGCCAGCTCCCCTTCCTACAGGAACTGCACCAACCCTGTCCAGAGATCCCCCCCAACTCATCCCACAACCTCAACAGCCTTCTCCATCCTTCTCTGAGATCCCCTTCCACCACATGGCAGCCCTTCCCCCCACACTCCCTGAGGGGTGCTTGGGCCCCAGGCAGTGCCTTCTCTCTTGTGGACCCACCAGGGATGATGTGGGATGAATCTAGGCCAGGGAGAGTTAAGACCCCTGTGCCAAGCATTAGATGGCATTTCCAAGAGAGTGTGGCAGTCCATGAGGGGTAGCACCAGTTGATGCCCTGTGCCCTGGTCCAGGGGAACTTAGAGAATGGGCCACAGGGCTTAAAATGAGGCCTAGGGCCTCCACAGGGTTGCCTTCTCCCCTAAGGGATCCTAATGGTGGGGCCACTCTTGGATCCAAAGATCTACTCCCACTTAGCCTGGTGGCCCTGAAAAGTCTAGACTCAACACTGTGGTCAATGTGGGGTCAGCCCTGCCTGCCCCTTTGGGAGGCAGACTGTGCCTATACTGTGGTCTCATACTCTAGCAGCTCCTGGGAGGTGCCCATGCTCCGGTACTGCAACCGGGGCGTGGCAGGCGACGAATACTCCAGTGCCAGAATGGTCTTCCGGAGCCGGCGGTCAATAAAATGAGCATCCCATGCTGGGTACTTTTTCCGAGGCAAGTCAATCCGAATGACAGGCCCCTCTGTCCGCAAGGGGCGAGCCACTGGCGTGGGAGGCAAACCGGGTCGCACCTGGAAGACAGGTGGTGTAGGGGTCCCGGCTCGCTCACCTCCCACTGCAGCCCCATCACGCTCAGCGCCTGTAGTCCTCGGCAGAGACCTTGGCGGACTTGTGATGGCGTCAGCTGGAGGACCACAAGGCCCTGGGGCTTCGGGGAAGATACAGCCAGGTGCCTGGGGACCCAGCATGGGGCCATTGGGGTGCAGGAGACAGTAATAGACACACATGAAGAATATGCCTAATGCAAAGCTGGAGGCCACCACGCAGACCAGGATGAGGGAGTAGAAGTCAGTGGAGAAGTTGCGGCTGGAGTACCAGAAGCCGGTGAGTGCTGCGTTCTCTAGCAGCACGATGCAGTAGTAGAGGGTCACACGGCGGCGGCTGCGGCCCTCCTTGACGTTGAACCAGCAGAAGATGTAGATGATACCCACCACCATGTTGTAGATGATTTCCTCCCACTTGGACATGCAGAAGTCTGTCTCGCCCTGGATAACCCAGAAGGTCATGATGCACCAGTGGGCTACAATGAAAATGCCAAAGTAGAGCCTGTAGACGCTGGCGAAGAGGGCGAAGGCCAGGGTTCGTGCGGCGATGGTGAACAGGTGCCACAACACTTGGACCACAGCACCCTTGTAGGACAGAGGCCGCTTGTCATCTCTGGAGTCTCTCAGCACCTTCTGGTAGGATGCCAGTGTCCAGGCCAGGGACACGAGGGAGGCAGAGATGGAGAGAGCTGTGGAGACAGGGTAGGGGTGGGATGGGCTGGGTTAGGGGTGGGTCCAGGTTGGGGTCTGGGGAGGAGGAGGTGCTGGGTCAGGACCTGGGTTCTGAGCGGGCATGAAGGTCTATGGATCAGGTGTGAGGAAGTGGGGTTGGGGTGGGGTGGGGTCTTCAAGGGCAGGGATATGGGGGTGGGGTGGGGACAGGTTGGATACTTCTGTGGGTGTGGGAGCATAAAGAGAAATAGATTTGGTGTGATTTTTGATCTTCATAGGCATTAAGTCTAGGATTCAAGAGTGGGGTGTAGCCAGGATTCAGGGGTCTTAGTGGAGGGTGGGAAATTAGGGTCCAGGACTCTGGGAGTAGAAGAGGAGATCAAGAAGGGATCATTAGGTCATGGAGGAGTCAGGACACCATTAGAGGATGGGAGGCCCAACAAGTAAAGTTGGGCAGAACTAAGGAGGGAAATCCCACGTGGGACCCTGCATTCTGGGCTGGAGAGAGGGCAGAAGGTGTCCCAGAGGGGCCTGGGAGCTAGTGATGGAACTTGAGATGAGACACTGAGTTAGGGAGTGTGTAGGTGGGAAGACCATGAAGTGCGTTAGAAATAGGTGATGTGGTTTTTTGTGACAGTGACTGCCTTGGACTGGAGTGTTTCAGAAGGGGCAGTGTTGCGTGAACAGTACCTGGTACAAGGGAGGAGACCAGGACATCGAGTGAAGGGATAGGTAGATAGATTCTCTAGAAATTGATGGTGATTGAACAGGTCTGTAAAGCAAGGGGTTCCCAGAGGGCACAGGCTGGAACTCGGCTTGTAGAACATAGCCAGTAGAGGGCTCCCTCAGGGGGCCTAAGCT
Organism: Rattus rattus; assembly: GCF_011064425.1. Classification (NCBI taxonomy): domain Eukaryota; kingdom Metazoa; phylum Chordata; class Mammalia; order Rodentia; family Muridae; genus Rattus; species Rattus rattus. The sequence goes on along the minus strand of NC_046158.1, from coordinate 132,373,792 downwards.
TGGGAGAGACAACTCAGACGGGAGAGGTATGGAGAGGCCTAGAGGGTGGTGAGGACAGTGTGTTTCCCTAAACTCAGAGCAAGCAACTCTGCCTTGGGAGTCGGGCGTAGGGAATCCCCAGGGGCCAGCGGGTGATGGGCGGGGCTCACCAGTCAGCAGTTCCGGCTCTCGGCCGCGGTGGACCAGCAGGCTGAGCTGCAGCACCAGCTGCGGAGCGCTGCGCAGGAAGGTCTCCAACAGACGTAGCATGCTCACATCCGCGCTCTCAAACAGCATCCGCCAGTAGAAGTGACGCCGCAGCCGCTCCCCACGCCAGCGGCTCTGCAGCCCCAGGTACAGGGCACGCAGGTACCTGCGGGGGGAGGTGGGACTCAGGTCTAGGCTCCTCCCACTACGTGTTTCCTTTCCTTTGCCTCCTGCCTGCGCCAGGGCAAGTCCCCACCTCCAGGACCTACTGTGACTGTAAAATAGGTTCTGCAGGGTGTGGTTGCAGAGCACTGAGTGCACCAGTTAGCGTCTCGCCTAGTTCTATCCTCATCTCCAGTTTAGAGGAAGGAACTGGGAGCCAGAGACCATAGCATTTGCCCAAGGTCACACAGCGGAACCAGAACTCAATTCTAGGTAGCGATGAACAGACCACATCGCTTCTTACTGGAAACTGTGAAGAGATTTGTTCATGGGTTTCCTGTATGGCTCACAGCTGGTGCCGATCCGAGTCCTGACCCATTCACTGCTCCTGGCCTCAGGGAAACTGCTCACCCAACAAACTTCATGGTTGCTTGGCACAAGCCATGGACATTTAATGGTCCTCCTCACCATCTGGCTTTTACACTTCTGTTGTTTCTTTTACCTGGAACACCCCTCCCTGTTTCCACGCCATTCCCAAACCTGGGTAAGTTTTGCTCTCGTTTTAAATATCAGACTTCTACTGACCATGTTCTGGAGTTAGGAGCCTCCCTCAGCCTAGCCCCGCTGCCACCCGCTTCTGCCACAGCCCTCGCCACAGCAGGTGGAGCTTCTTGGCTAGACACACATCTCCTCCAGCTGTGAGCTCCAGACCAGTGTCTACATCACCTGCTAAGTACTGCACACGGCACTTACCACACAGTAGGTGCTCAATCCACATGTCCACAGATGAATGGATACATAGTTGGTAAGTTTGTTGACTTTAATGGCTCCAACAACCTTGGAGCAGGAAGGGAAGGATTTAAGGTCTGAGTTCCATTCCCGACTCTACTTCTAACTTATTCTCTTGAGTCCTCATTCCTTCTGAAGTAGCTGAGAGGACAGATGGTAAAGAGCAGTGCCCACGTGCTTCGAGGAACTGAGTCTAGTTTCCCCTCGTGACCACAGAGCCTGTCTCTCCCCAGTTCCCGAAGAACTTTGATGCATATGACTGGTTAGCTCTTTGCCCAAACCTCAGAGGAATTCTCTAAAAGTGGCCTCCCCAGAAAACAGATGGAGAGTGTCCAACACCGATCCAGTGACCTATTGCCTGAACTTCAAACTGAGGCGCCAGGGATGGGAAAGTGCTGGCATTTCTAGGACACTGAAACCAAGGGACCAACTATATACATGCTGTGCTGACAGCCTGTGGAAGGAGCCATGGCCCTGTAGGGCCTCCATGATAATGAGAGGGGTGAGCTTGGTGGCTCTCACTCCTCAGAGCTAGTCTTCTAAGTCCTGGGCTCTGTTCCCCAAAATGTGGCCGAGAATATGCAACTCAGGGTCCTCTTGGCCATAATTAATGCTATTGACACATTCCTAATATGACACCTGGTAGCCAGGAGGGGAAAGAAGCCGTTCCTTTGGCTGCCGAGTGGCCCAGGACTGGGCTGTGTTTCTTCTGATGAGTGGTGGTCATCTCCCTGTGTCATCCATTTTTCTGAGTCTCCTGCCTCTCCCCACGACTCACACATAGGATCCCTACAGTCAGCACCTTTCAGTCATATAGCAGGAGTGCTTCATTCTAGCTGTTTTAGGTTTGTGTCCCTCCATATTTCACCCTTCCATGAGAGCCAGATGAAAAGCTTTGTCAAGGAAGAGGAGCAAGGTTTCCTGCAAGAAATAGTTTCTCCCTCACCCCGTCCTCTCTCTTCTTTCTTTTCTGACATATTCTGTGGTAGCCCAGGCTGGTCTAGAACTAAGTAGCTAAGGATGTCTTTGAACTCCCAGTCCTCTTGCCTCGACCTTCTGAGTGCTGGCATTGCAGGTATGTGACACCATGCTAATTTTTTTGTTTGTTTCATTTGTTTTTAAGGTAGATTCTCGTGTAGTCTAGGCTGACCTCAAACTCCTTACTTAGCTCAGGCCTTGAATTCCTAATCCTTCTGCCTCCACTCCCCACCTCCTTTCCTATAGGCACCACCATCCTGGTTTTGATTTCAGTTTTAAGTACACATTGTTTATAATCCCAACACGTGGGAGGTTGAGTCTGGAGGACCACAAGTTCAAGTCCAGATTGGGTTATGAAAAGAGACTTTGTCTGGAAAAATGAAAACAAATCAAATAAATTACAATAAAAACACTAGTGGGGGGGGGAAGCTGGAGAGATAGCTCATTGGTTAGAAGCACTGGCTTCTTTTCCAGTCGGTCTGGGTTCTAATTCCAGCACCCACATGAGAGCTCACTACTGTCTGTTCCTTCATTTTCAGGAGATCAAGTGCTTTCTTTTATGGGCACTATACTCTCATGGTGCACAAACATACTTGCAGATAATATACCCATGTAGATAAAATGCAAATAAGTAAATCACACACACACACACACACACACACATACACACTTGGGGACAGTAAGAGAAGAGGGATTCAGGAGAATGGGCAGATGTGAAGTAAAGAGGCCATGAGAGCCCATGTCCTTCTGGGCTGAGGTTTGCTGGACTGGGCCTAGACAGGAGGCTTCTAATGAGACAAGGGCTCAGGAAGACCAGAATTTTCATAATTCATCACCTTGAGGAATTTCATCAAATTCTGTAACCAGTTCCAGGCTGCAAGGCTAGGGCTCTGCTCAGTAGCGGAGTGCATGTTTAACTGCACAAAGCCCTGGGTTCCATCCCTGAAAAAAAGAATCTAGACTGGAGAGTATAGGTTAAATTTTAATCTGAATCCCAGAATTGGAGGTGATAGGATCAGCTCAGAGCTTCAAAAGCACACTCTGAGGGCTGGCTTGGAGCAAAGCCAAGGAGAGGCTGGGGCCGGTCCTCCAGGAGAGTGGTGACAGAGTTGAGCTAAGGGAAGGGTACACCAGGGGGGAAGAGAACAGACCAGGAAGTGGCCAGTGGTGAGGGCTAAGGGGGGAGGAAGGTCTCAGGGCTTCTGGGGGACCCAGAGCACAGATCTTCATTCTAGGCCTCCACCTCTCCTGCCCTCCTCATTCCTGTGGCTCTGACTTCGAATAGCAAGGAGAGGCCAGCTGGTCCAATGTGCAGGGGCCTGGGGAGCTGGGGAAGAGCAATACCCTGGAAGTTTCTCCGAATCTAGAAGACCATCTGTTTCCGCCCAGGTTAGGATGAGGGAGGCGCCAGCCCCGCCAGCATCCGTCACCACCTGGCAGGCCTCCTGCTACCTCCCCGCCCACTCCGCCTCCCTCCTCTGCCAGCTTTCAGCTAATGGCAGACAAAGGGCTCACATCATCCAGACCTGGGATGGCGAGGGGTGAAAGGAGGTTTGTGCCACCCGTCCACGGAGCCTGGGGGCGTAAGAGAAGCACAGAAACCACACTGCCTAGCCCTTTTGAGCCCAGCCTCACTCTTGTCCTCTTGGCATCGGGACCAAAGCAGTGGTCGCTCCTTCCAGCCAGCGATAACTACTCGCTGCCAGAGGCCCGTGAGATGTTGGAGGCTTGTGGGGAAAATTGACTTTAAAACACAGGGAAAACCTACAGAATTGAAGTTAATAAATGTTTAATTAAATGTCTGCAAAACAGAACATGATGTCAGCTAGTCATTTGCAATTTTGCTTTTATTGGGTTATATATAATTTACATTTGATGTTTCATGTGGCTGTATTTTAATATGCTTGATGTTAAGCCACCGAGGTCTTAAAACCATACTGTCTAGGACATGCAACCTTATTTCCCTGGCTTTGGTTCCCCTTCCTCTGGAACATGGCTGTGTACCCTATGTGCACCACAGTCACCAGAATGAAGATCCCCAAGGTATGATGGCTGTGTGAGTTTGTGTCCTAGCCCTGCCATGGACCCTGCTTTGTGGCCTTGGGTCGTTTCAGCTTTCCTGGACCTTATTTTTTTCCCCATCATTGTAAGCATCAAGTGATAAAGAGATAACGGTAACTTACAAACTGTCAGGATTTGGGCATAGCATCAGTGAGAGAAGAAGAGCATGTATTGGGTGGGGGTCTCTGACTCCTTGTGGCCACAGAGCGACTGCTCTTGAAACCTCCTCCAGGAATCCCCCTGCATGCTACATCCTATTCCGTTGAAAGAAGCAGATGTCAGCATAGATGGGGCAGAACACCCACACAGGACACCTCAAAACACATCCAATGCCACTCCAAGCCACCTCTAGGGTGGGTGCCACCAATTGGTACAAGTGCCCATCATCATCTCAGGACAACCACATCAGCCTTCCCTTCTCAGTGGGTCTCATCCATCCACTCCCACCCCCTACAGTTCATTCTCCATATAGCACCCAGCGGGAAATTCTTGAAGGCTTACAGATCTGGTCACTCACTTTCTAGAAGCCTTACACAGGCCTCTTATCACACTTGGAACGAGACCCAAGCTTCTCCCCTCAGCTTGCAGGCTCCCAACCATCTGGCCTGATCCTTTTCTCACTGTGTCTCAAACTACGGGTTGCTTGTTCTCCACACCCCAGCTGCAGCAGGAGTTCCCTGCCAGACTCGTTCCAGTCTCAGGACTCCTGCACTTGCTGTGTGCTCAAGCCTGGAACACCCTTCCCCAGATCCTGCTCTGCCTAGGCCCTCATCAGCTCCCTCACACATTCTTAGAGGACACCCATCCCACATTGGCGCCTCCCACCCCCAAGGTTCATTCTAGTCCATCGTATTCCTACCTTCCCTCTGGTCCTCTAGCCTTCATCTCCTGAGTGCTGGGATTGCAGGTGTGAGACACCACATCCTGTTTATGAAGGGCTGGGATCAATCCCAGGGCTTTGTGGATGCTGTGCAAGCATTCTGCCAGCTGAGGTCGGTCCTCAGCTCCTAGACCTTTTCTCTCTATTCTGTCACTGGTGCTCCACGGGGCAGGGGCCTCGTTTGTAACGGTCACCAGAGTGCCCTCTGCTTTTGCACAGGTAGAAGGCAGGTATAAATGTTGAATGAACTGATAAAGAAGTCTTGTGTGTGTTTCCTTCCTGGTCTTTGCAGGCTCTGGGCTTCTCTGTCTCAGTCCACACAAAGCCAGAACACCTCCCAGAACTCCACTCCGTGTATTCATTCTGTTGTTCTTCCTCCAGGAAGTCTTCCCTGGTGCCCCTTTATGATTGTCAGATGTCAGTGGCCTGAAGCCCAGACACTGCAGCCAGTACCCTTAACCTACAGGCCACCGTAGCTTGCGTCCTCACTTTACAAGGGTATAGAGATATCTAATGGCATTGAATTTCTGGTTCCTAGTCTTCATTTTTTTTTTAATTTTTGAGATAGGGTCTTGCTATACGACTCTGGTTGGCCTAGAATCTACTAAATAATCTAGAATGGCCTCAAATTTATGAGATTGCTCCTGCTTTATCTTCCCAAGAGTTAGGATTGCCGATGTGAATCCTGTTGTGTCATTGCTGACTTCCTGTCTCTAAACCAATCAAGATATTATTTCATTTCTTGGTGTGTGTGTGTGTGTGTGTGTGTGTGTGTGTGTAGGCATGTGTGGGCCATGTGTGGAGGTTGGGGGACATCCTGTGGGAGTCAGCTCTTTCCTTCTCACATGTGAGACCCAGGAATCAAAATCAAGTGGTCAGGCCTGGTAAGTCTTTGACTTCTGAGCCATCTTGCCAGCCTCCAGCTCACTGTCTGATGCTAAGAGAAGAAGCGTGCTCTAGAAGAGAAAGCTGAGGAGCCAATAAGCATAAACAGGTGGGGGCTGAGAGCAAAAAAGGCCTGGCCTGAGAAGTGGAGGCCAACAGTTAGTACTGGAGTCCACCTGCTCTGGATCCATGGCTCCCTCAAGACCCTACAACCTCCATGAGCAGGCAGCAGGACCAGTAAGTGGACAGAATTCACTCTTCTTCCCCTATCAGGTCACTCCTGTGGCCCAGCATCTTCCAGAGCCCAAGGGATTTGCTTTAATGGAGACAAGGAGGTGCGTCACTGTCCCTGAGAAACTTGAGTTCAGCCCCCAGCTTACCCATCTCTCTCCTGTGAGGTAAAGTTCCTGTCATTGGTTTTCGTCTCCATTCAGACAGGCAAACGTGGCCTCAGACCTCAGATCATTGTCTGTAGTGGTGCCTCCCCTAGAACATCAGTCATTTCTATCCATTTACCATGGTCAGTCAATCCGAGGGGCCTCTTTCTGGGACGCTGCACCATCACACCCGTCTATGCTGTACCATCCTGTTCTTCAGATGCTACACTCCTGACAGCCTAACCTGCGTTCTGGATACAGTGTTTTTTCCCCTTCTGTGGGTCTCTCTGCCTGGGGCTTTCAGTCCTTCAGTGGTCCATCTGCTGGCCTGCTGCTCAGCTCATGGCTCGGCATGACTGCCCGTTTTCCAGCCGTTCTCTCCTGCTTGATTCTCTTCTTCCTGACTCTGGGTTCTCCTCCTGTCTGTCTGTGTCTCTCACATCCTCAGCTCCTCCATCTGTCGGTCTCCGAGTTTCTGAGCCTGTGTTCTCGCCCCTCCCCACTCCCCCTCAGGGCTCTGGGCCAAAACCACAACAGCTTCCAGAGGCTCCCCCGCTCTACTTGCTCCATCGGGGAAGCAGCCTGCAGGCCTGCTAAAGACCCCTGTCTCCAAGATGGGCCTTGCCCTGTGACATCTGCTGGCTGAGGGTGGGGCTGGGAGGCAATGGGCCTCCCATCCTCCAAGTCCTTCACATCTGTAGGATGACAGACAGTGTGCAGGCCTGCCGATAATGATATCAACTCACATTAAGCACCAACCTTCCGGCACAACTGGGGAATCAAAAAAGTGGTAACGTGGTTCCAGCAGACACATAAGCAAGGCATCTTGAAGGACGCTGCTCAGGGGCTTTGTCAGGGAAGAGACCTGGTACTTTCTAGCTAGGCACGATCATACTTGCCTGTAAGCCTGTCCATGGGGAGCTGAAGCAGGAGGATTGCTGGTCTGAGGCTGGCAAAGGTTAGACCCTATCTCAAACTACAAAACAAGTAAGCTGAGTCGGAAGGGTTCCTGTGAATCCAACACCAGCCTGTGCTACATAATAACTTCCAAGTTGGTCTGTGCTACTCAGTGAGACTCTTGTTTCAAAACAAAACAAAAAGCCAGACTTGCTAACTGAAGGAGGTTGGTAGTTTCTGGCCAAGTTGGCTCTCCCACTAAAGCTGTCCCTGAGAACAGAGGGCCAGAGAAGATCTGTCTGGCTAGGTGAGTTCAATGGGCAGTTTCTTTTCTAGGGGTTCTCCACCCACGGCAGACAGTAACTGCCATTCGTCCACTATATTCTGCTTTGTACCTTGCTAGGACTGTGACTGGGAGCCTATCTTCTGATGAAAAGACTGGATATCATCAAAGAAAAAGTTCATTTGATGTGCGTGTGGGGTTGGTCTTGGGGGCTTGAGCTCAGGGCCCTGAACATGCTAAGCATGTGCTCTGTCCTTGAACTATCTTCTTAGCTCCATTTGACATTTACTTCCCAAACACTGCTGAGTACCCTCTGTGTGCCAAGAACTATGGTGGACACAGGGGTGGGGTTCTTCCAACCCATTTGTAGGAACAGTTTTAATAATGAAGGCCTGGACACTGATTAAATCATTGTGTAAATGCGAAGAGACCATGTCCCCTAGGCTCCAGTCATGGGTTTTGTGCTGTAGCATAGAGAATACCAGTGGGAGCGGAGAAGGTTCTACAGACAGGGAGGATTCTCTGGGAGTTGTGATTGCCGAGCGGTCTGAAGTAGGTGCAGAAGCTAAGCAGGTGGACAGGCGAGGAGGGGAGGTTTTGTAGAGGAAACAACTTGTGCAAAGGTCTTTATCTCATGACCCAGGAAGGTTTTAGAGGTGACAGCTGTGGGGAACTCATGGTGACAAGAGTGGAGGGTAGGTCTGCTGCCCGTTCAGGAAAAGGATGGGCTTTTGTCAACGAAGGAGACAGTTACCAGTCATTTGGAAGAGGTACTCTTCCAACTCCAACATCCGCACAGCAACAGAGCTGTGTCTCAGGACATGGAGAGGTGCCTCATGTCGCCAGCGAGAGGATCAAGCTGAGTGGAGGAACCCAGGCCCCACCTGTGGGGTTTGCTGGAGAGCCCAGGAAGAATGACCTCATCGTCCCCTCCTCTTGGTTTATGCCTCAATTCTGAGCACTCCTGCACGGATGCGAAAATAGGCCCTTCCTGGGGTTGGCAGCCAAAAGAATCCTAAATGTCAGTAAAGAATGTGATTTTACACGTTTGGCTCCCATCTCATGTGGTGCTGGGAGCCAGGCTGTCTCCCTTCTCCTTCACAGCCCCTGGGGAGTCACAGCCCCTCTTCTTCGCTGGCACCAGGCCAAACACTTCCGGCCACTGAGTTTAGGCCTTAGCTACAAACCTGTGACTTTCTCCCACCCCACCCTCTCTCACCACCCCCCAGCCAGAGGCCCTATTCTTGCTCAGTGGAAAAACAGAAAAGCTACTCTGGGGTAACATTTTTGGGACCAGGCTTCTCACATCCCTCCTTTCTCTGGGCCTCAGCTTTGCCAGCTATGTTATGGGTTGGTGATGCGCAAGATAGACTAAAGCTCAGAGCCCTGTGCTCTGAAGGTTCTGAAGGTCCTTTATTTGCTCTCCCCCAAACTCATGCCCCATCCTGTCCCCTGCCTCTGGGTGGAGCTAGGATGTTCAGAGACAGTGGGGAGGGGCCTTCATTCCAATCTCCTGGTGACATTTGAAGGTATCTGGAAACAAAGCAGACAGAAAGAATCACATCTGGCTGTTTGTGGTCTCACGGAAATTCCAGAAGTAGATTGATCTCATTTGTGGGGTGTGTGTGTGTGTGTGTGTGTGTGTGTGTGTGTGTGTGTGTGTCTGTCTGTCTGTCTGTCTGTCTGTAGAGGCACACTCTATCTAAAGAGGAAACCTGCTTCAGCTCCGACCACCCACATCCTAGGAGAAGATACAGTTCAACGATAGAGGCTCCATTTTGTTTCCCCTTCTAACATTTTCAAGCCCATCCAGAAATTAAGACATTAATCAAAAAGGCAAGTCCCAAGTTGGTGACTAGTTAATGAGATATCATACGATATTAAAAGGAAAACCCTTCTGTGCTCTCATGAGTTTATATGCACCACATGCTTGGCAGTTAAAAGCACTTGTTGCTCTTCCAGAGGACCTGGCCTTGGTTCCCAGCACCTATACGGTGGCTCACAACCATCTGTAACTCCAGGTCCAGGGGATCCGACGCTCTCTTCTGACCTCCACAGGCACCAGGCACACCCGTGGTGCATAAACATACATGCATGTAAAACACTCCTATACATTAGAAAAAACCCCCACAAACCAGGCTTTGGGGAACACACAAGCCCAGTGATGACAGCAAACTGGGAATCTAAGATGGGTTGATCCCTGGACGTTCACTAGCCAGCTAGTCTGTTTTCTTGGTGAAGTTCCAGACCAATGAGAAACTCCTGTCTCAAACAAGAGGGGCAGACCCCTGAGAAATGAACCTGGAGAGTGCCCTCTGGCCCATATACACATGCACATACACACCTGCACATGGTACACATATGTACCTACAGGCAAAACACTCATACACATAAAAATAAATTTAGAGAAATTAAATTTACTTAAAAACACGTCCATTCATCCCTCTGCTCCCATCCCAAGGGCTCAATAGCTGTTGGTGGCTGAGAGCTGCCACATTGGACAGTGCAGACCCAGAACACTGCTGAGCACCCCAGGGTCATCGGACAGCAGGCTACGAAACTCTACAGAACCAGGTTCGCCGGGAATCCACGACATTAATGATACACTGTGGAGTTTGTCAGTCTAGTCATTCTGCTCCTGTACGTTTGGAATTTAATGTGCTAAAAACTAAAAGGCTGCTTCAGAAAGTAGGGGACACCAGGGATGGAGCTCAGCGGTAGAACATTTACCTGACCTGTGTGAGGCACTGGATTTGACCCCAGCACCACAAAAACCAGGTGAACTAAAATTAAAAACCAAATACATAAAATGAAAGCAATAGAGAGTAGGTGAGATTATGGGGAAGAAACACATCCCAGGCTGTGTCTCCCCAAATGCCACCAATCTGTGGCCTGCAAAGTGACAGTCCAGCAGCATGGGACTTGGCATTACAAGACCCCAAGTCAGGGCTGCGAATTTAAACCATAAGGGTGTTACAGTCATCTCATGTGTCCTTTAAAAGGAAGAAAAGGAAAGTCCCAACTTACAGTATCTCTGGCCACCTCCTCTACATCCCTTTCTCTGCTGGTAGGCGTTAGTGCCCCTGCGAGAGCTCTGAGGTGGTCTTGCCTTTATGCAAAACCCCTCACCCCCTTTAACATCAGGTCCTCGGTGCACACTACATTGGAGCCACAGAACAAGGATCTTCCTTGGCGGGACTCAGTAGGTGAGGGTCACTGAGTATTAGGGCCCCCGGGGCTCCATTCCATCCCCTTTTCCTTAAGCAATAGGATGGACTTAGCCCATAAGGGTAGCAACACTCAGTGCTTTCTAAGGATGTACTCTGTGACAAGTTCTGACATCCCTAAAGGAACCCAGAGAGCTGAGCCAACATCTCTCTCCCATCTCATAGACAGCCTCTGGCTGATGGAACAACTGTGCCCGGGATCACACAGCTCCAAGGTGATGAGATCCTGACCTGCCCAGGATCCAGAGTGCTCCGAACTCCTTCTTTTCTTTCCGGAGCCCTGGGAAAACTCAGGCCGAAACCCTCACCTAAACTGTATAGACAGAGGAAATGACTCACCCAGGACTCCGACCTCAAAGGTTCATCCACGTTAGTAAGCACCCACTTCACACAAGGAGTTTTACTTCTTCTGTGTCCTAAGTCAGCTATGCCTTTTTCCTCTGGGGAACTGGACTCTGGTTTTCACGTTGAAGTTTACCCTCAGCCCACTGGCAACTGGAGGCTGAGGCTGGAGGCTTAGCAAACCTCACTGCTGTGCCCAGGCTGCAGGCTTTTGCACTGCCAGCTCTGATACTACAGCTTGAAACCAAAACCTGCTCCAGCCGGCTCCCCATCCAAGAGCTGGCTGGGTGCAAAGCCACCAAAGGTAACAGGGACACAGCCAGGCCTCCCCAGGCTTGTGATCTGTGGGGAAACCAGCCAGATGGGCTGACAGGAGTGAGTGATGGTCCCAGGGTGCGGCTGAGGAAGAGCCTGGAATGTTGGCAGCAGGTACTTTATTTTACATTAAAATAAAAACATTTTAGCTGCTTTTCTGTTGTTTTTCTTCCTTCTTCTCAAAATAACACCTGATTGGTCAGTCTATAATAAAACACTTAACCAAGCTAGGGGGATGGTCAGTGTGTAAAGCACTTGTTGTGCTAGTGTGGAGACCAGCATTTGAATCCCCTGAACCCATGTAAAGTGTGTGTGTGTGTGTGTGTGTGTGTGTGTGTGTGTGTGTGTGTGTTGCAGTGGTGTATGTGCCTGTAATCCCAGCAATCCTTTGGTGAGAGAAAGCAGAAATAAGAGAATTCCCAGAAGTCGGCGGGCCAGCTAGCCTAGTGTGCACAGATGCAAAGCAACTAGAAACCCTGTCTCAAAGTGCAAGGCTAGGACTGACTACCCACGGTCGTCCTTTGACCTCTACACATGCCCATAGCACATCCCCTCTTGCACTCACATATGAAGGCACAAACACACACACACACACAAATTACACACACACAAAGACACACAGACACACAGACACACAGACACACAGACACACAAATATATATATATATATATATATATATATATACATACATATATATACACATATATATTTTCAAAACTGGAAAGACGGCCCAGCAGTTAAAAGCACTTGCTGCTCTTACAGAGGATCTGAGTCTAGCTCCCAGCACTCAGATCACACCACTCTCAACTGCCCGTAAAGTAAGCCAGGATCAAGTGACCTCTATACTAGCTTCTGAGGGCAGCTGCACTCGCATGCACACCTCCCTCCACATGTATAGATATAACGAAAAATTATTTTTACAAAGCATACACAGAGTTAGCAGAAGGCAAAATGGTTTAGAACTCACACACAGGTGGACTTGGGAGGCCTGACCACCTGATTTTCAGCACTGGCTTTGCTAGTAACCGGGAGCCTAGTCCTTTCTGTAACTCAGCTTCACATCTGTAAAATGGGTCAATAGTGCGAGCTAACATGGAGCACTGCTATGTGCTGAATAATGCTTAATAATATGTAAAACATGTTCTATGTATTCATTCAGTATGCCTGCACACATGGCTAATATGCCTACACACAGGGACTGTTATCCCTTCCTCAAAGATGAGAAGAAGATAAGGTTTAGAGAGGTCGAGTGGCTTCATTGAAAAACGTGTAGGTGGTGAAATAGGGTTTTGGGTTCTGCAGGCCCTTGTTCTTCATCCTGACTGTCACAGAGGCAATGATTTAATCTAAGTCTTAATAAGCGATGACTCTAATTTTTAGTAATATTCAATTTTTTAAGATAGGGTCTAACTCTGTAACCTTAGCTGACTATGTAAACCAGGTTGGCCTTGAACCTGTCTCCCAAGTGTTGGAATTACCAAGGCAGGTGCCACCGCACCCATCAAAATAACTGAGTTTTCCAACCCACATGGGTGTAATCAATTATGTCCAGAAGTAAACTCTTCAGACAATGCAAGAAATACCTAATTATAGGCTGGGGATATAGCTCAGGTCACGGAGTGCGTACCTCCACAGCCTAAGTCCTAGACTCCATCCATACCCAGCACCACATAAATTGGGATGCAGTGACATGTCGTGCAGTCCCAGCTCCGAAGGAATTAGAAGTTCAAGGTCATCTGAGGCAACTTAGTGTTCATCGGAAAGACCTTGTCTCAAAACATAAACAGACCCAAAATCTAATTAGCAAGTGGAAATCTCCCTTAATCATATCCCTTCTTGATGAGACGCGACTGGGTGGCTGGAATATATAACTCTCCCATAAACAATACTGCCAAGAAAATTTCACTTTAGGAAAATATCAAGATGATTTTTTTTTTGCCTAGTTGAATAAGCAAAAGATGGTGTGAGGGGCTGAGGGTGGTTTTGGGTTTGTTTAGGGAAAGCTTTCAGAAAGAGGCAACGTGGAAGTCCCTTAAAGGGACTTAGGGTTTCTATTGCTGCAAGGCCATGGCCAAAGAGTTTGGGGGGAGGGTTATTCCGCTTACACTTCTATATCCATATTCCATATTACCAAAGGAAGTCAGGACAGGAACTCACACTGGGCAGGGACCTGGAGGCAGAAGCTGATGCAGAGGCCATGGAAGGGTGCCATTCACTGGCTTGATCCCCATGGCTTGCTCAGCCACCTTCCTTTAGAACCCAAGACCACCAGCTCAGGGACAGCACCACCCACAATGGGCTGGGCCCTCCTCCATTGATCATGGATAAGAAAATGCCTTAAGGCTGGATCTCATGGAGGCATTTCCTCAACTGAAGCTCCTTCCTCTCTGATGACTCTAGCTTGTGTTAAGTTGACACAAGAACAGCCAGGACAAAGGAGTGTAGGTTCCCTGGTGAGGAGTGAGAGGGTGCAGAGGGAGGAAGCAGCCTTAGGCATCAGTAGGGCCAAGTGCTCTGAGGCAGGATGTGGGGAGGGGAGCCAGGCTCCTGAGTATCAGATCTATGAACTCCACTTGCTTCTAGTTGTGGGTAGGGAGGGGTGGGGTGGGAAGGACAGGGCAGAGGAAGCCCATAGCATTTCCAGGTGCAAGAATTTGAACACCTTCACAAAGGCAGGGTGGCTAATAGAAAAGACCATAGTAGGCCTCAAACCACTTCCTCCTTTCCCCAGGGACCTTTGCCCCAGCTGCTGGGGTTCAAAGCCATTTCCTTGCAGCCCTCCCTCCCCCAGGCTCCCCAGGGCTTTTCGCCTGTGTGGTCTTTATAGATCAGAGGACAGGGCCTAAGTGCAGCCTCTGTGTCTGTTAGGAGTGGCTCTGGTGGACTGTGGCTGCCCTGACAACAGGGGAAGGAAGGGCGGAGAGCAGAACGCGTTGGGGAGGGTCTCCCCGGAGGAGGGTGGGGAGGCCACAATGAAACAACCCTGCCAAGTCGGCACAGGGAGGAACATTTGTGAAGGGGCCGTAGCCAAGTCCAAGCGATTGTAAACATGTTTCAGATGTGGGTGTGATGATTCAAAATCCTAGACTCATAACCAACACAAGAGAAGTGGGTACCTGGGTGGAAATGATGGAGAGAGGACGGAGACACCGTTTGGAAAGACTGTGACTTGGGATGGATGTTACACATATGTAAATAGCAAGGACCAATTACCATCAGGTGCCTGCTGAACATGGTACCTATATTGTTTAGCTCGTGGCACCCCAAGCCACGTGATGGTGCTATTGTTATCCAGACACAGGTTAAGTTATGACCTTTGCTCAAAGTCACAGAGAGAGGAAGATGCAAGGCTACTGCTGATTCTAGAGGGTGGGTTGTGGGCATTACCCACAAGCCCCTCACTCGCTAGCCCAGCCATCACCCAAGTGCCACCTCTGTAGTGAGGCTGTCCTCCCCAAGTCATCTACTCTGCTACTCACTAACTCCTTGCTCTGTTTCAGCTTTGTATGTGTGGTGTATGTACCTGTGCGCATGTGCAGGTGTGCACACGGAGATCACCGAAGGGTATCCTTTTGTCTCACTCTCTGTCATATTCCCTTGAGACACAGCCTTTTACTGAATGCGGGGGGGAGGGGGCACTATCAGCCAACAAGTCCCAGCCATCCTCCTGTCTCCATCCCTCAGCCAGCACTTGGGTTACAGGCACATGCAGCTTTTTCTGTGGGTACCAGGTGTCAGAGCTCAGCTCCTCAGGCCTGTGCAACTCCACTGAACCATCTACCCAGCCCTACTTCATCCTCTCATATAGCATATACCACCGTGTGACCCACTGCCGTCCACACTGCCATGTTAATCGTTTCTTTATCTTTGGTACTTAAAACAGTTGCGGGTATACAGCAGGTGCTCCATAAATATCTGCAGAACAAGTAACTGCAGATTAAATCTACAAGTGCCACGTCACTGTGACTCACAGACCCCTCTCATTATTGGCAACTATTCACAGGACACCGGTGGTGCTAGCTGCTACCAGTTCTTTTTTTTTTAATTACATTTAAATTAATTTATTTTGTGTGCACCTGTGTAGGGGTGGCGTATGCGTGCCACGGCTCACATGTGAAACTTACAGGTTCCCTCTTTCTACCGTGTGAGTCCCTTGGATTGATCTCAGGTCATGAGGCTTCGTGGCATTCTCTACCTACCAAAACGTCCCCCTTGTTCCGCCACCAGGTTTTGAATACTTAAATGATGGGAGCCCATGCTAAGTCTGTGGTATGTGTTACCTCATTAAACCCAAAGCAGCACAAGAAGCAGATAGGTGCAATTATGCTCTCCCCATTGGAAGGCATGGGGATTAGGTGGCTTGAGAGAGCAAGGGGTGCAGGATTTGAATGAAGCCCCTGAATGAAGAGTTCACGCAATTCACACTACACCAAAGATCGAGCTCCCCAGAAGGGACCAAGAGCTTGATCTCTCGGCTGCACTGACTCACTGCAGTTCTCTGGAGTGTAGGACTCGCTGGCATACGCAGGCAGTGCAGCAGGACTTTGTATGAGGGAGGCCCGGAAGCTCACTGCCACCTCCTCCTCCTCCCCACCTCAGGGTGCTCAGACTCTGACAGCCGGGGAGGAATCCCATGCCAGGTCTCCTCACACTAATTGGCTTAGGAAGCCATGCTTATCTGGGCAAAGCTGGGGCCCACGAGTTCAAGATTAGGGAGAGCAGGATTCATGGCTTACTGCTTTGCTGCCCACAGGGTCAGAGAAGGCAGAGTTGGGACTTTAATTGGCTTAACAGCCCTCGGTGGCTTAAAGGCTCAGAGGGCTGGGGTGGGAGGTGGTTAAGGGCAGGCTGGTGTCCAGGCCACAGCCGGATTCATGCTTCACCAAAGGATCTGTTTGCTGCTCTTCCAGGGACTCAGTCTGTTACTGCTTCAAGGCATTTTCTTAGGATCCCCAATGCCATGTGAGGGATGGAGCTGGATCTGAGACTAGACAAAGCTGGGTAGCAGCCTCCCTCCCCCTACTTACCTCCTGTAACCTCAATCAAGTTCCTTGACCTCTCTGAGTTTTGCTTCCTTGTCTGATGAATAAATGCTATCACTAACTGCCGAGGGAAGGCTTTAATACAAGGTGCCTGGAACCTCTCACACAGCCCTCGCTACAACATGGCAGGCGTGTGGTGTCTATGAGCTCCTTCCTTTTATTTTATGTTTTGACTAAAGGACCTTATATCTCTTGTGAAGTGTTTGCCCAGGGTTGTATAAAGAACACCCTGCCCCAGTGTTTCCTTTGGCTGATGCTATTTTTTTTTAAGTTGTGTGTGAGTGTATGGTTGAGTGTGCATGTGTGTGCCGCTGCACAGGTGTGCAGAGGTCAGAGGACAACTTGTCGGGTCAGTCTCTCCTTCTACCACGTGTGTTCTGGAGAGTGAACTCGGGTTGTCAGGCAGGCTTGGTGGGGGCACCTTGATTCACAGAGCCATCTCATTGGTCCTCACTGACACATTTTTTTTTTTTTAAAGAATCTTAGTAGTTCAATTTCCCATTGCCCTTGAAAAGTCAAGACCTGGTAATGTTGAAACCATGATTTCTCATGGCATCATTAGAGAGTGACCAGGTGGTATCTTTATTTTGTCTAGGACACTTGTATTCTATAACACACCCCTTGTCTGACACCCCAAGAACCCTTTCTGGCTTTTTGAAGGCACTGTACAGTCCTGAAAAGTTGAAATTACCTTTATGAGTAAAATTCAGAACTAGGATGTGGGATCAGGAAGAGAATGATCAGCATTCTCTCGGGCGTTACCCTGGAGGACTCAGTTTTCTCTGGTTGCCCCAGCCTCATCACTCAGAACATCTTCTGGAACACCTCATGTGGTATGCCAGTGTCTTGTGCCAGCATCACTTAATTTCTAGGCATACCGGACTGCATGGCTTCTCTCTACTTCCTCTGAATATTCCTATTTATCCAGGCCCCTGGCAGTTTAAGAATCCAAAGCTTGTGGGACAAGGGTCCACAGTACTTAGTGAGAGCAGACCCAGAGTCAGAACTGTAGCCGGGTTAATGTGGCCTGGTGTGCACATCTCATTCCCTATAGCCATCTCTATGAGATCTCTCCTAATTGACTGCAGAGTCTGAATTTACTGAGCAGTCAAGCTGGCAGTAATTGCTTTCTAGCTCTCTGTAGACCCCAGCCTCATGCGTGGAACAAAGTACCCAGCAGGTGACCAACTCATTTCAGAACCTGTCCAAAGGGCAGGTATTAGGAGGCAGAGGATACAGTATTACAACCTAGACATAGAAAGGGTATTGGGGAAGGACCCCGAATTGACCTTGATGACCTTAAGCTGTTCTGGGCAGCAGGTGGTCACACGGAACTGTACCACATCATTATGGATCCTGAGAACGATATCGAGTCTTAGGAGTACAGCATCCAATTATGGCATTTCACACACAGGGAAACTGAGGCTCCAAAACGGAAAGAGCCTGGCCCAAGGTCACTCCCCAACCGAGATGAAAATGAAAGTCCTTTGAATGTACACCCTCCCCAAATCCAGCATTTCCCCACAGTACACAGTTTCCTCATCGCTACCTACGCCGTTCCACTGCCTCCCCCTCTTTCCACATTCTTATCTCCACGCAACAGAAGCTGGACTTCCTATCATCGTGTAATCTCACAATCTCAGACTCATAATTCTTCAAGCTTTGGGGAACACTTTGGTGACAGAATTGCAAGGTGGATAAATTGAATTTGGGTTTTGAAGATGCAGAATCTTGAGTTCCAAAGCTCCCAGTTGATCACTATGTGACCTTGGGCAAGGGTGCCCCCTCTCTCAGCCTCCCTTCCCCTCATCTGCCAAGTGAAAATTATAATACTAACCACAAGGTAGAATTATTAAGAGAAGACACAGGAGAGAATGAAGGTTAAAAAGGGCAACCAGTAGGCTCAGCAGAAACCGAGCGCTTAATAAAATAATTACAATAGCATTGTAAATTAGGGTTCAAGTGCCTAAGAAAAATGCTTTTTTAAAAATGTGATCAATTCAAAAACTAGGACCATGCAAACTCTAAGATTTTTACGGGCCTGATACTATTACAGGCAATTTCTTCCCCTTCCTGAGAGATTCTGAGTTTAAAAATACTATGCAATGGACACAAATGGTTTCCCCAAGTTAGGCTCCTCAGGTTAGGCTTCCCCAGGTTAGGCTCCCCCCACTTGCATTTGATTGTTCTCCCTTCCAAGTCAGCTCACCCCCACTCTCACTTTCCCAGTGTAGAACAGTGGAAATATCGGACAGCGGTCTTTTACATTCAGTACCATGGAGTTCAGTGGACCCTCAGCCATTCCCAGCCACTCCCCCACCATACCCATCTATGGTCGGTCCTTCTCCCTATTGGAGGGAAACTCGGTTTCTGTTCAAGAAAGATTACTATTAGCCTCACGTCTGTGGGTTCTGAATGGGGAGGAGGGTAGCCTGTGAGTTGTGGGGCAGCTGGCCCACTTTAGGCTAAAGGGAAAGGGGGGTGAAGCTTTGGCTACCCAGAATAGGAAGTTACCATTTCAGAATCTAAAAATAACTCACCATCTGTCCACTTGGGCACAGAATGATAAATGCAGATTAGTTCCTGGATGTAGACATGAATATTTTTGCGTGTCAAGCTAATAATAATAAGACCATGAAGAGTGTTTTCCCCTTCCCCCTACTCCGGGGTAAGAGAAGGGGAATACACATCATCTTGGCTAGGGAAGAGGAGGAAACTAAGGCAGAGAGAGAACCAACCACGGAAGAAGAGTGACACCCAGCAAGTGAGCAGCTGGGGCAAACACCAGGGGTCCAGTTTCCAATGCTCAACTCAGAACAATGCCTTCTGACTTAGGCGGAGTACACGAAAATGCAACGGAGTAAATAATCCCCTTCCATATCTGGAGTGGCTTTCCCCTTGCTTTCCACACCTCCGTTATAATCACAGTCATCCCTGACATTCCCAAAACATGCTCCAGCCTCCAGAGTCCCCACACAGACCTCCTCTTGCCTGATCATCCCAACAGGTTAAAAAGCAGTAAGCCAGCAAGATGGGAAGAGTAGAGATTCCCCTCATTTCGCAGGAGAGGAAACAGACTTGAAAGGAGGAGGAGGAGTGCCCAAGAACACACAGTAAGCCAACCCATTTTGTCATTGCAGAGTACAGCCCAAGGAGCTAGAGTGATTCTGATTTGAGAGGAGCTGTGGTTTAGAATCCCCCCTCTCTCCAATTAACTCAGCCCAGCAGGCACCCTACTTGCTGGCAAAGGATGAAGCCTGGAAGTGAACAGTTTGAATGACGCCCCAGCGTTTGTTTTCCGGTCTGAGGACTAAGGGGCAGCCAGTAGCCATCTAGTGTCAAAGTCAAGATTCGAAATCTCCTTGGTCCCTTTGGGGGGATGGGAGGGCACTGTGGAGCTCCTTAGGAAGTAGGAGCCAACGAGTGCTGAACTGGGTTCACCTCGGGCCCTTTCTCTACAAAACCAAGAAGTTTGGGCGGGATAGTCATTTAGCTGCCTTTCCCAGGATGTTGGGGTGGGCTGCAGTTCAGAACTGAGTACCTGTGAGCGGTAGAAAGGACTTCTGAGTGATTTCCTAAGTCGAGGCTTGGTACCAGGACCTGGATGAAGGAAGGGTCAGGACTGGAAGGATCCCTGCCGTCCTATTTCAAGTAACACTTGTCCCCATGCTCCCTGACTACTCTTTGCTCACACAGCACTCAGGATCTCTGACCCCATCTTGCCCCATTAGCCAGATCAAAGCTATGGATCTGGGGTCCGACAGAGTTTGGCAGAGGTGAGGAGCTGACTGAGAAGAAATCAGAGCTGCAATGGAGTGTGGGTCGGGGTGAGGGTCAGGACAGGAGTAGGGCGGGCTAGAAAGGCCAGAGCAGATCTGGGGCGGAATCGCACTCCCGAGACTCAAGCTTCCTTCACCTGCTCTTTTCCTACCTCCAGACCTGGCCGAGTTGCAGGAGGTGAACGAGGGTCTGCAGTAGCCAGACGCAGAGGCGGCAGCAGCGGCGGCGGTAAGCGCCGGCTGAAGATGGTGCGGGCCGGGGAACCAGCTCCGGGCTACCTTCTTTGGTCCGGAAGGCGACAGCACTGTCCTTGGTGCTGATGGCGGCTCCGACTATGTCGCTGTCCTTGGTGCTGACGACGGGTCCCGGGGTCCCTGTGGGCTCCGAGTAGTCGTAGACGAACCAGCGGAAGCTGAGCAGCTGCACGACCAGTGAGGGCAGCAGCACGAAGAGCAAGGTGAGGCCGAAGTAGGTGCTCTGACCCTGCAGGTAGTAGGAGGCCGCCAGCCACAGGTCGGTGGCGCCGTCGGAGAAGAACACGAGCAGCGCGCACAGCACCCAGCAGCAGTCCCGCAGCTCGTAGCGTGGCCCCGGGCACCCCGCCTCCACCGGTCCCGGACCCGCGATCCCCGCCGCAACCTCCCCGCGCCCTCCCGCCCCGCCCCGATCTGCTCCCGCCGGCCCCTCGGGCCCCGGGCCGGCCACGGCCGCCGCTCCATCCGACTTCGCGGCCATGTTGGCGGAGCAGGAGGCGGGGAGCGACTTCCGGGCGGCGGAGCGGGTGGGGTGCAGAGTGGGGAGGACCCTGCGCGGGCGGCTCCCGCCTCCCGCTCTTCCTCCGCCGCTCCTCTTCCTCCTCCCCTCTACCTCAATTATTCATCCTTGCCGGCGCCGCCCCGCCCGGGCTCCGGCCTGGATGTGGGCCGCCCCCTGGGAAGGGAGGGGGCCAGGGAGGGGAGAGCATCCCAGGTCACCCTCGCATGGTTTCCTCGGAGGCGTGGGGCCCAACCACATGCTTTCTGCCTCTGGCCTCCCCCTTTGATTGCCCCCGCCCTATCCTCTCCTTTTCCATTGATCTCCTGCGGTACCTCCGGTGGTTTGGGTCTTTCAATGTCCCAGGAGGGTGGGAGTGTGAGAATAAAAGGACAGAGGTTGGGGCAGCTGCTTGGGCACCTGCCATAACCCGTTAGCAGTCACTCCTTCCAACGCCACTTCCTAGTTCCCCCGTGTTCACTTATTGTTTCATCCCCTCCTTTGATCTTGAGAGATCTCTTTTCTCATTGTCTTTTTTCAAGCTGAGAAACTGCAGTTCTGAGTTGCGGTCGCTTGCTCACTCTTCTTTCAGGAACCGCGTTCATCTGGCCACTAGCCCGATTAGGGAAGGCAGAGGAAAGAGATGGGAGCGAACCCCTTGGGGAGGAAAGAGCAAGTGCAAACAGCTACTCCCACCACCCCTGGAGGCCACATTTTCTAGGGTGTCCGGAAGGGAGATGGAGGTGCAGAACGATAGAACTGGCGATTTCTGGTGGATAGGACCGTGAAGGCCCAGAAGGTGGCAACGGGGGTGGGGGGGTGCACCTGCTGCAGAGTGTCAGCTGAGGAGTTATGTGGCTAGGTCAGGTTTTAGCAAGATGACTTGACAGCCAAAGTGGAGCAGGGATCACAAAGCAACAGCCTGGAACTGCAGAGACCAGAGGGACGTCATAAACACAGTCCAAGAGAAGAGGTAGAGGTCTCTCGTGTGCCTGAGTACTCCCTCCCAACCTCCCACTTTGGCTTGGTGGCATATCCTAGGACATCGAACCGTTTCTTTGTCATTATTCTAAGCAAGGAGGAATCCCTAGTTATTTCAGAACAATTTATATGGTCTATATTGTTTCGCCCATTTTATAGATGAGGAAACAGAGTCATAGGAATACGTTTAGCGGCTTAGGATTATGTAGTTAAGTGTTAGAAACGAATTCAAACCTGGCTCCTGAATAGGCTTTGGAAGCTCAAGGGAATGAAAAAGAGGGAGGAGGGGAGGAAGTGAGGTGGAAGGACCACCCTGCCTCAGAGTGACAGGGAAGGCAGGAGGAGACAGCTGCCCTGGGCTGGGTGGAGCAGCCATCTGCTGTCCTGCAGCCTGGCTTCCCTTTCGTGTCCAGGGACCGCTTTGGTCTCAGTGATGCTTGGGGTACCAGCTGAGGCCTAGAGCTAAAGGCAGAAGGGAGTCGTGAAGGACTAAGGGAGTTTTCCAAGCTGGATTTGAGGCCAGCAGCCAATGTTTAGACTGACAGCAGGCTGGGGTCTGAATCAGAAAGACCCATCTTTGGTTTTTTGTCTCCTCCATAGAAACCAGTCTAATATATAGAACCTTAAGTGGGGTCAGAAGAGTCAGTCGGCTCCTGCCACCCTATGGTCGGTCCTCAGTGATCTGTATCACTGCCTTCACAGGTGCTTGCCTGGAAGGGCCTGGCAAAGATAGGATCCCACCTTTGGGTCCTACCTTAGTGGAGGTCTCCATGTAGCCCATAAACAGCTTAATCAATCCAGTAGCAGAAATCAGGTTGTACATTCTTAGACTCTGATGCCAGAAATCTGTGTTGAATACCCATAGTCCTTTCATGATTCCACGGCTTTGGGTAAACCACTCAGTTTTTCTTAGCTTCATAGAACAACAAAATAGAGGATACTCCATGCCTTCCTGCTAGGACAACAGTGAGGACAATTGTTAATGGGACGTTTCAATAAGGACCGCCCACTGAAGGTCTGCTCTGTGAAATGTCTCCCCAGTACTCCGGTTGTGACTGGCACAGCACCCTGGCCTTTCCCTTCTTCACATTGGCACACCAGTTTATCTTCTCGTGGGTGTCTGTTTAGAGGTATCTGGGATCTTCCTGAGGGGAAATTCACCTACTTTTCTTCATCCTGAGACTTTCTAGTGCTTGATACTAGAAAGCCGGTACTCAGTCGGTGGCCTATGAAATATGAAGATAGCCTTATATAACTCTAGATAATAATTTTTTAAAATAAAGGAAATAAAAGCTGGGCAGTGGTGACACATGCTTTTAATCCCAGCACTTAGAGGCAGACACAGATACTTGGAGGCCAGCCTGGTCTATAGAGTGCCAGGGCAGCCAAGGCTACACAGAGAAACCCTGTCCCCCCCCCAAAAAAATAGATAAAAAATAATGAAGAATTGGGCTGGAGAGATGACTCAGTGGTTAAGAGCACTGACTGCTCTTCCAGAGGTCCTGAGTTCAAATCCCAGCAACCAAATCGTGACTCACAACCATGTGTAATGAGATCTGATGCCCTCTTCTGGTGTCTGAAGACAGCGACAGTGTACTCATATATAATAAATAAATCTTTTAAAAAATAAGAATGAAAAACAGACAACATCCAATGAGACCCAGGCATTGTGACAAACACCTGTGATCTTAGGGTAAGGAGTAGAGGCAAAGGCAAGAGAATTGATGTGAATCCAAATCTATTCTGAGGTTCATAATGAGCAGCAGATCAATCTGAGCTACATAGGATGATCCTGTATCAGAAATAAAGAAACAAGCAAATTTAACCCTGGCCTCCAGAACATTGGACAAGTTAATGAGTGAGTGAGCGACGAACTCAGAGACACAGTGACCTTTTTCTCCCCAGTTATAAAGGTGACTTACTCAGCAGAGGCAATGGCTTGTGAGGCAGTGGCTTGTAAACCACACAGTGTCTTACGAGTCCCACAGTGTTGGTGGCTCTAAGATGTTTACATTGCTACTATTTGTTACTTACAAACTGGCTACAAACTGTTACATAGAAACTGAATCACTAGGAATTGCGCCTCAAAGCCGGGTTTTTGTTTTGTTTTGTTTTGTTTTGTTTTGTTTTGTTTTGAGGAAGTAGCAATATTGGCATTCAAGAGCCTGTACCGTTTGAGAGACCAGGTGAAGTGATACAGAGAGAGGACTTCATGGGAGAGCTGAAGCATAGGTCAGGTGCGGGCTTAACCTGCCTATCAAGGATGCTGTAAAGGGAGGAGATTTTGTCCGACCCGGGGGTTTACACTGCTGCGTTCAGATGGCGGCATATTTTGTTTCAGATGTTGTGAATGGAACCCAGAGACAAGATACTGTGTTTTAGAAGCAGCCGGGTGGGGCTGGGGAAAGCTTGGGCAAAGACTCTACAATGAGGCTGATCTAAACACAGTCAACTGGGCTGAGTCTAGCTAGTGTGGAGGGAAGTGGATCACAGCCGGTCAGAGCTGGACGACAGATCCTTTGAGAGCTCACCCACTTCGGCCTCTCTCCCTTCACAGATGGAAACCCTGGGGCCCAGAGAGATAACCTAAGTTAGCCAGTGGCCAAAGTGATTGGGAGACTTTTCCTAGCCCCTAGAGACATAATGGCCTCTAAGCTATGTGGGGAATTGCTCTAAATCATCCTTGTCACCTTTCTTTGCTGGGCCTTGGATGCTACTCAGTGAGGGCTCCACCCCACCTACTGCTTGGGCAGTTCCTGATGGTTTCCCTTTAACTCCTAATTGCAAACTGTGCACGGGATAATTGGTACTACATTGTTTATAAATGCAAGTACTGGGACCCAAATGTCAATCATAAATCTGGCTAAATAAGCCATGGGGCTGGTGACAATGGCGTGGCCTGGAGTAGTGAGTGCTCTGTCCTAATATGGAGAAGACCTCACAGAGGAAATGCAAAGACGGAAGAGGGGGCAACCTGTGTGAAATGGGAAATGACAAGCTCTGGTTTCACGTGTTTATATAAACATAAAGACATTCTGGGGCTGGTGAGATGGCATGGGAGGGAGGTGGGAGGAGGGAGGTGCCACCAACAAGCCTGAAGATCAGAGTTCAATTCCCCAGGGGCCACATTGTTCCCTGACTTCCACACAAGCCATGACACGTGCACCCACGTGCACACAAAATAAAGAAATTGTAATAAATTTGTTTTAAAAAGGGAACTTTGGAATTACATAATAAAGATTGCTTAAGAGGACACTGGGAATTGGGCATAAGGGTGGAAGGGGAAAGTCATTATTTTTGTGTATATATTTTTGCAGTCATGTGAATGTTTTTGCTTTTTAATAAAATAAAATTACAATTGGACAGCTGCTGTGTAAATCTGCTGGATGTTATAACACAGGAATAGGCATCTGTGTGGTCAGATTTCTTTTTAGCTATTCAAGAGGAGACAGAAACCTCAATTTTACTCTAAGATTTCCTGAATTTTAGACATTGACTCTAGGTTTCTTCAAACACTTCTCTGCTTAGTAAATAAGCAGTGGGGCAGATGTGGCCTGCCTTCTGCCTGGGCCCTGATGGCTTCCTGCCCCTGGCCTGGAGCTCTCAGCACTCCAGGTTTTTCTTATGTGGGCAGCTGCAGGATGAAAATTGGCTCCTTCTGCCTCTCTTTTGACACCCTTCAATCCCTGCCCCTTGGGGCTGTGACACTAAGGGCTTTTAACTCAAGCTCTAGAAGGCAGAGAGAGGCTGTGAACTCGCAGATAATTCTCTCCCCTGGGATGCTGTAGGCATCAAGGCCTACTTGCCTCCTGCTGTCCACCCATCTGTCCCTTGGAAGTGGGGACAGGAGTGAGGCTGGCAGCGAGGGGATGGGAAGGGTTCACACCGCAGGGCTCTGGTCAATCTCGTAAGGATCAGATCCAAGAGGGGAAACCTAAGAGGCTGTCAGAAAAGGGGAGCCACCCACAGTTGGCGAATGTTGAGGTAACTTGCCAATTTTAAATCCTGGCTTAACCAAGTTCCAGTCCCAGAGAGCCCTGTAAGGACCATGCCCTTCAGCTCCTTTTGATAGACAGGGAGACAAACGGCTCCCAGCCCCACTTCACACTTCAGGACTTTGTTATGTTTTTCCTGGCTGAATGGCTGACCCAGCCTCCTCCCAGGGTTTTCTGTACACCTCCCGCGTACTCCTGAGATCCAGTCTCTACCCCAAGCCAGAGAAAGCTCTTAACATGGAGACATGATCAGGCCTCACTTCCACTGAGTGCCTCTGTCTCTTCCCCACCTCCCTGTGGTCAGTTCTCAGCCTTGTAAACATCTCTATCCTGCCCATCTCTCCTCTCCCTCATCAGCCTCGTCTCCTGTTGCCTTCCTCTCATTCGCCCTGTTCCAGCCACACAGGCAGCTTGCCCTTCCTTTGATTTCATTTCAATTGTCTTTATATTTGGTGCTGAACACTAAACACGAGCCTCATGCACGCTAGATGGGTTAGGTGCCCCCGAGCCACTCCCCAGAGTTCCTGGTTCTTAGCAAGTCTGTCACCTCCTCTTTCCGGGCTTTCGTTACAAGCCTTTGCCTTTTCTCTAAGATGTGCGGCTTGTTCAGAGGGGCTTTCCCTGCCCTCGGCTGCAACCTTTCCGGTGCTGGGATCATAGATGTGCACCACCATGCCTGGCTTCACGGGACATTCTGTTGCTCACCCTACTCATACACTGGTCCTCCCTCCACATTATTTGTTCATTCATTGCCTTTGTTACTACCTGACTATGATACACAGAAAGCTGTTCCTGGTACATAGTGGAATGCCTGGGTTGTTGAGCAACGTGTCATCGAGACTTAGGGGAGCCAGCAGGCTCAGCTGCAAAAGGAAAGGGGGGAAGGCCTATAATTATGGTGAGGTGACAGCCTGTTCCTCAGTTTAACCATCCTAGGGTGTCTTCCTCATTTCAGTGTCTTGCTCTTCATTGTAGGATCCGAGAGTCACTTAAATAAACACAGAATGGGCTGGAGAGATGGCTCAGCGGTTAAGAGCACCCGACTGCTCTTCCAGAGGTCATGAGTTCAAATCCCAGCAACCACATGGTGGCTCACAACCATCTGTAAAGAGATCCGGTGTCCTCTTCTGGTGTATCTGAAGACAGCTACAGTGTACTTATATATAATGAATAAATCTTTAAAAAAAAATAAACACAGAACATTGACTTCTTAGTATGTCTGCATGGTCAAAACCCAAAAGACACAAACGGGTTTATTGGGAAAGGCTTCTCCTGCCCTGTTCTCCAGCCACCAGCTCCCTTCCATAGGCAACCAGTGGAACAAGAGTATTTTGTGTTTGACAAGGTCTAGTGTAGCCCAGGCTGGCCTCAGACTCACTGTGTAGCCTAAGATGATCTTGAACTTCTGTTCCTCTTGCTTCCACCTCTTAAGTTCTGAGGATTGAATCCAGGGTCTTATACATGCTAGGCAAGCACTTTGTCGATTGAATCCACCCATCCTACCTTCCCCTTTTAGAGACAGGGTTTCACTATGCAACTCTGGCTGGCCTGGAACTTGCTATGTAGACCAGACTGGCCTCGACACCGCAAAGGTCCGCTTGCATCCGCCTCCCCAGGGTTGAGATTAGCGATTTGCAGTTTGTCTCTTTACGTGCTCATCTGCCTTCCTCCATAGCCACCCACACCATTTAAAAACAAACAGACGCTAAACCGTATTCAGTCCCATACCTTGCCTTTCCCCAGTGACAGCATTTTCAGAGCCTGCTCTGTTCCATTGCATAAACATTCTCTCTCCTAGTATCCAGAATTCCACTGAATGTCCTGTAACCAACGTTTTCCATCTCTTAAATGATGGGCAATCGAGTGACTCCAGCCCGTGACAGTATGCCAGAAACTTGTTGGGCACAGCCTTTGGGTATCTATTAGAATAAGTTTCTAGTTATAGGTCTGTTGATTGAATGATACGAATGCTTATGATTTTGGTAGATGCTCTCCTTGGGGACTGCTCCCGTCTGTCCTCCAGACAATGGCATTAAAGAGGTTGCTTGTAAAAGGTCCTTTAAAAGGGATTGTCCTGAGTTGTCCTGTAACACTGGAGGGTAGAAGGTTCTCTAGGAGACCCCGTGCTAGGGAAAGAATGGGCTGAAACCCTGGTCCCAGCACAGAGCAATTGCACACAGCTGACACCTGGCTAACCTTCCATGTGGTTATTTCCCGGATTTTGTTTGCTCAATTTTGCTTTGTTTGCAACATAGTCTCACTTTGTAGTTCAAGCTGGCCTCAAATTCCTGAGTCATCCTCCTGCCTCAGTGCTGAGATTATAGGTGTGAGCCTTGTTTCATTTTTTCTTTATTATCATTTTATTTTACTTTATTATTCTATTTAATGCATATATGTGTTTTCCCTGCATATATGTCAGAGTAACATGTGGGTGCCTGATGCCTGAGGAGGCCAGGCGAGGACATCAGATACCCAAGATGATGGATGATTGTGAGCTGCCATGCAGATTCTGGGTATCAAACCCAGGGTCTCTGTAACCAGGGCTCTTAACTGCTGAACCACCTCTCCAGCCGCCATTCCTTATTTTCTTCCTTCATTGAAGTTGTAATACTGCAACAGAAAAGGACAGGACTAGTTTTTCTCTCTGTGAATCATCTCTAAATAAATAAATAAATAAATAAATAAATAAATAAATCCTTCTTCCTTCACCAGTATCTTCATCAGGGTCTCACTAGCTGGCTTAGAACTCACTATATAGACCAAGCTAGCCTTGAACTCATGCTAAGCCCCCACCTCTGCCCCCCAAGCACCAGGATTACAGGCCTGTGACTGTGTCCACTTCCTTCACCATCCTTCTATACAGTGGCTGGGAACGGACCAGGGACCTTGGGACTTGGGTGACGTTCAGAATCCCTGTGGATGGACAAACACTCCACTGTACTAGATCTCAGCTCCCACTTCAATTGCAAGGGTCCCCTACTTTATATGATTGTGAGGATCCAAGGATGGTGATAGAAAGTGTTCAGCAGGGTTCCCAACACAGCAGGGGCTCTCTGATTCCTCATCTGCTTGATGTGCACACCCTAGGGAGCTCCCATCAGGGACATCTGTCTTGGCCAGTGATGTAGCACAGCCCCTGCTTAACAGCAAACAGTATTTGTTCAGTGGGTGTGTCCACTTGCTAATTCCTCTCTGCCCACCAGGTCCTTCACTGTGGCCTAGCCACAGTCTGACTCTTCAGTCTCTTCTCCCCCATTGTCTCTGGCCACACTAGCCTCATGCAAGTTCCCTCTCGCCTTAATGCATTGCTTGTTACTGTTTTCTTTTGCTGAGGCCCTTCCATGACACCACCCCCACCCATAACCTCTCTGTTTTGAGTGTGCTAGGTCAGAAGCATAGGTGGACATATGTGTGTCTTTCCACAATGTCAGAATTGATCGACTAACAATAAGTTTGCCAGCTATGTTGATATATTTGACTGCCATTTACCATGTCATCCAAATTTTCCTTGCTATCTGTGAACCATAGACTCTTTTATTCTGATCTTAATTGCTAATATTAATTCTCAGAACACATATTACACATCATACAGGTGTTACAGAACGGCTACAAAGGGGTTAAACTGGGATGCAGAGTTCAAAGAGACCCCTCTGAAGACAAAAGCAGAGAGCAGATGTTATTGAAGGTGACTAGACAAGACAGCAGAGTAGCACATGACCACTACGGATGGCTGGACTTTCAAATATTAGAAAGTTGTGTAGATTGACAGGTGGGAGGTCAGTTTCAGTGGAATCAAGCAATGGGCACCACTGTGTTCAACTGAAGCCCAGGGACAGGTGGGAGTCTCTGTCTCTGCCTGATGGCCCCTACACACACACACACACACACACACACACACACACACACACACACAGAGAGAGAGAGAGAGAGAGAGAGGCAGAGACAGAGACAAAGACAAAGACAGAGAGACAGACAGAGAGAGACCTACAGACATACATATACACACACACACAAACACAGAGAGAGACAGAGACAGAGATGGAGACAGACAGACATATAAGACACATACATACAGAGAGAGAGAGAGACAGAGACAGAGACAGACCTACAGAAACATACATACACACACACACAAATACAGAGAAAGACAGAAAGACAGAGAGAGATGAGACAGAGAGACAGAGAGAACTACACACACACACAAACAGAGAGAGAGAGACAGACAGACAGAGACCTACAGACACACAGACACAGACACACAAACACGCAGAGAGACAGAGACAGAGAGAGACCTACAGAAACACACACACACACAAATACAGAGAGAGACAGAGACAGAGAGAGAGATGAGACAGAGAGACCCACACACACACACACACACACACACACACACACACACACACACCCCGAGTGGGCAGATAACAGGGAGGTCGAAGGGTGAGCAGTCACCCTCCGGGGTTCGATGTCCTTTTCTTTCTGGAGTCTGAGGGTGGTGCAGCCTTCGTCTTCGGTATGCTCAGTAAGTTCTCAGGCTTGGTTTTCCTGACATGGTTTTGATACACCCACATGCCCATCTGTTCTCACTCCACTCTGTAAGGCTTTAGGTGACACCTCTTTCTCTGGAGGAGTACGTTCCCAGTCTGAGTCTCATGGCTGGTGCTTCACAGTGATGAGGTCTGTGCCTCAGGTATGGTACCTCCCAGCAGTGGGGTCTGAGCCTCCTGCCTGGTGCTACACAGTGGCGGTGTCTATGTAAATAACCAAGATGCAAAGTCATCCTTCCTTTGATACTGTCAAGTGCAGCCAAATGCTACTTGTAAAATGGAGTCTCCCAGGCCAAGCAGCAGCCTGAACCCATTCACACAGCTTTGAGCATCACACAGCCCCATCTCCACACTTTCCTTTGCCTAGTTTATTTCTAGTTATCCTAAGATCTCAGCTTAAATGTCACTTTCTCAAGAAGCCTTACTCCACCCCTAGATTTAATTTGGGACCCTCTACGCAATCTCGCTGGACTGTGAGATTTCGTTCAAGCATTATCACAATTAGGAAATGGCACGTGAGTAAATGTCAACCACATGATTGATGCTCATGGCTGAAAGCCCACCAAGCTGAGCACTGTCTTGTCCCGTATACGGCTGGGCCTCCAGGTCCCAGGACAATGTCAATGCTCACAGGTATTGGAGTTCACACCAACACCCATTTCACAGAGGGTTGATCCATCCATCCCATCCTGGCCCCTACACTCCCCCAGTGGAAGGAAGACTACCTATGTACCTATGAGAGAAAAGGGTAGGGGAGGAAAAGGAAGAGAAGGTGAGAGAGAGAGAGAGAGAGAGAGAGAGAGAGAGAGAGAGAGAGAGAGAGAGACAGAGAGAGAGAGAGACAGAGACAGACAGAGACAGACAGATAGAGAGACAGAGAGACAGACAGAGAGACAGACAGAGATAGAGAGAGAGACAGAGACAGAGAGACAGAGAGAGGGAGAGGAAGAGGGAGACAGAGAGGGAGAAGAGGGAGAGGGAGAAGGAGAGGGAGAGGGAGAAGGAGAGGGAGAGGGAGAGACCTGGATTCTGGGGCTGAGGATATAGCTCAGCTCATTTATTCAACTACTTCTCTAGCATGCAAAAGCC
This sequence comes from Rattus rattus, assembly GCF_011064425.1. NCBI lineage: Eukaryota > Metazoa > Chordata > Mammalia > Rodentia > Muridae > Rattus > Rattus rattus. The sequence continues at coordinate 132,342,225 of NC_046158.1, read as the reverse complement.
TTGGGCTCAATCCCCAGCACTCTGAAAAGCAGGCAGGCCTGTAATCTCTGGGGATGAAGGCAAGATCAGGACTTCAAGGTTATCCTCAGCTATATATCAAGTTTGAGGCTAGCCTGGGTTACATGAGACCCTATCCCAACACAAAACAACAAACTGTATCCTTAACTCCCTTCAGGATTTTTAGGCTGTGGTCATCTTCAGCCAATTAACAGACCTTTCTGGAGCCCACTCTGAGGTCCTTGACCCCTGAGAGGAAGTCCCTGGAATCCATGTCTTATATGACTTCTGTCCTGGTGAGAATACCAAATACGCGAAGGGAAAAAGGCCTTGTCCAAAACAAGGAAAGTGGGTGAGGCCACAGTGAAACCCCTAAACCTGCTGAGGGCTGACCTGGTGACTCTGTGTGTGTGTTTGTGTGTGTGTATATGTGTGTGTGTGTGTGTATGTATATGTTTGTGTGTGTGTTGGTGTGTGTGTACACATGCACACGTGCACAAAGGGAGAGTAAACACCATTGGATAAGAAAAGCAAAGGACATCTCCAGACAGGGGCCATAGCCTAAGAAAGGACAGTGGGAGGTACCTTTGAGGACTTGGACCTAGAAGAGTAGAGGAAGATGTGGAAAGACAAGGACAATCCCATCATGAGGGTTATTTTTGTCCTTTTCTATTGGTGTGAAGAGCCATGACCCATGACCAACAACACACACACACACACACACACACACACACACACACACATGTATGTATGTAATATTTAGTTGGGCCTTGCTTACAGTTTCAGAGGCTAGTTCACTGTCATCATGGTGGGGAACATGTTGGCATGCAGGCTAGCATGATGCTGGAGAGGGAGATGAAATTTCTTCATCCTGATCCATGAGCAGCAGCAGCAGCAGCAGAGAGAGAGAGAGAGAGAGAGAGAGAGAGAGAGAGAGAGAGAGAGTGAGTCTGACTGGGCCTAGCATGGGCTTTTGAAACCTCAGAGCCTACTTCCAATGACATTCTTCCTCCAACAAGGCCACACCTCCTAATCCTTCTAATCCTTTCAAAGAGTTCCACCCCCTGGTGACTAAGCATTCAAATGTGTGAGCCTAGCAATGGTCCTTGTACCAGCGCTTCCTATAATCCACAGCTGAAAGCAGCTTAGATGCCTGCCTACAAGACAGCAGTAAAGGCAACACCTAGAGCTGTTGCCAATGTCGACCTACAGAAGATGGGCATACGCAGACTGGCGAGGTGACTCAAGCCTGAAGACCTGAGTTCCACCCTCAGAACCCATATAAAGGTGGATGTAAGCTGGCCTTCTTCATACGGTCCTGTCATCTCAACTGAGCAATGCTATCTAAGACCATAAGAGCAGGATCCTAAGTGCAAGGTTTGTGTGAGCTGTCCGGTGAGTTCAAGGCTAACCTGAGCCTTAGTCACACCTCATCTCAAAATAAAAAGTAGAAAAGCTACAGCTCAGTGGCAGCGCTTGCTCAGTGTGTGAGTTTCAGTCCTGCAGGACAGCTGTTAGGCCATGATCACAGAATTTTACAGAATACAATTAGGATTGGGTTTGTAGTAAAGCTTTGCTCCCAGAGGCCTGCAATTTGCTCTGGACTTACACTCTTTTGGGGGTCATTTAAGATGTTTCAATTCAAGCCACAGAGCCATCTGTTGCCTGGTGAAAATCTAGGCAGGGGGAATTGGAGACTTGCCCCCACCTGGTGTCTCCATCTGGCTGCATGACCTCGGGATGATCCCACCCCCTTTCCTGGCCTTAATGTCCTTATCTGCCCAATGGGAATCATATTTCTGCATTATCGCGGGATGTGGGAGGATGAAGCAAGGGCACAGGAGAATCACATGAATGTGAGGGATTATGCTCTGGGTCATGGGAGGAGAGGAAGGGAGGCCTCACTCCCACCTGCCAAACCCACAGAGGGAGGAGAGGGAGGAGCTGGGGACCACCCAGGCCAGCAGCCCACATTGAGGGTGAGAGCAGGGGTGTGGGCACCTGGACTAGCCGTGGACCTGAACTGGTGAGGCAGCCACCCAAGCTGTCTGGAGCACTGGGATGCTGATACAGAGGAAAGCTATGCTTTCTACCCCCGATGCAGCTGCAGCTGGTCAAGGGTCAGGGATCAACCTCCCACCCCTCATCACAATACACTCATCACAGTCCAGATGACTACTTGTCCCCCTCAGCCTGTCATCCCACCAGAGTCGGGGGAAGGGGGATGGTTCTCACAGGCTGACCTCATCGTGTTCATGGTTTCCATGGTTGCTCAGAACCCTCCAGAGTTTCTCACCCATCACTCCCTTCACCAACAGCGTCTGGTAGGCTGTGCCTCTGCCTGGTCCAACCTAAGCAGGTCAGCGCAGGGTTAGGAGCCTCAGGAAGATGTTGCCTTGGTCACTCCGTTCATTCATCAGAATCAGTGCTGAGGGCCTATTCTGAGCCATACACTGTTCTGGGATGTATCATGGCTCGTGCCCTCACAAAGTCTCCTTTATGGCTCAGGGAGATTGACAGGTGGCACCCTAAGTAAAGTACAGAGCACAAAGGAGTAGAGAAAGCTGTCCAGGATTACTGGCAAGGATGGAGTATCCCCCCTGCCCCACCTCACCTCCTCTGTATTCCAGACTGGCCTTGAATTCTTCACGATCCTCCTGCCTCAACTGCCTGAGTGTTGGGACTACATGAACCATCTTCAATAGCAAAACAAAACCTCTTAACTTCTCTGTTACCGTGGCAGTAGACGGGTCGTCTAGGGCAGGCTGGGGAGTGAATGACAGTCGTGGAGGGCTTTAAAGCATGAAGGAGTCAGGGAGACAGACAGAAGTCCATTATGGCTGCGATCTCAGCCAGAGGCACAGATGGCAGCGTCATCTGCCTGCGGCTCAGGGGGCTCCATCTGTAAGCTAGACGTGGATGTACCGTCCCTCACCCTTCACCTCATTCAAAAGGACAGGCCTCCAAGTCCCAAGCTGATGGCCTTAGCTAGGAAGGCAGGTTCGTCGCCGGAAAGGCTGCAGTAGCCTGAGGACCTACTTCCCGAGGAGAGTTGTGGATGTGATCATTGAATATACAGAGGCTCCGAGGGATGGGCAGAACACTGTTGCTATTGGCTGCGATCCACAAACACCAAGACCAAAGAGCCATACCCCAAAATTGATGTGGTTCAAATTGGGGATAAACCAAAATGTGATCAGGTGGAACTTTTAGATTAAGAAGGAACAAAAAGAAGGCTGGGCGATGGTGGTGAACACCTTTAATCCCAGCGTTTGGGAGGCAGAGGCAGACAGATCTCTGAATTTGAAGCCAGAGCAAATTCCAAGATAGTCAGGTCTACACAGAGAAACCCTGTATCCAAAACAAAACAAGGAAGAGGATCATAAAGTCACCCTCCTAGAGGTTTAATCCCCTCGACAATACACTAGCCAAGTGGCCACCCAGCCTGGACTCACCAGCTGCTACCTTGAGCTGGCTCTGTTCATCTTTCATGTGCCAGGATTTAGAAAGTCCACCCTCACATTCATCCCATAATCATTGACTGAGCACGACTGTGCCAAGCCCATTCTTGGTCTAGAGATGGCTGTGAACCGGACAGGCAAGGTCCTGTCAGGGAAAACCTAGCTGTCATTTCAAAGGGAATAAGAGAGTTTATTCTGAGCTGCCAAATATGTGAGCCCATTGCCCCAAACAGACTCAGATTATCTCAGATGACTGCTCCACTGTGGACAAACGTTACATGAGTTATTCTGTTGTTGCTTCCCTGTCTCTGAGACAGGGTCTCACTATATCGACCTGGCTGGCCCAGAAAACCCTGCTTTCTAGGATACCTTTGAAATGTGCTGAAATTAAAGGCACAAGCTACCAAGCCCAGCCCAGGTTACATGAGCTCTTGTTAGTCATAGAACAAAACAAAGGCAAAATTCAACCCACTTATTAAATATGTTGGTGGAGACTGCGGTCAGACAAGGAATGGCAAAATGGGGGAAGTTGTTACAGGTTTTAGATGCTATCTGCTGACCTTCTTAGCAGTTGGGTGGTGTGGGATCTACTGATCTACATAAAATATATTTCAAAGGTTTTTACCTCATAGGGAAAAAAATTCACAGATGTGGGCAACAAACTGCTAGAAAGTGGAATAGAGACAGCACAGGATAATTCAGTTCTGAATCTGCAACATTTCAACTCTTTGCATTCACAAAGTTTGAATCAGTCCATCGGTTTTTCAGAGTAGGTGTGACTTCTCTCTCTCTCTGGTAACTTCATTCACAAAATCCATTTCAAGAAGCTAATGCTCAGAAAGGGATGTTGAGAGAGCAGAGAGAGAGAGAAGAGAGAGAGAGAAGAGAGAGAGAAGAGAGAGAAGAGAGGAGAGAGAGAGAGAGAGAGAGAGAGAGAAGAGAGAGAAGAGAGAGAGAGAGAGAGAGAGAGAGAGAGAGAGAAGAGAGAGAGGAGAGGAGAGAGAGGAGAGAGAGAGAGAGAGAGAGAGAGAGAGAGAGAGAGAGAGAATCAAACCAGGCTGAGGGCAACTGTGTGCAAATGTCCTGAGGACCCTCACTGTCCCTCGGTCCAGTGACCTTCTCTTAGGTGGATTGATGCAGCAGCCCCACATGAGAAGCATCAATGTCGACCCCACAGAGAAGTAAAGATGTGGGCGATGAGTCACTCATTCCTCTCTCCTCTTTCTAGGGCTTCATTCCATTGCCAACCTTACCTGGTACTTGCTACTGGCCTTGCCTCAGTGAGCAGAGACAAGTCACAGGTCTGGGCAGCAGGGACTGCAGTCTGCAGGCGATGGCCAAGGAGGGCCTTGTGGGTGAGGATATGGCACTGACACCTCCTTTTCTCCAGCTATTTATATCCAGTGGCTCCTTTGCCTCTCCGGCTTCATCTCCCACCTTTCTCCCTCGCCCATTCTATTACATGTGCATTAGCCTCACTGTTGCTCACCTCAGGGTCATTGTGCTTGCTGCGTCCTCTACCTACAGTGCTGCCTCACCCCATCCAGGTACCCTCGTGGCTCACCCCTTACCTTCTCCCCACTTCTGTTCCAATGCCACCTCTTTGGAGAAGCCTTCCCTAACTACCTATCCCAAATGGCTCCTGTATCTCTCCCTGTCCACCTTGCATTGCTGGGGACCTGACAGCACGCATCTACGTTTGATCCAGGATGCATTTGGTTATATCCCTGTCGATGGTCCACTCCCCTGCCTCCACAGCCTAAAGGCAGGTATCACACCGGTTTTGCTCACAGTAGACTCATGAATCTCTGAGCCTGGGAAATTGCTACATTTTTATGACATGAATAGTTAGGTAATGTCAGAGATGTCCCAGAGTCCACAATCTGCTCATTTTGACTCTTGGACATGAGTGTGACCTTCTCTGCAATATCCAGTGACCAGATGTGGCCTCCGAGGGCCAGTCAGAGCCAAGAAATTTAACATGGAACCTTCCTTAACTTCTCTCCATTCAGGCCCACCCAGCAGGGGTCAGGGGTGTCAGTTTTTCCAGCCATCTTTGGCCCCAAGGTGGGGAGAGGACACAGGACTAGGGTCCAGACCCCAGGGATTCCTGGAAGACTCATTTTTCCTTTGGCAAATACCCCCACTTCCTTCACAGGGCCTGTGCCTGCGTTTCTGAACCAGAAGGTGTTTACACAAAACATCCTGGGTTTGGCGACAAATTCACCCTCTATGAGGAATCCTTAATGATGCTTCCTCCATCCCCACACCAGGCAGCTGCAGAGAAAACTGTCTCAGTCTCTAGGAATTGAAGGAAGCCCAAAGCCAGACAAGACGGAGGTGTTTCTGGGCTTCGTGAGCCACAGTTTGTCAATGTCCATCAACAGTTGTGAGATAGAGACCAGCACCCTCCACCCTGGGGATCTGTGCCCTTCTCCCAGCCTCAGCCTGCAGCTGCATAACTAAACAGACATAATCCTGTCTCTACAAAAGTGGCCATGAAATTCAAGTGAGGCCAAGAATATGAATGGGCTAAGTTACCCAGAGTCAAAAAAGGAGACTAAAAAATGGATGTCAGAGTTGGGTCTTAGGGCTGGGGAGGTGGCTGAGGGAGTGAGGAGTGTTCACTTTACAAGAATGAGGATCTGGGGTTGGGGATTTAGCTCAGTGGTAGAGCACTTGCCCTAGCAAGCACAAGGCCCTGGGTTGGTCCCCTGCTCGGAAAAAAAAAAAAAAAAAAAAAAAACAAGAATGAGGATCTGAGTTTGAATCCCAAACACCTACAGAAAAATCCAGACATGGTTGTGTGGGCCTGTCATCTAAGCATTGGGGAGCAAACAGCCACAGGCAGATCCAGAGAGCCCCAAGTCTAGGCAGCCTAACCCAAAAGTGAGCTTCTGTTTCAACGAGAGGCTCTATTTCACGACAATAAGGTGGAGAATGCCAAAGGAAGACACCTGTCACCCTGCTCTGGCCTCTGCTTGTCTCTGCAGGGGCACAGAGTACCCTTATATGCATGCACCACACACCTACACTCACACAAAAGAAAATAGGTGAGATATAGCTCAGCGGTAGAGTGTAGCGCTTGAGAGGCACTGGGGTAATTCCAGTTCCACACACGGAAAAACAAGAGGATGGGTGAGGTAGCCCGCCTCTAAGCCTCCAGCTTTGCAAATGTACAGTAAGAGATTGGGGGACCCCTCTGGTTCTGTCGGGCAGTCATCACCTCCCACCCCACCCCCCGGGAAGTCCAAGATCCTAATTCACTCTTCAGCTCTTACTGACACGTCATTGCTCACCCTGGACAGTTTCCAGCCCCTTCTGTGAATCTTGGCTTGCTACTGTGGACATTAGATTCAACAAACGCTGCAACCAGATGTAATTTAAAATGATTTCTGCTTCCTTTCCGTCTTCCGTGGTGGTGGGGGCTGGGGTGGGGGAGACAGGAAAGACAGAGACAGAGACAGAGAGAGACAGAGAGAGTCAGTGCGGGGAATTTCTATACCCATTATTTACAAACTGGAAGCTGAAAGTGTCGCGGGTTAAAATATGAGTCTCTTTGCCACACTCAGTTTCTTGGCGATGTTAAACTGGACTTTATGACCTCTGTGTCTCCAAAGCCCTTATCGCTACCTTCCATAATGTGTAATTATTTTGCCATCAGTGTTTGCTGTTTCCTAGAGCCGGGATGCTTCATTTGCAGCCGCCTTCCCGACACCCAACCTGGTTTATGGTGGATGCCCAGGAACCCTTTGAAGGGAGGGGAAAGGGCAGTGCGTTGGGCTGCTCGATCAGAGCCTGCAGGGGGCGCATCTTCCCTGCTCCCAAAGCCTGACCCTCCCCTCTGGAGCCCAGCTGAGGCGCATGTTCTTTTCACTGCGCAGGCTTGCCGGAAGTCCCAGAACGGCGCGTGCGCGGAAGGAGCTGGGGTGAAGTAGTGCGAGTGTCGGAAGAGGTCTGTGGCACCATGGTGTCCCCCGAGGCGGATCGAGTGCTGCGGTACCTGGTCGAAGTGGAGGAGCTGGCAGAGGCAGTGCTCTCAGACAAGCGGCAGGTGAGAGACGCGGCGGCCGCGAGCGCCCTACGCAAGTGCGCGGTGTCGCTGGGTGATCACCGGGCCTCCCGGCGTCACTGCTCCTAGCGGCCTGGTGCGTAGTTCAGTTCTGTATTGGGCAGTCGCCTTCCTTTCACCCTGCCCCGTCATTGCTGGTCCCCCGGATCCCTGACACCACTTTCCAAACGCAGTCCCAGGCCCATCTTGAATCAGGTTGCTGAGACATAGGCTGCATATGTCTGGGCAGTACACTAATGTGCGTGTGCGTGGGGGGCGGCGGCGCGGTTGAGGGCTTCGCAGACCCGAAAGGGGTGCTTGGCTCTGGTTCTGTGGTAAGTAGTCCCTAAAGGGAGTTCGTCCTGGGGATGTTATCATTGAATAGTGACTGATAGATTGATCGGTTGGTTTAGACTAAACTTTAGAGGATCTCATGTATCTTAGACTTCTCGAACTCACTGTGTCGCCTAAGATAGCCTTGAACAACCCGTGGTCTGTCCTCGTCAGTGTCCTGAGTTCTGGGATTACAGGTGTGCATTTAGATTTTAAAAGTCTCTCTCTGGCTGCTTCCTAGAGTGCAGCGAGCCATTTAGGTGATCCAGATAATCTGGATTTAGACCAGATGAGAGTGATGGGGTGAGACATACTTGGTGGTCTTCAGAAGCTACCGTAATGACCGGAATGAGTCTTCGTGATCTATATTTGAGAAGGCTTGATGGTTCACTAGCTGCAGCCCCAGAAAGTCGCCTCTTGAGCAGTTAGTTGTCATAGTGATAAGGTGCAACAGCTGCTCCAGTCCAGTATGGTTGAATGTCTGGTGAGACTGTCAGAGTTACTTAACAAGAGCTTGTCAATAGTCACTGTCTAGAGGAGACACTCAACTAACTCCCTGGTGACCCCGGTACACTCTCAAGTTTGAGTGGATGATACAAAGTGGCTCAATCTGCAAACATTTTCCTACCACCTTCTCTGGAGGAGGGGGAGCTGAGTGGGTAAAGAACGTTCACACCTGAGTCGTCCATGTCAGGCAAGACATTGGAACTTCACCAGAAACGATACCTTGTTTCTTCAGATTGGGGCAGGAGGCATCTGAGTTCCCATCTGCTCCTGTTTTCAGATTGTAGACCTGGACACCAAGAGGAATCAGAACCGAGAGGGCCTGAGGGCCCTACAGAAAGACCCGAGTGTCTCTGGTAAGTTGTGGCATCCTTACTGAAGCCCTGGAAACTGGTTCAGGGACTTCATTATCCCTGGTAAAGACCAGCCAGGCAGGAGGCTGGGACTGTGTGACTCACCCTCATGAGGAACTGAGACAGCTTGTGGAGAAGAGCAAGCCAGCGTGGCAGGTCAGACATACGCTGTGACTCAGAATTTAGCTGCTCACTTCAGCGACAGGCCATTAGCTCATCACTCACTGATGGCAGATGCAGAGAGTGCTCACGGCACATAAAAGCAATAGTTCTGCCCTTACGTTCCACATGAGGGAAAGCAGCATAGACACATAACTGAAAATGGTGAGAGGCCATGGGTGGGTATTGAGGGCAGGTGGCTGTGGCTGGTAGTAGCAAGCAGGGGTCTGACATGAAGCAGTTGTGGAAAGGTGGGCAGCATCCAGGCCACAGTGAAGGCTGACATGGCCTTCCACTGGCTTATCTCACCTGAGTGAAACCCAGAGCTGTCCTGCAGGACTCCCCATGACCCACCCCGCACTCCCATCGTATTAGCCCTGACTCTCCCGCTCACTCACTGATCCCTTGTTTCCCCACGTGTCTGTAAGTATGGAGTCCTCCCTTTCCTCAGTCCTCTGCCTGGATGTCACATCTGCATAGAAGTCTCATACCAACTTTCAACAAATCAGTCCTCTTGACGGTTCCCAGCACTTTAAACAGCTTTTTGTTGTTGTTGTTGTTGTTGTTGTTGTTGTTGTTGTTGTTGTGTTTTTTGTTTGTTTAATTAACTGGTCCTTTTGCTACACTATGGGCTCTTCCACCCTTCTCCCCACCCCCCTTTTCTTCCACCTTTTCAACCCCCAACACTAGATAAGAGAGAAAAAAGGATGAAGAAAAGAGATCCGTGAATAAAGTCAGGGGGGTTGGAAAGGGGGCACCTAGCGTTATTACACCCTCTCAAAAGCCCTCAGAATTCCAAACATCACACACTCGAAGAAACTATTTGCAGCTGGCAAAATCATGCCAGAGCATGAGGCAAACCACAGTCAGCTGCTGTGGTCAGTCTCTCTGAGCTGCCCCATATCCCACACCTGGGATTATAAGGAAGACATATTCTTATATATTCTGTGTTGTTTGTTTGTTTGTTTGTTTTTAAAGAAACAAAAATGCCAAAACTGCCACTACAGGTTTTCATGCTAGTTCTTAGTGGTGTGTGGAAAAACAGCTTCGCTCACTCCCCATCTTTTGCTATGACGTGATTTCCACGAGAGCATGAACTGTTTAGTTCTGCTATGTTCTTAGCATCTAAACAGTGCCTGTCAGATGATAGGGGCTTCAAAAAGGAAAAACAAAACATGAAGAAATGTCTGTCTGCTGTTTCAGAAGACGTGATGGTTTGCTTTGGGAACATGTTCATCAGAATGCCTCACCTTAAGACGAAGGAAATGATCCAGAAAGGTAAGGTGTCCTGAAGATGGGTCAAGGACATGGCTACCTTCCCCCCAGTCTGAGTCATAATCCAGCACTGAGAAGCAAAACTGTGCATTAGGCTGGGGAAAGGCAAATGGCTTCTTCCATATGGGCCTTTGCTTTCTGTTTGAAAATAAGGCCACTCTCTGCCAGAATCTCATTGGTCAAGGCCATCCGTAGCTGTGAAAGGTCATGGATAAGTGAAGTTTTGCATGAGCCTGTGTGTTTGTGGCGTGTGTTTGCGTGCGTGCGTGCGTGCGTGTGTGTTGCAATGAATATGCAGAGGTCAGAATAGGGTGTCAGGTGTCCCCCTTTAGCCCGTTCCACTTTACTTCCTCCCTCGAATTAAGTGAGGTCTCCCAACCTCTTTGGCTACCTTGGCTGGCCAGCAAGCTCTCTGCATCTGCCTGTCTCTGTCCCCTAGTGCAGGGATAATAGGTACACTGAGCATGTGTGACTTTTAACATTGGTACTGGAGATGCAGGCCTCGCACTTGCAGAGCAAGCACTTACTGACTGAACCATCGCCCCAGTACCCGAGTGAGCTTTTATTTTTCGTGTCCCCTGCACCTGAGACTGTGCTGAAAGAGGAAGTGTGACTATGGACATAGCTAGAGGTAGAGCATTTTCCTAGCCTGTGTAAAGCCCTGGGTATAATTACTGTAAGAAAATGGAGTATAGAAAGAGCAAGATTGCCTCTATAGTCTGAGCAGCTTGTGCAAGCAAAATACTGCTCAGGTCTCAAACCGTGAACATCTCCTCAGAGAAGCTCTGTAAAGAAAAGCCTGGGAAAAGACAGATACACTTGTTTCTCTTTTACATCCTCGAAAACACATGGATCAAAAGGACCAGTAAGATTGCCTTTCCTGAAGACAGGATATGTTTATACTTTTGGTAACTGGAGCAAACCTGCAGAAATTTCAGCTATTAAATTAAGGTAGTGTGGCTAAAATGAAGGGTCGGGTTGGAAAGGTGGCTCATTGAGTACTGGCTGCTCTTCTGAGACCAGGGCTCAGTTCCAATCACCACATAGTAGGTCACAACTGGTGTGACTTCAATTCCAGGGGATCCAACACCTTTTTCTGGCACCAGGCATGGCATAGTGCACAAACATACATGCAGGCAAAACACACAGACACATAATAATACATGTAAAGAATTATTTTAAAATTAAGGGTCAATGTGCTTGGGTAATGGGCAAAGACTGTACAGCTAAAAACTTAGGGGTCACTGCCTGAGTTCAGGATTCGGTGTTGTGTCCTGCTGACCCACAGATGTCGTCTAATCTCTTATCTATGAGGGTTCTAGTTTTCTCCCAAATCATATAGACTGAACAAGTTCATAAACAGTTTCCTATTTATAGTCAGAAATCAATTACCAAAGCTGTGAGGCATGGCTAGTCAGGGCCTTTCTTCTTCAGGAAGTGGGAGCAGACAGGCAGCGGATGGCCAGTAGAATGTCCCTCATAGCATAGTTGGCTGATAAGCTTTGAAGGGTGCCTGTGTCTTTGTGCCAGCACTCCTCAGTGAAGTCTATGGTGATGCTAGGCTGGTCCTTGTATCCACCATGGCCGACTAGGTTATGCTGGAGCAGCAGGCTCTCCCATTGGCTACTTGGGCCACATTTTCACAGGTCCTTGATGGAACTTGGGTTTGTAAAGTTTCTCAGCCATCCAGCAGCCAGCCACCCAGCATTCTTTGACTAACTGAGTGACAGGCCTTGTTCTGGGCCAGCTCAGGGACTTGGGCAGGTAGTGTCGCTCCTAGAGTTTAGCCCTGCTTCTGCTGGGCTCTGAGGTCACCTTTTCCTTCCTGTGTGCTACAAGCCTTGGCTCTGAAGGGCATTAGGTGGAAACTTGGGTCCCTCTATGTAACACAACTCTGTCCTGTCTGCCTGCCGCATTTTTTACAGATCAGGAGCACCTGGATAAAGAAATAGAAAGGCTGCGGAACCAACTGAAAGTGAAAGTTAACCGCCTCCTAGAAGCCCAAGGTATTGGCCTGGTGGGGCTGGAAGGTGGGAGAGGAGGAAGCTATTGAGAGAATGTCAGAGAGCCGGTGTAGAAAAGCACTCAGCTGGGCAGTGGGAAGTGAACAGCATTGTCTGTAGCTGCTCAGAGATAGGACTTGAGGCCTATGAAGCTGCTTCTTGTCACAGCTCCTTTCCCAGGCACTTAGAGCTGCCTGGGATGATCTAGCATGTTACTAGGGTAGCAAGGACAGGAGGAACTCAGAAGACTTTAGTCAGAGGTCAGCGCTTATGAGTAAACCAGCACATCGGATCCCAGGTCTGATTGGGCAGCAGTCGGGACCATGCAGGTTCTTAGCCCGGGAGCAGCGTTGATCTGCATCAGCCTGTGCAGTGCAGAATCTGAGGCCCAGCCCTGCACCTCTCAGGCTGAGCTGGCAGTGTAACTGCAGTGTTAGCCTCCTTCCTGGGCCTGGCTCCAGAGCCAGCAGTAGGTTGGGCAGCAGGGAACCTGATTTGATCGTGACTTTCTACTTCTTGCAGGAAAACCGGAGCTGAAGGGTTTTAACCTGAACCCCCTCAACCAGGATGAGCTTAAAGCCCTCCAGGTCATCTTGAAAGGATGAGACTCACAGCAGGATGGGGACCTGTGACTAGGACCCTCCCCAGCCTTGAGACCTGCAAGGACAGGATTGTCTGATCAAGGGGACAGGCATAAGGAATGTGGCTTCTGTACAAAATCCTTTTCTGTGGTGCTTGGCTGCTTTGTGACAAGAGAGAACCCTTAGTCTGTTCTGTGGGCTTGGCCTGGCCACCAGAGCTTAGACACAAGCTCTATTGACAAGCCTGGCAGCTGTCAGCAGGTGTGTGGGTGTGTGAGAATGTCTGCAGCCGACACTTCTCAACAGTAGCCTGCTGTTCACATGGGCCTGGCCAGGGATGGAGGAGAGGCCGGACGGGGAGCTCCATTCCAGGTTTCTGCACAGTGAGGCATTTCAGGCAGTGTGTGTAGCAACTGGAATAAAGCAGGAGACTGACAGTTCACTTCTGTGTGAAGCAGACCTAGTACTCCTCACCAGCTGCAGGGTAGACACATTCATTTCCCCACTCGCCAGTTCTGCCCTCCCCGACCCCCCCCCCCCAACCCCCCAACCCCCGCTGGCTTTCTGCAGTAGGTGCTGCCAGTCATCCTGTGATTGCTCTTGAGGTAGGAGTTCTGGCCCGGGGCCGCCAAGCAGTGCCCTTCCTGATGTGACTCGACGTGGAGCATCCTCCTGACCTCTCAGAGCAGGGCCTGGCTGGCTGGCTGGCTGGCTGGCTTGAGATTACAGTGTGCGTGTGGTATGAGAGCAAAGCTGGCCTCTGTTCCCTGCAGCTCGATAAAAGCTGAACAAACGCTGGGGATTTAGCTCGTGCAGGTATGCTTACCTAGGAAGCAAGGCTCTGTTTCCCTGAAAAAAAGAGCTCGAAAAAAAAAAAAAAAAAAAAAAGCTGAACAAACCACAGCTCTGAGTTGTCACCTCATTCTGTCCTTCACCAAGGGTCCCGCCTTCTAGAGTGCTACCTAAGAAATGGGGGTGGCTCTTGCCTTAAAGTATGTGACATCAGGAATAGACAGAAACCACTATCTGTTATCCTCACTGCATTTGGCCCATAGTTAAACCAGAAAGGAGCTGGTGTAACTATCAAGTTTCTTGAAAGAAGGGGGTGGAGAGGTGGCCCTGGGGTTAAGAGCATTTGCCATTTTCAGAGGACTAAGTTAAGTTCCCAGTACTACATACTAGCTATACTAGTATGTATAGCTATAGTTATACTAGTTATAAAACCATCCATAACTCCAGTTCTAGGGAATTGACACCTTCTACTCTCCACAGGCATACACAGTACATGTACACACATGTGCATACATGCAAAATGCCCATACAAATCTTTAAAAATGAACTAGTCAGGTGTGGTGGTGTACACCATTAATCCCAGCACTTGGGAGACAGAAGTAGGTGGAAATTTCTATTTCCAATTGTCATGCACACTGCCCGAGTTCAAGGCTAGACTGGTCTACGGAGGAAGTTACAGGACAGACCCTGTCCCAAAAAACAGGAAAGGAACTAGAAATTAGAAATCAGCCAAATATTTAGAATATTGCTGATACCTTCAAGGAATATTTAAAAAATGTTGATCAAGATAGACACCTTATGTCAGGCAAATTTGGTCCGTGCCCTGAAGGTTTGTTTTCTTGGGTTTTATAGGCGCTCCAGTGGTAGACCCAGACCAGACCAGGCCACACGTCTGCACTGGGCTCTAGTTATAAGACCGCAGCGTCAGAGGAAGGAGGCAGGGTGGCTCAGGCTGAACCCTGAGGTGGAACCAGAGCAAGGGCCGAGCAACGCTTGACAACTGACTGTTGGTAGATGCTGTGTGGTCCCCGAAGGACAGACCGCAGGGTGGAGGGGAGGTAATACTGTTACCCAACCCTTCATAAGCTTTGACCTTCCAAACCATATGAATAAAATGCAAGCCCAACAGAATTCACTTTGACGGCAGCCGCCTGGCACATACTTTCCCCACTGGAACAGTGCTTCTGCCTGCCAGGGTGCTAGGCCAAGAGCACAGCGGTTCTGTATTCTTGAAGCAAGAACCTCGTCTGTACTTGGGGGTTGTGGGTTTGGGAAACTCCTGATCTCTAGGAGCAGATACAGTGTCTTACCTACCAGTCCCACCACCGGCCAGTTGGTTTGCTGCTTGATTCGCTGGTGATTCTTGCCCAGACTTTCCTCTGGGCTTACTTATGTAGTCAGGTTTGCACTTCTGGGCAAAGCCTGCCCAGAAAGTAATAGAGCTGCTTGGGCCCCTGGAGACCTCCTCATGGAGTAAGGTGCCTTCCAGCCCGAGCTACCTGATAGACCAGGAGGGCAGGCCTCTGATTCCCTGTGTGATCTTGCCTGTCAGCTGGAGCCTTCCTTTCTGATTTTAACCTCAAAGCCCCAAATGAGAGGCCCGTTTTCCCAAGGACCCTGGCTAAGCAGCGCTGCCCTCTCAGTTCTCTTTCGCCTGAGATACAGGAGGCCCTAGCTCTGTAGTCTTCACATAGCAGAGGACAGTACATTTGGGGCTTGGCACCACCTCAGACCTCCAGTGAGCAATCTGAAATTGTTTACTTTGCAAGTATTGTTTAAAGACAAGTTTCTTAGCCCAGAAGACCCATGACTAAAGAAACATCAAAATGGCAGCAGCATCCCGAGCCTGGCCCAGCGCTAAGTGGCTCTAAGCCTGTTCTTTATTAGACATGCTCTCTGAATGGTGGAACTTGCTGCTTGGCTTCTTTGGGCCAAGGATGAGCCCATCCAGTTCGAAAGATTGGCTGTTCCTGGTTCAAAGATGCACAGGGCTGGAGGGGGTGGAGGGGTGTCCAGGGTCCGTCTGGTCCAATTAGCAAGCTGAGGCTGCCTCTCCAGTAAAACAGCTGCCATGCTGGAGGAAGGTGAAGACTGGTGCACTGTGCTGGGATCCCGCTGCCAGAGGCCAGGGCGGCACCTGCCAGGGCCTCATTTCTTCCGGCTGGGGGTCAGCTAGAGGCTTTCTTCTGCATTTGAAGGGATCGGAACAGCTGCCTCAACTGCTCCTTCCGATCGTTGATGCAGCCTAGAAAGAATGAGGTGTTGGTTACCCACTAGCTACACATGGGCAGCAGGAATAGTGTGGCCATGGGTGGCCCATTCCTGTACTAGGCTTGCCCTCAGCTCACCTGAGTATCAGCTTTCTCAGGTTGGCACCGCCTGCCTTACAGAGTGAGTTCAGAGGTCAGCAAATGCCTAGGCTAACTGGGAGTTCACCTGCTGTCTCAGGCACTGGCCCCAGATGAGCTTGTCGAGCCCTTCAGGAGTTCTGTAGCCAGCAAACTCAGGTTGCCATTTACCCTGAGTTGCACGAGCAGCAGAACCGAGAGTTGACCTGAGGTGTGGAGCCAGAGTCACACGCAGTGTCCCAAAGTGTTTCCAGGGAACCTGCTGTTTCTCCAGACCACATTGCCCTTGGCTTTGCTCAGTGAAAACACGAAAGCCAGCAGTGCCCGATGCCTAGTAAGTGCTAACTTACATCTCTTACCCAGCACATTCGGAAGTGTCTCCATGCCAGACGGCTGCCTCTGCCTGCACATTCACCAGGCAATCTGCTTGGTCTCAGAGCTGCTTCTTTTTTCTTTTCTTTTCTTTTTTTTTTTTTTTTTTTTTTTTTTTTTGGGGTTGGGGACCGAACCCAGGGCCTTTGCTTGCTAGGCAAGCGCTCTACCACTGAGCTAAATCCCCAACCCCTCAGAGCTGCTTCTTAAGGCAACACCAGTTTTTAATCTTAGCCAGGCACATTTATGACACTCATGAGTGCTACTGGAATGAGCTGACACTCCACGGCCATGAGGATTGACCTGGAGATTCCTGATTGCTTCTTAGAAACCCCCATTCTACCCTTGCCTCCAAGGCTGCCCAGCTGTCAAGGCCTCTGCACTCCGGCCCATGCATCCTTGGCGTGTCCCAAAGTGATCCCAGGGAGCCTACTTTAATGTTTTGGCTCGCTCCTCATGCCAAATCTTCAGGTCCAGCGCAAACCCTTTCTTGGAGTTCCAGATTCATCACTGGAATTTCTGCTAACACATTCCTAGCTTGTCTTCAATCATCAACGTTCTTCCTCTCCCTGCTCACAAAACAGCTCCTTCCACTTACCACCAAGCACAAAACCAGAAAACATGAAAGTGATTCTAGAGATTTCTACAGAAGTGGTCCTCTCTCTGCCTATCTTGAGTGACTGCAAACCAGCCAGATCTTCATCCCCATAGACATCTACACTTTTCAAAGTTCGGTGTCTGCTGTTGGAGCAACCATCTTGCAACCACAAGACAACCAGAGCATTCAGCAGACCTGCTGAGTGCGGCAAGAAGTCCAGGAAAGGCATCTCAAACCCATTGTGTCAGTGCCCTAGGACAGACCTAAGGGGTGCTGCCTGAGACACCCTCCGCCCCTAGAGTCTGTAAATACCAGGCAAGCACTCTAACTTTGAGGCAGGGTTTCACTAAGGTAGACGGACCTTGAACCCACGCTGTAGTGCAGGCAGACCATGAATTTGTGATTCTTCTCCCTCAGCCTCCCTAGTGCCTGGGTTTACAAGTCTGTGGTCCTCGGGCTGGCTAGGTCAGCCTGTTCTACTGAAGTATTAGGGTTTCTTGTGTGCAGCCAAGCCTAGTTCTAACTCACACTAAACTCTTTAAAAGATATCAAGTCTCTCATAAAAGAAACAGGATTTTAGTACCCAGGAGGCAGAAGCAGGTGGATCTCTGTGAGTTCAAAGCCAGGCTGATCTACGTAATAAGTTCTAGGCCATCCAGAGCTACACAGTGAGATCCTGTGGCCAAGAAAAATTTTAAAAGGAGCCCAAACTAAAAACAACTAATGAGACACTTAGGAAAATGTTTACTGTACATTTGATGGATCAGGATGGGACAGGGGCAATGTCTTTAGCAATTAATATTGTGTCTTTACAAATGTGGGGGGAGGCTATAGGTAACCCAGAGAAAACCAGGTACAGGCTAGGCATAGCAGCACACACTTTTAATCCCAGCACTATGGAGGCAGAAATAGGTGGATCTGAGGCCAGCCTGGAGATGCCTAGAGAGGCTTTGTCTCAAGAAGAAGAAGAAGAAAAGGGAGGGTAGGGGGAGGAGGAGAAGAAGAAGGGAAGGAAAGAAGGAAGGGAGGGAGGAAGGAAGGAAGGAAGACAGGTAAAGAGGAGAGGCCAGGAATGGTGGCATATGCCTACAATCCCAACACTTTGTAGGCTGAGGCAGGAGGATTAAAAAGGACTTCAAGCCCAGGCTTAGCTCCATAGTGAATTGAAGCCAGCTCGGGCTGCGTGTGGTTCAGTTGGTGAAGTGTTTGCCTAACACGCATGAGGTGCTGGGTTCAAGTCCTAATAGCATGAAAACCTGGACATTAGCACACATCTGTGGTCCTGGTGCTCAGGAAGTAGAAACAGGAAGATCAGAAATTCAAGACTACACAGTGAGTTAAACGACAGCCTAGGCTACATAAAAACCTGTCTAAACCTCACCGCCAAACCAACAAAAAGTAAATTCCCTGTAAGAGCTAGGTGCATGTTCCTTCATAAAAGTGATCTGGTATTAAAAAGGGAAATTAGGCAAAAGCAAGGACAGCTTACAAAAGAGGAAATACAAATTAAAAACTGAAGCCTCTTCAGTAACAATGGAATTAAAATAATAATGAATTCACCAAGGGGCTTGGACCTCTTTCTACTAAGTCTGTCCCTTCAGCTCAGTGACTTTACTTCCAGGGAGCTAGAAGAAGAAAACAGCCAGTGTCAGTGGGTTTCACAGGAGAGAACGTTCACCACAAGGTGATTTAGAAAAGTAAGAAAATGAAATCACACCAAATGCCCAATGGTAAGAGATCGGCTGGCTGAATGCTGGCACACCCGTGGGCTGCAATGCTCTGCAGCCATGCTCTGTAACTCTTCTAAGGAGAGACTAGAGGCCAGAACTCAGGGGTTAGGGTTCAGGCTAGCCCATCTCTATGACAACAGCCTTCTGTGGTCTGTACAGCCTTTGGAGACAATTTCCTCATTCTCAGGGTAATCACAGAAGCTACCACATGATGTTATTTTTTGTTTGTTTGTTTTTGGGGTTTTTTTTGTTTTTTGTTTTTTGTTTTTTGTTTTCTTTTCTTTTTTTCGGAGCTGGGGACCGAACCCAGGGCCTTGTGCTTGCTAGGCAAGCGCTCTACCACTGAGCTAAATCCCAACCCCTACCACATGATGTTGTAATGCACGTAAACCGCCCTGGCTAACACATGCTTCCCATGGGAGGCCCTTTGTAATCCTGAATGGAGAGAAGCCACACAGAAAGTGGGACTCCAAACGCCAGCCTGGTGCCAGATTTACAAAAATATGAATATATGCATTTTTTAAAACTGGAAGGAAACACCAGATTGTTAATGATGGTTATGTCTGGATGTGTTTTAAATTTTCCTTCTTTAGTTTTCAAATATTCTACAATGAGTGTGAATTTCTATAATCGGGAATTTTTTTCACATTTCACATACTACCTTGCAGAGTCCTACGGTCTTTAACTTTTCTAATGATAATTCGTTCTCCACATGAGTCTTGAAATCCCCCTCCGGACAACTCAGAAATTTCTCACTATAGTGGGCAGGGTCCTACCAGGAGCATCCAACCGTTTGACATTGTGACCAGACATTGCCATCTACAAAGTTCACACTTGAGAACCGAGCAAACATTTACACACACACACACACACACACACACACACACACACACACACACACACACACACTTGAACAAAAATCTCAGTATCTTGAGTATATGATTTTGTGTTGGGCCACATTCATTGCCACCCTTAGCTGCATTCAGTCCCCAGGCTGCAGGTTGGACATGACACCTGGATGAAGAACAGAGAGGTCAAGTTGCTCGCCCCAGTCACACAGCTGGTATGCTGCTGACTGGATTTATATGATCTCACTGCTATGCCAAGCAGTCCCAGTCCCCCTCCACTTCCTATGATGTTTCTCTCCTACTCACTTCCTGTCGGGCTCAGCTTACCTAAGTGAGTGTTGGTTACAAAGTTTCCCATCCCCGATAGGTCACAAGGCCCCTCCTCTCTGCTGACAGGGCCATCATTCCACATGAGGTCGAAGCCCCCGACTCTCTTTTCCTTTCCTGTGAGCCTGGAGATGCAAAGGGCAAAAGAACATGGAGTTGGTGAGGTTCGAAGACAGGGCCTGTCCACTAAAACCAAATGCCAGATCTGCAATGGGGTCACGTTCACTTCCTCCTACTCAGGAGGCCCCACTCATCCTGTTAGTAATGTGCTCCCAATTTGTCCTTTGTGGTTTAAAATCTGCCCCTTCCCCTCAGGGATTCGCCCACTCCTGTCTGCTTTCCAGGACTTGGTGTTAGAGGTAAGTAGCCTCTTAGCGAATGCTGTGAGCTAGGTACCCAACAGGGCATTGTCTCAGAGTTTCTCCAACAGCCCCAGGGGAGTTAGGATGCTCTGCGGACACAGAAACAAACCTCAGAGAGGGAAGTGACCGTAAGGAAGCTTTGAGTACAGCCAGCTACACTGAGTTCTTGGGCCTATGAACATTTCAGTTTCTCCATCTATGAACTATGAATCTCAAGATTCTGAGTCCTCTCTCCTTGACAGGAGCCTGCCTGCCCGCCACATGTGGGGTACAGACAGGACCCTACCTGGCCTCCATGTCCACCACATGCAGGGTATCTTCCAGCAGACAGGTCTTCAGTTCATAGTCTTCCTGGCTGCTGGCTGTCAGTGAAGGAGATGCATTGACTTCTAGGAGCCACCTGGGGAGGGCACGAGAGAACTTGGGGAGGGCTGTCAGAGGTCCTGTTTACCTTCTGCCCAAAGGTTTCACAATACAGTGCAAACCCAAGTGTCTCACAGCTTAGAAAAACATCCAAAAGATGTGCACACACACCCAGGTGAGGACGGGAAATGAACCCACCAGGATGCAAGGGCTCAGCGCAGCTCTGAGTTCTGTATTTGGATGATGATACCCAGCAAAGTGATGCAGGAAATCCTACAGCACCCCATGTCTGGGAGTGTTAAAGACAATGGAGAAAGAGCTGGAATAAAGTTACCCCATGTGGGAGGAACGATACCCCTGGATGCTGTAAGATCCGTGAGCAAAGCTGTAGTACTGAGGTGGCTTACCTCCCTGAGTGGTTGCCCAGGCTACTACATAGCTATTGTTGTGTCCCAGGACCGGATGATAAGACCCTGTTGCCGGGGTCACTGCACTCTGGTTGCAGGACATGGAGAAGCCAGACTGAGCCTGGATGCTCCCTCCTTGAAGGCTAGCACTTGTGGGGCTGAAGGCACTGTGTGGGCTGCTGGAGGGAGTTAACCGTTTACTCACCTGTAGGTGCAAAACACTAGGGGCATCAGCATACTGCATAAGGTGTGCCCAGGGCACAACAGGCCACAGCTACTTTCCAATTGGATCCAAGGCCTGCTCCACAGGAGGGAACCTTTTTTGATACTGCCAGTCAGGACAAACCCCACAGCTGGAAGGGCACAAGCCCACTGCTGCTGTTTTGCTAACTGGACATGAGGCCTGTAAAAAACACCTTCTAAATCTAGCCGCTCATCCACCCCATCTTTGCTGTGTTGGCGCCGGCCTGGGGGAAGCCTCTTTCTGCAAATGGCTGCAGTTACTGTGGAGACTCATGGGTGCTAAGGAATAGCAAGGATTACAATAGCACTGCTTAGCCCAATGGGGGAGGGGAAGAGACTGGAAGGGGGGAGGTGGGAGAGAGAGCATGTGCATAATCAGGTCTCTCCTTCACTCCCTCTGAGGCTCAGGAAGCACTGTAGAAAGGCAGGCAGAAAACCACAGTCAGAGTAACTGGAGTGCTGTGGCGAAATGCTGTCCCCCAGCAGCTATCTCTGTTTCCAAGTCAGAGTGGCTGTGACTTCCTACAGGAGACCCTCACAAGACTGGGCCCATTCAGAGTCCTTGTGCACAGTGACAAGGGTTGGCATGGTCTCCTCCTGAGATGGGAGATCTGTCTGTTACCTGCTGCCTGTGAGTTCCCATTCTCTTGAAACTGCTTAGCCATGCTCCCAAGAGCAAAGTAACCCCACTTAAACCCATCGGTCCCCCCAGTTAGACTTGGGGAGATCCCTCTCTCTCTCTCTCTCTCTCTCTCTCTCTCTCTCTCTCTCTGGTTTATCATGGTCTCTATCTGTGAATAGAAATAGACTCCTCAAAAAGGTCTTGCAACATTGTTTCAGTTACAATTGGTAGAGATCCCTTTAGAAGAGGCCTGCACCAATTAGATCTCATTTATCCTTTTTTTTTTTTTCCTCTTCTTTTTTTCCGGAGCTGGGGATCCAACCCAGGGCCTTGTGCTTGCTAGGCAAGCACTCTACCACTGAGCTAAATCCCCAACTCCCTCATTTATCCTTTTAACAATCCCTTAAAGACAGACACCCTGATCAAACCCAATTTACAGACTGGCAAACTGAGACACAGAAAAAGGAAGCATGTTTGAATTTACACAGATAGGAAACAGCAGAACTGGAATTCAAGCCACAGTGGTCTGCCCTGGAATGTGTAGCTCACCATAGTCCCCATCCCACCCTGGCTCTCTGGGCCACTTACGGCTTGAGGTCCTGGTCAATGAGGATGTCATAGCCGTACAGCTCAAAGCAGTGCTTATCACTGATGATCACCTTCTGCACACTCTGCAGGCTCTTGATGAAGATGTTGTCCATGTCACTGAAGAGCGTCTCCACCGCCTTGGGACCATGCTTGGAGGCCAGGTACTGCCTGAATCGCTGAAGAGTCCACTTGCAACCCTGAGGCCCGGGCAGTTAGGTTGGGAAGAGGGGCCCAGTTCACTGGAGCCCACCTGATGGTTCTTGAACAAACCCATGCACTGGGTCCCTCAAGCCTGGTGGGAGGGCTCCACCTGAGCCCTGGGATTAGGAAGTTTGGGTACGCCCCTCGCTCTGGGGTGAATATCTACATAGCTAAGAAGACAGACAGGCTATGTCTCTGGCCCATACAGGCGGCTTCTCCTGGTGGCCTGCACTGGTAGCCTCTTAGGGTGGAAAGGCAACAGTAAGTTTCTGTTCCTAGGATGATGTGAGATGAACCAGGGGAGGGAAGAGATAAGAGTGCGGACTCATCCATGCTCCCTGGCTCGGCCCTTAACCCTGAGAAGTCTGAGAACTCTATAGTTGTATTGACTTTCAGGCTCTCATGGTGACTGATGATAAATCAGTAGGTAGGTATGATAAACAGATAGACAGACAGACAGACAGACAGATAGATGATAGATAGATAGATAGATAGATAGATAGATAGATAGATAGATAGAGATTTACAGGTAGATTGATGATTGGTAGGCAGAATATCTGTTTAATATACCAGCTGATAGATTGGTTGATCAGTAAGAGGCACCTAGGATATAAAGATAGATCACATCCTGTTTACGAGGTACATTAATTTGATTGTCAAATATTGAGGTTCATGCCAAGTGGCTCCCCACTGTAGCCTTGCCTTAGCTCTGCAGATGGGTGACCCCTTCCTCTCTGGTAAGTGATGGTCTATCCTGGGTTCCATGTTGCTCTGCTTGTCCCTCCCCACTTGGCCCAGGAGGAGGGCAGGTGCCTGGCTTCCTCACCTTTTTTGGGTGGTAGTCAGGTGATGTCTTCTGCACAGCAACATTGGTGAGGTGAACATCTGGCAGAGGTTGGTGGTCAAGGGCCAGTGTGGACAGAGAGGGGCAGACATAGCTCCTGCTGCCCCAAGGACTGAACTGAGACCCTGGCTTGGGAGTTGACCAGGAAAGCAAAAAACAAAACAAACGAAACAAAACCCAGCCAGTGTTCACACACATGGGCTTTGCAGTCACATGGGCCTGGGTGCGATTCTGGGTACATCTCAGGGGCTGTGGATTCCTGGACAATCCGGTGACCTCTCTGAGCCTGTTTACCAGCTGTGCTGGCTAGTCTGTGTCAACCTGAAGCAAGCTAAGAGTTACCTGCAAGGAGGGAAACTCAACTGAGGAAATGTCTCCACAAGATCCAGCTGTTGGTTGGGCATTTTCCTAGTGATCAAGGGGGGCGGGCCTACCCTATTGTGGGTGCCATCTCTGGGCTGGTGGTCCTGGGTTCTATAAAGAGCAGGCTGAGCAAGCCCTGGAGAGCAAGTCAGTAAGCAGCACTCCTCCATGGCCTCTGCATCAGCTCCAGCCTCCAGGTTCCTGTCCTGACTTCATTTGGTGATGGAGCACAGCATGGGAGTGTAAGCCAAAGAAGCCCTTTCTCCCTTTTGGTCATGGTGTTTCATCACAGCAACAGAAACCTAAGGCACCAGCCTGTTGGCTGGGAGCACACAATGGCTCCCTGGGATATTTGGGGGATTAGATGGAGCGCCCTTTGACTGTCCCACAAGACACTGCTCCAGCGCCATCTCATTCGCTCCTGAATAATCCCCATGTCACGGTTGGGTGAGACTTTCAAGGCTCAGAAAGGACAGGCACAGACATTCAGCCTTTCCTCAGCATCCCTCCCCCGGGACTATGCATCCAAATCAAATGAGATGACCTAACACCACCCCAGGACCTAATCAGGATATTTGCAGGTGGGGAGGGGACAGTGCCTGGTCCCTTGCCTGAGTCTGAGTCAGCACATTTCTGTCTGTCCCCAGCATGGTAGGGCTTGGCGGTTCCAGCCTCCTAGAAGATGGGAGACCTTGTTCATATGAATTTCCTAGTTGCCATCTTTAGAACTCTTCAAAGGCCTTTTATTTTCTTTCACCCTTTTTTTTTTTTTCCGGAGCTGGGGACCGAACCCAGGGCCTTGCACTTGCTAGGCAACCGCTCTACCCCTGAGCTAAATCCCCAACCCCATTTTCTTTCACCCTTATCTGAGAGGTTTGTTTTGGAAGAGTGAACACACGGCCAACCACTGAACAGGAAAAGGGCCCTTCTGTTCGCGCTCAATGATTTCCAAAAAGATTTCAAGGTAAGTCTCAGAGAAAGGGGCATCCTACCCACACGCAGGGCAGGAGCACCCGGGCAACCAGGTGGGAAACTGCCTGGACCACCTAACAGGATGCACAGACCAGCCCCCTTCCTCACACCACACACAAACTCAACTTCAAACACACTGCAGAGTTCTCAGGCAAGAGACAAAACTAAAAATTCTTAAAAGAGCATTCAGGGATAAGTCATTGTCACTTCAGAGTCACAATAGCTATGACAGCAAAGCACAAACAACAGAAGAAGAAATAGATACATTGGATTTTATCATAATCTGTGCTGTAGCAATTGTACAAAATTTTATTATTATTATTATTGTTACTATTATTAGTGTGTGTGTGTGTGTGTGTGTGTGTGTGTGTGTGTGCCCCACACCTTTACCTGGTGAGCTGCTGCCTCAGGCCATTTTGTTATTTTTGTTAGAGTGTATTAGCTGCGGAGATGAACGGTAAGGTAGGAGCACTACCTTCAAATCGTTTTCCTCCCCCAATTCCAGATCCTCTGTGTTTCCAAAGTTAATAAGTTAATGGCTGACAGTGGCCTTTCAAACCGCTTCCTAAACAAAACAAGCTTTTAAAGAGTGGAAATCAGTGACAGCAATTAATAAAAAAAAGCAGTCTGAATTCGGGAAAGAGCAGGGGGCGGGGCTGTGTGGGAGGATTCAGAGGAAGGGAAGCAGGAAATGTCATAGTTATATTATAAGCTCAAAAATAAAGGATAAATAAATCCGAGGGAGATAGTATATTTTAACATACCTAGCAATAAATGTAAAATTCATTCTCTCTTTGGGGGAAAAAAGTGGAAATGGGATTGTTAGCACATCAATCTCCTGAGCGGCCCACGCCTCCTTTAGACTCCTTCCTGTCAGGGCGTCTGACACCTCAGCACATCCGTGTGCTCAGCTGCGTGTCCTGTTTGTGTCTGTATGTGTATATATGCTCAAATTGCTGCATTTATTGTATATTACATATACCAAAGTTAAGGTAATTGCATTTCTTGTTTCGTGATGGAAGAAATTATTATTTTAATGTTGGTA
Source organism: Rattus rattus (assembly GCF_011064425.1). Taxonomy (NCBI): domain Eukaryota; kingdom Metazoa; phylum Chordata; class Mammalia; order Rodentia; family Muridae; genus Rattus; species Rattus rattus. The sequence continues at coordinate 132,316,483 of NC_046158.1, read as the reverse complement.
CCTTGAAGGTGGGGGCAATAGCTCAGTCATGAACTTCTCGCTCCCTTAGTTTGATGCCCAAAAGCCATAGAGAAAAAAAACCTGGGAATGGCCAGTCATGGTGGCACATAGGTTTAATCCCAGTACTCAGGCTGGCAAATCTCTGCAAGTTCAGGGCCAGCCTTGTCTACAAATTGAGTATTAGGCCATCCAGGGCTACATGATGAGACCCTACCTCAAAAACCAACCAACTCTGGACAATAGCATGAGCTTGTAGTTCCAGTTGGCCAGCCTCGCAGAGCAAGGGAGCTCCCAGCCTGGGCAGACCCTGACACGCAGGGATCCTCTGTAGTCTTTTCTGTATATTTGAATTTTAAGAAATTGAAAACCATTTAAAAGGGCGGAAAGTGCGGTGCAGTCTCTTGGTGTGAATATTTAGTCAGTGGACCCTCATCGGGTTCCTGGGAAGGGCTAGTCTTGTTCAGTATGTCCTCAGGATACCCAGGGCTGGGCCAGCACTCTGAAGCGACATTTGCTGCAGGGTCACTCTGGCCGACTGCTTTCTGTGTCTTTGTATGTGTTACTTAATTTTACTGAAAATGAGGCAGCAGAACAAACAAACTAAGCTAAGTCGAGGGCAAGCCTGTGGCAAATGCTTGTTAGAGCTGCAGGATAAAATTAACATATGAGTAACAGAGTCTGAGAAACAAGGAAAATAGCTTGTGGTGCTGTTGTGTGCATGAGGGCCACACCCAGTCTCAGGGGCAGGCAATGAAAGTGTTTTACTTCAGGCACACCCTTAAACTGAAAGATGGCATCGTGGCAGAGAGAGGAGGCTGGCCCAAAGCAGGGTTGGAATGTCTGCTCAGAGTGCGGTCCCCCTACACCCCAACCCCCATCCCATGCAGTCCTGCCAGTTGGCCCCTCCTCCCAGCAGCGCTGGATTGTCCCTCCCTTCTTTGAAGACCAAAACCAAAGCAAAAGCTGTCTATTTGTTTTGTTATTGATGTTGGTTCTCTGGTAGCCCAGGCTGGGTTCTTATCTATCCCAGGCTGGCCCCAACTCACCCTATAGCTGAGAATGCCCTTGATCTTCTGAGCCTTCTGCACCCAGGCGCTGGGATGACAGGCTTGTGCCAGCACAGCCTCTTTGTGGAGGGATGGGGATGCAGCCCAGGGCTTTGTGCATGCTGGGAAAGCAATTCACTAGCTGAACTACATAGCTCAGTCCTGATTTTTCTTTTTAAACACAGGGTCTCACTCTATAGCCCTGAGTGCCCTCAAAGCCATAATCCTCCTGTTCCAACCCCCCACATGCTTAGATTACAGGCATGTGCCATGTGTCATCATACCCAGTAAAGTTTTTTTTTATTTACAAAAAATGTATATGTTTTGTAGACAATACATTAGCCTGGCTCAAAGTAAAAATGTAACACACACATGCATGTGTATGTATGTATGTATGTATGTATGTATGTATGCATGCATGTATGTATGTATATAATCTCCTTTCCATTCATTTTTCCTCCCTAAGACAACTTCTATGCCTACTGTTTCTTCCCTTCCTCCATCCTTTCCTTTTCTGGGGGGTAGGCAGTGCTGGGATCAAATCTATGGGCTTGCTTATAGGGCAAGGCCTCTACCACTGAGCCATACTCCCAGCCCTGATTCCAGTTTCTTGTCTATCATTCAGAGATGTCTATGCACGAGTAAGAAAACATAGACACGGTTTGGCCCAAATGAGAGCATACCCTTTGCTGTATTTGCAGTATTCTTTTTTCCTGAGAGATTGTTTTCCATCAGTATCTAAAGCAAGGTTCAGCCTTCCACTTAACAGTTGCATAGTATTCCATGCATAAATGCACCTCCTGTCTTGTTTTCTAGGTTTTGTGCCCCATCAAGGATATGCCATATGCAGTCTTTAAGCCTGTTCTTTCCCATGTTGTGTGCACGCACACCAATGGGGCTTGCTGGTTCAGAGGGTGTGTGTGTCCGGCTTTTGGCAGCTACTCATCAGCAGAGGGCTAGCCTACTCTACGCTCCTGCCATCCACACACACAGCATCTTTCTCCCATAGCTTTGCCTGGACGGTGTGGTATCTGAGCTTTGGCTTCTGCCAAGAAGGAACTGAGTGGACGAGGGAGCTGAGCCCTGGGAAGATGCGGAAGAAGGATGCAGAGGTTCTGCAGAGCTCAACCTGTCTGCTCCTATGAACGTGGGGAAACCCCATCACTGGGCACTCATGAAGACCACCATCCAGCGGGGACATATGAGGGATGCTATCCTGAGCAGATCCATTTCCTGAGAGCCTGGGAACCCCCAGAGAGAAAGGACTGGGCTGGTTCTGGGTAGGGGACCTGGCAAGTATCCTTCTGGTGGTGAAGTTTGGGGCAGGCTGGCTGGAGGAGGGGACTGAGGACCAAAAGGAGTCCCACTGGGAGGATACAGTGGTCGTCGATGCTATTCAATGTGAATCTGGTGTTGGAGAAGCGGGCGAAGCCATCACGGTACAGCCACGCCCGCAGAGGGATGTACTGTTGGGGGTGAGGGAGAGAAAAGGGAAATGAAGCTCAGAATCTTTCCCTGGTACCAATTTTTTAACCGTCTTACCTCTGCCCAGGAGGCCCTGCCTTCTCTCAACAGTGGTCTCATTCCCTACACTCCCATCCTGCGGCTCCACCCCTTCCTTCCCTAGAGATGCAAAAGAAGCAAAGCGATGGGTCTACTACCATACATGACACCCAGGCCAGGACCTCAAGGTCCTGAGGGATGGGGTGAGCCTGAGACAGTGTGGAACGGAGTGTACACTAGGAAGGTTTGAACACATGCTGACTGAGTGAATGAATGAATGAATGAATGATAAATGGGTGAGGGGATGCAACAGCCTGTGGAGTTAGATGGATTTGAATCCCATTTTGGCTATCGACCTGCTGTGTGACCTTGGGCAAGTCATTTAACCTCTCTGCATCTGTTTTTGCTTTTACTTTTTTGAGGCAGGGTCTCCCTATGTAACAGGCATGGAACTCACTATGGAGACCAAGCTGGCCTTAAGTTTGAGGTCCTCCTACTTTAGCCTCCCGAGCACTCTGGGTTAACCTCTGTGCATCCATTCTCATCTGTAAAACATGACTAATAACTTGACAGAGGACCTCACTAGGCTGTTACAATGGGACATGCCCCTCAACAGCCTTATCCCTCCATGTCCCTGGGCTCACAGCAGGCCCCGCCCCGAGAGACTCACCGACATCACTAGCACGTAGACACGCAGGTCAAACTTGCGGCCTGCAGGAAAGAACTGGTTAGTGTAAAGGTTATTGACTGGCTGTCAGACCTAGTCTAGGTTTCAGATCATATCAGGAGAAAGTCAGACAGACAGGGACTTCCTGTTTGAGGTTCCAAACACAACTACACAGGGCACAGGGAGATGATTGGGTGGCGCAGTATTGGGGCAAAGCTGGAGGCTGAGTGACCAAGGAAGGCCCTATGAGATGTGGAGACTGATTGACAGACACATAGACAAGTGTAGGCTTAGCCCAGGCTGGCTAGACCCAGATGGGGAAAGACTGTGGGCCCAGGGGAGGAGGAAGAAAGGAAATCAAGGCAGGTGGCAGGGTCCAGGACTTGTGCAGACAAGGACAGTAATGTAGACAGGGCCAAGTCACCAAGCAGTCTTTGGGGTTTGTTCTCCAAACTATAAGAAGCCACTGGCAGGAGTCAATGCCCCTCACGGAGCACCAGTGAGGCCATTACAGCCATCCAGGTGGGGAGACAGCAGCAGCTAGGAATGGGACAGGGAAAAGAGGTGGCCAGACAGACAGCTTTAGAACTGATTTGAGCTTGGTGATGATCAACAGAATTGGGGCTGGAGAGATGACTCAGTGGTTAAGAGTGTGTAATGCTCTCCCATATGAGCTGAGTTCAGGTGGCTCACACCCCCTTTAACTCCATCTCCAGGAGATCAGATGCCTCTTGCCTCTGCAGGCACCTGCTCATATCAGGCACAGACACAGGCACCTACACATAATTAAAATAATAAACAAAAATAAACGAGAATAAAAAAAACAGTGACCAGAGAGCACCAGATACTCCTAGACACTTCCCAGACTCTGGCTTAGCAACCTGGGGGAGGAGACGCCATGGCTCGAGTGGAGAAGATGGAGGGTAAGCCAGACTCAGGAGCAGTCCCAAATCTGAGGCACACTGGTATGGAATTGCTAGGAGAGTCCCAAGAGACATAGCTGGGGACACAGAGCTGGAATCGATGGGGGAGGGAAAAAGAGAAGAGACCCAGAGGGTGCCCCCACAAAGGGGACAAGGGACATTTGGAGGAGACAAGTGTCATTAGGTCAGCTGCAGTGAGACTCCTTATGTGGCTTGCTTCTGCTCCCTCATATGGAGCACAAACTCTTAGAATGGAGCCCAGGACAGTGGCTGGCACCAAGGAGGCTCTCTGTAAATGTCTCATTGGATGAAAGCGTGCATGAATGAACTGGCTTTCCAAGAAGAATTTTCCGGAGCCCAGTGGGAATGAGAAGATCAGGGTAAGCTGGAGGATTGCAGAGTCGCAGTGAGGAGGGAGGAGAGTACAGGACAAGTCTCTGTTTCATTCCAGGCCTGATGACAGGCCCGGTCTTTGCCATGTTGCCTAACTGTGCAGAGGGCAGGGGACAGACACAGCCATCTCACCTCCTATCAGGTAGGGGTTTTCCACATAACGCTGAGCCACGTAGTTCTCCACTGGGATATCGTCTTTCTGGTCATCAGAGCTCCTTGTGTCCTGGGTGTGACAATAGCAAACAACAATGCACAGCAAGTGACCCGTGTCCTCCCTGGGGCGTCTGACTGGATCCTTACGTCGAGTCTCTAAGGTAAGAACTAACGCCATTCCCATTTTTACACTTGCGCACCAGAAGCACAGAGAGGTGAGATGCCTTGTCTGAAGTCACACAGCTGGCCAGAGGTTCAGCAGGGGTGTGGGGCCATATGTAATTCAAACCCAGAGCCTAGGTGTGAGGGTTTGTACATGCTCTGCCCAGGGAGTGGCACTATGTGGAGGTGCGGCCTTATTGGAGTAGGTGTCACTGTGGGTGTGGGCTTGAAGACCTTCCCCTTTGCTGCCTGGAAGCCAGTACTCTGCTAGCAGCCTTCAGATGAAGATGTAGAACTCACATCTTCTCCTGCACCAGACCTGCCTAGATGCTGCCATGCTCCTGCCCTTATGATAATGGACTGAATCTCTGAACCTGCAAGCCAGCCCCAATTAAATGTTGTCCTTACAAGACTTGACTTGGTCATGGTGTCTGTTCACAGCAGTAAACCCTAACTAAGACACTAAGTTACGCTTTAGACCTGTACCGCCTCAAAAGGCACATGTGGCATTGACATTCACACTCATATCGATACTACATGCTGTGACATGAACGAAACTGAAGCCAGTGGCTGCATGAAATAAGCCAGCAACAAGAGGATCCACCTCTTGGAGTCACCAGCATAGTCCAGTGCCTCGCAGCCAAAAGCGGAAGGATTGCGGAGGTCGGTATGGAATGCCCAGAGTTCTGATTTTAAGTGGTGCAAACACTGTGCCCACGGGTTCCCAACAAGTGACAATACGAATGCTCCTAGTACCTCAGTACTGAGATGGTCAAAGTGGGATTCTCTAAAGAGAGTAACTGAGGAAGACACCTAGTCTATGCCCCCCACATACATGCAAATGATTAAAATCCTAGATTTTGTGCCCTGTACAGTTTGGCGGGAGGTGGAGATAACGGGGAGGGGGTATTGCACTGATAGGCTGGCAGTCTGCTGAGCCACACCCTCTTGTGCCTTCCATTCTCGGAGGAAATGAAATTCCAAAAGTTTAGATCTTTGGTGAATTTAGGGGCAGTTCACTTGCCCTCCAATATGCAAGGCTCTAGATTCTGTCACTATCACAGGGCAAGGTGGAGAGAGAGGAGAGGGAGGGAGGGAAGGAGGGAGGGAGGGGCGATCAATTCTCTTTGTGAGTCCAGTGCTTCACCTGGGAAGAGAAATTGCTCCTGTCCGGGCTGTAGAAGCTCTAGCGCAGGGCTGCCCAGAGAACACCAGAGCAGGGCTGTCTCTCCCCTCCTACCCAGCAGTTCAGGCAACACTCACAGGCACAGCCCTTCCTGTTACCCTTGACCCCACCTCAGTGACTTCATGAGGAGCCAAAACCAAACCCCAGAGTCCCATACACTCTGGACTCACAGCTGCACAGCGGTAAGTGCTTGGACTAGGGGCTTCCAGCCATCAGGGCAGAGCCCTCTCCTGCTGAGCCACGGCACCCACCTGGGCAGCCAGGCCTCTCCTTCCTGGAGCCCTCCTCACTTCTACTCACATGGCTGCCTGAAGGGTTCACATTGGCTCGAGTAGCCTGGGTCTCCACACTGGTGACTTTCTTCCCCGCAGTGCCCTGCCAGTAGGTGTAAGAGATACATTGGGATGTGCTAAGGGGAGAGGCATTTGGTAAGCATTTGCTTGTCTCCCCTGGGAGTTGACTCCTCCTGCTCCCCACACCCACACCGCTGTCCCTGCCAGGGTTCAGAAGGTCTCCTCTATCTCTCAGAGCACAGCTGGTAATTGGACCCTGCTCATCAGCACAGGGGATCCTCGGGCAGACGCTAAGAAGGGCGGGGTGAGGTCAGGATTTGAACCTAGAGCTGGCACTCTTGTGGGACACCTTGACAGGTCGCACTGTGAGTTCGGGAGGAAGGAAGGTATAGCCTCCTCCTGGAGGGTGAGGCTTGTGAGGGAAAAAGGTGGCCTCACCTTCCTCCAGTCCATGATGTCTTTCAGTCTCCGGAAGAGAAATATGCCCTTCCCCTGAGATCGGGCGACCTGGTGATGGGGTGGGGGTAGGAAAAAGGCAGAGTTCAGCTCAAGGTCCCTCCCTGGGCCCATGCTGAGGGTCTTACCCAGATCATCTCTGTGTCCATGTCCCTGTGGGACCCAATCTCTGCCCAGAAGAATGGCCATTCAACCCCCATGGGGCTGAAGGAGGAAATCGAGCTGGGCTTTGCTACGGAGACATACATTTGCATGAATAATGCAGAAGGACAGACAATTAAGAAACCATCTCGGCCAGTCCTGGAACATATCATCCAATGCTTTTTTTGGAAATCAATTTGCCTTCCTAATTAGGTTTTGCTTCGGCTAATACTGGAATCAGTCTGCCTTTACTGCACCCTGCCATGGGTAATTCATGCCCTCCCCGAGGCAAGGGGGTTGGGGGAATCTTTAATAGCCTGGGGTGTTTCTGTCTTCTAAGGTGTTCACCTGCCTGGCCTTGTACAGAAACACTGTCAGCATGCTCACCACCCTCCCCACAGCCCACAGTCCATTGGGACTGCAGGATAGTGAAGCAATCGTCCAAAGGTATATTGGTGTGTGTGTGAATGTATGGGTGTGTGTGTGTGTGTGTTGCTGAGGATCAAACTCAGGATCTCGATTTTGCTAAGCAAGCACTCCATGGCAGAGCTACAGACCATCCCCAGGGTCTATGCTGTATCTGTCACTTAGAAGTCACAATTCCCAGAGGAACCTATACAGAGCTAAAACCTGCTGTCTGGCCTGGCTTCTGTGGCCTCTGAGACCAACTCTGGCTTCTGCGCCAGTTCAGCCCTTTAGTTATCTGAGCTACTGAGCACTCCCCACTCCCCCAAGGCATCTTTTCTCTGGCAGTCCTCAGGTGAGTGCAGCGCCTCCTTCCCTCTGTTCTCTGAGCAGTGCAGCCCACCAGACTGCAGAGGACAGAAGGCCTGGCAGCAGGCGGCTTGCTCAGCTCTGGACAGAGCAGGAAACAGAGCAAACCAAATCCTTCCTTTCTCCCTCTTTGTTTAGTCCGGGACCCCAGTTCATGGGAAGCTGCCATCTCCCATCCATGGTGGGCCTTCTCTAGTCAACTAAACCTCTCAGGAAACACCCTCTGAGACACCCCTAAGGATGCACCTCATTAATTTTGTAGGTGTTTAGTAATCCAATCAAGCTAACAATGTGTTATCACACATCTAAGTGTTGCCAACTTAATACATAAACACATCACTTGAAACCACAACATTCTGCCCCTGGCCCACAGGGTCATGGCCTTCTCAATGTGAAATGCGTGAATTCTAACTTAAACCCCAAGCCCAACACCCAAAATTTCTATACTATTCAAAAGTCTTAAATGCTTTCCAGGCATGGTGGCTCACATTGATAAACTCCTGCCCACAGGAGGCAGAGGCAGGTGAATCTCTATGAGTTTAAGGCTATCCTGATATACATAGTAAGTTCCAGAATACACAAAGCTACATAGAGACAGACACTCCCTGTCTCAACAAAACAGAACAAAAGGTCCTAATTCAGAGCCACTCAAAGGGCTCACATCTCTAATGCCAGTACCCAGTGAGCAGAGACAGGCTGATCTCTGTGAGCTTAAGTCCAGCCTGGTCTATAGAGTGAGAACCTTTCTTAAAAAACAGACAAACAAAAGTCCTTAGTCCAACGTCTCTTCTGAGACCCAAGGCAATTTACTAACTATGAGCACCTGTACACTAAAAACACAAGTTACATACCTCTAACACACAATGGCATAGAAAAATCATATAACCATTTCAAAAGGGTATAGCAAGGAAAGTTCACTGTGAGACTGAAACGCAGCAGGGAAGATTCCCATCCTGCCCCTCAGGGCAGCACGTGGAGCTCATGATAGGACCCCACAGGCTCCAACAGCCTTGGGCTCCCCCATCCTTCCAGCTCTGCTCCCTGCAGCACAGTCTTTCTCTCCGCACAGCTCCACTCCACACTTGTGGCTCTCTCTGACAGACGTGCTATGGCCACAGCATCTCCAGTGCACTGGGGTCTCCATGACAACTTGGGCTTCCCCTTCGCACCTTCACCCATGGCTTCTTGGGGCTTTCCACAGGTGATCCTACTCTGCCACAACTCACTGATTTACACGACCTTCTGGAACCCAGATGAAAGCCTCCATGACGCCTTCTCACCTTTCGTGGCTGCAAAACCGTGTACTTAGATACTGCTGCTAAGTTCTGCTGCCAGCTTCGGTAGAGTCTGGTGCTAGGATTGAACCCATGGCCTTGGACACACTAGGCAAGTGCCCTACCCACAGAGCCACATTGGAAGCCATTATAACTTTGGTTTTATACCAGTGTGTCCACTCTGAGTCCTTATTCCCTAACCATCCCTGCTCTGCCCCCAGTGATGCCATCCACTATGTGACATTCAGTGGTGTGATTTGAATATGCTTGACCCAGGGAGTGGCACTACTAGGAGGTGTGGCCTTGGTGGAGTAGGTGTGTCATTGTGGGCGTGGATGTGGACTTGAAGACCCTCCTCCTAGCTGCCGGGAAGCCAGTCCATTCCTAGCAGCCTTCAGATGAAGACGTAGAACTCTCAGCTCCTCCTGCTCCATGCCTGGATGCTGCCATGCTCCTGTCGTGATGACAATGGACTAAACCTCTGAACCTGGAAGCCAGCCCCAATTAATGTTGTCCTTATAAGACTTGCCTTGGCCACGGGTCTCTTCACAGCAACACAAACCCTAAGACAACTGGTGTCATTTGTGAGGCCTTGAGGTTGATAGATGATCTCCCACAGAGCCTCTCCCACTTCATCCCACCCAGAAGACAGGGTCTGATCGACTCCTCCTGGGGCTCTACCCTTGGCTGAGGTCTCCTCATGGTCGCTCCTTGCTAATTCACCACGTGCTTGACTCCGGCATTGGCCTTCAGGACGCCAAGGGGTCTGCTGCAGAGACTTCTGAGAGAGTGTGTCTTCAAGAGTGATAAAGGACATGGCATTCGTTTATCTGGTGGCAGGTGGGGAGAGGTGAGGTAAAAGTGGAGCTGCTGCAGCCATGATGTGAGCAGGAGGAGCCGCCCGCCTGCTGGGTGTGACACCCAATAAACCATCCTTGGCTTGACTGTTCTTATTAAAGAAAGTCACCTGGGGCTTAGAAACTGCAAGGAGAAGACTTCTTCATATTTTAGTTCTATTAATATCTAAGCAGATTTGTGCATTTCCTTCTAAGATGCGTGCGGGTGTCCCATCTTGGGAATATTAGTCATGTCTGTGACTTTACCATCAGAAGAAATCACAGCCTCTTTATAGGACAATTGTTGCATAGATGTCAGAAGAGTATTCGTGTATCTTACGATTCTCAAATCACCACAGGGATGGAGTCTGCTGTTAGGCCCTTTAGCATGTTATGAGGAGGAGAGAGGATGCTTAATAGTGTGCGAGCTGCACCATGGAGAGAACGTGGGTCTGCCCAGTAGGAGAGTAAGCCACTGGGTATAACAGCCCTAGCTCTCACCCACCCCCAGCCACATTTTCCCCCTCCTTCTCTCTCCCCTCTCCCCCTCCCCCTCCTCCCTCCCTCCCTCCCTCCCGCCCTCCAGGTCTTTCAGCTCCACCTGCTTCTCCTGCTCATTCTCTCCAACAGTCATATTTAGTCTTTCTTGATATGCGTTTCCTGGGAGGCCTGGAGTAACTGTTTTAATAACTGTTTTTCGACATAGCTGCTTTCTTTTGTAATTAAATATACTTTATGCTTTGAAAACCCCCATTCTTTATTGTGTCTTGTTTTTGGCTTCATGAGACAGTCTTGCTATGTAGCCTTGGCTAATCACTGATAGACCAGGCCGGCGTCCAACATGCAACAATTCTCCTGCCTCTGCCTTGAGTGCTAGGATTACACACATGTGCCATTACCCCTGGCTGAAAGCCACTGTTCTGTCATTCTGGCTTCATGATGTTGTTCCTTCTGTCATAGTTCTCTCTGGCTTCATGATGTTGTTCAGATTTCATATGTCAATCATATCTGGGAAAAGTGGCTTTAAATAAAGCACTGTTCTGTGTCCGGTTGGTGCATTTCCCCCATGCGCATGGACAGACAGGAGTCCCACGCTCTTGCTTAGGTCCCTGGAGATGGTTTTATGATCTTTACTGCCCAGGCAGGCCAGCTCTCAGGATTCAGTGACAGTCTCAGCACCTCCATTCAGACACAGCAAAGTGACAAAATGTCCTCGTGTGGGGAGCAGCTAAGGTTGTCCAAGACACCACAATCTAGGGCCTGGAGCAGCTTCCGGGACACAGAGACTGATGAGAAGGTATGGTCCTGACTCACACACCTGATGCCTTGCACTCTGAGAGCCTGGGAGAGCTGCAGTGGGTCCTGCCCAGACCCTCTGTCCTAGCAGGGGAGCCGGAGAGGAAGGGCAGATGGGAGAAACATTGGTGTGGTATGTGATTTCTTTTCCAGTAGACTGGACTTAAATTGTTTGGTTTTTGTTTTAGTTTTTGTGGGACTGACAGTTGAAGCTGGGACCTCAGGCAGCAGGCTAGGCAAGCATTTACCACTGAGCTATATCCTCAGCTCTTAGACTGGACTTCCTATGGTCAAACCCAAAGGCCCACTTCTTAGCTTTTAGTTGATCCTTTTTAATACTATTATTATTCGTGTATGCACATTTACATGTGTTGGGGGCACACACAAGTGTGTGGTTCCTGTACCTGTTATGTTCACATGTTGTAGGAGGCAGAGGACAACCTCAGATGTCGTTCCTCAGGAACTGCCTGCCTTGTTTATTCATTTTGAGATAGGGTTTCTCAGTGTCGCTCTGGCTGGCCTAGAACTATTCAGACCAGACTGACTTTAAACTCACAGCAGCCCACCTGGGATCAAAGGTGCAGGTCACTGCACCCAGCATGTCCACTTTACTTTTTAAGACAGGAGCTTTCATTGGTACCTGGGGCTTGGTTCTTTAGCCAGGCTGGGATGGCCAGCCAGTGAGCCCTAGGGACGCTCCCATCTCTAACTCCTTGGTGTTGTTGGCACAGGCCACCACGTCTGTGCCCTATTACCCAACTCTTACCCTCTTCCTTAGGCACAGAAAATACAAGGGGGCTAACAATAAAACTCAAGCCCTCACTCTGTAGCCAAGGATGACTTTGGATTCCTGATCCTCCTGTCTCTACCTCCCAAGTGTGCTGCTGTGCCTAGTGGACAAAGGCCTGTTCTTATCCCTAGAGAGGAAAGCTGAGAGACAGATGGTCTTAAGGCCCTGAGAGTCTACAGAACGGTGCTGGGATGGGGGTGCAGCATCGCCAAAGCCCCCTTGTATTTTCTGTGCCTAAGGAAGAGGGTAATGGTTGGGTAACAGGGCACAGCCTTCTGCAGGCAACTGAGGAGTGAGGCTGAGGAGTAGGCTTGGGATTGGCTTATGCAGATGTAGCCATGGCCCAGGTGCCTGGAGGGGGATGGACTTAGGTAAGGCAGTACTGGAAAACACACTGGTCCACCATGTCCCCCAGGAGGGTGGCTCCCGGGCTCCTGGTTCTTTCCCAGAGTCCTGAACGGGCTGGTGAGGCAATCTGGTGGCAGCAGGGAGAGGAGGCTGAGCAGAGAGCTACAGGCAGCCCCAGCTGCATCAAGTGGCACTGTCTGCTAATTGGGAACCAGCAATTGCACATTAAGTCGCTTCCTCTCCCAGCCCACTGCTTTTGTTAGTGGTGATACCATGACAGCTGTGATTAAGAGGCGGAACCTTGGCTCTGTGGGTAGTGTTCTGTGTGTGTGTGTGTGTGTGTGTGTGTGTGTGTGTGTGTGTGTGTGTGTGCGCGCGCGCGCGCGTGTGTCCCACAGCGGAGGCATGCTGTCTAGGAAATGCAAGAATGAGAGCAGGTGCCTGGGCTTTTTTTTTTTTTTTTTTTTTCTGAGATAAGGTCTCACTCTATGGCCCAAGCTATCCTGGAACTCACTGTGTAGCTTAGGCTGGCCTTAAACTTGGAACATTTCTCCTGCCTTGGCCTCTTAAGTGCCTGGATTCTAATTCTTTCTCTGCCACCCGTGAGCTCTGTGACCTCAAGCTAAGGCCCACGTGCTTCATCTGTAAGCTGGGACAGTACTGACCCAGGTCGACCCATCATGGGACTCAGTTTCCCTGAGGCTGCGCTTGTTGGCTACAAAACATGCAGGTTAGGCTTGGAGTTCAGTGCTCAACAGCGAGCCATTTCTCTTATAGTTTCTAAGAGTTCAGGAAGCATCTTCCCTTCACACTGCCCCAGGAAGCTCTGGTCAGTTTCACAAACCTGTGAGGCCGGGTGTAATGCTAGACACCTTTAATCCTAGCACTCAGGAAGCAGAAGCAAATGGATTGCTCTGAGTTTGAGGCCAGCCTGGTCTACAGAGTGAGTTCCAAGACAGCTATAGAGAGCTACAAGACAGGAATACATAGAGAGACTTTATCTCAAAAATCAAGACAAAATAAGCAGACCTGAGTGTGCGCATGCCTTACCCAGGAACGTGTGCAAAAGCAAAGTCACTGGGCAGATCGGGTGGGCCTGAGCAGTCTGGTCTAATTCATGCGGGGATATCCTAAGGCAGGAACTGGAGAGATGGCTCAACAGTTAAGAGCACTGGCTTCTCTTCCCGACAACCCAGGTTCAATTCCCAGCACCCACAGTGCAGCTCCCAACTGTCTGTAACTCCAGTTCCAGGGGATCGATGCCTTCTTCTGGTCTCTATGGGCAATGCACACAAGTGGTGCACAAACATACATACAGGCAAAGCACACACACACAAAATCAAAATAAATCTAAAATATTTCTTTAAAAATAAAAGGTTGAAAAGCAATTAGCTCCCAAACCCCATGCAGCTTGGAGCTCTGCAGGAGAACCTGAAACAGGACTCCCCGGGGTCCAGTTGCGGAGCCCTGAGGGTCCTGTGAGTGTGCTTTCCTAAAGTGCCCACAGACTTGTTTCTTTTTCATGAAAACTCCAAGGGACACAAGGCGTTCGGTTTTGACACGGGGCCCTCCTGGGACACCACACCTCAGCCCTGCCCCTCCCTGCAGAGGCACTCACAGGTTTCATGATCCAGGTGATGCCGGGGTTCTTGCGGAACTCCTCCACAAACAGATGGTACTCGCAGGGCATCTCAAAGGTTTTGGGGAAGAAGTCACACTTGGCTGCCTCCGTCTTTCCTGCCTCCCGCTCCAGCTGCTTCCGAAATCGCTTTAGGTTCTTGACCATGTAGTTTTTCCTGGTGAGCTAGGCAGCGGGGAGGGCAGACGGTAACCCCTGCTCCTGCCTTGCCCACCTCTAGTTAGAAAAAATGTTTCATTACACTTACTTATGTGAGAGGGGCTAAAATAAGAGAAAGGGGACATGGTGACCCCCTTCGTGAGCTTTTGTCCTCAGCAGTGAGTTGTCCCTCCTACACCACAGAGGGATAGGAGTGTTGGGGGCCCACTCTGACCCTACTCAACCCTATTCATAGTAACTTCTCTACTCAAGCACCAAGCCCTATTTCAACCATTTCTGTGTCTGTGGACCTAAACGGCAATCTAAAACAGAAAGGACACGTGCACACCTTAAAACCAATAGAAGCTAGGCATAGTGGCCCATACCTTTAATCCCAGAGGCAGGTGGATCTCTGCGAGTTTGAGGCCAGCTTGGTCTACATAGTGAATTCTAGGACAGCCAGGGCTACAGAGAGAGACTCTGTCTCAAAAAACAAAACAAACAAAAGACCAATGGAAAAGTAGGAGAATTACTAAGATGGGAAGACGTAAACCCTAGAAAAGCCCCTGACCCCCTTAGAGTCAGCAATACCCAGCTCTGGGCCCTTCTCTGTCTAGAGAGCTCTAACACTTGCTGCTAAGCCTAGCTTGCTTTGAGCCTTTTTCCAGTACTGTGGTTATTTAATCGATAGAGCCCACTAGTATCAAAGGTCAGAGGGCAACTTCTGGGTGTCGGTCTCTCCTTCCACTATGTGGGTCTTAGGTGTCAAACTCAGATCCTCAGGCTTGGACACAAAAGCCTTTATCTGCTGTGCCATCTTGCTGGTCCTCCTGCCCACCTCTTGGTACCAGTGTCTACTCTCAGACCCTCAGAGTAGCAGGAACAATCCAAAGGGCTCCAACAGATAGTCCCATGGCCCAGACCCATTCTCACTTCACAGACCGGGAGGCTCACCTCATAGTGGTTCCTGAAGTGGCTGATCCGCACGTGTTCATCCATGTAGGTGTGGTCAAAGTTCTCACGCAGCCAGCTGACGTCACACCAATAGAAATCCCATTCACCTTCACTGCGGTGAGGGAGACAAGGGTCAGATCTGAGGACGGGGTGCTGCTGGGGTCTCACAGCACACAACCATCTGACCATGAGTAGAAGGAGAATGCTGGCCACAGTGGCTAGCTTCCCTGAGGCACCAGCAGATGCTGCCAGAGTGCCTTCTGGTACTTCTCAACAGTGGTCATGCCTGCTCCAGTCTCAGCCACTTCCTGAGGTGCAGGGTGCACTGCTTAAACATTTCAGCAGCCCCTCAATCGGTACTCACTGCTGCCTGTGCAGGCTGCATTGTCCGGGAGAGCACAGAATCCACCCTCTCTGCCCCTGCCTTGCTACTTTAATTTGGAGTTTCATTGTCCCCTTAAAGCTGGAGTGTTGACAGCTTGGTCACCAGCCTGTGGCAATACTGGGAGATGGTGGAGTCTTTAAAGATGGGGCCCAGAAGAAGGTTGTTATTCATGGAGAGGCGTGAGCTGGAATGGGATATTGGTCTGACCCTTAGCTCCTCCCTGGCTGTTGGCTTCTGGTTTTGCCTCATGGCTACCATGAGATCCCAGCATGCTTTCAGCCTCACTATAGGTCTAAGAGGAAAGGGCCAACTGATCATGGGCCACGGCCTCCCCAACCCAATAAGCCTTTGGTTTTTTGTTTTGTTTTGTTTTTTTCCAAAACATGATCTCACTATATAGCCCTGGCTGACCTTGAACTCGCAGAGACCCACTTGCCTTCACCCCACCTAGTGCTGGGATCAAAGGTGTGTGCCACTGCTGCTGACATTCTTTCCAGTTTTTAAATTAATTTATCTTAGAAGAAGACATTTTGCCCAAACAATGGAAACTCAACTAAATACCGTCCCATCCCCCACCCCCACCCCCGCACCACCCCTGCTCCTGCTCTTTCTGTTGTTATTGTGGCCAAGTACTGAGTTTTGAAAAACACCTTGAGGGATCTGAAGTCAAAACAAACTGTAATAAGGAGGCAGCTTCCTGAAGTGATGAATAAACCGGGCCTGACTTGGACCAAGTCAGGAAGAACACCATAGTCCACTGTACTTCCCAACTGTCCCTTTCACCCCAGTGGCTGGAGGCTACAAGGATGGGCAGAAGCTATGAGAACCTTCTGTGGTAGATGGCACAAGTGAGTTCTTAGTGTGTGAGCAAAAATAGCTAAAGATGGCTGCTCACACGCACTGACTTTCACGTGGATGCTTCCCGGCTGAGGCGCTGGCATCACAGGGTCACGCCACTCTGCTGTGGCTACTGTAAATCCTGACCCACCTACAGGAGCTGCTGGCTTAATGTCCAGAGAGCTAAGCTCTGAGACGTCTATAAAGCAAGAGGAACAATGGCCAGCGAGGTCTGCTGGGTGTTAGAAGTTTCCCAAACTAAGGTTTTAGATTGTTTCTCCACTCCTCTCAGCTGTTGGATGGGCATCTCTCCTGGATGCCAACCGTGCACAGGAGCCTGGCCTCCGGGGTGCAGTGTGGGGCTTGAGGAATCCCTCTGTCCTTTGCAGAGGACATTGTGTGGGAATGTCTCTGAGCATTCCACTTGTTTTTCCACCAAGCTCCAAATGACTTTTTCAAAATTTAATAGCCACATCCCTGGACAATTCCAAATAAATCACACTGGGAAGGGGATAATGGCCTGTGGGATGGACTGTCAGGAATCACTGTCTCTGTTGGTCAAGAAAGCAGAAAGGGATCTGCTTAGGAGAGGAGGGCCAACAAGATGGAGGATCAAACCAAGGAATGAGGAAGTGGCCAGTGTGCTTGAGGGGCGGTGGTGCACGAGGGGCAGCAGTAAACTCGGAGCAGTGATACATGACAAAGTGCCCCGTGTGTACTCGGGGCAGCAGTACACATGGAAACTTGCTATTTTGGATGTTAGTTCAAAAAAATATAAATAAAAAATTTCCACTTCCAAATTGTATTCTGAGTTTCTTTTTAAACAGGATGTTTCTGTAAAGATTTGCACATGAGCTACATGCACAGGAAATATGTCACTAATCATCAAAATAAGAAAAACCACAATGACACAATGGTGGTTTGAATGTGCTTGGCCCAGGGAGTGACACTATTAGGAGGTGTGGCCTTTTTAGAGTAAGTGTCACTGTGGGGTTGGGCTTTGAGACCCTCCTTCTATCTACGTGGGTGCCAGTCTTCTCCTGGCTGCAGTCAGATGAAGATGCAGAACTCTCAGCTCCTCCTGTACCATTCCTGTCTGGACAATGCCATGCTCCCACCTTGATGATAATGGACTGAACCTCTGAATCTGTGAGCCAGCCCCAATTAAATGTTGTCCTTATTAGAGTTGCCTTGGTCATGGTGTCTGTTCACAGCAGTAAAACCCTAACTAAGACAGTACCTGGATGTCAATTTTTTTTAATGGATAATAATGAACATTGAGAAGGATGTGGAAATACTAGGATTGCATATGCTACTGCTGGAAACAGAGAATGGAGAAACCACTTCAGAGGATTCTAATATTTCCTCAAGAATTTATATGCAAGACCCAACAATTCTACTTGTAGGTGTTTCTCCCAGGAGAAATAAAAACATATCTACTCAAACTTGTACATGGGTCTTGTTCACAAGCTTTATTTATAACAATCCTAAAATGGAAACAATCCAAATACCCATCGGCTAATGAATAGATAAGGAGAATGTGGTACATCCATGAAGTGGAATATTATTCAACCAGAAAAATGGGGGATGGTGAGTTAATGGCCTGATGGCTGTGTAGAATGTATGAGGTCCTGGGTTCCACCTCCAGCAGTGGAATGGGGCACAAGGTACTGATACAAATGAAGACATGCTCAACACAGCTGCACCTTTGGAACAAGTAGAAGACCAGACAAACTGGGCAAGCTGGCTCATACCTACAAATGCCGGCACTCAGGAGGACTGCTACAAGTTTGAGGCTAGCCTGGGCTACATAGTGACTATCAGGCTAGTGTGTCACAATGGGTTTACACAGGGCTACTAGCAAGACTCTGACTCAGGAAGGAAGAGAGGGAGGGACAAAGAGAAGAAAGGAGGTAGGGATGGAAGGAAGGAGGGAGGGAGGAAGAGAAGGAGGGATGGAAGGAGGAAGGGAAGGTGGAAAGGAGGAAAGACAGGGTGAAAAAGGCAGGAAGGGAAGAAGAGAAAAGGCACATTGTCCAGCCCCATTTCTATGAGGTTGAGTAGAACAAACTGAGGGAAAGAACAGTGGGAAAGACTCCAAAGGGCTATCCTCATCTACATAGTGAGGCTGAAGACAAACTGGGTGGTGAGAGAAAAAGAAAGATGTGGAATTGGGTCTCATTGCTGTTGCTGTCGTTTTGAGACAGGGTCTCATTAACCAGACCAGGCTGGTCTTAAACTCGCAGAGCCCAGCTAGAATTGTATTGTTTGAAAAGGGTTTATCTTCTGGTAGGTGAAATTACTTTTCAATAAGAAAGGGAGCAATAAAGGAGGGGCTGGCAAAAGGTGGCCGGTAGACCTTTCTCTGTGGACTGTCACTGCTGTGGCTGCCCTGAGCTCGGAGAAGGGCAGCTGTTCTAGAACTGTCTGCTGAGGGTGTGTTCACTAGAAGATAGCAGTGCATTTCAGAAACACGAGGATATGAACGGGCAGTGACCAGCGCTTCACTCCCAGCATTCCCCGGGATCTGAGTATTGACTGAGTGACTGAGGATGTGTGAAGGCTGTCTCCGGGGTGCTAGTGAGAGGCGGTTTGTGGGGAGTGAGATGACAAAACACGTGGCCAGATGTTGCCCTCACTCCAGTAAGCTTGATTGACAACAAGCAGAGAGGTACTGTGAACTGTGTTTCAGAGCAAAGCAGTCATGAGGTCGGGAAGGACCCTTTGAGTGACCCTCAGCTGAGGTCTGGTGGGTGAAGAGGGTGGCAGGGTCAGGGGCAGTGGGAGGGGGTTGGAGCATGTCCCTGGGGACATGCCCTGGTTCAAGGGCATGAAGGAAGCCATAGAGGTGGCTGAGATGCCAGAGTCGAAGATGAGAAAAGAGCTAAGACCCAACAGAACAAAGGCTTGCAGAGCAGTCTGCACCAGATCTATCCCGAGCCTGCAAGTTCACTCTTGCACCCACCATCTTCACATTCATTCCATGTGGCCACTCTTTAATTATGGAGGACGATATTAAATGACTAAGCCAGGTAAAAGGTTCTTCTACTTCCCATTCTCATCCTTAAAGCATCCTGATGACTGCCTGGGTCCCTAGGTGACTCCTACAACTCCTGTGGTCCTACTGGCTTTCTCGGCAGGAAGCAGGGAACAGGACATGCTTGGCCATATCTGTTCTAAACTCTGACCTGAAAGGTCTCGATCAAGACCTAATTCTGTTTGAAAATACAAGTCCTCAAGGATGAGGCTTTGGGTTTAGAGGGAATAAAGAGGTAGAGAGACCCTGGCCTTCGAGCTTATCCTGACTTGAAAACTCTTGAGACAGCCAGTCGAGGATCAGGCATTGAGGGTGACTCCCATAGTGTGAGCCTCAGATCCCCTGCTACCAAACTGAAGAACAGACTGGGAGAGGCAGAGAAGGACCCAAGACACAGGACAAGTGGAAACAGTATCTTTTTCTCCACACCGCCCTCTAGCTTGTCCCCTAACTCATCTTCCACTGCCTGCACCAGGGCCCCGGCTCCAGGGAAGGAAAGGCCACTCACTCTGTTCCCAGGATGACCATGGGATGACCAAGGCCAACAGGGCAGCTGCCACCATGAGCTTCACTAGCACTGAATGATAATGAGGGGACCAGCTAGATGTAGCCCATAGTCCATTTTCCTGCTGGACTGAAGCTCGGGTCCAGAGCTCTTGCTCACTGCCTCCCTTGCTCATGGAAAGGCTGCTAAGAGTGGGTGGGGACGAGCCAATTCTGCAGGCAGGCACTAATCACACACCCTGCTCCATGGCTTCCTATGCAGAGCACTCTCAAGATGGCATTCCCATTACTCGGTGCCCTGGCTTCCCATTACTGGGATGGGGGATCATAATGGCACTTGCCTGGAAGATTCGAGGTGGAAGATTTGTGGTGTGGCTAAGAGACAGTTTGGTGTTAAGTGCTTCAGGGTGCCTAGGTGGCTTAGTGACTGGGACACAATGAATTGCTTGTTGGACAACTTGGCACGGTTGGCTATTAGGCCCTATCCCTCAAGTCCATGCTCTTCCCAGAACCTCACCATGTTAGTGTGACTATTGCTAGGAGACCAGGCTGGCCTTGAACTCACTGAGATCTGCCTGCCTCGGACACCCAAGCGCTGCACCACCACACCCAGCTAGAATTCCCTGAATTTAACTGGGCAATGTGTGGTGCAGTTTGTCCAGATTTCCTGGCAGTGAGGTGTGGAACATGGCTAAGTCCCACCAAAGACACTGTGGGGGGGCAGGCTCACTTATTTCACCTCACCTTGCCACCGCTATGTGAAGCAACAGTGAAGTGTCACCTCAGGTCATGAGGATGAGGCTTCACTCATGAGAAAGCAGGATAGAAAGATGGAAGGAAATGGAATCCCCATTGTGGGGGTTGGGGCAGAGGGCTCTACTGTCTCTGGATTTTCAGATCCAGAAATTTCTACCTGTCAAAGCCTCCTGTGGGTTTCTGTGACACACATCCAAGCCTCAGCCCTCCGTAACTGCACCTAATGTCATGTGCCCATGTATTATTGTCTCTGTCACTGTCCCCAGAGCCGCTACCGCACAAGAGAAATGCAGGCCAAGTCAGTCAGGTCACTCTCTCTAGGCCACAGACTAATTAGTGGCAGGGGAAGAGCAGTCCTTGGCCTGGCTGGTCCCTAGTGAGCTCCAGCCAGCAGGAAAACATTCCTTGTTTCTGCTGAGAATGAGAGACAATGAGTGGGCAGAAATCACCCAAAACCTGGATGGCATCCTACAGGCACGCCTGAAAGCTGTGTTAGTTTTCTCCTTGCTGTGCCCAAAATACTGGACAAGCAATGGAAGGAAGGAAGGAAGGAAGGAAGGAAGGAAGGAAGGAAGGAAGGAAGGAAGGAAGGTAGGTAGGAAGGAAGGAAGGAAGGAAGGAAGGAAAGTTAACTTCTGACTTACAGTTGGAGGGGATGCAGCCCATCAGGCTGGCAGGAGCGTGTGGTAGTTGGTCAATTACCTCCACAGTCAGGAAGCCGGAAGGACTGGATGCTGGTGCCCAGCTCTCTTCCCCCACTTCTAATTCAACCTGGGACACTCTCCGCCCCAGCCCATGACCTGGCATTGCCTACTGTGAAGATGGGTCTTCCTACCGTGAGTAGCCTAATCTACAGACTCCCTCACAAACATACTGGTGGCTTGTCCCTACCGAATCTGTAATATGGTTGACAATTGATATAACCTTCACACATGCTGTAGGGTCTCAAGCAATTGGCCAGCACCCGGAAAGGCATCACAATAGACTAGATGTTTGTAGGACACAAATGAAGTGAAGTGAATCCCCCATCCACTGCCCCCCCCAAAAAAACCCACCCCACATCTGCTTTAGGGTGAATTCCAGCAGCTAGCAAGAGGAACTGAGAGAAAAACGAAATGAGACCAGGACCTGAGAGACAAAGAGAAGGGAGGAGCTGAGGGAGGGGAGGGGCTGAGGGAGGGAGAGGGAGAAGCTGAGCGGGGTGGGGGTGTGTGTGTGTCTTACTCTTTCACTTCCACCCATCCGGGCCTGTGGCGCAGTACGTCCATGAGCGTGTTCATAAGTGTGGTCTTGAACCGGATTAATGTTCTCTGCTCTCTGCAAGATAGGACAGCACAAATTATGCTCAGCGACTTTCCTAGGATGTCTTCCAGGATCGGGACAAAACAGAGGAAGAAAAGCCAGACTCCACATGCAGATGCCACAGCCAGATGTGCTCTCTCAGAGCTTGGTACCGCCGCCTGCCAGCACTTAGACTAGCCATACCCAGACTCTTAGCATCTGTGGGGCAATGCAAAATAGCAAACTAAGCAGATACTCCATGCCTGAAATCCAGGAGGCTGGGGCAGGAAGAAGGCCCTGATTCAAGGCCACGTGGATATCAGCCTAGACCACAAAGCGTCTAGTGTTGTCCTAAAACAACAATAATAATATGGCTCAGTGAATAAGAGCACTGGCTGCTCCTCTAGAGGACCAAGGTTTGACTCCCAGCACCCACATGGCAGCTTACAATCATCTTTAACTCCTGTTCCAAGGATTCAGGTGGCCTCTTCTGGCCTCTGTGGGTGCCAGGCATGCCCAGGGTGTAGAGATTTGCATGTAGACAGAACACCCGTGCACACACAATAAATGATAAAAACAATAAGCCAGGCGTGGCGGCCCACACCAGCCATCCTAGTACTCGGGAGGCAGGAGGGCCAGTCGAAGGTCACCTTTGGCTACGTAATTTGAGGCCAGCCTTAAATAAGATGATAAAGCAAGCATTTCTCCTGTCCGTACTACATGCAAGGCAAGGTCTGGCTGCCTCACGTGTGCTGTGACTCAATTCTTATGTCACATGGTAAGTGTTTGCAGATCCCCTTCCCTGGCTTTCAGCCGGGGAGACGGAACAGATGTACTTTTCCCTATTCCTTCTACTAATGCAACTAAAAAACCCAAAACATTATGTAGAAATCAAATGTAAGAAGACTGAATGGTACCCAAGGAAGCTAGCTAACGACCCAGACCCAAGGGACAGCAACTCTCACAACCCTGGTGCTCTCCCTGCCTCTCCACATCCCAGATGTAGAAAGGAAAAAGCCAGCCAATGGACATCCCAAGATGGTAATGGGCATGGGCCCTAAACAACCTTTAAAAGCAGCCTGCTTTCTCCAGCCTAGGGAAGTCCAAGACAGAACAGCCTTCCACAAGCAGAATGTATAATAATGGCTCCACTCTGGTGAATACCTGCTGTCTACCTCCATGGGTACCAGTAAAGGTCAAGTGGAGAGCCCTCACTTCTCATGAGGCTCCATCAATGTACCCCACACTTGCTCTGTCAGTGGATGGTGCGGAGGAAGGGTAGGAATACGAATTGAGGCCTTTGTCTCCCTCAGGCGCTAAGGTTAACCACTTACCCCCATCATAGGAGGCCTAGGGTCGGGGAGCCTACACTTTCCTATAAGTAGGCATGGGGATATGTCCTACTATGTCCTATATTCCATTCTGGGATTATGTTTAAGGCAATTATCAACCAATACTACTAAAACAATTGACTAAATCAATAAAATGGAGGTCTTGAAAGACCAATAAAATTGACAGATCTATCAGCAATACCGACACAGAGAAGACACTGTTACCACAGGTGGGATCAAATGGGGTGCTACTGTAGACCCTACAGACACCAAGACCACAGTGAGAGCAGGCTAGCCCCTCTGCAAACTCAAGCATGACAGCTGAGGGGACACAGCTCTTGAAAAGCCCAGACTACTACCACTCTCTTGGTGTGACACACATTGGAGTAGCTGTATTCTTAGAGAAATCAAATCTAATATATGAAAATACCCCCAAAAGATGGACCTGGACCCACAGGGTTCCACTAGAGAATTAATTCCCTGAGGGGTCTGAAGAAGCCACCTCTGTTTTACACATTCTCTTTCAGGAAAAAAAAGAAGAAGAAGAGGGGAGAGAGCTTCCAGACTCATCTGTGACACTAGTGTAATCTGATAGTGAAATTCAGTTAACATAAAAACACAGCTCCAGACTACGGGCTGGGTGTGGCTAGCAGCAGAGTCCTTGCTTAGCATGTGTGAGACCCTGGGTACATCCTCATCATCACAATACAGGCACACACACATGTTCATAAACATACACTAGCAAAGGAAATTCAACAATACAAAAATAATTACACCGCATGACCAAGTGGCACATTGCTCGTAAGCGAAGCTGGCTCAGTGTTAGGAATCTAATTGATGTAATTTACCACAGGAACAGAGGCAAGAGGAAAAATCACACGATCATATCAACTAAAGCAGAAAAGGCATTTCCACTATTCAACCTCTAGATAACATTAATATTTTAATAACTTAATATCAACACTAGACTTTGGGGATTAAACTTCCAGTTTGGGGGACGGGGGCAGAGAGACAGATGTAAAAACCATAACAGATGCACATTTTGATCCCCTTGGGTCACCGTCATGAGTGTTCATGGGAGTTTACAGTTCTCTTTCAGGAGTTACTATCTTTATGAGATAGGTTTTTCTTCTAATCCTTTAGCAGAACAACAGATTGAACTAAAAAAAATTTCTAGGCATGCACAGTGTTTCTCATATTTGAGAGACAGACGCTGGGGGAATCTCTGAGTTTGAGGCCAGCCTGGCCTATATAGTGAGTTCCAGGACAGTCAGGGATACAAAGAAATACCCTGCCTTTAAAACAACACAAACATCTTTTTTCTTGAAATGGGGTCTGAAGTAGGTGAGGTTGGTCTTGAGAACCACTGTTAAAAAAAAAATAAATAAGGTTAGGTTTAGCTAAAAAGCAATAGAGACCAAGTGGAACATTACAAAGGAGTACGTTTTCCTGAACAAAAAAGACAGCTTCAAAATCCACCAGACTGGGGAAAATGTTAAGCGGACTATAACAAGTTCACATGAAGGGGGGATGGTCTCGTAATTACCATATGGTGCTGATGGTGTGGGGTATTCACCAGAGAAGAATGTTCAGACATGGGTTTAAACCAATAGAAATTCTTTACTACCCAGCCGATGCCTCTGCTGGGTGTTCAGGATCCTCATGTAGCACTGAACCTTTCTCAAGGTAAGCTTTTAAACACAAAGACCATGTTCTGGATTGACATACTTAGTTAACAGGAATGTTAGCCAGAAGCAGAATTGTAGAAGCCAGAAAACAAGGTTAGAACATTTAGAGACTTTCCCAGAACTGTGGACTTTGATGGATTAGGTCTTTGTTTTCATTTTTGGCAGGTGGTGCTGTCTGTGTGCTGAGTTTTACAGCCAGAGTGTCACTTCCATCATGGAGTCAGTCATGCTAAGGTCTGGGACCTTGTTAGTGGGCAGGGATTGGGCCTATTAAAACCAGCAGCAAGCTGAATGGTGGTGGCGGCACACACCTTTAATCCCAGCACTCCGAAGGCAGAGGCAGGCAGACCTCTATGAGTTCTAGGTCAGCCTGGTCTACAGAGCAAGTTCCAGGACAGCAAGGGCTACACAGAGAAACCCTGTCTCAAAAAACCAACCAACCAATCAAAGAACCAAACAAAACCACTACCACCAACAAAGAAACCACGGGCTATATGTTGTACATAGGAAACCAGCAAGTCCCTAAACACTGGAAGGAAGCAGCCATTGGCTGACTCACAGGTCAGTTCTATTAAAACTGAGCCTGAAAATACCCTGCTTTAGCCAAGTACGCACCTAGGTGTGTTCTCAGAAACATGCCAGGGACCGCTGTCAGGGCTCAATTGTTGACATTTGCTATGGAAACATCACTGTGGGAGCACGCTCATATCCCTCGAACATTCTCCACTTCTGCATAAACCAACCCGGAGTGCCTTCCCCCTCAGCACCTGAACCTTCCCCCAGGGGTCACTCAGGCTCAGAGCAGCTCTGAAGCAGTGAGGAGTCAGCCTCCCTCTCACCAGCACACAGCCAGTGCCTGGATTTGGAGGCTGATTCCCAGCTCTGCTTTATGGGCTACTCTCTGGGCAGAGGGAGCCCACTGGCCTCAGCCACACCAATTCCCTCCTGTAGTCGCCTGTTCCCCTCACTTCCTGGTGCTTCCTGAAACCATCCTTCAGATATCTTGCTCTGGGTCTTTATTTTGACGTGTGATTCGGGGGACACACCCAGGCTTTCAAAGGGAACCAGATGATCCACATGTCTAGGAGATAGCCTAGGACAGCCTGGAAGTGGCCCACATGTTCAGAGCCCCACTAATTGATACTCAAACTACCATTTTGTGTTCTTATTGGGTTTTTTTTGTTTGTTTGTTTTTGAAAATGTAACTTTCTGCAGCATAAGCAGGGTGCAGAGCAGAAACTATACAAACAGGCAGCTCACATCCCTAGCTCCTGAGCTGTGAGGGATGGTCGTATAGCATGGTTATGGCTAATAAGATAAGGCTGGACTTCTGGAAAACAAAAAAGGTAAGGGGTGTGTCAGGAATCCCCCCAACACACACACAAACACCTATTCCTGTTTTTGTTGTTATTGTTTCTTTGGGCTGTTTGTTTGTTTGTTTTGTTTTGTTTTGTTTTTTGAGACAGGCACTCGGGTAGCCCAGTTAATGTTAACTCCCAATCCTCCTGCCTCGGCTTCAGTAGGCCCAACACAGTCAGGAAGCTCTGACATCAAACCTCTGTAGCAGCACTCTTGCAGCTTCTTCTGATGAGGGAAGGAAATGCAATTTGCTGATTGGCTGTGGTGTTACTTGTTTCTCATTGACAGGTACCCTGACCATAGGGTGGTGGGTCCTATTGACTGAAGTGTTCTTGGTTTTTTTAGGGTCGGTATGCAAGTTCAGGGTCAAGATCTGGGATGTGTCTGTGTGAGTTGGAGACATTGATGAGATAGAACCAAACATGGAGAGAGCAAGGCTACAGCAGAGCCACCTGACTGACAGGGGAGGAGGGAGTCGGAGGAACCTCAGGGAACAGTAAAGATAAAAACACTGGCTACAATGTGTATAGTGCAAACCCCTCCACACTGGGAAAATCTCCAGTAAAGAGCATTGTTCTCTGGCTTGGTCCAGGAGGGTTGTGCTTAGGGCAGTGCTCAGTGTGGAGCCCAGGCTGTTATAGATGCAGAGTGCCAGAGGGGAGGGCACACTGCAAGCCTTAGGTTTACAGAACTAATGAGGCCAGATAGTGGTTGAGTCCAACCAGCCACGCTCTACAACTGCAGGATTCCCAGCGAGGCACTTGTCTTCTCTGAGTTTCCAGTTTCCTCCATCTGAACAGTGGACATGTTAGCAGATCTACCTCAAGGATGGTGGTAATATGAGGATTTGATGACATAGTACAAGGGGCAGGGTGGGGTGGTCCAAGGTCTGACTCGGGCAATAGCCGTTCAACAACTGTTTCATAAGGTCACTAAAGTTCCGATCATAATTATTGAACTAAATAATGGAGAGATGACCAGGTGTCATGAGCAACCCGTTGTGTGAGTTCTAGGTCAGCCTGGGCCACAGAGGGAGATAGAAAGAAGTGGGGGAGGGAAAGAGGGAGGGAAGGAGGGCAGGCCCTGTTTGTGTGGAGAGAGTGAGATCACGCACCTCTCTTTTCCTTTTGACGCTCCGTGGCCCTTGGAAGTTTGACTCTGTAGAAAGAAAAGAAAAGTGATGTAACCAATTTGCACACCCGTGTACTTCCCTGCTCAACCTTTTCCGGGAGTGAGCCACGCAAACTACCACACTCAATGGGTGTAGGTCCTCAGGCACAAACCTCCAGCCTGACTGGGTTCTTCCTCATCATCTCTGCCCATGAATCAGGGCAGAACACCTGCTTACCACGGAATGAATCCTCCATTGCTGAAGAGCTACACCGCAAGCAAGATCACTCTATGAAGGCTTGCTCACCAGTACTTCAAATCTTAATCAAAGCCCAGCTTGAGGGCTCCTCCAGCTCCCTAAGAAGAGCCTAGACTTTCCATTCTTAGAGAGTTGATAGTACACAGGCTCTAGGAAGGGACTGTGCCCATTTCTCAGAGCGATTTCTTCACATCCCCCACCCCCACCCCTGACAAACACCTACCCAATCCTCTATGGGTAAGGGGTACTGTTTGGTTCCAATTAAGTTCCAAGGAGACTGCCCCCTTCCCCACTTCCTGGTAGGATCAGTCCCTGATACATGGGTGAGTAGGGAGCAAACTGTCCCTGTTCAGGATGACTTCTGGGTGGATGGGCTTTTCTGTTGCCTTTAACACAGTACCACAGATGTGTCTTGGAAGAGTATGCATTTATTGTTATATAGTTTCTATGGATGGAGAGTCAGTACACAGCTTAATGGACTGTCTGACGTGTCTCACAAGGCCACATCAGGTGCCTCCCTGATGGTTTTCTTCTAGAGTAAGGCGTTTCTTCCGCTCTCAGTCACATCATGGATACAAGTCAGATGCTTCATGTGTGTGTAGGTGTGCTCACCCATGCCTGTGAGAGTAAAGTCCAGAGATCAGTGTTGGGTACATTTCTCCCACTCGGATATCCCCCATCATTATTAAATGAGACAGTGTCTTTGAGTGGACCTAGAGCTCTCTGATAGCTGGGCTGGCCAGACTGCCCCTGGGATCTGCCTATCTCCCTATCCCACAGAGATGGGGTTACAGATTTGGATACCATTCCCAGTTTTTATTTTGTTTTGCAATTTCCAGGTGTGTGTGTGTGTGTGTGTGTGTGTGTGTGTGTGTGTGTGTGTTATGCATGTGTGTGAGCATGTGTCTCTGTGTGTGTTATGCATGTGTGTGAACACGTGTATGTATGTGTGTGTTATGCATGTGTGTGAGCATGTGTGTGAGCATGTGTATGTATATGTGTGGTTATGTATGTGTGTGAGCATATGTCTCTATGTGTATGTTATGCATGTGTGTGAGCATGTGTGTGCATGTATGTGTGTGTTATGTATGTGTGTGAGCATGTGTCTCTGTGTGTGTTATGCATGTGTGTGAGCATGTGTGTGTATGTATGTGTGTCTGTAGGAGCACATGTGTGTGTGAGCACATGTTTGTATGTGTGAGTGTGTGTGTGTGTGTGTGTGTGTGTGTGTGTGTTAAGAGTCTGTACACCTGTGTGCATGTGGAGGCCTGAAGTTGATGTGAGGAACCATGGTCATCACTCTTCCCCATTGTGCCACTGAGGCCATGTCTCTCAATCAAACCCAGAGCTTGGTACTGTGGTTAGCATGGCTAGCCAGCTTGCTCTGGGAATCCCACCTTGACTTTGAGAATTGCCATGCCTGCTCAGCATTTACATGGATTCTGGGGACCCTAACTTGGGTCCTCTTGTCGCAGTGCAGGCAACTGAACCACTGAGCCATCTTTGCAGTGCACCAGATTTCACATAAATGCTAGACTCTTCGCGCTAGCCCAGCAGGAAACTTACCTGTCAAGGGTCCGCTCTGTTTGGTTTGCTTGCATTTCGTCCTGTGTCACTAACGCATTTTTTAAGCAGTCAGAAGTTGAATGTGGAGCTTGGCTTATGCTAGGCGAGTCCTCCAGTGATGACCTACAGCCCAAGCTGTTTGAGTTTGTTTTGCTTTGTTTCGTTTTGACAGAGCCCATACAGCCCAGGCTAGCCTCAGACTAAAACTGTCTCTGTAACGAAGATGACACTGAACAGCTCATCCTCCTGCTCCAGGCTCTCAGATTCTGGGATGAGAAGTATTCAGTGCTAGGGCTCAAACCCAGGGCCTTGAGTGTGTTTGGCAACCACTCTGCAGCTGAGCTACATTCCCAAACATCCACTCCAGCTCTCGTTTTTTATTTTTGAGACAAAGTTGGCCTTAAACTCACACTGTACCAGACTACAGCTACCAGAGCCAGGGCACAGTGTTTTGAGGACTGTGGACTCTAGTAAATACTAAAGTCAAATAGCTAAGTCCTCTATCTTTGATTTTCTCCCTTTGTTTATTTTAGGTTGTCTCTGCAATGAGCAATCTTTTGTACTGCATTGTACTCTGCATTGTAATCCAGTTCATGGAGGAAGGCGGCAAAGGATATGGAGTCAGTGTCATGGCCAAAGCTGCTTTACATTGGCAGCTCTGTCTTTAACTCTTTGCTAGTCTGTGGCCAAAAGCCACTGGCTTCTAGTAATCTGACTCCCCGGATAGCAGCAGGGGATTAAGAAAAAGGGCTTAGTTTTTCTCTGGCTCAAGGGTACCTCCCTGGCTAAGCAAGAGGCTCTGAGTTCATTAACTCTTCATGAGCCAGAGAGAAAGAAAAAGATAGAGGAAAAGTCACACACACACACACACACACACACACACACACACACACACACACACACACACATACTCGCACACTTTGGCTGAACCTGACCACTGGTCTCAATTCCGCAAGTGTTCATTTATATTCATAGGCATATACCTACATATCTATATACATACATATAGACAGACAGACATATAAATATATACATTTGGTGGATGGGGCTGAGCCCCAAATGCCACTCTTTATTCCTTCTCTCTGACCTTCTTATATTTTCTTAGACAAAAGTTCTTTATAAAATTACCTCACAGATAAAATGATACACAAAAGGGAGTTACAGAAAGATGCTGATAATAAGTTCAGAGCAGTGTTTCATTCTGTAAGCTCATTATAAGTTCAAAGCAACAGTTTCACATGGCCTTGCTTTACCATAGAGTGCACTGTGGCTTCATCCTTGGACCTGACCTACAATGAATCCTTGATCACAAATCTGTCCCAAGCCTATTTCTCTTCTTAGTGTAATTTATGAAAGCTCATGGTATTCCTTATTCTGCAGCCTTTACTTACTATTCTATGAGGAGGAGGTACATTGTATTCTTGATTCTAACTTTATTACATCTCTCTGGCAAAACAACTAAAACCATCTCCTTAAACTTTTTTCCTAAAATTATTTGAATCAAATTAGGAATTCTTTTTTTTTTTTTTTTTTTTTTTTTTTTCGGAGCTGGGGACCAACCCAGGGCCTTTGTGCACTAGGCAAGCGCTCTACCACTGAGCTAAATCCCCAACCCCCAAATTAGGAATTCTATAAAATCATTAATTCATCCAGACAGCATTGATTTATTAAAGTTTATCTTCATGTTGATCTGCAGGAAATTTGCTCAGAAGGGTGGACTATCAGTCCCAGGAATCACTAGGCTATGTAATAGTGGCAGGAAAGGCACATCAGCAGCGAGAAGCAATCCTGGGATGAAGGCTCTAGGGCTGTGCCTCTCCAGAGTGTACCCACTGTAGCCATGCAAAATGGTGGCCATCTCCAGGAAACTCACTTGCTTGCCATGGTCTTTCCTAGATGGCTTTTGTCAACTCAACACCTCATTTCATACTTCTGACCATGAGGCCTGTTAGGTAACAAGGTTTCTAATCAATAGACTTAGGTTAGCTTGTTCCATTGAAAATAGATACAAGCAGAAGCAAAACGAATTAATGTGTAGTAACCAGCAGTCAGCACCCTTGCCGAACAATTAGGAAGCTTATGGATTCCCTAGTATTCTCTATGTATATACATCTTATCTATAAATAAAGGCAGACTTACTCCCTACTTTTTGATATCTTTTGTTTGGCTGGAACCCCTGCTTGCCCACATAAACTGAGAAACTGCAGTCATCACCCCTTGTATCTGCATTTCCAGAACCTCACACAAGAGTGCCCACCCAGGGGCTTGGCTTTTGACCATACATGGACACAATCCCAGCTCCTGGCCGACACAATATCACCCCTTGCCTAAGACCTCGAAAACATCCCTTTCTTAGCCTGGGTGCGCAATTTCCCCAGCCACATTGCTTGGGAACGGTGAACCTGCCCAGGTGTAGCATCTAATAAATCTCTATTTTTAATCTGGTCTAATCTAGCCTATATTGCATCCACAAAAAAAAAAACAAAACAAAAAAAACTATTATCTATGTCTTTTATTTACTTCTGTTGCTCAACTGCAGTGTCTAAACCCTCATACATGCTGACTAAAAGTATTGAATGCAAGCATCCTTAACTTGTGACTTGACCTTGAGGGTTATTTCCTGTTTCAACTTTTAAAAATGATGTTGCTGAAGCCAGCAAGATGGCTTGGTGTATAAAGTGTTTGCAACTAACTGAATATCTGAGTTCAATCCTGGAGACCCACAGGGTGGACAGAGAAAATGGACTCCTGCAACTTGTCCTTTGACCTCCATATGTATCATGGAGCACATTACATAATTTTTTAAAAAAGTAATAAAAATTTGTTTTAAGCAATGATATTACTATAGGTTCTTATAACTGTCCTATACCAAAAAGGGCAAATGGTTTGTTGTTCCCTAGTTTCTTAAGGATTTATCATGAACAGTGTTTTATTTAAACATTTTTTTTTACTTAAGGCATCTTTTCTTTCATAATTATGGAAACACTATGAAAGTCACTAAAAACATCTTTCACTGATAATTATGTTATTCTCCCATCACAGTCATCAGGTTCTAGTTCTTCAGCGATGTTTTACATTTATTTCTGCCTGACACCACAAGAACTGCGTGAGAGAGACAGACAGACAGAGACAGAGACACAGAGACAGAGGGTACATGACCTTGCTGCATATGTGGAGGTCACTGAACAGCCCTACCAGTGCTTGCCTTCCATCTTGTTTGAGACAGGGTCTCTTTTGTTGTTCATTGCCCTGTGTGCAAGGCAAGCTGTCTCTCACACTCCCAGAGATTCCCCTGCCTACACCTCCCATCTCTTCCTAGGAGGACTTCGTGTGCTACCACACCCAGCTTTATCTTGGTTCTGGGCATTCTAACTGAGGTCTTAACTCTTTCACAGAAAACACTGAGCCATCTCTCCACGTATCTTAGTTAAGTTTTTACTACTGGTTGACCAAGGCAACTCTTATAAAAAACATTTAAGACTGGCTTACAGGTTCACAGATCCAGCCCATTATCATCAAGGGAAGAAGCATGTCAGCATCCAGTCAGTCATGGCTCTGGGGGAGCTGAGGTTTCTACACCTTCATCCAAAGGCAGACAGGAGAAGGTTGGCTCCCACATGCCTAGGCGGAGGGTCTCAAATCCCACCCCAACAGTGACACATTTCCTCCAACGAGGACACACCTCCTAATAGTGCCACTCTCTGGGCCAAGCACTTTGAACCACCACATCCACAAAGACCATAATTTACATCAAAATTAGATGAGTATCAAAGTAACCTTAAAACACTCATTTCTGGAAGAGCATAGTAATTATTTTAGGCAGAACATGCCAATTGCTTTTTACTCATATCCTTTCTAGTTACTTTAGTTTACTTTATTTTGGTTAATACAACTGGACCACATGAGACAGCTAGGCTGATTCCATGACAGGCTTCAAATTAGCAATTAAGAAGACCAAGCCTGGGTTGGGGATTTAGCTCAGTGGTAGAGCACTTGCCTAGGAAGCGCAAGGCCCTGGGTTCTGTCCCCAGCTCCGAAAAAAAAAAAAAGAAGACCAAGCCTAAGAACTGGCTAAGTCCAGGCAATGACAAGCATGTCGATTACTAATAGGAAAAAAAAATAATAAAACAAAAAAACAAAACCCAGGCTCCGGCATTCATGTCCGGATAATGGTTCCCGAATGCCTAGAGCTAGAGTAAGATAAAGCTCATCTCCCCTGGAATTCCAATGTGCTTTAAATCAGGCCTGCGAGCTCACTTGATTGTCTATCTTAGTAATGGGCAGACCGCAGAATAAAACACTCTTTGTAAATATATATACTATTTGAGCCTGGGGTGTCATTCATGGACCATTACACATGGTCAAAGCCATGAAAATCTCAAATGTGTTGCCAAGACAGACATCCCATGGGGGATGACTTTAGAGGGCTGAGAACTGTCTAATCAAACACAAAATGGCGTCAGAACAAGATGGGGTTGCCCTAGTCGCTCAGTATCAAAAGGAAACAGGTTGTATGGAAAGGGCTACTGCAGAAGATGCTGGTTTGGGTTTTGTTAATGACATTTTAACAGTGAGATGTTTCCCAGCCTGTGTATTCAAAGAGTGTTACTTCAATTAAGAAGTGAATCATGATGACTTAGTCAGTGGTAGTGGAAGTGGAGGGAATAAATTCAATATAAATTCACAGAGTTAAAAGAGAAGGATTTTGGGGCTGGAGAGATGGCTCAGTGGTTAAGAGCACTGACTGCTCTTCCAGAGGTCCTGAGTTCAATTCCCAGCAACCACATGGTGGCTCACAACCATCTGTAGTGGGATCTGATGCCCTCTTCTGGTGTGTCTGAAGAGAGTGACAGTGTACTTATATATAAAATAAATAAATAAATCTTTTTTTTAAAAAAGAGAGGATTTGTTGATGAAGGCATTGAAACAGAGGAGTTAGTTTCGCTAACTTGATTAACAGCAGTCAGTCACCCAGTAGTGAAGCGTGTGCAAGCTCTGTGCTTGGCGCTGGGGTACAATACCAGGGAGCAGGTCGACCCTGGAGTCTAGAAGGAAAGACAGAACATTAGACAGACTAAGGAAGCCTAGTAAAAGGAGGAAATTCACGGCACTCTGAAGAGTTGAAGCACAAGATAAGAAGCAGGTTGGGGCCAGAATGTTGGGTTCTAAGGAGACTCATTTTCCTTCTTTAGAATTCATTTTTCCTGGTCTTAAAATCAGAGTTGGCTTGTCCGTTCCAGTCTCATTTGAGATTCAAAGAGCACTGGGCTTGGAGAAGCCACAGCAGAGCTTTTTGGGTGGATGGATGGATGGATGGGGCAGACAGGCAGACCGACGAACCGACGGTCGGACAGGCAAACGGGATGAAAGAATCTCTAATGGCTTCTCTAAGTCAGGAAAGTATCTAGGGGGCCACAGAAATGGATAGGTTCAGTTTAGAATCTACACTCAGTAAATTCCCGCCAGTACAGCGCTCTCGCGGAGCGTGTTTATGTGGCGCACGGCCTGTCGGGAATTGCAGTCCTAAGAGAGTCCAGAGTGTTCTTTTTTTTTTTTTTTTTAATTCCCTCTAATAACTGCACCCAACCTTCCCCTTCTGAATCCCTCCGCGGTTTCCTTCCCTCTAAGAACAATCGAAATCATCGGATTGTTGTAAGTCCTACCTTCAGTCGCGACATGACTTGGGCCCAAACCAAACCGCCACGGGCGCCCTAGAAAGCTTGGGCGTCTCGTTGCCACGGCAACAAAAGGAGGTGTCCGGATCCTCCGATCTGATTGGATAATAGCATCTGTTTGAATGACTCGCCTTTAGGCCGCATATATCGGTTCCCTCTGACCCATGGCTCTTGGAAGTGTTGCCCAGGTCAGTTGACTGCCTCAATCTTTCTCTCCTGGTGCCACTTCCCAACGTTGGGGTACACTTGGCTGGCTGCCCGCCATAGCACTTACTATTCTGCTTCCAGCTGTACTTCCCCGCCCATCTAAAAGCACTGCGTTTGAAAAATGGTCACGTTTCAAAATAAAAACAAAAGCAAGCAAGAAAACAAACAAACAAACAAAACAAAAACAAAAACAAAAACAAAAACAAAAAACTGCAGTCCTCTAATCTAACTGAAGGAAGTTTCCTCACTGGGTCACCTTTATTTGGTCTCCCCGTGAAACATTAATATTATTATTATTCTCTCCCCCTTTCTTTCTCTTTCTTTTTCTTCATTTGGGTTGTTTTTTGAAACAGGGTTTCGTTACTCAGGCACTCCTCAAACTCACTTCAAGACCGAGGATGACCTCGAACTCCTATACCCTTGCCTCAACACCCGGCTCTCTAACTTTCTCTACCTTTTAAGCACCCGGGCAAAGTGGCATTTGTTTGGGAAGTAAAGGCCGAAGGATTCAAAGGCATCCTTGGATAGAAAGTGAGTTTAAGGCCAGCCAGTATGATATAAAACCCTGCTTCAAAAACAAAAATAAGCTAGTTACAATTTACAATAAAAACTCTGTTTTTGCATTGTGGTGCTAGGGATTGAGCTAGGGCCTCCTGTATAATAGGCAAGCCCTGTACAATTGAGCTACATCCCACACAGGGAATAATACCTTTCTTTTTTGTAAGGCAGGGTCTAATAGTGTAGCACTGGCTGTCCTGGAATGCACTTTGTCAACCGTGCTGGCCTCAAACTCAGAGGTCTTCCTCTGCCTCCGCCTCCACTTCCCAGGCGCTGGGATCAAAGGCCTATGTCACTAGCCAGGCAATAATAATAATCCTTAAGTATCAATTGTTTGCCAGAGCTCATCCCGTGCCTGCTGTAGCATCATGCCTGACCACTTGGAACACACTTTCCACCCCCCTCCCCCCGCAACACACACCCACGGGCAGCCTTCCTAAGTTCATCCGCCCACTCTGTGACCCTGTTCTTCCCATGTAGTCTCCAACCTGTTTCAGTTGACAATTTGGCCATTGCTTCCCATCCCCACTTTCTGAAGTCCAACCGTCACAGGGTCCCCTTACTGACGGCTCTCCTCACCCCTCTGCCCTAACCTCAGCTTGCACTTTGTCTCAGAACTTCTCCAGCTGTCTATTATTCCATTCTGGGAAAAAAAAATCCTCTAAATCTGTAGTATCTCCTCCCATAAGCACCTAGAAAGGAAAAAAAAAAAAAAGACTACTTATGTATTTTCCACTGTGCCTAGCGTTTGACAGCTGGCTAACACCGCCCAGTGACTGCATGAATGAATGAGAAAATATCAATTAAACGGATAGTTACCAACTGCGAGAGTAGAATACAAAGCCCCAAACTAAATATATGTCCAATATAATTAAGAACAAGTACTCAAATATTTATACACACATATTCACAATAGTAAGATTCACAAGGTCCCCGAAATGGAAACAACCTGAATGTCCATTGAGAGACAAATTAGTTACAGTAGATACATATAATCAAATGTTACTCAGCCATAAAGAGGCAGGGCGGACTGAGACACACTGACGCGGGTGTGGTTGAACCTGAATGATAGGCTAAGGGGAAGAAGACACACAGAAGGTCATAGATTGTGTGGTTTTCAGATGAGTCTTAGTACGTCAATTAACTCAATATAGAAAATTCCTCAGGTTGGAAAGATGGCTCAGTGGTTAAGAGCACTGACTGCTCTTCCAGATGTCCTGAGTTCAATTCCCAGCAACCACATGGTGGCTCACAACCATCTGTAATGGGATCTGATGCCCTCTTCAGTGTACTCATATATAATAAATAAATAAATCTTTAAAAAAAAAGAAGAAGAAGAAAATTTCTCACGGGTAACCCAGAGATTGCCTCCCTAGTGGTTCTAGATCCTGTCAAGATGACGATATCACACACCAAGGTAGGGAATTTTCTGCAGAAAAAATTCAAATCTGCTGAGCAGGGGGTGCACACTTGGGATCCTAGCACTTGAGGAGCAGAAACAGGAGGATTACTGCACATTTGAATACAGCCTGGCTATACATTGAGTTCCAGGCTATCTACTGAGACCTTGTCTGGAAAAGATGAAGGAGGGAGGGAGATAGACAAAAGAGGAGGGAAGGGAGGGTAAAGGAATAAAAGAAGGAAGGAAAGACAACTCTAACTACAAACCATCTGAGAATTAACAGAAGTATAGATTAGGATTTTAAATATATCAGTTGCACAAAATAAAAGCAGCTTCGGGTCCTGGCTCCCAAGAGAACCCATACTAGGAAGGAACCTGTGTAGAATAATGGCTTCATTTACTGGACCTGTGCATACTCAAGGTCAAGGGCATTAAAGAAATTTGTCCTTTGGAGATTAACTAAGGCTGCTGCTGTTGGGGACATTTCTGAAGCAAGTGACTTCGATGCTTTTGTACTGCCAAGCCCTCTAAGGCTGCATTGCATAGTACGCTGCTGTTCACAAGATGCTCGTGAATCTACCTTGTGAAGTCCAGAATGACCAAATCCCCACCCCAATTTAGACCCGCTGATGCTACCCCAACAACTGCTACCAAAGTTCATGTAAAGAGATGAATTCTCTCTCTCTCTCTCTCTCTCTCTCTCTCTCTCTCTCTCTCTCTCTCTTTTTTAAGGGAATTTAGTTTTAGTTATTCATACGTGTGGTGGGAGGATGTGCATGTGTGCATTCAGATATCCGTAAAGTCCAGAAGAG
Source organism: Rattus rattus (assembly GCF_011064425.1). Classification (NCBI taxonomy): domain Eukaryota; kingdom Metazoa; phylum Chordata; class Mammalia; order Rodentia; family Muridae; genus Rattus; species Rattus rattus. Next base: position 132,278,744 of record NC_046158.1, on the reverse strand, counting down.
GGTGTTGGATCTCCTGGAACTGGAGTTACAAGTGGCTGTGAGCTGCCATGTGGGTGCAGGGAACCAAGCCTGGATCCTCTGCAAGATTAGTGAGTGCTCTTAACTCCTGGGCCCTCTCTCCAGCCCCAACAGCTGGATTCTTAAGGACATAAAAACCACCTTCTGGGGAAAATTAAATGGAAATTACACATAAAAGATAAAAACAATGAAATCACACTGATGTCATTGAAAGGCCACGTGTTGGTGAGGCCTGAGAAAGAAATCTTTATATGCTGCTGGTTGACTTGGACACGCTGAGAGTGACCCAGAAGACCCCGTCGGGAGGGAGATACAATGGTTTGGTTTGGAGAGAGAGGAGCTGAGACAAACTGCCCTTTAAGAAACAGTTTTATTAATGAGGTGGAAGTGTGGGGGTGCCTTCAGTACCAGACAAAGAGGGTGCCCACACACACTTTAAGGTTTCCAGGGTAAGCAGAAGGAACCAGGCTGGGAATCAACAGGCCACCTTACCAGCCAGCTCCAGCAGTTGCATGTTTGTAGAGGGTATGAGGTAGCGAGGGGGCATGACCTATTTATAAATGTCTGGAATGGGTGCTCTAACACCTGAGACTTGTCCAGGGCTCCACGACAACGGTCCTAATCTCCCGTGTGCTAGGGTCTCCACTGGGTACTTTAAATAAGCCATCTCATCTACTCACACTACAAACCTAGAGTCTTTTTCGATGCCCTCCCATTTGTTGATAAAGAAGATGAGGCGCATAGACTTGAAGCAACGTTCTGAAGAGCAGGGCGGACGCCACCAGACTGTGGGATGATTGATTTCTCCTAACAGCAATGGAGACTTTCTGATTGCTACTTATAGTTCCCACACACTTGGTAACCTAGACATCCCATGAACGTGTTATCTTAAGGTTCTGGGAAGAAGCCTGGAATGGGTCTCACTGGATGAATTAAGGTGTCCACATGGCCGATTTCTCTCTGGTAACCATACGTGAAATAGTTCTGCTTCCTTAAAGTTTACACCAGCAGCTCCTGAAGTCTCTCGTTTGTGAGACTCGTAGTCTCGTAGGTTTGCTGAGCAGCCTCCACCCTAAGGAAATATGTTGGAGAGTGACACACCTGGGTCCCTCCCCACCACCTCCTCCCCCCTCTTATCAGAGATTCTCCCATGTCTATCTGTCACCTTCCAAGGTCAGCTACCTGTAAGTTTCCAAAGACATTGGTTTATCTTATAAATGTGTTTTGAATCTTTTCAAGGACTGTAGCCTGCCCTGAGATAGATGCTCTATTGACCTCTTAATGTAAAAAAAACCGCCCAGAAATAAGAGTTCACTTACCACTCTCTGTTCCTGCCCACCTTCACTCCTATTATGTGCTATGTCCCTCTAACCCCGTCACCTTCCCTGTCACCCGGGAGAACATTAGACTGGCGATTTCACTGGACACTCCAGCACCATTCCACCTCACGCCAGTTAATCAATGCCTTTAATCCACCTCCAGCCTTAATCTCCCCCCATCCTACATAACACAACACACATTGACAGCAATCAGCATGTGGACATCTTTGAGAACAAGCATTTTGGTGAGCCGTGGACTGGTTTCCGTGGAGACCCATGTTTTAGCAGAATTTTTTGTAAAATAGTCACCTCATGATTTATTTAAGGAAGTCAGACTTTGCTACAGCTATCCCTTGCAGAGCAAAGAGTTCATAGCTGTTAAGTGTGTGATGTCTAATAACTTCCTTGTTTTTCTCCTCGGGGCTTTTACCCTGGCAGAGGTCTCTTGTTCCTGTGACTTGATTATTCCCTCTAAGTACCAAGTCAGGACACAAAGGGCTACTGGGGCTGATCCTTTATAGATGAAATAAACTAAGAAAACACTAGACTGGTGATTTCACTGGACACTCCAGCACCATTCCTGCCTAGGTTCACAGACTAATTCTTAGTGCTCTGCTATGCGACCTTGACCTTGTCTCCAGGATACGTTATCAGTTCTCTCAGCCCTCTGTCCCCTGGGTTGTATATGTTTGAGACAAGATTTCATATAGTCTAGGCTGGCTTAAGTTCACAAGGTAGCCTAGACTGAACTTGAACTCCTAGTCCTCCTGCATCTATCTTCGGAATGCTGTGATTACAGGTCTGCACGTTCACGCCCCATTTACTAGCATCCCTCCCCCATTTATTTGTTTATGTATTCACTTTACAACGTGATCAAAGCACTTCCTCCCTCCTCTCCTCACAGTCCCACCTCTAAACTCCCCCCCATGGGTACCCACCATCCTGGTTCATCAAGTCACAGCAGGACTAAGCACATCCTATCCCACTGAGGCCCAACAAGGCAGCCCCACTAAGGGAAAGGGATCCAGAGGCCCATAACAGAGACAGCCCCCACTCCCATTGTTAGGGGACCCATATGAATAACAAGCTTTACATCTGCCTCATATGTGTAAGGGGCCCAGGTTCAGTCCCTGCGTGCTCTTTGGTTGTTGTTCAGTCTCTGTGAGCCAGCTTCGTTTACTCTGTAGGTCTTCTTGTGGTGTCTTTGACACTCCAGCTCCCTCATCCCCCACCCACCCCCACTCTTCCACAAGACTCCCTGAGCTCTGCCTTGTTTAGCTGTGGGTCTCTGCATCTGTTTCCATCAACTAATGGATGAAGCCTCTCAGGAGACAGTTATGCTAGCATAACTGTCTGTAAGCGTAGCAGAATATCATTAATAGTGTCAGGGGTTAGCCCTCTCCCATGGGATGGGTCTCGGTTTTGTCCCTCATTGGTTGGCCATTCCCTCAATCTCTGCTCCATCTTTGTCCTTGCACTCCTTGTAGGCAGGAAACTTTGGGGGTGGAAGGTTTTATGGGTAGACTGCTGTCCCCCTCCCTCCACTGAAAGACCCGCCTGGCTGCAGAAGGACAGGGAGCAAGGGGACACTTCTCCATTGCTGGTAGCCATGCAAACTTGTGCAACCACTTTGAAAAGCAATTTGTCAGTTTCTCAGAAAATTGGGAATAGATCTGTCTCAAGACCCAGCTATACCACCCCTGGGCATATACGCAAAAGATGTGTCACCATATCATAAGAACATTTGCTCAACTGTGCTCATAGCAGTTCTATTCACAATCGCCAGGAACTGGAAACAACCTAGATGTCCCTCAAGAATGGATGAAGAGGGGGCTGGAGAGATAGCTCAGCGGTTAAGAGCACTGACTGCTCTTCCAGAGGTCCTGAGTTCAAATCCCAGCAACCACATGGTGCCTCACAACCATCTGTAATGGGATCTGATGCCCTCTTCTGGTGTGTCTAAAGACCGTGACAGTGTACACATATAAAATAAATAAACAAATCTTAAAAAAAAAAAAGAAAAAAGAATGGATGAAGAAAATACGGTACATTTACACAGCAGAATACTACCCAGCTATTTAAAAAACAAGGACATCGTGAAATTTGCAGGCTAATGGATGGAACTAGAAAAAAATCATTCTGAGTGAGGTAACCCAGACCCAGAAAGACATGCACGGTACGTGCTCACTTATAAGTGGATATTAGCCATAAAGTGCAGGATAACCACGCTACAACCCACAGACTAAAGACGCTAAGTAACAAGGAGGGTCTAAGGGAGAAAGCTTGAATCTCACTCAGAGGGGAAATAAATAAATACTTGAAGTAGATGAAGGGAGGAAGCTGGGTGGGATAGGCGGGAGGGCTGAGGAAGAAAACAGAAACTGGTGGGGGGAAGCTCTAAGGTGGGGAGACTCCAGGGTGTCATTGGAGGTGACCCTGGCTGAGACTCCTAGCAGCAGGGGATCTGGAGCCTGAAAAGAGGAATATTTTTCTTTGCCTTCAGGGACCAGACCTTCTGGAGACTCACGTCAACATCAGCGTGTCTTTGGTGTGATGTTCCACCTATGACTTGACATCCAATAACCACACGTTGAATTATTGATGTTTTCCTTTCCGTGGCAGAGATAATGATTTTTCAAGTCAGGGAACCTAGGAGTCCCTTCCTTCCCCACCCACCTCTGTCTGCGTGTCCTGCCAGCCACACTCCTAGATATTCACACACAGGGAGGGCCTCCCCTTCCTTGCAGCCTCTTTGTCTGCTCCACCCACAAGCTGTCTTCATCTCCCACCTGCCCAGCTGCAGTAGCCTCCTTGATGATTTCAGTGGGGGGAACGTAGTGAGGAACTTAAATGCTTACACCAGATGCCATGGGTCCTTGGTTAAAGTTTCCCTTTGGCTTTCTATCCCATGGAGGAGAAACCTATGTTAAGCCTACTTGTGCCATGGAGGATCCTTTGAGCAGGCACCCTGACTGCAGCACTCTTCAGCCTGTCTCATGCCCCTGCCTCAGCTCCCTCTGCTGCAGCTGTATCTGCTTGGCCACAGGCCACACTCCCAGGGCAGGCCTCTGCAATGCTGTCCTCTGTCCTCCTCCGCTCTTGCAGGGGCTCTGCCAGCTCTCAGCTCAACTGCCCAGGTTTTCTCCACCACCCTGCTCTGTTCTCTTGGTGGTCACCCTCGACCTTTGGTAAATGCATTATTTGTTGGTAGTTTTCCTTTGCCTTCTTGCCCAGATCCGGGATGTGTGCTATGCTGACACTGGGCACCTAAGGCTACCAGCATCTGCCGCACACATGGTCTGAGTTGAGGTTTGTCGGAAGTAGAAGCCACACACGGAGTTTTGAAGACAATGCCATGGAAAGATCATAAAACTCATCATCACCCATCTCTAAACACCGACCAAAAGCTAAAATGATCAGGATCTAAATATACTGAATTAAATCAAAATATGATCAACGATTAATTTGCATCTACTGTTTTCATGTAAATACTAAAAAGATTCTATTTAAACATGCACACATTTTGTACTTCATGGGAGGGAATTCGGCCAAGGCTTCTTTTTCCATTTGTGATCTCCATCCTTTTTTGGGTTTGTTTTGTTTTCGAGACAAGGTTTCTTGTAGCCCAGGCTAGCCTCAAACTTGCTCTTCTGATCCTCCCACCTCTGCCTCCCAAGTGCTAGATGACAAGAAGTTACAGGAATGCTGGGGTTCAAACCCCAGGGTTCATGAATGTTAGGTAAAAGCTACCAGCTGAACTGTATCCAGCTCCTTTTCATGTAACTTCAAAATAACCCCTCAGTATGTATGTGTATAAAAGAGATGTGCAAACCAAACATTTACTGATAATGAATGAGAAGAGAATTTATTTTAAGATAACTTTTCATCTACATACAATATCACATATGTAAAGGCTCTAGCAAGTTTGCATCCCAATGAGATGATGAGGTACTTACTTAACTTCTGCATAAAGAACTAAATCTCGGCTGAATATTTGATACTTCGGGGCATTTTTCAGGGCTGATATTTTAGTTTTGTAACCGTCAATGCTGGGAATGCCACTTTGCATAAATATACAGCACAAATGTCAGAAGGTGTTGAAAATTCCGCCCTAATCCTGACCCTACATTCACTTAATAATGTTTTAGGAAATTGAACTCAGCAACACAACAGCATCTAAAACAGCAACACAATACCAAACATTTCAATATGACGAAATGGGAAGATATTGACACAGGCTGAGGATCGGGGGCAGGAAAACATTGGGTCCCCACCCCCATAGTTAGAAGAAAGTTGTACAGTGAAACACTGTAGTTCACAACACCAGAGTCTCAAGTCTGGGCTAAGGTGTCTCAGGTAGAGTCCGTGGGTGGTGAGTGCCTGACAGAATGCTCACACAGAGTGTGTGCTGGAGATTTAAAGCCAAGAAACACCCCCAGAATCACGGTGTTTGGTTTTGAAATCAGGCATCGCATGCTTAGAAACCTTTTACACAAATTTTTCACAGCCATCACAGTTTGGTCGGTGCCCACAGCTGAGGAAGCTGAGTTTTAGCCTGCCGGTTAACTAAGGAAGGTAAGAGTCACCCTATCTTACCCCATGACTGTCCCTAGGACTCACTGCTCACTAAATATTTGCTGAATCATTTGGGTTTTATGAAAACTGAGGGTGCTGAACCAAATACCCCATATATACTGTGAACTCAGGGAAGGGAGTCGCACGAAGAATGGCTTTCTTTTTCCCCAGTTACAGCTGAAACGGACTCTCTGTCTGCCTGAGTGGACACTCCCCAACAATCACTTGGATAGAAGGATAAGGATGATGTCCACGGGAACAAAGCAGGCTCAGCTGTTTCTATTCAGTTCCCACAGGAGGTGCCTAGACTCGTTTATTTTAGCATGCTTATGAAGACAGTGTCAGCTGAAGCCACATGGAGACCTCAGATCATTCAACAAGTGTGAGCACATGGGCTTGAATTATGGACGTCCTGTTGCAGTTTTCTGAGGCAGGATCCAAGTGTCTGAAACCCTTCTACAACACTCTTTCCCCATATTTACCCCTGCTTCTTCAGGCCTCTAATGGCAGTTATACCTGGTTCAAATGGAATTATTCACGTGGCCCCATCCTCCCTGGGGACCAGAATACATGGAAGGATGGATGGGAGGGAGGACATACGAGAGAAGACTGGAGTGATGGGTGAATGATGGATAGATGAATGGATGGGAGGGAGAGAGTTGAGAGATGGGTGAATGAGTGAACTGACACATAAATGGATAGAAGGAAAGATGGATGATAGGTGGATGAAAGGTGAACGGATGGGTAAGTGGATAGAATGGATGAGTAGACAAGAACAGTGAGATGAGCTAGAAAGGGGAGGAGAGGGATGACTGCTAAGGTGGTTGCATGGGCTGGGGAGGACATTTTTCTGTTTTCTTGTTGCAAACAGAAACCTTTGATAATGAGTCCAGCCTCTACCTTTAAAGGGACCCAGGCTGGAGAAGCTAGCTGCTTTGCCCCCAGCCTTAGGCAGGTGCAGGCACAGCCTTAAGCTGGGGGCGACCCGCCCGCCCTAAACGCGGCGCCTGATGGTGCCAGGGTGGGGGGAGCGCCCCGCCCCCACCTCCGGAGGTGGCGTCCCACGCGGCCGCAACAAGCTGCCGTTGTCCCGCGGGCCGTGGGCCCCGCACACTAGGGCTTTGTCCGGCCCCCCGCCACGGCCCACGGGGGAGGGGGGCCCACATGACCGAGAGGGTAGGAGGAGCCGGCGGCGGCGGCGGCGGTGGCGGCGGCAGCGGCTCCATCACTTCCCTCCGGGGCCGGGGGTCAGCGGGCAGCGGTGGCGACTGGACAGGGCTAAGCAAGGTCGCGGACGCTCGGCCCCTGGTTCTCCATCAGACTGCAGGCTCCGGGCCTGGGCCAGTAGGGCAGCTGTGAACCTAGCGCTTTCCAGGCGCTGAGCTGGGGGTGCGCCCCGCCACCCTGCTTCAGGATCATGGGAAATGGCATGACCAAGGTAGGGGGAATCCCCGCTGTGCCCGACGACCCCTGGACAGGTCGCTGACCTTCTGCTCCCACTCCAAGATGTCCAAGATGTATGCCACATCTCTGTCACTCTGCCCTCCAGACTGCATTTGCCTGCCTTTCTGTCTCTGCCTGCGCCTGTCTGTCCTCTGTGCGGACTCTTGACTTTTGCTGTGCCTTTCGCTTGCCTCTCCAGGAGCATGTCTGTCTGTCTGTCTGCCTGTCTGTCTGCCTGTCTGTCTGTCTCATGCATGCATGTGTGTGTGTGCGTGTGTGTGTGTGTGTGTGTGTGTGTGTGTGTGTGAGAGAGAGAGAGAGAGAGAGAGAGAGACTGACAGACAGATGGACAGACTGACAGACAGATGGACTTCTGGACTCTGGAACCTCTCTCTATTTCTCCAGCTCTGTTCTGCATGGCCTTCCACCTGTGCCTGTCTCAGTCCACTCTGTCCCGGCCCCCCTTCCTGATCTCTACCTGGGACTTCCTACTCACGCCAACTCTTCTTTCTACCTGTCCCCAGGCTGACCTCCCTGGCCCCTCCTGTGGTTAATTTGATCCCCTGTTCTTGCATCCTTGTCAGAAGCCCAGACCCCTCATGCAGCACCCAGAACCTATCAGGGAGATGGCTTCCTGAGGTCTCACCACCAATAGAGAAGAGCTGCGGGGTCGGGGGGTTGGGGGGAGGCAGCTACCGTGGGTGGGAAGGGGTGCAGGCTGACCCCTGACCCCTGCTGTCCTTCCTCCAGGTACTTCCTGGACTCTACCTTGGAAACTTCATTGGTGAGCACTGCCCACTCTGTCCCAAGACCATGGCACTCCGCCTGTCCCAGGCCTGTGTCCACTGTTCACGCTCAGGCCCACACAACTTAGATGCTTTCAAGAATGGAGTGTGGGGGAGGGGGATGCCAGGCTGGAAGGAGAAAAGATTCATGTAGGATTGGGAGTGCAACGGCTGGCCTGCCCTAGGCTGGAAAGAGCACTCCCAATTCAGCCTCCCTCCCAAGGTTCGCCAACAGGTTAAAGGCCACACAACAGAAGGCTCTGAGCTCCGCCAACCTCCTCAGCACAAAGCCTGCCAGCCCAGAGGGTTTCTTCCATTAGGTGTTTGTTGAGGTCTGCCTAGGGTTATGGCTTCCCTCGGTGGGAGGCTGTGAACTCTTCTCTGAAGAGGAGCTGGCCCACCAGCTCCTATAAGCAGAATCCTGAGTGGAAGCACCAGTGGCCTCCAGCCAGGGGGTGGCAAGCCTGCAGCTTTCTGCCGTCTCTTTTTTCTCATCTCTCCCACAGTCTTCCATGGGGGGAGGGGAGGGGAGGGGGAGGGGAGGGGAGGGGAGGCCTCCCATCCTGCCATCACCGGCTTCATGCTCACTAGGGAGCCAGAGCCGAACACAGACCTTTGACTTTGTGGTGGAAAATGTGCTGAAACAGGCTGGCTCAAGGCCTAGGGGCCCAAGGTGGAAAAGTCACGGGGAAGACTCGGGTGACCCACCCTACGGCCCTGACTCCTTCCTCCCTGGAGTCTCCACAGCAGCTCCTGCCACATTGATTTCTGAGTGGATCTGGTTACGTTGTGTGTTAGTCCCATTAGGACAGTGCCATGAAGTTGACCCCAGACTCAGTGCCCAGCCAAAGCTTGCACATAGCAGGCACATGCTGGCACATCTCACTCCCCAGAGATGACCACTGGCATCCCGAAAAGGTGCTTTCCGGGGTTAGGGGTCACGTAGTGTAGATACAGATGCAATTTTTAAAACAAACGGAACCCCACTCTGCATGCCGCTCAGGAAGTGATGTGTCCCACTTAAAACACACACCAGGGACATCCTCATCTATCAGCTCGCAGGGATCGATTTAATTGTCGCACAGGAGTCCAGAGTACGGAGGTACTTATGTCCATCCGGTCCCTTTCTGATGGGCATTAGGTTACTCCAAACATTTAACTGCTTCTGCATCAAACGGCCCTGCAGAGAACACCAGCCTCCATGTGCAGCCCCGCATGTGCACTCCAGATTCCTAGAAGTATAAGTGCTGGGTTGGAGGATGAAGTAGGGATAGGGATACGTCCGGTGGACGCCCCAGAGGTGGGGGAAGGAACACGCAAGCCTGCAGAGGGTGGGCCAAGCGGGCAGGGGAGGGGTGAGAATGCAAGCTGGGCACTGGCTTTTGCTGCAGTTGGTCACTGGGAATAAATAAGTCTCACCTGCCAACTTGGCTCAAGCGGCCTGTTTCTTTCAGATGCCAAAGACCCGGATCAGCTGGGCCGGAATAAGATCACGCACATCGTCTCTATCCACGAATCACCTCAGCCTCTATTGCAGGTACTCCGAACCCTCCGCTCCAGGGCTGGTGGGGGGAGAGAGAGCTGTTGGTCCGGGCTGCCCCTCACCCCACTCCTACTTCCTAGTACTGGAGATAGAGCCTAGGGTGTTGAACATTGAACACGCTAGGCCAATGCTCTGTCCCTGAGCCACCGTCCTTGGACTACCATCTGGACTCATCCATCCTCATTAGGCTGTCTTATCACCCCTGTTTGGGGACTGAGGCCAAGGAGGTAAATGAACTCACCTAAGGTCATACAGTGAGGAAGCTGGCCAACTAGGATTTAAACATAGGCATTCTGACCCTAGGGGGCTTGAATCAATCCTTAATACTAAGACCTTAACGCGGGTCTCATATTAATTCTTTATTTTTTGCACCTACCTGGGCATCCTTCCAATTGCCAAGTGTCTGGATGGTTCCAAACAGAAGATCCTGGGTTCTGTGCCTTGCTGTACAACCTTGGGCTGTGACTTCAGCTCATTGGTACTTTTGATCCCAACTGCCCCAGAGGGCTGTTGGGAGAGTTGCAAAGGTTCTGCTGGATGTAGAAGATACTTCTGTACGCTGTCAGTAAATGGTTGGTTCTGCTCTCTGGAATCCTAAGGAAGAGAGGATGGTTTTAGGACCGAGAGGAAAGAATTAAGAGACTCAGACCACTGGCGCTAGTGAAGAGACCATTTATTCTCCTTGTGACCTTGTGCACAAGACGAGCCGAGCCCAGTCACCTATCTATCAAGTGGAAATCTTACAATAGTACTGACCTCACTGTTTCTCTGAGTCACCTATAGACACTCAACAAAGTCTGATAAAAGATTAGGTTGTTTTTTTTCCAAATACTCTTACCCCAGGCTAGGAAGCTGTCTCAGTAGCTAAGAGCACAGATCCCCAGCACGTGTGTGAAAGCCAGGCATACCCATGTGTGCCTGTGGCCCGGGCACTGGAGGTAAACGGGGATGGGGAGAATAGCACAAGGCTGGGGCCCGAGAGTCTTTTGGACCAGCTGACTGCCACATGGCTGAAAAACATCTCCAGGACCTGTGAGAAAGTCTGTCTCAGGGGAATGAGGCAGAGGGTGAGGGAGCAAGACCCCTGGCCTCAGCATGTGTGTACATAAATGTATGTAGGTATCCCTCCTGTACATACATATGTGCATGTATAGGCATATATACACATACATATACACATTATTTTTCATATGTTTCTGTGTGTATGTCTATTCCAATAAAAGAGACCATTATATTAGATTCTGTGGTATAGGTTGAAAAGGCTCAGGAGATCTAAGATTAAAGAAGCAAAACAAAAAACAGGCTCCATAGGGCTGGAGGGATGGCTCAGTGGTTAGGAGCACTTGTTCTTATAAAAGGTCCAGGTTTGGTTCCCAGGGCCCACTTGGCAGCTCACTGTAACTCCAGTTCTAGAGACGTCCTCCAAGGGCACTGGGCACACAAATGGTACACATGTGCGCACCTGCAGGCAGAATACTCTTTTAAATAAATTTTAAAAAGTGATGACGGACACCTCACGGACTTGCTGTGATGACCTTGGGCCTCAGGTTTTGCTTTGTTTTGTTTTTTAACCTATCCAATTTGATAGTCTCTAAGAGCAGCTGACAATAATCTATGACTTTCATTGTCAATGAAGAAATTTCCAGGCCAGTGGAGTCTGATTTTTGCATTCTAGGGCAGCCTCGCTCTGGAGCACTGGAGTATGTAGTCTGAACAGATTGCATGGGCATGCTTTCCAAGTTATTAATGTGTTTATTAAAGCAATGAGTGCTTAGAGAAAGAGCCCTCCCCCAACACCTCCCCAGCAGCCACTCCTCCCATCGGGGAATGCAGCGGGCAGGGTTTGGACACTACCAGGTGAGCCCACATCGAACACACTGCAAAATGAAACTGCAGATCTTGCAAACAACATGGGATTCCGTGACCTTGGAAGTGTTAGACAGAGATAGGACAAAACCTCCATGGACGCAAGAGGACAGGTCCTTTGTCCTTTAAGAGCCACAGTCAGCAGCAAACCAGGCACCCGAAAGGGGTTGTAACAAAGCATTGAGGGGAACACTTGAGAAAGGGCAGTGAGGGGTATGGGCCAAACTGTCTGCAGTACCCTTGTGAGGAGCCGAAGCAAAGCTAGGCTGCCTGACCAGGTCGTGAAGTTGTTACTGCTGATGCTGTTGTTGCTGGTGGTGGTGGTGGCCGTGGTGGCGGTAGTGGTGTGTGTGTGTGTGTGTGTGTGTCTGTCTGTCTGTCTTTTGAGACAGAGACTTGCTGTGGTAGCCCAGGTTGGCTTCTAACTCATAATCCCCCCGCCTCAACCTCCTGAGTGCCAGGACTCCAAATGGGTGTTTGCTCTGCCTGACCGTTCTTTTCATAATTTGTTCTCTTCAAGAGAAATGAGCTCTGCCCTTTTCACTGTATAACTTTGCAGTCCCTGCTCAGAGGAGAGTTCCTTAAGGAAACACCTTCCCGGTTTGCAAGCCCTCCTGCCCATGTCACCCGTGGGGGAGGACACCGTCTTACACACAGAGCTCGCAGGCTCACAGCCCGGGGACTGGAAAACACTGATGGTCTAGGGAGGGGCTGAACTGGACTGGGGTCACACTGACCTGGGCAGCTCAGGCTGGGGGAGGGGTGCAGGCAAGGCCCCACCATCTGAGTGTGCATTTCCTCCTTGCAGGATATCACCTACCTTCGAATCTCAGTGTCTGACACTCCTGAGGTACCCATGTAAGTTCCCCCTGGATGGGCCAACAGCTGACAGAGCTGCCCCTGAGGTGGGAGTGAGGGCATAGAGTACTGAGGCCAGAAAGCTGTCACAGGGGCATCCTGAGTCTGTTTCAACCATGTCCTTGTCGCATGTCCCTCCCTTATCAGCTCTCTCTAGAGCTTCAGCCTCCTCCCCTAGGACATGGAGAAAGTGTCCTGTCTGTCGGGACTGGGTGTACAGGAGATTTGAGGGTCAGGCTCGACCTGCATCCTGGCTTGCAGTTAAGACACCTGGTTTGCAGCCAGGTTTTGCCATTTACTGCTCTGTGACCTTGGCGAAATCATTTATCCTCTCTGGGCTTCAGCTACACCAAGGCAGGATGTGATGAGTCAAGGATGTTTGCAAAGATGAGGTGACCCGAGTTGAGGATGTGGGACCGTACCTGGTGACTGCAGGGACTCTGAAAAACAGGGTCTTGTTTGGTTCACTAGCACTGGTACCTGGAGTTTGGCATGGACCCTTTGGGGTTCTTCTCCCAACCTACTGCTAACTACTGCCCCAGCTCCTCTGGTTGCAGACCCCAGAAGAATGGCACCCTCACTTTCCTCACACCCAAGTCCTTGTTCCTTGTACCCACCGGAGAGGTGGGGCCGGCCTCTCTTCCTGCCTGCTATGCTGCCTGCCTCCTTTCCAAGCAGTGGCCCCATTCACTGTACACACTGGCTGCACTGAGGACCCAGGGTTGTGGATCCCTTGCTGTCTGTAAGTGGGGAGGAGGCAACTCCCGGGAGGCCTACCCCCCCCCAGCACTGCCTTCCCTGTCCCTCTCTTCTCTAGCAAAAAGCACTTCAAAGAATGTGTCCACTTTATCCACTCTTGTCGTCTCAACGGGGGGAACTGCCTTGTGCACTGGTGAGTCCTCACATGCTTGTCTCTCCTGTGGTGCAGGTCCCCTCCAGCCTGCTGACAGTCCATCACTCATCCAGACAGACCACTCTGAGGCCCATTGCTCCTAGCAGCCAGATGGCCATAGCCCAGCAACTGTGTTTCCCTGAGACTCGGTTTCCTTATCTGTAAAGTGGGGGAGTAAATGTCATGTTGACAGGGCCGTTAAAGGAGCCGGATGGGGTCACATAGGAAGACCAATCGTCCTAGCTTCTGCTTCCCTCCCCTGCAGGCCTTTGAGGCACCAGTGCAGGGCTAGGACTCCGAGTCTTCTCCAGTGTCCCTGACCCAAGGATGCCCCCCATCCCATGGCACCTCACCAAGGGTTCTAGCTGGGGTCAAGGGAATAGCTGTCCCCACATTCAGCCATCCTAACCTCCCCTTCCTCAAACCCACAGCCTATCTTTCACCTCGAGATCTTTGTACGTACTGCCTAAGAATATTTTGTCTTGTTTTTTCTTGCGGTGTGGGTAACTGAACTCAGATCTTAACACATCACACAAGGGCTCCACAATTCACCTACGGTCCCTGCCCCACATTCTGGGCTAACCTTACCTTCCAAAACTCAGCTTGATGTCACTTCCTAGGGATCCTCTCCCATACACCTCTCCCACTCCCACTAAAGAAACCTCTCCACTTATGTGGCCCCAGACTCATCTTGGCTTCCAGCGGTCATCAGTATCTTAAATGGCTACTTTGGCTAGGGGCTGTGTCTCCAGGGCGGCAGAGGCCATGGGTTTATTCCTTACTGTACCCCAGGACCTGAACAAAAAGATGGTCAGGGGATGTTTGTTGAATGAATGAATGAACGAATGAATGACTATTCCAGCCAGCCCCTTGGTGTGATATTGGTTAGAGGAAAGGGAAGTGTCACAAGCCAAATCTTGGAACTTGTGAAGCCAGGCTCCCTGTAGTTGGAGCTCAAGGGACAACATGAAGAAGCCCCAGTAAGGCCAGGGGCTTGGCAGGGAGGGAATATGGAAGGGACTGGGGCGTTCCTGAAGACTGGGGTTGTCCCGGCTCTAGCTTTGCAGGTATATCTCGAAGTACCACCATAGTGATCGCCTATGTGATGACGGTGACCGGACTTGGCTGGCAGGAAGTACTTGAAGCCATCAAGGGCTCCCGGCCCATCGCCAACCCAAACCCAGGCTTTAGGCAGCAACTTGAGGAGTTTGGCTGGGCAAACTCCCAAAAGGTAGGGGGCTGTGCAGGGCTGGGGCTGTGTAAGGCCACGGAAGCCTGGATTCTCCCTTGATTTTGAGCACCCATTGGAGGGGATGTAGCCTGTGCCTCTCCCCTTTCTACACTCTCACTTTGCTCACAGACTCACAATCCTCCTGCCTCCAAGCACTGGGATTGTACCATAGGTCACACCTGACCTGGGTTTTCAGGTTTTGTTTTGTCTTTTTAGCTGAGAACTTGGATGCCTTTAGACCAGACTGTAGCTAACACAGGTGTCCCTAACACAAGGCAATCCAGGGTTTATCCATTGGAGGCCAGGAGGGTGGGAGTGGGGGTGGGGAGTCTGTGTCCTGTTCCACCCAGGGTCTTTTTAAGAGCAAAAGAGTCCCTTCGCTTAGTATTTCTTGGGAGCCCGGTGGTTTAATGCTGTTTGCAGCGGACCAGTCTGGAAAATGGGAGTGTCTTGGTCAGTGGGGGTTCCAGAAGAGGTTAGGACCTGAGTTGAAGCGGGGGTATACCCCCTACCCCCGTGAGGGTTGGGAAGACCAAAGACCGAAGACAGAGAGCGCTTAGATGAGCCACGTATTGGGGGAGAGGTGGAGGTAACAGACGGGTGACAGCTAGACGCTCGCCCCGCTCCTCCCTCCCCGCCCCAGCTTCGCCGGCAGCTGGAGGAGCGCTTCGGGGAGATCCCGTTCCGCGACGAGGAGGACTTGCGCACGCTGCTGCCTCTCTGCAGGCGCTGCCGCCAGGGTCCGGGGACTTCGGCCCCGTCAGCCACCACAGCGTCTTCGGCCGCTTCCGAGGGGACCCTGCAGCGCCTGGTGCCGCGATCGCCGCGGGAATCACACCGGCCGCTGCCGCTGCTGGCGCGGGTCAAGCAGACTTTCTTCTGCCTCCCGCGGTGCCTGTCGCGCAAGGGCGGCAAGTGAGCGCCGTATCCGCCGCTCCGCCCGTCCTGACGCTGCAGCCTTCGCGGGCGGCCGGGCTTCCCGCAGCTGGGACGCACCCAGAGCTCTGGGAGCCTCGCCCCCGCCCCGTACCCACCACGCTTGTCTGCGTCCGTCCTCAGTGTCCGCTCTGTGAGTCTGTGTTCGGCCGGCCTGCTGCAAGCCACTTGGTGCCTTAGACTCGGGAGAAGGATCCTGGGCCTCCGCCCTGACAGGCGAAAGCGGGGAGCAGGAGGGAGGATCGGGTGGGACAGACCGGCCTGGAGGAGATTAAAGAGACGCAGAAGTTGCCTGGCCCGGTGCCTCTGTCATTCCGCAGAGCTTGGGCTCCAGGGCCTGCAGGAGCAGAGCAGGAACAACTTCCAGAGGCCCGGGAAGCACCATTCTCCACCAGTCTCCAGAGCTGAAATCCAAGACCACGCCCTTCTTTGACACCAGCCCACGCCCCCTCCATCTCTCAGGGGCCTGGACTTCTGACACCGCCCTTGTGCCCCTTTTCTCCCGACCCTTCACCTCTCCGAAGCCCCTTCTTTTTCTCTAATTCTCCTTCCCTCTCTGCACAAATAACTGGTCAGTGTGGTCCAATTGGTGGCGTGGCCTTCATGTCACCGTTCACTGTCTGAGGTGGCTTTATCCTCAGGGAGAACACCCAGGCTCAGAGAGGTCAGGCAGCTGGCCCAAGCACACACAGCAAGGGCAGATCATTCCCAGTTGTGACAACAGGGAGGATGTTCCTGGAGAGAAAGACCCAGCAGGATGCAGGGGTGGTGGGACTTTTTTTTTTTTTTTTTTTTTTTAAGGTAACCAAGCCAATAAAACAGTAACCCTATGGGCAAACAGAGGAATGGAGGAATGGGTGTCATCAGAGCTGACGACATGAAAGAGCCCAAGTAGACTCTTGGGACTTCGTAGCTGATGGGGAGGCAGAGGTCTCAGCACCGAGCTGAGCGAATGGTGAAATGAGGGACACCAACCTCCAATTCCTCATTTACTCAAGTGTTCAAGCCGTGAGCCAGGTACTGTGCCGGGCCCTGGGGCTACCACAGTGAGCAAAGAGCTGCCTGTACGCTGCTGACATTCTAGTGGAAAACACCAGATAAAACAGGGGGTAAGGGAGTGGGACCGTCTTGCATCTGGCTGGGGGTGGGGTGGGGGAGCAGTACAAAGGCCCTGAGTTAGGACAGTGTGTAGCAGGCCTGCATCCTCCTCCTGATTGGTTGGTGGCACTGCCGCCTGGCCACTGTTTCCTAACCCTCAGCCACTTAACGAGCCCCTTTGGTGTAATGATCCAGATGCTTCCCTAGCCGAGTATCACCAATACACCTTATCGTAACAGTGAGGGCTCCCTCCTAAGGACCCTGTCACTGTGCTAAACACTGCAGCTCAGCCCATCCTCTTCCCACCCTCCCTAACAGTGCCCCAGGTTATAAGCAGAAGACAGGACTCGGATGTGAGCTCAGACTCCAATATGACTGCAGGGTCCACTCTTCATTATGATCTAGAAATACGAAAGGCTCCTCTGACACAGGGGAGCCGACTGATTAGAAGGATAGAACACCTCACATTGGCTTCTAAAACTGCAGCCCCAGTTAGAGTGTAGATGGGAAAATGTCTACTGACTTTTATTCCTAGTCACCGTTCCCTAAACAATGTATCAGGCACCTGACATTTGCTTCAGATTGGAAGTATTTTTAGAAAAGGGTTCAAAGTACATAGGCGTATTCTTGCCGGTTCTGTGTAATTAGTCCACCACTTGGTTTAAAGGATTTGCCATGCATTTCAACATTCAGTGGGGTCCTGGATCCAGCCCAACATAAATGGACAACTAATTATTACTCTTGTTAATCACATGAAATACCTTGTGCCCATCCCCCACCCCCTAGTTCACAGGTCTGAGTGACCCTGACTGCATGAATACCCTGGGACAGCTGCTGATGTATGGGACCAAGAGGAGGAGGAATAAGAATGCCCTCCCACAGATGCTTGTGAAGGGAAGACCTGACTCCCCACATCTCTCCATGCTGGCTTGAACAGCCACTGCACTAGGGGATTTTTTTTTTTCCTTTCAGAGCCTCAGTTCCACCCCATATACAGCAAGGTCGGGGCAGC
Source organism: Rattus rattus (assembly GCF_011064425.1). Lineage (NCBI taxonomy): Eukaryota > Metazoa > Chordata > Mammalia > Rodentia > Muridae > Rattus > Rattus rattus. The sequence goes on along the minus strand of NC_046158.1, from coordinate 132,261,168 downwards.
CTGAACTACTCAGCATATTTCATAATGCAAATATTTCTTCATAATAAAAAAACACAGACCCTAAAGACTGGTATGGTGGTGTGTGTCTACAATCCAACACTCAGGAGGCTACAGCAGAAGGATTTTGATTCAAGACTAGCTTGGGCTAAATACCCCGTCTCAGCCTTCCCCCACCCCCAATACATTAATGTGAAAATGTTCTCATGTAATTTCAGTGGATCATGAACCCCACCAGGAACGTGTAAATTCTAGATGTAGTTCTCAGCGAGGGCGCAGACATACAGCTATGAATCCTAGCTGTCCCTGGTGATGCCAAAGAGCAGCAGTGTAAGTCATTAAAGGTCCTGAGACCTGGGGTTGGGGATTTAGCTCAGTGATAGAGCGCTTGCCTAGCAAGCGCAAGGCCCTGGGTTCGGTCCCCAGCTCCGGAAAAAAAAAAAGAAAAAAAAAAAAAAAAGGTCCTGAGACCCAACAGGGGAGGATTCAGCCAGGCTAGCTCAATGATGAGCAGCCACTCAACATCAACAGGCAGTCACAAACCAGGAGGGACAAGTGAGGTCCATGGAGTGCCTGCACGGAATGAGAGTGGGGAGCTGGCTAGCATTCGGGTCCCTGGGCTTCTCGGGTCTGGCATGCAGGTCACCTAGGTGCTTTTAAAGCTGCTAACTGCCTCCTGATTATGACAAGAATAAATAGGTTTGAGAAGCACTTTGCCTTTCTAACTTCCACAGTCCACGTCCTGAGAGAAGACTGACAGCTGGACCCTGTGTGGTCCCACTATGTGTGTGTGTTGGGGGGGCTGGGGCTGGAGAATGCTGGAGTCCAGGAATGAGAGGCCAGCATGTAACATAACAGGATAGTCTCAGAAAGAAAAAACTAAACAAAAATAGACCGTTTGCAGGTAGGCTAGGAGAAGCAGAGGACAGATGTCCCATGGAACAAGGTTGCTGCTCTGCTGGAGACTTCCTCCACCCACAAAATCCTGACCAGAGCGTGCTGCACTCTGGGGGCTCATCCTTGTCCTCAGGCTCCAGGAGAGCAGGCCACCAGGAGCAGTGAAAGGAAAGGGCCTTGGGGTAGAGGAACTGGAAAAGTGAACCGTTACCCAAGCTTTCACTTTCATTATGTGTGTGCACCATTCAGGCCCCTGGTGATTCAGACACACGCAGGTCCAGCTCACCCTCCCTAGCTCGTTGCCTAGGAAGATCCCGTCCTTGAGAAATCTATGACAGGAACTGGAGAGCCTCTGCATCTCTGGGACTGGCTGGTGGCACAGCTAGAAAGTGAAAGCTGGGGAGGATTTTGATGGAAGGCTGGGGCAAAATCCTTCTGAGGATTCCCAGCAAACACGGGGCTCTGCAGGGTTATCTACACCACACGGCAGGTCGGATTGATTGCTGTAGGGGGCAGCAGGGTCCTGGGAAAGCCTAAGCCTAGGCACAGGCCTTTCCCCACATTCCTAGAGTTAGCATTAGCCTGCAGCTGCCTGTCACTCTTCCATCCTCTGGGGTCCTCGCCTCTCACCCTACAGAGAAACTAGAAAGCAACCCCCTCTTGTAATTCTCACCCACAAAATGGCCAGCCGCAGCCTCTTGGGAGCCTTCTTTTCAGGGCTCTCCTACTGAGGCGCTACCCCTTGCCCAGGCACCAAACTTTCTGAATTAGCCACGTTGAACGGGGCTTTTAGAATTCTCCCCTGAGCCACGAGCAGCCTACTGCACATCAGGCCCACAAACACCACCGAGAACATCTTCAACTCCCCTCTCCCGAGTCACTTAGTGTCCGCCTTCCTCCTGGCTTCTTCAGTCTCCGTTTCATCTGGCTTCTGTCCTTCTTGCTAATAATGTCACTAGCTGACAAGTTCAAAGGAGGCGTCCTAGCCTTCACCAGTGTGGTCCAGCACCTGGCAAATCCATCTTACAAGTGTTCGCAGGCTCTCCAGAAGGCCCTTCCTAGTGATGAGATGTCCGTGACCTCCCTGTCTTCAGAGTCACCCATGGCTCCTCACTACCATGTCTTGTGGTCCCCTTCTTATCCTGGCCACAGGGGCCACAGGAATTGCCCCTCCCAGACTTTATTGCTGGCCCTCCCTCTCCTCTCTTTCAGTTTCTAAATGCTTCCTCTCTCTCATCTTACCGTTAGAGCTTCCCACAGGATCTTCCTCTGCCTGTATTGCTTCCTCCCTCCACCTTCCCCTGTCATTCTCAACCTAGCCATCTCTCCTGGAGACAGCTTTCTCTGGTGTGTCCATTGACTTAACTCACTTTATCATCATCATCATCATCACCATCATCATCACAATCACCACCACCATCATCATCACCATCATCATCATCATCACCATCATCATCATCACAATGACCACCACCATCATCATCCCATCATCACCATCATCATCGCCATCATCATCACCATAACCATCATCACCATCATCATCACCACCATCATCACCATCATCATCACCCACCACCACCATCATCACCATCATCATCATCATCACATCACCATCATCACCATCATCATCAACATCATCCCAAACATTGAGCACTTCCCGCCCCCACCCACACACACAGTCCCTATCTCCATTCTCTCTTCCCTTCTCCCTTGAGAGGGTGGGTCCTCCCTGGTATCCCGAAGGACCTGAGGGGACAGGAACCCCACAGAAAGACCAACAGAGTCGACTCACTAACTTCTAACTCACTGCTTTCCCCCCACGATCCCAAGTCTGTCATCTCGCCCTGCCACACTGATCTGACACTGAGCACGGTGCCTGACCTGCAGCTGGCATTCTGTAAGTGTCGGATGGGAGGGTTGCAGGGCCTGTCCCTTAAACTTTGCACACTACTGTTCACAGCAGTGTTCTGGAGGCACCCGAGGTGTTTCCCCATCCACCTGGACACTCACAACCTTGATTTCAACCCCAACCCCAACCCCACCCCCACCCACCACTGCCCCGGCACCCATGGATAAAGCTTGGCTTTCAAGGGCAACTCAGGCTCTGCCTCCACCCCTGCCTCCACCTCTTTTTCCTTAATCTCTCTTCTCCTCTCCCCACCACATGGATTCCATATTTGCGCATTTCCCTGCTTCCTGTAACGTATTTGTAACCCCTAAACCCCTAAACTTGTGTTGTAAGAAAAAGGCATAGAAATCAGACGGGACCAAGACTGGAGAAGTTGGGAAGGAATTAATGAAGGGGACAGTGTCTAGTGCTACTCAGTAAAGGGACACTGGGTAGTCAGGATGATGACAGGGGCTGGATGTGCCGTTGGTGGTTTGAAGCTCAGGGGAGAGATTTAGGGGAGTTTTTAAATTCTTCTGCAAAGCAGCAAGTTTCAGACATGGGCATAATGGGGGAAAAATAAGTCGATTGGTTTTAATTCTGAACCTGGGTTCCTGTGTATGGTAGGCATGGATGTTATCACCGAGCTACATACATACACGCAACCCCAGCTCTTGACAAAGAGGTTTAGAGTAAATAAGGAAACACTGCCGGCTGGTGGTCAGGAGCGCTCCTTTAATCCCAGCACTCAAGAGGCGGAGGCAGGGGGACCTCTGAGTTGGAGGCAAGCCTAGCCTACAGAGTGAGTTCCAGGGCAGCCAGGGCTACACAGGAAACCCTATTTCAGGAGGGGAGGAGGAGAGGAGAGAGAGAGAGGAGAGAGAGAGAGAGAGAGAGAGAGAGAGAGAGAGAGAGAGAGAGAGAGAGAAAGCTAGCCTTCACTTTAGTACAAGCATGTATTGCAAATTCACATTTTGAATAGACATCTCTCTCTCTCTCTCTCTCTCTCTCTCTCTCTCTCTCTCTCTCTCTCTCTCTCTCTCTCTGTGTGTGTGTGTGTGTGTGTGTGTGTGTGTGTGTGTGTGTGTGTGAAGTGCTGGCTAGTGTTTCTGATGCAGGAAAGCATATACCTCACTGGGAGAATTTGTACTAAGTGGGCTTTTGCAGGAGTTAACACTGGTTAATGAGGCCACAGTTTATCTGCAGCAGTGTTCTAAACAGAGAAGCACATGGAGTGAGTGATGGGGTTGGTAAAACAGTGTGACCAGAACTCCACGGGAATCTAACAGACTCCGTACAACCAAACAACCCTGGTAAGCTACACACACGGCGCGCACACACACACACACACACACACGCACACGCACCATCAGACTCGAGCATCCAGCTATGCACACCCCAGACACACATGCCCAGGTATGTTCACACCCTCAGACTCATTCCCAGCTGGTCTAGGTCCAGGCTGCTACAGTTCCCTGAATGCACCTCGTCCTTCCACACCCAGCAGGAACATCACTGTGCCTCCGCAGCCTTCCACACAGCCTTAAAGTACAGCCCGGTTTGTCTAACAGACGCTGGCTGAGCATCCTGTGTGCCAGGCACCGCCTGGTCACTGGAGTCACAGTTGCGCATAAAACAAGGGCCACTCCCGCCATTCACCAGCACCTTCTGCCCTGAGCCCACATTGCCTGTGATTGGAGTGTCCTCCCTACAGTGACTAAGTATTACAAGTAGGCTGTGGCTCTGTGCCAGTGTCTGTGCTGGGTGCCTTATGCATATATGAGGCCACTTAGGGAATTTCCCAGTGCTATGGTCTGTGCTGATAGGAGCTGGGAGCATCACCTCTGTCCATCCTGGTAATCTGGAGAGGTGTGGCCCCATGGTTCTGTCTAAGACAAAACTGCCACCGTTTTATATCCTGTTGTCTCCTTTTAAAGTCAAGACGTCTTTATTCTCATCCAGAACCAATATGCAAAGCGCTGAACAGGACTCTAGGGATTAGCAGTCACCTCTCTGCCGTTCATCTATGCTCAACGCCCTGTTATTTACTGTCGCACAGGGGCTCCTTGAGAATAAGGATTGTTCCATCGTGGGCCCCATCTATTCCCAACTCTGGTTACAATACAGTAGGAGGCTCAGAGAATGTGGATGTCAGAAAGGATGGGAGAGAGGGAGGGGAAGGATGGGAGGTGTGATGTCATAGCTCCAACCCCATCAAGGCCGTTCCTCTGCAGGTCTCCCACTCACCTCAGGCCTTGGCTGTGCACAAGGGCAAGCACCTGGAGGGTTCTGACAAGGAGGAACCCTCCATCTGGAAGACCCGCCTCCTCTGTGCCATCAACAAGAGTATGGACTTTGGGACATTCGAGAGTGCATCACCCGGGTACCCACATCCCTGTCCTTGAACTCACAATGGTTGGTAAACACTATTTGAAAATAAGGAAGCTGGGTGGGCTGGAGAGATGGCTCAGAGATTAAGAGCACTGTTTGCTCTTCCAGAGGTCCTGAGTTCAATTCCCAGCAACCACATGGTAGCTCACAACCATCTGTAATGGGATCTGGTGCCCTCTTCTGCCTTTCAGGTACACATGCAGGCAGAAAGCTGTATGATGTATACATAATAAATATTTTTTAAAAAGAAAGAAAGAAACTGGGCTTGTCTGCGGATGGGCAGTAAGCTGTGGTCACTCTCTCTGGGGTCACCTCTTTTCTTGGGACACATCCTTGCTTGATTCAGTCACCGAGCTTCAGGCTCTCTGTGATGAGGAGAGCATTTTTGAGGGGTCCCTGAGGGAAGTAAGTGGACCAGCCTGCAGGACAGACCAGGTCAGCCTGGCCAGCCCAGGCACATCTCAGCCATGCCTGGGAGCAGCCCTCCCCTCTCTAGCATCACCGCATCCCCCACCTGCCTCTTGTGCCCTAAGTTCCGGCTCTCCCGCCATGGTCAGTTTCATCCTTCCTCCCCCTCCCTCATCCTGGCTCTGTCTGCCTCCATTACCCGCCCTGCCTTCAGTTCCTTCATTGTCTGCCCCAAGCCTCTCCTCTCCACACCCAACCCCCCACATTGCCCAGAGTCCATTCCTCTGCCCTATGTGCCCTTCCATATCCAGCTCTCTCATTGGTCCCCTCCTCGCCTGCTTCCCTCCCCTTTCCTGTCTACTTATCTGTCGTCCCTGTGAAGGTCTCTCCATCGTCTGTGTCCCTGCCACACTCTCATCTCCCATGCTCCCAGTGCCCCCCCCCAGTCTACCTGTGACCCCAACTCTGTCATTCTCCCTATCCTTCCCTCCAGGGCTTCTCTCCCCAGCATCTGAATCTGTGCCCGCCAACACCCTCATCAACTCTTGGGTCCGTTAGCCCTAGCTGGTGTCAAATTGCCCAGTGCTCTCTCTGCTCAGAGGGAGATAACCTGGCAGCTCCTCTGGACCCAGGTCTCCTCTTCCACCTTCACAGCTGACCTCTCCGATGCTCAGAGAACTTCGGATTAGCCACAACAGAAAAGGACAAGAAGTGGTTCTGCAGGCCAGAAGCCTCCTGTGTCCCGGGCCCTTTGCCTGACCACAGTACTGACTCCATTCACCCATTGCTGTTTTCTCTCTGGCCTAGATCTAAGACACCTCGCACTGTGGTAACCTGTACCCTTAACCTTGTCTGAGCCCATGCAGGTCTCTGCTGTCCAGCAGCAGGAGGAGGACAGGCTCTCAGAGGCTGGTGCAGGAGCCCAGACCTTAACCTGAACTTTCAGGGCCATTGCTGATGAAAGGGAGGTGCGAGCTGTTGACCTCATGACTGTGTCCGCTACTGTGTTTGCACCTCTGCTGGTGGGGCTGCAGAGATGGCTCCGTCATAAAGAGCTCTTTTGGCTTTTCCAAAGGATGGGAGCTTGGTTTCCAACCCCCGTGTCTGCTGGCTGACTCAGACCCACCTATAACTTTAGCCCTAGGGCATCTAAGGCTCTTCCGGTTTCCATGGGCACCTGCACAGATTTGACACATACATATGCACATAAATAAAAATAAATCTTTTTTTTTCTTCTTTTCTTTTTTTCGGAGCTGGGGACCGAACCCAGGGCCTTGCGCTTGCTAGGCAAGTACTCTACCACTGAGCTAAATCCCCAACCCCCTAAAATAAATCTTTTTAAAATGGCTCTACTGGAAGAAGCTTCTGGAATCCCAGACCCCAACTCATGCCTCCCGATGTCCTTGACACTAAACTAGAGGCGTTCCTTTGGTTTGGGGTGTTTTTTTAGTTCATTTGGTTTGGGGATAGGGTCTGGTACAGCCCATTTTGGCCTGGATGTGTGATGTAGCAGAGAATCTTGAACTTCTGATCCTCCTGTCTCTACCCCCAAACCCCTGCACCGGAATTACAACTGTGTGCCGTCACGCCTGGTTTTTGTGTAGGCTTATTTTGTTGTTGTTAACGATTTGTAAGATATTATAATTCCATCATTTCTCCTTCCCTTTCCTCCCTCCAGGTCCTCCCAAGTACCCTGCCTCTTGCTCTCTTTCAGATTCATGGCCTCCTCTTTCTTTGTTGTTGTTCTTGATGGTGGTGGTAGTGGTGATGATGGTGTGTGTGTGTCCCTAAGCACATAAGTACAACCTGTTCAGTCTGTATGATGTGTAGGTGTGTATATACATTTACAGGACTTACCATTTGGTATTGCATAATTTAACTGGTGTGCTCTTCCCTGAGGAAGACTATTTATCCAGCTGTCAGCATTCCTCAGTTGTCTATAGCTTTTGTGTAGAGTTGAGGCCTCATCTGGCTGTATCCGGTGCTGAGGATAGAACCCAGATCCTTGTACACACAAGAGGAGCACGGTACTGAATGAGTCCTCAAACTATGAGCGTCTACAATGGGATCTATTACTCCTACTGCCCAACTTATATATCAGTGATACTGATTGAGAGGTCAAAATGGCAAAAATTCACTCCGTGGGAATCGGAGGACCTCCAGGTCCATGCCAAGGAGGATGCTGGCGTTGTGGATACTGGGACCTGGGGGAGGAGATCCTCCCTCCTCTGTCTCTTCTTCCCTGCAGACTGATGGCTACATGTGCAGCTCTTCTACAGGACTATGCTGGTGCTTGAAGCCACTTTGTGCTGGACAGAAAGCTGCAGCATGAACCTGGGGACACTCAGGAGCCTCCACTGGCGGTGTGAGTGGTGCAGCGCCTGCTGCACACCCAGCTTGCTGTTGTGGGTGGCACCCAAGGGAGTGTTCACAAAGTGTCTGAGCTGGGTGCCATGATGGCACCGAACCGGAGAGCAAGCAACCTGCTTCTTCCAGGGTGAGCGCCCACAGTGGGCCCCAGGGGACATGGGCACACCGGCCTGGGCAGTGGAGAGTGTGCAAAAAAAAAAAAAAAAAAAAAGACAAAAATACGTGGGTATCAGGACTGGCGGGAGATTCCTTTTAGGCCCATGGGGGGATAGACAAGGGCATCTTTGGACATGGGAATGGGCACAGGGCACAGGCACACAGGACATGAGCACAAAGTGGGCAGCAGGTGCAATGCAAAGCTCTTGGCCCTTTGCCCAGTCTCTGTGCCAGGAGAACTGCCAGCCCAACTAAGGATGGCCACCCTGAGCCTGAGCACCAGTCTGCGCTTTGGGGAGGAGTATCCAGGTCCTCTAGACCAGCCGGAGAGGAGGGTCACATGACTCATGTGAATCAGCCCCTCTTCTCCAACCCCTCCCAAATGGCCCCTCGATGATCCTAGTCCCAGCTCCCCCTCGTCTCAGCTGCCCTCTCCAACCCTGTACAACTATCTGGTCTATGTGGTTCAAAGACGAGCATGTCTCCCACCCAGAATGTGGGAAGAGGGTTGCCTCATTGCCCCATGCTTTGCTCACCAGCTCCTCCTTTACTGGAAGCTTCTGTAACCTGATGCCTCACAAGATCCCCAGCCCAGCTCTGCCAGAAGCATCCTCACCCCCTGACACAGCAGAATGAGCTCTAAGATGGCTGCTTCCTCTCTCACTTCTACTAAAAGCAGTCTGCCATGGGGTTTGGACTTTACCCTCAGCCCTACCCTCCCTGAGGCAGTGGAGATATCTGACTAACAGGAGGTCACTAACAGTGAAGTCCAAAGCACCCTTCACCCCTCTGCCCGAAGGACAGAGCCTTACAATGCAGGAAGCACTGGAAGCAGGGCCTGGGAGTCAGTTGGCACTTGAGCTGGAGGCCCCTTGAATTTGAGGCAGATATAGGATAAAATCACTTGTCATGAGGTCAGCTCATAGAGCCAGCCTTAGCCTGTCATAAACCAGTTTGCATTGAAGCACTGCTTCCCAGTGATTAGACCCTAAGACCTGTTTAGAGTAGGGCCAACCGACAGCAAACAGAGACCTACCACCCGGGTGCTCTTGGTTTCAGACCCTTTGACCTACCTGTCACCTCTATTTCAGGGAACCTGGAAGGTGACCCAAAACAGAGTCCTGGGCTTTGGCTACTGCACCAATAGCTGGAGGATTCTGTCTTTGGAGAAATGAACACAGCTCTAAGGCAGAGTCCAAGACCAGAGGCTAGCTTCACCCAGTGCCTGCTGGCCATCACACACTTCTGAGGACAGGAAGGAGATCCTTCAACAAGCAGCTCACCTCCCTGTCCTCCCCTGGCTTTGTCAGGAAGGTAACTTAACCTCTGGGCCGGTGCATGTTAAGCGAGTACTCTACCACTGAACCCCACCCCCAGCCAACAGCCACTCTATGGGGAGAAAATGATCTGATTTGACAAAGGACCGAATTTCTTTGGATTTTTTTTCCCCAGTCATCTCAGGAATGTTTATTGAGTTGCTGCTACGTTCCAGGGCCCAGTGCTGGATATGGGGGTCAGAGCAAAACAGCATGGTCTTTATGCTCTTGGGGTCCACAGCTGGGGTCCTACGGCTGCCCTCATCCCTGACCCTCACAAATGAAATGATGTTAAGGAGTTAAGCAATACCTGGTTTTAAAACCAGGTTTATCATGCATTAGCTGTGCAACCTCAGGAAGTTATTTAACCTCCCTGGGCCTCAGAACCCTCCTCTGTTCAAAAGAAGCTGTGAAAATCTCTGTAGCAGTCTCGGTCTGAGCGGTGGGTGAGTGTAGACGGGGTTCGTGAGCTGGCTAAGCCCACAACAGTTGACAACAGATTTGTAGGGGAGGAGCATGGAGAAAACACTTGACCCATTGGAAGGGCTGACTTTGTCCTGGCCTCTGCTATACCCCAGTCCCAGGCTGAGGTTGGGGGAGCATGGGTTCACAGAACTTTCAGCATCACCTCTGTGCTAGGCTCTCCCAGGACAACCGGCTTCTAAGGGATTCTGTTGCGTCTTCATCATCGTCTGGATGTTGACATCTTAGTTCCATTTCAGAGATGGGAAGCTGAGGGCTCTGTCCAATTGGCCGTCCTCCCCACATCGGTCACTAGAGGGCGCCAGGGCTCAGGGGAACTGGGTTGAGCAACATCTTATCGTCCCTGGAGCCCACCGAAGTCTACAGGCCAGTACCCAGGGCCTGAATAGTGTGGCCCGAAGGGTTCCACAGTGTGGGAAGGAGGCGGCAGAGGAGGAGAGAGAAAGCCAGAACCAGGGTACTCAAGAAGCCTCTGTGTCGTTTCTCACTCCACAGGGACTCTGTTTAGACTCTCCCCTTCTGGCCCCCCTGATCTAACTTGGGTCATATCTGTGTCTCCACAGTTCCTTCTGTCTGCAGGTTCCTTCTTTTTTTTTTTCCTCTGTTGTGGCTGACACTCTCTCTGTGTATGCTAATTGTCTCTGCATGTCTGGTTCTATGCTTGCCTGTGTCTATCTGTCCGTCCATCCGCCTGCCTGCCTGCCCCTATCTCACTCAATTTCAGGGCCAGTCCCTGCCCTCCCACCTCTTCACCCAGCAGCTGCTCGCAGCTTCACTGTTGGCCTTCCTTACCCGCCTCCTTAGACTTGACAAGGGCGGTGAGAGAGGAGGGAAGGGCAGCCTGGTGGGCCCACCTCTTTTTGCCTTTCTAGGCTGGGAGGCTGGGCCAGTAGGTCTTTTAACAGACTGGGCAGCCTGTGCAGCTCGCCAGCTCTGAGTACCGCGCCTGGCTCTGCGGTCTCAGCAACACAGCCAACATGCAGCAGCAACCCACACCAGAATCCTTGGCTCCTTCTACAGAGCCCACCAAGCCCCCTTACAGCTACATAGCCCTGATTGCCATGGCTATCCAGAGTTCACCGGGTCAGCGCGCCACCCTCAGTGGCATCTACCGCTACATCATGGGCCGCTTTGCATTTTACCGGCACAACCGGCCAGGCTGGCAAAACAGCATCCGCCATAACCTGTCTCTCAACGAGTGCTTCGTCAAGGTGCCTCGTGATGACCGCAAGCCAGGCAAGGGCAGCTACTGGACCCTGGATCCGGACTGCCACGACATGTTCCAGCACGGCAGCTTCCTCCGTCGCCGCAGACGCTTCACCAAGCGCACAGGTGCCCAGGGCACCAAGGGCCCTGTCAAGGCAGACCACAGACCCCTTAGAGCCACCAGCCCGGATCAAGGAGCCCCCAACACCACAACTGGCAGACTGTGCCCATTCTCACCAGAGGTGCCAAACCCCAAGGGCTTTGGGGGTCTGATGGGGGCTTTGCCAGCCAACATGTGCCCAACAACCAGTGACACCAGGCCCCAGCTGCCCACTGGACCCAAAGACATGTGCTCGGCAAAGTCTGGAGGTCCAAGGGAGCTTTCTGAAGCCACCTCGCCCTCACCGTGCCCGGCATTCGGCTTCTCATCTGCCTTCTCTGAAGCTGAGAGTCTCGGCAAGGCCCCCACACCCAGTGTGGCTTCGGAGAGCATCGGGAGCAGCTACCAGTGCCGGATGCAGACGCTGAATTTCTGTATGGGGGCTGACCCAGGCCTTGAACACCTCTTGACCTCTGCAGTCGCCACTCCTGGATCCTCAACACCTTCGGCCTCTCACCGGGCTCCACTGCCCCTGCCAGCTGACTCCAAGGAACCGTGGGTGGCTGGGAGCTTCCCTGTCCAGGGAGGTTCTGGCTATCCACTGGGATTACCCCCTTGTCTTTACCGGACACCGGGAATGTTCTTCTTCGAGTGACTGACTGCAGCAGCCCCTCTGTAGGGCTTCTGTCAACTGTTCCCTGGAGACTCAGACTGGCTATGTGACCTAGGGTATTCTGCAAGAACCCAGCCCTGGCAGGCCAAGGACTGTGAGGACCGGAAGGCAGAAGTGAGCAGTCAGCCAGGTCCCCGGGGGGACCTACTGACAAACTTGGGATGTGGGGAAATGGAACCCTCAACATTTTTCTCTGTGGTTCTCAGGGCTAATAAAGCCAGTGAGATGATAAGAGTCTTCTTGCTGAATTGGCTGGAGCTAAGGGCCAGGATTCTGTGTGGGCAGTGTGGTGGACTGGAGGTATTTTGAGGGGGGGCGCGCAGCAGGGATGGGGGACCCGCCTGGAAAGATCGTGGTTGAAGCTTTCTCCTCCTGGGGACTTTCTTGGGGAGTTTCCCAGGAAGGGAAAGTAGGGCATGAGGGCAGGCGGAGGGGAAATGCAGCCAAGATCCACAGAGTATGGGAAAGCTAGGCTGGCCGATGGGGTTGCTTGCCATCCTTGGTTGTAACTGAACCCTCTGTGAAGCCTCACCATGTCCACTGCCATCCCCTTCCTGGCTTCGTTCCTGTCATCTTGTCTGGGTTCTATGGAATATCAATCCCATTTACAATGGTGGGAACTGAGGCTTAGCGCTCACCCAAGCTCCAGGGGGAAAGGAGTGGCAGAGGGTAAAGGGTATCCAGGTCTGCGTGGCTCTGAAGAAAACAGAAGGAAGGCACAAAGTAGAGAGCTGGCCCAGGGCAGCAGAGGATGGCCCCAGAGAGAGGAGGACCTTTCCCATTACCAGAACTGACAAGACACCCTTCACTCGTGTGCAGGCAGGGGATCCAAGGTTTAAAAGTAGCACTGGTCTTTACTTGAATTCCCCACAGTAACAGGACCTCTCCTGGGTTCCTGGTTCCTGGTTCCTGGGTCCCTGGGTCCCTGGGTCCCTGGGTCTCTGGGTCCCTGAGATCTCCTGGTGACTTTTTCCAGAATTATATTACATTCATCTCTCTCTCTCTCTCTCTCTCTCTCTCTCTCTCTCTCTCTCTCTATTCTCTCTCTCTGTGTGTGTGTGTGTGTGTGTGTGTGTGTGTGTGTGTGTGTGTGTGTGTGTGGCAGCACAGGAATTAGAGCCACCTGTAGGAGTTGATCTTCTCCTTCCAACGTGTGGGTTCTAGGGATTGAACTCAGAAACCTTTACCCATTAAGCCATCTCGCCACCCCTCCCATGACTCTTTATGAACACATTTCTTTGGGTGGGGGGAGGATAGGACTCATGGCTGCCCTAAGTACTGAGCAGAGACAACGGAGTATTCTCTTGGGTAGAATAGGGTGCATGGCAGCTGGCATGATAGCCACCAGAGGAACAGCCAGGAACCTGAGTCCTCATTGTCGCCCCAGCACTGCAAGAGACAGAAGGAAAGGCTTCCTGCCCCTTAGTCTCATCTTCTGGGTATGGGGTGAGGCAAAGAGGCCAAAGTGCTGGTGTGCCCCCATTTTAGTCTTCTATGGAGAGCCCAGAAAGCCTTATGTCTCGTGAAGTGGCACCCAGTGGCTGCCCTTCTTTGGGCAGGTGGCTTAGTCTCCTCCAAAAGCCCTGGGCAGCCTCCCTGACTTCAGCCTCTGTGACTCCCTCCTCCTTTCACAGGTCCCTTGGGGCTTTAGAGGAAGCCTGCTGGCTGGCCTGACTGAACTGTCTGGTTCCCACAGACTCCAGAACCGAGGTGGAGGGGGACCTGAGAGGCCAAGCCTGCTGTGGCCAGAAGGCGGTGGGAAAATGCCTGGCCAGCTTGGGGATGTGAACTCTCCCTCTTCCTCTCACACTTCCCCCCTCCTCCCCTCTCATTTCTCCCTCCTTACCCTGCCTGCTGCACCCCAAGCAGCAAAACAGCGAGCTTTTGGGAGGGAATACAACAGGGTCCCATGCAGTAAGGGATGCAGCTACACAGAGAAAGGAGACCCTCTAGGTGGGTGTGGGTGTAGGAGTATGCTGGGGAGACACGGTCAGTTAGAGACAGGACAGAGTCCCTAGTGAGGATTCTTTCTCAGCTGGGAAAGAGGCCTCTGTTGGGCACTGTTCCTTGCTTTGCATTCCTCTGGAGCCTTGGTGACCCCAAGTCTCTCCTCAGCCTGTATCCTAGCTGCTAGGAAGATGGGAAGCTAGCAGGGCTGGGGAAAGCACCCAGCCTCCCAAGGATGTTCAGCCTCTGAGCCCCGTGTCTGTGTCCCAGAAGAAGAACGTGGGACTCTTCAAGAAAGGCTCCCGCCTCTGTTCCTTCCTGTGCTTGGGCCGGGTGATGACTCAGGTTTCTCCCAGTGTCCTTAGTGGTCACCACCTGTACCACTGCCACTGATTACCCAAGAGAGCAGCTCACAGAGAGACTGGGCAGCCAGCTGGGGACCTTGCTTGATCTGGGGGCTTGGGAAGAATGAGAAAAGAAAAAAGGAAGGAAGGAAAGACAGACAGACAGACAGACAGACAGACAGACAGTTTCTTCTTGCCCTCAATCCCCGAGACTTCTTGTTTGCAAAGAAGTGGTGATGACCCTCAAGTAGGATCTCGGCCTAGACCTACCCCACATACATGATTCAATCTTGGACCAGGCTCACCCACTCTGGTTTCACTTTCTTTGTCCAGCATAGGAAGTGGGCAATTTGATTCCGTATCTGAGTCTCAGGGGAATATCTGGCCTGAGGGAACGCCTTAAGGACATCCCATCTTTGGAGGTTCTTGGCCAAGAAGCCTCGACATGCTAATCTCATGCTACTCTCTGCTCCATACCCAGTGGCGGCCTTCCCACCGGCGTCTGCCCTCACCCTCCTTCTGTGGCCCAGAGACACTTCCACACGTTGCCCCACTGTTGGGGAGGGGTGGGTGTCGGGCCAGTAAGTGCCCCTCGTCAGTTCAGACAGACAGAATGTCTTGATACAGATGTCAAGGCCAAGGTCACAAAGCAAGGCCGACAGAGCGGTCCCCTCAATCCACCCACACGATGCTTAGGTCAGGGATGTGGAGTCTGACAGCCTCAGGGGCTCCTTCGGTGGAGACTCATCCGTCTCCGCCCCAGTTCCAGAAACCATTTACTCCTCTTCAGGAAATCAGAGCAGAAAGGGTTCTGAGACTGAATCAAACCCTAAAATGGTAGGCTCAGTATTTAAGAATATTCCAGAGTTCTTAATCACGCACGGCAGCTCGGATTCTTGGAATGCACAGTTGACAGGGTGTCTCCTGACCCACTCTTCCATTATGCGTGTTCCAGGAAGTAGGACGGGCCTGCGCTAACAAAACACAGTGACCCTGTTAGGCTGTCATTACCTGCTGGTATTTGGCCTGCCTGCCCAAGGTCCAAGGTCATAGATGGGGTCCCCACCACCCCAAGGGCCCACCTTACAGACTCTTTCCCTGAGCTTCTCTCAGACCTGCCTCCCACCCACTGCTTCCTTCCCTGAGGAAGGCACTCCCCTGCCCTGAGCTGCAAGTTACTCATGCCTTCCCACACCCCCAGAAAGCATTTGGCTGGGAGAGACCCTCTCCCCCAGAGGGCGGCTTCCTGCGCTGGCTGCCGCAATGATGAGAAAGCAGGGGGAGTTGTGTTGGCCTGGCACATCTGCCTGTTGGGAGTGCAGCAACCCAGGAATCCAGCCCTCAGCCCAACAGGCCTCCCCCCTACCCCCAACCCCCACCCCACCCCACCTCTCAGAGGCCCCACCTCTGGCCAAGCTCCCAGCACCTAACCCAGGCTGCCAGAGGCAAGGTTGCCTTCAGTGTTGTCTTAGCTGTGTGGTCGGGGAAAGTCATTTCCTCTCCCTGTTTTCTTCAGAATGATACACAAGTGGTGTTTGCCCCCACAGGATTGTTCGTGGATTCTCTAAATTAGCATTTGCAAAGTGCTTAGAGCAGGGCCTGGCATTCGGAATTGCAATATAGATTAGTTACAGGAAGTAAATCCGTATTTGGGGCTGGTGTGTGTCCCCTTACCATGGTGGATCCCCTACCAAGGCAGTGTCTAGCTGCTGTGGAAGAAAGGGATAGAATGTAGAGAAAGGACTAGCCAATTCCGTGGGTTTCAATTCTGTCCTTTCCACTTGCTGGCGGTGTGGAGTCAGTCATCTGAGCCTCAGTTTCCTCTGCTATAAAATGTGGGTGCTCTTTTCCATCCCTAGGGCTAGCATCTTCATGCATAGTTTGGTCAACAGAGATAAAATTAGGATAAAAAGCATCCTTTGAGGTGCCTGATCTGCTGTTCCTACCCTGCTGGTAAATGGGTGGGCGACTCTGGAGTCAGTCGGTGGACAGAAGGAAGTGGATCTGTGGCTAAAAACAGAGACCAGAGGCCCATTAGTCACTGTTAGCCGGGAAGACTGGGGCTGCCCCAGATCACTGTCCTCCAAGCCAGTACCAAGGTTGCCCAGTGTCACTCAGGTGCCAGTCCTTCCTCCCTGTGGCCAGTTCAGATGAGCTTCTCCACTTTCAGGGCTCTGTGCTTGGTGCCTACTCTCCAAGGCGTGTCCCCTCTCAGCAGGATGGCTTTCTACATACAATCCCTGTCACTTGCCCACAATCCCCCCCCCCAAGGAGCCCCAAAGCCTGGGTCCTCTTAACTGTCCTGCACACTCTCCTGAAGCTTCATGCTGCCTTCCCATGGCCCTGCTGTGAGGCTTTCACAGTTGTGAGTCTGTACCTGAGGACATGGATTCGGGGGTGGGAAGGGTCTTGCCCTGTGTTTGCCCTGTTCACTCTTCCTCTTCCTACCTCAGCAGGGCTGTGGTGAACGCTTATAAGTGAATCATTCATCATTCACAATGGGCTGTCTCAAAGAACCCCAGGGACTCCCTGCCTGCTCAGCACCATTTAGGGCTTGTGAGTAAGAGCATGCGTTCGAAGGCTTTCCCCTCAGTAGCTTTCATGCCCATCCCTCCCTCTGCCACTATCCACAGGGCTCTCTTCCTTCTCACGCCCAGGCTCCATCAAGCATCCTCAGATGAGTGTTCCCTGACCTCTGCTCCCTTCTCCCCCTGTCAGTACAGGCTAAGTGTGGTTTGCCTGTTAGAAGAAGGTCCCTGAGACCAGGGGCTCTGTCTATTCACTGCTGTCCCGGATGTGGAACACAGCAGATGCTGAAATACCCAAATATGGGCTCAGGAGCCTGCATCAGGCTCTGCCTGGGCATCTCAGTGGCTGGCACTGACCTGGGGAAGCAAAGTCATTAACCCATTTTACAGACAGGATCGTAAGAGCAAGTAGGGAGGTTTGCCCCTGGAATCCTGGGTCTGTTACTGCCCTGGGTACCTTGAGGTATCTGAGTCCTTCTGATTCGCTGCTCTGACTCTGCCGCTGGGTACGGCCTCTTCTGCTCTCCCTGCTCCCGGTCTTTCCAACTGACTCACATGCCTGGCAGCAGTTATCAGTCTACAGCACGGATGCTACCATCCTCTTCCTCTGTTCACGACTCTTCTGTGGCTCCCTTCTGCCTTGAGTCCCCCTGATTATTTCCCCCAAATTATCTCCATCAACATATTCAAAACCTTACTAGAATGGACTCAGGTAAAGTTGCTTTCAGTCTTGTGTGAGTGTGTGTGTGCGTGTGCGTGTGCGTGTGCGTGTGTGTGCGCACGCGTGCCCACACTCGAGTGCACATGTGCTCCAGCTCCTCCCCCTGCCCCTGCCCACCACACTCTCCTCACTATCCCAGATTCCCCTATTTCTTGTGTGCCCTCATCTAGAGTGTTGTCACCTCTAGGAAGATGAGACTTCAAGTTGGTGACTCCTTCTTGCTTTCCCCTACAGTTTCCTGGGTTTTCTCCCAGCTTCTCCCAGCCTCTACCCTACCTCTGAGGTCCCAGAGGCTATGAGCCTCCCCGGAGACTTCACTTACACTGCTCACAACACACATGCTAAGTTCTCTGGGAAAGCCTGCGCCTCAGTTTCCTTAGCAGTGAAATGCTGGATGACTAACACATGGATCTTCTCAATATGGTGCTGGGGTTCAAGAAGCGCTTCCTCTCAGAGTGGGGAGGAGAAGCAGGTGCAGAGCAGCCCCCCACCTCCCAGAACAACCCTGGCGGCCTTGCTCCCTCTGGGCGGCCAAGCAAGCAAGGGCTGCGTCTTTTCCCACCACTGCCTAGTTGGGTTCAAGGTGGCCAGAGGAATTCAAGGCCACTAGACTCAGACAGGAAAAGGCAACGTCACCAGTGCTGGTGTAATCCAAACCAGATGTGGCCTCGGTGGCTTCCAGACCCAGGGGGTGGTCACTGTGGGCCTGGCCCAGGCCCAGAGGCAGGAAATGGCCTTGGAGGAACACTCTCTGGGTTAGGCCCAGTTAGGAGGAGGGTCCACTGGAAGCTCTTAACCCTTCTTGGACCAAAGGGGTGCCCAAGTCCTGCTCCAGGGAGGTGCACATGCTGGTAACACAGGAGGTCCAGTGCACTGCTGCTGGGACAGACACTGCCCCTGAACTACGAGAAGCAGGATGTGCTCTTCCTGGAGCCCGGGAAGTTCATAGCCTAGCATCCTGGGGATGGCAGGGTCCCAGGTCCAGAGCTCTGGACGCAGACTCTACTTAGGTCCAACTTGGCAGTCCTCAGTCAGCTATGGACTGCTGCCTCCCTTAGCCTAGATCTCGGGTACAGACGCCTTTCACCCAGTGACTGGCAGGGATAGAACTCAACCGAAAGCCATGGGGCTTGGGTCCCAGTCTCCAGAGAGGCAGATGCAGCTATGCAACAGGGCGAGGGTTCCAGCTTTGATAGTGTTCTCTGCAGGCTTTGAGAGAGCGAAGGGTCCTTATGAAGCAGGGCGGAGTGGTGCACGCCCTTAGTCTCAGCACTTGGGAGGCAGAGGCAGGCAGATCTCTGTGAGTTCAAGCAACCTGGTGAGTTCCAGGATAGCCAGGGCTACAGAGACCCTGTCTGGGAGGGGATAGAGACGGGGACATCCCTATAAAGCCTCACCCTCTCATCTGTACTTCAAGTCTGCATTCTCTGCCTCCAGGGACCTGGGATGCTCATTCAGACATGTTTCTGGGTGGAGAAGGGTGGCACGGTAGATTTGGGGTTGCAGGGTGATTACCCTGCCTATGGCTTTGGGGAGCTTCTTGCCTGGGATGTATTAACTAGCTGTGTGGCCTTGGGCAAGTCATCTTTCTTCTCTGAACCTGTTCCCTCACCAGTGGAGTATGGTAGATGCCCCCTCCCCCCCATCTCAGCTACTGTGATGGCTTTAGGAGTTACAGAAGAAGGAAGAACTAAGATGGTGATCAAGTTAGAGAGGAGGAAGCAACAGCCAGGTGTGGTGGTGCATGCTTTTAATCCCAGCACTCAGGAGGCAGAGGCAGGTAGGACTCTGAGTTCAAGGCCAGCCTGGTCTACAGAGTGAGTTCCAGGACAGTCAGGGATAAACAGAGAAACCCTGTGTCTAAAAACTAAAAAGAAAAACTAACAAAATAAAAAATAAGAAGGGAACGAGCTTGGAGTCAAGATTCTAACGCCAACTGTTGAAGTCTTTGTTCAGAGGCTTTCCCTGTTGTGGCTTCATGTGGCCTCAGTTTCCCCTGTTGGATCTGAGCCTTGGATCTCTGCTGCTTAGGCTGAATCTCATTCCCTTCCTCCCCTCTCAGGGTGACTCATTATCGTGTTGTGTGGCCCGATGTTCAGCCAGGGTGAGGTCAGTGAGGCAGAAAGGACCACTCAGTGGAAACCCAGGCCTGGCTGGTGGAGGTAGGGGTGGGGGGAGGCAGCAGGGTACCAGTGGGCAGCGGGCAGCAGTGTGTGACCGTCGGGGCCCTGCTGTTAGCACATCTGCCATTCACAGCCCCAAACAGGTTTTCAGGACTTTCGATTCCCAGTGCTAAGGCCATGCTTAGACACCCTCAAGTCCCAAATCCCACACCCCATCTGGTACCTGCTGCTTGCAAGAGCAGGCCAGGCAGGGTTGGGGTGCCTGGCTCTGCAGTCATGGAGGCAGGAGAAAGATGGACAACATCACTGAGGTCTGACTGTGGACACACCCAAGGCCCAAGCTAAGGGTGGCAGGCAGCAGCTAGAGCAGAAACAGTGCCTGATCAGTCTGGGTACTGCTCCTGGTTCCCTGCAGCCTCTCGAGCCTTCCTGAAATCAGGTTTTCCATCAGACAAAGGGTGCAACTCATCCATGCTGCTCACTGCAGGCGGGGACCTGGTGCTCACTACTGTCATGGCAGCCCCGCGCACCAAGCTGTCTCACTTGGGGCTCGGTTAGAAGGTCCACACACTGGCATGGGGCCCCTGACTGCATGGGAGGCCCAGATAAGCAAGGCCAGAGGGAGCAGAAAGCAGGGCTGATTGTAGCAGGCACCTCTGCCTTTGGGGACGCCCTGAGCTCTGCCAACCTTGTTCAATGTTGAGCTCACGGGAAGAGTTCTTTTCAAGCCTCAGGCCCCGGCTTACTGAGTAGGCTTCAAGTTCCTCTCTTGCTCTGAGCCTACAGAATGTGGATAAGGACACTGCCCACCCACCTCCATTTCCTCGATGGGCCGTGAAGAGTTCTAGACCCTTATCTCCACTGATGATACACCATCATCCTCTCCTCTCCGTGACGCAGTCTTACCTCTGTCTCACCCCCTGACTCAGTTTCCCTCTGTGAGCTACAAATCATATCCACCTCCTCCCCGTCCTCCAAAGAATAAGGAACTAATCCATGTTGAGCCCACGGCCGGAGTTCAGCATGGGCCACCCTGCACACCTCGACTCTCGTGACATCATCCCTCTCCTAGGAGAAGAAACTGAGGCACAGTGAGGAAGCCACCTGAACGCAACTCATGTTTGGAAGTGTGGCTCCTGAGCCTACATCCGTGGACACCACACTATGTGCAGATGTGAAGACTCGGTGCCTGGCACATAGTAGGTGCGCAACTAATGCAGTAATTTGTGATCTCACACGAGTGCGTGCACGCGCAGAGGGAAGGAGGCTGCCTCCAACCTGCGTGTTTATTTATAAGGCACAAGCTGAGAGCAGGTTGGGGTCTGCCCGACGGCTTCATTCTCCTCGTGGGCCAGTTCATCCTGTTATTTGGGGTTTTGGATGCCCCTGGGATGGGTACAGAGTAGCCAGGATGGGAAGACTCGGTCCTCAAGTAAACTTAGGGGGGGGTGGTCTCAGGCCTCCCAGACTTCTCTCCGCTACCACCACCACCTCTCCAGGCCTGGACTGGCTTTCTCTCACCAAGTTCCTATGTGTTGGTGGTCACAAAAACAGAAGGTGGGGAACCAGGAGGCCAGATGGTGTGTGTGAGGCTGTATCTGTTGGGAGTGTGAGGCAGGGCACGGAGGTCCTCTCACACAAAGCCTGCTCTGTCTCCCCTGGCAGCTGGACTGCACTCTTACCCTGCTCGAAGCTTCCCATCCACCACCACAGCAGCCCACCTGCTGGACCCCCGGCCATCCCGCTCCAGGCAAGGGTGCCCCAGGTGGGGCAAGGAAAAGGCTACGGGGCAGCAGTTCAAAGGGGCAAGCTAGGGAGAGACTAGGGAATGGCCTGGCTGTCCTTGGAGTCTGGGTGGGGCTGACAGGCCACAGCCCTGCTGAGGAGGCGGTAGCAAGATGGATTCCAGGCCACACTCCATGTTCACGTAGGGGAAGCGGTAAGCCTAAGGACCTGCGGAGCCCCAAGTCTCCGGGCCTGGTGCAGCTTTGTCCTGACCAGCCTGCTCTAGAGATCTGGCCGGCTCTCTCTGGCCTTCTGAGCTGTGTGGTTTCAGCCTTGACCACTGCGCAGCTGCATCCAGGCTTTAGCTGCTCCTGGGGTTCAGACCCCCAAAGCCATCAGTGCCCCCGAGCTACTGATCTTCTTGAAGCGATTGGCTGCGCTGACAGCAATGAAGTTTTTCTAAGGGACAAAAGAGGAATCCCGGTCAGTACCCTGGTAGGAGATAACCTGGGGGATGGTCAAGTGGCCTTTCAAGGCCCCTTCAAAAGTTCTCCCTTCTGGCCTGAGAGGAGGCTTAGCAGACAAAGGTGCTTCCAGCCAAGCCAGAGTTCAACCCATGGGAGCCACATGGTAGAAGGACAGAACTGATTCTTTTTTTTTTTTTTTTCCTATTCTTTTTTTCGGAGCTGGGGACCAAACCCAGGGCCTTGCGCTTGCTAGGCAAGCGCTCTACCACTGAGCCAAATCCCCAACCCCAACAGAATTGATTCTTAAAGCTGTCCTCTGACCTCTAGGCCACAGCATGAGTTTGTCCTCTGTGCCTTCTGTATACACACGATAAATAAATGATAAGTAAATGTAAAGTAAAAAATCTAGAAGACTTTTCAAAGATCGCCCTGTCATTAAAGGAGGGTCGGAGGCCAGGAAAGACAGAGTACCATCCCAGCTATAAAAGGTGCCATGACACCGTTTGGCCCAAGCAAAGGAAGCCCCTCATCCCAATCCATGAGTCCCTCTACAGCAGCGATTCTCAACCTGTGGGTTGGGATCCCTTTGGGGGTCTAATGACCCTTTCACAGGGGTCACCTATGATCATTCTGGATTTTAGATATTTACATTATGATTCACAGCAGTAGCAAAACTACAATTAGGAAGTGACAACCAAAGTAAGTTGGGGTTCACCACAGCAGGAGGAACTGTATTAAAGGGTCGCAGCATCAGGAAGACTGAGAACCGCTGCTCTATAGCCTGTCTCCTGTTCCACTCGGACCTCTCGCAGTCTATCCCAGCCAAACATCCTGCTGCCTGTAGCTCACACTCGACCTCGGGGCTCTGCCACAAGGCTTCACACTCCCTCTCCTCCTGCCCCCTCTCTCCTTGCGGTCTCGATTCACCTGTTCATCCTCACTGCTCCCCCCACACACACACCCTGTTTGAAGGTGTAACCCGGCCCCTGGCACTCCGACCCGTCCTCTTAAGAACTCTCTACCCTTCACTGAAAGCCAAGTCCACACGACCCAGATTCCTGCCTCCTGTCTCCTCCGTAGCAGAGGAGAGCTTAGAAGTAACAGCTGTTCATTAAGTATTTGGGAAATGAAGGAGGAGAGTCATGATGGAGTAGGAGGTGCTCCCCCGAGCCTGAGTCCTAGATTAATGATCCTCCCCTGGCAGGCAGGATGGGTGAACAACTCCAGTTCAGAATGGGAGCTAGCCCAGGACCCAGAGAAAAGCCCATGTTTCCCAGACAAGGCCAAGCCCTGTCAACAGAGACTGCCAAGGCATAGCTGGTAGGGCTGGAGCCGGCAACGAGACTTTCCCGCCTCTCAGCCCCCCAGCTTCTGTCCTGGCTCTCCTACCTTCCAGCGCCTCTTCATGAGGTATTTCTTAAGCAGGATCTGGGACTTGAGACGACGGTTGCAGCGCTTGGCTTTTTCTGCCAGGTTGTTGAGCCAGGGGTGGGCGAGGCACTGCTCAGCACTCATTCTGGCACTGCGGAGAGGGCACTGTGGTGAGGGCAGGCCCATGCCAGGTCCACTTGGCCCGGGCATGCCTCTGTCCTAGAGCATACAGGGTTCCCAGCCCTGGGGAGTCTCACCTCTGGTCCTTCGTGATAAGATTGGAAACGAAGTCTTTGGCCTCGTCTGACACAGCTTCAAAAGTCTCCTCATCAAAGTACCAGTTCGCAGACAGGACGTTGTTTAGGGTCTCCGTGTCATCGTCGCCCAGGAAGGGAGAAAGGCCACTCAGTCTAGAGGAGAGGAGAGTGGCACAAGAGAGTGAGGTGGCAGCCGCTGAGGGTGGGCCGGAGCCTAGGAGGCAGCATGTGTCAGAAAGACCCCGGGCTTCCAGAGTGGGACAGACCTGGGTTTGAATCTGGCTGGGTGACTTTGGGCAAGTCACTTCCCCTCTCTGAGCCTCACTCTTCTCATCTGTAAAATGGGCATAGTCACCCCAGCTTCCCAGGGTTGCAGTGAAGATGAGGAACAGTAAGTGTGAAACACAAAGTGAGCACACGCAAAAGAGAAATCCACTGTCCCTCTGTCCCCACCCATGGCATGGGGAATCTGCTATCCAGAATCTTCCCCAGGGTGGGATGTTGTGCTTTTAGGGGACCTTAGTTGTTTCATATATAAAATGGGTACAAAGTCCCCCCTACTGGGTCTCCCTAGCATTCACCCAAAAAATGCACCCAAGTTGAAGGATCAGGAAGGTAGGACCACCTCAGCAGAACCCTAAGGCCAGTCTTGTCCTCTCCTACCCATCCCTGCACCCCTGCTGACTGCAGCCACCACCTTCCCCAGGGCTCACAGCATGTAGGTGATCACCCCAAGACTCCACATGTCCGTCTTGTCAGAGATCTGGTCATAGTTCACCACCTCTGGTGACAGGAACTCCGGGGTCCCAAAATTCACCTTCAGCTTCTCATTGGGGTTATACCTGGACGTGAGGTTGAGAGCTCAGGTGCCCAGTGGCCACCAGAGACATCCTTCCCCCCCTTCTCCATCCCACCACAGGCCCCACCCTCCTCACACCCCACTGGTACCTCCTTGCCAGGCCAAAGTCAATTATCTTCACCAAGTGCCCGGTGGTATTCACACACAGGATGTTCTCTGGCTGAAGAGAAGGATGGCCGGGTTAGCCTCTGACCTAGCTCAACCTCCTTCCACCGCCCTAGCTCCACCCTGGTCCCTTGCTGGGGTCCCACACGTGGGAGGAGATCCTTAGGCAGTACTCAGAGAGCCATCATGCCTGCATGCTCTCAGAAGGAGCTCAGTAGGCTCAGGTGGGATCTCTCCTCTCAGTCCTGCGGAGGGTGGAGAAACTGAGGTCTGCGGATAGGCAGTGTGCCCTGGCTGGAGGCCAGGCAGGGCTGCTATCAGGAACTGGAGGGCCAGGACCTGAGTGGGTAACATAACAAGGAGGCCTCCAACAGCTCTCTGCTGCTCTCAGCGGGCCGTACCTCCCTCCTACCTGCAAATTCTTCTTTGAAAGTCACACGCTTGGAGGCAGAGTTCTTTCTCTCAGGACCTTGTGTTTCAATTAGGGGCCCTACTCTGTTCCCCACGAAAATCAGCCTTAACAAGGGACCTCTGATGTTCCCCCATGGAGCCATCCAGCTGCCCTAATTCCTAGAGGAACCTCCGTCTGTCCCTGTAACTCAGGAATCACTCTTTTTCCTAGCCCACTCTCCATGCACCTCCATCCAGGTAACTCCTATTTTCCAAAGCACATGCTTCTCGTTCCTACAAGCTCTCTTCTTGATTCCTACCTTGGCCTTCTACGGCCCCTGCTCCACCTAGGTTCCATGAAAACCATCTCTCTCCTTCTGTGCTTGTCTTCCTAGGTACCTGCAGAAGCCACTGGGAGACTGTCACGCCCTCTCAGGTCATGACACTGAGCAAAGCCAGAAGCCATTGGATGTCCCATCCACTGCTCTGTCTCCACCGGACAACTGTCTATTTCCCCATCTTCTCCCTCTGCATGTCCTGGATACTCTCTTGTGCCTTTCCCAACCCTTTTTTAAACGAATTTCATTTATTCGGACGTTGTAAAATAGACAGGGAACATGTTCATCCTAGTCCCACACTAGGAGTGCTCCTTCCTGTAGCAGGGACTTGATCACTGTGTGTTAAGTGAATGAACAGACATGGATACCCGCTCTGTGCTGATGGAGCTTGTTAACACTCCAACTTAATACTCATGGACATCTGCTACGGGGACAGGAGACACCGGGTGACTTGTGGTTCCCTCTTCCAATTTCTAAGCTCCCAGCAGTCACCGGCACAGATGGAGGTGAGTGTAAAAATCTATTGGCCGTCCTTAGCCAGCTGTGTGCAAGGGACTCTGTCAGTTCAGGACGTGAAAGTCCCTTGTAGAGTTCATCACTAGTGCCTGCCTCCCGTGCACTGGTATGAAGCTTCTCGGTGGGCTCCATGGCTGTGTCCCAGAATACCCACTGATATGAAGTAGACCCTCTAGATTCTCGTTCCGAGTAAATACCCACTGTACCTGTCTCGGGCCAACGTGGAGGTTGATGCTGTGCAATACCAGCAGCTGGAGGGCACCAAACACTGGGCCGTAAGCTCCAAGGAAGCTGAGACTGAGGCCTGCCTCTCTCCACCCCAACCCTCCCCTCTCTGTCCCTTGCACTTAGCCAGCACTCAGGATACACTCTGAACCGGCTGAGAGGGAGGAATGAGGGACGCTAGAGAGAAATGAGTCTGTGTCAACAACTCCAGGAGGTCCCAGCCCAGTACCTTGAGGTCCAGGTGCAGGACCCTCATCTTGTGCATGAAGAGGATCCCGTCGCAGATCTGCCTGACGAACACCATGGTATCCACTTCCGTCAGTTGGTAGTCCTCATCCACGATCCTCTCAAAGAGCTCGCCGCCCTCAATGCTGTGTACACAGACCCCACTGCAGACGGGCTCTGGGGCTGCTAGCCCTGCCACCCAGACCCCACTCCCACAGCGGACACTCACTACTCCATGAACAGGATGATCTCGTGCGAGGTCTCAATGGCTGAGTACAGCTGGATCAAATTGCGGTGGTTCAGCTGGTTCATGACCTCGATCTCCAGCAACACCATTTCCTGAGGAGCGAGGAAATCAAGAGGACCCACTGGGTACCAGCACCCCCTCCAAGCTCCTCCCACCGGCCTCCTTGCTTCCATCGCTCTCTCCCTATCACCTCACCCTGAGCACCTACAGAAGAGCTATAACTATGTCGTAGGCACGTGGGCGCCATTCCCAAAGCCAAATGTGGGAGCACATGCTCTTAATCCCGGAATTCAGGAGGCAGAGGCAGGAGGGTCAGGAGTTCAAGACCCGCCTAGATCACACTATAAGACCCTGTCCAACCCCCACCCCTGAAATGGGGTTGATTCTCAAATACGGAGCAGCTATCTTTGCCGTTTCCCTTTAGGGGATCTAAGGAAGCCCCAAATGTATCGTATGCTAATAAGTCCTTGGTACCACCCTTCTCTATGATTGACTTGCCTACAGTCATCAAGGAAAAGAAAAAGACACAAGCCTTCACCCAAGCATTAGGGACAAAGAGCTAGATCGTCTCTGTATGCCCACTGACAGTCCATCACTAAGGCCTTTGTCACAGTTCCACCTAAGCTGCATTAGAAACCCAGCCACCCGTAACGCCCTTTCTACGCTAAACAACTGTCACTTTTAACTTTCAGAAGGTGTGCAGATCAACAGTCTCATTGGTGGGCTGATGTAAGCTATGGTAGGAATATTTACACCACGACGTTGGCATGTAGCACTCATTAGGCCTCTCCTTGTGCCCACATCCCCAGGGCGGCTGTTAAACTCTAGGCATCAGTGTGAGACTGTCCAGCTGCACCTCTTTGCCCTTCATCCAGCTCACACTTTGCCTACCGCTTCCCCAGAGAGGCCCATGTCTAACATGGTCCCTCTGACCAAACTCCCCGCCCCTGTCCTGCTTCTCTTTCTTCCTGGCACCTCTCAACACCTGGTGTCATGCTCTTCGTTTCGTTCCAGCCTTTAGTCATCTATCTGTCCCTATACTCTGATGTGCTGCACCCACGAGGTTGGGGACTTTTTCAGTCCTGTCCTGTGACATTCCTCTGGCACCTGGGACGGTGGAAGGCAAAGAAAAAAATGCTCAGTGATCGATTAACCAACAGCTGGCTCCAGTTAACTCGTGCAGCGTCTGGTTATGTGAATTATCACAGGACACTGAGCATTCGTTCTGAACCAGATCTGGTGGTACAGACCAGGGAAGAACAGTCAAAAGTACAGATCTGGGGCTGGGAGTGTAGCTCAGCTGGCAGAGTCCTTGCCTGGGGTGCAAGAGGTCCTGGGTTCAATTCCCAGAACCACTGGATGTAGTGGAAAACTCCTGCAATCCCAACACACAAGAAGCAGAAGCAGGAGAATCTGGAGTTCAGGGTTATCCTCTGCCTCAAAGTGAGTTCAAGGGGTTGGGGATTTAGCAAGCGCAAGGCCCTGGGTTTGGCCCTCAGCTCGGGGGTGGGGGGGCGGGGGGGACGGGGACAAAGTGAGTTCAAGGACACTCTGGGACGCACAAGCCCTTTCTCAGTCCGTCAATCAAATAAATAAGACAAAAATCCACACACAGGAGCTGGGTAGAGCCACACAGAAAACTCATCCCTCCCAGCTAGGCTCGGAGCTAGCAGCCATGTCCCCCGGTGCCTCTGAGCTGCACAGGGGGCCTAGAAGGGAGAGTCCCCTGAGAAATTGGATGTGTGGTTTATGTTAGGGACACCAGGCTGTTTGTCCATCCTTCTCTCTGGGTGGCACAAGCTTTTCACACCAGGGTCCCAGCCTAGCACTGACAAGAGATAAGAGATGTCCACTCCGAGAACATCTCCCTGCTGCAGGGCCAGCATTCCCCTACTACCTTGTCCTTGGGGGTCTGTTTCTTGATGACCTTGGCTGCCAGTTTGAGGCCTGTGGATCTCTCCGTGCAGGTGCACACTGCTCCAAACTTGCCACTAGAATGAAAGGCCGGAAGTGAGGCTACTTCCAACACCCAGGGGTCACCAAAGGCCTGTGCTCCCTTCTCCTGACACAGGCCGGGTGGTGACTCTGGCTGCTCCTCTGAAAATGGGAGCACTCGTCCCACCAGGCCTTACTCCCTCCTGAAGCAAAGGCTACTCTACCAAAATGATGGCTGGAGAGCATGGGGCAGAGAGGAACAGACTAGGAATGGCCAAAGGCTTATCCAGAAAGTGACCGTGGTCACTGCACATTGGGAGACCTGATGGATAACATGTGTGAGCACGGAGAAGCAAGCACAAGTATGTGGACCATGTCCTACGGGGTGTGTCTGGGCCACAGGGGCTGGATGCTCCCCCATAAGTGGTTCCAAGCTTGGTTCGCTATCTCACCCTCCCAATGCCTCCTTTGAGTTCATGCTGAATTCACTGTTGACATTTCCGGTCCTCAGCTCCACGATCCTGTGTGGGAAGGGGGCTGGGGGTGGCGGACAATCATCTAAGAAGACAGAGTTGAGCTGTTAGTGAGGACTTCTGGGAAATGTCTTTAACATCACTGCCTCCTGCCTGATCTGCCCCACCCCCCAAGAAATATTGAGTTCACCAAGTGACGCCTGAGAAACATCTGGTGAGGACAGGACTATCAGACCCACCCAATTGGAGTTCGGCCTTATACACCCAAAATGGCCTTGGACATCTGTCTCCAACAATGGGGATTCAGGGTCTCTGCAGAACTAACTAGCTGACAGGACTTAGATACAAGCTATAGGGAGGAGGGAGGCTGTTTCAATTAAAAACAGCCACACACCCGAACAAGCTCATACAGCAGCTGTGAAGTGGAATCCCAGACAGTGGGACTGCTGTGTCTGAATGACCGTGTGGGTGGAGACACTTGCCGGCCACCTGATTACACACCGCGGTGAGGCGCCCAGGGACACAGCAGTTCGATAGTGAGACACCGCCACCTAGTGGGCATCACGAGCACAGCAGGCACCGAAGGCCAGCGGGCTGACTCATCGGAATGGAAACCTTTAAAAATAGAGGCGGCAGGGAAGCCACTCTGGTGATAAATCAGACGGCCCTTGGAGGTGGTTCAGGTCCTGTCATGCCAAGGATGTGATCTCTGGGCGGGGCGGAGGTCTCTGGAGCCGCGGGGGCAGGAGGCAGGGCCCCTGGCCACCGCCCAGCCGCCAGGTCCTCCCACCCTGTCTGAGTGGCACTCTGCCGCGAGCCAGGCAGACTGGCTGGTCTCCCAGGGCACCTCAGCCTGGAGGAGGGGGTATCAGGACACTCTGGGCTCTCCTGACCCTATGTCACCCTACCCCCAGCCCAATTGCACCCGTGCTGGGATCCCCTCACTCCTCCTGCTGTTCAAGCTTGCTCTCCCACCGCCCCAGGGCTTTCTCCCAGTTCCTGTGGAGTGCTGCCTCAGCTTCCCTCGCAACTGGTCCCTCACACAAACACCTGTGCAGCTATGGCTCCCTGACACGCTGCCCTCCACCAGTTCTTTTCAAAGCAACTGACATTGGAACCTTTCCTCAGACAGAGAGCCCCAACTCCACTTTGCAGCAAGTTTTCGTTGTTACACTTATCTGTGTGATTTTCTTAACCAAAGTAGAAGAAAGTCAAAAGTGGGGTTTTTGAGTCAAACGGTCTTCATCATTTTTGGACATTTTGTTTCCCTTCCCCGTCTCTATCGGAAAGAAATACTACCTGGTGCCCTGTGACATTTGCATCAGGGAGCCTGGGGGAGGTGTGGATCAGGGTAATTTAGGTCCCTGCATAAGAAAGGACTGGGACTACTCCATCCCTCCCTCCCCCATCCCCGGGACACTCTAACCCCAGTCTGCCCCTACCTACCCAGAATTTGGAAGCAGTCTTCCTCCTTGGCAGTGAGACAGAGGGCCTGCCCCACCTCTGCTCTCTCTGAGGGAACAGCCTGGAACCCGATCCTCTGGGAGGTGTCCCCTT
This sequence comes from Rattus rattus, assembly GCF_011064425.1. Taxonomy (NCBI): domain Eukaryota; kingdom Metazoa; phylum Chordata; class Mammalia; order Rodentia; family Muridae; genus Rattus; species Rattus rattus. The sequence continues at coordinate 132,230,930 of NC_046158.1, read as the reverse complement.
GCACCTTAGCCTGCTCAGCCTGGCCTGCCTCTGCCTCTTCTTTCCGCTCTGCCAGCGTGTTCGTCCCTCCTTCTGCCTTAGCTGGACCAGGATCTTGGGGATCAGGGGTTTCAGACACCCCTGCAAAGATGAGCTCTGTTGTCTCGCTTAAGGGCTTCATGGCCAGTGTCTTCTCAGAACTGGAAGGTAAGAAGTGAGACACCTCAGGCAGGTTCGAGGCTTCCAGACCAAGCTTGCCATCTGTTTTGTCCACATTAAGGGCCAATTCTCAACCCAGGGAAGACCTATTGACAGAACCTGGCTGCTAGTATGTGGCTAATAAGACAGGATGACAGAAAGCCATAAGGCTCCTGATTCATAGAAAAATAAATAAATACAATGTTACCATGTAACTGCCAGTAGTGCATTACTGTGACTGGCATGAGAAGTGTTGCCAGTAATGTGTTACTGTGACTGGTGTGAGAGTGTCCATGTCCTCTGCAGATCCTGAGTGTCCAGCTGTGCCTAACTGGTTGCACCAGCTTATGAATGAATTGTTTGTCGTCTTTTTGTATTAAATTAAGAAGGCTACACTCCAGCTCACCACTCGTGAAACAAACATCCAGAAGCCTAGTGGGGGGTGGGGCATGTAGCCAGTCTTTGGTGACATCCTCTGTCCCACATTCTGTTCTCTGAATGAAGGTAATATCATTTCTTCAGAGATAGGGTGGTTGTGTGGGTTCCTGAACCAGAACTACCCTCTCCAGCACAAGATCTGATAATATCCAGTACTCAATCTGGATTAAGTCTGGAAAAAGGAGCCATGAGACTTCCCCCTCCCCAAGCAGGGCCATTCACCAGGAGATGATCGCGGGGCAGCTAGGGCTGTGAAGAAAGGCGGGTGAGCCCCTTCGTCCTGCTTCTCGGCATTCTGCTGCCTTCTTGCCTGCCTTGGCCTCTCCAGATTGCTGGTTGCCCGAGGGCGCTTGCGTGGCGTCCAGCTTCTGGATGCTGGCATCAGCTGTGGCAGTGGGCTGGGGCAAGACTGCAGGAGGCCCCGTACCGCCTTCAGCAGGGCCCCCACCTTCATCACCCTCTCCTGAAGGGCCCTGGTTGCTGGCTGAAGCTGGGGCCGAGTCACCCTTTTTCTCTGGACCAGGGGCTTCGGGAGTTTTCTTCAGGGAGGGTGGATCTGGATTTTTCTTTGGATCCGGCGCGCCAGGGTCTTTCTTCGCGTTAGTGGGGCCCAGGTCTTTCTCTGTGTCTGGGAGGCTGGGTTCTTTCTCTGAAGCTGGAGATCTATCACCTGCTGCGTCTTTAGGTGTTTGTTCTGCAAAGGACGGGGGAAATCCATCAGCATCCCTGCCTTTCTTCCCCTGCCAAGTGGGGCAGAGACCTGCTCTGTGTCCCCACCCAGGAACAACCCCTCAAAGCCTGTCCCTCCAAGTCTCTGGAGCGGCTTGGTGACAGTCTTGTCTGGAGCTTGGGGGCTCCGCACCAGCTTCTCCCCCTCTGGATAGGCTTTGCTGGCCTCCCGACAGTCCTTGCGTTCTAGTTTTAAAGCGAACCCCCAACAGGCATTGACGGAGGTGTCCCATCTCCCCTCCAGCAAAGGCTTCATGCAGGTGCTGGACCCGGCCCAGCTCCACCCACAGATTATCCCCGTTCCCAAATCCCTCCTGCACCAAGCAGAGAACCTTGGGCACGGACTTCCCTGTGAGAAGCCTGCCTAACGCTGGCTTCAGAGACATCGCTTCTGAAGCTCCTCCTTCCTATCTCCTGCCCCGGGCTTGGCACCTGTTGACAGACTCTGGGTTCCCAGCTCAACTGCTCCGTTTTCTGTAGCCATGAGGTAGGTAGGCGTGTGCTTCTGCTTGTCTAACTCAAGTCTTTCTAGCTGCAGAAAGAGGAGCGAAGTGTATCGGATTGTCAGATGCCCCCGCTTTTCCAGCTGTGGAGAGAGAAGGCCAAGGCCAGCCAACTGAGAAGGAGAGATGTACCTGAATGGAGAGGGGCAACCTGGTGGCCGGCAGTCTGCTGCAGCTAGTCAGGCGCAATCCTGGGGTGGTTGTAAGGGATTGGGCATGGTGGGCAGAGGCGGAGGCAGGGGCGTGGGCAGTGGAGGCGGAGACTAAGAGGAGGATCTTTGACACCAGGGGCCATGCAGTACGGGTTGCCACCACCTGTCACTCTTGGCCCCCGTTCAGAGGACACGGCATTCTTCCCACGGCCTGACATGGGGTAGAATGGCGTTGGAACCATTAAGAAGAAAAAGGGAGGGGGCATCTGGGCCCTGGGGAGCAGGCTATGGCCATGATACGGGAAGGGGCTTCAAGAAGAGGGGCCTTTGGGCAGGCTGAAGGGCAAGACTATGCCCAGGCCCAGGAATGGCTCTGCCCACCTCTATGCCATACCTCTCTGGGTTTCTAGGAGCCTGGGGAGAGCCGCCGTGATCCCAGTGCCCAGCCCTGTGCCCCAGGTATCCGGATCTACTCAGACCATCTCTGGGTAAGAAATCATGCCAGGATCACTTCACTGTCAACAGGTCCGATTTTCCTTCCCTAGGGAAAACTTTCTTTTCTTGGATTCTTTGGGGCCATGGAGGCTTAGTTGGGCAGCGGAGGGAGGCCAATGGAAATATAAGATGACCCTCCTCAAGAAGAGGTTGATGGGAAGTCTCTTTAGGGATGGGGACCCGAGCTCAAGGTGTTCAGGCTGAGATGGGGTAGGGAGGACCATGCTGTAGGGTCCTCCCCACTGCCCAGGGGCTGGCAGCCCACATTTTTCTGGAAGGAACTTTGAGCACTGGCCAAGGCCGAGTGTTGGAAGAGATCACGGGCTAGCTTTCTGGGTTCAGATCCCAACTGAGGCAAACCTTCCAGTGGCTCACCACTGCTGGTCATTGCCCTGCAGAGGCAGGCAGGAGCCTCTAAGGTGGGGGAACAGGAGCTGTGAAAGGGACTAGGAAGCTGCTAAGGGACCGATAGGAAGTAGCCTCCCAAGGGGAAAATCGGTGTGAAATAGCACGGAGGGTCTGTGACTTGTGCAGACGTCTTTGGCAAGAACTTGCCTGGAAAGAGGGCGTCAAAGCTTCTTATCTTGTTTTAATTTTATTTTTGGTGTTGAGACAGGGTCTCGCTATATGACCCACAGTAGCCTAGGCTCTCCATCCTTCCTCATCAGCCTCCAGAGCGCTGAGATGACAAATGTCACCTCTTCAGCTCTTTTACTGTTTGAGCGGTGAGAATATATTGAATTTTAGAATGCACAGTTTCTCTGAAAGCCGGCAAACATGGAAGGCGCTTGACACAAGCTAACGAAAATGAAAGTCCGAGCCCCTCCCCCATCCCTGGTTTGGTCCCCTCTCTGGGTTGGTCCTGTTCACTGTTCCTCTTCTTCAGTGTTCAGCAGGCAACATTCCTCTTCCAGGAAGCAAAATTAAGCAATGTCTGTGGAGCCCTTACCCATGAGGGGCTGGTCTGGGTGTGAACCTAACCTCACCTAAGGTAAGGAATGGAGTCCGGGCCACCAAGCACTTTCTATTGGCATTGTCTGAATTCTCCACTGTGTATTGTCATTGGTGGTGATGTGGACCATACTCACCCCACTCTCTGGATGAAGGTGAGGAAGGCTAAAGCTCTCAATGGTGAAGCTAGAGATACAGATTAGAAGCTTCACACCCTTCTGCCATGTCCTTCTCCCCAAGGCTTTCAGAAGCTTGAAATGTCTCTCCTGTCCTCACCTGTGAGAAAGACACCCCTGGCCCTCTCTTTGGCTGTTTCCCCAGCATGGTTTGGTTTACCTTGAAAGGTTAGATATCTCTTCATGCCCAATGCCCCTTGGTTGCTCCCATGATGAATTCATAGTCTAGGCAGGGATACATGGTATCTCTCATGTGCCTACCATAATAGCCCAGTGACTAGCAAGGCTGGCTAAGAGTCTGGATGGCTTTACTGTGGTGGCCCTTGAAGACATCCCCTGGTTACCTCTGTGATTATCAATGTGTTTCCTGTCAGGCACTCAATGAGGGGCCACTAAAAGCCAGGTCGATGATGCTAAGAAATTTCTTTACCCAGCTCCCAGGACCCACATGAGAGTCCCTAGAGGCTGAGTGCTGCTCATGCTAAAGATGCAGAGACTGAGGCAGGGGAGGGAGAAGGTGGGGGATAAATGGCTTTTCCCAAACCTCCTCAGCCCTGTGAGTGGCATCAAAATGATCAGACTCAGAGCCAGCTCTCGTCATAACAGATTTTTATTCTAATCTGCTGTTCTTGTTAGGATTCCCACATAAAAATAATTAATAGGAACTCTCGCCGACGCTAGCCAGTCCCTTGAGGAGCATTGTGGGTAGTGGGGTCAGAGGTCGATGTCACTGCATCTTCTTCAGTTGCTTTACCTATGTGGGTTTTGTCTGCTTGTTTGTCAACTTGATGAAAGCTAGGGTCATCTTAGAAGAGGGAACCTAGGTTGAGAAAATGCCTAGATCAGCAAGCCTATAAGCCTATAGGACAGCAAGCCTATAGGACATTTTCTTGATTAGTGATTGGTGCAGAAGCCCACTGTGGGCGGTGCCATCCCTGGGTCCTGGGTTGTATAAGAAAGCAGGCTGAGCAAGTAAGGAGGAGCAAGCCAGTAAGCAGCCTCCTCCACGGTCTTAGATTCAGTTCCTACCTCCAGCTTCCTGCCTTGAGTTTCTTCCTTGCTTTCCCTGGGTGGTGAACTGTCAACTATAAGCAGAAATAGACCCTTCCTCCCCGAGTGAGTGGCTTTTGGTCATGGTGTTTTACCACAGCAGGAGAGCACAAGCTAGATGGGGTCTGTCACTGAACCTAGAACACACCCATTCAGCAGGGCCGGCTAGGTAGACCCTGGGGATCTACCTCTTGGCCTCTCTAGTGCTGGGATTTCAAGTGCTGCCCCTTGAAGCTTTTATATGAGCACCCAGGATGGAACTCAGGCCCTCATACTTGTAGGACCAGTAGCGACTGCCTCACAGCTGACCGTCTCTGGTGCAATGCTCTCTGGTGAGTGGGTCTCCCCAGCCCAGGACATTGTGCCTTTAATCTAGAAGCAGCACTCTTGGGTAGGAGGGCGAGGAGTCAGGACTGCTACAATGGAGGTGAGACCACCAGCTATGAGGATGACATGTGTCCCAGTGGTCTCTTCTGCTGGAGGACCACCTGCTCCCAGAAGGAAACTCATTGTTTAGAGACCTGTGGGCACCCACCATGGCTGAGAATTTGTACCCAGCCTGTGTATGTAGAGCACTTGGCACACAGCAAAAGGGCCAGGGACTTGGTAATGTGGTGACCGGCGCAGAGAGAGAGCTCAGCTATTTTGCCTGTTCTACCAAAAGTGCCTTCTGCTGGGATGGGAGGCTAGAGTGGTTCTGATCTGTCTTGGATGACCTGGTCCTGTCAGCTGCTCCACAGGGAGTCCCCAGGCTTCTCAGCACTGTCTTGGAGGAAGGGGGCGGGGCAGGGAAACTTCCTCAACCCTGCAAGAGGCTGCCAGAACCCCTGCCCACCTAACTCATGAAGGGGTTCCCCCCCTGCCCCGTGCCAGCTGCGCAGACGCCCTTTGCTTCTGTAGGGCCAAAACAGGAAGTGGGGCAGTGCCAGGCCCAATTAAACCCGCCAGGGGAATTAAGGTCAGCAGGATGCAATTATGCCTGTTGGATTTAACAAGGCCAGAGAGAAGGCCTCTCTAGCCAGAGTTCACGGCTCCTTAGGCCACTTGCCCTGGGCAGCTCTGCCTTCCAGGAGCTCGTCCTCCCGCTCCTGCCGTCTCTGGGCAATCTCACTGGAAATGCAGGGGTTAACTCTACCCAGCACTGCTTCTTGGCTCCCCAAAGGAAACCAGTCAGGCCAAGAGGCTTTACAAGGACCTGCTTGAGGAGACATTCCCCGCCTGACCCTTCCCCGCTCCTCTCCGCTGTGATGGAAAATCCAGGCAGTTGAGCAATGGCCTTTCCCTCGGCCTCCACTCCAAGCCTTCTTTGAGAGTCACTGGGGCTGTCATCAGCACATTGTTTTCCTTGCCCTCACCCACTTTGAGCCTTGTCAGACCTTCCCAGGCCTGGGAGAAAGCCCTGTCCCTGCCACAGCCCCCATCGGTGCTGCTGATGTTGGTTGGTAAGGTGACAACGACGGGGACATTTTAAGTGTCTCTTTGCTGGTTTGGATTTTCTAGCTCCTTGTATGATCCGTTATAGCTATGACTGGATAGATAAATAAGTGAACCATGTCAGGACAGACACACACGCACAGAGCATGGAAAGGGTGACGCTGAGATCTGAAACACACAGAAAGTCTTGCCTGTGGTCAAACGCCGCTCTCAGCAGCTTTCTCAGCGACTGAACTTCTGGGATTTGTTTCAGATGAGGGCTGCTTGGGATGGGGTGCTAGGAATTTTATCATTTTGAGCAGCACTTCAGATGGTTCATATGCAAACCCAAGATGGAAGATAGCCAGGCCAGAGACCACTCACTGACTGAAAAGCATTGCCCGAGTCCCCAGAGAGGGCTAGCTGAGGCAGGCAGCGTCCTGGTAAGTCTCATTAGTAGAGCCAAAGGAACCGTCTGAGGAGGAACATCCTTGCCTCTTAGCCCAGAACAGTGCACGCAGAAGCACCTGTTGGTGTGTGTGTGTGTGTGTGTGTGTGTGTGATGCCTCTGCCCCTCTTGAATTCAGGCATGTTAGATCAGAGCCTAAGGAAGGGGCATCTCCCCAGAAGAGTCTAAGGTGCAGCCAGGGGCTTCCCTGGGACAGAAACCACTTCTCCCTTGCCTTGAAAGCCCTCCAGGGTTAGGATGAAGTGATGTGTGTGGCAGATGCTCCTTCTGATTTGTGAGGCTGTACGGCCATTCCCGATCCTGCACACCCAGGCGTTAAGAACCGCATTGCCATCAACCCTGTGTCCCAAGTGGTACATGGTGCTGCTGTGGTCGATGGTGACAGACACTGATATTCACGCTGTGCTGACTCTGTGCCAGAGCCAGGATTTATACCTGCTCTCACCATACCAAGTAGATGCCAAAGTTACTCCCTTTTCTAAGAGGAAACTGAGGCAGAGGAGAAAGAGACCTGAGGCTTCAGAGGCACAACCAGAATTTTAACTCAAACACCCCGAGGACCCCACAGGCTTTATTTATACTCTGTGCCAGAAGCAATGGCCACTGGAAAGTAAAGTCCTGTGTGAAGAAAATAAGAACCAGACGTGGTGGTGCAAACCTTTAATCCCAGCACCAAGGAAGTGGAAGAGACAGGTAGGATATGAGGTGAGACCTTATCTAAACAAACAAACAAACGTAAGAATATTGAGACACTGTCATCAACTGGTGGCCCCCGTAGGAGTTCTATTAATATGGAAGAATAAATACTTCTTTGGCATGGCTCTGGGACAAGGGAAACCAGCCCAGCCCCTCCTCTGCTCCTTCCCCCACCCCAGCCCAACTTCTGCAGCATAAACAGCAAAGCTAAAAATAGCTACCTAATGACGTCAGAGGAACAAGGTCATCTGAAAATTGCCCACAGCCACTGGACACCTCCCTATAGGATCAAGTGGCAGGAGGGTACCCCAGTCCGGTGCAGCTGTTCCAAGAACAGGAAATGTTCCCGGAGCAGGCTTGAGCACAGTGCATGGGACTGCAAAGAGACAGGGTGAATTACAGATGGGTCCTGGAGTGCTGCACCGTGCAGAGTTCAGACCCAGGAGTCAGTAACCTGTTCTGGGAGTTATTCTCAACACATGATCCCAGGAAATGGCTCAAGAAGTGGGGAATGCGTGTTCTGTCCTGTTGTGTAGACAGACGGCTCCTGGCCTTGGCTTGCCTCTGTGCTATTTTTAAATCTCCAGGTCTCTTGGCTAACTAAGCTGGGTGACCATAAGAATGAGGGGATGCCTGGCAAGCTCCAAATGGCTGCTGGGTGAATGGGGCCCTGCCTGGGATGGTGAAGGGTATCCAAGCCAAGAGTGAGGCAGGGGCTGAGGAGGCTCTGCCTAGATATAGCTGACCTGACACCTGGACCACTCTGACAATCATTTAGGGTTGCTGAAGCTTGTGACTTTGATGACCAGCAGCTGCTACAACCCAGGCAGGAGCCTGCACATCTAGCAGGCCATGGCCCACATCGAGGGGCTGCCTGTTCTGCTGGCAACAGGTTTTAAAAGGGCAAGGATCTGTCCCATTGTCTGTGAAAGGCTTAGCCTGAGGCCCCCCCCAACACACACACAATGTTGAGTTCTGTGGGGGGGGCCCTAGCTCAGAAGCAGAGAGCTAGGCATCACCCTCCAGGAGCCCCTGAAGAAACCCACATCCATGCACAGGCTCTCCCCAAGAAACTTTGGGGGTACACAGACCTTGTCACTTTTAGCAGCATTGAAAAAAAAATCCTCTGGTCTGTCACGTGACTTATTGGAAGGATCCATGGAAAGGCATCTGTCCCCATCTTTCCCCTAGTCTTGCTGTCTTACCGAAGAGATAAACACCCACTCAAGGAACTCAGGAGCTGGAACAGCCAGAGAGGGAAACTCCCCAGGGCACGGGGTAGGAAGGAAAGCACGCTCAAGCTGGTTGTTTCTGATTAGCCTGGGCACTTAGGGTCACATGAGAGAGTAGCTGCCAGCTCTATGGGAACCTGAGTCAGGAGCAGCAGGTCGTTTCCCTGGCACAGTGGTCCCCTTGTTTAGGCATGAGACACTCTCCCTTAGAGGGCCCATGAAAACACATTTGCCTGGGCCCATCCCCAGGGCGTCTGATTCATCGGGCCCACAATGAGGGTGGAGAGTTTGCACTTCTAGCTCTGGGCGATGCGATCTCCGAGCCTTCATGGAGAAAGTTCTCAGGCCAAGATGCTGAACCCTTTGCCTGGAAGCTCATGGCAGTAGACAACAGTGTCAGTGCATGGAAGGAAACACTGACACTCACCTCACCATCCTGCCAGGCTGACCCCTTCCTGCACTGGTCTCTCATCCCCTCACTACAAACTTCAAGAAAGATGGAAAAGCCTATGCTCAAAGGCCAGGAAGCCGAGAACAGTCCAAACCAAGCTCAGGGAACCCATCACCAAGACAGCAGCCCGTAGCCAGCAGGACAGACTGCCACCCGCTCAGCTAAAGCCCATGCCCAGCTCTTCTTGCTTTTGGGAATTCCCATGATCCTCCTCTCTTGCAAAAGAAAGCTTCTTTTCACTGGCTGTTAACTAGGGGCCCCTGAGCCTGTCCTGCCAGACTGGTGGTCAAAGGATAAGCAGCAGGGGCTTCTGGCCACGGCTGGTGACACATACCCACTGACAACTGAATATGTGACTCAAATGTGGTCATGTGGCCCTGATCACAGAAGCTAGCAGTCATCATCGGTGCCCCGAGCCCAATGCCCAAGGTCATTTTTTAGACCTGGAGTAACCTCCCCTTCACCAAACTGGTGGAAAGACCCATTTGTTTCAACCCTTCTCTTCCTCATGTCTTTTGTAGGCAGAGTCTTTAGCTTGGCAGGCTAAATCCAAACTTGATATAGCCCAAAGATGACCTTGAACTTCTGCTTCTCCTGCTCCCCACTCTCCCAGTCCCCACTGCTGGGATTAGAGGCAGTTGCCATCATGGCTGGTTTTAACACAGAGACTGGGAATTGAACCCAGGGCTCTGGGCATGCCAGGATAGCACTCTACCCACTGAGCTACATCTCTACCCCCATTTCTGCAACTAAGGTGAGCTCGAAGTCCAGAAAAGTCAAATGTCATGCAGGAGGCCATTAGCCAGAGGAGCAACTCCCAACTCCTCCCTAATATCAGGTTTATTTAACTATCCCGTGTTCCTCCTGAACTTTGGACAAGGATGCAAAGCAACTAGTCCCCTCAGCGACCAATGCCATAAAAGTGAAGGGCTGTGGGAAGAAATAAAAAGGAGAAAGATGAGGTGTCAATTTTATTGTAATATCCTAAACCACCTCCAATGACAGAAGGACCACTTCGGGGGGGGGGGCATCTTGGATGGGGCCAGGGATGGCCTATGGAGTCTGTTAGTAATTGGACATTCTGTGCAGTCTTTAACCAGTTCCAAGGTCAAGCGAAACATCAGAAAATATGTGTGTGTCAGAGGACAACATTATTCAGGGATTAGTCCCCTGGAGTGATCTGGGCTAGATTTCCGCTTCCAGAACAACACTTGGACAGTCCTCAACTAGACAGCACACTGGCCTCCGATGTGCTGTATTGAAGTGCATGTGGAAAAACCAGGCTGGGGGGACTCTCCCGGTGCAGTGCGGCAGGCCTTAGAAGAACATAAGCATGAAAGTGGATGGCAGTGTCTAAAGAAATCACCTAGGGGAAACTGGGAAGGTATTTAAGATGAAAGGAGCCTCAGGCATTGTCCTGGCTCAACCTTCCTCACAGGAGGAAACTGAGACTCTGAAAAGAGGCATAATGTGTTAAAGATGGTCGATTGTCAATTACAGGAGTGAGATTATGATCTCCACTCCCACACTTTCACATCACAGCCCCCAGAGTAAGAAAGACCAAGGGCTTTTTCTTTTCAAATCTGACCTGAAGGCAGTGGGACAAGCGGTCCACTGTAACAATGTAGCTGCAAGTTTGGGTTTTAAACAACACAGCTAGAATTAGTTCCAGCAAGGCTTGGCTAAGCGCCAATATGTTTTTGTTTGTTTTTTTTTTTTTTTAGGTTTTGTTTTTGCTGGGCATGGGTGTCAGTAATGTGGGCACCACATTAGCTCGAAGCGGCTTTCTGCTCTGTAAGCATGAATAACATGCAAATAAAAGTGCGTGCTTTTTTGTGGGTCAGACGGTGCCTTGCATGTGCTTGTCTGTGTCCGTCAGGGGTACAGGTGCATGTGTGTGAGAAGGGCAGAAGTCACTGTCAGACACTCAGTCACCCCTCACCTTATTGAGACAGGATATCAGACTGAGCTCCATAGAGCTGCGGGTCTTCCTGGGTCTGGCTTTGTCCATAGGTGTTGGAGTGCAGATTCAGGTCTCCATGCTTAGAGAGCAAGCACCTTACCAACTCTGTCTTCCCTTATCCCTGACTGTAGTAGCGTTTAGGGAAACTTGTGTTCCTGTGTATGTGCATTTGTGTGTGTTTGGGAGCATGTGTGTGCACGTGAATGCCAGAGACAACCTTGGGTCTTGTTCCTAGGAACACTCTTTATTTTATTTTTTAAAAGAATCTTTTATACTCTCTTTCTTTCTTTTTTCTTCTTTCTTTCTTTCTTTCTTTTCTTTTCTTCTTCTTCTTCTTCTTCTTCTTCTTCTTCTTCTTCTTCTTCTTCTTCTTCTTCTTCTTCTTCTTCTTCTTCTTCTTCTTCTTCTTCTTCTTCTTCTTCTTTAAATAAAGATTTATTTTCCAAACACACCAGAAGGGGGCATCAGATCCCATTGCTGTGGTTCTGAGCCACCACATAGAGTTGAACTCAAGACCTCTGGAAGAGCTTAAGTTCAGTGCTCTTAACCACTGAGCCATCTCTCCAGCCCCCTAGTCTCTTTTTTCCTTCCCTTTGGAAATACTACTACATTCATTTACTTACTGTGTATGTATGTGTGCCTTCGCTTATGTGTGGAGGTCAGAGAATAACTTGGGGACATCCATTCTCTCTACCATAAGGGTCCCTGGAATTGCACTCAGGTCATAGGGCTTAGCAGAAAGCACCTTACCCCACTCGGCCCCACACATACATTAATTAACTGACTTTGGAGACAGGGACTCGCATTGACCTAGAACTCCCCGAGTGGGCTAGGCTGGCCCCAGAAATCTGATTGCCCACACCTCAGCACCAGGATGACAAGAGCTCACAAGTGCACTTGGTTCGGATCACATGGGTTCTGGGGATTGATGGGGATTGAACTCAGGTCCCAGGCTTGCAAATGAGGCGTCCTCCCAAGTCATTTCATTTACTTGTGAGGATTTCTGTTTTCTCCCTCCCCTCCCTTTTTTTAAAGCTTATATTTTACTAACGAGGAGGACTGGCAAGTGGAAGAAGATAATAATTTAAAGATGATACAGTAAGGAGAGGCGATTAAGACAATATTGTATGGCTCCTGCACAGAGTGAGTCTAGGCTCCTGCCTAGAGACTCATCTCCCCTCACCACTAAACACTGTCAAACAGTGTAACCTCCAAACTGCTTCTCACGTTTATTGTTTAATAGTCTGCCATGCTGAGATTGCCTTCTCTGACCTTTGCTCCTGAAAGAAGACCCGAGAATACTGTCGAAGCCCAATCAAGTTGGGCAAGAGCCCTTGGCCAAGGTTCTTGGCATGTTCAGGCCCTTGCCCACAGTACCGGGACCAGGAAGACCAGGAAGGGCAAGCGTTGATGTCTCTAGGCTGGCATCTTTCCTGATAAACCTAAACACCCCCACCCCCGCCCCCGCCTGCCTGACTACGACCACACTTTCTCTAAGTGAGCGGCAGTTTTGCACACTGCCTTCGGGGATCCCAGGACTACAGCACACAAGTCATGGCTTGGCCTGAGCTCAGCTTGTGTCATGCAAGACAGTAAAGAGCAAAAGCCATCGGCGACATTTGGGACTTCAGCAATGCTCACCATCTTCCTCTCTCCCCCCTGACAGCATCAAGACAGTGAGTATATCAGAAGGCAGCGGAAACACAAGGCCTATGCCTCTGCCCACCTTTTCTGTAGCAACTGCTGGCTTTAACTTAGTAACAAATTGTCCTGGAATTCTTGGCCTTGGAGCAAACATGTGGGCTCCCTGGTTACACCTTCGTCACTGCTCAAAGCACCACACACTTTAACCTTCCTGCTCTTCCCATAGGCCTGGGTTTGTCCTGTCTCCAGGAAACTTTATATGTTGCCTAAAATGAGCATCCCAGCAGGCTGTGAGGCAGATGGCGGCTCAGGCTTCAGAAATGTTGACCGGCTCCGAGCGATCCACACCACCAGACTGAAACTCAGCCTCCGCGGAAATAGGAGCCTAGCCCCGTGGCTCACAGCTTTTTTAACTGCTACTGTCAGCATTGAGAAACTTCCCCCAGAGACTTCTACGAAATTGAAAAGAATGATGCTAGAGGCGGGCCAGAGGTATGGACATGTAATCCTAGCACTTGGAAGGATAAAGCAGGAGGATCCTGAGTTCAAGGCCAGCCTGAGCTACAGGGTGAGGTCAAAAACAGCCGTGCCAGTAGGGAGCTCTGGCTAAGTAAACACAGTTTTCTAACAGGAAGCAGAGGTTCAAGCAGGCCCTCCAGCTAATAAATAGCAGCCAAGCCAAGGCCAGCTGCTGATCTGCCTCTGGGCTTCACGACTGCTACCTTGCTAGATTCCCATGAGGCTCCATGCTCAGGAAGCCAGGACATACTCAAGACAGTGGAGGAGTTCCATCATTCAAAGCCACGAAACACTGAAAAGAGCAAGAGTCATGTGACTTGTGTATCAAAATAAAGGCAGAGGTGGGAACATGTGTGCAGAGGCTGCAGGGCACTGGGATACAAGAAACTGGTGACGCCATCTCTAGGGAGGACAACTGAGCAGGTGGGACATCTTTCTACCTTCGAGGCTTTGAACCATATGCATGCCATGTACAAACTTTGTAAAAAAAAATATTTTTTTATTTAACTTACCTTTTATTGGATATTTTTTATTTACATTTCAAATGTTATTCCCTTTCCGGATTTCCCATCCATAAGCCCCCTATCCTATCCCCCTCCCCCTTCTCCTATAAGGGTGTTCCCTCTCCCCAGCCACCCCAAAAAACACATTTTAAAATTAGTGCAGTAAGCCTGGAAGCAGTGGTGCACATCTTTAATCCCAGCACCCAAGAAGCAGAGGCAGGTGAATCTTTGAGACAGCCTGGTCTACAGAGAAAGTTCCAGGACAGCCAGGGGCACATAGAGAAACCCTGTTTTGAAAATAAAAACGAAAATCGGTGCAGTATGCTGAAACTTAGTTCTTTTTCTGCTACGTGCCTCCCAGAGCATGGCCTTTTCTGTTGTCGTTTAGGAGGGCTGAGGAGATAGCTCAGTGGTAGAGCACTTGCCTCGCATCTACAAGGGACTAAGTTGGATTCCTAGACCTCCTGGCTAAATGTATGTGGGCACATACGAAAACCTTTCAACGAAACAGGGTAGATAATGGGTTACTGATGAAGAACAGGAGATGAAGAAAGGGCAGCCGTGCGGTCTACGTAGCCTGTGTTATTTCTCTGACAAGGGGCAGTATAGTATACTTACTGCTACACTTATTGTGTAAACAGTGGTGAAAAAATCACAGGTTCTCTTCCAGCCAAGGCTGCGCCCCACCCCCACCCCCCACGGTACTGAGCTGTGAGCTGAGTCCCAGCCCATCCTGCTAGACAACTGTTTGCATTCAGGTCTCTCTGAAATGCTATAACAAGCAATACCAACCAGTCTGCCAGCCCCTCAGCTCGACTTCCCAGGGACAGAAACTCCATGGGAAGGGACCTATGTAAGGAAACAGCAGCCAACATGGTAGCCAAACTCCAGAACAAAAGCAAAGGATGGGCGAAGGAATCTTGACAGCAACCTCACACGAGTCAGTACAGAAAGAGGCAGCAGGAAGCCACACCAGTCAGAACCGTCTCGAGATGGGCTCTAAAATGTGGGAACTTCAGCAATCTGCACATCAAATGTTGGGGATTTTACAAAACTGCCCGGCAAAATGTTAGCCGGATTTTTTTTTTTTTTTTTTTTTTTGTTAGCCAGATTTCTTAGTAAAAATCCAGTAAACACTTTTCAAATTTATTTTAGGAAATGTCGGTTTAAATGGAAACTAATGAAAGATGAAAGCCGGCGGCGGGGGCAGGGGCGGGGGCGGGGGCGGGGGCCGGGGCTGGGGCTCAGTGTAGGGCGGTGTAGGCTGCTCTGGCAGAGGACCTGAGTGGTTCCCAGCACCCACCTGTGACTCCAGTTCCCACAGGGATCTGACTCTGCTGGCCTACACAGGCACCTACACTCATATACATAACACCTAAAATGACCGCGTTGTTTACAAAACTAGAATTCTGGGGAAAGTAGCTCCATGTATAAAATGTCCAAACACAGAGATTCATCATCTGTTGGTTTATTTATTTTCTTGAAACAGAATCTTGCTTTGGCCTTAAACTCGGAGATCTACCTGCCTCTACCTGAGTGCTGGGATTAAAGGTATGCACCACCAAGCCCAGCTTAAAATGTACAAAATTTTAACTCAGGCATGTTCTTTCTTCAGAAAAACGTCCAAGTTACCTGTGTGGGAAACCGAAATTCTCAAGGACACAGACTGAAGGAATAAGGAAACAAGATGGCCATGGCCTCTCCACCTTCCTTAACGCCCCCCCCCCCAGATTACCATACTCTGTCCCACTCGGCCCTTGCACAAAGTTGTATCCCCATGATCAGCCAGGTCACCCCAGCGATGGCCAGGTATCCCCAGCTCCAGAGGTGGTGAGCAGCTGGCACAGCAGGGGAGACATACAGAGGGCAAGCTTGGAGAAGGAGATGGGGAGAGAAGACATCAAGTGACCAGAAAAAAATGAGAGCTCTAGGGGTTGGGGATTTAGCTCAGTGGTAGAGCACTTGCCTAGCAAGCTCAAGGCCCTGGGTTCAGTCCCCAGCTCTGAAAAAAAAGAAAAAAAAAAAAAAAAAAAAATGAGAGCTCCAAGAACGGATAACCAAATCTGTACCCCAAGGATGGGTCCTGTTTTTTGTTTTGTTTCTTACGCTCCATATCCAAACTCTTGGCAAGAAAGTACATTCGGAGGGGCTGGAGAGATGGCTCTGGTTAGGCGCACATACTGATCTGGCAACAGACCCACGCCATGGATGCCGAACTGCAACTCCAGCTCAGGGGATCCTTTGGTCTCTCAGGGGCCCACACTGAACATTAAACAAAAGCACTCAGAATCCAGCTGTGCTTACTATCTCCTCGACAAACTCAAGCCCAAGCTGCAAGTCAGTTCCTTCCTGGACAGCTCCTCTTCGGAATCCCCAGGTGACGGCTCTTCAGAAATGTGACAGCAAGCACAAGGATTTGCTTAACACTGTATTTATTACTGGGTTCCCAACATTGCACAGGAATTCGCATGTAAGGCGCTGAGGGTCCCTGCCCCAGTTGGTTTTGATTGGTAAATAAAGGTGCTAATGGCCAATGAATGGCTGGGCAGGGAGAAAGAGGCGGGGCTTCAGAATTCTCTAGCAAGGGGAAGGAAGATTGACAGCCGCCTTGGCGGGAAAGGTGAAAGAGCAGGCCTGAGAAGTGCAGGACAGACAGACAGCCAACATGTAAGAGGTGGGAAAGAGAGGCCCCAGGGACCCCACTGGGTCTAGGGAAGCCAGGATGGAATATAGATTTTAATAAGTTAATTGAGTTGGGGATATCGGAGGGGAAAGTGTGTTAGCCGCATGGAGGTTTAGGAGTGGCCCATTAAAATAAAAGGTTGCGTGCGTGCGTGTGTGTGTGTGTGTGTGTGCGTTTAGGAGTGGCCCGTTAAAATAAAAGGTTGCGTGCGTGCGTGCGTGCGCACGTGTGTGTGTGTGTGTGTGTGTGTGCGCGTGCGCGCGCGCTGCCACAGCCAGGTTGATTTGAGCAGGATTAAGTAGCAACCGCAACAGGCAGGCGCCCATAATCTGTCTCCCTGATTAAATACAAACAAGTGTTTCTGTTGCTTTTGTTCTCACTGGACTTGCAGAGGGTGGGACAGTGCCAAGCAGTGCGCATGTGTGCAGCACTGTGTTTTTGTGAAATAAAACAGCTAACAGACGATGACGCTGCACGAAGATATCTAAAGTCGACAAGTAGGGGAGGTGCTCTACAGTTCCAGGGCAGTCAGGGCTGCACAGAGAAATCCTGTCTGTGGATGGGGGTTGGGAGGGGAGACACAACACAAATTGCCAGAGTGAAATTTTAAGCTTGACTGCTTTGTGGGTCTCCAGGAGGACCAAGATCACACATCAGACTGTAAGAAACAATGTCTGGCTTTGTCACCCCCACTGAATTTACAGAGCCTTGTAAGAAATAGATTCTAAAAGTGGTCACTGCATAGACAAAAACCAAATATACAAATAGGCTTAATGTCACATACAACATTGAGGACTATCCTGGCCACACAATGAACGAACACCTCTTGCAGAGGACCCAGGATTAGTTCCTGGGACGCGCATGGTGTCTCACAGCTTTGATCCTCCCGTCTCCCTCAGTTGTTGGCCTGAAATGGACATTCTGGGATCAGCATTGGGAAGACAGATCAAATTTATTTGGGGTGAATCAAGTGTTATATTGGGAGGGGAGGTGGGTAGGACTATCCAGGGTGAGCAAAGGTACCGAGATGTCTCATTAGCACGAGGAGGCATTCCAAGGATCTCAGGGGCTAGCTGAACAGGTTCGTATTGGTAGAAAGGAAGTTAGGCCTGTAATCTAACCAAGGTTAGGTGATATTCTGCAGGTAGGCAGTGTGGGGTCTGGGCTCCCCCAGGTAGAGAGGAGGAAGCCTTGCTGACAAAGGTAGTCCACCATTTTGCACCCAGCTTAGTCAGGCTTTCTGGTAATATCAGAATGGTTAGCAGCAGGGTTCCCCAACACAACTGTCTGAAACTCCAATTCCAGAGCATTGGACACATTCCACAGACATCTACTGGCTCAGCATATGCAAGAATTCTATGTGCATACATGCAGGTTAAAAACAAAATCACTCAAGGCCAGCCCATTCTAGGTCTAGAATCAAGTTCTAGGACACAAGAGCTAAAGAGAAGGTAGGCAATAACCATGAGGCTATCGTACGCGTGGGTGGAAGACCATTTAGGTATAAAATGCCTGCCACAGGCTGGGGTGTTTCTTGCTCCACAGCCTGGCACTTGCTTTGGGAGGTTGTACAACTTTGGCCTGTGAGGCCCAGCTGGGGTACGTAAGCCAACAGGGACAGGCCTTTGAAGGTGCCAGGCCACTATTAACTTCCAGCCTGAGTTGTGCTCTCTATCACACAGACTGAACCGTATCACCTCACCATCCCCTCCAGGGTGGACTGCATTCCAGAAAACAGTGAGACTAAATAAATCCTTGTGACCTTAAAGGAAGTTATTCGCAGTCAGGCTGGAAACTGTAGGCTGTGACATCCCACTGTCTGCACTGACAATGAAGAACGTGCCCCAGCAGCGTCTCCGGGGGGTCTCTCTCAGGGTCCATGCAGTCGACTTCCTTGGTGCCCTTACGGAGGTTCCCTGCCTGCCTCAGTGCAGGGCTCCCTCATAAACTCTTCTGAAGAAGGACTCCTACAGACTGGCTGCTTCTGACTTACACTGTGACTGAAACCAGACCTAGGACTTGACTGCCTTTATTTTATGCTTAAAATACATATATAAAGGGGGAGAAGGGGGAGATTAGGTGAAAAGTAGACTATGCCAAAATGAATAGTTGAAGTCCTGGCCAGAGTTAAGACCAACAGGAAAGGGCCAGCTAATGTCTGCAGGAAATAACTACAGGAAGTCTGAGGAGTCTAAATGAGTGCTGTCTCATTAGCTTCAAAGTCTCCATGTAACTCGATCTTCAAAACCTGGCCTCCACAGTTCTCAGGTGAGTCTGAAAACGTGTTCTCTGTGCCTGTGGTGTACATGCGGCGGCTTCTACTGGAACCGAGTGGAGAACTTAGGAGACACCGGCACGGTCAGAGGCAGCTCACTGGATTTCACCTCCACTGCTGAGTACTTTCGGATTGGATTTGCCTTGTGCACCTGCAGAGATAGGAAACAAAGTCACTGAGATGAGCCCCACACCACTGTGCACAGCTGTCCCGGGAGAAGAGTTCACAGGTTTACAGTTCCCAATTACAGATTCAGGGCAGAAGAAGTACGAAGCCCAAACGGTTCCCACTGTTGCTCAGTGAGATTGGCCTGGCCGGCACATACACACTTAGAATTTCAAGCTTATCCCCAGGGTAACTTACTAGGAAGAAAGGGCCTTGCTTAACTGTAGCAGACAAAAGCTACAAGTTAAACATTTGTGACAGCAGCTAGAAAGATGGCTCAGTGGTTAGGGGCACTGATTGCTCTTCCAAGGGACTCAGGTTCGATTCCTGGCATCCACACAGCTGTTCACAACTATCTGTAACTCCAGACCCGGGGCATCCGGCACCCTCTTCTGACCTCTAAGAGCACTGGGCATACACACAAAGTGGATACGCATGCATGCTAGCAAAACACTCATATGCATAAAATAATAAATAAGGAGGCTAGAGAGATGGCTCAGCAGTTAAGAGAACTGCCTTCCAGAGGTCCTGAGTTCAATTCCCAGAAACCACAACAATCTGTAGTGGGATCCAATGCCGTCTTCTGGTGTGTCAGAAGACAGTGTACTTATATACATAAAATAAATTAATTTAAAAAGATTGCTGGAGTTGCTGGGCAGAGGTGGTGTACACCTTCAATCCCAGCACCCAGGAAGCAGATTTCTGAGTTTGAGGCCAGCATGGTCCACACAGAGAAATTCTGTCTCAGGGTGGGGGTACACAAATTGCCAGAGTGCAATTTTAAGCTTCTTTGATTAACTCTTAGTATTCAACAAAACCACAAACCAAACCAAAGGCAGAAGAGGAACAATCAAAAAGGGCAGCTGGGGAAGCAGGAGGCGTTCGTCTGTGGAGTTAGCACAGTGAGGAGCAGCACTTGGGGGAGCTGCCACTGACCTACCCTGAGAACTGCTGTAACAAACAAACGTGTACTGGGAACAAAGTCAACAGGCAGGTACCTGGCGGGGAAAATAACTTCAAAGAAACAGTGGCTGATTTTCGAGGTGACTCAAGAGAGACTGTGCTGTCTGCCTGTTTACACTCACAGTCAGTGTGGATGCTGACCAATTTTTCCCGGATCCACAAGAAAACAGAACAGAGACCAGCCAGGGCTTGTGAGTGCCCGTGCCCCTAGTAGATTACCAGTTCCTTCCGGAGCCTGGCTAGCTCCTCCTTCTGCTGCTCCTCTTCCTGCTGCCTGACTTCTGCCAACTGCTGTAGTTTCCAGGCCTCCATCTCAGCCATTTTCTTCTCCAGCTCCTGCCGCTCTTTGGCTCTCTTCTCGGTGGCCAGCTGAAAAGGTTCCTGAACTAGAGAACCAGAAGGGTTCTCTGAGTACAGAAACAAAGACAACATTGATGCACACACAGCACTCAGGAACCTAGTCCCGCACTAGGACTAGGCCAGGAGGAAAGAGACGCACGGAGTGAAGCCACTCCATGGCGAAGAATGCTAAGGAGCGAGCAATGAGACAAGCGAGGTGAGGTGGCTTACTCAGGCCTGCATGCTGCTCTCTTACACAGCTACTGTAAGACAGAAGTGAACGAATCCCAACTTCCTGCCATGTTGTCCAATGCCTAAGAAACCAGTCTTTGTGTTCAAAACCTTCCTTCATCTACATACTCCCTTCTTGGGTGTGGAGAGCCTGTGACTGTCCCTGAAAGGCCATCTGTGTCTGCTATCAGTCTGCCCCAACATACTTGACAATACTCAAGGGGAGTTACTGGCTCCAACACAAGCGAAAGGCTGGGTCTAAAGCTACCATCCCTTCAGATAAATCAGTTCTTGTTGACAAAGCATTATTCTGATACAACCGAGTCCTAGCACCCTCCCCCCCCCCACAAAGTTTGACATTTTGTCCCAACCCCCAAAAGAGTACATTTATTAAAAAAAAAAAAAAAAATACCAGCAGCTGATTTTTTCTCTTTCTTGGGAACAAAGGGCTCTTGGAAGATGACAGTGTTTGGACGAGCCCTGAAGCAAGCGGCTTCCTTCTGCTGCTTCTGCTCTTCTTCCAGCTGTGAGGAGGAAGGTGTCAGACAGCGGCACTCAGCGTTTCTGGACTACTATAGCCGTAATACACATTCTAAAGGTTCTGAACTTTGTAACTAACAAAAAGAGAGCTTTTTATCCCCTTATTTCTTCTAAATGAGTAATTAGACCCCGAGGCTCGATCAAACCCTGGTTAGTGTTTGTTTTGAGGTGAGACAGAGAACAGGGATATGGTAAAATTATATGCCAATTACATCAACCTATAACCAATCATCTGTCTTTTACCACCTGCTATGATAAATAAAAAGCAATTATATCATATACCACGTTGAAAAAACAGCCTGTCTTATTAAGAACCAATTCTCCCAACCTATTTCTTACCAAAAGCACCAACTTAAGGAAATAGATGAGAAGGTACAGAAACTCCCGACAAAGGAGGAGTCTCCCATTCCCCAGGAGACTACACTATGATGAGCGAAATTCAGCCTGCCGGCCAAAGAAACCTGACCTAAGGACAGTCTCTACATGTTCCATGGATCAAATATGCATACGGGGTGAAGGGAGGCAAGGAGAAAATACCTGACAGAAGTCATATGGAACCTATAAAACCTAAAATAAATATTGCCTGGCCTTTTTTAGAAAACGTGATGTGATTCCTGGTTAACACAGAATAATATTAAAATAATCCAATCTGATGTCCCAGATGATTTCAGTATAGATAGTGAATCTACGGGTCCAATCTATAGGCCTGCGGCCCATAAGCGTGCCCACCCACCTACACACCCAAAACCCACCAACACCCACCATCTCAGCCGCTCCCCATTCCTACCTGGTGCTTCCATATCTCGGCCTTGTAGGCACCTCTCTTGTCTGTCTCCAAGGAGAAAGGCTCGGCCTGAGTCGCATTCTTTACCTTTTTCTCTGGCAGGTTAATGGTGTCAAAATGGGGCACAGGAAGTGCCTTGAACTTGGGCACCTAATGATAAAGAAGAAAACACAAGAGCAACATGAAACAGGTTGGCCATAAAAAATTGTAAAGAATGCTTGCCAGACGTGGTGATCCACACATAATCCCAGATCTCCAAGGATCAGGAGTCAACACACCTGCCTAGACTACATCCCGACAACATCCCGAAAGCCAAACAAACCAAAAGAAGCCTGTTAACAAGGATGATGGTGAACATTCTGTCAACCTGATAAAAGTCAGAGTTATCTGGGAAGAAGGAACATCTGAGAAAACATGGCCAAGCAAACCCTTTTCCCAAGCTGCTTTGGTTTTATTACAGCAACAGAAAGCAAGTTGAGACAGAGATAAAGCAATATTTACCCCTGAATATGTGTGTGAACCTGAAAGACAAGCAGAAGAATTCAATTTCCAAAGCAGGATGGCCTAGCTGAAAAGCAATGGACCTTGCTAGGTTTTTCTCCCAGTAAATTCTTCCAAAGCCCAATACGTATTTCCTAGTGGGTCATGCAGGCATCAGTGGAAAACAATGATCTCAATAGTAATTTTATATAGAAGTATACATATACTTTTTGTTTAGAAGTATGTTTTTATATATATTTCTATATAGTAATTTTATATAAACCACTCTGAGTGAAGTGTGTTATACATGCTTGTAATCCTAGATGTGGAAGGCAGAGTCAGGGGGACAACCACATATCCAAAGCCAGTCTGGTCTACACAGAAAAACACTGCTCAAAACAGACACACAAACGGGAAAAGGTTCCCTTCGAGGGATCAAAACAGTATTCAGCAGATTACAGAAATGAACCACCTACCTCTCCTTTCTGCATTTCTTTTATTTTTTTCTCCTTCTGCAACTGGCGTTCTTTGTCCCGGGTATCAAAGGAGAACGGGCACACCTCCACATTTCTTGTCTCTGGGATGGGGGGTTTATAAGGCACCCCATAATGTGGCACAGGTTGAGCTTTTATCACTACTGGTTTCTCCTCTTCCTAAGAGAGAAACTACAGTCTTAGAAACGAGACTCATCTTTCCCTGCTCACCCAGCTCAGAATGAGGACTCGGAAAGCACCAGATGATATAAGGCACAGATAATGCAAGTCACTCCACACGGATGACTTTCCTTTCAAAGAAAAACAATGCCCACTCAGTGACCACATCATGGGTCAAAGCAATGCAAGGGCACTGGGTAAGTGACTGACACAGTAACTCTTTAAGAATCTCAAGTTCCGGGGTTGGGGATTTAGCTCAGTGGTAGAGCGCTTGCCTAGGAAGCGCAAGGCCCTGGGTTCAGTCCCCAGCTCCAAAAAAAAGAACCAAAAAGAAAAAAAAGACACTCAAGTTCCTCACAGGAGTGTTGGAATAACTAAATGACATCAGACAGGTAAAATGAAGACTTGAAGACAGATTCTGAGTAAGCACACTTACACCTTAGACTCTGACTCAGACTCCACTAAAACATGTGATAGAAATTCATGGTTGCCAAACCCAGAATAGGACCAAGCAAGTTGTTTGGGTTCAAGCTAGTAACATAAGATTACCAAGTATTTTAGTTTCAACTGAACCTATAAAAAGGTTTATGCTGAGATCTGCTATAACATTACCCCAAGTCTGCACATTTATAGATAAAATAGGAGCTATAATAAGAAGCTAGCATGATCAATGACAATTCACATCTTACAGTCCCAGAACTCATCACCCTCAGTTACCTTTGTGACCCTTGGGTATCAAGAACAATACAATGTAACTGCTTCGTGTGAATTTTAAAAGGCCCTCCCTAAGCTCAGGAAGAGAGGTAATAGCTCAGGAAACCCTTGATTATGTTGCAAAAGCTGCATGATCACAGAGCTACAGGAATGCAGAGGCTTAACTACAAACTCTGACCCATTATCAATGAAAGTTGAGTCACATCTTAGCCAGTTTCAGTGCTCTCAGAGGAACAAAACAGATGGTCAGACATTCCTATTATTCTTATAGACAACTCCGGAGAAGAGCTGATTGCCTTTGGGCCCCATTAAGTATAAAGAATGATTAAGACTCCGACTGGCCATGAAAAAGGAAAAGAAGGCTTCCTCTTCCCAGGGAATCACCTCATCTTCTTTGACAGGCACTCGGATCCTGTTCTTCAGTGCAAAAACTGGTGACTTAGGGACAGTGGCTGGAATAACCTTCTTTTCAGGAACACCCTAGAAGAAGCATATGACTCAATTAGACATCCCAGAACAATTTCTAGTATGCTACATAAAATACTAAAAACCAGGCCAGGAAGATAAAACCCAGATGAGGGGAGGGGCCTGACTTGTATTTGATCCCATAACCCATCATAGGCGAGGACTAAATCCCAGAGTTCTCCTCTATCTCCACGTGAGCATGCAAGGACTAACATTCTCATATAAACCTACCTCTCTCTCTCTCTCTCTCTCTCTCTCTCTCTCTCTCTCTCACACACACACACACACACGCACACACGCACGCACGCACGCACACACACACACACAAACTAGTGCCCAGAGGTAATGTCTTAGAGCTTCACTCACGGATGACTCTAAACCAAGCAGAGGGAAAGATGACAAGCCCTAAGACAGGCACAGTGGCATGAATCTGCAGTCCCAACTACTAGGAGGCTGATCTAAGGACAACCTAGACATTTAAGATAAGTCTGAGAAACAAAGCAAGACCCCATCTCAAAGGAAAACATAGTGTATGGTGTGCTAGTTTATATTTTATGTAGAGACCTTGGTTATCTATGTGAAGTTCTGAAACCAATCTTGCAAATACTAAGGGATGACTCCGTATGAAAGAGGGACAAGTGTCAGCCATCACAGCAACACAGTGACAGCAGGAGGATGTCTACTCTACTGCACATCGTCAAAGGCTGCCTCCTCCACCAGGCGCTCGCTCACAGCTTCTCTTGTGCAGCCCTTTAAACCACATCTCTTTGCAGAGCACATGCTCCTATGTCTATTATTTAACCTCATGCTGCCTCTCTCATGAGACTTGAAGTCCAATTCTGCTGTACCTCTTTGTCACCTCCAGTGATATGCTGGTGTCTGGCTTACAGGACCAACTTGAACATTTCTGGGCAGATATTCAGTCACAGGCAGGCCACCTCTGCCAACCCCTAACCCCTCAAGAATTCTTACCACAACATCTTCCAAGATCTTAGTAGGGCAAGGTCTGGAATGAAATTCAAATTGTTCATCTTCGGGTTTTTTCTTTGACTCTCGCTCATGAATTCGTTTCTCAATTTCCAAATCAAAACCAACAGGCTGGGTAGGAGGCTTAACAGGTGGTCTCTTGGGCAAGATGGGGCCACTTTCAAAAATTCTGGGATCAAGTTCCCGTGCTTTGAATTTGTATCTGTAACAAACACAAAAGGCTTTTTAAAATAAAAATGATACAAAGTAGAAGAAAGCCTATCACTAAGCACTAAGAGGATCCACCATGAACAGCACAATTTCTCCTGTCTGTAGCCATGTTCACCTCCTGATTAAAGGATATTACCTAAGCCCTGCTGGGGCTCCGGGCTCTATGAGTGCCAGGGCCTGTGATCCTAGCACTTGAGGCAGAGACAGGAGGACCAGAAATTCAAGTTCCCAAACTTTGGGGGACTAGAAAGACGGCTCAGGGGTTACTCCCAAAAATTTCCCAGCACCCACACAGCAGCTAACAACCGTCTGTCTGTAACTCCAGTCCCAGAGGCTCTGATGTCCTCTTCTGGCTTCCTTGGGCACCAGGCATGCCAGTGGTACATAGACATGCATGCAAGCAAAACTCCCACAAATAAAATAAAATTAAAAAAAATATTAAAGCCATCTTCGGCTAATAGCTATTTTGAGGCCAGCGAAAGATACATGAAACCCTGTCTTCAAAAACAAAAGAAAACAAACAAACAAAAAAGCTGATAGAGGGGCTGGAGAGATGGCTCAGCAGTTAAGAGACGCTCTTCCAGACGTCCTGAGTTCAATTCCCATCAACTACATGGTGGCTCACAACCATCTGTAATCGGATCTGATGCCCTCTTCTGGTGTGTCTGAAGACAGCTACAGTGTACTCTTACATAAAATAAATAAATCTCTTTTTTAAAAAAAAGCTGATAGACAGGGCCAAGACTGGCTACATGCTCTACAATCCAGTAGTTCAGGCAGAAGCGAGCAATTGGGCTAATCAAGACAAACCTCAGCGACACCGCCAGCCCAGCCAACTTAGGGAGACGCTACTTGAAAACTTAAGCTTTAATAATGAAAAAGGCCTGGGGTTTAGCCCGACAGCATTGTTTGTCTTACATGAACAAGGGTCCTGGGTTCACCCCAGTACTACAATGTCTAGGGAAAGTCTAAGGAGACAAGTTTCAAGGCTGATTTCAGTTAAGTTCCAGGTTCTTCCAAGAGTAAAGCTGCAAATCCTTTGAAGGTGAGGAAGAGATGTCTACCCTAACGAGCCTTAGCCCTAGTTAAATCCAAAGGTAGCTCTGCTACCGCCATGGCATTGCATGTAGAATCCGTCAGATTCTGCTCCAGGGCACCTACACAGTCCCACTTCCAGTCAGAGACAGGAGCACAGCCTACAGACCCACTAAGTGGCTTGCATTTTCACGAAGAGGAAAGCAGCCACCACAGGACGGAAAGCAGGCAAGCAGGCGGGTGTTGCCAGCTTCCTCAAACACTGCCAGGGACCTACTGTTGCAGTTTCTCAAGCTCCTCGGCCTCCTTCTCTGCCGCACTTTTGCAGGTCACAGCCCTTGCACGGTATTTGGTCTGCAGTATAGGGGTCTGGGGGTCTCGTACAATCTTGTTCACAGGTTTGGAGGGTAACAAGCCTGTAAAACAAAATCACAGATGTCTGCTTAGTTCCCCACAATCCAGGTCACCTGTAAGTGCTGAACCAACTGGATAAAAACAAACGAGACAATCTGTTTTCCTACGCTCACCTCAGCTTATGCCACTCAACCTGACAAATGTTCCCTCCCTTCCTCCTGTCATCGTCATTGAAGACAGTTTCTGGGTGAATTCTTCTGCCATCTCTGTAGCCCTGTCTGATGGGGTCCTTGCCACTGCATAGGCCTCTATGGAGAACACCAACTATTTTGCTTGTTGTTGACAGATGTTTTTCTTACAATTTTTAGACACTAGATCTTTGCAAACCACTGAATAATGAATTTCACAAAACATCTGTATCACAACGTCCAGGCCACCACTCATAGCAAGTCAAATGGTAAAGTCAGGCATGGCGATCCATGTCTGTAATCCTGGCAGCTAGGAAGCCAAGCCAGAAGGATCAGTAGTTTATGGCTACTACATTTCAACTTTCAACCCAACCTCATAAGATAGCTGCACCACACAGTGGTGGGAAAGGGGGTTCAGGTAGTCAAATGGGGACAGTTATGGAGAGTTAGAGGCAAAGAGGGAGAACAACTCTGACAACAGCATTATTTAGAGCAGCGGCTCTCAACCTTCTTAATGCTGTGACCTTCTAATACAGTTCCTCATGTCACTGTGACCCCAACCATAAAATTACTTTTGTTGCTACCTCATAACTGTAATTTTGCTATTGGTATGAACTGTAATCTAAGTATCTGTGTTCTCTGATGCCTCAACTCACAGGTTAAGAACCAATGACTTAGAGCATTGTGAACACTTACAAAAGGTATTGGGTTCCCTGGTCAATAATAAACCTATTGATTTTCATAATTGCCTAGAAGGAATTATCCTATCTAGACCTTATATAACAGTGAGAAATATTAATTATCTAATTTACTTACTGGCTTCTCTTTTGAAAAAGAATTTGACTGTGAAGCCTTGGCTAGGTGGAAACTTAATTCTATAGGGATAAAAAGAATCACTTTTTCATAGTTTAAAATATTAGAACATAGCAACAATACTGGGAAATACTGTATTTAGGGTTGAGAAAGTAGCACATTGGCAGAGTGCTTGCTAGCGTGCACAGGTCTTAGGCTGAATCTCCAGCACTGGCAAAAGAAAAGAGAAATACTGTATTTAAAGCAAGTCACAGGGCCACCTAAAGCAAAGTGCTACACAATACGAAACAGAAGAGATGTGTAGATACCCCAAAACACATCCCATTTTACCCAAAATACTAGCCATATTCAGTTTTGTTTTGAGACCAGTTAGTTCTGTGCAGCCCAGGCACCCTCGAAATTACTGTTTAGACCAAGCTGGACTTGAGCCCCTACCTCCCAAATGCTGGGATTAGAAGCAAGCATCGGGGGTTAGAGTAGAGAGATGGCTCAGTGGTTAAGAGTACTGACTGCTCTTCCAGAGGTCCTGAGTTCAAATCCCAGCAACTACATGGTGGCTCACAACCATCTATAATGAGATCTGCTGCCCTCTTCTGGTGTGTCTGAAGACAGCTACAATGTACTCATATATAATAAATAAATAAATCTTTAAAAAAAAAAAGCAAGCATCACCAACTCAGCTTTGTCATATTTTCCTGATAAGTTATTTTTACATTATTTCCCATCTTTAGACTTCCTTAATCTTCTTGTAGAAATTCCTTTCATAAAGACAGAAATAATTAAAATCCTTTCATTGTTCACTACCAAATCTACACATACTTACCAGCGTCTGCACCGTTCCCCTCACCCTCCTACCCTGCCTTTGAACAATCACCCTGCTGTGCCGGTGACTGGACAAGGGGCTTTGGCCAGCGAGGTGCTGGGAGGAACTCACTCTCGTCCTTCTTGTTCCTCAGATGGTATCGATTAGGGGTTCGTTTGTGGAAGGCTTCAACCTGCTGTGCAATGGGCACATATGTAGACGCTGCTTCGTCAAATGTTCTTTTCTTTCCTTTGGACAGATTGAAAGGCTTAATGATGGTACATCCTCTGGTCCCTCGGGCCTGTGAAAAGAAAAGTTGTTCAGCAAATGAGGCGAGAGCTTCTGCAAGCCCCACACTCAGCACAGGCGCTCCGAGCGCCAGACCTACACTGGCTTACCAGCCCTTTATCATTACAAGACTGCTTGGTAATAGTACACATGCCGTTTCCCAAGTACATAAATGTTTTGAACCAATCTAGATCAAGTTTTCTTAAAATTCAAAGGGAATGGGAAAGAAAAACCAAACATACACTGCTGGTATGGGCTGCTGGGCCAGCATCAGGTCAGGCAGAAGCCTAGCTTAGCATCTCTCCATATATACATTCCCTCACAGTGACTGTTGCAAAGCCCACCCATCATTAAAGGGCATCATTAACTTTTTATCTATTTTTGGTGAGTTTTTTTAGACAGGTCTCTCTGCATAGCCCTGGCTAGCCTGGAACTCACTATGTAGATCAGACATACTTCAACTCAAACCCTCAAACTCCACTTGTCAGGTGGAATCCCACTCCGTCTTCTGGCCTCCACCATCACCCACATCTACATGACACATACTCACAAGACATATAGGTATAAACACAAATAGTAAAAGGAAAATACAACAGTGCCTGAAGTCAGGACTGGTGGTGTACACCCACCATCCATCACAGGGGGGTGAAGGCAGAAGGATCAAGACTTCAAGGTCACCCTCGAGTTTGAGGCAAGCCTAGACTAACTGGGATCCTGTCTTAAAAACAAGAAAAACAAAAACCCAACAGAGGAGGCTGGAGGGCTGGCTTCACACTTAGAGGCGCACCTAGTATTCTTGAACATTAAAACAACAACAATAAAGCCAGATGGTGGTGGTGCACGCCTTTCCACACTTCTCTACGCCTGAGCCTGACGGGTGGGAGGAGGCCACTCAAATGTGCCACACAAATTTGCTTTATGTCCCGTCTTAATTTTTACACCAACTTGGAAACATGCTTTCCCAGAGGAGTGTTCTGTTGACAGCCACAGAGTTCACAGGGAATTTGTATCTATATTAATTCAAAGAGTAAGCCTCCCTCAATCATCCTATTGTAGATAACAACCAAAAATGCTACAGCTGAGTTCTACTAAATTAGTAATAAGAATGCTCACTTACAGGAGTGGAAGAATGCTTTCGAAGTTCGGACATGAAGTTCACTTCCTTATACTCTTCCTGGCTCTTGGGATGTTGTTTGATTCTCTCATCTGTGAGGAAGTGAAAGTCAACTGTCTTGGTAACCTGGCTGGTGGATTTCTTCACAGGTTGCCCTGAGGAACAGAGGAAAACACACAGTTAGCATTAAGAAGAGAGATCATCAGTGAGTTCCTTTACAATTCTAATCCTTTCCGTGTTTCTGTTACTGTGGATCTAGGTTTATGACTGAGTTGTATTGGGCTTGAAGCCTTGGTTCAGAGGCAAATGAGGTAAGGAGAGGAGCCCACGGTTAGAACGTAGTCATAGCTCTGATAAAGTCATGATCTCATACCCTTCCTTTTTTAAATAGTGTTGGAGATGGAACCCAGGGTATTACAAATTCTAATCAAATACTCCATACACTGAAAATCCAGCCCCTAGAGAGTGGCTATAAACGCAAAATTTGATTCAGAATCCTAAGAGGGGAGCCTATAAACCCCAAGGTACTTCTCCATCCATCAGCAGGACTCTAGCTTTGGAGCCAACACAACTATGCCAGAACAAAGCGAGTCTACAAGCTCGGCATTCGGTCACGTTTTTCCTTCTAACTGCAACTGAATGTGACAGACCTCTTTCTTACCCTCTGCCATTAGTATGAAGAAGGAAATGACAAACTGGCCAGACCGACTGTCATCTGTCTCAATCCTTTAGCTAACACAAGAGAAGAACAACAGTCTGGGAAAGTACAAGTTTGGGTAATCTGGTAACTCCTGAGGTGCAGGTGAACTTATAGCCACCATTTTAAATAAACACATTGTCTTATGCTG
This sequence comes from Rattus rattus, assembly GCF_011064425.1. Classification (NCBI taxonomy): domain Eukaryota; kingdom Metazoa; phylum Chordata; class Mammalia; order Rodentia; family Muridae; genus Rattus; species Rattus rattus. The sequence continues at coordinate 132,200,438 of NC_046158.1, read as the reverse complement.
ACTACTCAAATTGACTGTATTTTTATTTATTTTGTTCTTGCTATAGAGATCAAAAAAAAAAAAAAAAAAAAAAAAAAGCCACCATATTTCTAAGAAGCACCCTCATGTTCAGTGTCAGTGAGCCCAGCTGACCTGGCCCTGCGAGAGCCAGCTTCTTAAACTCTTCATTCTTCTTCCGCATCTCCACCACTTCCTGCTGCATTCTCAGACTCTTCTCTAACTCCTGCTCTTCAGTACTCTTTACAGTCTTCTCCCTAGAAACCGCAATCAGGACAGAGACGAAGGAAAAGGTTTAGGCTGCTTCGTAGACTGTTTATAACCTATGATATCTACCAAAACGAAAGTTTAGCCACCAGAAAGAGATGTTGGCTCACTTAGGTAACATGGAAAGGAGGCTACTTTACACAAGAGATTATAAAATTTTCAGAGAACAATTGCTAAAACTAAATACACAACATAGTAAGACAGCACAGAAGACTCACACCAATGACCGTCTTTTATGGCACAGGAAGAGCTAAGTTAAAAAGCCAGAAAGCCACATTTAGAATTGCAGCACTTGGGAGGCTAAAGCCAGAGGACTGAATCCGAGGCCAGCCTGGGTTACCTCACCAGCTCCAGGCCCGTCGATTGTCAGCACCATCTAGGAAAGGGTAAAGGCTACAAGTGACACTCTAGAGATGACACATCGTGCTGCCCAGTCTGCGATGGATAATTCTTAATTGCAAGGCTTTCAGAAATCTCATCTCAGGATGGATTCTTGCCACTGATATGTCTTTCCTGTCATATTAAATTAGTATAATATTCCCTGGGCATCAGTCCACCCTATTGAGATTTCCTGCAGACCAGTGAAGACGTGTGGTAGTGATGCCATGTAGGCAAAGAGATGATTTAATTCTTGATAATTATTCTATAAATTCCTAAATTTATACTAGTAATTATTGGGCCCTTTATAAAATGAGTTTCAATTAGGACCCTGCAAGCCTTCATGTATCACGAGTTAATTGTACTAAGATAGAAAGTAGGCATGAAACAGATTACAATCAAGGAAAACACTCCTCTTAGGCTGGCTGTAAAACTATTATCTGATACTAAAGACCATAAACTATGAATGAACGACTTATTATAGGTGCAAAAAAAAGAAGATCAAATATTGACTGGGTTTATCTATACAAAATTTCAATACTAATGAAACAATAGACAGATGATTTGCCTTTTGACATACTGTGTTAACTTAGACATAAGAATAATAGTTTTGGGGTTGGGGATTTAGCTCAGTGGTAGAGCGCTTGCCTAGGAAGCGCAAGGCCCTGGGTTCGGTCCCCAGCTCCGAAAAAAAGAACAAAAAAAAAAAAAAAATTATAGTTTTAACTAATTTAAAAAAAAAAAGATTTATTTTATGTATGTGAGTACCCTGTCTTCAGACACCCTAGAAGAGGGCATCAGATCCCGTTAGATGGTTGTGAGTAACAATGTAGTTGCTAGGAATCGAACTCAGGACTTCTGCAAGAGCAGTCAGTGCTCCTAACCGCTGAGCCATCGCTCCAGCCCCTGTCTTTAACTTTAATGAACCTGTGGAGCGAGTGACACAGTGAATGTCTAGTCAGATAACAACTCTGAGTGGAAACACAGGTAAACATCTGTTTTAACTCCTTAGTCAAGTGATGATGAGAATTTATGCTTTAACTTTCTGTGAATGTTTGAAAAAAGATGCTTGGAATACCATGTGATCTATTCTTCTAAAAACAGTGTAAAACTAGGAATGATGACATTATTATTACAGAGCTGAGGAGAGAGAGGCAAAAGGAGAGAGAAACTGAACAGAGAGCAGAGAGAGCAGGCAAGTTTCTTACTGACAAGTACAGGGCTTTACCCTTCCACCCTTGGGCTTCTTTCTTTTAGCAATAAGAGGGGAGAAGCCTTTTCTTTCTCTCTGAAATAAAGGTTGGAGCTTATTTTTCATCCAGAATGAATGAGTTCTTTCTGCACTGGCGCTTGGGCTTTTGCTCCATCATACACACACACACACACACACACACACACACACACACACACACACACACACACACACACACACACGCATATAAAATATACCTAAGTATAGGTATGTATATGTAAATATGCACAAATACTTGTGGAGTAGATGAGACAGGTGGTTAGGCCCAACAAAAATATGAACGTGTTAATGTGTGAGAATGAGAATGAAAATGTGAATGTGTGTATGAGTGTACAAGTGTCTGTGTATATTTGCTTGTGTAAAAAGTATTTCTTTTTTTTTTTTTTTTCTTTTTTTGGGAGCTGGGGCGGAACCCAGGGCCTTTGCGCGCTAGCAAGCACTCTACCACTGAGCTAAATCCCCAACCCCATAAAAAGTATTTCTTACTGCAAGCATGACTTTGTTTTCCTGATTCAATAAAAGTTAACTGCTCCAAGTCTCCCTCTTACCTGGCAAGTGAGAAGCGAGGCTTCTGGCAAGAGAGAAAGGAACCCTAGCAGTAAATCATTGATTTAACCCACCATGAGAACCCACACCCCCACCACTGCTGCTTAATAATTGAATGTTAATAACTGAATAATTGTCAGAGGCCTGCAGGTAAACATTATATTAAGCACCCTTTACTTTACTCTCACAAAACCATGTTCAAAGTTTAATCTGCAGTGGGACGCACAGCAGCTGTGGTACTGCCTATCCACTCCAGCACCGGGGAGGTAGAGGCAGCAAGAGCAGAAGTTCAAGGCTATCCTCAGTTATTGCAAGGTCAGCCTATACGACAAAAACAACGAAAAGGTGGTGGTACTGCAAATCTTTTTGATTTTTAATTTCAGAAATAAAACTGGCAATAAATATCATCACTCATTCAACCATTATCTATTAAAGCATAAACAAGATTTTCCAGAAAAACATTGCGATGATCTCTTGGCAAGGGAATAAAACTAAACCCCAAAGTTGGTTACTGACTAAAATCACGTCCATTTACTGAGTAAAGGAAGCTCAAGGAAGGCTGTGTGGCTGGTGAATGTGTACTGCTCTTGTCCTGTGAATGCCTTAAACCATTATCTTATGTTGCTTACCGTCTACCTCAGCACCTTTCAGGTCACAGACAGCCTTTAAGAGCTTCCCAAACGTGTGGTGTACCAACTGGACTGAAGATAGACCAATGTGTAATTTACTGTTCTCCCTCTCAGGTTTACTCTGGGAAAGCAGTACCTGGCAGGCGGCACAGCAGGCACAGTGTGTTTGCCCTTGGCCCTCTCCAGAGTTTCATCCTTTCTTGAAGTAGCTGGAGCACTGCCCTCCTCCTCTTCCTCCGGTTTCTTTTTATGAGAACTTGATTCAAAATGAACGAAAAATTAAATTTCAGTTCCCTAAAGCACACCCTCATTTTGGGGACTAATAGCATGATTAAACCACACACGGTTCTTTGACCACATCATCAGATCAACACAGCAACAGCCCCAACAGGTCAACCATGGGAAAGCCCTCAAGTCAGCTGAGGCATCCAGCAGTGTTTCAGGATTCAAGGATTCTATGTCATCAAGTCAACCAACAGAAGAGAGTGGACGACATTCCTGACATCTAAGATTGGCTTCTTAGGAAATTTGAGAGCAGCAGTAACCCAGCCATAACTAAGTGTTGCTCTTGCCTCTACAGCGACTGGGAGATCCAAGGGACGGACAGTCCAAAGAACTGAGATAAAAAGTATCATCTCTGAGGAAGGCCTCCCTTTCCTGACAGTACGCTCTTGAACAGGGATCCGACTAGATATAGCAGTCACCCTCTGATAACGAAGCTCAAGCTAAGACGCCATAGATAGCTGACCAAGGCCAACGGCAATCTGGGTTTGACTTCCGTGAAGTGCATAAATTATTTAGACACTCATGGAGTATTCCTGTGGTGAAACACACTCCTGATTAAAATAGTCATAAGCATGAACACCATAGATTCTGGTCAGTCCCCGCCACAGAGGAACACTGGAGACAAACCTGCTAGAAGGGACACGTAGCTTTGGAGTTTCCCAACCTTCAGGAACACCAAGCAGACTGCAGATGGACCCTTGGTAATTTTACTTTGTAACCCTCAACTCAGGAAAGAACCCAGTGCCCAGGTGGGGGCAGGTACTCACACTTTCATTTTCTTGTTGGGGGGATAATCAGTCGTGTGAGCAGTGCATCTCTCGGCTTTCATTTCAACAGAGGCAACATGGTTTTTCTCTTTCTGCTCCAAATCCTTCTGAGCGGAGAGTCTAACAGATCTTCTATGGTAGAAATGACACAATTTATCTTATGAATACAATTTCTACAGATGTAGAATTTTCTTCAGAAAGTAAATCAACTAAAAGGCCAATAAAACCTTTATTATGTACTCTCTGTTAATCTAATGTTTCTGAAAACCTGTTATTCCCAACCATAAAATCCTGCTATTTAAATATGCTGGTGGTTTGTAAGTTAGATTTTTAAAAGCACCAACCAAACAGACTACACAGGGTCATTCTATTATAATCTCAACACTCAGGAAGTCTAAGGAACCCTGGTGTGAGATAGTATGTCCTTTTAGTCCTAGTGTTCAAGGCCAGACTGCTCTAGAAGATGAGTTAAGAAAACCATGGCTACACAGAGAAACCCCGTCTCAAAGAATAAGCAAGCAAAAACAGATGTAAGGGGGCAGGGGTTGAGGTTAGCCTAGTCTATACATCAAGTTCCAGGCCAGTCACAGCTACACAGTGAGAACCTGTCTCAAATTTTAAAACAGTTAAAATAATAAAGATACTTGAGTGAGTACTGGGATATAGATCAGTGGTACAAGACTGGCCTAGAAGGACTAAGAGCAAAGGTTTACCTCCCCAGCTTATGTAATACGTGATAAAGTTAGATCTGCACTCTGATGCTGGTCTCCAGAGTCTGAAGTCTGGGCATCATCATAGATTCTGTTTTCATCAATCCCCAATCCCCAACCCCTTACTTTCCAGTCCCTGTTCCCACACTTCAACTATTGTCCATGTGTTCAAGGTCATACACACAAAGAATAAAAATACATAAATGTAATTTTAGAATTTTAAATAAGGGCTGGAATGTAATCCCATAGTAGAAAGTGTGCTTTGCTTAGCATACCTATTTTGTTTAAACTCTTGCAGCACAAAATATTAAGCATGAATAATAAAAGATGAAAATAGAATAAAAATAAAGTAGAAGACATACACAAGCAGAACCACGAGGAAGCTTCTGTAATACTAAGAAACGAAGACAGGCGTTTGAGGGCTGGAGCGATGACTCGGTGGCTCTACTCTCAGCATCCATGAGGGCTCACAACTCTGCGACTCCAGTTTCAGGAGGCCTGACACCCTTCCCACCTCCACAGCCACCGTGAATGCACATAACACACATAAAAACAATTTTATCCATACCCAGATTTTAAAACTCAGACTGACGAGTTTGAATCCTGGCTTTGACCAAGTCTATACGCCTTTAGCTGTAAGTCAAACCTGCAGGCTCCAATCCCTAAGTGCTGAAGGAACGGAAGGGATCCAACTGTATGACACAGATGACCCAGTCACTACACTGACTGAGCAGAACCAGAACTATCCACTTTTGTGCCCACTCTTACCTCTGAGGCTGGATGGGAGTAGTTCCTGTCACAGCTCTCTTAGCATTCAGGGAAGGACAATCATTTGATGGGATAGATTGCTTCTGAAGATTTTCCTTTTCTGTCTCTTTGTAGTAAGTGTTATCAACTACGAGAGACCAAAAACCTAGTCAGACTACTGCAGAATACCCTAAAACAGCCACAGTTACAAACGGCAGTGAGTCACCATGTAGGTGATGGGAATTGAACCCTGGGTCCTCCAGAAGAACAGACAGTGCTCTAACCACTAGGCAATCTCTCCAGCACCACAATAAATATTTTTAATCAAATTAATAGCCCCCCCAAATGAGGAATAAAACCATTATTACTCAAATCTCAAGAAAATCAGAAATTATATACATATATGATATTTGTATATGTAATCTGGTATGCATAGCATGTATATGTGACTACAGAATTCAAAATGAAAATCATACGTATCACACACATGTAATATTATCATTCCTATGCATGGTAGCCTTAACTCAGGTAAAGTTATACAGAAGGCCTGTTTATGAAAGCTATGTGCTGTGGCTGGAGAGATGGCTCAGCAGTTGAGACACTGACTGCTCTTCCTGTCTCAGGAAACAGAGTACATTTACATGAACTGAATTCACACATTTCACTAACAAACCAAAATTCCAGTGTCTGGTGATTCCCCTCAGCTCCCCTCAGGCTCCTGTCTAAGCTGTGTCTCCTTACCTGCCTTCAACGGTGTGACACAGCCCTGTTGAAGTTTGGCTTTTCTCAAGGACGTCTTCCCCTGAAAAGGTTCTCCTATTCCACTCTGCCGAAGAAACTTGTTCTCCAAGTTGGCCTTCTCGTCTGTGAAATAATCAGTAAGGAAGCAAAGCAGAGGAGAGGCATGCGTTAAAATGGGGAGGAATCCATTTGCAGCACTGTTAGCAAACAACACTAGCAACTAAAGGAAGCCCTATGGGCCTCTACACATCAGGGCAGACTGCAAACCTATCCCAAAGCATGGCAGCACCCAGCGTCTTCCAGAGAGGGACAGCTGCAGATCCTGTGCTGAGACACTCCTACCTCTGTTAAGATATCTGCTCTTATCTACCATTTAAATCCATCACGGTGCCCTTGAAGAAATTTGGCCACCAGGAACTGTAAGATTACCAGGGACCGCTCCTATTCATAGAGCGTGCGTGGGGTGTGTGAGAGTGGAGCAGAACAAAGTTTTGTGAAGTTTTATCTTGGGTTCTACTGTGACTAAAGCTGGCGAAAAAACAATCTTCTCCAGCAACAGCACACCGTGCCCGGCCACGGGAGCGCAGCAAGTCCTGAATAACTACACCATGCATGGACATTCTGATTATAACCGTGTGAAAAGATGTGACAGGCTGAAAGAAAAGAAATATACTGCAGCTAAGATGGTGTTTGAAGAATAGGATTATTTTTTTTTCTTCCAGACCCTGTATTTAATTTCATTAAAATTGCTATGTTAGTATCTCCTTTCTGTGGCTATTGGGAACATAGAGAAAACTTGTAAAAAGGAATCTTCGGGCAGTCTGGGGGCTACCTCTGAGTTGCAGTGCTTTGGGGCATGGACAAGACCTCCCTAGGACAGTAGGCCCCCTTAACTGTCCTTCCTTCAAAAGGGCCCTACACTGGGGGTACCACTGAATTCCTTCCCTAGAAAATACCAGACACCATCTCATTTAGACTCTGTATTGTAAGCGGTAAGTGCAGCTACGACAGTCATTTTTGTTCCTACCACAGACTGATGTTAATGCCTCTTAATGAGGAAGAGGGAGACAAGAGAAAGGACTAAATGAAGAGGCCTCATCAACAACTGGACTCACAGTTTAATAACTTTATATCAAAATAATATCTACAAGCTGAGAACTGGTAAGATGGCTCAATGGTTAAGAGCACTTGCTGCTCTTGCAGAAAACCCAAGTTTAGTTCATAGCACCCATGTCAGGCAGCCCATAAGTACCTATAAATTAGGCTCCATCATCTCAGGTCCCTCACCTGGCCTCCATGGGTACCGCACTCATTCACACAGAAATATGTACACATAAATAAAATTTAAAATGTTTAAAACATTATTTTTAGGAGGGTACAGGGGAGGGGGTCTGGTTTTAGGTTTGTACCACAGAACTCAAATCAGACTGTCTCATCTGTTTCTGGGTTAGGTTGTTAATACCATGTCTCTATTTAAAAATTATTTTGGGAAGGCTGGAGAGTTCAGTATTTAGGAGTATGTAATCCTCTTCAGAAGATATGAGCATGGTTATCAAAACCGTATCAAGTTTCAAAGGATCCAATATCTCTCTCTCTTGTCTTTGTAGGCAAACACACTTACAAATACATATACTCAAAAAAGATACCCATGCATATACATAATTAAACTTTTTAAGTGCTCAGTTTGGTGGAGTGCTTGCCTACCATGCACAAGAATCTACTGCAGCCCTAAGCACTGCATAACTGAGGGTGGTAGTGTTCTCCACTATAAAGTTCAAAACCATCCTCAGACACTCAGTGAGTTCAAGGCCAACCTGAGACACATGAGACCTTGCTCCAAAACATAAAAACAAAAATAAATTAATTAAATTAAAAAATGAACTAAGACTCAATTTCCAGCACGAGGGAGGTACAGGTTGGAAACCTTAAGGCCAGATTTGACTCTGTCTCCAACAATTGAACAGCCTGAGGCCAGAGGTATCATAGCAAGCCAGGCACAATCCAGTCAGGAGATGGAGTTTAAAGCCAGCCTCAGAAACAGACACAGCAAGACCCATCGCAAACGTAAGTAAATATGTAAAAGTAGAATAAAATACAAGGGCAACATGGGATCTTTGTGATTTCAGAGTCATTCAACATCTTGACTGAGATACAAGCGTCTCAGTGACTAACAAAAACTACACACGCTGAAACACATACACACAGACACACAATACACACACAACACACACACATACACACGCACACACAGAAACACACACACACATATACAACAGATACACACACACACACACACACACACACACACACACACACACACACACACACCAGAGAAATTTAAGGCTGGTGGGATGTTGAGGTGTCAGGTTCAGTGTATGCCTAAATGACAATGGTGTTAAGTTTAATGTGATCAGCACCAGGATAGACAAGCTTGAACCCTACTTCATCTGGATGGCCCTTATATACCTACACTCTGAGTGTTTGTCATTCTGAATTGTAAACTACTATTAACCTCTATTCACAGTCCATTCCTAACGGTGTCAACATCAGCTGACATGAGCTCAAGGGTTAGAGCACGGACTCTCAGTCAGTCAAAAGCCCACGTGGCTCCCCGTGACAGTGAAAGCTGTGCAACTCTTACAGCAGCTTAGGCGGAACTACAGCCCATTTCACAGTTATGATTTAATATTGCTTTCAACAATGCTTACACATCTTTCTGTATAACGCCATACGCAGTGTGTATGTTTTAATAAATTCTTATAACTCATAAACACATTTGTAAATGTTTTATTATAGCAAATAAAAGATTACATACATGTATATATATTTATGACATCTTTTTTTGTATTTTCTTCTAAATTCATCTGTAAGTTTTTTTAAAATTGAACCTCCCTCCTCAAAAGGTCAAACATCTATAAAATGGGTGTGTTACTATGCATCAATAATCCAAGCTTTGGGGAGCTGGAAGGTAGAAGAGTTTTAGTTCCAGGACATCCTGGGCTATACAGCGAGTTCAAGTCCAAATTGGGTGATGCAGTGAAAAAGTGCCTTATTAAAAAAAAAAAAAACAAAAACAAAAAACAAAAAAAAAAAAAACCCTACCGGGCTGGAGAGATGGCTCAGTGGTTAAGGCACTGACTGCTCTTCCAGAGGTCCTGAGTTCAATCCCCAGCAACCACATGGTGGCTCACAACCATCTGTAATGAGATCTGGTATCTGAAGACAGCTACAGTGTACTCATATACATAAAATAAATAAATAAGTCTTTAAAAAAAAAAGAGAGAAGAAGAAAGGAAGGAAGGAAAGAAGGAAGGAAGGAAGGAAGGACAGACGGAAGGAAGGACAGACGGAAGAGAACAGGAGAGCAGAAAGGCAGTGGGCGGGCAGGCCAGGAGTCTGCTGCTTTAGCAGCACAGACACCAAAGTTGGACTCAGAAAAGAGAAGCACAGCGCTTTCAACAGAGAAGGCAGGAAAATTCGGGAAGTTTACCTTATTTTTTGGAATTGTCTTGTTTGTTTGTTTCTGTGGAATTGTAGTATAATAAATTATTAGGAAAGATGATGTTTCCATTTTATAAAAAAAGTACTGGGGCAGTGGTGGCACAGGCCTTTAATCCCAGCACTCGGGAGGCAGAGGCCAGCCTGGTCTACAGAGCGAGTTCCAGCACAGCCAGGGCTATACAGAGAAATCTGGCCTCAAAAAACAAGAGAGAGAGAGGGGGGGGGGGGGGGGGGGGAGGCTTGGCAGGGTGGTTTTCCACGGCAATACCAGCATTTCAGAGGCGGAGAGGGCAGGAAGACTGCCAATAGTTCCAGGCCAGTCTGGGAGACAGGCTGAAACCCTGTCTCAAAAACAAACCTAATTTCACCTGTGAACTGAGACTTCTGTAGTTCAAAGTGAACTGTTTTTCTTTTAAATCATGGAGAATGTATAGGCTACTTACTGTTTTGCAGTCTTGTTCTTCAATGTGTTTAACTTTATTAATTTATTTTATATGTATGGGTGTTTTGCCCACATATACATGTGTGCACCATGTACACGCCTGTGCTGTTGAGGCCTGAACAAAGTATTGAATCCTCTGAAACGGGAGCCAGGACACCTGAGAGCTGCCACAGTGGGTTTGGGGAGAACAGCCAGGGCTCCTAACTGCTGAGCCATCTCTCCAGCCCTTATGCTCTTGAAATGTCCTCATCAAGCAAGACACTAACCCTTAAAACGGCAGAGCAACAGCAGGTGGGTGTCGCCCATCTTTAATGCCTGTGCTCGGGAGGCATAAGCAGGGTATCTGTGAATTCAAAGCCAGCCTGGTCTAAAAGCAAGTTCCAGGATGGCCAGAGGTACACATACAGTGAAATCAGGTCTTGAAAACAAAACAAAAACAAACAAAAGAAAAAGCGCCACTTACCAAACCATGAGTCTATATTTTCAGTGTCCTCTTCAGCATCCAAAGATGAAAAGTTGATAAAGTCGGTGGGGGCATCAAACGAGTAAGCAGTTGGGACTTGGGCCATTGCCCCACCTAGTGCAGAACACACTTCTTCCAGGATTCTAATACTCCACTCAATAGATCGTCCTCTGAGGGAAAAAATGGTTACAAAAAATTGGGTGTACATCAGTATTAGGCATTGATTCCTACAAAGTACTTTGGTTTTTATATTTCTAATTTAGAAAACTATCCAGGGGCTGGCCTGAAAATTGCATGCTTTTAATCCCAGCACTTGGTAAGCAGAAGCAGGTGAATCTCTGTGAGTTCAAGACTGGCCTGGTCTACAGAATAAATTCCAGGTCAGCTAGGAATAGTAAGACCCTGCCTCAAAAATCAAAACACACACACACAGACACACACACACACACACACACACACACACACACACACGGAAAGGAAAGGGGAAAGGAATCTCATAAATATACCTCATCTTTTTATTAAATCAATCTAAAAATTAATTGCCTGGGAGACTGCTTTAGTTTTTGGAATTAGAACGAAGCCAGTTTAGGGCTAGTGAGATGGCTCAGTGGGTAAAGGCTCCTGCCACCAAGCCTGACCTAGTTTGATCCTCAAAACCCACATGGTGGCAAGAGAGAAAACTGACTCCTGCCAGTGGTCCACTGAGCTCTATACACGCTGTAGCATGCATGCACACCCACACAGATAAGACTTTTTCCTCCTCTTTCTTTTTGTAAGAGAAGGCCAAGTTTGATGAGGACCTACAATATGCCATTCACTGCTGGGCGCTGCACTCATTATTAATTTTCCCTCAATATGTCATTTCCAAGTCTTCTTCCACCTATGTATTCAACTCTGTGACCCATAACCTAATTTCTAAAACACATTATTAACTTTTACACCTGATGATCTTTACCCGAGTCCAACTAAAACTCTAGGAAATGCTATGCAAGAGTCCGCGGTTCCAGGGCTGGAGAAATGGCTCAGCGGTTAAGAGCACTGACTGCTCTTCCAGAGGTCCTGAGTTCAATTCCCAGCAACCACATGATGGCTCACAACCATCTGTAATGGGATCTAGTGTGTCTGAAGAAAGATACAGTGTACTCGTATACATAAAATAAATAAAACTTTAAAAAAAAAAAAAAAAGAGTCCGCTGTTCCACATGAATATCCAAAGCCACAGGGCCAGCTTTATCTCCTCTAGAATACTGAGCATCCATGTTTGCATCAGTTAACTCCATAAACAACTGCCGGGCAGCCTGCGCCTTCGGAAGACAAAAGCTCTTTCGTTGTGCATATGAGGGTGCCTAGCAGAGTGCCTTCTGCACGGAAGAGTGAGACAAAAGTTTTCCCTAGGAAATAGTGTAAGAAAACTGTATTCCCCAGTTGAAAGTATAGCTCAGTGGTGGAAAACAAACTTAGCATGTATAAGGATGTGAATTTCATCTAACACTGACAGGGGAGAAAGAAAACAAGACAAAAATTCCCTAGGCATGAAGAAAACGACTTCATACACACCAAAGCCAGAATAAGTAAAAGGACCAAGACAGCACTACAGTCCATGCCCCATGCCAACGAAACTGCATTCATTCCACTGTGTGGCAGACAGCGATTCAAGCCTCCCACTCTACTCCTATCTGGGTAACAGAATAGCTGAAGTCATCTGAAAAATAGCCTACATGGCATGTTTACTGACAAAGAATCGCCTACCCAGCAAGCTGTTTGTCCTAGAAAGTATTGAGATGGGTATCAGGGCATAATGGAAAATTCAAGACAAGCTAGAGCCCAGCCTAGTCTACACAGCAAGTTCCGAGCCAACCAGCACTACAGAGCAAGACCCTATCTCATTAAGAAGGAAAGGGATTCTGTATCTTATAAGGGATGTAGAAACTAATAATATTTGCATAAACATTATCCTCTCTTGGGATCTGTGGGATGGTCACACCTGACAACCTTATATGCCATTCCTAGTATCCATAGGAAAAGAGATTTGACACCTGCAAGCTATTTTCCAACCTTCATATATATGTGTGTCATGGCACATACACACACAAACACAAACAAGGTTTGTTTTTTGGTTTTTTTTTCCAAGACAGGGTCTCTCTTTGTAGCTCTGTCCTGGAACTTACCCTGTAGACCCGGCTGGCCTTGAACTTACCTGCTTCTGCCTCCCAACTCCTGGGATTAAAGGCATGCAACACCAACTAAAAATATGTTTTTAATCTTTCTTTAAGCTGGGTGTGCTGAAGCATCCCTTTAATCACACAACAGAAGACAGAAGCAGGTAAATCCTTTGGAGTTTGAGTCCAGCATGGTCAACTTACTGAGTTCCAGGCCAAGCAGAGCTATATAGTAAAATCTGCCTCAAAAACAAAAATGACAAGACAAACAAACCAAACCAAACCAAAACACACACACAAACAAACAAACACACACACACACACACACATACACACACACACACACACACACTTCTCTAAATACCTGTAAAAATTCATTTCATAAAAGTCATGTTTGGGGTTGGGGATTTAGCTCAGTGGTAGAGCGCTTGCCTAGGAAGCGCAAGGCCCTGGGTTCGGTCCCCAGCTCCGAAAAAAAGAACCAAGAAAAAAAAAAAAAAAAAAGTCATGTTCATTTAAACCAAAAATACTCATATAAAAAATTAAACCAGAACCAGGCATACACATTTAATCCTAGCACTCAGGAGGAAGAATCAAAGGGATGGGAGTTTAAAACCCTATCTCAAAATACACAGACAAACAGACACACACACACACCCACACACACAAACACACAAACACACAAACAAAACAAGGTCTGGTAGCTTACACCTAGAATCCCACCACCCGGGAGGCAAAGGCAGGAGGACTTAATCCAAGTTCAAAGCCAGCCTGGTCTACAGACAGAGCAAGCTCTAGGGCAAGCAGGGCTACACATCGAGTAAACAAACATTACAGTCACATAGCAATCGCAGCACATTTTGAATTTGCTTCATATAGTCTAAAATTCTCCATGGCAATAAATTTGAACATATACCATTACTTAATGACGTGTAAAAATTATTTATACCCTATTTTTTAGAATTTTTCTCAATATTTCCGCTTTAAAACTACTTCTAGCTCAGCAGTGGTGAAGCATGCCTTTAATCTCAGCACTTGGGAGGCTCTGTGAATCAGAAGCTAGCCTGATCTACAAAGTGAGTTTGAGGACAGCCAGGACTATATAGAAGAACCCTGTCTCAAATGAAGAAATTCTTATAGCTAATATTCTGTACATATTGGTCATTTTTTCTCTAAAATAATTCTAATGAGGTGAAAACGCTGACTGAGGATCTTAATGCATACTGTGGAAACGTTCTCAGAAGAACATCACATCGCCAGGGGAGTGTGCTAGCTCCCCAACCAATGACCGACAACTCTACTTGTTGGTAACATGCACACCGCACGTCTCTGAACCACACCACTGTCAGCACAGTCTGAGCTCAGTCACCTGACCTTCATTACTGCCCAGCGATCTGGCCAGCATTTCCTTAGCTTCTCAGTGAACAGACTGATGTGGGAAGTACTTCTGGGATTTAGAGTGTCTCAGAAATAACTGTTTTAACAAACAACAGATTTCTACAGTGATGTCATACATACCATACATACCATACAACTTCTTCCTCTGAACTCATATCTTTAGCTCTTTATGGCACCATTCTAGTTGAGGACTTCAGAGTAAAAACTTTATATTCTGGGCTGGAGAGATGGCTCATCGGTTAAGAGCACTGACTGCTCTTCCAGAGGTCCTGAGTTCAATTCCCAGCAACCACATGGTGGCTCACACCCATCTGTAATGGGATCTGATGTCCTCTGAAGTCAGTGTACTCACATACATAAAATAAATAAATAAAAACAACAACAACAACAAAAAAAACTTTATATTCTCAAATTGGGAAGAACTGGGAAGTAACATCTGAGTTTCTTTTGGTTTTGTTTTTCAAGACTTTTTTTTTTTTTTTTTTTATGTACAGCCCTGGCTGTCCTGGAACTCGCTATGTAAACCAGGCTGGCCTCAAACTCAGAGATCTACCTGCCTCTGCCTCCTGAATGTTGGGATTATGCCACTGTGCCTGGATGGTAACATCTGATTTTTGCAGCTTATAGATAATGATTAACAAGCTAGGGTTCACCAAACACCACATAACCATACTAATATTGCAGTTAAAAACAAACAGGAACAAAAATAGCTACCAGAGATGCCAGGTTGTTTTAAGTACCAGCTCTCTGTTAGCTCTAATGCTCACCTGCAACCTTGTAAAGCAACAGTTACTGTCCTCATCCCAGAGGAGAAAGCTGCAGGCCAGAGATTAAATATCAGCTCAATAGCCAGTCCTGTAAAGAGCTATCTCCTAGCTGGAGCACACCCAGACACGCCTCACCCGTCTTTGGGACTGAGCAGTGTTGGAGCGTCAGGTCTCCACTTGTGTACAGGACAGCACGGCACTTGCTCTGCAGTCTCTTGACCTGAAGAAGGCTCTCCATTCCTCCATCCTAAGGGTCCCTCTCCTCCATTTCTAGTTTCATTATTTATGGGGGATTTTTTGTTTTGCTTTTGTTTTATCTTGTTTTTTTGTTTTCTTGCTGCTATGTTATAGGTTTTTCATTTGTTTGTTTTCGTTCTTGTGTTTTGATTCGGTTTTTTAAGACAGGGTCTCACTGTTGTCCTGTGTCGCCCTGGCTCTCCTGGAACTTGATCTCTACAACAAGCTGCCCTCAAAAACTCAGTCATTTAGCCTCTGCTTCCAGAGTGCTGGGATTAAAGGTATGAAACAGGACACCCAGCTTTTTTGTTGTTGTTGCTGGTGGGGGTGGGGGTAAAGACAGTGGCTTATATAGCCAGATTGGCCTAGAACTTGTTATGTAGTCACACATACACATACTATACACATAAGAATTCATACCATATAAATAACACATGCGAAGTTAAAAAAAAAAAAAACAATTAGTGAAGGATTTCTCTGGTAATAGTTAAAAGTCTCTGCTTGGAAAAAAAAAAAAAAAGGAACATTTTTCTCTTTTGAACAACTATGCTTGAAGACATGAGAAAATCTTGGATTCCCATGATCTCAATAGCTAACTGAGGTCACTGGGAACACTTCCCAGCCAGGACTATAATGAAGAAAAGCAGAGCTAGGGAGGAAGAGGCAGGAACACCACAACCACACAAAGCCCTCGGAAAACTGTGGTCCCAGCAATTATCTAGAGAAGCTGGCCATCACCCTAGATTATGCACTCTTTTGACCTTTACTTAAACCGCTTTTTTTGTCATTTTATTTTATGTGTATGTTTTGTCCACTTGTATGTCTGGGTATGAAGTGTCTGCAGAGGTCAGAAAAGGTGGTAAGATTCATCTGGAACTCAGTTGCTATGTGAATGTTAAGAATTCAAACCCAGAGGGGTTGGGGATTTAGCTCAGCGGTAGAGCACTTGCCTAGCAAGTGCAAGGCCCTGGGTTCGGTCCCCAGCTCCGAAAAAAAAAAAAAAAAAAAGAATTCAAACCCAGGTCCTCTGAAAAAGCAGCCATGTTAACTGCTGGGCCATCTTTCAAGCCCTTTCCAACTTTTTTTTTTTTTTTTTTTTTTTTTTTTTTTTTTTTTCGAGCTGGGGACCCAACCCAGGGCCTTGTGCTTGCTAGGCAAGCGCTCTACCACTGAGCTAAATCCCCAACCCCTCCAACTCTTAATACCATGCTTAAACCTGCATTAACCCCTTTCTTGATAAACCCTAACTCCAGCTAGGTACGGCACTCAAAGGGCCAAGGCAGGAAGATCTAAGGCCAGCCAGTTCCTGAGTTCCAGGACAAGCAGAACTTCAGTGAGACCTTGTCTCAATCTCTGGCTGGCCTCTGTCTTCCTGTCTGGGCCTCTATGATTTCAAAGTAACAAAAACCAGAAAAAAACATGTTCATATATCCATATACATGGATGAAGAAGTAGTGAGTACAGTAGCTGAGTCTGTGAAGGTCTTGGGAGTCCTGCAGTAGGAGAGACCACGCGATAAAGCTCTGGTGTTGAGAATATGCCTTATTATTACATGAATTTATTATTACCTTTTCATTGAAAGCCTAGTTAGCTAAGCATTTATTTTTCTCTTAAGTTTGTTCTCCGGAAAAGATTGGAACTCCTATAACTTTTGTTAAATATTTTTGTTAATCTGACAATATTTTCAAATCAATTGCTTTTTGGAAATGCTGCTTTGCACTTTTTGGCTCAATAAATTGACTACTATCTTGACTTACCCAAACATTACATACTCTTTCTGGTATTTATGTATATTTTAAATATTTATTTATACATTTTGTGTATATGAGCACTCTGTCTTCATGCACACCAGAAGAGGGCATCAGATCCCACTACAGATGGCTGTAAGCCTCCATGTGGTTGCTGGAAATTGAACTGCAGACCTCTGAAAGGGCAGCCAATAAATGCTCTTTCTTAACTGCTAGGCCATGTCTCCAGCCCCATCTTTTTTTTTTTTTTTTTTTTTTACTTACACGAGTGTTTTTTTATCTGCATGTATGTATGTGCACTACATGTGTGCCTGCTGGCTGCAGAGATCAGAAGAGGGTGACAGATGCCCTGGGACTGGAGTTACACAAGGTTATGAAATACCATGTGTGTGTTGAGATTTAAACCTGGGTCCTCTGTAAAAGCAGTAGCCACTGTTAACCACTGAGCTATCTCTTCAGCCCAATGGCCTATTTTCTAAACTACATTTTTATCTAGATTGGCCAACTCAGGAGGCCGCCCTGCCACTCTAGCAGAGAAGGATGTCTCACACCTGTAAGCCCACCACTTGAGAACCTACAGCAAGAGGACTGACTCAATTTTGAAGTCATCCTGGGCCTATATACTGAGATCCAGGCTAGCTACAAAGTGAGACTGTCTCAACAAAGAAAAACGTAAGAAGGATAACACCCATCTCTCCTCGAAGTGGAATCGAACTAACAAATATGAATCAGTTATCCCTGAGAACTCTCATCCTCTCGTGAAAGGCAGATGAAGATAACCAAGTAGGGTTGGGGACGAAGCTTGGTGAGAAAGTAAACAAGGGGAGGGGTGGGGCCAGAGACCAGGAGCAGAGCAAAGTAACTGCTAAATCAAGACCGTTTTACAACACTGCCTCACTACAAACAATAAATAGTAGGATGTCAAAATAGCAAAAATTAAAGTCTGCTGGGGCCTAGTGGGATACCACACAGGTCAAAGCTAAAGGCAGCTGTTTAAATGAGAGCCCCATGAATGGTGGGAACTGGATCCTTCCCACATCCCTTAATCAAGATTGAATTTCTGTCAACAGGTCTCACTGAGGGGGAAAAAAAAAGGCAGATACGTCAACCACATTCAAACAAAACAAAGCTTAAACAAAACAAGCTGCCAAGCAAGAGAATTAACTTCATATTTGAAAGTTATCTGAAATTGCTACAGTGCAGATTCCTGAAAAAACTGCAAATATTCTCAGGAGAAAAATAGTGTTAATGGGCTTGATGGCACTTTAATCCCAGCACTGGAAAGCAAAGACAAGTGGATCAGAGTTCAAGGCCAGCCTTGTCTATACAGCAAATTCCAGGTCAGCAAGGGCTACAGTGAGTCTCTGCCTCAACAACATAAGAAAATGACAATTAAATAAATAAAAAGAAATAAAAAGAGCTTTTAATAAAAATAGGCTTTTATTTTCTTCCTCAGTGATGCAAATGTAAGCCAGATCAGACCAGATTAAAAATAGATAAAGGCAATTTTATTAGGAGGCAGCTCTTCACCTAATCTTACAAGTCAGTGAAGTGACACATCCAGGATAAAGCAAGGGGGTTTTATGGAGTTTAAGTGAGGAGTGATGATATCTCAGCTAGGAGTTGGGATGGTGTCCATACATGGTCAAAATCTGAGCCCTTGGGCGGGCACTCTTGGGACAGAAACTTCTCTGTGGGGGCAGGGCTGGGAGGAAAGCAGTTGGCTATTTCCCAGCTTGTGCAGATTCCAGCCTAACAAAATAATCCTACAGGAAATCTGAGGGTGAAAAGGGCTAAAGAGAAGGCTCAGTGGTTAAGAGCACCGTCTGCTGTTCTAGATCAGGAGTTCGATTCTCAGCAACCACACAGTGGCTCACAATTGTCTATAACTCTAATTCCTGGGAATCTGCTGCTCTTCAGACCTACGGGCACCTAGCATGCATACGGCACGCATACATGCAGGCAGAAATATCCACACAAAATAAAATTAAGTAGAACTATTCTTTAAATAAGAAAGCCTACCCAGTATGATATGCATAAATCAATTGCTACATATCAACTAGTTCTTTAAACAATTATGTCTTAACCACCACCTATCATCATATCATAACCTGATTCCCAAAATACACACTGAAGTGATTATGTGTAATGTGAGATGATTATATGAAATGTATAATCCTTTTCCTTAAGAAACAGACAATTGAGTTGGACAGAGGTGGTGCATGCCTTTAATCCCAGCACTGGGAAGGCAGGGGCAGGAGGATCTTTGAGTTTTAGGTCAGCCTGGTTTACAGAATGAGTTCCTGGATAGCCCCTGTGAGAAAACACAAAAACAAAAATGACTAACTTTTTCTGAGGAGGAAACAGGTGAAAAGGGAAGGCAAATGGAGACAAATACACATGAGGAAGACTGCAGAAGAAGCAACATAACCTTCTCTACATTCATATGAAATTTACCTCTTGTCGCTCTTCATTCACCCTCCAACCAAAAATAACTAGGCTTGACAAGCTCTATAAATCAAAGGTGCAGGTTCAAAAGGAGTGGGCGAGCTGCACAGAGTGCATTCTAAGCGGCCTGAAGCTGCACCCTGGTGCTCCTAGCAAAGCAGCCAGTCAGTGAGAGAAGCCCCAGCAGCTCGGCACCCACTCTGTGAAACAGAGGGGAGCACTAGCTAACCCCGTGTTAAGAGAGCGGACAGAAGTCAAGGCTTCATTAGAAACAGTCAGTCAGACTGAACTCATCCAGGCCAGGCCGTTTTCTCACAAACACTCTCTTCCACCTTCACTGGGTGAGCAATCTCACTACATAACACATATTTTCATTTACCCAGAAAGAAAACTTCTCCGTTTTTTCCCCTTGTACATAAGAAATTAGAGTCAGCAAACGGCAGCATATCCTGTATCTAGCTTTGACTATAAATCAAACTTACAAACTAAATCTGAAGAAAGTTTAATGGACTTTGTTTCCACATTTGCTAACTTCTATGTTGAAATCAGATCTGTTTACAGAAACAGATCTATGAAGAAAATTGGGCCAGTTTAAAATCCAAAACCAATCCCTCACCACCCAACACCGAGAGTCAGCACAGGACACACTGGACACTTGCTCTAGTTCACCACTGCCCAGCAGCCAGGCAGACGTGCTCTCATTTCTTTCTCGAGCTTAGCAATTCCAGGCAGGCACGGTGTCATCATGAATGGAACCTCAGCACTTGGGCTGCTGAAGCAGCAGGATGACCTTCAGTCCTTGGCCAGCCTAGGCTACCTAGCAAATTTGAGGCCATCCTACAGGACTTTATCTCAAAAAACAAGCAAGGACAAAGGAGATGGCTTGGTGGGTAAAGGAACAATGGTCAGGCTTGACATCCTGAGTTCAATCTCTAGCTGTAGTGGAAGGAAAACCAGTCCCTACATTATCCTCTGGCCTCTACATAAACCACTGTACTCACGCCCCTGCATACACAGACACAGACAGGCAGACACACACACATACACCCCAAAAACCTTACAAGTGTCATACTGTGCTGAGTTTGTCTTGAGACTATCTACATAGCCCTGGATATTCTGGAAATCTCTATGTAGATCAAGCTGGCTTGAATTTATAGAGACCTGCCTACCTCTGCCTCTTAAGTGCTGAAATTAAAGGTGTGAATACCACATCTGGCTTGTGTTTGTTTGTTTGTTTATGTGGTCATATTAACAAAACACATTCACTCAGGGCTTCACCCCTCCCCCCACCTCCCTGACATATGTCTGAGGCAGGATCACGTGCTGTCCAGTCTGATGCTGAGAAAGACCTTCAGCTCCTACTGCCTCTGCCACCACCTCCCTAGTGTTGGGATTCTAGGACGTGCCACCAAGCACAGCTTGTTCTTAGGTGTTTTGGTTTGGTTTTTTGAGACAGAATCTGAAAGAAAGAAAGAAAGAAAGAAAGAAAGAAAGAAAGAAAGAAAGAAAGAAAGAAAGAAAGAAAGAAAGAAAGAAGGCAGGCAGGCAGGCTTTGACATGAATGTATAGGCAAAGCTAGCCTGGAACTTCTGATTCTCCTGCCTCACCCTAAGGCTGAGAGTATAGGTCTGAGATTAATTACCCCACCCCCACTCCTAGCTAGAGTATCATTTTTTTTTACTTGAAATATGGACTGAGACAAAAGCCTATAATGACAGTCGAGCTAGGCATGCTGGCACAGACCTGTAATACTAACTGCTCAGGGAGTGAAAACAGGAGGACTGCAGATTCAAGGTCAGTCTAGGTGACAGCATGAGACTGCAAGTCAAGACAGAAAGTATAAAAAGGGCCAGCCAGGTATGGTGGCCCTCACTCATCCTGGATCCCTGAGCTCTGGAGGCAGGCAGATCTGTGAGTTCCGAGCCAGCCAGGACTACATAGTGAGACACTCCCTCAAAACACCAAAACAAAGTCCCAAAGGGGAGCTGGAGAGTTGAGTCAGTATTAAGAATATGAATTCTCAGGGTTGGGGATTTAACTCAGTGGTAGAGCGCTTGCCTAGCAAGTGCAAGGCCCTGGGTTCGGTCCCCAATCTGGGACCAAAAAAAAAAAAAAAAAAAAGAATATGAGCTCTCTTCCAGAGGACCTGGGTAGGGCTCCCAGCACCCACGGTGGTTCTCAACGTCTATAACTGCAGTTCCAAGGGAACCGACACCATGAACTCCATGGGCACCAGAGAGGCAAATGATACAGACACACGTACAAGCAAAATACTGTATGCATAAAATAAGATTAGAAATATGTACAAAATATAATAATAATAATAATAATGATGATGATGGTGATGATAATTAAAAGTACAAAAAGGATTAAGACTAGGTCAATGGTAGGATTTGTTAAGTTCTGGCTTCAACCCAACATGGCAGCACAAGGCAGCCATAATTTCTCTAAAATCTATGACAATGAATGGTTGGTTTTACCTTTTCTTTTCCAAATTTAAGGAATTTCTTTCCAAGATAGCTTTGCTTTAAAAAGACACATTAAAGTTATTTAAACATTTATGAAGCTTGTATGTTAATGTTTCTTACTCATTGAGCATTACTCACTGTAGATACACACCTGATCTATAGTAAATTTGTCTCTCAAGTCCACTTCTTACAACCTCACCTCAAAGTCACAATCTCGTTCTCAAGTCTCTTGAAGTATTGCAGTCCGGCAGACACTTCTCATGAAGAACCTGGAGGCAGGTGAAAGATATTTTAAAAGGTTAAGAGTAAATTTAAAAATGTGTGTATGGCTAGCCAGTAGGTGCGTGCCTTTGATCCCAGCACTTGGGAGGGAGAGGCAGGGAGCTGGGGTCTCTGACTTCAAGACCAGACTCAACAGAGCAAATTCTAGGACAGAGCTAGACAGAGGAAACTGTCTGGAAAAACAAAAAAGAAAAGAAACAAAGAACTCAATCAACATCAACTCATTTGTGGCTGCTATACCAGATGTGGTATCATTTGAGCAGATTAACACATCTTCTGGCACATGATATGCAGCCATTGATCTAGCAAATACCTTTTTCTGGTACCTGTCCATAAGGACCACCAGAAGCAACTTGCTTTCAATTGGCAATGCCAGCAGTATACATTTAGAGTTTTACCTCTGCAGCCTTATGTCATAACAAATAACAACTGTTTTTCTGTTCCACAAAATATCACATTTGTGCACTATATTGAAAACATTATGCTGACTGGACTGAGTAAACAAGAAGTAGCAATCACCTTAGGCTTGTTGGTTAACATATGTACATCAGAGGATGGGAAATAAATACAACCAAACTTAAAGGCCTTCTACCTTAGGAAGAAATTATTAGGAGTGCAGTGGTGTGGGACATGCAGATACTCCTTCAAAGGTGAAGGAGTTATTGTGCCTGGCCCCTCTCACCACCAAGAAGGAAGCGCAACACTTTAGAGGGCCTATTGAGTCTGAAGATAGACGGTTCCTCACTTTGGTTTGTCATTTTGGCCCTTAGATGAAGTTTTGCTAGCTTTGAATAGGCCCTGCGACACAAGGCTCTTCAACATGTCCAGGCTGCTGTGCAAGCTGCCCTTCCACTTGGACAATGACCTAACAAACCCAATGGCACTCAAGGTGCTGGTGGCAGATTGAGATGCTGTTTGGAGCCCTTGGCGGACCTCTACGAGATGAATCTCAAAAGATAACTTTGGGAGTTTGGAACAAGAATCTACCGTCATCAGCAAACAACTATTCTATGTTTGATGATGGGCCATCATGTAACCTGGTGTAGCCATCATGAGCTGGGTGTTACCTAACTCACTAAGTTATAAAGCAGGATGTGCACAGTAGCAATTTATTATCAAATAAATGTGATCAGGTCCTGAAGGCATACACAAGTTACATAAAGAAGTTGCTCAAATGCCAATGGTTTCTACTCCCATTAAAAATACCAGCTGGGAGCTAGAGAGATGCCTCAGTGGTTAAGAGAACTGACTGTCCTTCCAGAGGTTCTGAGTTCAAATCCTAGCAACCACATGGTGGCTCACAACCATTTGTAATGAGATCTGATGCCCTCTTCTGGTATGTCTATATACAGTGTATTTATATATAATAAATAAATCTTTAAAAATTTTCATTAAAAAAAAATACCAAGCTTGATCTATAGCCTCATGGGGTGTGTCCTATGATTGGTAGACAGAAGAGAAGACTACGGGTTGGTTTACTGATGGTTCTTCATGTTATGAAGGCACCACCCAGAAGTGGATAACTATAGCATTAAAACCCCTTTCTGAAACAACCCTGAAAGATACTAGCAAAGGGAAATCTTTAAAATGGCAGAATCTCATTCAGGCATATCTGGGGCTCAATTTTGGTCTCTGCTGTTGGCAGATCTGGCATTCAGCAGCAGCTGTAGCTACATCAGCCTTGGTGAGTAGAAATCCATGCTGTTGGCCTGGGCATAACCTCCATTTCTACCATCCTGGACACTTTGTTCATGGGCAATAATAGGGATGACTAAAGAAAGAAGCTGATCTGGCTCATTTCAGAGCCAGAGACTTGCGGTAATGGGCCCACAATCATGGAATCCAGGATTCCCTTACCATGTTCCCCACCATTCTGAAGCAGCTGGCCTGATAGAGTGACCTTTTGAAGACAGTTACAGCACCAGTTAGGTGGCAGCAGCTTGGAGGGCAGTGACAGAGTTCTCTAGAATGCATGATTTGAATCAGCATCCAGCATGCAATACAGTTTCTCCCATAGCCAAAATCCATGGGTCCAGGATCAAGGTGTTGAAAAGGGAATCATTTCATGCACTATCATCACTAGGTAACCCACTAGGAAAATTCTTGCTTCCTGTTCCCTTGACCCTAAATTCTGTTGGCCTAGAAGTTTTGGTTTCAGAGTGTGTAACACTCCTGCCAGGAGCCATAACAAACATCAATTGAACTGGAACTTCAGACTTCCCCCTGGCCACTTTGGGTTTCTAATGCCCTTAAGACAAAAGGAAAAGAAAGGAATGACAGTATTAGGAGGGGTGATTGATCCAGATTAGCAATGGAAAATTGGATTCCTTCCACAGAGAAGGTAAGGAGAATTAGGTCTAGAGTACATGAGATCCTTTAAGGTGTCTCTTGGTCCGACCATGTCGTATAATTAAAGCCTAGGAGGAATTACAACAATCTAATCCATGGCACAGACCATTCAAATATCAAGGTGTGGGTCACTCTGGGATTGGGCTAGGAAGGGACCAAGAGTTTGCTGAGGGTTGAGGAGGAAATACAGAATGGGTAGTAGAGGAAAGTAGTTATAAATATCTGCTAAGGGGGCTAGAGAGATGGCTCAGCAGTTAAGAACAGTGACTGCTCTTCCAGAGGTCCTGAGTTCAAATCCCAGCAATCACATGGTAGCTCACAACCATCTGTAAAGGGATCTGATGCCCTCTTCTGGTGTGTCTAAGACAGCTACAGTGTACTCATATTAAATAAAATAAATACCAGCTAAGGCTATGTGACCACTCGCAGAAATGAGGATTAAAATTGACATGAGTGTTTCTGTCATATTTCGTTAAGAATGTGTTTAAGAGATGTGTGTTCTTTCCTTATTTACCATGTAATATAACAATATCCAATAAGAGAATATCAGTGGTTATCATATTTAAGTTTTGGGGGAGATGTATAGCTCAGCAGTTAAGAGCACTGACTGCTCTTCCAGAGGTCCTGAGTTCAGTTCCCAGAGACCATATGGTGGCTCACAACCATCTGTAATGAAATCCGATGTCCTCTTCTGGTGTGTCTGAAGACAGCTACAGTGTACATAAAATAAATAAATAATAATAAATAATAAATAAATAAAATTAAAAAACGTCCCTCAAGGACACTGCTATCCAGTCTAACATTTATGCTTTTGCAGTTGTATGAAGGACAATTATATCATGCCAGCCGTAACAATGGCCTGGTTATTGTTTTCATTTAGAAATTAAGAATGGCATAAGTAGATATTATTGTGTGCTGAGTTGACTTACAATGGCTGTTCGTAGTTGTCAACTTGACTACATCTAGAATTAACTAAAACCCAAGCAGCTGGGGACACCTATGAGGTTTTTCTTCCCCTTAACTGAATCATTTGAGGTGGAAAGACCTGCTTCTAATAGGAATCTCTAAGATAGGAAAATACACTTTTAATCCAGATCTTTTGAGGTTGGAAGATCCACTTATTAATCTGGGCCATACCTTCTGTTATCAGCCTATATAAAGGACGTGGAAGGAAGCCTGCTCTATTTGCCTGCTTGCTCTCAATGGCAAGTCCATTCCTTCACTGGCATGGAGTCCAGCTGATGCATCCAGGACTAAACGACTACTGGATTCTTGGACTAAACGACTACTGGATTCTTGGACCTTCCATTGGTAGACAATGGACTAGCTGGACCACAGCCTGTATGTCTTTTTAATAAATCACACACACACACACACACACACATAATATATATATTATGTATGCATGCACATATTACACATATACTACATATATTATCTATTAATATATATGGACTATTCTGTTCCTCTAGAAAGCCCTGACTAACACAACACTTTTCTATTAATGTTTAATTCCATCTTTTTCCTATACAGGATCGTGGCAGCTGATTTACATGACTATGTCTCAAATACAAATCTATCTTACATAATAACTCAGGCTAGTCAATCACACCATCATCAGTTCTGCTTCCTGCTACCATAGGGGGAAAAAGATAAAAAAACAAAGCCAAAAACATCTTTGTGAAAGGATACTTAAATTCTCCTCTCAAAAGTTAAAAAGAAATTTTTTTTAAAAAAAAAGGGAAGAAGCTGAGTGTACAGGCTCTCATTGTAGAGAATAGACCCAAGAAAAGCTAAAGGAAAAAAAATATAATGAGAATGTAGAATTCAATCTCTCCTGATACAAGAACAAGAAACAAAAGGACTTTTCCACATAACTTTTCTTTAACCAAACTTAACTGGACCTGCAAGATGATCTGATGAGAATCTGGTTCTAATGAGCACATTAGCATAAACCTGGCCAAAGGAATGTTTTTATTTGCATATTAGAATACTTCAAGTTACTATGATCTAGTTTTTCACACTTGCTATTTTGCTGTCAACTTAGGCAGGGCCTTCCTAGACACCAATTCAACATATATGCAGCCTGGTCTCGTCCCTGTCTAGCCAAACCCTGTTTTCTGACAGTCAGTTTGTATCCCAGACACTTCAGAAACCCAACCTTCCCTGTATTAAGTCTCATCCATCTCCACACCTAAATTGCCAGAATACTTGAAAACCAAAACCAAAGCATTTATTCACATAATAGTAACTTACACGGATTCTGTCTTAAAAGTGGAAATTGGTGGGAATTCTTGCTTAGTACATACAAAGCCCTGGGCTCCAGGTCTAGCACAGACTATGGTGGTGCACAGCCATAAACCCAACATTCTGGCAGTGAAGGAAAGAGGACTAGGAGTTCAAGAACAGCCTGTGCAGGTTAGAGAGATGCCCAGTAGTTAGGAGCACCAGCTGCTCTTCCAAAGAACCCAGGTTCAATTCCCAGCAACCACATGGCAGTTCTGGTAACTCCAGTTCCAGGGGGTCTAACACCTTCATGCAGAGGGATACCTAGGCAAAACACATAAATTAACTATAAAAAAGAACAGCCTTTCTTTCAGGTCCATGTGGGCTACACAAGATCCTATCTCAACAGTAATCATTATCATCACAAAAAAAGTACAGAGTAACCCAGTCATCCCCTCTACCATGAGCAAGAAGATAGTGATCAACCATTTTGATTCCAAGCATACCAGGAAAACCTTGAATACATTATGTATCCATATACATATAAAACTAACATCCACTAACGTAAACACATAATATACACTCTCAAAGGTCAATCAGTTGGTCCAATTAGTTGCAAGCCTCAATAATTTTGTACCAAAAATGACAACATGACATTACCAAAGAGACACAAACCAACCAAGAGAAAACAGTATGATGTGGGGGAATCTGACAGGTGTTATACTACACTGAGGCCACATACAAGAATATTCCTACTAGCTAGGTGTGGTGACACACACCTTTAATTCCAGAACCTGGGACACAGAGGCAGGCAGATTTCTTGTTTGATACCTGCCTGGTCGACATAGTGAGTTTCAGGACAGCCAGGGATATGTAAAAGAGATCCTGCCTCAAAACAACAGCAAAACCAGTATTTTTACTGTATTACCAAATAGTTCTTTAATTGTTTTTTAATATGAGAAAAAGGCAAATAAAGATGAAGGATGTGAAGATACAAGGATGAGGCAGAAATACATACATACATACATACATACATACATACACACCCACATATACATACACATACATACACATACACACACACACACACACACACACACACACAAAGCAGAAATAGTTTGGTGGGAGTCCTTGCTACTATTGAGAAAATTATATGTGATTACGAATCAGAAAATAGGGTGTAAGCACAACTGACAATACTATATGACCTTTATGATACTATATCACATCTATCCTTCCCCTCCAATCTTTAAATGTCCCAAAAAAAGGAAGACAAAAAGGCAGAAACACCTAATGACTCGATACAAAGAGGGCAGGCAGTAAGAATGGAATAAAATGAATGTTATAGTCCAAACAGAAGACAATCAAAATGGAATTAAACTCTAACTCAGTTGTGTTGGCACGACACCAGATTTAGTTTTCTATCTCAGACAAACGCAGTTGTTGGTGATCACATCTCTTTTCCTCCACCAAAGCTATTTAATGGCAGGGCTATTTCCCTCCACTGGGCCTCGACTTCCTTCCCTAAAGTAATGCTAGGAGCGCTTAATTAATAAGTTTGGTGCGGAAACTGGAGAACAGTGCTTACACCAACAGCCGTTACCGTCTGGTAGCTGACAGCCTGGAGCAACCTCTGCTCCGGGGTTCCCAGGAATACTGACGCCGAATCTGAGACTTCACTCCCAAGTCCCGACCCCGGCGTCCGAAGCCCGCGCGCTGTCTAGGCTGGCATGGCCCGCCCCGCGGACTCCTCCACCCTCTCAGAAAACTGAGGAATGGCTCCCGGTGCACCGCTGCTTCCCCTCACCTTCACACTACTTTCCCGGCTTCAGCTTGCACCAACTCTAAGAGGCCAGCGCCTAAGACGGCTCCCGGACACAACTAGTACGGTTGAAAATTTGAACTCAGACACCCGGTAAAATGCACCAATCAGAGAGCCGGAAGTTAACAAACTCTGCCCTCTGATTGGCCTCTGAAAATGCAGCGGCGCCGGAAGTTAGGAGGCGGGACAAGATGGCAAATGGCCAGAGCGCCTTCAGAGAAATGTAGTCTCTAGCGCGGGCGCATTGAAACGACTCGACTACAAAACCCAGAATCCCCTGCTCCTATTTGGTTTTGTTTAGGGCTTGATAGGGTTCCGAGGTTTTGTTTTGTTTGCAGTAGGACCACTTTGAGTCCAAGCTTTCCTGAATCCTCAGTATAACTGAGGATGACTTTAAACTATTGATCCTTCGGGGCTGGAGAGATGGCTCAGCGGTTCAGAGCACTGACTGCTCTTCCAGAGGTCCTGAGTTCAATTCCCACAACCACATGGTGGCTCACAACCAACTGTAATGGGATCCGATGCCCTCTTCTCATGTGTCTGAAGACAGCGACAGTGTACTCACATACATAAAATAAAAAAATCCCCCACGTCCCAAGTGCAGGGATTTCAGATGTCTCATCATGCTAGGCTTGTTCCTACTTAATTGGAGGAATTGGTACTAGAATCTAGTGACTAGATGAAGTGAGAAGACCCATTTAAGTATATAAAGGCAGTGGGCTGCGTCCTAGGCCTCCCAAAAACGTGGGAAGGAAACGTTTTACTTTTTAAAGATTATTCTCTCCATGTATATGAATGTGTTTCCTGCAATAAACTCAGTGTAGTAGCCCAGGTCTTTGAACCCAGCATTCAGGAGGAAGAAACAGGATGAATCTATACATTCTAAGCCCTAAGCCATGCTAGCTAGTGTGCAAAGAAAGCTCCAAACTGGTCAGAGCTCCATAGGAAGACTTTGTCTCAAAAAAGGCACATTTAGGGGTTGGGGATTTAGCTCAGTGGTAGAGTGCTTGCCTAGGAAGCACAAGGCCCGGGGTTCGGCCCCCACCTACAAAAAAAAAAACAAAAAAAAAAAAAAAAAAAAAAAGGCACATTTAAAAAAAAAAGTGCAGGGTGCTGACACATGCCTTTAATCCAGCACTCAGGAGACAGAGGCTAGTGTATCTCTGTGACCGGGGCAACACAGAGAAACCCTGTATCGGAAAGCACAAAAAGACGGGTAATAGAAAAGAGGCACATAAGAGTTAGGTACAATGATATATGTGGCATTTCATACATGTATAAAAGACACAATGAAGCACAGTTTAGATACTAACTAAAAATTAGTTTGAGTAAACTTTTTAAAATCATGTGAGATTGTAACTTTAATTTTTTCAAAACCTATTTTTAATTATGGGTCCTAAATGCTTTAACCTCCCTTGTAGCCCACCACCCACCAGAGGTAGTTGGAAAGAAAGGATACTGGGGGGGCGCGTGGTAAGGGGGCGTGGTAAGGGGGCGTGGTGGACCTATTCAGAAAGGTTCTTCGGAGCAATTCCTATTTGTGTTGTCTGGAAATTGGCAGTTTAGTTCACAGGTCAGCATCAGCAGCTCCATCCACCCATAAACACTTCATGGATACACCAGCGGTCCAGTTCTGTAGAGTTGTGGTAACAGTGGTGACTCAAATCTAACAGAGACAGCCAGGCCTTAGCCTAGGCTCCAGTCATCAGGAGGGAGACCAACAAGCGTTGCACAGCTAGCTCTATAAGCAAGCCTAGTTCAGCCTCCGTCACTGTGCATTGAGTCCTATTTATACCCTCCAATCATCTCGTGTCCTCCACAGGTCTTGCTTTAGCAAGTGCATCTGTCTTAGCCGGCATCACTCTGCCAATCAGCCCAAGTCTGCAGAAGCAGCAATGTCTGCAGCATACCATCAGGAATGTTTGGGTGCGTTTCTTCTATGGTGTCTCGACAAAAATGCAGCTCAACTACCCAATGTAAGGTGAACCAATACATGTGTGTCATTAGCAAAGAATCCTTCATCACATGTCCTTTCATGTGCTTGCTTTAGCAGAACATCCTTTCTCCTGTGTCTGCTTCAGCAAAACGTTCCTTCACGTGTTTGCCCCAGTAAAACACCATCTAACCAACTTTCCAAAGAATCCTCAAGTTCCCACTTCATGAGATAGTCAGTCGGTTTTCTCTGCTGAAGAAATAGACAGGTTTATTCGGATGGGCTCCCGGGCAAGTTCACCAGCCTCAGGGGACCAGACCTGCAAATGTTGAGGGCAGACTCTGATGGAGTTTTTTAATAGATTGTAGGCAAAAGAAAATGATCTATCACATGCTTGGCTTATGCTGGGGGAGGGGGGACTGGTGACTTCAGGTGAGAGCGCTTGGAACAGATATCAGGATTCTGGGGCTGAGCTTTTTGGAGAATTTTTGTTTTCTCTCCTTCTCCCCCTAAGCCCCCTTCCCTCTCCCTCTCCCTTCTCCATCTCTCTCTCTCTCTCTCTCTCTCTCTCTCTCTCTCTCTCTCTCCATCTCCCTCGAAATCTATCTCCCCCAGAGCTGTATTTATTTTATGTATATGAGTTCACTGTAACTGTCTTCAGACACACCGGGAGAGGGCATCAGATCCCATTACAGATGGTTGTGAGCCACCATGTGGTTGCTGGGATTTGAACTCAGGACCTCTGGAAGAGCAGTCAGTGCTCTGAACCACTGAGCCATCTCTCCAGCCCTCTCCTAGCACTTCTAAGCAGGGTGGGACATAGCAAAAGTTCCCAAGATGGCAAGCAGATGAAGTTCTTTCCTTTCTTAAGACTTTTTGTTTGATTGTTTTGTTTTTCAAAACAGGGTTTCTCTGTGTAAAGCTAGCTGTGCTGGAATTCATTCTGACAGGCCTTGAACTCATGGAGATCCACCTGTTTCTGCCTCCAAGGAGCTGGGATTAAGGGCATGCACCACCAGCAGCCGGCTTTAGGATTAATTTTTTTTTTTGAGCCAAAATTTTATTTATTCATTTCTTGCATTTGAAGTACTCCTCGATGACATCCTTGGCCTGAGATTCTTTGCCATAGTCCTTAACTACAACGCAACTGCAACCAACCACTTTCCGTGGTTTCCCCTCTCGATCAATTTTACAGAAGCCTACCCATTCCCCTAGTTTCTTGTTGTCATCAACCTTGATCAGGTTGATCTGGTGCTCAGCACAGAGAGCCTCCACCAGCTTGACATACATGGGCTCATCACAGTTGGATGCAAGCACACAGAGATGGGCTTGGCGCTTGTCTAAGGCTTTGGCAGCTTCGCGTATGCCACGTGCTAGGCCATCGTGGATGAGGGCGGTCTTCAGCACCTCTTGTAGAGCAGTGTTGACGTCCATTACACCTCCAGCAGCTATGCCTTCCTCGGCCATGGCGGTGGATTACGGGTGACGCCGAATCTTGAACGCACCCGAGCTTCCGCCTCCGCGGAACTTGGCGGCGGCAGGGGAAAAAAAGCAGGATTAATTTTTAATTGGGTACATTGGGCAGATGTGTACCTGTGAGTGCAGGGGCCTGCAGAGCCCCTGGGGTTGGAGCTACAGGTGATTGTGAGCACCCAATAGGAGTGCTAGAAACCAAACTTGGGTGTTACAGGATATTTGATCACGCTGTGAACCCAGAGATTTTTTTTTTTTTTTAATTTACTGGGAAAACTGTTTGCTGTTGAAGTGTGGCTCAGCCTTAGCACACGCCTTTAATCCAAGAGCTTTCTGCTTGGATACTGTTAACAGGATTAAACAAAATCAACCATAGTTTGAGAGTTGGAACAAGCAACCAGTTGACAGGAAGTGAACATAAGATTATTAAGAAAATACCGTAGAGAATAAGAGGGAGTCGAGAGGACAGAATAGATAGAAAGTAGAAGGGACGGACATCCAGTTGGGGAAGGTTTCTTAAAACATCAGGAGAGAAGGGCATTCCTTCTGGGACGTTGGCTGAGGAGCAAGGTCAAATAGCTGGGTACTTTTTCTGCCTGAGCTAGCAGGCTTTCACTCAGCATTTGGCTCCCACGTCTTCATTGATAAAACTGAACAATTGAGATTTTGTTTAAAAACTACGCCTGGGTCCTTTCTGCCCCTAAGTACAAGCTCTAAACCTGAATAAGAATGGCCTGACAGCCTCCTAGGTTTGAATACTTGGTCATTCAAATGTGCTACCTGACAAGGATTAGGTGGGGGGGGGCTTATTGGAGTAAGTGCATCACTGGGGGTGGGCTTTGGGGTTTCAAATGCTCAAGCCAGGTCCAGTGTCTCTCTCTTCCTCAGCCTGCAGATCTCAGCTACCTGTTCAGCACCATCTCTGTCTACATCCCACCAGGCTTCTCGTCCTGACACTAGTTGACTAAATGTATGAAACTGTAAGCCAGACCCAATTAAATGTTTCTCTTTATAAGAGGTCCCAAGGTTAGCTGGGGATGGTGGCTCGTCCATTTAATTCCAGCACTCAGGAGGCAGAGGCCATCAGATCTTCGTAGACCAGGCTGGCTTTGAACTCAGAGATCTGCCTGCCTCTGCCTCCTAAGAACTGAACTTAAAGGTGTGAGCATGGCCCTTCACTTAGTGCCTATTGTGAGCATTCTCCATGTCCGAGTTCCTATAAATAAGCAAAGGGCAGTTGCTACTTTGAGTTCCTAAACTGCAGGCAACCGCTGGACTCTCCCCTGATACCCTGGCTTCTGTGAGTAAAAGAACTGTCAGTCAAATGACCGGAATGCTCCTGCACCAGCACCAGCAGTTCTGAAACACTACACAGATGCCATGAGAAGGTTATAGGACTGTGGTCATAGCCGCTTACTCTGCTTCCTGAAGGCGCAGCGCCTTCCAGGGCTGTTTCCATTTGTACCAAACACTTTGCTATCACAAGCCTCAGTGAACTCTAGATGACCCTGTATCCATTTGTCACCCAGGCTAGAAGATCACTGCCCCTGATGGTCTAGCAGAGGGCTTTATGTGACTGTTGAAGAGGCACACTGTGACTGGACAAATACCCCTTCTTATAAGCAAGCTGCTAGTGCTAATGGATGGACCAGAAGGTCCTCCCTGCACTGCCTCCCCTGGTGTTGTAACTGTAGGCCTAGAAGAGGCCTTTCTTGAACAGCCTTTTCTTGTCTACCTTCATTGGTGTGGGCTGAGCTGAGAACACAAAAATTGAAGCAGCAGAGACTGCATCATGGCAGCAGTGACAGAGATGGTGTGGCATGATGGCACAGTGGAGGGGCAGTGGCAGCAACAACTGAACAGGCCAGCTGCAAAGATGGTTAGGCTGCCAGCTGCTCAACAGCTGAAGCAACTGAGCAGTTCAAGGAGAGACCGCAGGCCCTGGGTGCTGGAAGAGTTCCAGAGAGCAGTGAAGTCTTTGAAGCCAAATGTCTCAGCCCCAAGCCAAGAGCTGTGGCCAGTGTCAAGTTCTAATAAGGAGTCTCGACTTGCTAGACCTCCAGAGCTATAACACCCTATACTGTCAAGGCCTGAGCAACGTATACAGTTCAGGCCTGCTTGGAACCTATAATGTCAGCCATAAGAAAAGGCTAAGGTATCATTTCTTCCTAGGCTGTCAGAAGCCTGTAACATTTGTACAGATGAGGCCTTACAGAAGGCCCAAGTGAGAACAGTAACACGGGAGTAACCACCAGCCGCTGCTCCTGTCTGCCCCTGTCAATACACGATGTGGGTAAAGTACTTACATGGAACAAACAGAAATCAGAATGTACAATTCTTAAATAAAAGAAAGAGAACCTGTGGAAGGAGGAGAGATGGCTTCTTCTGCTAGGACTTGAGTTTGATTCCCAGCACCTCTGTGGGTGGCTTATGACCACCTGTAACTCCAAGGAATCTGAAACCTTCTTGGCAGACAGACATACAGACACATGGTTTGTGTTATTGTTTTGTTTTTATTCTTTTATTTATTTATATATATATATTTTTTGGTTCTTTTTTTCAGAGCTGGGGACCGAACCCAGGGCCTTGCGCTTCCTAGGTAAGCGCTCTACCACTGAGCTAAATCCCCAGCCCCGTTGTTTTGTTTTTTAGATAGGGTTTTTCTGTGTAGCTCTGATGTTCCTGGAACTCACTCTGTAGACCAGGTTGGCCTTGAACACACAGAGATCCATCTACCTCTGCCTCACAAGTGCTGAGATTTAAAGGCATGCACCATCATGCCCAGCCATGAGGATTTAAAAAATAAAATAAAAATTTGTGTGACACAGGACAAAACTCAACAGAAAAAAAAAGAAGTTGTCTTAGTTAGGGTTGTACTGCTTTGAACAGACTCCATGACCAAGGCAAGTCTTATAACGACAACATTTAATTGGGGCTGGCTTAGAGCTTCAAAGGTTCAGTCCATTATCACCAAGGTGGGAGCATGGCAGCTTCTAAGCAGGCATGGTATGGGCTGACCTGAGAGTTCTACATCTTCATCTGAAGGCTGCTAGTGGAAGACTGACTTCCAGGCAGTTAGGATAGGGTCTTAAAGCCCACACCTACAGTGACACACCTACAAGGCCACACCTCTAAATAGTGCCACTCCCTTGACCAACCATACTGAAACCATGACAAAAGTGAAAACAGGCAGTTCTCAGGAGAATATCCTCAGGACACCAAAGACTAAGAAGAAGCCTGGCACGGTGGCGCTCTCCTACAGTCCCAGCTCTCAGGAGCTTAAGGTAGGCCCGTGTGTCCCAGACCAGCTTGGGCAACACAGCAAGACCCTGCCTCTGAGTCCTGAGGGTACAGGCATGCCCAGTATAAGAATAAGATTTTGTCCGGTGCTAACTGTTAGGTCTCAACCCCATGACAAAAGACTGAGATGCCTTTTAACATCTCAAGGTGGACACTGGCTGCCATCTACCTACTATAGGGTCCTCCTAGCTGGCAAACCCTACCCGCTACCCAAAACTCTCCAGCCCAGTAACTGGGCTTTAAGACCCTATCCTTCCCTCAGCTCCTCTGATTCCTATATAACTCAATCATTTTGGCTGAGCTGGCCTCTTGGCAGTCACTCTTGGTTCCCACTCTCCTGGCCTTCTCAGGCTCTCCTCTGCCACTCTTCTCTCATGGTTCCACTCAGTCTGCTGGTCACTAGTTGTAGTAGAGGGGCTGGAGGGATCACTCAACGGTTAAAGCACTTGTGGCTCTACCAAAGGACTAAGTCTGATTCCTTGCACCCATATCCAGAGATGCACGGTTGCCTGTAACTCCAGTTCCAGGAGATCTGATGTTCTCCGCGGACCTGTTCAGACATAGAGTCACAGACACACATACAAATACATTGAACATTGAAAATACATCTAAAGTCAGCATGTTTTTAAAAGTAGTGGCCAAGGCTGGAGAGATGGCTCAGTGATCAGGAGTACTCGCTGCTCTTCCAGAGGACTTGGGTTTGACACTTAGCATCCACACAGAAGCACATGGAGTCACTAACTGTAATTGCACTTTCAAGAGATCCGATGCTCTCTTCTGGCTTCTGCAGGCACCAGGCTCTCTCACGGTACACAGATAAACATGTAGGTAAAACACCCATACATATAATAAAATAAAATTTAAAAATATCACTTTTAGCTCAGCTGCAGCGGTGCACACCTAGCACTCAGGCTAGGATAGATGAATCTCAAGAGAGTTTTAGGCCAGCCTGGTCTCTAGAGAGAGAGGACAGCTAAGGCTAAACTGAGAAACCCTGTTTAAAAAAAAAAAATTAAGTAGTGGTAGAATTTGGGGATGGGCAGGAAAAGTATAGTCCTCCCTCTTATACAATACACCTTTAAATTCATTGTGGTAGATAGATAGATTGATAGATAGTTAGATAGATAGATAGACAGACAGAGTAGTGATAGAGATGGGTTTAGCCATTATACGGGGAAATTGTCATGTATTAAAAGGCCAGCCATGATGCCTAATACAGTGACACATGCCTTTAACTTCGTTCAGTCCAGGGAGACAGGTATTACTGGTCATTCTGGTCTACATAGTGAGAAGGTTTCTCTATTTAGTCCTGGTTGTCCCAGAACTCAATGTGTAGACCAGGCTGGCCTCAAATTCTTAGAGATCCTCTACCTCCAAAGTGCCGGGATTAGAGGTGTGCCACCAAGCCCAGCTTTATTTCCTATTTCTCTTATTTTTAGCCAAGAATGAATGTTTCTTTATAGGGGCTGGGGGAAGGGCTGGGAAGAAAAAGAGGAAGAAAGGAAGGAGGAAGGTGACCCCAATCTCTGTCCTTATGGTGCTGACATTCCAGTGAGAAGACAGATCTCAAACATGAGAGATAAGTAACTGTAAGGGACGTAGTAACTTAGGAGGTGAGCTATGTAACACATGCTGGTTTGTCCTGAGGACGTTTGTCAGGATGAAGAGACTGGCAGGGTTGGATACAGGCAGTAGACAAGGAAGAGCAAGGTCTGCCAAAGCCATGGCTGTCCCATGGACATGCAGCACTGAACTAGCAGGTACATGCAGGGCTGGGGATCAGTCAAGCTCAGCTGGGAACAAAGGGTACCTTATGTTCCTGTATGTTCCAGCCTGTGTGTTCAATCCCTGGCAAACAGTGACTGATGGAAAGAATGAATGAATGAAGGAAGGAAGGAAGGAATGAGTGGAACCATTCATTGGTTCATACCAGAAGGCCCAAGTCCTTCCAAATTAAGAAGTGAGCCTGGCCCACGGGACTCCGTGCCTGTCATTTCTTCTATATCCACTGAGGTCAAGAACTCAGCGCAAATGCCCTTCCTAGATGATCAGGAGGCAAGGAGGTCTGAAATCACTGAAGCAGATTTTTAGTGCTGGCAAGAAACATGGGGCATATGTGGTCTACTCCATCCGCAATTTTGGCATCACTGAAGGCGGAGGCCAAGAACAGATATAAGGAAATCAGTGCCCGGTCTGCTGCACTATACAATAGTTTCAGAATTAGAAACCACCTAAATCTTCCTAAGTAAGGGAATATTTCATGAAACTGCCTAGAGCACAACAGTAAGTAGCACTCAAGGTCTTCCAAGCTGGGTGGTAGTGGTGCATGACTTTGATCCCAGCACTTGGGAAGCAGAGACAGGCAGATCTCTATGAGTTTGAGGACAACCAGGTCTGCAGAGTAAGTTCTAGGACAGCCAGGGCTACACAGAGAAACCCTGTCTTGAAAAAACAAACAAACAAACAAACAAACAAAGAAATAAAGTAAAAATAAAAAACTAAAATAAAAACCAGCAACCCCCTACATATACACGTTTTTGTTGTTGTTGTTGTTGTTGTTGTTGTTGTTTTCCAAGGCAGGATTTCTCTGTCCAACTCTGGCTGTCCTAGAACTTATGCTGTGGACCAGACTGGCCTAGAGATCTGCCCGCCTCCGCCTCCCAAGTACTAGGATTAAAGACGTGTGCCATCACATCAGCAGACAACGGCAAATAAATCTTTAAAAAATAAGAAAAAGAAGTTGAATAGAAAAGCCAACAAAAAGACAAGCAATATCAGAACATTTACCACAACTAAAAGCATAATAAATTGTTCAGTTCCACTCACAGTAACAGTCAATGAAAGGTTGCTTTTCTGTGGTGTTTTGTTATTGTTTTGTGTTGCCTAAATTTTGAGGGCTGCTAGTTAATACGTGCAGGGTCTCTTGTAATACAGGCAGGACTGGAACATCTTTTGCCCAGAGGATGATGACCTTGAACTCCTGAGATTACAGGTCTAGATGCCTTTCAGTTTTAACCTACCCAACTGGCAAGGATTAAAACAAAATAAAACAAACAAACTGGACAAGGCTGGAGATGGAGCACAGCAATAAAAAGTTCATCTGCTGTGTGAGAGCTTGGGTTCCCACCAACACACAAGTGCCCACGTGTACACACTTCATAACACACTGTGATCTTGCCATGTAAAGAGCTGACACTCCACACTTTGCTAATGAAGCTAAGCTAGGACAATTGCTATACAGAACACTTTGCTAGTATTTATTAAGGTCAAAACAGACTCATCTGCTCATACGCTGATAGTTGGACTTCTAGGAATTTTTATCTTACAAATGCCAACATATGCAGAACACAGATTAAACAAATTATAGTATTATTTTTAATGGGAAAAGATTGGAAACTACCTAAATGTTCCCCAAGGCGGGAAATGGGCGATTAAATGATGACGTATCCCTATAAAATTAATGTTTCTAGGTTTCTAGCTTTCTGTTTTGTTTTGTTTTGTTTTGTTTTTTAAAGACATGGTCTGACTCTGTTGACGAGGCTGGCCTCAAACACACAGAGATCCACGAGCCTCTTCCTCCCGAGTGCTCAGACTAAAGGTGTGTGGCACCAGAGCTACCGGGGCTCTGTGGGTTTGGTTTGGTTTTCTTTGTTTTTAAGAATTTAGAAAACCGGGGCTGGGGATTTAGCTCAGTGGTAGAGCGCTTACCTAGGAAGCGCAAGGCCCTGGGTTCGGTTCCCAGCTCCAAAAAAAAAAAAAAAAAAAAGAATTTAGAAAACCAGGCCAGTGAGATGGCTCAGCAGGTAACAGCACTCAACCCTAACACCATAAATTTGATCCCCAGAACCCACATACAAGCCAGGTTTGGCCATTTACATGTGTACATGTGTAATCCCAGTCAGAACACTCTGACAGCAGAGTGGGAAGCAGAAGCCAGGACAATGAGACCTTGCCTCAAAAACAGAGAAAACAAGCAAGGTGGGAAAAAAAACAAAAAAACCCTACCCTCTAACATTGCTCTCTGATCTCCAGATCACTAATGTTCTTTTTCTTTAGATTTTATATGTATGAGTGTTTTGCCTGCACGCATAGTGTACCACATGCATGCCTGTGCAGTGGGGAGGTGGTCACATCCCCTGGGACTGGAGTTACAGATGGTTGTGAGCCACCATGTGGACGTTGGGACCTGAATCTTGGTCCTCTGAAAGAGCAAAATAAGTGCTCTAAACCACTGAGTCATCTCTCCTACCCCACATAATACCCATTGATCAAATAAAATCAGTCACCAAAGACTGAATCACTGGTTATAATGGGTTAGACATTTGTACAAGTCCCTTTTAAAAAAAATACACTTACTTACCAGGTGGTGTGGGAGGCAGAGGCAGGCAGATTTCTATGAGTTCAAGGCCAGTGCTAGACAGAGAGACCCTGTCTCGAAAAACAAAATACCCCATTTATTTGTTAAGAAGAAAAGATTATTAGTGGTCTGGTCTGGGGACGGAGCTGATTTAAAATTACCCTCTGACTATGAGCACTAAAGAGGGTGAGCACACACCCCTAGGCCGTAGTCAGGCCTTACGGTGGGGGAGATTTGCGAGCACTAAGGATCACACCAGAGGCATCTCAACAGTGCTGACAAGAGGCCATCATAGAAATACTAAGGAGGTTAGCTTACGGTAAATGGGTAAAAGAGTTGCTATGGAGGAGGGAGGGGAAGAGAAAGAGAATGAGAAAAAAACCAAGAGCAAAACAGCCAGAGAAAACGGAGAGAAAGAGGCGACATCATCGCTTAACCTTTACAAAGCTAGGAGCTAAGGGACCTGGCTAAGAAATGCAACAGCATATTTATTTACAAATTCCTGTTAACAGCCTTACAATAGAGCAGCGGGAGGGGAAGGGAGTGACAGATCAGGTCCCCTGATCTAACACGTGCATACGTGGGTGCGTGCATGCATGTATACACCTTATCAGGAGCTGGGGGGGGGGACAATTTGGAGTTAGTTCTCTCCTTTCAGTATGTGGATTCCAAGATGGAAGTCCAGTTGTCAGGCTAATGGGCAAGCATCTTTATAGGATGATGGACAACTCCTGTCCCTCATTTAACCTTCAGGCCATTGCAGTAAAGCCGGAGACCTGCCTGCTGTCTTTGCTAACAGGGGAACACGTGAGGACAACAGAGGTGAAAGTGGTGAAGGACACACACATACACACAAACACACACACACACACACACACACACACACACACACACACACACACGCCATTTGGTACCTGAGAGAGATCCTAAAGCAGTTCATCGAGTTGGTTAAGCCATGACTTTGGATTTAGACTAGCCTGGGTCCATTCCGATCCAGCATCTCTCTTTTTTTGTCTCATAGCTGCCCCCGCTTACACACACACACAATCTTTCTTACTTCAGGTAATTTCTTAATTTCTTTTAGTCTCTGCCTCCTTCGGCTGGTTTAATTACACCCACCTGAGATGTATGGGGCTCAGAGAAGATAACAAGTTTGAAACAATTCTGGTGTGTCCGTTCCCACACGGGCTCAACTCTCCGGCCCCACCACACATTCAGTCAAGGGGTTTCCTAAAAGGTAGAATGAACTCTGTGGCCGACAGTATATTCTGCCACGTCTGCGGAGGACGGTGAGTTGCTGTCTCCAGACTGTCAGGTGATGTGTGGAGGAGCAGTTTCTTCCTGATGCCATGTTGTTCCACAGCCAGGAATCAGCAGAGAAAAGAGAGCTCCTGTGTTACGTTATGGACATCTGCACACCAGGAGGCTGAGATCCCAGTAGCTCTCAGTCCACAGAAGCTGAACTACTGCTATGAGTTCAAGGTCAAGGGCAGCCCAAGTTAAACAGCTACATAGCTAGACCCCGTATAAGAAGAATGAACTTGCCTCGCCAGCTGAGGATGGGAGTTCCACTCCTGAACACGATTTACTCCTAAAAGTTGTCCTCAGACCTCAGATAAACATGGTGGCCCATACATACCCACACTCACGTGCACATGCCCCAAAATAAAATAAACTTTTGAAAAACTGAGTTACTGCTAGAGTTATCCGGTAGAATGCCTGACTACTATGCACAAAGCTCTGGGTTTGATCCTCAGCAACACGTATAATAGCAAGACAGAAGAGGTGGCTCAGTTGTTAAAGGCTGGGCTCACAAACAAACAAATATAAAAGGTCATCCTATGCTACATAGTTCAAGATGGTGTAAATAAATGTCTTTCCACTGCACTGGTCAGCCAGAGTTGGGGTTTGCATTTTTAAAAGGATCATTCACTCATTCACTCTAAAGCAAATCTCATTTCACCATGATTATCACAATGTCAGGATTTTCTCCCCTTAGAGTTTACCTTGCGTATTTTCCTAGTTGGATATTGCCTCCACCCCTAAGGTATAAGTCTTCATAAAAACAGAGACCTTGCCTTGCTTCGTTCATAACCGTCTTCAACAATCCAAACCAAGGGCTTTCTAGTCTTCAAACTTTTCAAGTAATATCGATACACAGTCAATGAAAGGTCAATGCTGCTGTCTATTTGTAAAGTGAGGGGGGGAAATACACAAGTTGGGAAACCTGTCCGATGTCGGACACCCAGGAAAAAGCACTTTTTCTGTAGTATACAAACGGATAGATGGATGAAGGAACAAGATTGATGGAATGTGAACCATTAGCGTTCCATGCGCCTGCGCTTCCTCAAATCGCTCGCCAGGGGGCGCTGCTCCCCCACGTCTCAACGCCAGTCCCTCCTGGCGCGCACTCCTTTTGCGTCTCGGGCTCGCGCGCGCTGCCGCGGCACCGGAAGTGACTGCGCTTGCAAGTTCCCCCGGTCTCTTCAGGGGAAACTGAGGCCGGCTTCTCCGGGAGATTCGGCACGAGCAGTCAGCCAGGTAGGCCGACCCAAGTCCGCGGCGTACTTCCCAGCCGCAAAACGCCCTGGTATCTGGAAGCCACTGGGCCGATGAAGGGGGGATGTGGCCCCCCACGGCTCGCTGGGCTCGCAGGTGAGAGCGCCGCCTCCCCTGTGCCTGACAGGCGCTTCGCCCAATGGGAGCCTTTGCCGTCCCGCTTCCGTGCCGACTCGACCCGCGGATTGGCTAAGCTGGGGCGGGCCGCGGGGGCGAGACCCCTCCTTCAGAGAGGTCTAGGGGGCGCCCCTGAGGGAGGGCGGTTGCCTAGCAACGGGGCGGTGGCTCGGCGGGTACCCGGCCTAGGGGAGCGCGAGCTGTAAGCGAGGCCTCAGCCCACCCACCCGGGGCTCCAACGCGTAGCGGCCTCCCGCCCTGGAGCCCTGCAGGGGGCTCCAGGAGGCCGCCTTGGGCCGGTTCTCAAGAAAACGAGGTCTCCGCTGTGGGAGCCTCAACCCTTCTTCCTGGCCAGTGGCGGGGCTCAGCGCCTCCCTCTCACCCCGTCTT
This sequence comes from Rattus rattus, assembly GCF_011064425.1. Lineage (NCBI taxonomy): Eukaryota > Metazoa > Chordata > Mammalia > Rodentia > Muridae > Rattus > Rattus rattus. The sequence goes on along the minus strand of NC_046158.1, from coordinate 132,157,680 downwards.
TGTGCGGGGTGCCGGCGGCCATTGTGTCCGGGAACGGAATGGAGGACCTGGCAGTCCCCCAGTGCTATGTCCAGAGCCTTTGGGGAATTCAAAGACAACTAGCGGTGTTTGTGGGGGGTCTCCAGCATACTCTTCTTGGAAAGGCCCGGGAGTGGTCTTTCCGAAATCAGATCGCAGATCCGAGGCCGTCTCCCCCTCCCCGCGTCCCTGCGCGAAACCTTGAGGTTCACTGAGAAGTCCCTTTAGGGTTTCGGAAGCTTCATCCAGGGCTGGTACTTAAATAGAAAGAAAGGAGGGGTGGGGGGAAATTACACTAAACCCATACCTCCGGGAGAGTTCTCCTGGCTCCCAGTAGGAGGCGAGAGCCAAGGGGCGTGCTAGAGCGAGGGGGTTGGGCTCCCGGGTGGCTGGAGGCTGCGGAGCAGAGAGGCCGCCCTCGATCTGGGCGATGGAGGAAGCAAGCGAGGGGGCAGGTTCCTAAGCTTCGCAATTCCTCTGGCCTGCCTACCAGGTCGCATGATCCCGGCCAGGGCCGGGGCTTTTTGCTGAGTTACCGGCGACCCAGCCACCACCTCCTCCCGACCTATGATACAAAAGACCTTCCGGGGGCTGCACCTGCTTGCTGTCGCCGGAGATAGATTTGAATGTAGGTGGTGGTGGTGGGGATGTGCCAATGGGGGTGACTTTTGGAGAAAGGCATTTCGGAGAAAAGGGGGTGGGTGGTTGGAGTAAAAAGAGGCTGATGAAACAATTCAAAGCTTGCTGGTCCTTTCAATTTGACTTCATTGAAGTCTCTTAGAACCTGGACTCAGACCTTCATAAGAGCCACAAAGAAACCAATTCTGGTAACTGGGGGAGGAATGGGGATTTTGTAAGGTAAATGACATGCATATTAAAATTTTCTCCTGAAGCTCTTTCTCTCTCTTCAGAACCCTATCTTGGCTTTGGATCCTGGAAGAGAATCGCTAAACACAGAGCAGACCCAGTGAGTGAGCAGGTGTTTTGGACAATGGACTGGTTGAGCCCATCTCTATTATAAAAATGTCTCAGAGCAACCGGGAGCTGGTGGTTGACTTTCTCTCCTACAAGCTCTCCCAGAAAGGATACAGCTGGAGTCAGTTTAGCGATGTCGAAGAGAACAGGACTGAAGCCCCAGAAGGAACTGAACCAGAAAGGGAGACCCCCAGTGCCATCAATGGCAACCCATCCTGGCACCTGGCGGATAGCCCCGCGGTGAATGGAGCCACTGGCCACAACAGCAGTTTATATGCGCGGGAGGTAATCCCCATGGCAGCAGTGAAGCAAGCGCTGAGAGAGGCTGGCGATGAGTTTGAACTGCGGTACCGGAGAGCATTCAGTGATCTAACATCCCAGCTTCATATAACCCCAGGGACAGCATATCAGAGCTTTGAACAGGTAGTGAATGAACTCTTTCGGGATGGGGTAAACTGGGGTCGCATTGTGGCCTTCTTCTCCTTTGGCGGGGCACTGTGCGTGGAAAGCGTAGACAAGGAGATGCAGGTATTGGTGAGTCGGATTGCAAGTTGGATGGCCACCTACCTGAATGACCACCTAGAGCCTTGGATCCAGGAGAACGGCGGCTGGGTAAGAACCACGCCCCTTGTGTGTCCGCCCCTTGTGTGTCTCTCCTCTGTGGAGATCCCTAACTGCCCTTTTTGGTCTCCTGGCATGGTTGTTGAAGATATCGATTATTCAGGAGACCTTCCTGGCTTCATTTTAATACCAGGGGTTAACTTTGGGAATATTGATGACCCTGTTTTTAAGGAACCTGTATTTTTCATTCTGGCTACCCTTGTGGCCCCACAGTTTCATAGTTTTGTTCCAATTTCTCGGCAAAGAAAAACAGCCTGTGTGTTTACTTGGCTTAAAACCTAGGAGAGTAGCAAGTTCTCCCTGTGTTCTGCTCACTCTCACGTAATGGGTCACCTTGGCCTGGGGGGAGGAACATAATACCTGGAGGAACTGCAGAGCTGATAACCCCAGGCTCCTGTGTGCTCGCATGCATGCTATTCAGACCATTTGGTCAGGCAGGAGCCCCACTGGCTTGACTGGCTGAATATTGTCTGATTTTAGAGAGGGTGGTCTGAGCCAATTGTGTTTGTGCTGTGCCCCTAAGTTCATTTTCGCCATGGTTGACTTGTTTGGGGAGCCCTTGCTGTGCCCCAGGACTTTGTACCTCACTGCCCTGGATCGGTTGGGGATCTCCAGCTGCTCTGCCCAGTGTTTTTCTGCTCAGGGCCCTGGGGCCTCTTTACTGAAGCACTGTTTGCTGCTGGCAGAGCACAAACCCGGTCTGTGAGGCTCCATAGGAAATTAAGATTTGGTGACAGACTGGATGTGGGTGTGAGTCCTGACCCTGTCACTTAACTGGCCATGTGACCTTGGTCAGGCTGACTTACCTTCTGGGGCCTCAGCTTCTCACAGACTGTTGTGACTCTTAAAGATAATCGAGCAGAGGCTGACACCAGTGAGTGCCTTTTCTTCTGCTCACCCTTGTGCTTACCAGGGTGAGATAGAGGTGAGAATGCCCTTACTGTTGACCACTGTGGTAGGCATTTACCGTTTGGAGGGAACTCCATTCTGGAATAGGGGAGAATGCGACTTCTGAGATGTATTCTGTCCCCTCAACATGTAGAGAATGGACAGACTGGAAAATAAGTCATCCATTGAAGGAAGTGAGGTGGAAGGGGCCATGCACCATGGACTCCGGAATGTCAAGAATTTGGTTGTTCCTAGGCTGGGTCTAGGGCGGGGCAAGAGACCTCCTGGGTTTGCCCTGGGACCCCATCCTGTCTCTAGTTTCCCATTTCTTTGAAACTTCACCCCTCTTCTCTCCAGTAGCTCTTGTAAAGGCAAGGAGGTCACTTGTCAGTAGAGGTCAGATGACCAGCGTAGAGTTGGCTGAGGTAGAGGTGGGTTCCCTTGAGCTAAGGATTGCCAGACTTGAAAGCCAATCTGTAAATGAACTCCCTGGGGAGATAAATGATTAAATAGTTCCTGTTGGTTTGTGCTGTGACCTCTTCTATTCATTCTCTCTTGCTTTGATTCTCTTTTGGGGCAAATATTTGTTCAGCTGATTATAGGAGGGACAGAATTCCAGCGCTTCAGACACACCCTCTGAAGCATCTCCAAGTAGACGTGGGCCTTTGCCTCTGTGGCGTGCAGCCTGCCTTTAGCTGACTGAGTGGTCCTAACAACAGGTAGGGTCTTGCCAGCTACAAACAGTAGTCACATGGAGGAGGCCTGCTGGGCCAGGGAGCCTCTTGTCTGCAGAGGCTGAGGGACCTGAGGACTGCCAGCTGCCCCATGTCTTGTTCCAATCACCTGGAAAAAATGCTAAACCTACCTAAGGCAGCAGCTTGGGGGCAAATTCATTAGCTCTCCACTGATTAAAATTCCACCTTCCAATGTCTCCTCACTCAAGAATCTCCAGAGCCTGTTGGGCAACATACCTGGTAACCTGCCACTTGCGCTTGGTAAGCAGAGAATGTGTGCAGAAGAGCGGGTTATGGCAGAACCATTTCTTCCTCTGAGATGGGGTGGGGGGGCCAAGGAACATTGCACTTGGTGTTATTTGAGCCCTGGTAGATGCCTGCCCATGTCCTTTTAGGTACAGTCTCCTCAGAGCTGCGCAGATGCTGCTGCAGTGGCATCCCCTAACTGCCCTGAAGGCTGCAGCTATAAAGTCTTAGAATTCAAGTAGTCCACTCAGGGTACGCTCCGGATTAGCATTCCTTTAGGAAAGGGTAAAGAACTTTGCCTTTCTTGTACCTTGAGTACTTCATGTGTTTTATCTTTTACTTAATGAAGCAAATTTACTGAACAGCTACTATAAGGCAAGCAGTGTGCTAGGGCTAGCTTAAGCTAGACACTATCTCTCCATCATGGAAATATGTGGTCATGCATATGTTCCAAACAGTAACTTTCCAAGGTAGGTGAACTTATTCCCAGGTTGTACACGAAGCTCCCAGTGGCTAAATGACTGAGCGTAAATGTTTCTCCGCCGACGTAGTATCTTAAATTGAGGTTGGCCTGATTTCAGAGTCCAAACTCTTCCTTCCATGCCTTGTTGGGGAAGTAATAATCCAGACAGATGAGCATAGACGCTCGGCTACTGTGGGGCTGAGAAAAGCCTGTCTGTAGAAGGTACTCATTCCATGCTGCAATGGTAGCATTGTTCAGGTATCTGAGAACAGTGCCCAAATGTGTGGACACCTCCAATTGTAGTACCAGTAAAACTCAAGCACGGCAAGTGTAGAGTGGCATCAGGAGTTTGCCCAGTCACGATGGGCTTCTTGTTAGTGTTTTCCTTGTCAGTCATTGAGAGTGGCATGTGTGCAAGGAGACAGATGGCCTGCTCTAGAATCTCTGTCAATTGTAGGGTGATGCTCTAAGGATTGGAACTCCAGCCTCTGGCCATAACACTGCCAGCCTGCCTGAGTCACCTGGGAAGATGTCTACCTGTTTGTGTCTCTTGTCTTTTGTCTCTCCTACCTGTAAAATCGAATAATGATACCCAACTGCCAGAATAAAAGCCCTTCCCTAACCTTAATTGTAGGGTGGATGCACTTCTTCCCCAGAATGAGCTTCCTCCCTCAAGGCTCTGAACTTTACCCCCTGGAGTTACACCTTAGGAAACAGCCTGTTCACTGAGACCTAGGCCTCATGGGATGAAACTCTTTTGGGGTTTTTTACTTTGAATGTGGGTGAGGCTCCAAGTGGGCCAGTCACTTTGGTTTAACCAGCCCTGGAGATACCCTTTGCCCAATGGAAACACCATGGTTAGGAACAGTGAACAAGTGGTACTGGGGAGAGCACCTAACTTGGCCTTTCCCAAGCTGCAGCTCTCTTACCTGTTCTGGCTTCTTCAGTGTAATAGAGAGATGGACTGTGCTTAGCTGAAGCACATCAGCTCCATTTGCAAATTCGGCAGTTCTGTGGTTTTCTTGGGGGAAGCCCCATCAGAAACCCCAACACCGAAATTCTTAGTAATCTCATTCAGGTCTCCAAATGAAGTAAAGTGTCTCAGGGGCTCCCCCCTGGACACCTACTTCTTTTCGGTGTCCCTTTTTGGGTGGCTCTTGAAACTCCTTTGCCATCGTAGGGTTTTCCAGACTCCCTAAAGCAACATCCCCAGCAGCCACACGGAGCTCCTCGTCTTCTGCTTGAGAATTACCCAGGTATTTTTAGGGGGCCCCAGTGGAACCTGGAGGAGTTTCTTGACTTTCTTGTGGGCAACCACCAATTTTGTTTGGGCTGTGTGAAGCAGTATTATTAGCTGAACCCCTCTCCCTCTCTTGTCCTAAGGCCAGTGGTCTTAAATCCTTCTCTTGTGTCCAGCCTCCTGGTTTTCCCCAGCCCTCAGCCTACCCTCAAAGGTCTTGCTTTTTGCAGTTGCTGCTTTGTCTGGGTTAGTGTTCTTTGATTTAAAGGTGACTCCCAGTCTGCCTTTCAGCAGAAACAACATTCTCAACAACAAGTCTATCAAGATTTCTGCCCCCATCCCCAGGCTCTTACCAAAGTCTTCAGGGTCTTCCCTACGACTCCTCTTTTCTTGAAGGAATCACTTGGGATCCTGTTGTCCCTGCAGCTCAGTCTGTCTTCCCCACTCCCACTGGGCCATTGTTTCACTTAGTGGGACAAATTGCCACCAGCTTCATACTCAGCATCTGTGCAGGATCCCTGCACTTTGTATGAAGGAAGGAAGCTGTTGGTGTAAGTTGGTGCAGAGAAGGCATTTCTAACAGCTGTACTGTGTGAGGAGTTGAGGCAGCGTCCACATCTTGTTCACACTGGTTATCTCAGCCCAGAACACAGGTCTTAGGTATAGCAGTCACTGATGAAAGAGACCTTATCAAACCAGAATAATAATGGTGGAAGCTTCCTCTAGCCCAGATGTTGAGCCTCTACTCTGCTAAGCTCAGTACTAAACAAACGAACAAATACTAAACAGAACTAAGTTTTTGCCTCATGTAGCTCGTTCTGGTAGAGACAAAAATAATGAAGGCTGAGGCTCAGCCTGTAAAATGTTTGCTGTGTTAGCATAAGAGTTTGGGCCAGCCCATGATTTTAACCCCAACACTTGGGAGGCAGAGGCAGGCTGGTCCAAAGAGGGAGTTCTAGGACAGCCAAGGATACGCAGAAAAATGGTCTCGACACACACACCCTTAAAAAACAAAACAAAACAAACAAACAAAAAACCCAATCTTTTGGGTTTGATCACTAGAATCCAGAATCTGTGTTTAAAAGAAGAAAAAAAAGCCAGACAAAGTGATGTGTACTTGTAACCCCAGAGCTGGAAGACAGAGACAAGGGATTTCTGGGGTTTGCTGGCCAGCCACTCTAGCCTAATGTGTGAATTCTAGACCAGTGAAGTAGATAGCTCCTGAGGAGCAATACCCAGGATTGACCTCTGGCCCCCATATGCATATACATGTAGATGCAAGCTAAGCTGAATGTACACACACACACACACACACACACACACACAATGTATACACAGCAGTCTGTTGACATTACAGTCTGGAAGCTAGAGAGATGGCTCAGTGTATAAGAGCTCTTGCTGCTCTTCTAGAGGACTCAGATTTGATTAGCCTTTCTCTATCCCCACCGTGTGGGGGGCGGAGGGGGAGAGGAGAGATGTATCAGCTAATACTAAGAACTCTGAAGAAAATTAGATTCATAGATAATGCCTAGCAAGGCAGGGTAGGGAAGCACTTTAATAATGGTGATCGAAGGACCTGGCAAGATGATTCAGCTTGTAAAGTGTATGCTATCAAAGCTGATATCCTGAGTTACATCCTTGGTTCTCATATGGTGGAAGGGAAGAATAGTGCAAGTTGTCCTTTGCCCTCCATATCCTCCATGGCATGCCCATCCCCAGTGAGTGGATGGATGGATGAAATAATCAAAAAAGTGAACAACCAAGATATAGGGAAATGAAAAACAGCTCACCCCTCACCTGTTGAGGAGCTAGAATATGAATTAACTTGACATAAGGCAAATTAACAAAAAACCCAAACATTTTAATAAGTCATTTGTGCACAAGAACCAAACTCAAAGAATGGCTAGATTCATGATTGAGGCTTATGTAGCATCCTGAACTACATAAAGGAATAGGAGGCTGAGTGTGGGAGCGCACGCTTCTAATCCCAGCACCCGGCATGGACAGGCAGATCTTGGAGTGGGAGGCCAGCTCTCACCAGGGCTACATGATGAGACCCTGTCTCAAACCAAGAAAGAGGTAAATAAATAAACGAAAAGTAATAGGGCTTTGGGATTCATACAGTGACTGTTCAAGGGATCGGAAGCTTAGTGACGAATTATAGTGAGTAAATATTGTCTCAGGTAATAAAAGTTGTAGAGCAACCCAATAACTGATACAAATAAATACTTTTGTGACAGATGTTTTTTTGAAAACAGCTTTTCTCCAGATGAGCTAAGGCTGAAGAGGGGAACCCTGCCTTGGGTTACTCCTGTGTGTCTCCCAGTGTGTGTTTCAGAGTAACCAGCTTCCAGTATGGCACATATGCATAGTCTGGTCTCCCAGGCCTGTTCTTGGAATACGGTATCCAGAACCCCAGCAACCTGAAGGTGGTATTTGAGCCAAGGACTGAGAGGAGGTGGTTCACTGTGAGAGTCCATATAGAGAGCGTTTCAAGCAGAGGAGTGGACTGAGGGAGAAAGATCCTTGGCATTTTCAGGGATGGCAGGAAGTCAGTTTGGCTGAAGAAGCAGCAAGGGACAGAATGGTAGGAGATGAGGGCAAAGAAAGCTTGGGGGAAGGAAGGATGGGGAGGAGCCTGGAGACCAGAGCACACAGGGCATTGCAGGACAGGTTGAGGCTTTGGCTTGGAATGAGAGAGAAGCCAAGAGTAGGTTTGCAGCAGGGAGGTGACGCTCAGAATTCTGTAAAGGTGAAAGCAGGTCTTTACCTTTGGAAGATGCTGGTGCCTGGCAGATGAAAAGGCACCTTGGCTTTAAGTGGGTGGGTGGGGAGAGAGGAGATCAGCTTTGCACGTGGTGTATTGACTGGTCTGTCTAGCCATGTTGGAAGCCATGGTTTTGTTTTCTTTTGTGTTTTTCTGGCCATTTGGAAATTCTAGATGGAATAAGGACTGAATACGCTGGGAGGTTGAAACAGAAGAATTGCTTTGAGTTTGAGGCCAGCCCAGACTACATGGTGAATTCAAGGCCAACCTGGGCCCGTCTCATGCCAATAAGTAACTCTACTTATTACTTATATAAGTAATAACTGACTCTAACTCTTCTTCAGAAATACTTCTCTCCAAATGTACTTTACAAATGACCTTCCTTTATTCTTCTGTTTCTGCCTGGAAAACTGCAATTCGTTTAAGTAAAAATTCTACCACCGCCACCCCCTCAGGCTCTTTTGACCTTCCTAAATCTTAGGCACAGTGATAACATTGAAGTATGCTAGTGTCTAGAGAGCCTGGCACCATGTTGCTGTCATACTTTTTATTTGTCCCATGGAACTCTTGGCTCACTCACAAAGCATCCGTTCTCCTTTTTGTGTATAGTCACCATTAGCACATTCTCAGCGGCAGCTTTCTGTCATGGTATCAATTCTATTGTATATGTGCCCTGGTGGACCAGGCTCTCCCTGGTCTCAGGGTAAAGATCCAAAAATCTACTCTCTTAGCTCTCTACATTCAGTCTGTAACAGATCATTTCAGCCCCAGACCTCAGTTTCTTCCTCATGATGGGCTCTTGAAATTGACATCCTAGGAGTCCTAATTCTCACAGGCCTCAGTCCTGGGGCAGATTTCACCAAAGAGGCTATTCCACGGCAGTTATTTAAAGTGGCTTTCTTCTTTCCAAGACAGTGTAATCACAGGGTCATCTGTCAGTGGCTCCACAAGAGTAAGTCCCCATACACATTGACCAGCACATTCCAGCTTACAAAGCACTTGCAAATCTGCCTTATCTCTGTGATACCTTTAGCCATGCAGATTGGTGATCAGGACAGTGCCATCTCTATGTCACAGGAGCAGACAGGATCAGAGATTAGTGAGATCACTGGTCACCTGGTGTGTGACCTGGGCTTGTTGGGAAGACTCAGAAAGTCAGTTCTTGGTTTGCAGTGCTCAGAACCATGACAGTCATCCAGGCAGTACTGTCATTATCTTGGGCCCCTCCAGTCACTGTTCTGTAGAGAGAAACCACCTTTGGGACCTTGTGCTGCTTGGTTTCATCCCCAGTGAGTCTCAGGCCAGGCCTACATTGGCTCCAAGCTACGGAGTGAGTTCTCTGGGTCGAGAGGAGAGTTCCCCTCGGAACTAGAGCTTTTTCTCGTGCTCTTCAGGAAATGCCATTGCAGTGACTCCCATAGACTGTTTCCTGTCCCGGCCCCGCAGCCGGATTCCTGCTGTAGAGTGTGGAAACTGGAAAGTAATGTCCCGAGAGGCATGCCCCCTACTTTTTTGTATGCCCTTCCCTTTCCTTTCAGTCACTTTCTCTGCTCTCGTTCCCTTCCCCTTCACCTAGTCTCTCCCTCCAACCTGCCCTCCTCCCTTCAGAACTGGAGGTGCTTTTCTAGTAGTTCTGCCTCTGATGCTAGACTGTGGGGTCAGTCAGAAAGAACTCCAAGCCAGTCTCCCTGACTCCATCAGTTATAAACTCTCCTCTAGAGGGGCATTAGACCTGTTACTTGGAGTACCCTATGTCATCTATGAACTGATTTCTCTCATGGGTTCCTACCCATTTGGGCATAGGACAGAGATTTCTAAGAGAGGTATCCAAGGTTCTGCACTTAAAATCCTGCTTCTTGGAGATTGATGGCTAGGTGGAGTGACAGTTGGCCATCCTTCCCAAGTCACCTTTCAGGAGGAAGCTGGAAGGTTGCGAACCTTGTTGGACAGTCATCTGAAGAATGGGAGCTGGCCTGGGAGGGGATTGGAATGCACTCAACTATGCCTCAGATCCTTTGTTCTAATTCTTGAAAGGGAAACATTCCCCTCCCTCCACCCTGGCCACACACATGTGCCTTTGTTCCCCAAGTCAGAGTCAGGCAGCGCCTGGAACATGACCACTGGGAACACAGTGTCCCTTCAGAGGAACCTGACTCGCCTCCCCAGAGACTGGCCCTTGGTCAGTAGGACTGGGACTTAGGAGCCCAGCCTCATGCCCTTTTGACAGGAGTGTCTCCCACAGGCTGAAAGCTTGCTTCCAGACACATGTCCAGGCACTTCTTTGGAATTATTCCATGGGATTCCCATGTCCCAGGACTAAGCAGCCCCTCCTCTTATTCTGCTTGGTGATTAATATTATTGTTACCATTGCTATTAATAGCACCTAACATTTATTGAATGCTTACTCTATGCCAGGCATTGTTCAGTATGCACTACAAGTACTAATTGATTCCATTCTCACAGCAGCACCCGATGAAGTAGGTACTATTATTAGCCCCTTTCACAACCGAGGCACAGGAGTAAAGCAGCTCGTCTGAGTAGCACAGTTAGTACTAGGCAAAGTCTGGGAGGGAAGCTTCTAGCTGAGCTTTGAAGGGGTGTAACAGTGGGCAGAGTCAGAACTTGACTCCAGGCCTGCCTTACCCTAGCACTTAGGCTGTTTATTTCTTGTACTTGAACAGCCTATAAAGTAGGTAGCATCATCTTCATTTCATGGTCAAGAAAACCAAGGCTGAGAGAAAAAAAGGATACTGCTGAGGCCTCCCAGACCAGTACCTGGAGGAGCTAGTGTTGCAGTACAGAACGTTTAGCTTCCAGAACCTCACCACTGTAGCAGTCTACAGTAGTGATGGCTCCTTTCATGTGCATGGTAGTGATTTCTAATGGACCAAACCTTTTGTTCACATTTCCAGGTAAGATGGGCCACTTTCAGCTTCATTCCCAAGGAGGAAACGAAAACAAAGAGTGAAGTGACTGTCAGACTTGAAGTCTATTTGCCTGGAGTTTGGTTTGTTTTGTTTGGAGGCAGTGGCTTTTTGAGAGTCTCATATATCCCAGGCTGCCTTAATTTCGTTATGTTGCGGAGGATCTCCTTGAACTCCTCCTCTTCCTCCTCACACTTCCTGGGATTACAGGCATGCCCCACCATGCCCTGCTCCTGTGTCTGGCTAGTTGCCCCTCATCTTACTTGTGCTGCCTGCCACTCCTAAAGCTGGACTCACCTAGTTTAGATAAGTAAATGCTAATGAGTGCCTTAGATGGGGACACCATGCTGTGGTGGTGAGTGAGACTACATGCCCTTTGTTGGCAGTCTGTCTCTACTTCACACCATGGAACCGGCTAGCGGCCTTGCCTGTTGAATCAGTCTATGTCATCATCAATCTGTCCCCCAGGCCCCAGACATTTTAGCTCACTATTTCAGAGCTTTCTATTCATGGCCCTTAGCTCCATTGTCTCTGATTTATGAGTGGTGGGACAGAGCTTTATGGCCCACAAATGGTGAAGCAGAGTTGCTTACCTCATGGTAAGAGCAAGGAAGCAAGTGGCATGAGAGAGGGAGCTAGGAAAAGAATGCACCCATCACTGTATGCCCCTAGTGATTTACTTCCCATTGCACAAAAGCCATTAAGTTATGAACTTGCTCTTTAATGACAAGAAGAGGTCTGGGATATCTGCCCTGCTGGGGATAGCAGTTTGAGCAGACCTTTTTAATCCCTCCCCAAGGGCTGGAGAGATGGCTCAGTGGTTTAGAGCACTGACTGCTCTTCCAGAGGTCCTGAGTTCAATTCCCAGCAATCACATGGTGGCTTACAACTATCTGTAATGGGATCAGATGCCCTTTTCTGGTGTCTGAAGACACACACGTACATAAAGTAAATAGATAAGTCTTAGGAAAAAAAAACCCTCCCCACTTTCCAGTCTCTGAATAAAATGGTTTGATCTCAGTGAGTAAACCCATGACCGCCCTCTACTCAGCATAGTTGCCTTCCTGAAGACCCTGCATCAGAACACTGTTGCATTGGGGACTGTGTCTTTAACACAGGAGATTTGGGAGGGTGGAGGTGGGGGTTCTTTTTATTTTGAGACAGTCTCATTCTGTAGTCCAAGCTAACCTGAAACTTACTGCAGTCCTCCTGCCTGGGAAGTCCTGAGATCACATTCCTATGTCAGTGTGCCTGGCTAACACATGTCTCTGAGGTATATTTTATAGCCAGGCCAAAACAGTATTTATTAATCACTTTTAACAAACTTGTAGACAACTCACATGTGAAGCAACTTCCAGTTCTCAAATCCATAAACCTGAGAGAATAGCGCCAACCTTACTGGAGTAAGCAAAGCCTAAGTAAGAAAGTGAATGCCTAAGTGTTGTTAGGAATAATAGCAGGTGTTGTGTGGGGAATGCTTGCTTGCACTACGCCAGGTGCTGTGTTTATGCCCTTGACATAATCGTCTTATTCGGTCTCCACAACTGCTCTGGTGTGCAGAGGGCACTCCCAGGATTCAGAGACCTCCATAGTAACACATCTTCTAAGAGGCAGAGCACAGTCTGGCAATATGCCTTGTGCCAAAATCTATCCTTATGCCTCTATGTTGTTGCTTTTTCTACAGACCTGGACTGGTTTATTTTATCCCGAGTGCCTGGCACAGAGCCCAGGCTTCAGCAGGGGATTGGCTAGGGTCTGTTCAGTGAGCAGGAGGGTTGTTACTACTAGACGTAGTAGAAGACTGTCAGTCCCTGAGGAAGCAAACACTTCTGAATCAGGAATACGCCCCAAACACTTGGTGAATGGCTTGTGCCAAATCTGTGGTGTAGACTCAAAAAGTGGAGGAGGCCAGACCACTGATTACATCCTACAGGTGGCCTGGGCCTCTGCCAGATGGTCCCTCTTCTACCACCACCACCACCACCACCCATTAGATTACCCATGAGAGGCCTCCACCCTTGGTCTGCATCGTCACCTTCCACCTGGCCTCTGGCCAGCTAGATTGCCAGTCTAGACTTTTCTGCACCCCAGTAGAAAGCGTCAGAGTGGGGAAAGTCACTGGGGCCTTAAGTAACCATAGTTTTTTCAGCAATGTGGCTTTGTGTGCTGAGGTCTCCCATTTCCTCATCTGTAAAGTGAAGATAATGGTAATGGGTCTTTTCCTCAGAGTGCCATGTTTTTCCTCTGCCGAGAGTCACTGCCTGCCTCACGTCTGATTAGGACTCTCTCTTTATCACTCAGGTCTTACTTCCCCAGAGGATACCCATGTTTACATGTGTACTGTCTAATTCAGGGGAACTTAAGCTCCCAGAGTATTTGCTTTTGTCTTGAACTTTCTCCTTTATTGGTTGGTGAGCTATCGTGGCTTTTGCTGAAGAGGATCTGGTCTAGGCAAAACTGGTCAGAATGTTTGGAGTTTGGTAACATCTGGGCAATATTTTTTGAGAGCCTGTAGAGTGTAGACCATACAGCTTTCTGCCTGACCTACAGTAGACTTGGTCAGTTTTCCCTACTGTTCGGAAGATGTGGAATGTGAAGGCTTCTTCGCTCCTCCCTACCCCGTATGCTGGAGGTTGAACCCAGGGCCATTAAGCAAGTGTTCTTCCTCAGTCTATATAGTCCCAACCATTTTCAACCTGTTATGAAACAGGGTCTCTGCAGAACCCATCTGGTCCTGACCTCAGTCCTCCTGTGACACTTTCCTGGGGTTATGGGCTTGAACCACCACACCCAGCTCAGTGAAAGAATAAACAGGCAAAAGGAATGTGGCTGGGACAGGCTAGATGGGTAAGAACCAGCCAGCCAGATCTGAAGGGTGCATGTGAAACACTGGGAGTTGGTGAGCTATCATGGCTTTTGCTGAAGAGGATCTGGTCTGGGCAAAACTGGTCAGGCAGAAGGAAGCAGAGACTGATGTAGGCCTGGGGGAATAGGGGTGGGAGTAGCTGATGGTAGTGTTGGCCTCAGAGCGGGGAGACCCAAAGCACCCCTGGGATGCAGTCAAGTCTCTAGTAACCCCTGGGAGAAAGGAACCCTGGCCAGGTGGGACTCAGTAGGCAAAGCTGCAGGGAGGGAAGAGTCAAAGGCACCTGGGACCTGCAGACCAGGTAGGCCGCCCTGGTGGTTATTTGGGGCTCAGAGCCAGGTGCAGATTCAAAAGATTGATTGAAGCCTTTTGGCAACTCTAGCCTTTGTAGGGTAAACATCACCTGGTCCTGCCACCTGCTATGACTGTGCCAACAAGGTACCCTGGCAGACCCAAAGAGGCCCAGCTTTCTCGCTGCCCTGGTAGAGCAAAACTATCCTCCAGAGAGGCGGGTAGCCTCTGAAAGTCTCAGGTGACAATAAGGTGTCTCCTACTAAAGGGCCTTTCCACTGAGGAAGGCAGAGAGGGGCCCTGGGAACCCAGACAGCTGGGCCAACTAGGGGGAGGGGTCAGCTCAAGAGCAGGTGCAGATTTCGAGGAGGGTGTGGCCTGAGGGGAAGTAGGGATCTTGGTAGGCTACAAAACTTCCCTCCTCCTCCCCCAAACACAGCTGGCTTCTCCAGGAACCTGATGACCTAGTTACAATGCTTAGAAATAGTTAGCTTAGCTTATAGTTCAGGGCTGTGCCAATCTATCATCCTTGAGACTTCTTGGGTCCAAAAGGTACCCTGGGATTTCCTCAGAGTAGTTTCATGTGAAGAACATGCACCTTGTCACATGCATGGGTTGTTGCCCAAGGAAGGACACACTCAATAAGGTTTCTTCTTTGCTGTGCCTCCTGCCATGCCCAGGGAGAAGTCTCACCAGTCCACCCCTTCCACTTCTCTCCAGGGGCTGGTGGATAGCCAGAAGAAGCCACAAACTCCCTGAGGCACATAGAGGAAGAAACTCCTGTTGCTGAGAACACAAGTCCTCTTCTTTTCTCCTCTCAGTAGGATGGTTAAACCTGGGAGGGTGTGGCAAGACTGAGGCTAGGACCAGATGGAAACATGTAGAAAATGGTTGAGACTATGGTTGGATGAGTGAGAAAGATGCCAGGGTCTCTGGAGGTCTCCACCCTCTCTGGTAGCAGCTGCTCCTGGTGTTTGTGGTACTCGCCTTGCCAGTGCCTCCTTGGGAGAAAATTGGTGATCACCGTTGAAGAGTTAGGTACAATACAGTTAGGAGTGTAAGTCATTTGGTAGAGTGTTTGCCTAGTATGTAGGAAGCCCTGGGTTTGAGTCGCAGCACTGCGCTTACCCAGGCTTTGTAACCCAGGCCTAAAACTCAGTATTCTGGAGGATCAAGAGACAAGGTTGTCTTTGACTATATAAGGAGTTATAAAGTAGCCTAGCCCTGCCTCACGCTAACAAAAAGTAAGTAATAATGAGTTGGATATAGTAGCTGGACATAGTGACGCCTGCCTGTAGTCCCAGTACTTGGGAGGCTGAGGCAAGAAGAATACCATCAAGGCCGGCCTGCACTGTAGAGTAAAACCTGTCTGAGGGGAATGGGGGAGGGGCGAGGGGCAAGAGCTGGTGAGATGGCTCAGTGGATAGCATTTGCTATAAATCCTAATAACATGAGTTTAGACCCCAGAACCCACATGTAGAACCCACTTCACCAGGTTCTTCTCTGACTTCCATAGGCATGCTGCTCCCACCCCGCTGCACAGGAAGGGAAGGGAAGGGAGGGGAGGGGAGGGAGGAAGAAAGATGGTTTAAAAAACCAGCAAGGAGATGATAACATAGTGCTTTTCTGGAACACTCTGCTGAGCTTGAAAGCAGCTATTGAGGTGCGTGGAGCCTGGCACACAGTAACTACTCCGTGTGACAGCTCCTACTATGACTGTTATCTGACTGCTGTCACAGGTGGTCAAGTTGCTCTGATTGTCGTTGGACTTTCCTTTTTCTTTCTCTTCTTTTTTTTCTGAGACAGAGTTGTTCTTTGCAGCCTTGGCTGTCCTGGAACTCATAAAATAGACCAGAGTGACCTTGAACTCATCAAGATCTGGTTGCCTCTACCTCCAGAGTGCTGTGATTAAAGGAGCTACTTTCTTTTCTTTCTTTCTTTCTTTTTTAAATGAAAACATTATTTTTTATTAGATATATTTCTTTATTTACATTTCAAATGTTATTCCCTTTCCTGGTTTCTTGTTCAAAGCCCCCCTCCCCTCCCCCATATGTGTGTTCACACCCCCATCCACCCCCTTGCTGCTCCCCCCCACACACACATTCCCATGCACTGGGGGTCCACCCTTGGCAGGACCAAGGGCTTCCCCTTCCCCTGGTGCCCCAACAAGGCCATCCTCTGCTACATATACAGTTGGAGCCCTGGGTCAGTAAAGAGCTACTTTCTGAAAGCAAATGTTTGGGCTGTAGAGGATGTGGCCATCTTTTGGCCCAAGAGTTAGGGAAACAGGAACCTTTGGCTTACAGCCTTGTGCCTGCCTGCCTCCCTCACCAGGGAGGGTCTCAGGTCAGAACTTGGACACAACTAGACCCCATGTTGTTGACTAGTATTTGGCAACAGGGTGTATTTTCTCTAATCTTTGCCAAGGTTCTCCAAGATGGCAGACCCCTCCATATTTGATGACTGGAAGATTTATGAATTGAACATTTAAAGTGTACAGGAGCATGCAAGCCTAGCACACAGTGGGTGCCTCCATATCTGGATAAGTAAGCTGTATGGGTACTGTGGAGTTTCTCTGGGATGGCCTCATTTCTTGTTTGTTCAATGGCCATAAACCTCTGGCCTAAGCTCTCTGCCTGTCGCCTCATATGCTGAAGAAAGATAACACCCGCTTCGCCTTCCTCCTGGGCCAGCAGGGAGGTCCAAAGAGGTGATAAGTGAAAAAGCACTTTGAAAACTATAAATGTTTGGTCTTGTTGCTTCTCCCTGATTAAGGCCACAGCCATAGATATCTATATCATTCATTCATTCCCCGAGCCAGCAACCCAACCAGAAAAAGGAAAAGAAGCAAACAAACCTTGACTTAACATTGCCCTGTTTTCAAGGATTAGGGCAAGCTCGTATCTCCACGCCTAGACACCATGAGGGGAAAAGTTCTTTCTAGACAGGTTGTTCCACAGGGGAGTTCTATGGCGGAGATTAGGGGAAGCTGAGGAGGAAGCACTGTTTATTGAGCTCAAGACCATCACTCTTACCAGCTGTCACTGGTCCTTCCACCTAGTGGCTCAGTATCTAGCAGCCAGGTTAGGAAGCATTCCTAATGATGGCTGCTGTATGTAGAGTGCACTGCCTTGTGGAGAATAAGCTCACCAAATTCTAGGTCTTTTCCATTTCTTTCTCTATGTGGCTTGGTTACTCACTTGATTTGGCTATTGGTCGCCTCCTGCCATGAAATTACTAGGCAAGCTTAGACTGTTGAATGTGACTCAGATGGGTATTAGCTACCCCAGGATGTCCTTGCCTGCCCAGCTATGGTACTGGTAGGAGTTTGGGCCCTGCCCAGAGCATTGTCACTTACCTATAAAATTCAGGGCACAGACCTCTTCACCCCACACTTATCTCTGGCTTAGAACAAGAATAGCCACCCCTTGTTCTACCCCTGCCCCCTTTACTCACAGCACTTGCATATAGTCAGAATTTGGGGGTATCATGCTAGAGAGTAATCTTTAGGGAGTCACTCAGAAATGACCCTTTGAGGCAAGGTCCAGGGAGGAAGCTCAAGTCTAGGGTTCTGGGTCTCCTGGGACTGGGTCAAGCAGCAGGTGCAGCTGAGCCGCCAGGCCAGTGGCTGAATGGTGAAACTGAAAGGTGTATAGGACCAGACAGAAGTCCATCCCGCCTGCCTGTCCACGCAGGTGGTCTGCACCTGCAGCACTTTCTTGATCTGACTTGGTTGTAGAAGATAGGGTTCAATATTGGTACCCAAAGCCTTAGTAAGAGAAGTGTGGAGCAAAGCCTGCAGTTTCCATCTAACCACTTGGGCCCTTTTCAGAGCCCTTAGGGGTGAGAGAGAGTTCTGTCCTTCTCAGTCCCCTCATTGGAAAGGGTCCAGGGATAATGACCTGATAAGCCTTCAGGTCTTCCTTTGTGGGGTCTCTGTTATTTGCGGCAGTGTGCTTTGTCTTTTTATTTTCTTTCTGTTTTACTTCAGCATCGTAAGTATGAGTATTATCACTATTATTGTGTGCCATAATAGCATCTGTGTGGAGGGCAGAGGACACATTTATGAAGTCAGGTCTCTCCTATCTTTTTCTTTCTTTCTTTTTTTTTAAAGATAGGGTTTTTCCATGCATCAGTCCTGGCTGTCCTGGAACTTGCTCTGTAGACCAGGCTGGCCTTGAACTCACAGAGATCTGCCTCCTTCTAACTCCCGAGTGCCGGGACTAAAGGCATGTGCCACTATGCCTGGCTGTTCTTGCTTATCTTTTTGTGTATGTAAAGGAATGAACACAGGTTTATGAGATTTGATTGACAAGCACTTTTTGTTTTTGGACACAGGGTCTCACAATATCTCTGGGTGGCCTAGAACTTGCTTTTAGACCATGTTGACCTCAAACTCACAGAGATTCACTAGCTTCTGCCTCCTGAGTACTGGGATTAAAGGCTTGTGGCAAGCAGTTTTACCTGGCAAGCCATCTCTCTGGTCCCTTGTGTTTGAGCTTTAAGAGGAGGAGGTTACTTAGTTGAGAGCATGGACTGTAGAGTTGTAGTTATGGATTTGAGTCTGGGCATCATCACATACTGCTGGTGGACAGTAGCTGTGTTTCTTTTTTCCCCTCTGTGTATGCTGTATCTGTGTGTGTTGTATAGGTATGTATATGTGTACTCGTCTGTGTGTGTGGATGTTAAGGAAGCCAGAGATTGGCTTTCAGCTATCCTCTGTCATTCTCCACCTTATTTTGAAACACGGTCTCTTGCTGCTCAGTCTAAACAGCTGGCCACTGAGCCCTAGGGACCAGGCTATCTCCATCTCTCAAGTAACATTGTTACAGGTGCATACCACCACACCTGGCTTTTCACATGAATGTTGGGAATTGAACTCAGGTCATAAGACACTATCTCAAAAAACACAAACAATAAAAAACAAACTCAAACCAGGAAAAATTACTCTTTTGATTTCATTTTACAGAGGAGAAAAGAAGGGACAAAGGGGGAAAAAAAAATCACAGAAATATAGCTAGTAAGTGGTGAAGCCTTGCTTTGAACCCAAGCAGTCTGCCTCAGAAGCCCTTTTGTCCTAGTTGGGAGTGGAAGGGGGCACTAGCAAATGTTGTGGCTGTAGCTATTGTATCCAGCACTGTAGTTCTTTGATTTTGCTCTCTCTGCTGATTCTGAACTCAGGAAAAAACCTAGAAACCCACCCTAGTCACCTCAAATCCCCTGAGACTAACATCATACTCGTAGTACTCATTAATATTTGCTTAATGGCAGAGAATACTCCCTTTCTTCATTAATCAATCAGTAGCTCTTTATCGACCATTTCCTGTAGGCTAGCTCTGAACAGATCCTGGGAGGACTGTAGAGTACAGCATGCTTCTGTGAGCAAAAAGTGTGTGTGTGTGTGTGTGTGTGTGTGTGTGTGTGTGTGTGTGTGTGTGTGTCCATGTATTGAGAGGGGTTACATTCTAGAGCTTTGTGTCATTGGCAGAAATTACCACAAGGGAGGCAGAAATAGTACAGGTGGCCAGGTGGCTTAGGGATGTTTTCCAAGCCTGGATTCTCACCCCTCCCTGAGCGGGCCACTCCCTCTTTCTACAGAGCAAGGCAGCACAGATTCACTACCCTTTGACCAGGGCAGAAATCATTCCTATCTCCTCAGCCCTCTGGATGTTTTCCTTATCTTTCTCGTCCAGTTTATGAGCATCTAGAAGGATGGGATAAAAGGCAGGAGAAGGAGACCGTAGAAAAATCACACCTGTCTCAGCACAGCAGCTAGATTGGCTTTTTAGAACCTAAGTTTAAAGTGGGGTATAGTGGTATAGTGTACCTTTCAATCTCAGTGTCTGGAAAGAGGTGCTCAGCAGCATCCTCAGCTGCACAGTGAGTTGAAAGCCAACCTGGACCAAAACAAACAAACAAAAAAACCCCGTCTTTCTCAAAACAACAACTAAACTGAACCTACTAAGAACAGTATTAATAGCATTCTTTCAACCTACCTATGTTTTATCTGGTTTGGTAGGTTTGGCTGGTTTGGTTTTGGTTTTTTACACAAAGTTTTTCTGTATAGTCCTGGGTGTCCTGGAACTTTCTCTGTAGCCCTTTGGATGCTCACTGAGTACCAAGTGCTGTACTCAGTAATTTACATGTATTATTTTGCCAGGTATCCCTAAATATTTTTTTTTTTTTTTTTTTTTTTTTTTTTTTTTTTTTTTTTTTTTTCGGAGCTGGGGACCGAACCCAGGGCCTTGCGCTTCCTAGGCAAGTGCTCTACCACTGAGCTAAATCCCCAACCCCCCTAAATAGTTTTTTAATGTGTATGTGAATTTTTGTGTGTATTCACTTGGATGCCTATGAAGGGCAAAAGACAAACCTCAAGTGTCATCCTCAGAAACGATTTCCCTCCTTGGAGACAGGTTCTGTCATTTGCCTGCAGCTCTCCCCATCGGGCCGGCTGGCTGACAAGCTCCAAGTGAGCATCACTTGTCTGCTTCTCAGCGCTGAATTAGAAGCATGTGCTTGAGTAGTAAGTGGCCCTGCCTTCTTTCCAGTGAGGAGATAGAGACCCAGAGAATGAGATTACATGTTTAAGGTCCTCCACTTGTATAAGATAAAACCTAGATTTGAACCTAGAGAGGTCTGTTCCAAAGCCAGGTTACCTCTGTTGCTCTTCCCCATGTGTTTGAGAATGTGCAGGAGTGTTGGGGAAGCATCTTGGAATTCAAGAGATACCCACTGCCCTACCAACCGAGAAAGTTTGTCTGCAAGGGGATGCTCCAGGGCTTAGGGTTATTGTAGGATTTGCCACAGGCATGTTTGAACCTAGCCATTCAGTATCCTCTAATTTCCTGCTTTTACCCTCTCAGCTGCTAGTCAGGAGGTTTGTGAAGGTGACATCATCTAGCTGAATCAGCTGTTACTGTAGACTTACGGGAACTGAAAGTCATTGCCCCTTCCTGCTTTGCAAGTCTCTCCAGAATGAAGTTAGGGCATGGGAGTTCCACCTGTCTGGAGGGTCATGGCTAAAACTCACAATGCTCACTGTTTTAAGAGCTAAAAAGGTAGGCCAGGTGGCACTCACTTATAATCTCAATGCTTGCCGGGCAGAGGTAGGTGGATCTCTGAGTTCCAGGCCAGCCTCAAGTTTCAAAACAGCATAGTGAGGCCGTGTGTGTGTGTGTGTGTGTGTGTGTGTGTGTGTGTGTGTGTGTGTGTGTGTGTGTGTGTAATTTCTTTATTTTTGAGATAAGGTTCTCTATGTCACCATGACTGTTCTGGAACTTGCTATGTATATGTAGACCAGGTTGGCCTCGAACTCACAGAGACCCACTTGTCTCTTGTTTCCCAAGTGCCTGTGAGACCCTGCTTTTCCTTCCTCCTCTTCTTTTTTTTTTTTTTTTTTTTTTTTTTTTTTTTTGGAGCTGGGGACCGAACCAGGGCCTTGCGCTTGCTAGGCAAGCGCTCTACCACTGAGCTAAATCCCAACCCCTTCCTCCTCTTCTTGCAGACAGTCTTACTTTCTAGCCCTGGCTGGCTTCAGACTCACAGCCTCCTGTGGTGGGATTCATGTGTGCTGCCATGCCAGGATTAAAAAGGTTCATTTCAGTGGGAAAGTGGTTTATTGAGGGACTGGAATCTCAAGAAGGTTTTCTTTTCTACCTTCATTAAACCTTTTGTCCTTTTTTTTTTTTTTGCCTAAGTCTAAGCTCAGGGCAGCACTGTAGGTGGGCAAACAAAATTTATTTGTGGATTTTGATTTTGAATTTAAGCCTTTTAGAGTCTGGTTAGGAGAATTCAAATGAACAAAATTGGTAAACTTCAGAGTAGAGCAACACCACAGTGAACACTGTTGAAGCTCCGCTGTGACAAAAAAAAGTTACATATATTTTTTCAAAAAGAAATGGGAAGCTAGAGAGATGCTTCAGAAACTAAGAGTGCCTCCTGTTCTTGCAGAAAACCCCAGTTCACTCCCCAACATCTCCTGTAAACTCCAGCTCCAGAAGAGTATACATCCTCTTCTGCATTCATGTGCGTGCACATGCACACACACACACGTGTGCGCACGACATGCTCACACATACTTGTACAGTAAGACATGTAGATGTGTATACGTACATCGTGTATTTGTGTGTACACACATACACACCATATTTTCATTATCCATTCTTTCGCTGATGGACATATAGGCTGGCTGCGTTTCCTTGTTAGTCGAGCAGCAATAACTGTGGATATACAAGGACTTCAGTGGTAGGATATGGAGTCCTTTGGGCAGATGCTCAGAGTACTATAGCTGGGTCATAGGTAGCTCTATTTTAAAAGTTTTGCCTCCTGTGATTTCCCTAATGGTTGCCCTAGCTTACATCCTTATCAGTAGTAAATAAGGTTCCTCTCCAGCCACACTCTTACCAGCATTTGTCATCAGATTTCTTGATGATTTACTATAGAATCTTGAATAGGTGACTGTATCTCAGACCTCAGGCTTCTCTGTAAAATGTGGACTCTGCTGACACTCACCTCACCAGGGTGCAGGCAGAATGGACACAGTGCTGTGAGAACAGCTGATAGAGGCCTGGGTGTGCTTTCTGCAATGGAAATAGCCAGGCTAAGGTTAGGAATTACACAGCTATTGCTCACTCTCTTTCACCAAGTTAATGAAATGACTTCCCCTGTGGTCTCCCTGCTCTGCCCTGGCTCCCTTACACAGCAAACATGAGCCTTTTAAATTTTAGGTCAAGCTGTTATTTCTTGACTCAAAATCTTCCACTGACTTTCTCTCTACCCCACCCCCATCTTAGTATACAGCCTAGGCTGGCCTTGAACTCAGTCATCCTGCCTCAGCCTCCTGAGTGCTATGATTACAAGTGTGTATCAGCCCCCTCAACTATCCAGTGACTTTTTATTCATGAAGATAAAAGCTGGAGTATGTGTAGTGTGGGGACCTTGGCAGGGCAGCAACGACCAGTGCCCTAGAGTTCACTGTTCCTGGTCTCTAAGTGCCCATGCTCACTCCCCCTCCTAGAACCAGTCTTGTGTTCCAGCTCCCATGTCCCTGTGTGTGTACACATGCCTGCAAGCACACGTGGATGACATGGTGATGAGAGTATGTACCCAGGACATTTTGTAACAGGGAAGGAAGGACATTGACCACTGCTCTGGGGGTACCAAAGGTCACAAGGCTAAGAAAAAGCCAAGCGTATTTGGGCGGCCTTCCTCTCTAAAGTGAGTCATTTCCTGAGGGATGTTGGTCATTCATTCATTTGTTCATTAACAGTTACAGAGTTCGTGCTGTATGTCAGGCATGCAGCTAAAGGTTAAGCAAATACTATGAGCACCATCTTGTCATTCAACTGACATTCTAGTAAGAGAGAAAGAGTCTAAGTACTTAACATATCAGGTAGTATTTAGGACCACAGGGAAAATACAAGAGAAGAAAATGTTCTGTTGCTAGCTAGGGTTGTCAGGAAGGCCTCTGATAAGGGCTTCCTTGGGCCTGATTTGCAGTAAAGTGTGATCCATGCAAGTATTAGGGGAAAGAATATTGAAATAGAGGGGACAGCAAGTCCAAAAAAGACTTCAAATATGTTAGCATCAGAGAGGTAAAGAATGTGTAGAAGTTGAGCCTGAAGTACCCTGCAGTCAGGTCCTCCCACAGACCTACATAGAGCATTGCTTTCATTCTGACAGGCATAGAGGGGTTTTGAGCCAAGAAATGACCAGATCCAACTTACGCCTTAGGAGAATCTCTGCTCTCTCTGAAGCAGGGATCTTAGCCTGTAGTTGCCACCCCTTTGGGGGTCAAACAGCTCTCTCACAGTGTTTGCATATCAGATATTTACATTATGATTCATGGCAGCAAAATTACAGTTATGAAGTAGCAATAAAATAATTTTATGTTTTGGGGTCACCACACCATGAGGATTAAAGGATCGCAGCATTAGAAAAGTTGAGAACCGGGGTTGGGGATTTAGCACAGGGGGAGCGCTTGCCAAGAAAACCAAGTTCCTGGGTTGGGTCCCCAGCCCCAAAAAAAAAAAAAAAAAAAAAAAAAAAAAAAAACACGAAAAGTTGAGAACCACTCTGCTCTGGAGAATGAAGTACTCAGGCAAGAGTGGGAACAAGATGGCAGTAGCTGCCTGTACCAGGCAGATTTATGGCAGACATGAGGAGCAATGGTCATAGCTTGATACACTGGGTTTGCTGCTGCTTGGTGGGAGGAAGGAGGAAAGAGAGAGGGCCCAGCTATCCGGTCTGAACAATGAGGAGGTACTTGCTCCATATAGAATACACTAGAACCTTAAGTAATTGTTTTCTGCTGGGCTGTGGTCTTTTGTATTCAAGTGTCAGTTGCTTGCTCTTTGACTTTGGGCAAGTGTTTAATTAACTTTGCCAAGCTTCAGTTTCCTCAAATGGAAAAGACTCGTGAGAAAAGACTCGTGTCTAAGCATTAAGCAGTTGGGTGCTGTAAAAGCTAAATGGGAGTAACTTGTGTGTATGACAGAATACTGGCACTGCCTACTGAATAAGCTCTGACTAAGAGAGGCATAGGCTACTGTTGTTAAGAGGCAGGGAGTCCTAAGGCTAAGCAGAATTCTGAAGAGCAGGGAGCAGGCTCCACCCCATTTCTACCATCCCTTCCAGAAGCCCACCCTCCAGGAGACAGCTCAGACACCATCTGTCCAGCAGAGGAAAGCCACCGGGAGACAGCTTTCAAGGGAGCATTAGATAGAAGAGCCCTTCCCAAGAAACCTAAGCTCACTCTCAGCAGGTGATAATCCCAGCAGCCTCCCCTGGTATCTGAGCCCAGCCCACCCACTTCCTTCTCCTCCCCCATCCGGCCACCTAGGCTCTTTCCCCTACTCACTGTCTTCAGTCGGCCACCCGGAAGACTTAGCAGCTGGAAGAACTCTAATAGGAGGCCCACCTCTGATTGGACCAGCCCGTCACATAGATCAGGTCACCGGGGACTGTAGGTACCACCTGTCCAGACCCCTCCCCCAGGTGCCTGTTCCTGGGCGTGGAGCTGGATCCCTGCCGAAGCCAGCTGGAGCCAGGAACTCCCACTGTGGCCCAGCTGCTGCCCTCCCATCCTTTTGGCAGAGAACAGAGCTTAACCCTTCAGGTACCACACGTGTAGTCATTTATGGTCACAGTTCTTCCTTGCAGTGTATGTTGTAGTGGCCCTGTACACAGTGAATTGTTTTGTAAAATTAATGTATTATAAATACAATGTATTATAATGTAATAATGTATTATAAATACAACAGATAGTTGTTTGGTTTTAGTCTTTTGAGACAGGGTCTCATTGGTAGCCCAGTTTGGCCTGGAATCTACCATATGGCTCAGGCTGGCCTAGAACTGGGGACAGTCCTCCTGCCTCAAACTTCCTAGTACTGGAATTTGTATGATATGTGCCACTTGCCTGGCAACATAAAATAACTAATGAATATATATAATTTCAAGAATAGAAAACATGTGTAACTCTTTACCTAGCTTTAAAAAATCAGAATATGGAGAGCTATTCAGTGACACCCTCTCAGGGGGAAAAAAATTAAATAAATAAACCAAAAATCTAAAAATCAGAATATGCACAGATAGCACTTACCACCAAGTCTGACAACTGGAGTTCCCCTCACTGGAAACCACATGGTGGGAGAAGAGAACTGACTCCTGAAGTTCTGTGACCTCCACAGGTGCAACAGAGTATGTATGCTCCCCCCTCCCCCAAATGCCTCCTTCTCCCCCACCCCCTACTAAATAAATAAAATAAAAAGCAAATTCTAACATTCAGGAGTACCATAAAGTCCTCTGCACTCTTTCCCAGTCACAACCACCCACTACTTATTCTCCTGAGATTTATTGGGCTTTGTTTTGCATGGATCTATAGAGAAAGAAAAAACTTCCTTTATCCTCTGAGGGTCCTGTAATTGGGTCTTCAAGATCAGTCACAGTGGAGAAACTTTAACAGATGAGATGGTGTGTGGCTTTTACAAGTTCATTGCATGTACAGGGGTGTGCATGCCATGAAAGTGAATGCCCAGCCCACTTCATAGGAGAAAAGTGTGGGGTGTAGTCACCTGAGGCTCCCATAGAAGAAGAGGGAGGAGCCTGTGATAGAACAGCAGGTCTGTGTGGAGGCCTGCTCTTCTTAGTTCAGTTTTTCCTGGTTGTGAGATTGCAGGGAGTAGACCCGTGACAGTTCTTTAACTTTTGCACAGGTCTTCCTTTAGGTTACGAGGGAAGGTAGAGAGTCCTCCCTGCAGTCCTTAGCTGTTCCCCCCAAGTGCCTCAGTTTGCTCCAACAACATTTTGGAGTGGTAGTTCCTGAACTTCAGTTTATATCCCCAAACAATATAGACTCTCTTTAAGCTTTAAATAAAACTTAAAGATGTGTATTCCTATGTAGTTTGCTCTTTTCATTCAGCATTGAGGTCCATCTATGTTGCATGTATAGCTATATTTTATCCATTTTTTTCTTTGGTTGTCTTGTTGTTTGTTTTATTTTTAGAAGAATTTTTTCTAAAGATTTACTTATTTAGTTTATGTATGTGAGTGCACTGTAGTTGTCTTCAGACACAAGAAGACAGCATCGGATCCCATTACAGATGGTTGTGAACCACAATGTATTTGCTGGGAATTGAACTTAGGACCTCTGGAAAAGCAGTCAGTGCTCTTAACTGATAAGTCACCTTTCCAGCCCTTTTAGAAGAATGTTTTAAGGGACAAGGCCTTACCCTTCAATCCAGAACTTATTCTGTAGTCCAAACAGGCCCCGAACCCATGATAGTCCTTCTTCAGCCCCTCAGTGCAGGGATAATACAGGCGTGAGCCACTTTCTCAGTTCAGCATCCTTGGTTTGCATGACTAGGTCTCTAGGTGTGCGCTCAGTGATCTGATCAGTGGTTGCTCAGGCTGGTGGGTTCCTTGCTTTCATTATTTCAAGCAGGTACTGTGTGTGTCCTGTGCTTAATGCTTATACATTCAGAAGCGCAGTTCCCAACCTTTAGCCTCAGAATCACATGTAGGGTTCGCATAGGGTGCTGGGTTCTTCCTTGGGAGTTTGCTTGTGCCTGTCGGGTTTGGAGCCCTGAGTAGTTGTCAAACGCTCAACAGCTGCTGCTGCAAGTCCTTGGACTTCATTTTCAAGATGATTGTCATTGAGTGTATAATCAAGAATAGTATGGAGTCATTGATAGCAAGCTAATTCTGGATTGTTCTCATGGGTTTGTTTGAATTTACACTACTGCTAGCATGTATGTCTTTGCTAATATTGATCTGGTCAGACCTTTAAATTTTTATGGATCTGTTTGGTGTGAGATGGTATCCTGTGGTTTTTTTATTTGCATTTTTTTAGATTGCAGTTGGGGCAAAAAGGATTCCTCTGTGTGCTAGCCACTTATGTTTTCTCTTAAAATACATGTGAAATCCTTGTTCCACTTCCACTGAGTCAACATCTTCTTAAGGATTTATAGGGTTCCTTGTATTATCCTGAATGTGAATATTTTGTCTACTCGTGTTATAACATTTCTCAGCTTCTGATTTATATATTTATATATGTTATATTATATATGTGTGTGTATATGTATATATATAATATATATGATTTTATTTTATGTATGTGAGTACACTATCATGTCTTCAGACACACAAGAAAAGGACATTAGATCCCATTACAGATGGTTGTGAGCCACCATGTGGTTGCTGGGAATTGAACTCAGAACCTCTAGAAGAGCAGTCAATGCTCTTAACCACTGAGCCATCCTTCCAGCCCCCCAGATTTATTTTTAGTTAATGTGTATGTTTATGTGTCTGTGTGTGGTATTTATATTAGAGCACTGGTGCCCCCAGAGGCCAGAGGTTTCAGGTCTCCTAGAGCTGAAGTTATAGTAGCTCTGAGCCACCTAATGTAAGGGCTGGCAACAGAATTTAGGTCCTCTCCACAAGAGTAGTAAGTGTTCTTAGACATTCAGCATTTTATTGGAATTGAATCTTTTGTGATTTATAACATTTTAATAGTTTCCCTTTCTTCTCTTGTGATCCCTAAAGACATTGTCAATATATTCTTCTAAAATATTTAACTTTTTAATTAAATTGGTTTATTTTATGGATGTGTCTGTGTGTTATGTGCACATGTTCAGGTCAGAGGACAAAGTTCAGTAATCTGTTCTTTCTTCTCACCACATGAATCCTAGTCAGGTCATCAGGCTTGGCCCAAAGTGGCTTCACTTCACAGCCTCCTTGACAGCCCTCTTGTATAAGTTTCAAAGCTTCATTCTCCACAGTTAAGTCTTTAATAAATCTGGAACACTCTGTCTGTCTGTCCATCAGAAAGGCATACTGAGTGTGTCCGGAATTTGCCTCACAGTACCACAGGGTAGAGTGCGGTGAGGAACAGATGGCCTCAGGTTGGCACTGAATTAATAGTTGTGGAACCTCAGTGATGAGCTCATTTTGTTACTCTGTTTTGGCTTTGTTACTTAGAGAATTCTTTTCATTTCTGTAAGCAAACCCCTCTAGCTAAGGTCTTAACCTGTATAAATAGAAAGAACAGCTAACATTTATAGGCCAGTATTGCTATTAATTTTTGTATTGTTTTGGGTTTGGAGATGGAAGTCTTGCCGTGTTGTCCAGGCTGACCTCAAACTTCAAGCTCAGGTGATGCTCCTGTCCCCATTTGCTGAGCACTAGGATTACAAGTATGCAGTTTCCTTCTTGACACTCCCCATCACCTTCAGTAATTATGATACGCAGTTGACAGCCCTCTATGTTTCTTAGACCATCTGTGAATATAGTACACCTTGGAAATAAATCACTACAAGTAGATTTGTTGGTATACACTCCTTTAAATCCAGCACTCGAGAGGCAGAGCAGGCAGATCTCTGAGTTCCAGGTCAGCCTGGTCTACTCAGTGAGTTCCAGGACAGCCAGATCTGAGATGATTGTAAGATATAGATGCTGAGAACAAAGCTCTGATCCTCTAAAGGAGCAGCAAGCATCTTTTCTTCTGCATGCACATCCTCCCTAGGAGGTTTGTTTGGTACTGCACATTGATGACAGGGATACAAAATAACATTTCATGTATCAAGTGAAACTTGCTGCATGTCCAACATAGTACTTTATGTGTCCTTTCTCAACCACTCAACAAGAGACCTGTGAAAACTTAAAGGTAGAAGGGTTAAATATGTGTACCAGGGTCTCTGGCCCAGCTAGGTAAGTGGTACAGAGCCAAAATTCTCATATAACATCCCTACTTTTTAAATTTTTTCTTGGTGGCTGAAGTATTGGTTGACAAATTCTCACGATGCAACGTTGGCTGGCCTGGAATTCACTGTGTAGAGCAGGGTGGCTTTGGACTCAATAGCCATCCTTCTGTCTCGGCCTCCTGAATGCTGGATTAAAGATCTGGGCGACCAGGAGAGCACCTTCAGTCTGTATTATTTTTTAAACATAATTAATTAGTTAATTTGTTCCCTTGTTTATCTGAGATGGTCTCACTAAAGGCCTGTAACTCGCTTTGTAGACGAGACTAGCTTCAAACTCAGAGATCTGCCTATCTCAGCCTCTGTCTCTTGAGTGCCTGGCCAGTACCCATGGCACTTTTTAAAGTGTGCTCTCTATATTATCAGGAATAATAAAATGTGGCCATGGAGTCTCATATTGATGACGAGTCAGGCCTCGAGAACACACATGAGCTCACAGCTAGGATCTATAGAGTTCCCAGGAGATATGTCCTCTGTGGCCTGCAGTGGTTGTGCTGAGTTGCCAGCCCACCCCATGGAAAGTTTCCAGATCCTAGCTAGGATTCTATCAGTTTCTACATTCCAAACTTTGTTGCTATGGAGAGCTTCAAGTCATCTCTTGGCCATCAGAGGGTCTGGAGGAGTGACACATCTATAATTACTATACTGATGACAGTGTAAATACTGCTGTTGTATTGAGTCCAGCAGTGTGCAGGATACTGTAGATGCACTGTCAGTTTTAATCTCCACAGTAGCCCTTCGTGGGAAATGTGAAGTTGTTTTGAAGGGTGTGTGTTTTGTTGTTATTTGTGCTGGGATCTTGTACATGGCAAGTAAGCCATCTACCACTAAAATTATATTCTTGTTCTCATTGTCTGTACAAGAACATGGGGAGTGAGCCAAGTTAAGTAATAGTTACAAGTTTGTCTTTTTTAAAAATTTATTTATTTTATGTATATGAGTATACTGTAGCTGCCTTCAGACACACCTGAAGAGGGCATCAGATCCCATTACAGATGGTTGTGAGCCACCATGTGGTTGCTGGGAATTGAACTCAGGACCTCTGGGAGAATAGTCAGTGCTCTTAACCGCTGAACCATCTGTCCAGCCCTGTTACAAGGTTTAATACTAATAAATACCAATAAAACTCTATCCAAATCTAGTCTGTTAGACTCAAAACACCCCATCATTTGCTCTTTTTTCCATAGATTTATTATTTATTTTATGCATATGAGCTGGCTTTCTGTCTGCCTATGCACCATGCACCATGTATGTCTAAACTGCTCAGGGAGGCCAGAAGAGGATGGAGACCCCTTGGGACTGTATGGATAGATGGTTGTTAACCTCCATGTAAGTGCTGGGAATCGAACCTAGCTTCTCTGGAAGAACAACCAATGCTCTTTTACCCACCGAGCCTTTCATCACCCACTTTTCTCCATTGCTGTGCTTCTGGGCTTCCCTCGGCTCTCCTACCCCATGTCCTTTTTCTTATTGTTTGATGCTTTTTCTGGTATGGGCACCTGGCTTTTGTCAGGCTGCCCTGCCTCATACTGAACATTTTAAAGAAGACCCATAGCGGGGGCTGGAGAGATGGCTCAGCGGTTAAGAGCACTGACTGCTCTTCCGCAGGTCATGAGTTCAAATCCCAGCAACCACATGGTGGCTCACAACCATCTGTAATGAGATCCGATGCACTCCTCTGGTGTGTCTGAAGACAGTGACAGTGTACTCGTCATATATAAAATGAATAAATAAAAAATCAAAAAAAAAAAAAAGAAGAAGACCCATAGCTTCCACGTCCTCTTGGCCCTGTATCCCAGGTGCTTAGGACAGGCAGCAAAGGCTTGGGCTGCCAAGCGATGCCTGTGGCTCATCAGCTGTGCATGGTCTGTGCTGATACCACCATAGCGAAGACACATCCCTAGGCCTGGTTCCTGACAGGCTCTACAGTCAAACATATCTGGGTTTCAACACTACCTCCTCATTTTGTGTCTGTAGAATCCTGACCAAGTAAATTCACCTCAGTGACCTTCCACTTCCTCATCTATAAATGTTCATTTTAAAGACATATAAGACCCCAGCACCTGCGGAAAAGAGCGGCCATCTTTTCATTGGCATCAGAAGGAAGTGGGGACCAGATGCAGTTCCATCCAGTTCCTGTATTACAGCTCATTCTCGAGGGTGAGTGAGCTGGTGGGTAGAGGCAGCACAGGCAGAGAACACTGGGGAGCCAATGACAGGCTCATGGGTGGGCAGTAAGGCAGGCGCAAGGGCTTCTTAAATGGCCTTTTCAATGTTCGTTCAGCACTTTGGTTTAAAAATGGAGAAAAACAGGTGATAGCCACAATCTGCACACCTTTGGACTAGACCCTTCCTGGGGCAATGAGGAAATGAATAAAAGACAGACAGACATTAAAAAAAAGAAATCTGGATGGGGTGGGCCATGCACTCTAATGGGGCTCTGAGAGCTGCACTAGCAGCAGCCCACTGACATGGGTCTGTTGTATACAGCTGACAGAGGAGTCAGTTAGCTAATCTCAGTAGGACGTCTCTACTGGGTGCAGTCTCACACTAAACATCCAGGAGAACAAAGCTATGATCAGTACTTTCTGCACATGAACCAAGAAGGCTCGAGGTCCATGATGGCCATGCTCAATGGCAACAGTACATTCACTGAGGACTTCATCCAGTCCTCATAGCTGCCACTCGAGGAGAAGGGACTTCAGGGGTCACACAGTAACTAAGTAAATGCCAGTGCTGAGAGCTGAGGTATAGCTTAGTAGCAGAGAACTTACCTAGACTGAGTGAGGCCTGCCATTCAGTATTCAGCACCACAGACGGGAAGATACTGCTGATATTCAGACTTACTTTCTAGTCAGCAAGATGGCCTCCAAGGTGCATGCACTTGCCATGCAGATGTGGCAACCTGAGTTCTGCTTTTGGAGCCCACATAAAGGTGAAGGGGACTCACCCCCCTCATCCCTCTCCCTTGCCTCATTCTCCCATTAAAACCTCTCCATGTGGGAAGAAAAAAAGGGTGAAGGAGAGAATCAATTCCACAAGATAGAACTCTGACACACATACAAAGATGGAGGGGTGATTTTTTCAATGTTGAAAACTTTTTTCAATTTAAGGAAGTTTTATGCCTGTGCACATGGGCGATGTGTGTGCACAATGTGCATAGAGGAGCCTGTGGAGGTCAGAAGAGGCATGGGTTCCCTGGAGCTGGAGTTACAGGCAGTTAGAAGCAACCATGCAGGTGCTAGGAACCAAACCCAGGTCTTCCATAAGAGAAGCAAATGCTTTTAACCACGGGGCCATCTTTCCAGCCCTAACCCCCAATTTTTAAATTTAAATATAATTGGGGTTGGGGATTTAGCTCAGTGGTAGAGTGCTTGCCTAGCAAGCACAAGGCCCTGGGTTCGGTCCCCAACTCCGAAAAAAAGAAAAAAAAAATTTAAATATAATTATATCATTTCTCTCCTCCTTCCACCAAGCCCTCACTCCCTATTGAATTTGTGACTTCTTTTTCTTGTTACACATATATATGTAATGCATACATAACAATATGACTTCAAAGCTGACCACTTAATACTGGATAACCAAGTAGGGGACACCTCCCTGGAGAAGACCAGGTTTCCTTCCCTCAGCAATGGCTTCCCAGGGTCCTTCTTCTAGGGTTGGATTTCTCCCTTCCATGTTGTTGTGTGTCCGTTGGTGCTGTCACTGTTCAGGTCTTACTTAGGCAGCCAGATTGCTGAGGTATCATGGCTATCATGCGTATGGCTTCCCTGTCGTTTCTAGGAGACACACTTTCAAGACTGACTTCTTGGTCGTCTGCCTCTTAAAATCTTTCCACACAGTCTTCCACAATGAATCCCAGGTCTTAGGTGTGGGGTTGTTTTTCGGATGCATGTGTTGAGGCTATGTACCCCGGTGGTCAGTTGTTCTCCACATTTTCACCAGCTATGACTTTCTGTAATGGTTTCCATCTGCTGCAAAAAGAAGTTTCCGTGATGAGGGTTGTTATCCTGCGGTATGCTGGTGGGTGTAAGGATAACTATTTAGAATGCAACTAGGAACTATACTGATTTCGTAAAGTGGAGGCAGTGGATTCTTCTCTAAGATTCATGAGTTCATTGGCTCCAGATAGAATATTTTCTTCCTTTTCTTTTTTTCCTCTTTTTTTTAAGAACACACACACACACACACACACACACACACACACACACACACACTAGAAGAGGGTATCAGATCTCATTACAGATGGTTGTGAGCCACCCTGTGGTTGCTAGGATTTGAACTCAGGACATCCGGAAGAGCAGTCAGTGCTCTTAACCCCTGAGCCATCTCTCCAGCCCAAATGTTTTCTTCTAACATAAAACCTCAGTCTCTTTCCTTACGTCCCACCACTTCCTTAAGGGAAGCAGAATTCCCAGGGAAGGGTTCTAGGGCTTTGGAACCAGAGTGAGAGCTCTATTGATGTAAGGATGTCAGTAAAGCCCGCCTAATTGAGATGATGGTGGCTGGGGATACCATTCTAGAACAGAGGAAAACCATGTCTCTTGACCAGGTCCTTACACAAACCAGAGTCTTACCCAGTCCTGGCTGGCTGGCTTCTGATTTGCTGTGTAGCTGAGAATGACTTTCAGCTTCTCTCTGTCTTCTGCCTCCACCTTCCAGGTGCTGGGGTTACGGGTGTACGTTGCCACTCCTGGCCAGAACTGTTAAATTGTTGAGGTTTGTTTGTTTGTTCCTTTCTCTGTGTGTGGGTTTGTTGTTGTTGTGCCCCTCTTCCGAACAACTAAAGCCTTCTTTAAGTGCCAGTGGTCTATAAGAAAAGCAATGAGCTAATCTAACTCTAACTAACACACACTCTCTCTCTCTCTCTCTGTGTGTGTGTGTGTGTGTGTGTGTGTGTGTGTGTGTGTGTGTGTGTGTGTGTGTGTGTGTGTGTGTGTTTTTTTTTTTTTTTTGGGAGCTGGGGACCGAACCCAGGGCTTTGCGCTTCCTAGGCAAGCGCTCTACCACTGAGCTAAATCCCCAACCCCTGAACTCTACAACCACAGTCAGAGGAGACTATGGAAGACCCTGCTTGGCAGAAGCTAGTGGAGCCGAGAGATGAGCTTCTGTCTCTTCTTTTGGTTCTTTTTTTTTTTTTTT
This sequence comes from Rattus rattus, assembly GCF_011064425.1. Lineage (NCBI taxonomy): Eukaryota > Metazoa > Chordata > Mammalia > Rodentia > Muridae > Rattus > Rattus rattus. The sequence continues at coordinate 132,123,251 of NC_046158.1, read as the reverse complement.
TTTTTTTTTTTTTTTTTGGTTCTTTTTTCTTGGAGCTGGGGACCGTGTGGTGTTTTCTTAATAAGAATAATAAGAATAATATATTAGAAAAAGAAGAACACTTTAGTGGGGGACCTTGGTAGAAGGAAGATTCTAATTTCCGAAATCTATAGAGTTCCCCCAAAGCCAGAGCATACATTGGAGGCCAGCCATCTTGCCCTACTCTAAACCGGCCTTCAAAAGGTTCAGGCTTCCCTGAACCAGCTGCATCTAGTGAGCACTAACGGAAAGCCCTGGTATTTTCTTTCATGCAACCAAGCATGGAGATGTAGGTCAGGCACTGCTGGCCTGGCAGTTATAGCAACTCTGACTTTGCCCCTGCACCTGCAGCCATCATGTTCTCAGAGACCCATCGGGTAGGGAAGGGAATGCCCCCTCTAGACGGTAGGATCTTCAAGAGCTTGTGGGCGGGGCTGGCTGGATCAAGCAGAGGGTCGGAAAAGACCATCTGGAATGTGGGGCCTGAGAAGATGGCTCTGCCCAGGCGTGTCTGTGGCTTCTGTTCAGCTTAGTGTCATCATCACTGATGGGGAAGACTGGGGAGGTCCCATCCTCCTGCTGAGCTCAGCTGGGTCCCCAGACCTGCACCTGAACCCTCCTCCGCTTGTCTGGTGTTTACAGAGCTGAAGCTGCTGCCCTTTGGGACCCAGCCTGTTTTCATTTCTGCTCTCAGCTGTCTGATCTCCATGGACCTCACCTACACGTTTGTGCGTGCCCGTCCCCCACGATGCTGCCTCACTAGGCCCCTCAAGCCTGGCACACTCTGGCCTTTGTTCTCCATAGCACTGCCAGCTCTGCCTGGCACTGGGATGGCTTTTCTGGCCTGAAGCAGGCTCTGCTGCTCTGCCTAGCCACACCTTCCCTGAGACTACTTCTTTCTTTAGCTGCATTCTGGGGGCAAAGCTTGGCCACAAGGCTGCCCCTGTGAATCATCTCTACTTACTGCTTTTTTGTAGGTCTGGTTTTTTTTGGGTTTTGGTTTGTTTGGTTTTTGTGTTGTTTTTGTTTTATTGTTGTTTGGCTTGGTTTGGTTATTGTTTTGGTTGGTTCATTTGTTGTGACAGTGTCTCACTGTGTAGACCAGGCTGGCTTTGAACTCACAGAAATCCACTTACCTCTGCCTAGGTACTAGGATTAAAGTCATGTTTCACAACTGGCCCCTCTAGCTAGTTTAAAGCCCATGCACAATCATGGTTCAGCATCTTCCCTGTGGAGATTCGTTAGGCCTAGGCAGAGGAAGCTCGGGGCTCAGGCACAGGGCACTTTGACTGGCCCACTGCTTTGTCCGCAGCTCCTCAGTGTTCAACACCTGATGCAGTATGGATTGGATAAATGAAAGCCCAGAGATAAACAGGCCCACTGGTCTGGACCTTCCTGCTAGTAACTCCAGGCAGCCTCGCTTACAAAGAGGCCCTGTACAGATGGATGATGGGTGGGCAGGCAAGTTGGAACAGAGCACAGTCAATATGTCCTTCCTTTACTGTCTCTTGAGATGTGGAGGGAACCAGAGGGCATATGTATGGTATCTCTTCCTCCAAGTCATCTCCAACTTCTGAGCCTAAGGGTGTGGAAAGGGGCAGCAAAAAGAACTTACTGTGTGCTTGTTCTCTGAGCACTTGAAGCAGAAGGAATAGGTGTTCGAGGCCAACTGACAAAATTTCAGCTCCAGGGCTGGAGAGATGGCTTAGTGGTTAAGAGCACTGACTGCTCTTCCAGAGGTCCTGAGTTCAAATCCCAGCAACCACATGGTGGCTCACAACCATCTGTAATGAGATCTGATGCCCTCTTCTGGTGTGTCTGAAGACAGCTACAGTGTACTTATATATAATAAATAAATCTTTAAAAAAAAAAAATTTCAGCTCCAACCTGGGTTATATAACAAGACTTTTCTGGGAGGGGGACTAGGAGTCCGTATACCGAAGCGGATAGCTGTTCTGGATTTCACGTGGTGACGTATGTATCAGTGCTTGAATAGTATACCTCTGAGTGGCACTTCTGAGTGTCTGCAGCCTGTAGCTCTGCTCGGTGAGGGGACGATGAACCTGGGCTGTGGTGGGTGTGGCCCACAAAGACCTCTAAGGTTTCAGATACTTGGAGAATGGGATGCATTCATATGGGGGGGAGGGGCAGAAGGGAAGGGCATTCTAGAGATTTGTACCCATTGCATAATCTTCCAGATTGGTTGCCTTCTGCCAGTGGAATTCGAAACATTTCTAATCAGATAAAGGTGGCTGAAAATACCCCGGACTTGTCCGGACTAGCTGGAGGCAGTGCTAGGGTGAAAAGGTTGAGGCTACAGTGCTTGAGCGAGGTCTGACCACTTGGAAGCTTGCCCTGACTCATAGATGAGCCACTGTCCTCTTCCCCTCAATTCCTCAGGATGGGGAACAGCCATTGGGCTTTTAGGTAGAGGAGGGACAGGCCCTTTTGCAGCAACAGTCCTCCCTGAATGTTGGGTCTCTACCTATACACATGGGGTACTTAGCCTTATGGATGCCCCTGAAAGGACCCAAATGCGTTACTTGCTTCTTCCCAGTAGCCCTTGCAGGATCCCTGTGACGGGACCACTTTGACTTGTGTTTTTGAGGTTTATTTATTTTTAAGTATATGAATGTTTTGTTTGCATGTATGTCTGTGCACTCACTATGTGTGTGTCTGGTATCCTTGAAGGTCAGAGGAGGACATTGGATTTGGAGTCTCCGGTACCGGAGTTATGGATTGCTGTGAGCCACGGTGTGGGTGCTGGCCACTGAGCCCTGGGGTTTTCTGTAAGAGCAATAAGTACTCTTAACTGCCAAGCCATCTCTAGTCCCTCCTTCACTTGATAGGTAGGGAAACATCAGACAGGGGAGTAGACTTTCCTGAAGCAAACTAGCAATGGGACTGGGAAGAAAAGCTCACCCTACCCAGCATTTTTCCACAGCAACCAAGACGGAGCACCTCCAGGGGGGAGGCTGGGCATGACTGGAGGGAAGGAGACAGGAGAGGCTGCTGCAGACCCCAGTTGTCCAGAAGAAGATGATGATGATGATGATGATGATGATGATGATGATGATGATGATGATGATGATGATGATGATTATTATTATTATTATTGTGGTTGATGTTATTATTATTATTGTTATTATTACATGTATTTATCTGGTGGGGGCCCAGGTGCTACAGTGCATTTATGGAAGTTGGTTCTCTCCCACAGTGTAGGTTCTGGGGATTAAACTCAAGTTGTCAGTCATGGGCAACAAGCACCTTTACCTACAAAGCCATTTGGCCCCCAGAATGTGGTTGTTGATTTGTGTGCTTGCTTGCTTGCTTTGAGACATGGTCTTACTATACATCTTGGCTGGCCTGAACTCACTATAATATAGACTAGACTGGTCTCCAGCTCAGAGATCTCCTGCTTCTGCCTCCTAAGTGCTGGGGCTGATGGTGTGTACTCAGAGATGCCTTCTCTAGTACTTTCACATCAGCTTCCCAGAATTCTGCATGAGCCTCTGAGGACTTGGTGTCTGGAGAATGGTAGGTTCCTGCCTAGTTGCTTGATATTGCAAGGCTTTCTTGTGGTATTGCCAAGAAAGATGAGAATGAAGAGGGAACCAATGCTACTTCTCTGGGCCAAGCAGCAGCCTAGACCCAGAGACCAGCACTCATAGGAAATGGGACAAGCAAACAGATGGCAGGCATACTTGAGGGAAGTCCCTGTGAGCCTAAGAGTAGGAGAAAGCTAGGCTGAAAGACCAGCAGCCACCGAACCTGAGGAAGGAAATATGGCACGTGAGGAGAGAAGCAGCCTGGCCCTTGTCGAGGATAAGGAAGTGCACGCACGCATGCACACGCGCGCTTGCGCTCGTGCACTCACAGGTCATAGGAGACTCAGACTGTGCCTTGGCTAGTAATGAATCTAACACTGGTTTTACCCAACATTTCCTCAGTGTTAACTGTGTCATTATTTACATGAGTGGTGGTGAATCCGTGTAGTAATCGGAATTGTGGTCATTGTTATCCCATTCATAGGTAACATCTTAGTGTACTTGCCAGGCTTGCTGTCTACCTGCATACTCTGCTCTGACAGCCTAGCTTGGCGGGAAGTGAGTCAGCCTTGTTCTTATGCAGGAAGCACCTCAGGTTTACATGTGAAGAAACGTTCAGACAGGAGGCCGGCCCAGGCCAAGGAAGCCTGGCAGAGCTGCTTCTGCCCACAGCCACCTTCCCTGGCAGCTAGAACAGCAAAGATAAGAACAGATCCAGATCTTTGGATAAGTAGAAGTGCTCTCTCCCTAAAAGAATGGTTTTCCAGCCAGTGTACAGTGTTCTACACAGAAAGGAGAGACTGCCGTGGAATGACCGTAGCCTCCTATTGATGTAGATGATATACATGTGACAGACTCTGTATGGTCATGGCAGTCTGTCTCTTACTCCATCAGAGACATAGTGATGTTGGGGGGCCTCATGCAGAGGTGGATAGAACTGTTATTTCTAAGACGTGCCTCAGCAGGCACCTGCATGTGTGTACACATAGTCACACACAGGTCACTCTTGACTGAGTGTTCTTCTGGCCTGGTACACTGGGAGACTAGAGCGCTGTTATCATCTACTTGAGAGTGGATAGAAAGTCACCATGCTTGAGATGAGAGGGCTGAGTTGAGAATAGAGGCCTCACAAAGCATGCTGCACTGCCCAGAGCAATGGTTTGCTGGGCTCTAGAAACAGGCTGCTAGGATTTAACTTCACCTTAAATGTGTGACATGACCCTTGGGACATCAATGCTTCTTTACTCCTGTGTCACAGTCTGTGACATAAAGAGTAAAAACAGCATTTACTCTTCAGGATTTCCTTTGGTTTTGTTGTTGAGAATGTCACATGCAGTCCTGGCTGGCCTGGAGCTCACTGTGTATAGACCATTCTGTCCTCAAATTCAGGGCAGTCCTGACTCAGCCTCCATTGAGTGCTGGGACTATAACATGCCTTGCACTCCTTTTGGCTGTTGTGAGATCTGGATGATTTCTTAAACTCAGGACTCTGGTCTAATGCATACTGGTTGTCATGTCACCCACCCTCTGGGAGCAGGTGGTTGTAAGCTCTGTTGAGCAGGTCTGCCCCAGAGATGCTTGAGATGCTCTCCTGGTGCCCAGCTGAGTGGCCTGTTTCAAAGCTGGCCAGATGGAAGGCCTCCCTTGCTCTGCCGGATACTTCTCGATTCCCCAGCGAGGTGTTATCTCCTCCCTGCACAGCCGCTTCCTGTTCTGAGAAATGAGCACATCTGTCAGGCTCCTCTTCTTAGAACTAATGGTGGGGGAAGGGGAAGGAGAAAAGAGGCTGACAGATGACCAACAGAGTTAGAGGAAGATGTGAAAATGTCCCCAAAGATTCCCTGAAACTCACATGGCCTCAGCCACATAGACCAGGAAGCTAGGAAGCTGTCACTGAGCACTTGTAACCCTTAATGACAACTGCTGGGCACTCCAGAGCCGGCTGCCTCTGCTTCCACCCCACCCCACTGATCTGCCCACATCCAGGCCTCTGCTCCTCAGAGTGCAGAGAGCTTATTTCCCTGACATCACACAGGTCAACAGCTCCCCAAGGAATGCCAAGGGAAGTGGATCCCAGCCACAAGCCTCACTCCTTCTGAGCTACTGCCTGAGGTCTTGCCAAGAGAGAGATAAGGCCTCTGTGCCACCCCTTCCCCCTGCCTCCCAGGGATCTTCTAACAAGGCCTTCTGGCCTCTCAGCTTCTCTGTGGAGGATAGAAGCAGAGGTGACTCTGCAAGTGACTCACAGTCTACCCATACAGGACCGAGCCAGGGCCGCTGAGAGGCACACTGCCACCGTTTCTTGCGAGGTGTCACTTTGAGGAGCCCCTTCCTCTTCTCCACCCACGTCTTTCCTGAAATAACTGAACAGGAAGGAAGCAGTGGGCACAGGCCGGTGGCTTTCCAGAGTCACCCAGGAGGAAGGAAGCACTGTCTGGCACCGGAGCTCGCTTGTTCCTCACTGAAGCCACAAGGGAAGGGTTTCACTTTCCCTGGATTTTGTCATGTCCTCTCCCTGGGGCTCCTCTCAACTGACTAGATGGGACTCGTCCATTTGGCTGATAGCTTTAGACCACCTTACGGTCTGAAGGATCCAGACCCTGACCATGGCCTAGAATATGGATTTCGCTGCCTGACACATTGGGCTTAAACTACCTCACCCACTTTGGCAAGGTCTCTTAATGACTCCGAACCAATTTACTTACCCCTTCCCTCACAGAGGTACATGAGCATCGTCCATTACCTGGGCAGCAGAAGGTCTGTTGTTTGGAAATTGAGAAGAGCCTAACTTAATTGTTGCTGCAGATCTGTAGGCCTAAATGGGCAACAGTGGTACCTAGTGGCAGTATGTGGGGACAGCTGATGAGCTGACCTACAGAAAGGTCAAATCTGAACACCCCACAAGGGACATAGAATGAATAAAAACTCCAAACCCAACACCACTTATACAAGGGTCCTGGGTGACCTAGAACTTGCACATTAACATTTGCAAGGTTATTAAGAAATGCCCTGAGCATTAAACAGAAGTATTCATTCATTTATCTACAGTAGGGTCCTTTATAGCACCTGCTGCATTCCAAATGCAGTGCCAGGCTCTAGAGATAACAAGTGAGAAGCTGGTGGAGGAGACGGGACAAAGAATCATCTTTCAAGTGAATGGGAGCATAGATGGTTGGGGAACATGGGCTACCAGAGGTAAAGTGCTTTAGCTCAGGCTGGCACGTACACAATAAAGGGCCAGAACCGGTGACACAGGTCTGTAATTCCCGCTATTAGGAAGGCTGAGGCAGGAGTATCTCAAGGTCCTGACCAGCCATTGCTACAGGTTAAGTTCAAGACCAATCTGGGCAACACAGTGAGACCCCATCTCTTAAACAGAAAGTAGAGAGAGTGCTGAGTGGATACGGGTCTGCTGTAGAGCACCTGTCTAGCATGTGCAAGGCTCTGATCTCAGTCCTGAGTACTCAGCAGCTGCCACATAGGCTCCTTTTTAGGTATTAACAAACGAGGACACGAGACATCAGAGAGATGGATAACTGCTCACAATCACACATGAATGCAGGGAAGAGAAGGGAAGAGAGGTCCATTCACGTTGGGACTGTACTCAGCCTCTGGTGAGCCCCTGCCCTCCAGACACCAAGTCACTGTGACGTCTTTGGTGTTTAGTTAGTCGTAGAGGAAGTTGAGTCACTCAGTAGCTGCCTTTGGGCAGAAGTCTGTCTAAAAGTCAGTTTACACCTGATTAGGTGAGCTGGGTTTCAAGGTCTGGCTTAGGCTTAGTCCTGTTTGCACTCTCCCCAAGACTGAAAGGGGCGACCAGCACAGAGATAGGGGCTTCCCTTCTCCATCATGCCAAGATCTTTGTGCCTTTAGAATCTCTGGTAGAACCTGATTTTTTTTTTTCCCCTTGGTGCTACCCGTAAAATTGAAGACATTAAGTATGCCAGGTAAGGGCTGGAGAGATGGCTCAGTGGTTAAGAACACTGACTGCTCTTCCAGAGGTCCTGAGTTCAAATCCCAGCAACCACATGGTGGCTCACAACCTATAATGGGATCCGATGTCCTCTTCTGGTGTGTCTGAAGACAGCGACAGTGTACTTATATATAATAAATAAAATCTTTAAAAAAATTTAGAAAAAGTATGCCAGGTAAGTGCTCTGTCACTAAGCAATATCCAAGGCCCAGGGAGCATGCTCTTTTGTACCTAAGGCATTTTAGTCCTCCCGTGGCTGCCACTGGCCCATTATTGGGGCCTCCTCAACTTTCCTGATGACTCTTCCCACAGCAGGTATGTCACTATAGGATTCTAAGGCTCATCAGTGCAATGACCTGGTTTTTGGTTTTTTTGTTTTGTTTTGTTTGTTTTTTGTGTGTGTATGTGTTTTTTGTTTTCTGTGAGGTTTTTTTTTGTGATATTTTAACTTCTTGATTTTCTTTTCCTTCTCCCCCCTACCTTTTTTTTTTTACATTATTTTATGTATATGGTTGTTTTTGAATTTATGTTTGTGCACCACATACATGTAGTATTAACAGAGGCCAGAGAGAGCATCAGGTCCTCTGGAACTAGAGTTACCTTACATATGGTTGTGAGGTACCATGTGGCTGCTAGAAATGGTAAATTCAGGTCCTCTAGAAGAGCAGTCATTGTTCTTAACCACTAAGCCATCTCTCCAGCCTCTACTCCACCCCCTCCCTTTTCTTTCAAACCTTCCCTCAAAAATCTCTTGATGGTTCAGCAGTTAAGAGTTCTGAACTGCTCTTCCAGAGGTCCTGAGTTCAATTCCCAGCAACCACATGGTGGTTCACAACCATCTGTAAAGGAATACAATGCCTTCTCTTGGTGTATCTGAAGACAGTGATAGTGTACTCACATAAAATAAATAAATCTTAAAAAGAAAAAAGAATCTCTTTAGATACTTTTTATGCTAAATCCATTCCCATGAAATTGGAATAGCATGGTGAAACACTTTTTCTTCACTATGTATAGCCACAAATAATTAAAATATCTATGAATTTTTCTCAGGGCCCTTTTGAAGGTAATCTCACTACTTCGAAGAATGTACTAGAACCTAAAACATCTAGAAGCCCTCTTTACTGCCTGTCTCCAGGGCTGGACTTGAAGCATGGTAGTTGATTTGTGACCATTAGTGATGTAACTGAAAGTGCAGAGACCCTGGAACACAAGAGAGAAGTTAGTTGCAGAGTTGGGAGGTGAGCAAAGAAGAGGGAACTCCACAGTGGGATCTTGTGGACTGGTTGAGGAAGAAAGTTTTAAAGAGGGAGTGATGACTAGAATGTCAGGCCCCTTGATGTGTATGGCCATGACTACTGCCTGTCTCCAGGGCTGGACTTGAAGCATGGTAGTTGATTTGTGACCGTTAGTGATGTAACTGAAAGTGTTGGAGGGAAACACCTTTACGCGGGTCCTAGACTGGACTTCTCCTGGAGTGAAAGTTAGGAAAACTCGAGTCTTAGTCTGGGCTCTGCTCCAAACCTGCTGTGGGTTAACCTTCCAAATTTTTTCTGCTTGGGTGGGATCTCTGACTGTTGTGTTGATCATTAGCCATTGTGTCCCCAGCTACGCTGAGACTCCCACACACATCTCCCAGGCAGCAGTCAACTCCAAGGGATTCCTCTCACTTCACTTTAGCCCAAGCCGAGTCCAGCAGACCTCAGACCTGGGTTTCTTAGGAGTTTCTGTGACTGCAGTCCCCTGTCCACTGGGTAGTAAAAACAGTGGGAGCCCTGAGGAGTGGCGGGGGCTTATCTTTGCTTTTCCAGACCTAAGAGCTCAGCAGTGCTGTTTATTTACCCAGAGCAGCCGCCCACTGAGAAAATGGCTGTTTGTTTCCAAGTATGTCGTGTGAACCTGGGCTAAATATACCCACACCACTGCCTCTCCAGCCCCCGCCCGGGAACAGCACGCCCCATTCTCCTCAGCTTTCTGCAAAAGCCACTACCAGGATCTATGTATGCCCTTGAAAGCCCTGTTCCCCTCAGGAGAAGGAGCTCTGAGCAAGATCACCCTGGCCAAGAATGCAGCTTAGGAACAGACAGGAGTGGTCAGTGCCTTGTTCTCTGTGTCTCCTCCTCCCTGGTATGACTGTTCCTGGACAGTGAACGCTTTGTGCCTTCGTGGGGACAAGGCCTGTTTACTCCAGCCCAGCCCTAAAGCTGAAAATTTCCTGTGGCTGTCAGCCCTCTACTTCAGGAAAGTTCCAGGGCGGGAGCCAGGCTCTGTGTCTTGGTAACCACTCCAATGTCCCTGATTCCTGTGGCCCCTTGAGATTACCAAAACTACTTTCTCTAGCTGTGGCCTCTTTTCTTCCCACAGCCCAGGACTCTATTCATCCTTTTTGTTGTTCTACCTGGACCTACTTAACTGGCTGGCCTCAAACTCCGAATTTATCTGAGGATGGCCTTGAGCTTCTGATCTTCTTGCCTCCATCTCCCTCATGCAGGAGTTCTAGACATACGCCACCATACCAATTATATGCAGGGTATCAGGGACCTAAGGCTAGCCAGACACTCTAACAATTATGCTGCATCTTCATTCTTCATAAGAGTCTTCTTGTTTGCCAAAAGGAATAGAGACTGACCAGGGTAGTCGAAACAGAAGGCACAGCCAGCCACTGCTTTCTGCCCAGGTCCTGGACTCCCCTCAGCTCTGCTGCCACAGTTCCTTTGCCTTAAAACCCTGTGGCATTGCAATAGGTTTCCCTTTTCCAACAGATGGAAACCTGATTTACTAAAGATGGACCTCGGGGCCTCATACCTGCCACGTATAACATGCAGCAGCCCTACCCCTGCAGACTAGCACTGGTTCTACTACCTGTTAGTTAATGTGTTCCAAGCCTTAAGTGTCAGCTGTCTTCCCTCTGTTGGGAAATGAGACTCTCACCTACTTCTGAGGGCCCTCCTGGAAGATGGAGCAATACCTAGGGCTTAGCAGACGTGCTGTGTGTTTGTTCTCCTCATATGTAGTCATGTGTTGCTTAACTTCCCAGGGATGAACTCAGAAATGTGTCATCAGGCCACTTTGTTGTGAAGATCAGAGTGTACTTAACAAACCTAGAGGGTGACACAAGAGAATATGATGCAGCAAAGAGAGGTGGCAAAACCAGGAGATTGAATGTTACTACCAATCTAACTTACCATCTGCTTGTAGTGAGCTTTCTCTGTGCCAGACCTTACTCTAAGCACAAGACAGGATCTCAGCCTTCAACTAGAGATATCTAGTACAGAAGGCAAATTGTAGTGAAGCAATGTGTGGTGTGGCCATGAGAAGTGCTGAGGGGATGGGTGTGGCCACTGTAACCTTGGTGTTCCCAATACTCAGGAGGCTGAAACAGGAGGATTGAGAATTCAGGGCCAGCCCCTGTTTCTGGAAAAGAGGTGAGAGAGGAAAGAAGATAGCATGCTGAGAAAAAGACCTACAACAAGGTTGGGTGGGCACAGGTGTGGATGCTTTAGAGAGTGTGGTCACAAAGACCACAGAGCCAGAGTAGAGGTAGAGAGTGTTACAGCATATTTGAACCTGTTTCTAGTTACGGAGTGGCAGGGCCCTTGGCACACACCTTTTAATCCCTGTAGCTGGAATGCAGGCATACCTTTAGTTCATAGAAGGAGGCAGCCATGTTTGAAAGTCTAGTTGACTGGGTTCGGTCCCCAGCTCCGAAAAAAAGAAAAGGAAAAAGAAAAAAAAAAGTCTAGTTGAGTGGCAGACCAAGTGACAAATCAGGTAAGGATTGGACAGACTAAGATATGCCCAACTCTCAGAAGATAAAAAGAGTAGCTACTTAAGGGAGAGACAGTACAGGAAGGAGAGAGTACAGTAGAGTTCCTGGAGAGCAGCACAGTAGAGTTGAGAGGGGGAGAGGCTGCTAGAGTTAGTTTGAGGCCAAGCAGAGCAGTCCAGAAGCCAAGGTTGAATCAGTCATCTGGGAGAGGAATTTGAGCCAGAAGAGCTGAGTTGAACCAGCCAGCCAGAGTTCAGAAAGAACAAGAAAGGGTGAGCTTACTCAGCAACAGGTCTCAGAGGATGAAAACATTCTAGGCCTAGATTAGACGGTATGGAGGCTAGAATCTTCCAGGACTGGGCCTAGGTTAGCAGACAAAGGCAGTAAGCCTCCCAGACAACAATTACAACCGGTGAATCAAAGTTACTTTTACAAGAGAGACTCACTGGACTGCAGCTGTGGGGAGGGAGGGAGGCAGACAGCTCTGGTGTGAGGACACCTTGGGAAGATGGAGAGTTTAGAGAGCTGGATGCTCAGAAATGACTTCCTATCTGCTTGCTGCTTCTGGTTCTTTTCTCTAAGTGGATGAGGAGGAGCTTTGCCGTAAGAGTTCATGGCTCACTGCTGTCTCTTCAAAAGCATCATAAATATTGATCTGTTCGAGTCAGCTGCTCAGATCTGGTGCTTTCCTACTGCTAGGTACCAGGATGCAAAGATGCCCCACTAAGTACAGAGGAAGCTGCTAGGGTGGAGGACTGCGTGCGGTGTTCAGTAATCTGGTCGGTGTTTTTAAGCAGTCTTCTCTGCAGTTGTGGTGGTGAAAGGATGGCAGATGAGAAGTGGGCCAGGCTGTGTTCCGAGTGAGAGAGCAAGTACACTGGGAAGTGGGGCCCACTGGAGATGGAAGTCTTATCAGGGCCTCCACTTAGCCAACTGGGACCAGATGGAGACTGGCAGACCCCCCCCCCCATAGGAGCAATAGCATGGGCTCTAATGTCAGCATTCATTTCCACAGACATACAGCAAACATTTCTAGGGACCAGGTGCCAAGTTCCGATCCTGTTTGTATCAGTGACCCATTAGGGTGACTGTAAGCAGGTTCTTTGCCTCTCAGCCCCAGCTGCCTGAGGAAGAGACAGTTGATGTCCATGTGCTGGCTGTGTCACGAGTCATGTGCTCTCCTCCTGGTTCTAGACTGACAGCGCTGGGGTGGGGACAGAAATGGCATATCCATGTTAAGTGTTCTGCTATGCTCTCCCCACCTACCAGCCAGCTCTGGCTGAGGCTCCCTTTACAGGGAGAAGAATCTTCTGTCTGAAAGTCCCAAGACCACTAAGTGAGTGTCCCGGCAAAATTGCTCTGAGAACCTCACCTCCCTGTAGTCTAGCAAGCCAGAGCCTGACATTCCTCTTGGCCTCCACTCAGCCTCTAGTGCCCATGTGCCTTGTCCCACCCCCTGCACTCCCTGTCTCGTAATAGTCCCTGATGCTGTTCCCTCCAAGCTGTCTGTAGCTTCTGAAGGAAAAATACACTCTCTCTGCACCTGTCTTCTCAGGCTAGGTTGGTCTTCCCCTGATGGAGTTAAGGAGGACAACCTTTAACCTTTTCAGTGGCCATAGTGAGCACTAGTGCTATGGCTTTTCAACTCACCAAGGCCTGGAGATGTCCCTTTCTCTGCCCATTCTGTGCAAAGATTCACACAGTGTTTATCTTTCCTTCTCTGTTCCTACAGGACACTTTTGTGGATCTCTACGGGAACAATGCAGCAGCCGAGAGCCGGAAAGGCCAGGAGCGTTTCAACCGCTGGTTCCTGACGGGCATGACTGTGGCTGGTGTGGTTCTGCTGGGCTCACTCTTCAGTCGGAAGTGACCAGACACTGACCGTCCACTCACCTCTCACCTCCCACCTTGCCCCCACCACAACTCTCTCTTCAGCCACCATTGCTACCAGGAGAACCACTACATGCAACTCACGCCCCTTCCCCTATTATAGGGTTGGGCCTAGACGGAGTCCCCTGCAGTTAGCTTTCTAGAATCTACCACGCTTCTGTGAAAGCCACCTTCCCCCCACATCTCAGTTCCCTTGGCCTCAAAACTCACAAGGTTTTTCCTCAGATCAGCTCCTTGGAGGCTGGCAGGAATGGGAAGGGGTGTGCTAGAGGGAGGAGAGCCTGCCTTGTTGGTGGGACCCTGATTACCCGTGAGCCTCTCGGGAATGCTTTTCTGGCAGGGAGCTGGAGAGCTCTCTAAACCTCTTCCCCCAGAGACTAGATTGCCTTGGTTTTGATGTGTGTGGCCTCAGAATTGATCATTTCCCATCCTGCTGTGTCCCTGGGGCTCCTTCTCCTTCCCATCTCCACCCCCGAGAGCCATTGAGTGAGGTGCTTTTAGCCCTTTTGACTAACTAAAAATTCAGGCTGCTTGGGATAGAGGCAAGGACCTCCTCCCCACCTGCGGCCTGGCCAAGCCCCCACTCCTGGTCTGAATGTTCTCCTGAGGCCTCTGGCTAGTCCAGCCCCGCCCAGGAGGAGGACGGAGCTGCCGAAAGTCCGCCCTGCTAGAGCCTGAGCGGCTCTTGCGGCTTAGCACCACCCCAGATCCTTCTCCACCCCTCCCCCGGCTCCATGGTGACCATGACTGAGGGACCAACTGGGCCCACGCTAGGTGCCCCAGAGCTGTTAATGACTTCAGCTGCCTCACTTCTGCAAGATCAGCCTGTGGCATCTTTGCCTTGGGTGCTGGCCACAGGGTCCAGGGACTCTGGCCTTAGCCCAGAAGTGAGAGGAAGCTTACAGCGCAGCTGTGGGAGCCCTGGGGGCTTCCCTACCTCAGGCAGGAAGGACAGGAAGAAGAGCCTGGTGCACAGGTGAGGAGGACTGCAAGGGCCTGTCTGTGCCCTGTCCCCACCTGTCTGCAGCAGGGCTGCCAAGGTCAGAATGCCCTGGCCAGGAGCCCTTCAGGCCTCTCCTCTGCTCCACCCTTGGCCTGTCATCCCTGTGGGTCCCAGCTCAGCTCTGGCCACCCCGGGCTCTCTGCTGTACATATCCGAGACTAGTTTTTATTCCTTGTGAAGATGATATACTATTTTTGTTAAGCGTGTCTGTATTTATGTGAGGAGCTGCTGGCTTGCTGTGCGCGTGCCCGTGGAGAGCTGGTGCCCAGAGACTGACAGCCTGACGCTCCCTCCCTCCCTGCCCTGCCTGGGGAAGCCCACTGAGGGTCGTGGCTTCTGAGGGGCACCTGTCCCTCTCCTCCCCTCACCCTACACTTTTTCCAGCTCTTTGAAATAGTTTGTGTGAAGGTGAAAGTGCAGTTCAGTAATAAATGGTGTCTGTGACTCTGTGAACCACAGCCTTGGCTCTGCGCCGCACGGGTGAGGGAGAAGCTCTGGGCCCTTGCTCTGCTGCCCTTGGGATGGGGCTGCTCACCAAGTTCTTTCAGCCCAGACGCCTTTCTGGTCCCCACATTTCTGAGAGAAGGGGTATTAATTGAGCACCCTTAGGAGCTAACATTCTAGTGAGCCCAGCAGTCATGTAGTTACTGGACAAGTGTTTCCTGAGCCTGTTGTAGCATAGGTCTGCCTTTTTAAGACTAGCAGAGAAGATAGTTGTAGAATGTGGTGCTGGTTGGCTTCGGGCTTCCATGAGAAAGCCACTATCTTCTGGCAAGACATGTTGACAGACTTGAGGGTAAAGTGACCAGATCTGAGTACCATTATTAAGATAGGTCTCAGAGTTTCACATGAATATAGATGGTTCTAGAGAAACGATGATGTTTAGGGCTGAAGTGGTGACTCAGAGGTTGAATGATTGCTGCACAATCCTGAGGACCAGAATTTAGATTCTAGCATGACTTAATAACCTGAGTATTCCCCCCAAATACATGGAATTCCAGTAACATGAACTCTGAACTCTGCCCATATGCAAGCATGTGCACCGTCACACAATGCATATTTATTCATACACAAGAATTTTTTTGAAAATGACCCAGAAGCCAGGCATAGTGGCACCTTCTTTAATTCCTAGCACTTGTGGGGCAGAAGAAGGTAGATCTCTGTGAATTTGAGGACAGCCTGGTTTGCAGAGTGAGTTCCAAAAGAAGAAGGAGAAGGGGGGGGGGAGGAGGAGGAGTTAGTGAAGCGTGTGAATAAAAAGCAAGCACTGGGCTCTGCCTGGCAGCTCACACCTTTGATCCCAGAACTCAGGAGGCAGAGGCAGGTGGATCTCTGAGTTTAGGGAATCTGGTCTGCAAGAGTTAACTAAGAATGGACTCAAGTCCCTCTTTGGACTGAATGAAAGCTACTATGTCTGACTCTGAGTGACCTTGTGTTTTAGAAGCCAGATTGACTCAGTGGCGGACATGAACTTGACCCTGGTTAAGGAGCCTATGATCCTTAGAGCTCCTAAAATCCCTCTAGATGCTATGAGGACCTTCTAGAAGGGAACTGTGGAAAATCTGAGACCAGTAAGAAGTCATTGATTGATTGATTACTACTCTGAAATAGGAGGGTGGGGGGAGGGTGTGCTTTGGGACACCATAGGCCTTATGACATTGCCCACCAGTCCCAAAATTTCTGGCAACCTTCCTTTTGGAGAAATAGACATATGGTAGGACCCCTCGCACCATTTGGTCACGATTGAATGGGGTGACTCCAGCATCAAGCAGGCAGCCCCCAAGGCAAGGAAGTGCTACTTTCAAGTTTGAGTTGCTATAGCCGTAAGTAGAAGGGAACCCCCTACTAGATGGCTTGTTTTCTGAGCAAGCTTGACTGCCTCCAGTGACTTCATGATGGGACCTGAAAGCCACCCCCATAAGGGCTCTTGCTCAGTGCCAGAGACTTGTAACTCTGGTAGGACAGCTTTGCCCAGGGTCCTTCTACCTTGCTCTGTTCACTAAAGGACTTCTGCATCTCCCATCACTTGGGTTTGGAACTACCCAACTCTCCTGGGCTTTCAGATAGACAAATATATAAAATATGCTTTGATTCTACATCCTTGGGGGGGCATTTGTTTGTTTGTTTACATTTTTTTTTTCAGAGCTGGGGACCGAACCCAGGGCCTTGCGCTTCCTAGGCAAGCGCTCTACCACTGAGCTAAATCCCCAACCCTGTTTACATTATTTTTGAGATGGGGCCTCACTGTGTAGCCCAGGTTGTCCTTGAACAGATTCTTTTCCCCAAGTGCTGGGATTATAGGCAAAGGGTACAAATGGTTGGCATAAGTAGCCTTCTGTTTTCTTCTGTATCACTTGTCAAGGTTACAGTATCCACACAAATGCTGATGTACTCATTGGCAACTCCAAGTTAATCAGAATATATTCGTCCTTTTTCAAAGCTATATAATATTCCACAAAAGTTTATGGGAATTCACATTTTGAGAGCTTGAGATGTTGTCTGGCTCTGTCTCCTTAGCTGGCCTGGAATTCCCTATTCCCTCTGTTTTGCAAGTACTGAGGTTTATACGTGTGAGCCACCTTATTTGGCTTTTACAAAACTTACCCAGATCCCTAACTTGTAAGTCCCAATGATAGACATGTCATCACACTATTAGAGTAACACTGGCTGAAGACCCCTGGGCTCCCCTTTAAAAGGAAGCAGAGATAACTTGTGTTTTGTTCTGTAATTGCAACTTTTTAAAAAAGATTTATTTTTAGGGGCTGGAAAGATGGCTCAGGACATAGGTTCAATTCCCACTACTTACCCAGGGGACCCAACACCCTCTTCTGGTCTTCATGGGTATCAGACATGCATGTAGTATGTACAAAGCCCTTCATTCAATCCTCAGCACCACGTAAACTGGGTGTGGTAGCACATACCTATAATCCCAGCACTCAAGAAGTGGAGACCAAGAGGGTTGGAAATTCAAGGTGGCCCTGAGCTATATAGCAAGTCCGAGGCCAGTATGTGAGATTCTGTCTTAAAAACAATAACAACTAAACGAAACAATGGTTTTTGTTTTTGAGATCATCTCACTGTGTATCCCTGGCTGGCCTGGAACTCTATGTAGACCAAGCTGAGCAGAAAATCACGGTGATTGGCTTTGCCTCTGCCTCCAGAGTACTAGACTTAATTAAAGGTATGTAAAGCCAGCCAGAGCTGCACAGTAAGACCCTTTTCAAAATAAATACATAAAAGGCCTTGGTGGGGGTGGCTACTGAAGATCGAGCCTTAGAGTCTTGCATGTGCTAGGCCGACATTGTACCACTGAGACATACATCCTAGCCATTAACTGTAATATTTAATACTCTGTCCTCAATGGAGTAACTGTAGTTTAAACCCATTAAAATGTGCCCTATTTGCATGTGAACAACCGCTTATAACTATAGTTCCGTGGGATCTGACCACCCTTTGAGGGCATCAGGCACACACATGATGCACATAAATGCATGCAAGCAGAACACACACACTCCAAGACAGGGTTTCATATCCCAGCATACCTCTAGAACCACCTCCTACCTGCACCTCCCCAGTGCTGGCATTACATTGCGAGCTGTCACACCCAGCTCCAAATCGACTTTTCAATGGCACTTGAGAGACTGAAGAAGATATACAAAGAGCCCACGGCTCTCTTCCAGTTCCCCAAGCCCCAGGTCCCTGATTCTGGGGCATTTTCTGATCAGAATGGCTAGCTGCCTGAATGTCAGTGGCTGTGCCTGGAGCTCTGTGCTAGAGCCCACTTTCCCTCCTCTCTGCTGTGACTGGATGGGAACCCATGGAAGAGAATACTCCTCCACAAGCATCTGTTCCCACAGCTCCCATGGAATCAGCAATACAGTACGCCCACAGCATTCCTGCACCACCGCATGGAGCTGGGACCAAGAGCCTATGTGCTTGTCTGTTTCTCTACTTAACTAATGTTCTTCTTTTTCTGGTGTCCTGATAAGCCAGCTAGGTGAGGATTAGCCATACCCTCACTCTAAGCCTAGGTTGTTCTGGAATTCACTGTGACATTCAGGCTAGCCCCTGACTTGTAGCAACCTTCCTGTCTCAGTGTGCTGAATGCTGGGATTAAAGGTTAGCTAGCTGTGGCTAACTACTGGAACAAATTTTCAAAATCAGCAAGCCATGCAGTAAACTCAGCAGCTAATGATCAGCTTCAGTAGGGGGGCCAGCCAAATGGTTCTGCGAGTAAAGGTGCTTGTTGCTAAGGCTGGCAACATGAGTCCACTCTCCAGGACCACATATGGTGGGAGGAGGGGAACCCAAGGTCTAACTAAGCCAGTAGGCCTCATGCTGTGGTGCACACACCCTCGAAAGAGAATATTTACGTTTTTTTTCTGATCATAAAACATTTTGCTCAGGACTTTTCTGTCTCTACCATCACAGCTGTGTCATGAGGTGAAAAATAAGAACTTTCCCTTCATTTGAAGGAAAGAGAGGGGCTAGAGAGATGGCTCAGTGGTTAAGAGCACTGACTGCTCTTCCAAAGGCTCTGAGTTCAAATCCCAGCAACCACATGGAGGCTCACAACCATCTGCAATGAGATCTGATGCCCTCTTCTGGTGTGTCTGAAGATAGCTACAGTGTATTCATATATGTAAATAAATAAATCTTAGAAAAAGAAAAGAGAAATAAGGGCTGTAAATGTAGCCCAGTGGGTAAAATGCTTGCCTAGCAGGTACAAACCTCTGATTTCAAAGCCTGGTGCCACACTGTGAGTGGTGAGTTCTCTGAGCACTCAGGAGCTAAAGACAGGAGAACCAGAAGTTCAAGGTCATTCCTCACCTACGTACTGAGGTGTTTTGGGTTTTTTTTTACTTTTTTTTTAATTGGATTTTTTTTTTTTAATTTACACATACTGAGTTCTAAGCCAGCTTGCTACTGGGGGCAAGGAAAGATGTCTTCATTAATGTTCTATTGCTGTGAAGAAACACCATGACTAAGGCAACTCTTATTTAAGACAAAATAACTTTTTTAAGCAATTTATTTTGTGTGTATGGGTGATTTCCTTGCATGTATGTACGTGCACCACATGCGTGCCTGGTGCCTGAGAAAGTGGTGAGCTTCCATGTGGGTGCTGGGACTAAAAACATGGGTCCTTTGCAAGAGCAGGGTCTCTTACCACTGAGCCAACTCTACAGTCCCCTCCCCACAAAAGCATTTCACTGGGAGCTTGCTCACAGTTTTAGAGGCCATTATCATCCTGGTGGGGAGCAGAGAGCCTGGGGCCGAAGCAGTAGCTAAGAGCGTTACATCCAGATCCCCAAGTAGCAGGCAGAGGGAGAGGCACTGGGCCTTGCAGATGCTTTTGAAACTCAGAGCTCACCCCCAGTGACACACCACCTCCAACAAGGCCACACCTCCTAATGTTTCCCAAATAGTTCATTGACTGGAGACCCAGCATTCATATAGATGAGCCCATGGGGGCCGTTCTCATCCACCACAAAAGGAAAGGAAAAATGGCTGAGAGGTAGGATGCAGGTCCACTGCATTGTTTTCCAGACAGGGTCTCCCTATGGCATCTCTGGCTGGCCTGGAATTCACTATGTAGACCAGGCTAGCCTTGAACTCACAGAAACCTGCCTGCCTCTGCCTCCCAAGTGCTGGAATTAAAGGAATGCACCATTACACCCAGCACCCTACATCCAATGCCTCAACAGAAAGAAAGAAATGAACATATGGGAATGAAATTTATGTGTTCTTTGATTTCTCTTTTTTTTTTTTTTTTTACTAATTATCCATACATTGATGTTTGAGGGCTAAGCACATAAAATATTCTCAACTAGATTATGTAAGCCATCTCGTTCCAGTAAGCTTACACATGGATAATTTCAATATAAAGGTCCTTGTGGATTCTTAAGGAATTTAAAGGGTCGTATTATAAAATTTTAGCGGGGGTTGGAGAGATGGCTCAGTGGTTAAGAGCACTGACTGCTCTTCCAGAGGTCCTGAGTTCAAATCCCAGCAACCACATGGTGGCTCACAACCATCTGTAATGAGATCTGGTGCATCTGAAGACAGCAACAGTGCACTTATATATAATAAATAAATCTTTAAAAAATAAAATAAAATTTTAGCAAGACGATCTTACAGTTTGAAGATGCCTTTTTTTGAGGCAGGGTGTAGATGTCCCTGGATGTCCTAGAACTTGCTCTGCAGACCAAGCTCTGACTCAAAGATCCACCTGCCTCTGCCTCTTGAGTGCCAGGATTAAAGCTGAAAGGCGTATGATGCCCCCAACCACCCAGCCGAAAACATTTTTAAAGTTGTCAGATAATAGAACGTAGGTGTACAGTAAGAATCGTGTTTGCTGGGAATAAATAGTGATGTAACCTTAACATAGCAGCCTTCAATTGCAGAATGTTCGTACTTACAGCTCAGAAGGAAGTGACCCTCCTCAGGAAGTCCCAGGTCAGGCTCAAGTTGAACAGATGTAAAAAAAGCAAACAGCCCCATCCCCAAAAGCTCTTACATCTATATCAGGATAATATCGAACGGCAAATGACAGTGGGGAATAACAAGATGGCTCATCGAGTAAGGCAGCATGCTGCTGCGCCGTACGAGTTCAGTGGAGGGAGAGAACACACTCATGCCAAGCTGTCTGCTGACCTCTGCACATACACCAGGGCACATGCACACCCTCACATGCTTGTGTACAGAAATAGAATAAAAATTTATTAAGAAATAACTAGGTAGGGGAGGTCTGGGAAAATGACTCCAGTGGTGGGTCGGATTGTTTGCCGTGCACGTATGAGGAACCGAGTTTAAATCTCTAGTACTAACAGGAACCTCTGGGCATCTTTCTGGGAGTGCTTGTACCCACAATAATGTCCTCTTCTGGCCTCAGCACAAGTACACACAGATATAAACACACCTCACACATATATAAAATAGTTTTACAGGGTTTCTCTGTAAAGCCCCTGGCTGTCCTGGAACTCACTCTGTACACCGCACTGGTTTCAAACTCTGAAATCCACCTGCCTCTGCCTCCCCAGTGCTGGCATGTGTGCAGTGGCTGAAGGGACCAGAAGAGGGTGTGAGATCCCCTGGGACTGGAATTACAGATGATTGTGAGGTATAAACGGCACTCGCTGAGAATTGAACCTGAGTCCTCTGTAAGAGCAGTCAGTGCTCAACCCCTGAGCCACCTCTGTGACCTAGGCAGAGGTCACTTTTACCGTAGACTTTGTACCAAGCCACCTCAAGACAGAGCACAGAGAACGAGTGGTTCTCACTGATGGCCACGCTGCACAGCTAAACACTGAAGGAAGGCACAGCCGGAAGAAAGGAACCCATCTCTGGCTGTGCCCACCTCAGAGGTGGAGCACGAAGCCCAAGGACAGAGAACAGTGTAGTGTTTGGGAGCAAGATTGCAACAGACGGCCTGGCGGGAAGTAAGTCATTCTAAGTGCCGGGGTTTCTTTACCTGATAAGTGGGGGGTTGGGGGGTGGGAGGTTCTGGCATAGTTATATATCCCATAACCCCAGCACGTGGGAGGCTGAAGCAAGAGGTTTACAAATTTGTGGAGGTGAAAACAGAACTCAGTGATAGAGTTCTTTCTAGCCTGTGCAAGGCCCTGGGTTCATCCCCAGGACAGTGACAACCAAAGTGGTTACACCACGATGGTCACACCCACCATGCATGGTGGCATCACATGTAATGCTTCTAAAAGATTAAAGAGCTCACCTGGCAAGTGACCACTACATCAGAATTGTCAGGCTAACCTCTCTCTACCTTAACGTGGATTTCCCCAAAGTGGGCTTAGCGGTAAAATGGGGCAGAGAAGACTGGCCGACTGCTATGGTTCTGATGTTGAATCTTGAAAAAGGTCCACATACCAAAGGATCTGTCCCAGGGCAGTACAACTAGGAAGCAAGGGAACTTTTATGAGGTAGGGCTTATCAGTTATCACTGGGGGTGTGGCCTCAAGGGGGTTACAGAATTCCTCTCCCCTTATGCCCCCCCCTTCCTCTTTGTTGTTGGTTTTGTTTGATTTGTTTCGCTAGGACAAGAGTCTCATATAGTCAAAACTAGCCTACAGCTCCCTATGTACTTCTGAAGATGACCTTGAACTTCTGATCTTCCAGCCTCAGTCCCCTAGGTGCTGTGATTGTAGGAGTGTACCACCACTTCCAGATTCAAGAAGTGCTGTGGAGGGGAGGGGAAGAAAGAAAAAAAAAAAAAAAGAAGTTTTATAGATCACTGGGTGTGGTGGTACATGCCTTTAGTCCCAGAACTTGGGCAGAGGCAGGAGGATCTCTAGGAGTTTGAGGCAAGCCTGATCAACAAAGTCAGTCCAGGACAGCCAGGGCTCTATTAGATAGGATAACCCTGTCTCAAAGGTCCTTTGGCCTAACCCAAGGCTTCGTGTGTGCTAGACAGGAGCTTTACTACCTGAGCTGCGTCTTAGCTCCTTGTGCTTCTTGGCTGAGGAGGTGAGCGGGTTACTTTGTCTTGTTTTGACACAGGATCTCACCGTGTAGCTCTGTCTGGCATGGCACTCGCTGTGTAGAGCAAACTGGCCTCAAACTCTGCTTCCTGAGTGTCACAATTAAAAGCTTGTGCCACCACACGAGGCTAACCGTGCACCTGGTGTAGAGAGCTGAGCCACTGCGGGTCTCCTTCACTGTCTGCCCAGAAAGTCTGAGTCTGCCCAGCTCTGATGTGGACACAGTTGATCATTTAAGAAAGTGTTTTCCCCAAGACTGTAATCCAAGGTTAACTTGACCCCCTGCTGTGCTCACTGGAGCGAGAGTGTGTCTTCTACCCTGCTCTTGGTAACCTTGGGTTTTCTTGGCATCTAGGCAGCTACAGTTAGTTCCTTATTATCACATGGCTCAGACCAAACCCTGAGATTCATAACTGCAGCCACAGGAGGGACTGGACCGTTCCTGAATTAAGTCACCACCTGTTGGTCCAACAAGAAAAAGGCCAGAATTCTTTTCTTTTTATTACTCTTTTGTATATGTGGGTGTATTTCCTGAATGTCTCAGTATCTGTATGTGCCCCTACAGTGCCTGTAGAGGCCTGAGGAGTGAATCGATCTCCCGGGACTGGAGTTACAGAGGGTTGTGGGCTGCAATGTAGGTGATCAGAATCGAATCCTGGTCTTCTAGAAAAGCAGCCAGTGCTCCCAAGTGCTGAGCCATCTCTCCAGCCCCAAGGCCAGGATTCTTGATCACAAGAGCAACAACATCTTTAGAAATTATGTCGGGCAGAGACTGAAGGAACGGGTATTCAGAGTCTGCCCCACCTGGGGATTGAGCCCATATATATACAGCCACCAAAACTAGACAATATTGATGAAGCCAAGAAGTGCATGCTGACAGGAGCCTGATATAGCTGTCTCCTGAGAGGCTCTGCCAGAGGCTGACAAATACAGAGGTGGATGCTGGCAGCAAACCATTGAACTGAGAACGGGGTCCCCATTGGAGGAGTTAGAGAAAGGATTAAAGGAGCTGAAGTGGTTTGCAGCCCCATAAGGACAACAATGCTAACCCACCAGAGCTCCCAGGGACTAAACCACTACCCAAAGACTATACATGGACTGACCCTGGGCTCCATCTGCATATGTAGCAGAGGATGGCCTTGGTGTGTGTGTGTGTGTATGTGTGTGTGTGTGTGTGTGACATATACAAGGCCCTGACTTCCACCTTCAGCATTACATTAAAATAAGTAAATAAACACTACAAAGGGAAGCATTGCAGTAGCTGTACCTGTCTTGCCACGAGTGAGCCTTGTCTTATGTCTGCTGTTTCCGTGCCACAGATTCTACTGTGTTCTGGCCTGGTTTGTTGGCTGACGGAGTCTACACATGGAGACATTGTCTGATAAAAGCAGCAAACGTGGTACTCACCTCTAAACCCAGCCCTTGGAAGGCAGAGGCAGGTGTGTCTCTGTGAGTTCAAGGCCAGCCTGGTCTAAAGATCAAAGTCCAGGACAGCCAGATCTATGCACAGAGAAACCCTGTCTTGAAAACCCTAAAAAGGGGCTGGAGAGATGGCTCAGCAGTTAAGAGCACTGGCTGCTTTTCCAGAGGACCCAGGTTCAATTCCCGGCACCCATATGGCAGCTCACAGCTGTCTGTAGCTCCTAATCCATGGCATCTAACACCTCACACAAAGATGCATGCAGTCAAAACAACAACACACATAAAAATCAATTTTGAAGAAGCAAGCAAACAAGAAAGTTCTACAGTGTTTCCCCAAAACTCTGAGTAGTGTCCCTTCTCATTCTTCGTTTATGAGCAGAGGCCCACAGAGAATAAACCTGAGCCCAACTATGGGTTGAATCAGTCTTCAAATCCACATCTTCAGTTCCTAGCCCTCAGCACCGCAGAATGTGACTGCATTTGTAGATAAGGAAAGTGGGTGTGGCTGTTTGGTGGAGTGCTTGCCTCACGTGCACGGTGTCCTAGGCTCCAACCCCAGCACCACATGTACCGATGAGACAGTGTGGACCTGTAATTCCAGCACTTGAGAGGTAGAGGCAGGGGTCAGAAGTCCAGCGTCATCCTCAGCTACACAGCGAGTTCCAGGTTTCAGGTTAGCCTCCAAGAGACCTGCCTCAACAACGACAAAACACAAACCAAACGAACAAGCAAAATCACAAACAGGCTCCTTAAGTGAGAGAGAGGGCAGTGCTGCTCTGCCCGGAGACCAGAGTTTGGTTCCCAGCACCGACAGCAAGAAGCTGACAGCGTCTGTAACTCCAGCTCCAGTAGATTCAATGCCCTCCTCAGGCCTCCTCAGGCCTCCTCAGGCCTCCTCAGGCCTCCTCAGGCCTCAGCACTCATATGTAACAAGCATGGAAACATACACATATATAAAATCATAAGGAAAGAAAGATCCCGAGCACCTAAATAACTGAGCACAGTGGCACATGCTTGTAGTCTCAGCTCTCAGATGGCTGAGGCAGGAGGATGGGTGGTAACTCCAAGGTTAGTCTGAACCCTAAGTTCAAATGGAATGACTGAGGGAACCCCCAAAGGTTACAATCTGATCTTATCCCATCTGCCTAGTGCTGCTGTGAGAACTGGGGACCCGGACCATGGGGGCACCAGAATGACTTAGACACACACAAGACAGCAAGCATGACCACAGGCAAGACACAGAGACGGACCTGGAGAAACCAGCCTTACAGACTCCATGATCTCCAGCTTCTGGCCTTGAGAACAGTGGAATATAAACGTCTGTTGTAGCCTGCGGATTATCATGGCTGCCCCCGAAAACCAATACAGTGACCCTTACCTATGGCCTCAGAGAGCCTCAGCATCCACAGGAAAAAGTGGAGACAAGATCTAGAAGATGTTGATTGTCTGTGGCATAGGTATTCTCCTTTTTGATGGGGTGGTGGCCATGAAGTTCTTTTTTTTTTTTTTTTTTTTTATTGATTTCGTATATATGAGTACATTGTAGCATTCTTCAGACAAACCAGAATAGGCCATCGAACCTCATCATAGATGCTTGTGAGGCACCATGTGGTTGCTGGGAATTGAACTCAGGAGCTCTGGAAGGGCAGTCAGTGCTCCTAACCACTGAGCCATCTCGCCAGTTCTGCTCCTGCCTTTCTTGTTCTGTCTTTTCCGTTCCTACTGGTTGCCTCTATGTCCCAGACATGTTAGAGACCTCACCACCAGGGGGCCTTTGCTCATGACTCTCTCTACCTAGCCTCTCTCACCGATCATACATGTGGTCATCCTTCAAGACGGAAGATGGATACTTCCTCAGGGAAGCCCTCTGGACTAAGCTTCTGATTGGCATCCAAATACCACTTGGCTTCTTTATTTGATACTCTGCTGTACTCTGATTTACTAGGCTGGCCATCCGGTTAATGTTCCTTTCCCTAGTCCAGAATTTCAGATTTGCAACGCCCGAATTAATCCCTAGTAGGGTACCTCATTCCCTGTGCCCTTGAGCCTGGGACAGGGTTGCTATGCAAATCTGTTGGTTGAATGAATATTGTTGTTGCTACTGTTTCCCTAAATCCTTCCTCCGACATTTCGGGGGGTATGTGGAGGAACACCCCTCAGATCTGTCTTCAGAAGGCTCGTCCAAAAGCCAGGAGTGATGGAGAACGTCTGTGATCCCAGCCCTTGGGAGGTGAAAACAGAAGGATCTGAAGTTCAAGGCTATCCACAGCTATTATAGTAAGTTTAAGACTAACAAGCTAGACCTTCCTGTGATCCTGTCTGGGACTGACATAGTGGCCATGCCTTGGAAAGCCAAGGCAAGAGGATTCTGTGTGTTCCTGGCCAGCCTGATCTACATGAAAGGCTACTGGCCAGCCAAGGTTACAGGGCAAGACAAAGCAAAACAAGAAAGAAAGAAAAAAGAAGAAACAAACAAACAAAAAATGGGGTTGCCAGGAGTGGGTCAATTTTGGCCAAAGCAAACGTCATTAGAGGCGGGGCTCTTCTGCGGGGGCACTGTGTTCCCCAGGGCTCCCACTAATCTCTCCAGTATTGTCTATCGATGCGATGTATCAACTAGCACTCTGTTGCCTCTCAGCTTCAAGTTCACACCCTCGCTGAGAAGACTGAGGTAGGTTCACGAGTTTGAGGCCAGCCTAGATAAATAGAAAGACCCTGCCAAAATAGATGTGGAGGGGCAGGGAGGGAGAGAGAGGAAGAGGGGAGAGAGAAAGGGACCCATACTTGCAACCCCAGTATTAGACAGCCAGTGCAGAATGATCACCGTGAGTTCGAGGACAGCCAGAGCCACCACATAGGGAATGAACAAATGAACGAACAAAAGAACAAACTTTTGCTTGGGGGGTGGGGGATAGGGGTAGGGGTGTGTGCGCGCGCCAAGAACAAGGTACTCACCCCCACCCCTACCCCCCCGCAGTACTTGTTGGGCCTGCACTCAGGAGAGGATGATGTCGAGCTTTGCCGGTAGAGGGCGCCAGAGAGAGCATGGTGGGCAGAAAGTTCCTAGCCTGTGTGTCCATCTAATGATCACCACCCCAGCCACAGCGCTGAGTAGCTGTCAGCGCCCTCGAGGCCCCCTGCAGCTCTCCTCGGGCTAGAGGCCCCCCACGTTGGACCTCACATCAACAGATGCCCTTGTTCCACCGGCCACCAGCCTCAGTCCCTGCAGCTGCGGTTTGTCCTGCTGCCCATTAACTATGGAACAGCTGTGGACGAGCACCCACGCAACTTCTCCACATCCACTCTCCTAAGAAACCCCAGCATAGAAGAGCGCCCTGCTGCCTCTAGGGAACTTCTAAAGTTCCCTTTGTGTCTTTAGTACCTTACAGTGTAAGCTTGATCTTTTTCTGTATTAATCAGACCCGGGCTGTTTTTTGTTTGTTTGTTTTGTTTTGTTTCTTTTGGGGGAGATACTGGAAGTTGAACTCAGGGTCTTGTACATGCTTGGCAAACACTCCATTTCTGAGCCCTAGCCCCAGCCCAATCAGCCCATTTTAACCACTGTCACTGTGTAGTGACTAGATTGGATACAGGATGTCCCCCTGTGCTCCCCGGTCTCCACTCAGCCCAGGTGTCAGATTAAGGGACTCTCATTCCCTCCCCCTCCATCCCGCACAATCACTGCCCTCAAATCTCTTCACATGACTGACTCCTTCTTGGCATCTGTTCCTCCGAGGGCCCAAAGACAGAGGCTCCCCTATCATGCTCAGAACACAATCTAGTGGGGCTCTGTGTACCCTGCTCCTCATCTAAAGACCAGCTATTTTCCAACACTCCTCATTCTTCTCCCTCTGGTCCGGAACCTTCTTCAGTCATTGTGGCCTTCTTTTAAGTTCAGACTGGCAAATCAGATCTCACCTCAAGGTTTACGCGCGCGCGCGCGCGTGTGTGTGTGTGTGTGTGTACATGCGTGCTCATGTGCATATGCCAAGCATATGAAAGACCCTGGATTCAACTTCCAGTATTACTAAAAAGGAATGTGTATATATATCCTGTATCCTAAGTGCTGGGATCACAGGCGAGCTTTTTTCTTTTTTTTCTTTTCGTGTGTGTGTATGTGTGTGTGTGTGTGTGTGTGTGTGTGTGTGTGTGTGTGTGTGTGTGTGTGTAATGCCAGAGATGAAACTACTCCGGGTCCTACTCCGGGTCTCACACACAAGTAAGAGAGCTTCCACAAGCTACACACCTACACACCCTCCACCCTCCATTCAAGGCTCGTTCCCCGATTCCACTCTACCCTCTTCAGAAGAGCCACTTCCTTTAAGAGACTCTTCACCAGCTTCCCAGACTCCTCTTAGCCTGCTTTGTGGCACTTGTGTCCCACAACACAAT
This sequence comes from Rattus rattus, assembly GCF_011064425.1. NCBI lineage: Eukaryota > Metazoa > Chordata > Mammalia > Rodentia > Muridae > Rattus > Rattus rattus. Next base: position 132,094,744 of record NC_046158.1, on the reverse strand, counting down.
ATTTCTCGCCATTATTTATTATTCACTGTATTGGCCTCCGCAGACGAAAAGTCTCTGTGAAGCCAGACTTGGTCACATATACTGCAGGATCCCCAGAGCAGGGACTCTTTACTGGGTATGCCATGGGTGCTCAGTACAGATTCGTTGATTGACTGAATAAGAGCGTTTTGCCTTTGCTACTGCCTCCCTGGAATGCCTTCTCCTCTCCATCCTGCCTTTCCCCACACCCTGCCTAATGCCTAGCCCCAACCCCCGTCTCCGGGGAAACCCTTCATGAGTTCTTCTTCCCTCCGCCCCCATCGCAATGGTTACATTTAGATAATAGATACAGTCCAAAGGGGACTTTGCAGGCAGAACAATGCAGGCTGCTTTTATTGGAGCAGAAGGGAATGGAAGAGACAAGCCGGGAGGCGGGGGAGGGGAAGGGAGGAGAGGAGAGGAGAGGAGAGGAGAGGCGAGGAGAGGAGAGGAGGGTCTCCTAGGCTGCGGAAGCAGAATCCGTTTGCAAGGGCAGGCAGCAGACTACGATGTTGGTCACTTTTTCCACTCCTTCTTCTCATAATCCCAGTGGGCAGACAGGCCCTGTATGGGGTTGCTCTTCATGTCCAGGAGGCGCTGGAGCTGCTGGGCTTTCCGTTCTTCCGTCAGGGTGACAACCTTCTTAGGGAACACTGCAGGGAGGGAGAGGGTAAAACAGGGGCAGCCCAGGTCCCCACGGCCACTCCGACTCTGAGCCTGGTCTACAGTCACACTGTCAGGGTGCCCTAGTGTCCTTGCTATCTCCAGGTTCTCCTCAATATCTCTGCCTGACCCTATGGCTTTGGCTGTCCTGAAACTCACTGTGTAGACTAGGGTGGCTTTGAACTCACAGAGATCCACTTGCATCTGCCTCCCCAGTACTGGGATTAATGGTGTGTACCAACAGGCTCTCCAGACTCTTGAAAAGAACGGTCCAGGACCCAGGCTTTGCTCCCAGCTTTGCCTTAAACCTACTTCAACTCCTTCCCTGCAGTAAGTCTGTTTCCCCGCTTATCTCTGTGATGACTAGCGGACTGATTTGAGGACTACCTGAGTCACTCCCAGCCCCACCCCTTCTGCACCCCGTGGCCTTGAACAAGTTACTGCACCTCTCTGAGCCTCAGCTTCCTCAGCAGCAGGAGTGGGTTCTGTCTGCAGGGCTATGGGGATGAAGTATGAGAACTTGTGAGGGTCTGGGCATCTCTCTGGCTGTACAGAAAGGAAGTCTTGGCTGTAACCTCCTACTAGACAGGAAAGGCAAGAGAGTTCCTTCTGTGTCCTGCAGCTTCGGGAGGTCATAGGGAGTAGGTCAGCACTGTTCACTTTACAAACTAAGGGAGGAGCCAGGCGGAAGTACAGGCCTGTCCTCCCAGCACTTGGAAAACTGAGGCAGGATAGAGAGCTTAGGGCCAACCTGGGCTACATAGTAATGATAAATACCAGGGAAGAACAGTATTTAACCCAAAGGCTAGATCCTCAGAGAGGGACTTGAGAGACCCTTACCTATGAACCAGAGAAGGTCCAGGACTAGAACTCCAAATAGATAGATAGATAGAGAGAGAGAGAGAGAGAGAGAGAGAGAGAGAGAGAGAGAGATGTAGATATCTGCATCCCAGGGTGACCCCCTTAGCCTAGGCTCTATCCCTGGTACGTAATTTCCCCCTTCATTCATTTATTTGTGTTGGTGTGCACAGTGGAGTACCCGTGTGAGCGCATGTGTGGAGGTCAGAGGAAGTAGTTCTCTCCTTCCAGCACGCGGCTCTTGGAAACTGAGGTCAAGTTGTAGGCATGGTGGCACACACTTTACCCACTCCCACCAGACAGACTTTCTCACTGTTCCCAGGGCTCGCTGCTCAGCTAGGCTGGCTGCAGGAATCCTACTGCCTCCCCCTTCCCAGTGCTGGAATTACAGATGTGCTCCACCACGGCCCAGCTTCAAAAATAATAATAATCATTGCAATAATTGGGCTGGAGAGATGGCTCAGTGGTTAAGAGCGCTGACTGCTCTTCCAGAGGTTCTGAGTTCAAATCCCAGCAACCACATAGTGGCTCACAACCATCTGTGATGGGATCTGATGCCCTCTCCTGGCACACGGTCACATATGCAGGCAGAATACTGTATACATAATAAATAAATCTTAAAAAATAATTACAATAATATAAAATTATTTATTACATTTTGGTATAATTTATGTTTATATATTATTCAGTTATTATTATTATCATTATTGTTGTTGTTATATCGGTGTTCTGCCCGAGTGTATATCTATTCACCATGTGTGTGTGTCTGGTACCTGAGGAGACCAGAAGAAGATGTCATATCCCCTGGAACTGGACTTACAAACTGTTGTGAGCTCTCATGTTGGTACTGGAATGAACCCAGGTCCTCTAGAAGAGTAGCCAGCATTCTGAACTGCTGAGCCATCTCTCTGGCCTGACATCTCAGCTTTCCGTGTGTGTGCTGGGATGGGATACGAACTTAGATCCTCCTGCTTGCATGGCAAGTTCTTTACTGACCGAGCCATCTCCCATCCAGTCACTGATACACTCTAGCCAGCGGTAGACAAGAAGGGCCCCAGCGACATAGCAAACCCCGAGCTAGACCATTTCCCAAAGACTTCCCCATCTCGTGTCTGTGCGACACAGGAATTCCCATCAGGCTCTTACAGAAAACACAGTAGGCTACTCCAAGTATCTGGGAGGCAGAGGGAGAGGCAGGCAGGTCTCTGTCCAGTCAAGGTCAGCCTGGTTTACACAGAGCATTCCGAGGCAGCCAGGAGTATATAATGAAACCCTGTATCAAACAAGTAAATACCCAAAGGACTGGCAAAATGGCTTAATGGGTAAATGTGTTTGCCACCAGGCCTGACTTGGACACCCAAAAGCTGTCCTCTTACCTCCATACCAAATACAATTTTAAAAGAAAGAAATGACCCACCTCCAAGAACTAAAAAACAAAACCAACCCGTGATGACTCTTAGCGTTCTCAGTGCTTGAAATTTTACAGCAGGATGGTGACAGCTGAGGATCTGAAGCCAACCTGAGGCTACTCACGGGGCTTCACCAGCCTGGGTGTGGTGCTTTGAACAAGAATGGCCCCCATAGGCTCATGTATTTGAATATTTAGTTATTAGGGAGTGCCGCTATTTGAAAAGCATTAAGAGGTGTGGCCTTGTTGGAGGCGGTATGCCACTAGGGGTGGGCTTTGAGATTTCAGAAGCCCAACTTCTCCCTTCCTGCTGCGTGCTGACCTGGATGTGGAGCCCTCAGCACCATGTCTGCCTACCTGCCACCGTGACAATGGGATAAACCTCCGAAACTGTAAGCAAGCCTCAATTAAATGCTTTCCATTTTAGAGTTGCCATGGTCATGGTGCCTCTTCACAACAACAGAACACTAAGACATTGGGAGAAAGAGTAAGACCTTATTTATTTGTTTGGTTGGCTGGCTGGTTGGTTTTTCAAGACAGGGTTTCTCTGTGTAGCCCTGGCTGTCCTGGAACTTACTCTATAGACCAGGCTGGCCTCTAATCCAGAGTCCTGCCTCCTGAGTGCTGGGATTAAAGGTGTGCAGCAGCAGCACGACCACTACCACCCAGCAGGACCCATTGTGGGAGGGAGGGGTGGATTCCCAGAAAAGGGACGTTTCCTACATTTCCCAGCTTTCCTTGTAGCTAAGCAAGGACATGTGATCATCTGTAGCCAATAGGACACGAACAAAAGAGGCTGGTCATGGAAGCCCCATCTTACACATCAAAGGCAAGCTTCCCCTCCTGTTAAGTGTGATGGAGCAGAGGTTCTGAGGAGCTGCCCTCCTGCCTGGATTGTTTCACTGGCTTTCTGCTATGAGGGATGAATAAACCTAGCTTAGGAGTTCTCTTACATACCTAACCCTGACTCTCAGAAAGGAGACCCCCCAAGTCTGAGGTCAGCCTGGGCTGCATAATAAGCCAGCTTTCAAAGGAAAAAAAAAGGAGTTGACCACAGTGGTGATCACCTTTAGTCCCAGCACTTGGGAAGCAAACGGATCTCTGAGTTTGAGGCCAGCCTGGTCTACCTAGTAAGTTCTAGTCTAGCCAGGGCTAAATAGTGAGACTGTCTTAAAAAAAAAAAAAAAAAAAGGGGGTTTGGGGATTTAGGTGGAGGGGAGGGCTTGCCCAAAGGAAGGCCAAGGCCCGGGGTACGGCCCCAGCCCCGTTTCAAAAAAACCAAAAAAAAAAAAAAAAAAAAAAAAGGGGGGGGGGGTTGGGGATTTAGCTCAAAAAAAAGAGTGCTTGCCTAAAAAAAAAAAAAAAAAAAAAAAAAAAAAAAAAAAAAAAAAAGAAAGAAAGAAAGAGAAAAAGGAAACAGACAATAGACTCATGTCTTCTAATTGTTGAACATATGGTAAGAAATGTGCAGTTGATACCCAGCAATCAAAAATACCACCATTCATGTCATGCACCCACTTAAACCTATAGCCCTCTCATTAAATCCTCAGGAGAACACAGAGAGCTGGGTGTCACTAGTCCCATTTTGCAGATGAGAAAACTAATGCCCAGAAGAGCTAACCTCCCTATATCCCCCACTAGGTGGCCATGTTCTGTTCTTCACCCTCCCTCTGTGGAGACTTTTCAGAACCCTTCAGATGAGTCCTAAATATGGTCCCCATGAGAACTCAGCCAGCGGCTACAGACACAAAGGACATAGAGGGCATAGATGGCTTATAGCCGTATGACCCATCCGATACTCACCATAGACCCGCTGCCACCAAATCACCAGAGCCGTGAATCCAATGAAGAAGAAGACGCAGCCCATCACTGTCTTCCATTCGTTGGAGCGATGGTTCATCTCTGCGAAGGTCTCGTGGAACTGGAGCCGGTACACTGGAGGCAGGCAGTGTGTGGAAGGGGACTCATGCATAACCGAACCAAGGACCCTGGAGTCTGGTCTTGGCCCCAGAGACCGTTAGCTGTGCCTTCCCGCACCATAACTGTGCAAGTGTATGCACATGGACATGTATGTAAAGGCTGGAGGTCGTCCCCCATCTTAGTCTTCCTTAATCTCTCTCTACTGTGTCTTTTGAAATAGTCTCTTACTAAACCTGAAGCTCACTGATTGGTCTAGACTAACTGGCCAGACAGATTCTCCTGCCTTGGCCTCCCCACAGCTGGGAGACTGCAGGCCAGTGCTTGCCACCCCAGTTTGTTTATTTGTTTGTTTCCTGAACTCTGTGGGCTCATGCTCGCATGACAGCCCTTTACTGACTGAGCCGTCTCCCCAGTACCCAGCCCATTCCTGTTTGCTGGTATGTTTTGCTTATTGTGACCTACAGTCTCACCCCTGCCTCAGCTTCCTGGATGGTGCACCCGGGAGGCAGCTCACCCATCAGATTCTTATTAAACACGTTCTGTACCCAAAGCATGGCAACCCTGTGCACAGCAGTGACCAAGCTGAAGGAAAATTCCTGTTGGGGAGACACTAAACATTTCAGGAAATGTGTTAGGGATGGGGTAGGGAAGCCGCCTCCACTGGGGAGACTAAGAAAGCCTCTAAGAGGAGATCTTGGAACCCAAGTTTGTGAACAGAGAAAGTCAAGTTGAAATTAAACAAAGTCAGCATGGGGTGGTGGCACATGCCTTTAGTCCCAGTACTGGCCAGGTGGAGGCAGGCAGATCTCAGTGAGTTCAAGGTCAGCTGGGGCTACCTGTTGGATACCAGACCCACCGAGATATATTATGAAAGCCTTTGTCTCAAAAAACAAAACAAAATAACAAAAAAAACCCCATCATCATCATCATCATCAACAACAACAACAACAACAACAAAACAAACAAACAAAAAACTAAATTCCCCAGGACTTCTACAGATGGGGAAGGGCCAAGGAAGGGTGGTGTGGCTGGGGAGTAGTGAGTCTTAGTGGGAGGCAGATCCCACAGGACCTGGCCAGCCACAGGGAAAACGGATTTGGGTCCATTCTTTTTGGTTTGGTTTGGTTTGGATTTTTGAGAAAGGGTTTCTCTGGCTGTCCTGAAACTCACTCTGTAGACCTGGCTGGCCTTGAACTCAGAGATCCACCTGCCTCTGCCTCCCAAGTGCTGGGTCCAAAGGCGTGCACCACCACTGCCTGGCTGGATTTGAGTCCATTCTAAAGGAGGAGGGAAGGTAGATTTCTAACACAGTACAGAAACGAGCTGTCATGTGACAATTTTCTATCAGGACTTTCCTGCCTCCCCTCCTGCTGCTGAGGCTTTTATCTGCTTCGTAGAACGCACCCTCCCCAGACCTTTGGAAGAACAAGGGCTCTGTTCACCAATATGTTCCTAGCACCTAGATCCCCAGACCTTTGGAAGAACAAGGGCTCTGTTCACCAATATGTTCCTAGCACCTAGATCGTTAGCTGCACACAAGAGGCTCTGTTTTGCATCGTTATGAATTAAAAACTATAAAACGTTAGTTTATTTGGGGGAAGAATCTCACTACACAGCCCAGGCTGCCCTTGCACCCATCATCCTCCTGCCTCAGCCATTCCCAGGGCTGGGACGCCATGTATATCACCATGCCAACTTAAAAACTTTATTTTTGCTTAAGTTGTACACTTTCTGGTAATTATCAAAATACAGTCACAGTCAGATCTACCTAGGCTCTGGCATGGTTATCGGGAGATGTGTGGACCAGGCCTATCGTGGCCCACTACCCAGCATGGTGCCTCAGCTCAGACCAAGAGTCACAGAGTGAAAAATCAACAGAGGGGACAAGAAGTGTCTGTGTCCTTGCCTCCTCCCTTCATTCCTTCTTTCCCTCGTTTCTTCTTTTCCCCCTTCCTTTCTTTCCTGCCTCTCTTCATTCCTGGTCACCCCTCTTTCCCTTTTTCCCTACAGTTCTTTAAGGGTGTCGGCCCCAAATGAACAACGTTTCTCTGTACTTTAAATAGCTCTAACGGCTGTGTGAAGGAAAAATGAGAGCTGGCTCAGCTTCCTGGGCAAAAGTGTCTTGGGTTGGGCAGTTTGGCTGCCGCAGTGACTCTCTACCCAGAGCAGCAGAAAGAAGGGAGGAGGTGGGGTGAAGGTGAGAGCAGGGGTGGGGTGGGAGGGAGAGGTCCAGGCTCAGTTGCTCTTTGCTGAGGGCACTGGTGGCATCTGCTGTAGTTCACCAACCTTCCCAGAATGTGTGGTATGGCTGCGGTATAGTCCTGGAGCCTTCTGTGCAGACTGGTGTCTAGTCTAAGCTGTGCAGACTGCTGTCTAGTCTAAGCTGTGTAGACTGGTGTCTAGTCTAAGCTGTGCAGACTGGTGTCTAGTCTAAGCTGTGCAGACTGGTGTCTAGTCTAAGCTGTGCAGACTGGTGTCTAGTCTAAGCTGTGCAGACTGGTGTCTAGTCTAAGCTGTGCAGACTGCTGTCTAGTCTAAGCTGTGCAGACTGCTGTCTAGTCTAAGCTGTGCAGACTGCTGTCTAGTCTAAGCTGTGCAGACTGCTGTCTAGTCTAAGCTGTGCAGACTGGTGTCTAGTCTAAGCTGTGCAGACTGGTGTCTAGTCTAAGCTGTGCAGACTGGTGTCTAGTCTAAGCTGTGCAGTGCTAGACTGCAGACTGCTGTCTAGTCTAAGCTGTGCAGACTGCTGTCTAGTCTAAGCTGTGCAGACTGTGTCTAGTCTAACTGCAGACTGGTGTCTAGTCTAAGCTGTGCAGACTGGTGTCTAGTCTAAGCTGTGTAGACTGCTGTCTAGTCTAAGCTGTGCAGACTGCTGTCTAGTCTAAGCTGTGCAGACTGGTGTCTAGTCTAAGCTGTGCAGACTGGTGTCTAGTCTAAGCTGTGCAGACTGGTGTCTAGTCTAAGCTGTGCAGACTGGTGTCTAGTCTAAGCTGTGCAGACTGGTGTCTAGTCTAAGCTGTGCAGACTGCTGTCTAGTCTAAGCTGTGCAGACTGGTGTCTAGTCTAAGCTGTGCAGACTGGTGTCTAGTCTAAGCTGTGCAGACTGGTGTCTAGTCTAAGCTGTGTAGACTGGTGTCTAGTCTAAGCTGTGCAGACTGGTGTCTAGTCTAAGCTGTGTAGACTGCTGTCTAGTCTAAACTGTGCAGACTGCTGTCTAGTCTAAGCTGTGTAGACTGATGTCTAGTCTCAGCTGTGCGGCCACATCAGTGCCTTTATCTTCCCGAGCCTCAGTTTCCTACAGTTGTGAGACCAGCTGCTGGCCACTTAATGGTGAATACAGGGACATACTTAGTGTGGTGACATTTGGGTAAAGAAGGAAAGAGGGGGTAGCTGGAAAGATGGCTCAGCCATTAAAAACACTGACCGCTCTTCCAGAGGTCCTCAGTTTAATTCCCAGCAACCACATGGTGGCTCACAACCATCTGTAATGTGATCCGATGCCCTCTTCTGGGGTCTGAGGACGGCTATAGTGTACTCACATACATAAAATAAAAACAAACAAATAACTAGAAGAAAAGAGGGGAGCCACTTCCTTTCTGGAATAGAGAGAAGGAAGGGAATGAGGGAGGGAGAGGGAGGTACAGGAGGGAGGAGCAGAGAGGGGAGGAAGGTGGAGAGGAAGGAAGAGGGAGGTTAGGGAGAGGGGGAGCAAAAAAGGAGAAGGGGAGGGAGGTGGGAGAGCGATGGAAGATGTGGAAGGAAGGAAAAGGAGCCAGGCAGAGCACTGGGCATGTAAGCTTACATGGTAAGGGTGCAGCCTGGCTTGTTCCCAACCAAATTGCCAGGGTCTGCATTTGTAGTAGATGCCCAGTAAAACACAGAGCGAGGGAGTAAGCAAGTGAGTGAGCGAGTGAGCAAGTGAGTGAGTGAGCGAGTGAGTGAGCTTCTGTCCATTGGCACCTCCTGAAGGAAAAGATGTCTGCCACCCCAACTGTGGAATGAGGCAAATAGGCTCGAGGTAGCCAAGGTTGGCCCAGGGCCACATAGTCTTCTTACCTCCTTGCTCCCTGCCTGCCTCAGCTGCCTCTCTGTGCCCACATAGTGTCCTAAGGACCCTCCACATGTGTCACCTGCTGTGACACCTTTCTCCATGTCACTTGGATTCCCCAGTAAGACCTCCTGGAGACCCCACCTGTCTTTTGGGTCTGCATTCCCAGGGACATATCCAACCTTAGCCACACATCCTGTTTCACACCCTGAGGTCAGTCCAGGTGACTCTCTTCATGTCCCCAGTGTCACTAGCTTCAGACACGGAGGTTCAGTGAATAAAAGCGTGAATTGAACTTCATCCCCTCCCTGCCTTCCCCTTCTCTCCCGCCAGCCAGCCAGCCTAGCCCAGTACTTACAGGCCACCTTCTCTGCTTGGCTCAGCTGGGCCCAGCTGCCCTTTTCTTTCTCCTTCAGGGCCCGCTGCTCCTCGCTGAGCTCTGTGCAGTAAGGCTCATCCGGCATGGGATAGGAGCGCTGGGCATAGCAGTCAACATAGGGGGTCATCCTCCGCTGACTGCTAGCTGCAGATACAAAGGAGGGAGCTGTGTCCAGACTGCCCCAGAGTCACCCTTCTCTAGTCATGATTTTAATCAGAGACAGACAGTACATTTCTTGTTCACCATGTGCCAGCTTACGGCTTTCAGGTGAGTTGTTGGCTCAGGGGCCACATGTCACTCTGGACCAGATGATGTGGTCGTCTCCATTTCACAGATGAACACATTGCTCCTTCAGGCAAGGAACACAGCCAGGGCTACAGGTTACCTCTTCTTTGCTGCAAACCCTGTGTCCTTTGGGAAGAAGATCTAAGCCTGAGAGGAGGTCCAGTAAGGCAGAAGTTAGGGGTGAGGAAGGGCTTAAAGAGGGAACTGAGATCCATTTGAAACCGCCATGCAAATTATAAAGTACCCTGTGCGTGTCTTTACACGTGCCTAATGGGGCTTCATTAGAGACAGCCGGGTTTGCACTGCCGCTTAACATGCAAAACACTAGGGGTTGGGGATTTAGCTCAGTGGTAGAGCGCTTGCCTAGGAAGGAGGCCCTCTATCAGCTCGAAAAAAAGAACCAAAAAAAAAAAAAAAAAAAAACATGCAAAACACTGTGCACGGATCTATCTGAGCGGCCTCATTTAGAAGGTATGGGCGATAGAGACATTGTTTCACACCTCAGTGGAGGCTTCCAGATCGTGTATCCAAAAGTCCTCTGAGTGAAGAGGGGACAAGAGTACAGCTTGGTTGGTAGAGTGTTTGCCTAGTACACAGGAAGCCTGAGGGTGTGAGGAGGTCTGGCTTTGATCCCCAGAACCACCGAGCATGGTGGAACAGGACTGTCATCTCATCACTTGGGAGGATTAGAAGTTCGAGGTTGTCCTTAGCAATTCCCAGGTCAGCCTGGTACATGACAGCCTTTCTCCAAACTATTGAACTAGAACAAAAGGAAAGGAAGGACCTGCAAGTGACTGGGGGTGAAGACAGCTCAAGTGGCCAGATGACCTGAGAGTTCAGTCCCTAGAGCCTATGCAAATGTGGAAGGAGGGATTCCACAAAGTTGTCCCCTGACCTCTGGAGGTATGGTGTAGTATAAATAAATAGGACTCCATATCTCCCACATGCACACAGTAATACATTTAAATGGCCCCCATGCATGGTGCATAGAAGCAATAATACTTTTTTTAGAGCACCAAAGGCCTGGCACACTGCAGTATTCAGTGACATCAGTCCAGAGAGGACGGTTTTCTCCCCAGCCTCTTCTAGAGGCTTTCCTTGGTAGCTAGACCTCAGCTTCTTGCAGACTGCTGGGTTGCCCTGAGAAGGCTAGGAAGTGGGGGGTCTTGCTAGAGGCTCCCCTGTTTGCTGACATTAGAGACAGGAGAGCAATATTAGGACAGTTTTCATTCTGAGTCCTCTCCTCTCTCTCTCTCTCTCTCTCTCTCTCTCCTCTTCTTTCTTCTTTTCTTCTTTTCTTCTTCTTCTTCTTCTTCTTCTTCTTCTTCTTCTTCTTCTTCTTCTTCTTCTTCTTCTTCTTCTTCTTCTTCTTCTCTCTCTCTCTCTCTCTCTCTCTCTCTCTCTCTCTATCTATCTCTTATTTTGGCTTTTTTTCAGTCTCCCAGGCTGGTCTCTAACTCACAGTGATCCTCCTGCTTCAGTCTTCTAAGTACTGGGTTTGTGATGAACAACAAATGTTATCTTTGATATTATACTCCTGAGTATCAAGACATCCCTCCTGCAATCTCGTTGACATCTCTCCTGCTTTAGACCTCTTTCTTCTGACCAGTGCTGACACCAAGGTCTGGAAAGGAGAATTCAGGGTCCTGTAGCACCCTCCCCCTTGGGATACAAAGGCCTTAGAGGTAAGGTATGGGAGCCAAGCTTTAATGAGACCTGGAATGAAGCGGGGGAGTGGGGTGGGGGAGTGGGGTGGGGGCTGCCCTCTCTTTCCTCAGTGGCTCTATTTGCTGGAAAAACTTGGTCCAGGACCCAGAGACAGGATGGAAGGAAGTGATATAAGCTAGTTAGGAGGCCTTCCTGTCAGATCTCGGGAGCTCAGCATCTGAGACTTACCAGCACCTCCTGGGCTGTGTGTCCCTTGAGTTCTGAGTCCTCCTGTCTTCATTACCAGACTCCGGGCAGCTCTGGAAAACATCTGCAGGATGGAAAACATGTCTAGTTCAGCACCACCTTGCTCTGCCCGCTCCTCAGGGTCAGATTCTGATTTGCTGGTCAGCTTTGTCTAAAGCCACCGCGGGAGTTGATGGGGGTCTCAACGTTCCTAATGCTGCGGAGACTCCTTAACACAGATCCTCATGTTGTGGTGACCCCCAACTATAAAATTATTTTTGTTGCTACTTCATAACTAGAAGTTTTGCTACCGTTGTGGATCCTGATACGCCAGTGGTTTTAGGAGACCCCTGTAAAAGAGTCGTTCAACTCCCAGGTTGAGAACCGCTGCCCTGGACCTTTGGGTTCTTCATTCGTCGTTTGGGAAGTGGGAAGAGGTCTAGCCACTGGGTGAGATCTGAACAGTTTAGGACAGGGAGCCCCGTTCTCTGATGCCAGCCTCCCATCAGCCAAGTTGGGAAGCCCCACTGATTGTCTGCTCCAGAGGAAAAGTCCTGGGCCTCCTCACCGCAGGGCGGTTAGCCCAGACCTCTAAGCAGATGCTCTGCGCCTGGCTCCAAGGTCTCCTTAATTGACTGCCTACGTGCGCTCTGCCTGCTCCGCTGCAGGAGGAGGGGGCAGGCTGTGCCCTACCAACACTCCGGACTCGGAACGGGACGTGGGACGTGCAGAGTCTGACATCCCAGGGGCTTTAGAGGCCAAGGACCAAACTGGGTCAGCGGGTGGGAGAGGCAGCATTTCTAGGAAAAGGGCCACCCCACCCTCTAGAAAGAGGCCCCATTACTGGGGCCGGGGGTGATGCCCCGGACTAGGACCCGGCATTAAAACGGGTCAGTGGGGGAATCTCAGCAAAAGAGGGCTGTGTGGTGATGGAGCAAAGGCTTAGGGTGGCCACCACGAACACCCCACCCCCAAGACCCTTCCCTCAGGTGGGACTCACAGTTGCAAGCTGAAGACGGCGGAGGTACCCAGAACTGCCCTGCTGAGTGACTGGCAGGGAACCGCAGACCAGGCTGAGGGGACCAGAGCACGCTCCGCCTCCGCCCGCCACCCCCAGCGTGGGAACGTCCCGCCTTGGTCGCTTGTGCTGGGCCACGTCCCCAGGGGCGCAGGAAAAGAGAAAGGACTGCAGCTTCCCACCCGGTCCTCACCGGTGTGGGGACCTCCGCAGACCCCCAGCTGACAGAGGAACTGGAGAAGAACCTTGACGCCACACCTTTCTCCGTGCCAGCACCAGGAATGCTTTCTGGTTTTGTTGAGTCGGGGTTTCCTGTAGTACAGGCTGGCCTGGAACTCACTATATAGCGGACTCTGGCCCTGAGCTACTTCTTGACTTTACTTCCAGGGCACTGAGATTTACAGATGTGATTCCAATGTCTCAGCCTTCCAGCCTCCTGCCCCAGGTAGCCTTCAGGTACCATCGTGGGCTCCCTGGGCCCTCCACCCTAAGAGAGATGCGTTAAGGGGAGAGAGGAAAGCCTCTCAGGATTCTGGAGGTAGAAAAAGAAGGATCACAAAGTTGGCTTTGCTACAAGATGCTGTCTCTAAGGAAAGAGAGATACCCACCTGCCCTGCCGGATTTCTCATCTGAGCTATGACTCTCAACAAGTGGCCTAATGTCTCTAAGCTCCAGTTTTCACTTCCATTTGAGAGGCCAAAGTTTCCTACCTCGTGTACCTTGCTTCACAGGCTGTGATACTCACTTCGTTACCAGAATAACCTCAGGTACATTTAATAAATTGACCTATTGACCTAGCACTCTGGAGGCAGAGTGTGAGTGTGCAACCACACAGTGTGTGAGTGTGCATCCCCACAGTGTGTGTGAGTGTGCATCCCCACAGTGTGTGAGTGTGCATCCCCACAGTGTGTGTGAGTGTGCATCCCCACATGTGTGAGTGTGCATCCCCACAGTGTGTGTGAGTGTGCATCCCCACAGTGTGTGAGTGTGCATCCCCACAGTGTGTGTGAGTGTGCATCCCCACAGTGTGTGAGTGTGCATCCTCACAGTGTGTGAGTGTGCATCCCCACAGTGTGTGCGTGTGCATCCCCACAGTGTGTGTGAGTGTGCATCCCCACAGTGTGTGAGTGTGCATTCCCACAGTGTGTGTGAGTGTGCATCCCCACAGTGTGTGTGAGTGTGCATCCCCATAGTGTGTGTGTGTATTCCCACAGTGTGTATGAGTGTGCATTCCCACAGTGTGTGAGTGTGCATCCCCACACTGTGTGTTAGTGTGCATCCCCACACTGTGAGTGTGCATCCCCACATTTTTGTGAGTGTACATCCCTACAATGAGTGTGAGTGTGCATCCCCCCAATGTGTGTGAGTGTGCATCCCCACAGTGTGTATGAGTTGCATCCCCACAGTGTGTGTGAGTGTGCATCCCCACCAGAATAACCTCAGGTACATTTAATAAATTGACCTATTGACCTAGCACTCTGGAGAAAGAGTGTGAGTGTGCATCCCCACAGCGTGTGAGTGTGCATCCCCACAGTGTGTGTGAGTGTGCATCCCCACATGTGTGAGTGTGCATCCCCACAGTGTGTGTGTGTATTCCCACAGTGTGTATGAGTGTGCATCCCCACAGTGTGTGTGTATTCCCACAGTGTGTATGAGTGTGCATTCCCACAGTGTGTGAGTGTGCATCCCCACACTGTGTGTTAGTGTGCATCCCCACACTGTGTTTGAGTGTGCATCCCCACATTTTTGTGAGTGTACATCCCTACAATGAGTGTGAGTGTGCATCCCCAGTGTGTGTGAGTGTGCATCCCCACAGTGTGTGTGAGTGTGCATCCCCACAGTGTGTGTGAGTGTGCAACCCACATGTGTGAGAGTGTGCAACCCCACAGTGTGTGGAGAGTGTGCACCCCCACAGTGTGTGTGAGTGTGCATCCCCACAGTGTGTGTGAGTGTGCATCCCCACAGTGTGTGAGAGTGTGCATCCCCACAGTGTGTGTGTGTGTGCATCCCCACAGTGTGTGTGAGTGTGTGCATCCCCACACTGTGTGTGAGTGTGTGCATCTCCACAGTGTGTGTGAGTGTGCATCCCCACATGTTTGTGAGTGTACATCCCTACAATGAGTGTGAGTGTGCATCCCCACAGTGTGTGTGAGTGTGCATCCCCACAGTGTGTATGAGTGTGCATCCCCACAGTGTGTGTGAGTGTGCATCCCCACAGTGTGTGAGTGTGTAACCCCACAGTGTGTGAGAGTGTGCAACCCCACAGTGTGTGAGTGTGCATCCCCACAGTGTGTGAGAGTGTGCATCCCCACAGTGTGTGAGAGTGTGCATCCCCACAGTGTGTGAGAGTGTGCAACCCCACAGTGTGTGAGAGTGTGCAACCCCACAGTGTGTGTGAGTGTGCATCCCCACAGTGTGTGTGAGTGTGAGCATGTATGAACCACACTAAGCCTGTGGCCTTCAGAGAAGGTTTCCAGGAATCATGGGCCCAGAATCAAATTTGTCAGAGTCGCTCAGCAAGTGCCCTTATCTGATGATGAGTTCAAGACCAACCTAGGCTACAAAGTCAGACCTCTCTTAAAAGGAGGTCAGTGGAGCTAGGTGTGTAGACACATGCTTACAATTCCAGCACTCAGAAGACTTGAGTTCAAGGCCAGCCTAGGCTACATATTGATTACCAGGCCAAAAAGGGTTACATGAAAAGATCTTACTTAAAAACAAAGCAAGCAAGCAAACAAACAGAACAGTTGAAGGATGGAGCTGGGCGCTACAGCTCAAACACAGAATGCTTACCTAGTATAGATGAGTATAGGTCTGATCCCAGCACTCAAAACTCTTTTTTTTTTTTGGTTCTTTTTTTCGGAGCTGGGGACCGAACCCAGGGCCTTGCGCTTCCTAGGCAAGCACTCTACCACTGAGCTAAATCCCCAACCCCAAAACTCTTTTTTAAAAAAGATTTATTTATTATATATAAGTACATTATAGCTGTCTTCAAACACACCACAAGAGGATATCAGATCCCATTACAGATGGTTGTGAGCCACCATGTGGTTGCTGGGATTTGAACTCAGGACCTCTGGAAGAGCAGTCAGTGCTCTTAACCATTGAGCCATCTCTCCAGCCCTCAAAACTCTTTTCTTTAATTTTTCCTTCCTTCCTTCTTTCCTTCCTTCCTTCCTTCCTTCCTTCCTTCCTCCCCCTCCCCCTCTCTCTTCCTTCCTTTGTCTCTCTCTTTTTATTTATTTTATGTTTATGAATACACTCTAGCTGTCTTCAGACATACTAAGAGGGCATTGGATCCTGTTATAGATGGTTGTAAGTCACCATGTGGTTTCTGGGAATTGAACTCAAGACCTTTGGAAGAGCAGTCAGTTCCCTAACCAATGAGCCATCTCTCCAGCCCCTCTTTCTCTCTCTTTCTTCCTTCTTTTCTTTCTAAGAATGCATTGATCCTGGGCCCACACAGCTACCTTCATTACCAGTCTACAATGACAAGACCAGACACAGTTCCCGCTCTTACAGGTTCACAGTCCAGTTCCAGACAGAGAGAAAGACCTGTTGGAGCCCAGAGGCAGAAAGGCCTGAGTGTTTTCCAGAGTAAAAGAGGCTGCATGGGCAGGGTTGAATGCAAAAGGCAGACTAAGTGAGGGGAGAGACAGGGATGAGCACAGGGAGGATCTTGATTTTTATTCTAAAGAGAGGACTGGGGCTAGTGGTGAGTGCTTGGCCGACATATCCAAGACCCTGGGTTCAATTTCTAGTACCTAAAAAAAGAGAACAAGAGGCAGCCAAAGGCTAGAAGTGGGACACTGTGGAAATGGAGAAGGGTATGAATTCAGTCCGGGAGGCCAAAGATTGTCAGTGGACTGGTAGGTAGGGCTGTGGTTCCACTGTGAACTGGCATCACGGTGTCCTGGCTTTGTGTCCATGGTATATGCCCATCCCCAACCCACCCATTGGGGTTCCAGTTTGCCCATCCAGCCCAGTTTACTAAAAGCAAGGGGTCTAGTCTTCAGGGAAAGATACAAGGGTAGACACGTAAGGGAAGATATTAGAAAGAACTTACAGGCAGAATGCAAATTACCTCTGTTCTGGACCTGGGTAGCAGGGTCTGGAGAAGGTAAACACGTCGTTACAGGATTCCAATAGCCCTCTGCCAACTGCCGAGGGCAGGCCCTGCCAGTCTCTAGTGGTCACCCCTGGGAGCTGCCCTTTCCTTCCAACCAGAGTAATCCTATATTTGCGAGATACCAACGGACAGTTTTCCCCCTGGAGACTGACACGGTATGCTGCGGGTTAACCTTCTGGGGCAGAGGGCAGAGGAAGACCCTAAATCATACAGCCTTGAAGAAGCATACCTTACATCTTCACCGCCACAGCCCAGCGCCCCCAGCCCCACAGCGCTCTGCACCCCGCCCCTCCCCCACCAGCGATTTAACCTAGGGTTTTGCCACCACACCCAGCGTGCCTTCAGCGTCCCCAGATGCGTGGGTAACCGTGCTGGGAAGAGTAGCTTCTGTGTGGGCTCTTGGGTGGGCGATGCTACTTCTGGGCCTCAGTTTCTCGTCTCACAGGGCCTCCCTAGGGAAGGCTTATGTGGACCGTGACCCTCTGCTCTTCTCTGTCCTTTCCCACCAGCCTGTGTGGGAACTCCAGGCTCTCGATGTAGTGAGCCTATGATGAGGAACATCTGTTTGGAAGCTCTGCCCAGGGCTGAGGAAAAAAGTAAAACCAGGACCCCTTCAACAGGCATGGTAGATATGGTGGTTCGCTGTGCATGAGGGGCCATTGAAGAACATCCTCTGTGGGGTCTGGACCTGTGACAGACTTTCTGCATATCAGGCCACTCTGGGGTACCTGGCCAGGGAATAAGTCTGCCTCTGAGAGCCAGCGTGAGACTGGCCCTCAGGGTGCTCTCTTGAAATCTGGGAACTTGGGAGTGCAGACGGGAAGGTAGGGAGTGAAAGGTCATCCTCAGCCACATAGCAAGTTCGACGCCATCTTGGGCTACATGAGACTTCAAAAAACAAAATTTCTGGTTGGGCACCAAAGTAGGGAATACTCCTTACCGGCGGCATAGCACTCTTGTCAGCACCTGTGAAGAAGGAAGGGATTTGTCATTTTTCTGTGGGCACTAAAACTTGGTATTGGGAACACTTTAGAAAGAGGCCTCTAAGCCTGACATGGCGGAGTGTGCCTTTAATCTCAGCACTGGGGAGGCTGAAGCAGGTGGATTTCTGTGAGTTCCAAGCCACACAGAGTTGCATAGAGAGACTCTTGTTTTAAAAAAAAAAAGTTTTTGGTTTCTTTTCTTTTTTTGTTTTCCTTTCTTTTTCTCTTTCTTCCTTTTTTCTTTTCTTTTTCTCTTTCTTTCTTCCTTTTTTCTTTTTTCTTTTCCTTTTTCTTTCTTTCTTTTTTTTTTTTTTTTTTGGCTTTTTTAAGACAGGTTTCCTGGCTGCCCTAGAACCTGCTCTGTAGTCCAGGCTGGCCTTGAACTCACAGAGATCTGCCTCTGCCTCTGAAGTCCTGGGATTATTTCTTTTCTTTTCGTTGTTTTGTTTATGTCCATGTTCCCTGATATTTACTCTTTTTTTTTTTTTTAAAGATTTACTTATTTACTTTACTCTATCTGCATGTATACCTGCAGGCCAGATGAGCCACCATGTGGTTGCCAGGAATTGAACTCAGGACCTCTAGAAGAGCAGACAGTGATTTTAACCACTGAGCCATCTCTCCAGCCCTCTGCTCTTTCTCTCTCTCTCTCTCTCTCTCTTTTTTTTTCTTTTCTTTTTCTTTTTTTCAGAGCTGGGGACTGAACCCAGGGCCTTCTGCTTGCTAGGCAAGCGCTCTACCACTGAGCTAAATCCCCAACCCCTCTTTCTCTTTTTAAAAATAGAAGTTGTGTTTATTTTTACTCTTGTGTGTGGATTCATGTATGAGTGCAGGTACCCAAGGACGCCAGAAAGGGGCATCACGTCCTCTGGAGCAGAGTTACAGGTAGATGTGAGCTGGGGATGTAGGTGCTGGGGGTCCTGGCCAAGAACAGAAAACTCTTAACTCACCTCAGCCGTCTCCCAGCACACTTCATACTTTCTTATGTCTTTGTCTCACTTACTTAGCTTTAGTTTTTCTTTTTTCAGTTTCATGAAGTAGAAGTCTGCATTATTGACTTGGAATATATATATATGTGTGTGTGTGTGTGTGTGTGTGTGTGTGTGTGTGTGTGTGTGTGTGTGTGTGTGTGTGTGTGTGTGTGTGTGTGTGTATGTGTGTGTGTGTGTGTGTGTGTGTGTGTGTGTGTGTGTATGTGTGTGTGTGTGTGTGTGTGTGTGTGTGTGTGTGTGTGGTGTGTGTGTGTGTGTGTGTGTGTGTGTGTGTGTGTGTGTGTGTGTGTGTGTGTGTATGTGTGTGTGTGTATGTGTGTGTGTGTGTGTGTATGTGTGTGTGTATGTGTGTGTATGTGTGTGTGTGTGTGTGTGTGTGTGTGTATTGCTATACAATTCTCCATTTTGCTTTAGATGCATCTTATAAATTTTGATGTTTTATGCTATTAACTCAATTTCAAATTATTTTGTAATTTCTTTACAGACCTTTTGGTCTGTGAGCCATAATTATAGCTTGGCATGGTGGGACACACCTTTAATCCCAGATCTGTGAAGTCAAGGTCAGTGGTCTAGAGTTAGTTCTAGGACAGCCAGGGTTGTTACATGGAGAAACCCTGCTTCAAAAACAAAAACAAAAACAAAACAAACAAACAAAGAAAACCCCACAAATTGGTGGATTTCTTATCAACCTACTTTCCTACTTTCACCTCTCTACCCTAAAGGGTTCTTCCTGGGTCACTGATGTGTGTGCTTGTGTGTGTGTGCGCATGGCTACTAGGAGGCCAGAAGAGAGGATTTCTATCATTCTTTGCCTTACTTTTTTGAGTTAGGCTTTTTACATAAGTGCTGGGGATTTGAACTTGGGTCCTCCTGAGCTGTCTCTCCAGTCTGGCTAAGTCAGTTTCGGTGTCTTGACATTAACTTAGGTACAGAAGTTCTTTGGATGTCACTTGTTTTCTCATTCATGTCGTTTTCCTGTTCATGGGATTCCAAGGTCTAGCGTTATGTTTAATGTCACATCTTCTCTGCCTCACTGATCTGTGACAGTTCTTCAGACCTTTTGGTCCTGACCTTAGAAGCGCCTGACTGTTTGGATTCCTGTAGGTGTGTTTTGTACACTGTAAAGCTTACCCTTTGTGTTATTCAAATGCTGATGTCTCTGCCCCATATCTTGTTTCAATCCGGGCACAGCATTGCAGTGCTTATGTCAAGAAGGTCCTGTCTCAAGTCTATGTAAACAATTCTTACCGTTTATTCTCTGCCTTGTCAATAAATGCTGCTCACCCAATGGTTGGGCAGAAGAGAGACTAGGGAAGAAACTTCTGCCAGCCACGGGGTGGAGAGAGAGAAGGAAGAAGTTTCAGTCAGGAGGAAGGGCTTCTGAGAAGACACCATGAGAAAAAACCATGTAAAGCCCAAAGGCTCAGAACAATATTAAACATGGAGATGGGGCTGGGAGGTGGCCAGATTAGATTAGGGGTTAATATAAATCATTTTACTGCCCACATATTGACTGGCAGCTTGAAATAAATCTTGGTTTCTCTGTGTGGTTATCGGGGACTAGCCAGGGTAAAGAAATACAGCTGCTGGATTAATTCACTGGTGACACTTATATTAAAAATAATTAATTTTAGAGATTCCCCAACATTTTTCTCATGATCCAATTGCTAGGGAAAACGTCCCAGAGGCAGGGAGTGGTGTCTTACCTTTCTCCGTCCATCCTGCCAGGGCATTTGATATTGAGTCACATAGCTGCTGAGATGAACCCCAACCACGGATAAGGTGCTCTCTACTGGGCTTCTTAGAACACAGGAGAATATTTACTGATGTTGTTCAAGACAGGGTTTCTCTGTGTAGCCCTGGCTGTCCTGGAACTCGCTTTGTAGACCAGGCTGTCCTTGAACTCACATCTGCCTGGCTCTACCTCTAGCCTTATTTTTAATGTTATACCTATGAGTGTCCCCCTCCCTGCTGCTCTGTGTGTATGTTTCTTTAGAGACACGGATCTCTGGTGCCCTAGGAAGCCAGGCAGAATTGGGTCTCCTGGAACAGAAGTAACATATTGTTATGAGCTGCTGCATGAGTTCCGGAACTGATCCCAGGTCCCCTGCAAGAGCAGCGACTTCTCTTAACCACCGAGGCCCTGAACCAGCCCTACTTTAGAATTATTGTTAATTTTTAAGACATGGCCTCACATTATGTAGCCCTGGTTGATCTAGAACTCACTATGTAGACTTGGCTGGCTTTGAACTCACAGAGGTCCATCTGCTTCTGCCTCCCAAAGGCTACGGTTGAAAGCATGCACCACCATACTTGGCCTGTTATTATTTATTTTTAATAACAAAATTGTATTTACTTAGAAGCATTCAGAATGTCAACAAAACAGCCTCCCCTTTTTTGCAATTACAGAGTGGTTTTCAGTTAATAGAGGAACAATTATCTTTGTATAAGCCCCCCCAAAAAAAAACAAAAGAAAAACCAAAAATGAAAACCAAACTACTGTCCCCATACATAAGTAATTTGTGCTGTGCACCAACAAAAACCTGCTTTAAATTTCCATGCCGGGGTTGGGGATTTAGCTCAGTGGTAGAGCGCTTGCCTAGCAAGCGCAAGGCCCTGGGTTCGGTCCCCAGCTCCGAAAAAAAGAAAAGAAAAAAAAAAGTGCCACCAGGACAGAGCTAGCTAAGGACACCTTCGGTAGTGTGTTAACTAAAAAGACACTGTACAGTTTAAAAACAAATCTTACACAGCAGTACATTTTAATTCTCTTCTTGAAAAGGAGTGAGTTGTGTACAGGAGAGGTTAAAGGCTTCCTAGACAAGAAAAACACTGTGCTAGAACCAACAGTTGTCGTCGTCGTCATCGTCGTCGTTGTCGTCGTTGTCGTCGTCATCATCATCATCATCACCTCCACCGTTTTATCTTCATCTTCCTCTCTTCCTCTTCTTCCTCCTCTTCCTTATCCTCTTCCTCATCTTCCTCTTCCTTTCCTTGCTGTTTTCAGCCCTGATAACCCCATTAGCTCTGTAGGCAGCAATATCCTCCTTGTACTTCTCCTTCTGCTTGCCCGCCGTCTCATAGGGCTGCTGCCATCTGTAGCAGTGTTGTTCTGCATCTATCCTAGTTTCTTTTCTACATCACCAATGGTTCAGCCAGGATGCTCGCCTTTGATTTTGGGGTGGTACTCAGAACAGAACAAGAGAAAGGCCTCTTGGGTGCATTGGGGTCCTTGAACTACTTTTTGGCCTCCCCTTTGTGGGGGATGTAGGTTTTCCTTTCTCTCTTAGTCTTGTCAGCCTTTGCCCTATCTTCAATTTTTCCCTTTTCTTTCCCAGACATGGTCTTTCACCTCTCTGAGCAGAGCACTTCTTGGAGAACTCTGAGAAGTTGACAGAATCATCTGGGTGCTGCTTCTTGCGTTCCGCGGTGTAGGTTTGCACAAAGAATGCATCTGAGTACATTTTGCCTCTCTGCTTCTTAGGATCTCCCTTTGCCCGAGTTAGGTGAGGCACAGAGTCGCTCAGTGCTCATCTGCCTCTCGCTTACTCGGTGCTCATCCGCCTCTCGCTTGCCCCATGCTCTCTCTGGAGCTCAAGGTTCTACAATGGCTATGAGAGCGGGAGACAGACGCCCCGTTGTTATTTTGTTAAAGATATATCTTTTTATTTATGTGTGGATGTCACTGTGAGTCTACACTTGTGTGGAGGTGGCTGCAGAGCCCAATAGAGGGTGTAGATCCCCTGGAGCCAGAGTTACAAGTAGTCAGTCTCGAGCTGCCCCACATGCTTGCTGGTAACTGAACAGGGACCTCTGGAAGCGCTCCTAACCAGCGAGCTCTCTCCCCAGCCTCATATTATTACTTCAATTTGTGAGGTGCAGGCATGTGTATTTGTATGGGTGTGTACACACGTGTGTGTACGTGTGTGTGCACCAGAGGTCAGCGTCATGTGTGTTCCATTATTTTTATTTATTTATTTATTTTTGGTTCTTTTTTTCGGAGCTGGGGACCGAACCCAGTGTTCCATTATTACTTATTGCTCTCCATCTTAGTTTACAAGACAGGGTCTCTCACTGAACCTACTGTTCATTGACCGGGCTTGGCTGACCAGAGAGCACAGGGATCCTTGGGTCTCTACCTCCCTGGCATAGGAGCATGGGAGTTATAGGTGCACGGTTCCATACTTCATATACACACACACCCCGGCTTGTCTCCCCTACTAGAGATTGACCCCGTGGTTTTACACATGCCTGGTGAATGCTCTTCCACACCCCCCAAACCTTTTTTTTTTTTTTTTTTGCTTTCTATTTTAAGACAGGATTCTGAAGCCTGGGGAACCCTGTGTCAAAAGATAAAAGGCTGTGAAGACACCGCTGTGGTTCAGTCACCCTCCAGCAGTGTCATTAGCTAGAGACCAAGCCCTGAATACGTGAAACGGTCACTTCAAATCCAAACCAGAGCCTCGGGGGAGACTTTGAGAGTTCCCAAGCTGGACCTGCTTCCCGGAGGAGATGAATTCAGATAAAGGAGATTTGGCAAACGTTGTTTGAAGTTTGTGTGTGTGTGTGTGTGTGTGTGTGTGTGTGTGTGTGTGTGTGTAAAGTCTACAGGTCAGAACAAGAAAAAGATGCAGGTGAGCACATAAGGGCCCTGGGCTTTTGTAACCAGAGCTGTTCTCAATGCCCTTGTCCAGGCTTGTGGACTCTAGATGTTCACAGCTCACAGTCCCCTTTCCTCAGTGGCAGGCTCTCCTCAGGGTTGTCCCAGAGTCCACCCAGTTGGATAAGGAGCCGGACACTAGTGTAGTACATTTGCATCTATTCATCTACCTTCTTTTATGGTACACGTGCTTACTGAGAGGTGACTTTGTGTCAGGTAGCAGACACGGGGCAGGAGGCAGGATGCTCAGGGAGGGAGTCCTCAGTCTAGATAGAGAAGCACACTGAACAAGTGAATAAGAGAGGTTACCCCAGCTACGCTCACTCACAAGCAACCCCAAACTTAGTGTTCTGAATCAACTGGGAACAGCCAGACATGATGTCTGTGATCTCTCAGACAGGACGCTGAGGCAGGAGAATTCTTGAGTTCAAGGCCACCTGGGCTATAGTGTGAATTCCAGGTCAACCTGAGCCAGACTTGAGACCCTGCCTCAATATTAGCTAACAGAAACAAAACTCTGGAGTGGAGCCTGAGAACACACCTTTAAGGCAAGCATTTCTCTGCAGGTCTACACAGCAAGTTCCAGGGCTTGGAACATGTAAAGCATGTGTTCCACCCCAAGATAGACCATTAGCCCTGTACGGTTAGTCATGAGACAAGGTCTGTGTTATGATTTGAATAGAAAATGTTCCTCACAGGTGGTGGTATTATTTTGGAAGGTTCTGGAAGCTTTAGGAGACGGGACCTGTCATAAATCAGGCGTGCTCCAACAGACTGCCTTTCAGTGACTCAGCTTACATCATTGCCCAGTGCCGTTGTCATTGTCGCCAGGTGCAGTGCATTCCCACAGCTGCTTCGAGCTGCATAGCAATGTGCACTCCCTTTAAAAGGTCCAGGCCACCCGAGCCGCTGTCTGTCTTGTTTTTTCTCTCTGTCTCCCGGCATTCCCAGAAGGCCTTTCACTCTCCCTCACCCCCAATAAACTTCTTGGATTAGATCTGTTGTGCCAGTTCTTAGTTACACGCCTTGGCCTCGAACCCACCAAGGTACCTTTTCACTGCTTTATCCTGACAGGAACCAACTGTTAAATAGAAGGTTGTAGGTCTTGTGAAAATATTGTCCTGGCTCTAGGGTTTTATTAAAGATGCATTTTATTATTAGTTTTAAAATTATGTATATAGGTGTGTGCTCCTGAATGCAGATGTCTCCTGAATACAGGTGTCTGAGGAATCCGGTAGCATCAGATGTCCCCGGAGCTGGAGTTAAGGAGGCCATCCAGTGTTTAAGTGCTAGGAACTGAACTCAGGCAAAAACAGTGCCTGCTCTTAGCCTGAGACATTTCTCCAGCCCAGATACATAAGATCTTAATCAGAGCTCAGCTGTGGGTGGAAGTTTCTGGAACACACACACACACACACACACACACACACACACACACACACACACACACTTGCGTTTAATACTCTGGCAGTCCATTAGAGGCCGCCAGGGTTCAGGTCGTCTCTAACCTCGGGACCTAGGCAGGGTTTCTCGCCCATGCGGGCGCAGTTCCAGTTCTTCCAAGAGGGGGCGCGAGTGGACAGAGGAAAAAATGATCCCACACAACCCATGGTTGTTCCTTGGGGGCTGCTGGGAGAGGGAGGGTCCACTGGTTCCCCTCTCAGAAAATTTCCCCATTCTCCTCCTGGCTTAGAGATCCCAGGTCTCAAACCCAAGAAAGGCACACAAACACAACAGACACAACAGCGTGATACTTCTGTCTTGCCTCGCCTCATATACAGGCACAACCTAGTTTTTGTGGAGCTTCTAACATACAATTTTTACAAACTCCACAAAGAAACCTGTGAACTTCAAACTCTTAAGAGTGAGGATGGCCAGGGCTAAACAGGGAAACCCTGGGGGTTGGGGGGGGGCGGACCTTGGAGTTTAAGCTTGGGTAATTTCAGATTAAATGAACCTCCTTTCCTGCCGCTGCCGCCTCTCTCTCTCTCTCTCTCTCTCTCTCTCTCTCTCTCTCTGTGTGTGTGTGTGTGTGTGTGTGTTCATTCACTGTTAATCTCCAACTAAGAATGGAAACTCCTAGACGGTACGGAGTCTTGTTGGAATTCTTAGTTACTGCAGTCTGTCCCTAATGCATGGGAAGGGGCGTCTAACTACAGGATGAATGACAGTTGGGATTCCTATACATTTCCAGGGAGAAGTGACTGTGGTTTAGCCTCAAGCTCAGAGCATATCAATCGGACCTTGCAGGAACCTCAGAGCGGTAGATAGAAAACTCAGGATGCTTGAGAGCCAGACAGAAGCAGCAGACATCCGATCAGAAGTGGCACTGGGGCTGGCTCTCCGGCTTCCCTCTTGGCCCTCAGCCATCTCTCCTCCTCTCCTAACCGCTCCTTGCACAATGCCCTGATGCAACCCTGTAAGGGCCTGGGGCACCTCTCTTGGGGGCAGCTCTGCGAAGAAGAAGGTTTTGCAAGAGTTAGGGACAGGAAGCAGAGCCAGCCAGGGTGGGGTCAGAGAGATAAGAGAGCCAGGCCTGCTCCCCCCCCCACCTGTGGTTCCTCCTAGCCCTGGTTTCCTCTTCCCTTCCTTTTCCAGGAAAGTAGCGCCTGGTCCTCACCCTTGCCTCACCCAACTCCTGCCTGGCCCTGTGACTCACCTCCCTCACTACCACAGCCAGAATCTGAGATCTGCCTACAACCCCGAGAAGCCAGCTATGTGACCCTGGGCATTGGGTAACCCTCCCTGGATGGCAGTTCTGGTGTTCAGTAAGTGTTATTGCTGGGTGCAGTGGCTGGATCGTACTTCTAACCCTAGCAACTGTGGCAGAACTATCTGGGGTCTAAGGCCAGCCTGGGCTACAGAGTAAAACCTTGTCTCAAAACAAAACAAAAACACCAAAAAACCCAACAACAACAACATCCAAAAACCTGGATGTGGCAGCACACGCCTTTGATCCTAACACTCTGGATGCAGAGGCAGGTGGATCTCTATAAGTTTGAAGCTAGCTTGACCTACATAGTAAGTTCCGGGACCAGCCAGGGCTACATAGTGAGACCTTGTCTCAAGAATGAATGAATGAATGAATGAATGAATGAAAACAAGCAAGCAACCAAACAACAAAATGCATGGTATTAAGAAAAAGTCCGTGTGAGGAAGCAGTTAAAGAGTATAGTGTAGCCAGAATCAAGATAATACACAACAGCAGACCCCTTGCCTAGCATATGTGAGGCCCTGGGTTCAATCCCCAGTACTATAAAAACGTGACATGGTTGGGAGTGGGGGAGTGAATAAAGCAGCACCTGCATCAAGCCAGCACTGCAGCCCTATGCCTGAATGATTTGCTCAGGGCCTGGGCAGGAGTGGACTTGTATATGAATAAGAAGTGCCACTGGTTCCTGGGGTTGGGGATACTGATACAAGTAGATGTCAGAGCTTGATGCCCTCATAAGGCATGTGTTCTCCCAAAGCCAAGTCACGTAGAACCTAACCCAGGACATCTTGGATCTGAGGAAGCCTGGGTTATTTCTACCTTTCTCGGTGCATTATGTTTTGTTCTTCTTGTTGTTTGAGACAGGGTGTCATGTAGCCCAGGCTGACTTCAGATTTGCTCTGTAGGTTAGGATCACCTTGAATTCCTGATCCCCCTGCTCAGTTTGTAATCCCAGAGTGAAGAATATGCAGTTTCAGGCCAGTTGACAGGCAGGGGCGGGCTACACAGAGAGATGCTGTCTCAAAAAAGCAAGAGCCAGGGATGTGGCTGGTTATGAGCGTGTTCGAGGCTCAGGGTTTGGTTCCCCACTACTAAAGAAACAGGTTAGTCAACCGTTACTATTATTGCTATTAAAATGAGCTTCAGGGGTTGGAGAGAAGGCTCAGTACTAACGCTCAATCAAAATGAGCTTAAGATTGCATTGGGCCACTAAGGGGTTAAATAAGTTGCTACTCTTGAAAGTTTAATGTAGGTAATGCCTAATCACTTTTTGGCCTTTTGTCTAAGACGAAGGATAGGATAAGGCCGATCGAATCCTAAGCACTGTGTGTTTGTTAAGTACGATAAGGAGGACCCTGAGTCCAGCACCCAGGGAACTTGTCCTGTCTTCAGTCTTTGCCCTGCTCCTAGCAGCACCAAGTCTGTCTGGGAGGGGTTGAGATGTTAATGATTTCCAAAAGGGGAGGGTTTGGCTTTTGCACACACACACACACACGTTGGTGGCCTCTGTCCCTGGGTTTGGGGTTCTCTCACACTATCACACTATGCAACACACACACACACACACACACACACACACACACACATACACACACTGGTGGTCTCTGGCCCTTGGACTGGGGTACACACGCGCACACACACACACACAATTGGGGATATGTGCACACACTGGTGGTCTCTGGCCCTTGGTCTGGGGTACACACACACACACACACACACACACACACACACACACAATTGGGGATATGTGCACACACTGGTGGCCTCTGGCCCCCTCCCTCCTTGGTGCCTCTTATGCAAGCTGCCGACGCCCGCCCTGTTCCCAGGCCGGGCTGCAGCTGCGGGCGGAGGGGCAGGGCGGGGGCGGCCGCTGTTTGTCTAGCGCGGCCGTGCCAAAGTCGGCGGGCCCAGACAGCCAGGCGCCTCCGTACACCTGGGGATGCTCAGGTTAAATAGCTCCGCATTCCTCGGGCCCAGCTGATGGAAACGCTCCCAGGCCGCTGCGGAGCCGGCCTCCAGATGGGCTGGGTCCGGGCCAAAGAGGAAGAGAGGGAAACGTGGAAGCCAGAGTGTGCCTGGATGGCAGGGGAGGGGGAAGGGGGGAGTGGCCAGGGGCGCAGCGGCCCCTTTCTGGGCTAGAAGGCCGCTCTGGAGGGTAGAGATGCACGCGGGGACACGCCCACGTCCCTGTGGGTGGGCTTGCAAGGGGGACCCACACAGGCGGAGGAAGTGGGCGCACACGTGTGCCTCCGATTAATAATTTCTAACTGTCTTATGTACCAGGCTGCATGCTGAAGTCTGATCTGGGTTTCGTTTATTCTGGACGATTCTGTGAGGTTGGTACTATAAAACTGCCCAGGTGGAGAGGGCACAGCAAAGGGTTTAATCACCTACAAATAAAAGTACTACCAAAGTAAAATCCATCAAAAGCTTGAGATCATTTTATGAACCTGGTTTAGTGTTAAAGTTAACGTAACTTAGTCAAACTTAATATAAGTGCTCGATAAATAATCCCAATTTTTTTTTTGTTGTTGTTCAGTTTGTTTCTTCCATGGTAAAACTGGCTCAGAATCCTACCTTTAGCCCTAATGGGGATCCTTAAATTCTCCAGGCAAAGGAGCAGTCTGGCTCCTGGTTCTAGATGTTGTTTGAGTTTTAATTATTTCATATTGTGAGACAGGGTCTCCCTATGTAGCTCTAAGTTGCCTGGATCTTGCTACACAGACCAGGCTGGCTGGAACATGCCTTTAGTACAACTGGTTTATTTTGTTTAGTGACAAACTATATCAATAATTCTTACTATTGGGGACAAGGTCTTTGCCCTTTCTGGGACTCCATTTCTCTGAGGTAATTAGCCTGGCAGGGGTACTTGAAGAATGGTATCCTCCAGGTCTAACTCACAATTGGCCAGGAAGGTGGGAATTGTACATTTTGAGGAATGGTTTGCTGCCCCACTCCTGCCCTACCTAGACTGGCAGTGGCCTAGGAATGCCAAGGAGCCCAGTGTGACTCTGTAGCCCATTATATCAACCTAGAGCCGGGCAGGGATGGGCACAATGCACACAGCAAAGTCCCAAGGGCTGGAGGGCACACGCACTAAAGAACCCATGTGCGCCTTGCTACACACATCCACCACCCCAGTCCAAGCCTGCATAGGAGAGATGCCCCAGTTCCTACCACCAGTCACTCAGGTCACACACAGGCACGGACTGATATTTGTGCACTACTGCCCTTGTGAGTGCAAATCCACGTGTCCAGGTAGACAAACCTAAGGAAAGCCTTCCCAGAGGTGGGGACCTGACTCACCCACACAGTAGCCTGGGGAGGGCTGGGGCGTTGATTTGCTAGTAGAGCCAGGCCAGGGTGAGGGGCTGAGTTCAGACCCAGAGCAGGTGGCCCTGCAGCTGTGTACAGCCTAACCCTGCCAATTTCATCACCCACTTGGACAAGGCAGGAACCCTAGGGCAACCTGCTGGCATCCAGAGGAAGGTGGCTCAGCAGGGAAGAGGGGGCAACAGAAGTCCTGCTTCAGGAAAGCTATGACCTTAGGCAGGCCCTTTTCACTAGGTCTCATCATACACAACCCCCCCCGCCCCCCCCCGCCTGCCCTTGGTGAGAAAATGGATGGTCCAGTGACCAGCCTTCTCAACTTGAATGGCTTGAATACTCCCCAGCCCAGAGCAGGGGACCCAGCAGGTCCATCTGCATTTTAACAACCTCCCAGGGTGATCCAGATGGCCTAGGGACCCTGTCGAGAGAAAGCCCTACTAGAGGTCTAGAGGGCTTTAATTTTACGACACTAGGGAACAGGAAAATGGCCAGGGATGAGGGAAAGAATAGACATTAAAGACACCGGAAACACTCATTCAGTTCGGTAAGAATGACAGCCCAGATGTGGCCATCCAGTCCCCCAGATTCTCAACACCAGCTGTGAAAATGGTCAGAGGTCACTCCTGCCCAGCCCCCTCCCCCATCCAAGAAGTCACTGCAACGTTATCTAAAGTGTTTGTTTAATAACAACAAAAAACCCACCCCCATAAGAACTATTGTAAAACAATATTCTCAGCCAGTGATCATTGTAATATACAATACAAAACATTTTCTCAGAAATCTGAGAAGCACGAAATGTGACCATTTAAAAAAAAATGTCTGCTTTTTCAAAAAAACAGACACACACGGGGTTGAATAACCCCCTCCTCAAAGTCTCTGGAGGCTGAAAGGTGGAGAGGGTGAGACTCCGTTGATCAACCCTCTACCCCCTGGACAGATCCGTCAAGAGTCCCGGGGCCGCGGTAGTGTCTTTCCCCGGGTTCCCCTGGGGAACCGAGAGCACTTTTTTTCCTCTTGCCTCCTGAAGGGCTGGAATCCATCTGGTTCCTCAGTGCGCCGCCTCAGCGACACAAGATGCGGTCGTCGGCTGGAACACATGCCGCCTGTGAACACCAGAGCGAGATAAGGCATGAGACCCACTGGAAAGAACTGGAGGGGAGAGGCATTCCCACTTCTCTACTCCAGGAGGCACGATGAAAGCGCGAGCTTTTTCCTATTGGTCGCCCCTAAATAACTATGCTCCTGAGAAGTAAGGGGGACACCCCCCCTCCCGTGGCCTCAGTTTCCCACAGGAGAATAATGTAATACTCTGACTCGGACCTCACCTCGGCCGCCAAGGCACTGATCTCGCCGTTCAGGGTGCTGAGCGGGGCCCGGACGGGCAGCCCCCGGCCTCCGGCGGTCGCGACTTCAGACTCTGAGTTCAGCTCCAGCTGCAGGTCCCTGATGTAGTCGATAACATGCTGCAGTATCTCCACCTTGCTCACTTTGCGGTTCTGAGGCAGGGTGGGCACCAGCTCCTTGAGGCGTGAGTAGCAGCCGTTCATGTCGTAGAGCAGAACGTTCACCTGCTGTTCGTCCAGCAAGGCGGGCAGGCGCGTCCCAGCGCAGCGCGAGATGGCCACGCTTTGCTCCGACAGACCAAGCACCACTTCGCCCGCCGTCCTGCCTGCCTTCAGCGAACAGCTGGGGCCTGCGGTGGCCGCGGCACTGCTACTGGCGACCTTCATGATCCTGAGGACAGGCGGAGAGGCGCGGAGGAGTCTGAGAACAGGGTGTTAGAAGAGAGCAAGAAGTTGGAGAAAGGTTGTACAATGAGTAGGCTCAGCTCTGGGGCCAGCCTTTTATAAGGGCGGACCCAGGGCGGGTTCAGAACGTTCAAAAGCAACCAATAGGTTGCTGGAGGCGTGACTTAGCTTGCCCTCCGGTCCCACCTCTGGATCTACTAGCACACCCTTAGGCTGATGGAGAGGTGGTGGGTCTCAAGAACTGAGAGGGTGGGAGGGCATAGGCAGAGCAGTTAGTGGGCTCTTCCTTAAGGAAGCAAAGAGGCTAAGCTAATACTGGCAGTTAACAAAAAGACCCCAGGAATCAGCTTCTCACTGTCTCTTTCTCACATCTCCAGGTCCGTTTTGCAGATGAAACAGGAACCAGGCTGGCCCTGGGTTGGCCAGTGACTCAGGACTAGCCAAGGACTCCCAGATGCTGTTGGAAGACTGGGCTGTGATCTTTACTTATTAAAAGCCAAATTCTATTTTTATATTTATTTACTTTTGAGGGTTTGCTGATTTTTTTTTTTTAAGAGTCTCATGTAACTGTAGCTCATGCCAGACTGGGAACTTGGTATGTAGCTAGCGGTAGATGACCTTAAAATTAAGATGTTCCTTGCTCTGAATCACAGGTGCGCTCTGCCACATCATGTTTTGAGACAGATTTTTTAAGCAGGCTCCCTTTTACTTTGAACTCCGCGCCTGACTCAGTTTCTAGAAAATGAACTGTAAAGTCCCTAGATCCAGGACCTAGGCCAGTTGAACTGGAAGAGATACTAGGAACCTCTTTAAAGCGGCAGAATCTGAGACCTGAACTAGATAGAGGGTCGC
The DNA here is from genome assembly GCF_011064425.1 of Rattus rattus. Taxonomy (NCBI): domain Eukaryota; kingdom Metazoa; phylum Chordata; class Mammalia; order Rodentia; family Muridae; genus Rattus; species Rattus rattus. The sequence continues at coordinate 132,062,850 of NC_046158.1, read as the reverse complement.
GGTGGAGTGGGACTACAGACCCCAGTTCTACCCTGGATTTGCAGCATTTTGCAGAAAGGGTCCAAATCTGCAGCAGCTGGTGATTTTTTTTTTTTTAATTTTTTCTACTCTTTTTGCTAGATTTTTTTCCTTCTTGAAGGCCTCCGAGCAAGCTCTCCCTCCCACGGTGCAGCAGCTGCGGAGATCACCCCCTCCCTTTCCTTTCTCGGGCTGGTCTGTGTCAGCGTCTGAACAAGCGGCTCAGACCGTTAGACGCCAGGCCCGTGACGTCACCCATTCATAAAACCCGGACGGGCTGTCAGGCTGGCGCCGCGCGGGCGGTCGCCATGGAGACGGCAAACTGGGCTGGAGCATTCTCCGCTCCCCCCCCCCTTCTAACCCCCGCCCCTGAGCCTGTCACCTGCAGACTTAGGGCGGGAGGCCTGGGAATGCTTTCCTCGTGGGTGCGGTTGCTGACCAAGGGTCAACTTACCTCCCCGCCCCACACCTGCCGAGTCTCCCCCACCCAGCCCTACAGCTCGGGCGGTTTGGGAGGTTTTCTCACACCCTGCCACCCCAAACCCCTCAGGACCGAGGCCCCTCCCCAGCTGAGCTGGATTCCTTCGCTGAGACTACAGGTGTGCTCTGCCACATCACGTTCATGTTCTGACACAGATTTTAAGGCTGGTTCTCCTTTATTTTGGACTCCGAAGCTGACTCAATTTCTAGAAAGTGAACTGTAAAGTCCCTCGGACCAAGACCTAGGTCTGTTGAACTAGGAGTTCGGGTCTCAGAGAACAGAGTCTGAGACCTGAGCTAGATAAGGGCCACAGTGTAGATGCTTCTCGTGCTCTCTGAGCTCGTCTCTGCCTTGCTCTTTGCCTGGTTTCTATAATAGCCACGGCCATTCCTTAGCACTCTCAGAGACAGAGCTGTGTGAAATTTGCCTTCATCTATTGTAGTTCTCTTCACAACACTAAAGACAGACTTGTTTAGTTTATTTACAAAAGAAAGGGTGCCTTAAGACCTCCCAGGATCCTTAGCTGTTGCCCTAGAAGCATTATTATGTCTAGGACACAGTGTCACCCTTGGGATGTAGCAGTTGGAGGACAGCTTGCCTAGCATGCTGGAAGCCCTGGTTTTCCTCAGCATGGTATAAAACCTGGTGTGGGGGCACATGCTTACAATCCCAGCACTCAGAAGGCAGAGGCAGGAGAATCAAGTGCTTATCCTAAACGGGTATGGGGTGGAGTGAAAGGGCTTGGGGTGTGTGTTGAGGGGACTGGCACAGGCCTTTAACCCCAGCAGTCAGGAGGCAGGGGTGGATAGATCTCTGTGAGTTCAAGACCAGACTGGTCTACAAATCGAATTCCAGGATAGCCAGGGCTATTATACCCTGTCTCAACAAACGAATGAATGAATGAATGAATGAATGAATGAATGGGTCTATCTGAATAAATGAATGAATAGTTTATCTTAAACCACACTTCCTCAAGACCAGCCTGGTATAGGGTATAGATGGGGGCCTGTCCCTCACTGTGCCTCCCAAAGATTGACTCCAGAGCTCTAGACAACCAGAAACAGGAAACTGAAGTTCAGACTTGTCACTCAGGACTACCCTAAGAAACAGAGGTAAAATACTATATACCTCCTAGGAGAGCATTACAGTGATATTATAGTTTCCCTAGGTGACATTATAGTCCCCTTCCCCACAGCAAAGAATTCACACAAACACTTGGTGGAAGAATGAACAGCAGCCCAACGTCTGGACGTCAGAAAAGCAGGGACACTTACTAATGAGACCAGCTTCCAGTAACAGATTGTGACATCTGTAATCCCAGCATTCCCCAAAGGATGAGGCAGGAGGATCTAAAGGATTAGAAGTTTAAGGTCAGTGTAGTCGAAAAAAAGAAAAAGCAACATATTGCTAATAAGCTGAACTCCCTCCTCAGCTCCTTACACACTGCAGTGTTTGCCAGCTGCTACCAACATAACACAATGTTTGAACTTTGCACTACTTAAAAGAATTGTGGGGTGTGTGTCTGTATGTGGGTGTATGTGGGTATGGTGTGTGTGTATGTGTGTGTGTGTGGTGTGTATGTGTGTGTATGTGGGTATATGTGTGTGTGGTGTGTGTGTATGTGCCACGTGGTAGCTGGAGAGAGCTTCTGACTTCCACATGCTCATCATGCATGCACGCGCACGTGACACCTCCTCCTATATGAAAAATAAATAAAAGCATAAAATTAAATAAGTAATTTAAAAAAAGACTTGCTTAAAGGACTGGAAAGGCATTGGACAACCAGAGAAGAAAACTGGAATATTAATCAATAGCAACTAATTATTCATTCCCCCAGAGAGTCTACTGACTGCTGTCAGTTCTAGAGAAAGCTAAGCTGACAGGAATAGAGCTCCCTGCTGGGCTGTTTCAAGAGGTGGTTGCCACCCTGTCCAATGGAGTCAGCCTTGTAATAGCATTTGGGAGCAAAGGAAAACAGATTGAAAGTTTGACGCCTGTCTAGACTATAGAGTGAGTTCAAGTTTGGTCAGAACAATTGAGGAAGAACCCATTTCAAATCTTTTAAATTTAGCCCATTTTTACATTTTAGGGAAAAAAAAATACATACATTAAAGAAAAAAAAAAGCTTGCTTGTTCTTGATGCACCTCACCCATGCTGGCCTTGAACTCACAGAGATCCACTTTGCTTTCCAAGTACCATGAATAAAGCATGGCTAAAAATTTCCACTTTGTTAAAAGGTCAAGCCTGATGATTGACACATGTAATCCCAAGCATCCCGGAGGCAGAGGCAGAGGCAGAGGCAAACATGATTGTAAGTGGGAGGCTGTTTTTGACTGTACAGTAAGGTCCAGGCCAGTCTCGAGGGGTATATGTGTATATAAAAGGTTGGAGATGTAACTCAGTGGTAGAATTCTGTCTAGCATGTGCAAGGACCTAGATTCAACTACCAGAACCACCAAAGTGGGAGAAGAAAACCTCTGTAACTAATAGGACTGATTGCCACTGTGAGGAAGTATAAGATGATAAGGTGGGCAACATCTTTTTCCTCTTCCTCCTCCTCCTCTTCCTCTCCCCCTTCTTTGATCGAGCCTCATGTAGCCCATGCTGGGCGCAAACACACTATGTAGCCAAAGTTTAGCTATGAACTCCTGACCTCCCCAGCATCTCCAGAATCATGTGTGCCACCATACTGGGTTTGGCATGCATGTGTTTGCTTCGAGAAGGAGTTTCCCACTATGTAGCCCTCACTGGCCTGGAACTCTCCAACCAGGCTGGCTTCAAACTCACAGAGATCGGAGTGCTGAGATTAAAGTCATGTACTACCATCCCTGGCCCTAGTTGTACTTTTGAACAGAAGCCTATGTAGGGCTCTGGGTGTAGCTTAGTCGTGCAGCAAGTATTTACTGTGTCACAGTCCCTGAGCTCAATCTCAGTATGAACAGAGAGAAAGGAGAAAGAAATGGAGACGAGTTTCTATACTGGAAGTCTGTGAGGGGATGTAAGTGCTGTGTGCATGCCCTGTGCAGCACGGGGGAAGTCAGAGGACAACTTGCAAGGGTTCCTTCTTCCACTGTGACTTCCTTCTACCCCCACTTCTGGGGACTGAACTCAAGTCAGGACTGCATATCAGGCTCTCTTACCTGCTTCTCTGTCTCTGTCTCTCTGTCTCTCTGTCTCTGTTTCTCTCTCTCTCTCTCTCTCTCTCTCTCTCTCTCTCCCTCCTCCCTCCTCCTCCCCTCCCTCCCCCCTCCCTCCCTCCCCCTCCCCTCCTCCCTGTTCCTGCTTGCCTACTTGCCCAGCAGGACCACAAAATCAACTCACCTTTACTAGATGCCCTAGAGACAGCAAGAGGAGTTCTCGTCTGTTCTTTTTCTTCATGAGACAGGGTCTTACTTGCCCAGGCTGGACTCCATCTAACTATGTAGCCTTAACTTCTGATCTTCCTGAGCTCTGGGATTACAGCTATGTACCACCAAGCCTGCTTTACGTGATGCTGGGGATAAACTCCACAGCTTTGTCCATACCAGGGAAGCTCTCTACCGTGTGAGCGACAACCCCAGCCTTCCTCTGTTTTCTATTTCACATAAAATACGGATTCTTTTTTTTTTTTTTTTTTTTGCCTGCCTGCATGTCTGTGTACCCTGTGGGTCCCTGGTGCCTGTGTCCTCTGAGGCTAGAAGAGGGTGTCAGATTTTCTGGAACTGGAGTTACAGAAAGTTGTGAGCCACCATGTAGATGCTGGGAATTGAATATGACCCCCTGGAAGAGCAGCCATCTCTTTATCTTTATTCCCAGCATGCTGCTCGCACACGCATGCACATACGCACACATGCATACACACACACACACACACACACACACACACACACTTTTTTGTTTGTTTTTTGTTTTTGTTTGTTTTTTTTGTTTTCGAAGTGTGATCCAAGTTGATCTTAAACTTTCTTTTGGAGTAGCTGGGACTACAGATGACTGTCACTACACTGAGACTTTCAAAGTGGCCTTTGCTGGGAATATAGGTGCCTGTCACTGTGGCTTATTTGGTTGAAGGTTCTTGGGTGGGGTAGTTTATTGCATTAGTTACTTTTCTCAGGGCTGTGACAGAGTATCTAACAAAACAACTTGGGGAAGGACTGGTTTCTTTTGGCCAGAGGTTATGAGTGGGAAAGGCACTGCAGAGTGAATGTGAAAGCTGGACACATTGTATCCAGTCACGAAGCGCAGAGGGACAATGCTGCTGCATAGTTCAACCTCTCACTTGCCTCTTTGTATTCAGTCTGGGACCCTGGATCTTCCCAGCTCAAGGTTTTTGAAATGGCTCTCATGGACATGCCCAGAGGTGTGTCTCTTAAGCAATTCTAAATCCAGTCAAGTTGACAATCAAGATGAAAACTTAGTCTCTGTGTGCTCTACGGAGAGGCACAGGAGAAATGTACTGAATGAGGGCATGGCACTATTCTAGGGAGGGCTGCAGGTGTGCAGTCACACCTGCTAGGGAAAGCTTCTTCAGTCTGATTCCTGTCGCTGTCTGTCATGCAAATAGCCCAGAGTGACTTAGTGCTCCCTCCCTCAGTATCACTCATAGTTCTAAGCACTAGCCCAAGCCTGAGCTCCAGAAGCAGGCACTCAGGTCCTCCACCCAGCCGGTAGCTCGGTTTGCTTCCCAAGGCCTGTCCCAACATAGAGGCACAGGGAATAGTCTCTGAATGAGGAATCAGCAGCCCCCGGAGGTAGCAGTCACTTCTCGCCTGTTCTATATAAGGAATGGCTTCAGATCACACAGTGTGGAGGTGGTGTTGTCTCCCTGTGTTGGGGTGGGGAGACCTTGCATCTAAGGCCACACTGCAGAGCATGTCTCAGTGGACATGCGCACTTCCAGATACTCTTCAACTGCCCTTTCCCAGAGTCTTGGCTCTGTAGGTCCCAGGGCGGGCCTGTTGGTACCACGTGATCTACTCTGGCCCTGGCCCTGCAGCTGCTCCCCAGATGTGCCCACAGTGAAGTCTTCCAGCAGCCAGGCCGGCGCCTCTGGGCTGGGACTGAGGGAGCTTTGGGGAAAGACCTTGGGCTCTGACTGTCCCCACCTCTGATTGTAACCAGAGAGCAACCCCCATTCCACCCCAGGACTCTGGCCTGGCCAAACACTGTATCTGTGCCCATCTCCTTGAGAACACAACCCAAACTCCTCCCCTTTACTCACCACCCTCCCAGCCCACCCCATGTCCTGTCCTCCCGTTTCTCTTTCCAGCCCCTTGACTTCCTCTAACCAGTTCCATCCGGCCTCTGGGCTCTTGCCCTGGATGTGCCCTCAGCCTAGATCACTTCCCAACCAGATCTCTGCTAGTTTGTCACCCTGAGGTCCCAGGTCAAAGGTCCCCTCCTTGCTGGAAACCTCAGAAGACCCTTGGCTATTTTCTTTTACTATCTAAAGTGATCTTTGTCTTGTGCTCTGTTACCCATTTCCTAGTCCCATCCTCCTTCCGTGGGGCTGGGAGCTCTAGAAAGCGAGTAAAATTTACCAGGCATGCTAAACCTGTAATCCCAGATTTCAGGTAAAGCAGCTGGAGAACTGAGATTTGAGGTCATCTTGGATTGCAGAGTACGACCCTCTTGAGGAGGGTGGGGAGCAGGGTTGGTCCGCTCAGAAAAGGTTAACAATTTGCTCAAAGTCACACAGCATAATGCTTTGAAGCTGAATAATTTTTAGATAATTTTGGTTAACTAATGAATTGTTCCTCTAAGTCCTCGGTTTCCTCATTTGCAAAATGAGAATAAAAGTGGAATTTGGAGCTGTGCAATAGCACAGTGGGAAAGGTGCTGAGGCCAGGCCTGACAACCCGAGGACCTATTCTTGTGATCTACCCAAATGATCAGAGGAGAGAGCCAACTCTTACAAGCCGTTCTGTGTCCTCCACATGAGTGCTATGACAACACTCCTCCACACCACCACACGCACACTAAATAAACAAGGATAACATAGTAACAAGAGACACTTAAAAGCTGAACTTAACCCAGAGTTACGGTTAATGTTTAACCTGCAAGAAGTGTTCTCAAATGGGAGCCAGCAAAAAACGGTTGTATCTTTTTGGGGTCTCATTTATCAAGACTCCAGATCCGGCAGGAGGCTGGGGTTGGGGTTTGGCACAAGATGGGTGTAAAGGCTTTCTGGCCTTCCCACTCATGGAATCATCCCTGCCTGCTCTGGACTCAACTTCTCCATCTGCACAATGGACCTATAGCCAGCCTCACTGTGAAGGTTCCAGGCTGCTTTCCTGGTGATTCTAGGGAGTGTGATGGCCTAGGCCTGGACCCACCTTTTGCCTTCCACCCAGTTTTCAGAAGAGGCCCCAGAACAATGGGAGGGAGCTTGGAGCCTGGCAGTCTGGGCCTGCCCAGAGTCCCTGCAGATGAAGGGGTGGGGCCTTCCTGTGTCTGGACAAAGGGCTGCTGCCCCCATCCCCCAGTCTCCGAAGGCCAGGAGAAAGGCAGAACCCCTGCCAGGGAGCTCCTATCTTAAGCTACCAAACCTTAAGGCGGCACACTGCTGTACACACCCGCACAGAGGATATGGGCGTGCTGATCCAGTACCACAGGCGTGTGCATCAGACACAACCAGCATGGTAGCAGCATGCTCTCACATATGAGCAAAGGAGCAACCCGCTAAGATGCACATTAACATACGTTAACATGTATGTACATACACCAAATCTGTACAAAGCCAACACACTGGAAAAGACACGAAAGGAGGCCACACATCAAACCACGGAATGATCTTCCTCATCCCAGCCACTCACACAGCACATGCAGCCATCCCAGGAACCGAACCAACTAACACACACCCTCCTCCCCTGTACTGGAACCACCAAGGTAACACACACTCCCAAACTGGGCAGGACCGTTCATACCAATGCACCATCCACAGACTGCAGTGTAGCTTGGGGCAGAGCACGCTGGAGGCCCTGGGTTCCATCCTGAACACCACACAGAGCAAACCAAAGCAAGCTGAGCATAGGCCTCATAACCCAGGACCATCACTGAAAATCTCCAAGGCCTGCCTAGTAAGTCCAAGGCCAACAGGGGCTACATGCAAAGTAAGAGCCTGTCCAAAACTAACTAACTAACTAACTAACTAACTAATTAACTAAAGCCAAAGCTCAAATGAAAACATTAAAAAAAAAACCCAAAAACAAAAAACCGAAAACCTTTCAGATACACCGAGCTAACTGTGACAAAAACTTCTCTTCTAGGCATCATCAATCGACATGCTTATGCCCAGTCACTGTCAACTTCTGCCAGGATGAAGACTCCATGTTGGGTGATACCATGCAACTAGGATCCCAACTACTTGGGAGACAGAAGCAGGAGGATCTGTCTCAAAACAGCAACAGACGGCGGATTCTATGGAATTTAAAATTAAAACAAGCCAAAGTCCCACCAAGATACAATGCCGTCACCCAGCCCGGTGTGTTTAATTGTACACAGCCCCTGGGTCCTCAACACGAATGTCCACTTCAGCAGGCTACAGAAGTCCCACAGACACACAGCCGTCCTTATCCTGACCTCAGGAGTCCCACGCCCACGCATACAGGCCTAGCCCTTTCCCAGGACTGAGGTGTGGGAGTTTGCCTGACCTTGGCGTGCTTTCTCCGAGGCTGGCAGGTCCAGCCTAAGCAAAGCCCAGCAGAGGTTGGAGGACGGGACAAGGAGATGATTGCCCAAGAGACCTCTGGGTGGGGCCTCAGTGGCTTTTTGCTTGCACCCTCTGGGACCGGACAGGAGACTCCAGAGATCCCCTCCTGGAAGCTGCGCCCCTCCCTTCCTCCCTGGCACATGACCTGGCCTTTCTTTGACTCACCTACTTCCCATACACCTGGGCTCCCTCTCCTACTGCTCCAGGGCCTGGAACCAGGGGAGCAGCTGAGGTTGAGACTCTCACAGGACCCCACCCAGCTCCCTGCCCATCCTTCAAAGCCTCCAGCACCCCCTTCCTGCCCTGCTCCACCCAACCCTGAGTATCCTGTCACTGGGGTTGACATCTCAGGCCCCAAGGAAGGACAGCTGGATTCACACACTGTGTGAGTCACCACGCTGCCTTTCCAACTTTTCTTTTTAAAAGTCTCATTATGGTTTCTACCGAGGTCAGAGTAGTGATGTGCAGGTTGAAAGGAAGTTAAGACACCCAGGAAGCTGGGATTGATGGCTCACGCCTGAAATTCTAGCTCTCGAGCAGCTGAGTCAAGAGGGTAATCTTTAGTTCAAGACTAGCCTGGGCTACATAGTGAGTTCTAGCCAGCTTAGAATTGGACAGAAATTTGAGAGCTCGTCTCAAACACCAACACCACAAAAAACAAAAGCAAACAAACAAAAACAATGAGGAGGTCATCCAGGAACACATAAGAATGAAAGGGACCTTTTCCAGGGTGTCTCAGAGGCTCCAAGAGGCCATTTGGCTCCACTCCTTTCAATCCGAGGGACTGAGCCATTTAATTTCTTTGTGTCTCTGTGTAGTTATCTGTGAGAGTCAGAAGGGTAGTGCTCCCACCTCTGTGAGGACAGCAGTGCTCCCACCTCTGTGAGGACAGCAGTGCTCCCACCTCTGTGAGGACAGCAGTGCTCCCACCTCTGTGAGGACAGCAGTGCTCCCACCTCTGTGAGGACAGCAGTGCTCCCACCTCTGTGAGGACAGCAGTGCTCCCACCTCTGTGAGGACAGCAGTGCTCCCACCTCTGTGAGGACAGCAGTGCTCCCATCTCTGTGAGGACAGCAGTGCTCCCACCTCTGTGAGGACAGCAGTGCTCCCACCTCTGTGAGGACAGCAGTGCTCCCACCTCTGTGAGGGTGAGTTGATAAGGCCAGTGAAGAGCTTGGAACAGTCTTTAGGAAAGGCGGCCTTCTTTAGAAACTGCTCTAATTGTTCCCAGACCACACTGTCTCTCTTAGAGGCTCCACAATGGCCATTTTCTTCATATAGAGCGGCTCACACTTGCACTACAGGGAGTGACTTTAGGGAGCCCCATTCGTTCAACTGGAGTAACCAAATGGGAACACTTTGCTAGGGACACACAGATGCTATCTGTAGCCGGCCATTGTCACCTCAAAGGCACAGTCAGTAGACTAATGAAATCTCTATATTCTGGCTAGCGGAACGACCTGCAAGATCACTATCTGCGGTGCCTGTGTACCCTTCACAGTTGATTCAGGAGCCCCCAAACTGCTGCCTACCTAGGGAACTTGTAGTCTGGTGGGACAGCCGGACCATGAGGCCGGCATCTCCCAATTCCCAGAGCTGTGAAGACACAGGGATGGGAGACAACCCACAGAAGACTGTTAGGGAAGTCAAGGGGGTCTTCCTGTCAGAGGAGACTACTGTCCTGCTAAGACAGGTTTTTCTAGCTCTGACATCTGCTGAGCGTGCAGACATGTCTGCAGGAGACAATGGCCCATCACACTGCAAAGCCCTTTCCAGTCTGGTAATTTAAAATGCTGGTGCTGGTGTGGGAGGAGACCTCTAGTCCTCTGCAGGTGGGTGTGGAAACTGGTAGGATGGCTCAGAGCTCTGTGTGGCAAGAGGAGTAAAAGTGAACATTCAAACACCCAGTGACCCAGAGGCTTGCTCTCACTCCCACGGACAAACCCAGAGTGTCTTGCACACAACGCGCTGCAGATGTGGGCTGGGCCCCACAGCACTGTCCTGGCAGCCTCAAAAGGAAAGCGCCTTGTCCTCACAGAACAGAACTAAAGTGACAATGGCCAACTGTGCAACACTTCATCAGAGTGAGCTGGAGGGGACGGGAGCACTCCGCAGATGCATGACCGACTCCTGCTCAGGCGAACGGAGAATGAAAGAGAAAACAAGCACATTAAAATCCTCATGAGCAGCCTGGCAGTGGTGGCTCCTGTCTTTAATGCAGAGACAGGCGGATCTCTGAGCTTGAGGCCAGCAAGTTCCAGGACAGCCAAGGCTACACAGAAAAATCCTGTCTTGAAAACTCAAACAAACAAATCTAATGAAAAGTGCCAGTATGTTTATGTGCAGCAAAATCTAAAGCAGTGATTCTCAACGTGGGGGTCACGCCCCCGTGGGGGTGTCAAACGACCCTTTTACAGGGGTCACCTTAGACCATTGGAAACCAGATATTTATATTATGATTCATAACACTAGCAAAATTACAGTTACGCTGTAGCAATGAAAAGAATTTTGTAGTTAGGGATCACTAAAACGTGAAAAATTATATTTAAAGCATTAGGAAGGCTGAGAACCACTGGTCTAAAGAAAGGGGCATGGGGAGTAATAAAAATAGAAGCAAGAGACAGGCCAGGCGTGGTGTTACACGCCTTTAACCCCGGCACTCAGGACAAGAGGAAGGTGGATCTCAATGAGTTCCAGGACAGCCTGATCTACAGAGTGAGTTCCAGGACAGCCAGGACTAAGGGAAGAAACCCTGAAACTCTGTCTTGAAAAAGAGAGAGGTGGGTAGGGAGGGAAAGTATGAGGTGGTTAGGGATGTAGCTAAATTAAGAGTGCTTGCCTTACACTCAGGAGGACCTGGGTTTGACCCCCAGCACAAGACTTGGTGGTACATGTGTACAGCCAGCACTTGGGAGGAAGAGGAAGGAGGGTCGAAGTTCAAGATTATCCCAGCTACTAAGGTAGCAAATACTAATGCCAAAGCCCTGGTGGGAGAGAGACCCAATGCAGGACAAGCTATTGGCACCCCTCCCCCATGCCTCTCCCCCAAACAACAACTACAAAAACCTACAACCAAGGCTAATGTCTCCTGCAAGTCTGCAGTGTTCCGAACTGAGGCAGAGCTGGGCGTGGACCTTGGCCTGAGCTGCTCCTGCAGCGATGTGGGACGGAGTAGGACCCCACCTGGAAGAGGCTAGCACCCGGTTTTGTTCCGTGCGCGCAGTTCCCGAAAGCATCCCCCGCCAGGGCACCCGCCCCGGCAGATGGGCGCCCGGACTGAGCGCGCTGGACCGTGGGAACCGGCCCGCGGCTCAGGAGAGGCAGGGCACATATGGGGCGGGCGCCGGGGGCGGCGGCAGATGGGTGCGAGGCTGGCCCCGGCTGTGCGACAAAGGCGAAGGGCAGATGTTTGTGACCAGATGTTCGCAAGAGTGAGGCGGGGGCCTGGGAAAAACCGACAGGCCAGTTTCCTGCATCCTTCCCTCGTGGCCGCAGGGGAGAGCCTGGGAAGCCAGGGATGGAGGTCTTGGTCTCACGGCTGATGTGATGCTGGGTCTCAACCTGGGTCCACCGCACCACACCCTGCACCACCGTCCTACTCCTGATGCACAGGAGTCTGTGGGTGCAACTGTACCATCATGGCCACAGCACAGCTCAAAACCTCCTACAGGAGGACCCTATGTGCCAGGTTCTGGCCAGTGCTGAGTTATCACAGGGAACAGAACCAAATCAAATCTACATCCTGGGCAGCTTTTATTTTGGAGGCGGGACAAGGACACATGCAGTACAGACACATAACATTATCTTATATGAGAACAATTCTTACTATTTTACTAATTGTGAGATAGTCTTGCTATAAAGTCCAGGCTGGTCTGGAATTCAGAATACCCCTACCTTGTCACCTCCAGCTCCCAGAAGGTAATATGCTATTTTTATTTTTTTTAAAATCTAGGGGTTGGGGATTTAGCTCAGTGGTAGAGCGCTTGCCTAGCAAGCGCAAGGCCCTGGGTTCGGGCCTTAGCTCCGGGGGGAAAAATGTATTTATTTGGGCTGGAGAGATGGCTCAGTGGTTAAGAGCACTGACTGCTCTTCCAGGGGTCCTGAGTTCAATTCCCAGCAACCACATGGTGGCTCACAACCATCTGTAATGGGATTCAGTGCCTCTTCTGGTGTGTCTGAAGAGAGTGACAGTGTACTCACATAAAGTAAAACAAACAAATCTTTAAAAGAATCTATTTATTTATATTTGTATGAGTGTCTTTCCTGCATATGTGTATATATATGTATACATACATATATATGTACTGAGTATGTACCTGGTGCCCAAAGAGGCCAGTTTTCTGGAGTTATCAATGGTTGTAAGTCTCCATATGGGTACTGGGAACCAAACCCAGGTCCTCTGTAAGCAACAAATGCTCTTAACTGCCATCTCTCTATATCTGTCTGTCTGTCTGTTGTTGTCTGTCTGTCCTGGGGGATAGAGAGAAGAAGATCAGGAGCTTAAGGCCATTCTTAGTTACACAGTAAGTTTGGGGCCTGGCTGGGTTGCACCAGCCTCTATCTCAAGCCTGGTTAAGCCTGTGAGAAGGTTCAGCAGCGAAGGTACCTGCCACCCAACTTCATGAATTGATTCTCATCTCTCAGTTCCAGGGACTCACATGAGGCAGACGAGAACTGAGCCGACACCCGCCCCCCCCCCCCTCTCTCTCTCTCTCTCTCACACACACACACACACACACACACACACACACACACACACACACACACACACCACGACTAATACTTTTTTTTTCCTTTTTTTTTCGGAGCTGGGGACCGAACCCAGAGCCTTGCGCCTAAAAATACTTTAAAATTCAGTTTTTTAAAAAGTCAGGTCATTTCGTTATGTTTCCTGGGAAGAGGACGCTGACAGGCAGCAGAGCCTGAAGGAAGGTTCCCCGCAGTGTGTGTATCAGCTTGTTTGAAAGAGCAACTAGAAACAAGTCCTCATAAACAGCCCCTGGAAGAACGGCTGAACGGACTGTGAATTCCTCGTGGCCCTAGGATATCATGAGACAGCACCTTTCTTTCAGGAATTTGTCTTATGTGGGGAAAAAGGATGTATGTATGGGAGGGGCAGCCAGCTGGAAAAAGCCACACAGCCACGGCCGGGGCACATCTCAAATCATGGTGTCGTAGTCACAAGGGAACGGGGAAGAGTGGAGCATGGGTGTGGGCCTGGAATTTCAGCGTTTGGGAGGCAGAAACAGGAGGATAGAAAACTGGGCTTACCTACGCTACAGAGTGTTCTTCAGGCTTTCAGGCCAGCCTGGGCTACATTTCAAGATCCTGCCTTTAAAAAAAGAAAACTATGGGGGCTGGAGAGATGGCTCAGCGGTTAAGAGCACCCGACTGCTCTTCCAGAGGTCCTGAGTTCAATTCCCAGCAACCACATGGTGGCTCACAACCATCCGTAAAGAGATCTGATGCCCTCTTCTGGTGTATCTGAAGACAGCTACAGTGTACTCATATATAATAAATAAAATAAATAAAAAAAAAAAAAAAAAAAAGAAAACTATGGAGGTTGGAGAGGGGGCTCACTGGTTAACAGCAATTGCTGCTCTTGTAAAGGACTCGGGTTTGGTTCCCAGCATCCACATGGCAGCTCACAGCCACTTGTAACTCCAGCTCCAGGGTTCCAATGCACACCACATATATACACTCAAAATAAAAAGTTGTCTTTTAAAAAGGAAAACATCCAGGTGTACTGATGAATTCCCTTTAAAACCCTAGCTTTCAAGAGGCAGAGGCAGAGACAGATGGATCTCTATGAGTTTGAGGCCAGCTTGATCTACATAGTGAGTTCCAGGACAGTAAGACCTGTGTGAACCAACCCAACATCAAACAGAAAAAGAATACAGCAGGCTGGGGCTGGGGCTGGGGCTGGGGCTGGGGCTGGGGCTGGGGCTGGGGCTGGGGCTGGGGCTGGGGCTTGGTATTTGCCTCAAATGCATGCAATCCTTGGTTCAATCTCCAGTGCTGCAAACGACATCAAAAACCCAGGTTTATGCCATAAGATGAAAGGCCACAAAGGACTTGCTGTTGACTTTAATCCTGGGAGCTTACAGGACAGAGGGAGAAGATAATGACTCCAGAGAGTTGTCCTCTGACCACCACACTCATGCCATGGCATGTGTACCCTCCTCCACAACACACACACAATACACACACAACACACACATAACACACATATACAACACACACATAACACATACAAACACGTACACAATATACAGACACACAAAACACATACACACAACACACACATAACACATACATACAACGCTTACACACAGACACATACACAACACATACAAACACAGATACAACAATACACAGACACAACACATACACACACATATACATACACACACACCATACACACACACCACATACACAGACACACAAAACACATACACACAACACATACAAGATACGTACACACACAACACATACACAAACATACAACAAACACAAAACACACACAAACACATACAACACACACAGGCATACACGCACACAAGACACATACACACAACACAAACACATACAATGTACACACTAATAATATTTAATGAAATAAAAACGTAAAGAAGTCAGAACAATGCCTCACTGCTCAGTGTTTAGTATCCTGCAGGGCCGTTCGGCCATCACTACTGACAGTTCTGGAGCGTCCCCATCACTTCAGAGAAGCCATTAGGAACTCCTCACCACAGAACACCGCCCCACACCCCTGGGCCTGTTATTACTTTTCTGTCTTTAAACATCTGAGTGCTCTGGATACTTGATGTACATGGAATTGTTCAGTATGGATCTTAGTGACTTCTGCTTTGATTTATTTGTTCGGGATTTGTTTGTTTGTTTTATTTTTGAGACAGGGTCTCTTTACATAACCCTGGCTGTCCAGGAACTCACTATGTAGAGCAGCCTGGACTTGAGCTCACAGAGATCCACCTGCCTCTGCCTCCTGACTGTTGAGATTAAAGGTGTGTGCCACCATGCCCCAGCTTGCAACTCTTTTTTTTTTTTTTTATAGCAACAAAGTTTTCAAGTTCCCCCCACTTCCTCCCTCCTCCCCTCCCTCCCTCCCTTTCTCTCACTCCACCTCTCTGTCTATTAAGCGAGGCTAGGATGATACTCCAGGACCTTTCTTGTACACGCTTGCAAGGCAAGGGCTTCTTCACCGCTGAGCTACAAGCTGTACATCCAACCAAAACGAATTTTCTTCCTTTATATTTAGATTTTTAAAAAAAATGTGAAAAAAAATGTGATAACTCAGATTTCAGGTGCACCCTGTGGTGTGGTGTGGTGTGTGTGTGTGTGTGTGTGTGTGTGTGTGTGTGTGTGTGTGTGTGTGTGTGTAGAGGCAGGCTATTGTGAGCCACCATGTGGGTGCTGGGTCCTTGGTAAGAGCAACAAGTACTTTGAGCCACTGAATCCTCTCTCTAGCCCTTTTCTTTGACAAGGTCTTATGTAGCTCCAGCTGGCCTTGAATTTAATATGTGGCTCAGGGCGGCCTTTTCTGTCTCCATCTCTGAGTACTGAGATAAGAGATGTATGTGTGTCACTATACCTGCTTTATATTATGCGGGGACTGAAGCTAGGGCTTTGTGCCAGCTAGCTAGGCAAGCACTTTACCAAGTGAAACACATTTCTAGCTGTAGATCGTGTGTCTTTGTTTTTGAGACACTGTTTCACTTCGCAACCGGGGTGGCATGAAATGGGTAGGCAGGTCAGACTAGCCTTAAATTCACAGAGATCCCCCTGCCTCTGCCTCTTAAATGCTGGTATTGAAGGTGTGTGCTATCATGACCAGCAGAACATATTTTTTTAGGGCACAGCTGGTGGAATACATTTTAAATCTCAGCACTTGAAAAGCAGAGGCAGCTGAATCAGGAATTTGAAGCCTTCCCTACAGAGGGAGTTTAAGACCAGTCTAAGACCCTGTCTCAAAAACAGCAAAACCATGGAGACACTGGCAAGTTGTTTGTTTACTTATTTATCTTCTCTTTTCAAGGCAGGGTTTCTCTGTGTAGCCCTGGCTGTCTTGAAACTCGTTCTGTAGACCAGGCTGGCCTCAGAGATCCACCAAGGGTGGGATTAAAGGCATGTGCCACCATGCGCCTGGCTTGGTGAATTGTTTCAATGGGGATTTGGATGGGGATTATACGGATATCTCAGATGTCAGGTGCACCTTTTGTTGTGTTGTCCAGGTTTCTGCATCCTTTGCTTGTCTATGGTGCTGCACTGTTGGTCTTGTGCTGACTAAATGACCACACAGCCACAGTGGAACACTGAGAATGCTTTGGCTTTAAACAGAATGGAAGCCTTTCTCATTCTATGTCCCAAACACCCTGAGATACTAGCTTGAATGTTTGAGGGTGGGCAGGAGGAGTTTGGGAAAGGTAAAGATGCTATTTTACAAGGGGAACAGAGGGCTGGGAAGCCAGTGACTCCCGAGATCCCATGGGAATGGACAATGATTCTGATTCTGTTTCTAGCTGTGATTGGCAAATATCCCACCCCACCGTCCTTCCTTTATATTGAGGTGGAACTGCACATTTGAGGATTCATTTAGTTCAGGAGTATTTTGAGTTTCTGGAGGCTATAAAGCAATAGGAAAAATGGCTTCGACATCACTTAGAGACCTGGCAAATGGAGCTCTCAGTTCCTGGAGACCTTCGTCATCCGTGGCAGGCATAGCATCTGTAGTGTGTGTGCTCATCTTCTGGGCATCCCGTCCATTCCCTCTTCAGTTGTGCTTTTGTTTTTCCTAGGCAGGGTCCAGGCTGGACTTGGAAGTTATGATCCTGTTGATGCAGCTCAGTTTGTGTGTGTCTAGCACGCAGGAATTCCTAACTCTATCCCTAGCACCAAATAAACTCGGCAACACTTCTGCAATCCCAGCGCGCAGGAGGTTGAGGCAGGAGGATCAGAATTCAAGGTCATAACTAGCTACACAGCAAATTCAAGGTCAGCTTGGGTACCTAAGATCCTATTTAAAAAATACTTTTTTTCCCCCTTTACAAAGCAATTAAATTATAACTGGTATGCCTTAGCATCTGGAGAGCAGAAATTCTGGGCAAGTCCATCAGACTTAGTTTTGATCTTCAGTTTTAAGAGCCTACTGTGTGCCATGGTTTGGCCAAGTCTTGGGAAGATGGTGGTGAGTAACAGTAGCTTTTTTTCCCTTCTTAGCTTCCTCGAGCTTTTTACACGACCAGGGTCATGACCTAACTCCTTAACTGATATTCAGAATGACGATAATGAGCCAACGTGCTTCCGATTTCAGGCTGGGAGAGCAAAACTGCCTTCATATCCCTGCCCTGCCGCTTGGGAGACACGTATCTTCTTGGGTCTGGGTGCCCTCCTTTGCGAGAGGGATCTCAATCATGCCACCTGTTGGGTTGTGGTGGGGGGTGTATAGGACAATGAGGAAATTGGAAATTCCTCCTGCCCAGTTTAATCCATCTAAGTGCTCAAGAAGTCACAAGGACTGGAGTTTTCCTTCCGGCTGGAACCCAAGGTTTTTGTGCATGCTGGGTAAGAACTCAGAAAAAAATTAACTAAACTATTAAAAACTTTAAAAGATCGCTATTATGGGAGCCTAGCAACTAAGAACAAGTGCACCATCAACTCCATTTTCCCAGGAGGAAACAGTGCAGAGGAGAATGGCTGCTCGCCCAAGGGCAGCATGCTCTGGCTGGTTGATTCTCAGGATCTGGGTCTATGGAGCAGGGAGTTAAGGGCTGGGAGCTGGGGCTCCTCCTCTCAGTTGGCTCCCCTCCTCTTCCCTGGGAAAATCCAACAGGTGGTGGGGCCACGGTGCTGGGGCCATTGTGTGGCCTGGAGGGTCGTGAGTGTGTGTGGGGGAAGATGGATGCCTTCATTACCATGTGAATCCTGGGAAAGCGCAGGGCTGGAGGTGGGTGGGTGGGGGACTTGGCTAGCTCTGGCCAGACCACACAGCGGCTGAGAAGGGGGTCCCTGTGAACCCTGAAAGAGCCTTTTAAAATCCCAGGTACCGGGATTCGTCCTCTTGTTTAATCCCTTATTTTTAGAACATTTCCATCCTATGAAGCGTAAACAGAACACTGACAGAAACAAGAATCTTTAAAGGGAGAAACACCCGTTTCCCACCCATACACATACTTTTTCAGTTGCAATTCCCCACCGCAGGGGCTGCCTATCACAGCAAACTGTAGTCCCGCACCTCAGTGGAACATTTCCCGGTGGGGCTCTTTCTGACTGCTCCTCAAATATGTCCTAGGTAGCTCCAGAGTGATTAGCAAGTAGTTGGTGAGCAAACTGGTAGAGGCAGGGCTTGGACTTAGAAACTAGACGTGGTCACTTTGGTGGGAGTGGAACGGGTGACTGGTTTGATGATGGGGAAAGAGATGGAGCTACACAGACTAAAATGCCGGGTGACCATGAATCCCCCACTTTACAGATGATTAGAACGAGTCCACTGACAGAATCCACACAAGGCTAGCACTGCGGCAGTAAGTTCAGTTTCTGCTATTTCTGGAGTTTTCCCTTGGGACAGGAAAGAGGAAGGCTACTTGAGAGTTGGGGTGGGTGAGGGGACAAGAAAACCAGAACTGGGGAGTGGCTTCAGGCACAGAGAAATGAGGACCCGAAATCCAGATCTGACACATACAAGCAAGCACACAATGAAGCACACAGACATATATACATAGACACATGTGCACACAGAGAGACACATATAAACACACAGACACACATGCACACACAGACACATATACAGACACATATACATAGACACGTGCACACACAGACACACATGTACACACATATACACATAGACATATGCACACAGATACACATGCAGAGACACACACAAAAGACACACAGACATATATGCACACACAGACACATATACACAGACACACAAGCACATGCACATGCAATCACACAAAACACACACATGCACACATATAGACCCACATGCACACACATGCACACTCACACAAAAACACAGAGACACACATGCTCACTCACACAAGCATACACATAGACATACAAGCATGTGCACTCACACAAAACACACACATACATGCACACACACAGACACGTATATACAGACACACAAGCACATGCATGTGCACTCACACAAAACACACATACATACATGCACACAGACACATACACAGACACACATGCACACACACAAACACAGGCACACTCGCACACAGAGACACACATGCACATGCATGCACAGGTATGCACACTTAAACACACACATACATGCACACAGACACACATGCATACTCACATACATACTCGCTACAGAGCAGAAAGAAGGCAGAAGGGCACAGGTTCACAAGTTGACACAAACAGGCTTGAAACTGCTCATAAGCTGGTTCTCAGCTCCTGTCTCCCTCTCTCCACCAGGCATCCTGCCGCAAGCGCTTATAAATTCGTGCACCCTTAAGTGTGCCAGAAACACCAAGGCATGCACAATGGGGAGGAAAGAGTATAGGCAGCCACAGGTTTGGCCTGAGTTCTGGCACTAGACCAAGATAGTGAAAGCTCATTTGGCAAAACGCAAGTTGAGATGCTTATCTGACTGTCCAAGAAATGAGGAGAAATGGAAGCCACCGCTCGGCAGACCGGTTCAGCCAGTGCTGGCGAGTCCTCTGTGTCTGTAACCTTTATGACGGAAAGTAACTTGATTTTTTTTTTTTTTTTTTTTAAATGACAAGGTCTCCCACTGTAGCCCAGGCTACAGTGCCACGTCTTCCTGCCTCAGCCTCCACATCCATCTAGGGAAGTAACTTTGAAATGACGAATTCACTGTTTGTAGTTTCTATGGTGCCCGTGCCTTCCTTGCATCATCCCAATCTGTAAATTCCACCTCTTTCACCCCCCCCCCCCCCGCCTTTGTTTTTTTCTGTGATAGAATCTCCCCTGTGTCTCCCTGGCTGGCCTGGAACAACTTGCTATATAGACCAGGCTGGCTTTAAACTTTCATTCTCCTGTCTGTCTTCCAAGTGCTAGAATGAGAGGTTCTGCGCCACCGCACACAGCCTGAATGGTCATTCTAGTTTAATAGAACAGGTGCTTCCCGATTACAGAATTGCACATAAAAGCCAGCTAAGATCTGAAGAACAAGGTTGGCCAGGTGTCGTAGTCCATACCTTAAACCCAGGAGGCAGAGGTGGGCAGATCTCTTGTGAGTGGAGGCCAGCTGGGACTGTGTGGCAAGTTCCAGGCCAGGCAGGGCAGGATAGAGAAACCCTGCCGAGAGAGAGAGAGAGAGAGAGAGAGAGAGAGAGAGAGAGACAGAGAGAGACAGAGAGAGAGAGAGAGAGAGAAAGGGATAGCAGATTCATAGACAACTGTGGCTAGCAAAACCCTGTCTAGGGGGAGAAAAAGCCAAAGTCAGTTAAAGGCTGGTGTGGCTCAGTGGTAAAGCACCGGCCTTGTGTACAGCCGTGCTTGAAGCCTCAGGATTGAGTCAGCACAGCAAACAAAGTAAAGCAAGCTAAGGTTCCGAAGACAGGGGCTTCTTCAAGGAAAAACATTTTAAAGATAAACTTGTTATAATTTCGTTTTTGTTTTCCTTTTCCTTTCTCTTTCTTTTCATTTTGCCCGACAGGGTCTGCGTAGCCTTGGCTGTCCTGGAACTCATTATGTAGATCAGGCTGGCCTCAAACTCAAGAGATCTACCAGCCTCTGCCTCTTGAGTGCTGGGATTAAAGGCTGCGCCACTTGTACCCAGCTGTTTGTTTGTTGTTTGTTTATTTATTTATTGAGACAAAGTCTCATGTAGCTAAGGCTGGCCTAGACCCCTTCGATCATGAAGCATCCACCTCCTGGGTATTTGGATTACAGACAGCTCCCCTCCCCCACCTATGAGACTAACCAGCCACTGTCTGATTAGATTTAAGTACTGATCTGCACGGTGAACCCCATACCTAACACTATCATCAGGCCATAATGATATATCTATATATGTCTGTCTCTATCTATCTATCTATCTATCTATCTATCTATCTATCTATCTATCTATCTATCTATCTGTCTGCCTGTCTGTCTATTTATTATGTTTGTCTATCTATCTATCTATCTATCTATCTATCTATCTATCTATCTATCTATATCTATTTATATATGTCTATTTATATATGTTTGTCTATCTATCTATCTCTATATCTATCTGTCTGTCTGTCTATCTATCTAAAATATCTATCTGTCTGTCTGTCTGTCTATATATAACAACCTGTGGTCATAGACCCTGGGAAAACCTACGACTGCTACTCTGCTATACAGGCACAATATTAAATTGACTGCTAATGGCTTACTGTTATACACATAGGTTAGTGCATTTCTCAACCCTCGCCTGAGAAGTTTCTATTCACAACAGATGGCAGCTGACACAACTGGTCAAGGCACAGAGAATAAGAGACTGCAGAATGCTCAGTCCTAAGTAGAGCATCTTCATCACGTCTCCTCCCACGGCTCGGGGACCATTGTGGAAGAGGCAGTGGAAGACCGTGAGAGCAAAGGCAACGGCCAATGACAAGGCACATGTTTCCTAGACGCAGCAGGGCAGCTGCACACATGAGCTCACAGTGGTTGTCACAGCAATCATGACACCTGGACAAACTTGTCCCAGACAAAACTCTCAGTGTAGGAGGGGAGGTGGCATCAAGCCCCACCCCTAGCTGAGAAGGTACTGACCGTTGATAGCTGCTGGGAGAGGGAGAGTCAATTTTCCTTAACAGTGTGGTCCCTGGTGGGGAAGACCGCGCGTCTAAGATTATATGAGGAACACGAGTTGGACTAGATGGGCTAAAAGAAGGATAGATCCAGAAGTAGGGCAAGGGGTGAATATGCTAAAAACATCCTGTGACATTCCCAAAGAACTGATACAAAAACAAGATAATAACAAAAACAAACAATACTAAAAGGGCCTTGTACTTTTGTACTTGTTAAGTACTTTATCTTTTTTTTTTTTTTTGGATATTTTATTTACATTTCAAATGTTATTCCCTTTCCCAGTTTCCCCACCATAAGCCCCCTATCCCATCCTCCTCCCCCTTCTTCTATGAGGCTGCTCCCCCACACAACCACACACTCCTTCCCACCTGCCTGCGCTGACATTCCCCTACACTGGGGGGGGGTCCAGCCTTGGCAGGACTAAGGGCTTCTCCTTCCATTGGTGTCCAACAAGGCCATCCTCTGCTACATATGCAGCTGGAGCCATGGGTCTGTCCATCTGTACACTTTGGATGGTGGTTTAGTCCCTGGAAGCTCTGCTTGGTTGGTATTGTTGTTCTTATGGGGTTGCAAGCCCCTTCAGCTCCTTCAACCTTTTCTCTAACTCCTCCAACGGGGACCCCATTCTCAGTTCAAAGGTTTGCTGCTAGCATTCGCCTCTGTATTTGTCTCACTCTGGCTGAGCCTCTCCGGAGACAGTTATATCAGGCTCCTGTCAGCATGTACTTCTTGTTAAGCCACACTCCTAGTCCCTATAAAAGTCCGTTTTTTTCCCTTTTTGTTTTCCAAGATAGTTTCTCTGTGTAGCCCTGGCTGTCCTGGAACACACTCTATAGACCATGCTGGCCTTGAACTCAAGAGATCTGCCTGCCTCTACTTCCCAAGTTCTGGGAATGGTGGCATGAGCTACCAACACCCAGTTGCCTAGCAAGTTCTTAATAAACTAAAACTGAGTGACATGAAGAATAGGAAGGATACTGGGGCAACCAGTCTAGGCGAAATCCGTGTCTTCAATGTGAGAACTTGGGAAGGTTCTTGATTACTATTTGGCCTTGGGCAGACCCTTTCCCATCTGTACCTTTATTTCCCCATCTGTACAATGGGAACTCACCCTATGGGGTGGGGCTGATGTGGGGCTTAAGAATATGAAGCACTCCAACACCTGGAATGCGGTTAGCATAGCAGTAAGAGTGGCGATTACTGTTGGTGTATTTCTTACATGTCTGTGGTACCCAGTTCATACAGCTGCCTCCTAGATGGGGCCACGCGTGAAGGTATATTCAGGCTCACACATGGAAGTCTTTGCATTTGCGTGTATATGTACTGCCTTGATAGTTTTAATGTCAACTTGACACAAGCTACAGTCATCGGAGATGAGGAGACCTCAACTGAGAGAAAATGCTGTCCTAAGATAGGGAAGCCTGTAGGACATTTTCTTAGTGATACTTGAAAGAGGGCTCGGTCCATCGTGGCTGGGGCCATCCCCAGACTGGGTCCTGGGTTCTATAAGAAAGTGGTTAAGCAAGCAATGAGGAATAGGACAGTAAGCAGCACTCCTCCATGGCTTCTGCATTAGCTCCTGCCGCTAGGGTCCTGCCTAGTTTAAGTTTCTGCCTTGGCTTCCCTCAATGGAGTGACTCAGGATGTGTAGGCCAAACAAACCCCTCCTCAAGTCACTTCCGGTTGTGGTGTTTCATCACAGCGATAGAAACCCTAAGACATGTGCCGTGTGCACACCTGAACGTGTGCATTGCAGGAGAAACTGTGCACAGGAAAACCCCAGGTCCTTCCCCACAGTGAGTGGGTAAATAACACAGCTCCCTCTTTCCGGCTCTTCTCTACTCTGTGCTCATCCCTAGACTCCTTCGTCTCAACCCTGCTGGGGTTTCCCATTCTTTCTGGGACCCAACCAGATCTAGAGGTCTTGAGGATCTCCCTGGGATCTCAAGTCAGGCTACAGGGAAGCGGCTTCCTCAGTTCTGGGCAACGAGCTGGAGAACTTTTACCATGAGAGCAGACACACCCCTGGGTGTGAAGACCCTGCCCACAGTATGGACTCCCTGGTTTTTTGCCCTGTAAGTTTCAGTGATCTTAAGTCTCGGGGGGGGGGGGGGAAGCTGGCTCTTTTTCCCCTCCCCTCTCCCTTATCGAAATAAGACATTTGAAATCATATTATTTTAGTGCACGTAGGTGTGCATGCCACAGTGTGAAGGTGCACGGGGAAGTGGGAGACAAATTACAAGAACCGGTTCTCTCCTTCCACCATGTAGGTTGAGGTCCAAACTCTGGTTTTAAGGTGTGGCAGCCAAGTGCTTTTAATCCAGAGTCGGCTTGCTGAGCCTCTCTCTCTGAGACAGAGCTCGTCATAGCCAAGACTAGTCTTTAACGTCTAACTTTGATTTGTGAATTTTGTGCAGGGATGAACGCATGCTCCAGCACAATGAAAGTGTAAGAGGACCAATGGTCAGGGGCTGGTTCTTTTCCTCTGCCACTTGGGGCCCCAGGTCATCGCACTCAGAGGCAGGTGCCTCTACCTACTGAGCTGTACTGCCTGGCTGGCGGGCTTAAACTTCTGAACCTCTGGCTGGAATTATAGGCATGTACCACCACACCCAGTCCTAAGGGCTAGCTTTGAAAAAAAAAAAAAAAACACCCCGTTTCCTTCTACCAACTTCCGGTCGTCTGTTTTCTGGTTGGAGTGGTGAGCTGTAAGAACCCGAAGATTATTCACATGAATGAAGCCATGAGAACATTGTCAGGACACGCCAAGGGGCATCTGGATGGCCTCGGGTCCACTCTACGGCACCCACTGGTGTTATCTCCCATGTCTCTTCTTTCTCTCAGAATCAGGGCTTCTCTTTGTGTAGCCTCTGCCTGCCTCTGCCTCCTGAGTGCTGGGATCAAAGGTGTGGGCCACCACCATCTGGCTCTCTCCTTTCTATCCATCCCGTAGTCTCTGCCCTGGCTTCCTGACCTTGTTTATTTTAATGCCCATTAAGGATGATGACACTTTCCTGCTCAGAGTTCTCCCTAGGGTCCCCGCTGCCTTTAGAATAAATTCTAAGTTCCTCCCTTGGTCTGGCTTGGTGCAAGGGCTGTTTATTGCTCCCCATCTCCTCCCACAAGCTTCTGGCTTCTCTCCCTCTCTGCTGGACCCTTTTCCTCTTTTGGGCTAGGACTCACTCTTGGAGAAAGTAATGAGAAGTGGGGGCAGGTGGGGGGAGCTTTCTCCCCTCACTTTTTCTGTGTTTACTTGGAGTCTCATTTCTTCTGTCTCCCTCTAAGGTTCTTGTTACCATTGGTTTTAGTGATGGGGCTCGAGCCTGAGTTCTGCCTCCCTCTTCTAGATCAATGCTCTACTGAGCTCAAGTGCTAGCTGCTGGATCAAAATAATTAAGAAATTTGACAAATTATTTTCTTGAATCTAAGCTTGTGGGTACCCCATGGATTTCTGACTCTTTTTAGATGCATTATTTGATGTGTATCAATGTTTGGCCTGCATGTATGTAGGATGTGTGTGCGTGGTGCCTGTGGTGGTTAGAAGTGGGTGGTATCAGGTTTCCTGGCCCTGGAATTACAGATGATTTTGAGTTGCCCTGTGGGTTATGGGACTTGAACCCAGGTCCTCTCTGTCAGCACCAAATGCTCTTGACTTCTGAGCCAACTCTTCCGCGGTGGATCAAAATCTTTAAAAACATGAATAGAAGACTACATGCGTAGAAAATTTCTTGTAATCTTAGCCTGGTATACAGAGCTCCATCCGGGCCAGCCTGGGTTACATAGCAAGACCCAATCTCAAACCAAACAACCCACTCCCTCCAAATTCCCCTACCCTCCAAAATGGAAAAGGAAAACCTTCCAAGTGCAATTCTTTTGAGCATTTTTTACCTCCAAATTTATCTATGTTTTGAGACAACAGAATCTTACGTAGCCCGAAATAGCCTCAAAATCTGCACCAGAAGCTAACTACAGACAATCCTCCTGCCTCAGAGTATTCTAGGAGTACAGGAGTGTGTTAGCACACTTACTTTCAATTAACACTTTTTTTTTTTCACATCTTAGGAGACTCTTCCGTAATATCTTTTACAGAGGATATTCTAGGTGTCCATGTTTCCAAGAACTGTTTAATCCTAGACACTCTTGAAATAGAGAAAAACGCAGCTCAGGGATGAAACAAAGGATTCTTCCTCTGTGTGAAGCTTTTGCCCAAGACAAGGCCAGGCCTCAAGGCTGTTCTAGACCCTTGCATGCATTCTTTTAACACAGTGCCGGCATGATTTTGCACTGCGCCAGGTGTTGGGGGTGGGGTACAAGTCCCTCATTTTCTAGGTAAGAACATCAAAGGGTGCGGGGGTGGGGTGGGGGATGTGGAGGTTTAGCTCAGCGATAAAGCGCTCACCTAGCACGTTTCAGTCCCCTGGGACTGGGAAGAAAGAAAAACACAAATAGAGAAGGTAAAGCCAGCCGAAATTCCAAAGCTTGTCCTTGGGCCACAGTGACCCTGCCCTCCCGGGTGGGACGGACCCGGACCACGCCCCCAGGGCGAACGGCTTCCGGCAGCGGAGCTGCGCAGGCGAGCAGCCCAGCTGGCGGCCCCCGCAGTGCGTAGGGAGGAGGCCCAGACTCACTGGAGCCAGGCGCTGGCCGGGCCCTACCGCCTGCGGAGTCCAGGTGTGGCCTTGGCGGGGGCGGGAGAGGTGGCGCTTTCCTTCCCGCTTGCAAGGCCCTTCCTGGCGCACCCCGCAGGATGCTGCTCCTCCCGTGGCCGGCAGTCACGAGGGGCGTCCATAGTTGGAGAACAGGAAGGAGGCGCAGGCTGCCGCTGAGACCCCAGCCAGCCTGGCTTTTTTTTTCCTGGGGTGGTGGCGGGGCCATTTTGTTTGCCATTTTGTGCAAGGGCAGCTGGATGGCACAAGCCCTTGCTTTGCCCACCAGGGTCGGGGCAGGCAGCCCATCTCCTGTGGCATCATCTCTTGGCACATCCACTCAGTTATTTCAGTCAGTCTCCCCAGAGGAATGTCATCTTGCAGGCTGTCAGCTCCGGAGAGCCACCATTTGTGTTCCCTGCTATGTCCTCCCTAGCGACTTAGCTGGTGTCTGACACGGCATGGAAACAGAAGGGCTCCGGACTTTCCAAAGGGGGACCTGCTCTGAGAGGAAGCTCTCATCTCCTTAGCTAAAGAAAGGGATTTCATCCTAGAAACCATCGTCATCCTCTCCCTGTCCCCATATCCCTATGCTGTCCCCAAAGAATCAGGAATCCAGCACAGTGGTAAACACAAGCTTAGAAGCCAGACACCAAGGTTCAAACACCTCCCAGGCCAGCACTGACTCACTGCTTCAGTTTCCTTATCTGTAAATATGGTAGGTGCCCTGTAGGATTGTTACAATTAATCTCCCCACTTGGCTTTGAGGCAGGGGCTGGCTTTGAACTCTTTGCAGCCAAGGGGGATTTTGAAATGATCATCCTGTCTTAGTCTCCAGAGCTCAAGATTAGTCACAAACCAGTATGGATCAATCTTGCCCTTTTTTGGGGGCTGGGGGTGGGAGCTAGTTCTTATCATGTAGTGCTGGCTGGCCTGGAACTTGCTTTGTAGACAAACCTTATCTCAGCTTGCCGCCTCTACAAGCGCAGGGCTGGCAGGCATATACTACACAGGTTTAAGCGAGCATTTCTAGAACACTACACAATGCTGGCCACATGCTAACCTGGTTTAAGTATGGAGCATGGGGTCTCTTGCGGGGATGGTCTTACCCCTCACAGCCTCCTCCTACTGGAAAAAACAAGGCATATAGAGGACACCACAAACTAGGGGAAATCTGTTTGAAAGCAGCTTCCGAAGAACCCACCCCTACTTCAGGGTAAGCCTGGCACCAGGCCCATCTGAGGCCCTGCCCAACCACCCATCCCGCCTCCCAGTATGCAGGCCCAATGCGTGCCCGGCCTGGTGCCATTTTTCCATGGGGCTCAGGCGGTGGTGGTTCACATCTGGAGTCTAGACTCAGAGGCTCTGCCGGCCGGGCCTACCGCCCAGGCTGGGCCCCGCTGCCCGCTGTTTGCTCAGCTGAAGCTGGTTAATTGGAACTGGAGTGGCCTCTGTGGCTGGTTGGCCAGGCAAGCCCTGATCGGTGCTGCAAGGTCTGTGGAACATCTGGCAGGGCCAGGATGGTCATTAGGTGGCAGGCGCCCGGCGCCACTGCCACCTCAGCCTCTGCTGGGGGTCGGCAGTGACTCAATGAGGCCTTTGTGGGCTGTGGGCTGTAGAGCCAACCACACTGTGTGCCTGGGCTGCCTGCCTCATCTGCCACCCTCAGAGGGGCTTTGTTCCAGGACCACATGGCCTCCCCCTGAAGGCAGTACAGGCCTGCAGAGACCCAAGAAGGCCCTAAAGAGACCCCCTGCCTACAGAAGCCTTTCAGGCTTTCCTCCCCATAGAATCTTAGACTCAGAGAAGTCGGGTGGCTAACTCAGAGGGGCCCAGCATACCAGCCGCAGTGACTCGGTCCTATAAGAGGATGTTGAGCTGAAGTCAACTGCTTGAGGTCACATCACTGTCTGAGGGTGGGCTGCCCCATTCCTTCTCCGTACAGTGGGGCTGCCAGCACATGTAGCTTAGAACCGTAAGTACAAATCAGAATCCTGTATCGACACACTTGGTCTACGTCAGACACCGGGGAAGACTCAAGCCCGCATTCTCACTGTCCAGGCTCTGGGTAGTCTCTGTTCTCTGGCCACTTCCAATCTGTTAATTTTAGCCATAAACCTGAACCCTAGCCAGGGATAGCTCACGGGTCATGGTCATTTACTGTCTCAGTTTTCCCACCTGGGTAGGTGGAGAGGGGATGAGCTGCCCTCTCTTGTCCCTTGGGGACTCTCTTGAAGGTCAGGAGTGAGGGAAACTTTGGCTATGGGATCTCTAACTCCTGCCTGACCTTGGATGGCCTCTTCTATTCTCTGGGGCTTGTTCCCTTCCCAGTGCAGGCTTTCTGAAGACCTGGGCTGTATTTTGATTTCCAGCCAGGGAGGAACTGTCTGTCCATAGTTACACGGTCCTTGGCTGAGGTGGGGTGCCCTGTGACACTCTCTTCATCCCATACCAAGGCCAACAGGGCACATACAGCACTGCCCGCCACCTTCACTGTCCCCAGGAGTTTGGAAGAAGGCAGGGAGGAAAATCGCTGGCTGGGGAAGAAGGCTCACGGGAACCCTCTTCTGGCCTGAGGTGGACACCCAAGAAGGCACTTGCAAAGACCTAGTGAGTTCAGCACAAGACACGGGGTAGAGTTGCTGAGAACTCCCTGGGGAGCACAGTGGCCTAAGCGGCCATGGGATGAGTTTTAATGCGAGACAAAGTCAGTCCACAATACAAAAATCTAAAAACCACACTCAGTTCCCACCTGGCTCCTGGGGAAGGAAGCAGCAGAGGGTTTCCTTTGCCTGCAGGGGATGAGGAGGAGCAGAGGAAGCCAGAGAAAGGGGAGAGGGGACAGGCAGCAGAGGCCCGCTCCCCATCCTGGAGCCACCTTCGCCTCCTGCAGGTGTCCTCTTGTCTGTGTCGCCTACAGGTCATCCCCTGCCTCCCTGGTCTGGCCCTCAAGGGTCAGGCAGCGCCGCCTCATTTCTCCTTCTTCTCTAGCCTCTTGGATGCCGACGCCTCTGTTGATTCCTCTTTGGATTCAGTCACGGCTGCTGGATCTTTAGGGTTAGACTCCTCATAACTGACCGGAAAACAAAGGAACACACTTAAGAGGATGCTGGGGGCAGAGTCTTCTTTGCCCCCTCCTTTCGATCCCAGGGAAGGTCATTGCATCTCAAGCCTACCCTCTGCCAGCACCTGGCCCCAGCCACCTGTGTGTCCTCATGGGCACCCTGCTTAGCTTTCCCTGTGCCCCGTGCTGCCAAGGGGCTGCAAGGGCAGTGGCAAATGGGGAAGGCTGGGGCTGGACTTGTGTGGATCAACTTTAAGCTTCTGTATCTTCTGCTGGAGAGAAGACAGTAGCGGGGGACGAGACTCTGGGAGACCAGCTGTGTCCAGAGTAAACAGCTCTGCCCTGGTGGGAACTGTTCTGGTGACCAGCACAATGCTACTCTAGGGTAGACACATTAGCTCTCATCAGGGTCTCTGCTTACTAAGCAACTATGTCCACTCAAGCCCAGTACATATTTCCTGGCTGACCAGGGGGGCAGCAAGTACCTGCTTGATGAATAAAGGAGCACAGAGGAGAGAGCCGTGTGTTCAGAGTCATAGGCTTAAGCGAGCAGTCATAGGTCTACTACAGTCTGACAGGGCCACACATGCTCATCTCATGTGACTCCCACCGTCGGCGAGTACCCTGAGGTTCTGGGCCACCTGCTTGCCTTGGGCCTGGGCAGCAAGTGCTGATGGTTCCTGCCACCAGCCCCAGGGACAGTCCCTGACTTTCCACTAAGGCTGGAACATCTGCCCTACCTTAGGCCCAGGACAGTGGGGAAGCGGGCAGGTGGGCACCCGCTGGGCATTACATGGCACTGGGATTCTGCGGGCGCCGGCGACGAGGGCCAGCTAGCTTCTGCTGCATGGAGTCGGCCAGGCTGGCAGGGGAGCCCGAGACTGTGGGAAAGTGAGTGAGCCTCGGCGTATGAGGCAGGATTACGGCCGAGGACTCGTAGCTGTGTAAGAGACAGACAGAGAAGACAGAACAAGGAGATACAGAGGAGAAGGTCAGGGAAAGACAGACATCCTGCCCTAGGGGCACAGAGCACCACTGTTTTGGTCCCACGGCTTGTACTTCCACTTTGCCCAGTGTAAAGCAGCCTGTGTGCAGCACTGCAAAGCGCACCATGCCGACAACAGAGAAGCAGGGCATGCTGGGATGGGCTGAGCAAGCCGCCAAACCCGGGTCTCTAACATATGCTGTTCCACAACATAGCAAGTGCCAGGGTGTAGCTCAGCAGGAGAGCACACGCTTAGCCTAAGTGAGGTTCTGGGTTTGAACCTTGGCCTCTAACACACCACATGTGGGAAAAAGCACCAGAGTGCAGAGAAGGTGCTGGAGAATGATACTGGTCTCTGCAGGTCTGTGAGAGCTGGCCTCTCCTGCAGACTGAACAGGAGCGTAGCCTCCCTTCTCACAGCTGTGCTGTATGTGCGCGTGCGCAGGTGCGTGGAGGTCAGAGGGTGATTATGTCTTCCCCTCTAACTTTACACCCTACGTTTGGAGCCAGGGTCTGTTAATGAACCCATGGCTCACCTACTGGCGAGACTGGGTGTCTAGTGAACTCCAAACATCTGAATGTCTATTCCCTCGCAAAGCCAGGGTTACAGATGTGTGCCACTCGCCCCTGCTGGGTGCTGGGTATCCAAACCCAGGTCTTTATGCTTCTGCAGTAGGCACGTTTATTAACAGCCATATCCCTAGTTTGTTTTTAAAAAGTCGATTTGTGTGTGCCATGGTGCTTGTGGAAAGCTCAGAGGACAACTTATGAAAGTTGCTGCTCCCCTTCTATCACCATTATTTTAATTCTTTGGCGTGTGAGTGCTTCGCCTGCATTTATGCATGAGGCTGCAGAAGTAAGAAGTGTGTGGATCCCCTGGACCTGGAGTTTACAGAAAGTTGTGAACTGCCATGTAAGTGCTAGACTAAAACTACGTCCTCGGTAAGCACAAGAAGTACTCTTGGCTGCTGAGCCATTTCCCTAGAGTTCTCTAAAAAATTTTAACTTTTAAACTTTTCTTTACTAATTTAGAGACAGGATCTTACTATGTAGCCCTGGCTGGGCTAGAACTCAGACACACACCTGCCTCTGTTTTCCAAATGCTAGGTTCAAGGGCATGCACCACCATGACAGGATTAAGGTCATGTTCCACTGTTTCGTTTTGTTTTTTGAAACAAGGTTTGACTGCTCCATTTCTGACTTGGGCCGGTTCACCCTTTCTTAGGTAACCTGGTGGCCCCTGCTCCCAGGAGGCCACCATATCAATGCCTCATGAGCATAGTGTGACTTACAGTTGAGACCCTGCTGGGTCAGCCTCCCCAGCAGCTGGGACTAAAGGCACCTGGCTGAAACAAGGTTTACTCTGCCTGCCACTCAGGCTGCCAGCCTGCGGCTTGACCTTAATCCTCCCATCTTAGTGGAGGCTGGTCTTGCAATCAGTGGTCCTTGTGCCTGAGGACAGGGTTAAAGCATGAAGTATCATAAGGCACAGGCTCAGCTGTGAATATTAAAAGAAACATTCATTTTCTACCCACTTGGCCAGCTGGGTGCTGAGCGTTCAAGCACAGTTCTTCACTCTTGTGCAGCAAGCGCATTAGTGACCGAGTGCTCTCCCTAGTCTGTCTACAGGTACTGTGGTGGTATGAAATGGAACGGCCTCCATAGTCATCGGCAAGTGGCTGAAAAGAATTAGGAGTGTGTCCTTGTGGAGGACATGTGACATCGGTGGGCCATGAGGCTTCAAAAGTCCATGCCAGCCCAGTGTCTTGCTCTCAGCCTGCGGACCAGGACAATGCTCTCAGCTCCTGCTCTATACCCCATTCATCGTGTTCCCTGCCACAACTAACGGACTAAGGCTCTGAGGTAAGCAAGCGCCATAATTAAATGCTCTCTTCCACCAGAGCGCCCTGGCCATGGTGCTTCTTCACGGCAATAGAACAGTGACTTAGACCGATACAGATTTATCCATGTGTGCCACGGTGCTTGTGAGCGCAGAGGACAACTTACGGGATTTGGTGAGCATGTACACGTGTGTGTGTTTGCTCTAGCACATGCACTGAGGATAGGCTTCAGATCCCTGTGGAGGGCTGGTTGTGAGCTGCCCAGTGTGGGTGCTGGGACCCATACTAGAGTCCTCTGAGAAAGGAGCAGGTACTCTGACTATGGAGACACCTCTCCAGCAGTAGCAACCGTACAAAGTGTAACCCATTCAAGAATGAATCACATGAGTTTTCAAAGTGGCAGTGAGAAAGAAATAAAAGCAAAAGACGAGGCTGAGAAAGGCATGGAGGACAGAAGAGAGGACTGCCTGCTCGCTTGCTTTTCCCCAAGGACCTTCTGGGTAGGGTGGGGCTTGCCCAGGAGAGCATTTAGGGAAACCCGGCCTCAGAGGGGGAAGGAGGCAGCTTCTGCCCTGGCTGGGTGCTCAGAGCTTAATTAAACCACGGGGATACAGGGGACTGGTTTAGAGATCTCTCCACGCAGGATGTACAGAGAGAGGGATGGAAGTGCTGACCTCAAGCACCAGGTGCTTTGCCAGAAGATGGGGTGGGCGGGCTTCCAGCCGGCAGGCCGAGCCCGGAGCTGGGGATTCCAGGCAGGGCAAGCATGGGGAAGGGGTGAGTCATCTGTCGCTCTGAGGCAGCCAGGTGCACAGGAGGCCCTGGCAGGCACTTGGGGGACAACTCGAGGCCAAGCGGGTGGAGTTGGGTGAAGGCCCCCGAGTGGGCAGCTTTAATAGTAGCCGGCAGCTATTTCTAGGTCTCTGGCAGATGGGGTTGGTGGTGCCGGGGAGCAGACACCTGCTGGGAGTCATGCAGGCCCTGGGGTAGGGGTGGGGCTGTGCACAAGGTGTGGCAGATGTGGTAGTGGCCGTGGGGAAGGGGAGGGCATATGAGAAAAGAACAGGCTGTAGGTTATGGCTACAGAGGCAGCTAGAGAGGGATGGACAGATGCTTTCTTGTTAAGGGCACCTTGTCCTAGTACATGCAAACTGATGTTGGGGGGTAGGGGTAGGGGTGAGGGAAGACATGTCTCAAGTCACCTGGTGACAGAGCTAGCCTGTGATCCAAGGCCCTGGACAATGGGCAGTCTGGAGAGAACCTCTACCAGCCATTCATCTAACACACAGTAGGCATGTAGGCTGCCCTAGGCTAGACCTCCTTTACTCCTCGGGAAGGTCCCACAGCAAAGCACAGGCCAGGCAGCTAGTCACCAACAGAGAGGCACAGGTGGTGGACACTCCCTCGGAGACAATGCTCACGTGACCAGGCAGGCTGTGTGCAGGTGTGCTCCATCCCGCCTTACCTGAACATCTCTGCCACTTCTCCCTTGACCAGTGCCACCAGGACAGGAAAGCCGATGCAGGCAGGGACCAGGTACAGGAGGGCCGGCTAGGACAAGACAGAAGCTAGTGAGGGAAGGCACTGACTCAGGACCTCCCAGTACCCCAGCCCTTTTCTGGAGTTAACTGAGGGATAGCTCAGACCTAGGTTTTCAGAGTGAGTCAATGGCAGAGCCTAAACACAGGGCTGGAGTCAGAGCCCAGGGCTCCTCCTCTCTGGCAGGAAAAGCACGCACTGTAAAAAACTGGATGCAGGGCTCTAAGGTTCCTCAGGAGCCTGACTGGTAGTGAGTGTCTGAATCACAAACACCAGTTCAGTGCTACTGCTTCTCTGGCTGGCTTTCTTCCTAGCAGCCTGCAGCCAGGCTGGGGCAGAGCCTTGCATCTGGGAGACACAGTGACAGAGTGAGAACAATGACAGTAGCTACCTGTGGCTGCAGCCAGTCTAAATGCGACTCCTGCTCACTGGCTTTTACACTCCTGTGCCCCCCACCTCTCCCAAGTCTGTGCTAAGACCCTGGGAAAGCTGGGCTGAGAGAGAAGGAAGACAGTCCTCAGGCATGAGGCCTTCCCTGGTCCTTCTAGCTCACCTCCATGCTGTGACTACCCCCTTTGGGCAGAGAAGGTCTAATGTTTTGGGGACAGCCCAGGTCTCCATTCTGAGAGTTAACCGGAGAATGGAAGTCCCACATACTAGACCCTGAAGTCATTCCTTGCCTATTACCTTTGAAAGGTGGACATCACACCACAGCACCGTTGCTACTGGAGACCCCATGAGATGTGACCCTTGTCACCTCTTCCAGTCTCATCTGATCTACTTTAGTTGTAGCCCCAGGACCTTGGCATGTGCGGTTTCAGCTGCCTAGGCTACTCTTCATCCCACTGCCTGGTTCCTTCTCCTCAGACCTTGTCTCTGTGGAGACGCTTCCACTTGCATGGCTTCAGGTCCCTGGCAGTGTGTAAGTGATCACTGTAGGCAGAATGGAGTCCCTGTCCCCTGGTGGGTTGTGGACGTGGAGGGAGCAAGTGTCTTCTTCCCTGGTCAGTCTCTATGTCTGGCATTTAGCAGAGAGCTGTGGTGTGTGTGTGTGTGTGTGTGTGTGTGTGTGTGTGTGTGTGTGTGGTGTTGGGGGTGGGGGTAGGGGCACGAGGTGTACTCATGGCTTCTCTTTGCTCACGAGTTAAGAGATAATTTATCTTGGAGGTAAATGGAGTGAGATAACAGACGTCAGTCTCAGTATGAAGCCATCCTGTGACCCAGCAGCAGCAGGTCTCTCTTTGCACCTGAGGATGAGCTTCAGGGGACCATTTTTTGGCCCTGGTCTGGGAGGATAGTGAGTCACATTACTTTACACAGATCACCCTAGAATCTAGTAATATGCCTAACTATCCAGACCTGAGTTCTAAAGATGGCGTTCCTGAGGATCACAGCAGGGGAAAGACCTCCCCAAGGTCATGGAAGGTGTGTAAGGCCAAGCTGGGATGGGACCTGGGAAGTTGGGCTTCTTTCACCGGTACTGGGTCCTTTTGGGTTTTTGAGGTCCATGACCCAGGCTGTGAGAAGCAGCTGGAGGTACTCTAAGTCCTAAGCAAACTCATGAGAAACAAGACACGTGAAGCGATTTAAGCTTTCAGGACACAAAACTAGAAAAATGGGCAGAGGTCTAGCTTAGTGGCAGACTGCTCACCTAAAGTCTAAGCAATGCTGGGGTTTGATTCCCAGCACTGCCACAGGTGGGGTGGGCGGGGCAGCTAGAGAAAGAATAAAATATCCTGTAAGTAGAAAGGAGAAGTTGGGGGCTGGGGATTTAGCTCAGCGGTGCAGAGCGCTTACCTAGGGCGAAGGCCCTGGTTGGTCCCCAGCTCCAAAAAAAAAACCAAAAAAAAAAAAAAAAAAAAAAAAAAAAAGAAAGGAGAAGTTGGACATTGTGGTGCACACTTGGAATTCTAGCACTAAGGAGACTGAGGCAAGAGAATTACTCTGAGTCTGAGGCTAGCCCAGCTAGACAGGGAGAACTTGCCTCAAAACAAAACAAAAAAACAGGCAATGAACCAACCAAACAGCTAAAACCAGGCTGGGTGTGGTGGTGCACACCTTTACCCAAGCGTTTGGGAAGTAGAGGCGGGAAGACCTCATGAATGATAGTGTACTCTCACACAGTAAGTTCCAGGCCAGCCAGGGAAACAGGAGACCCTGCGTCAAACAACCATCAGCCAAACCTAACCAAACGCAACCAAATCACACAGCCCCTGTGACTAGGAGGAAAAAATAACGTGAACAGAGCAGGGATGGAAGGTCGAACTCCAACAGCAAACTTGATTTGTGGGGGCCGGAGGGATGGGCTCAGGGGTGAAGAACGCACACTGCTCTGGTAGAAGACCCGAGGTTGGTTCTGTAGGCTCACAACTGCCTGTAACCCCAGCTCCAGGGACTCGGACGCCCTTTGCTGGCTTGTGCAGGCACCTATACTCATGTACACAAACCCAACACTCTGTCACACAGCAGTAACAAACTAAGGACAAACCAGTGAGCAAAGTGGGGATGTGAGGGTGGGGAAGGGCCGGTCAGGAGTGACAGCAGGGCTCTCCTCTACAGCCCACGCATTCTCTTCCCCAAGACAGCCTTGGGCAGAATGTAGGACTTTCAGGGGAGTATGTGTGGACTTTAGTCTTCCCCAGTGGCCTTCTTACCAGGGAGCTGGTGGCCTCAGGCCCATGGGAAGGTTTCTTTTAAGACAGAGGAGGTTTGCTATTGTCAGAGGGATACAAGCCTGCCTTCTTTTTTCTTCTCAATGTACCCAGGAAACTCTTCAATGAGTGTCGAGGAGAAAGAGAGATGTACTATTCAGGGCAGTGAGGTAGGGACCAGGGCTTTCTGAAGCAGCTTCTCACACATGTAACCCAGGCTCCCTGGAATTAGCTATGTAGCTGAGGCTGACTTTGAACTTCTGCTCCTCCTCTTCCACCTAAATGCTGGGGTCATAGGCATGTACTACCATGCCTAGCTGGGAAGGCTTTCTAAAAGGCTAAGTGAACTGAAGGCCACACAGGGGACATCTACCTAGAGCAATGTTGTCGCAGGGGCTGCTTATGTCTTCTTGGAGAAGCGGACACCATTCATTAGGCTCCACCTGCGCCCTGGATCCCCTCTTCAAGGACTTTCAGGGAGATAGCCATCTCGATGAATCAAGACCAGGTGCACAGGCCTGGGCATAGTCTGGCTAGCTGGATTACCTGGTCAAGTCTGTCCTTCTAGGCCTCTGGGCCCTCCCTGTACCCTGCATGACAGCAAGAATCTCCTTCCTCTCCAGGGGAGAAGGCAAGCCCGCCACCTGGTGGCTGCAGGGGGAATGAATGTCTCTGGCCTACTCCAACGCAGGGCTGGGAGCTGTAGTACAGGCCTTGGAGTTGTAGTACAGGCCTTGGAGCTGTAGTACAGGCCTTGAAAAGGCCTCTAAGCCTTTCCGGATCTGGCCATCTGTAATCCTCTCACCAAGCACATGCCATGCTCCACTGACACAGCAGAGGTTGTACCAAACATAAATGACTGAATGAGAAGGCTCTACAAACACTTTGGATTCCTCTGCTTATGAGCCACACCCTTGGATCTTTGTCGAAGGTTTAAGCACAGGCCCGGAGCTCAAGAATGGGATCTTGTGATGAATTCTAAGGCAGCTCCCATGTGACGGTATTTTGGAGGTGGGAGGAGTGAAGAGCAACAATATAGTAGCTTCCCCCTTATCCTCAGGGCACCTCAAAACTGTACAGCATGGCATGCTGTGTGTGCCTACGTCTGTAATGGTTAGTGGTGTGCAGTGTGATATTCTGGATCAGGAAGGCCTCATGTAGACAGTAAGAGTTATCTTGGCATTTAAAACTGGAGTTTTCCATTCAATATTTTTGGGCTGTGGGCAACTGACCTCACAAAAAAACAAGGTATCTAGGTGTAGTCTGTCCCACCTTTAAGCCACTCCCCTTTCTGCTTTCATTAACTTAACGACTAAGGAAATTCGACCGCGGAACTCCCAGAGAGGCGTCTGGTGGCTTCCCACTGGGGCTTCCTCGGCCTCTGCACCGAGGCTGTTCTTGCAGCCTGGGCCTGGTTTTTATGCTGTCCCAGGTCAAGGCCGAGCTCTACTCCCCAATCACTGGGTGGAGCCTCAGCTCCAGCTTCCTTACCACCTTTCTAGGACTCAGGTTACAGAGCCTGGCTCGTGCCCTGTGTCGGTCAGACAGGAGGAGAAGCAATCTTTCTGTCCAGTCCCTAGTGGCTTCCTCTCTTCAGACCCCTAAGACCCCATGCTGTCCACCGAGCTGGCTCAGTATCTGCCGCCTACCGTGGTGGGAGGAGGTCCTCCTCCACTTGGCGGAAGCACCCGCTCACTCGGTCCTGCTCTGTTCCCTGCTAGGCTGCCTGGGACGCCATCGTCTCTTCCCCAACCTCCTCCCCCATACCTGGAATGGCCAAGTGACACACTGTCTGCTTAGGGGTGACAGGCAGAAACCAGGCGGAGAGCTCTGGCAAAATGTCTGCTCTCCCAGTGAAGACAGTGGTGTGCTGAGAATGCCTAGAGCAGCAGCTGCCCTACTGCCACAAGTCAAAGAGCCAAAAAGCCACTGTTTGCTGCCACCACAGGGTCCTGACTTCTGGGCTGCTTGTGCATATGACAGAGCGACTCACTGTAAGGTCTGTACTGTCGGGGGAGCACTCTAGACACCGCGAGGGACGCGCTGCTCACCTGGGCGTGCTTGAAGATGTGCATGATGAAGATGGTGAGACCCAGGCCGAAGATGTATGCAGCGAAGCTGGTGTAGAAGTAGGTGTGGGTGTTCTTCTTCAGGCTGCGGGAAGGTGGAAGAGGAGGTTAGAGGAGGCACATTCTGTCTGCAAAGACTGGAGCTGCATATGTGTTGATGTGGAGTCTCTGCTAGGAGCCTGGACAGCCGTGCACCCTGTACTTCCCTGAGCTATGTCTCTGTCGGTAAGTTACTTTTCTTCTTCCATGTTCAGTTTATACCTTTGCCAAAATGGGAAAGCCATAAGGCCATTTGTAAATAACAAATGTAAAAATCTAGAAATGACTCTAAGAGTTTTAGCCAGCGCAAATCTCTTAGGGGAAAACCAGGCTGGCCCTAGGTTATCCCCACAGAATGTAGGTTTGGGGCAAGGCCCAGGGAGTCTGACTGTTGGGGACTGAGTCGGGCACTGTGCGTGCTTGGCAAGTGTTCCTTTGAGCTCCAGTCCAGCCTTAAGTTTAGATTCTACAACAGCCTGTAAACAGTCCAAGGAGGGAGAGCGCAGGGAACAGCTAGACCTGAACACAGTGGCCCAAGTACAGCCTGACAAAGAGTGGCTGCAGCTGGCTTTCCCCAAAGCCACCGAGGTCAGCCTGTGCTCAGCGCGCTCCCTGAATTGGCACAGCAGACCGGAGAGGGAACTCTTGCTTACCACCATGGAATGAGGTTGAGGCTGACAAGGTCAGACTGGCCTCCAAGGGCACAGGGCTACAAACACCAATCTCAACTAAAAGGATCTTTCCCCCTTGGCAGCGGCGGGAGGGTGGGGGTGGACTTCAAACTTCATTCAGGTGGAATGAGAATTTCTCTGGCAGGACATGGGTGGAGGTCCCTTTTCTGAGCTCCTGAAAGCTGGAGAATGCTGGAGAAGCCAGGCCAGGCCAGGCCAGGCCAGGCCAGGCCAGGCCTTCCGGTGCTTACCTGATGTCGAAACGGAGCAGCAAGGCGATGAAGATCCCTGAGGGGAAAGGCACAGTTAGAAGGCCAGGACTGGGGTGGAGGTGGGGACATGGAGTGGGGTACCCGACTGATGGACCGGACTGGCCCACCTCCAGCACCTTATTATCACAATGGGCCGTCTAAACACCGAGTGTCCCACTGACCAGGCACAGTGTAGACCAAGTAAAGCCACAGCTCCTAGAGCTCAGCCAAGGGGGCAGGACAGTAGGAGAACGACACCAGTCATGACAGATTCCGGCAGGATACCCAATCTAGGCCTGTCCTAACTGAAAGATGGACGTCTCGTGATATAAAAGGTGGACTGCAGTGGGCCCTAGTCTGAAGAGGGCTTCACAGAGGGTGACACAGGCCAGGGAAGGAAAGCAGGTTCTGAGGAACTAGCACGGTAAATGTGGAGCAGGAGGGAGACAGCGCAGAATGGCCATGCAGCAGGCCCAGGTCTCCATTCTGAGAAAGGAACACAACACGCTGGGAGAATTCTGGGAGGAGAACCACCTAAACAGATCTAGAAAGAGCCCTGTGGCTGCCGCCTGGTAGGAGGTGGAGGACTGGAGCTAGAGGCAGTCCACTGGGAAGTACCACAGAAGCCCAGGAATGCAAACTCTGTCCCTTAGCACCCGACCTACACTTCAAAACAAAGTCCAGATGCCCCAGAATCCAGAGTCCCTGAGACACAGCTAGCCAGTGCAACCTGTGTGCCACACACACATCCTTAATGGACCTCCCTCCTCACGGGCCTTTCAGGCTCACCCAGGACAGGGTCTAAGTCTCACTTAGCTGAGGACAACCTCTCAAGAGCTGAAACATTCTGTGTCCATCAAAAGCATCAACTACCAATCATGATCAATAGATATATTTACAGTGCTGCCTTTGGAACCCAGGCCCACTATTGTGCACGCCAGGCAAGGGCTCTACCATTGAGTTATGCTCCCCACCTCACATCATCAATTTTAAAGAAGGAAATGAGTCGTCCTCTGAGCACTGTGAGAGGAGAGATGGGTGGAGAAAGCTGACCAGAGCTGCCTTTTCCACAGTGTTTGGGGCTCAGCGCCCCCTGGTGCCTCACACTGGTAACAGCTCTCCAACTAAAGCAGAGGCAGAGGCTCTGCTAAAACTATTAACTGCTGGCACCTGAGGGGTTTCCAACACACTGCTCTCTGGCCTAGAAGATTCGGAGACGTGTATAGATGCTGGAGTAACTAATACGGAGAGGATGTATGTACTCCTAAAGCCCAGAACCAAACACACCAAGTCAATAGTGGGCATCTGTCTGTAAGGCAGTGGTTCTCAACTATGGGCCACAATCCCTTTGGTGTCAAATGACCCTTTCACAGGGGTCACCTAAGACCATTGGAAAATACAGCTGTTTACAATTCATAACAGCAGCAACATTACAGTTATGAAAAATAGCAATGAAAATAATTTGGTGGTTTGGGGTCACCACAAGATGAGGAACTTTATTAGCAGTTGAGAACCACTGATGTAAGGCACTGGTCCTAGGGGTGGGTTTCCATCATTCTCCTTAAAAACAGTTCTGGCCACCAAGCCAGGCATCGAGCTAGGAGGAACACAGGACCACATTCTAGGACCACAATCTGTTCTGCCCCTGGTTGTCGTCACCACCATCACCATCACCATCACCACCACCACCATCACCACCACCACCACCACTACCACCCCCCCACCACCACCACCCCCACCACTGAGATGTCTCTATCCACTGCCAGGGGGCTTAGAATTAATCTTTAAAAAAAAAAAAAATTCATGTGCATTGTTATTTTGCCTGCACACACGAGTGTCTCTCTCTCTCTCTCTCTCTCTCTCTCTCTCTCTCTCTCTGTCTGTGTGTGTGTGTGTGTGTGTGTGTGTGTGTGTGTGTGTGTGTCTGTGTCCATTCGTGTCGGATCCTCTGGAACTGGAGTTAAGTTGTGAGCCGCCACGAGTGCTGAGAATTGAATCTGGGTATTCTGAAGAGCCATCTCTCCAGTCCCACTTTTTTCTTCTTTAATAAGAGTCCCATGTTGAGCAGCTAACCAAGGCTAATTCGGAATTCCCTGTGCCTGGGGTTACTGGGGCTAAAGGCACATGTCATCATCTCCTACTACGGGAATCAGATCTCTCCCATGTTAATTACCTGGGAAGCAAGTCCCTGTTGACTTTGGTATTGTATACTGTGGGGAATTGGGGGAGAGGTGTGTGGGATATGTCAAACCCAATCTCTTAGACAAGCGGAATCATTTCTTTGGGCCTGTTTCTTTAACCTGGAATACAGAAATTCCATCTATTCACCCTGTAGAATCAGAGGCCCACTGCTGAGGGCAGTGTGACTTTCTATCCATCCTTTAGAGGAACTAGGTTGGACAGATCCCAGACAGGCGAGTAGGGAGAGGGCCACAGATAAGGACACAGTTTCAATTGCTTCACCCCTTGACCTTTAGACTAAGGCCTGGCAGGCTTTTTCTCCCATAAGCAGAGCTCCCTCCAGGTTGGCCATATATGTTCAGGCCATTCTTATGTTAAAGAAACCTGCCGTACACCACCAAACCACAAACACGCACTGAGGGAGAATCTGACCTTGCTCATTCCCAATAGGTAAGGCTAGCTTCCCAGTTAGTCCTAAAACTCTGACATACCAAGCATCTCTCCAACCCTCCACCACCGTCCACTCCCAGCAATTACCTGGGATGACAATGTCTCCAAGTCCCAGCATGGCAAAGTTGTCTGCTTCAAGACCCTTCTCCAGCAGATCCTGAGGGAACACCACTGCAGGGAGAGGCAGGGGCGAGATGGGAAGGGTCAGAGAGAACTCTGCTTCCCCAGCCTCCAGCCCTGTGAAGTAGGACTCAAACATATTTGTGCTTTGGGTGTGCAGGGAGATGACAGGGTGCACACAGGATGAAATGGCAGCTCTTACAGCAAGGAGGACTCTGGGATCACCTAGCCACAGGTTTCCTTCATCCCTGTCTTTCCTTCCAGGTGCCATGGGACCAAGCCAGGGCTGCCATGATTGGACAGACCACCACGCATCTCTCAAGGTCACCTCACCCTCTTTTTCTCTGAAACCACCCCGTAAGGTCCTTGAGCTTGGATATCTCAGGTGATTCAGGGTCATCTAGGGTTGAGACTCCACGTTCATCTGCGTTCTCCATCTACCTTGCTGGAGCACAGCAGTTTGCTTTTGAGACAGACCTGGCTATGAAGTCCAAACTGGCTTTGAACTTTCATTCTTCTCAAGTACCAGGATTTCATTCCTGCATGTTCAGCCAAAGAAACCAATGCTTTAATTTTTTAAAGATTATTTATTTTTATATGTGTTGGTGTTTTGGCTGCATGTATGCCTGAAGGTGCTAGATCCCCTAGAATTGGAGCTCGACAGTTGCGAGCTGTCATGCAGGTGCTGGGAATTGAACCCTGGGTCCTCTGGAAGAACAGCCAGTGCTCTTAACTGCTGAGCCATATCTTTTTTTTGGGGCGGGAGGGGTGGTGCTGGAGATTGAATCCAAGTCCTACCGGTGAGCACTTCACTACTGGCCACACCTACAGCCCCCTAACATGACCTGACCAGTGAAGCACGAAGGAAGCCTCCCCAGTGCCCTTGGGGGTGGCAGGGGTGGGGTGAGGTGCACCCCTTCTCGAGGAAAGAGAAACAGAATCCTCCTTCTCTGCCTCTGGACATGTCCGGGTGAGGAGTCAGTGCTGGAATTGTGGTGGTTCTCGGGGACCATGGGAGGCTGAGCTTAAGCATACTGGGAATGGTAGGGTGGGAAGGCAGAAGTAACCTCGGTTTTGGTGATTTTAGAACGGCATCCCATCCTTGAGCTCATCTACCCAGGCTTACTGTAACTGAGATAACAAAAATGTCTCCTTGTTTATTTAGGCCCTGAAATCTCAGTACTTTGGAGGCAGAAGCATCAGGATCAGAGGCTCAAGTCACCTCAGGCACACAGTGAGTTAGTTCTAGGATTGCTTTGGCTACCTGAAATGCACCTCAACAAACACCCAAAGAAACTCTCCTTCTTCAAAGACATTGGTACTTAAGGTTTTTCATTTTCTCTTGGGTGGGAGTTGAAACAGGGTTTCTCTGTGCAGA
This sequence comes from Rattus rattus, assembly GCF_011064425.1. NCBI lineage: Eukaryota > Metazoa > Chordata > Mammalia > Rodentia > Muridae > Rattus > Rattus rattus. The sequence goes on along the minus strand of NC_046158.1, from coordinate 132,018,993 downwards.
CCTGGCCAGCCTTATCTACAGAGTGAGTTCTAGGAACTCTGCAGACCAGGCTGGCCTTCAACTCAGAGATCTACCTGCCTCTGCCTCCCAAGTGTTGGGATTAAAGGCCTGTGCCAGCACACCCAGCTACCGCTGGCTTTTCTAATACTGTTATATAAACACCAGTCACTGTAAAGAGCAGCACCGAGGTGTGGTGCAGACACCAAGAGTTGGTAGACAAACAGCACCTGGCAGTCAGGGAGCAAGGGAACCCCAGTGTGGTGCAGTGAACGTGGAGGCCCTGCAGGCCCTGTGATACTAAGCACCTTGCCCATGTTTGTTCCCGTTCCTATATATTTCATGCCACATGAAGTCATGACCAAGTGGCCCATGGCCAGGGTCTGTGAGGAAGTCTGAGTTCAAGAAAAGAGACAAGAAAAAAGATCAACGAAGAGGAAATAAAGAGGCCCTGACACCAGTGATGTAACATCAGCAATGATGACCCAACTGGGTAGAGAGGAGGATGGCTTGGATGTGAGAGTGGTCACTTACATTTTATTGGTGCCTCAAAGGACTTGGCCACAGTCACCATCACGTTGGTGCCAAATACCTGGAAGGAGAAGACATGAGTCTAAAGGGGGAGCGGGTGGGTAAGAAGAGGCTCCCTAGGCTTCTAAATGCAGTACTGCGGAGGCATAAGAGAGTTGAGCAAGGAACTGGGAGAGCCCACTGCAGACCTGACTGATATTGAAGTGGCCCTTCATGTGGTTCTGGGCAAAAGAAAACGTGAAGGAGAAAGACTCTAACTGGCCCAAGCAGCTAGATTCCACCAGGTGGCGGTGGCACAAGTCTTTAATCCCAGCATTTGGGAGGTAAAGACAGTTGGATCCCTGAGTTGGAGGCTAGCATGGTCTGCAGGGCAAGCTCCAGGACAGCCAGACTGTTACAGAGAGAAATCATGTCTTGAAACACTACCACCACCTCCAAAAGAAGAGAGACAGAAAGACTAAGACCATAGGTAGCATTCATTCAAAGAGGTCTTCTGGAGCTAGGGAAAGGATGCTCCAGTTAGACAAATCTCAGACCCTTTTCAGCAGTACCTCAGAAAAGTGAGTATACAGCCAGAGCACAACTAACCTTTGTCCTTTTTGCTGGGCCATTCACCAGCATCCACCACTACTCTCCAAATGTCCCTGAACCTCAACTCAATTGCCCCAGAGACACAGGATTAAGCAGTTTCCCTGGAAAGACCACCTGAGGGTATCTGAAGGCACTAGGTTCTCTGGATTTATAGATGGACCAAAAATAGACCTGTTTTGGGGGACAAAACTTCTATCAGACTGCCACTTGCACCAGAGATTCAGGGAAGCCAGGAAGCGGCGGACCCTCTGAGCTGGACGTCATGTCCCTGCCTGACTCACCCAGAAGATGTCATAGATGAAGAGTCCTCCAAGCAGAATACAGCCAGTGCTCACGTTGTTCAGGTGCAGGAGCTCTACCCCATTAAGGGAGAAGGCCAGGCCAAACAGGTTGTTGGCAATCCAATGCTGAAGAAAGGTGGGAGTGAGACCAGCTTGCTGTGTCCCATCCTGCCCTATCACCCCAACCTCCCCTTCTGAGCAGACTCTGACTACTTACCTTCCTTAGAAGGTACCAGACACCAACGACGCTGCTTAGGCCCAGGCACACCAGGTCCTTAGTGTCAAACTCATAGTTGATGATCTCTGGGCAGAGAGGCCAGGTAAGTCCACTCCCCAGAGCGAGCCTGTCCCCCCAACCTGTCAGCCCTTGGATGGAGGAGGGCATGGCTGTTGGCATGGTCAGACAGGCCCATGGGCTCAGCCTTGGCTTGGTTAGACTGGTGGGGGGAATTAGGATGGGGAAAACTCACTGGAGCCATCTCCAACCCCTCAACTTTCTGGAGGGGGAACATCAGCCCAGATCAAATGTAGGATGTTAGAGTCATAAGCTCTGCCACCTGATGCTGGGTGTCCCTGTGAAGGCAGTGCCTTCTTAGGAGTTTGTTTCCCTATCTGTAAAAGGTCAACAGTACCTTCCTCATGAGGGTAAGGAGTAAGTAAGGCTGTTCTTACAATGCCCTCATCACAGTGCCCGGAACACAGTGGGTTCCCAACTAATGGTACTTTTACCAAGCTCAGAACAGCTCAAGATTTTAGGAAATCAAGTGAATTGCTGGCAATGCTTCACAAGCACAGGAAGGAGGAAAGAGACAGAGATGTAGAAAAGAGGCAAGAGGGAATCTCAAAGGCTGCTCTCATCAGGAGCACCTTGGTAGAGACCCTGATGTCAGACCCACTCTGGATGCTTCCGAATTCCCTAATAAGGAAGCTCAGAGAGGTGGTGGAGACTGCCCTAGGCCAGAGTTCGGCCACTTTTGTCAGGACTCCGGCCACTTTTGTCAGACTCCACAGTGCAGCAAGCTGCTTGTTTCCCAATTTCTGCTCTCTTATGGTTACAACACCCCGATTTTGTTTTTTTAAGGCATCTTGAATTTATTCAGCACAACCACAGAGGTATTGTCTTCATGATGTCACATACAGACACACACACAGATACAACACAATATTTATATTTAGCTCAAGTGTATTGCGTCTAAGGCTCACTTATATGTCTTCATGTGCCACAGCCCGTCATTTAGATAATGGATATTCTCAATGCCGATCCCCTTGTTGATCTTCTCAATGTCTGCTGCTGCCATCTTCATGACTCCGACACACAGGGCATGCTCTTTCCCTTCTGCCATGACCGCCACGATGGTATCTACTGCAGCAGTGTAGAGCTTCGCTCCAGGAGATGTTAAACCCGGACACATGATATTTGCACCACTGAGCACAAATTTGATGGCTCCTTTGTCGACCTGCTGGTGTGGCAGGATAAACGGGTATTTGTGAAGTAATCTTAGCGTTGGATAAAAAGGTCCTTTTCTCTGCCTGAAAAACAGTAATTCTCCGTTGACTGTAAGGATTTCCATGTGTTCATGGCATCTCACTATTTTGACGGGATCTTTCTTAGGCATGATTTGATTAAGCCACGGCTCGATACCTGGAAACTGCTCAGTCAGTTGGCTCTTAATACCCTTAATAACGGAAGTTTTCAGTTGGATGCAGTTGGACACACTTTCTTTCTCGTCAAATTTCTTGAACATGATCTTGGTGAAGGGGTACCGACAGGTAAGAGAGCTGAGGCGAAGCGCGGATCGCTGACCGTCCGAGTCCGTGGTCTACAGGAAGGATGGCACCGGCATCCGTGCCGGCCGTTGTCGCTAACCGGAAGATGGTCCGACAGATTGCGCTTTACGGCTGTGCAAAACCAATGACTTCCGCTCTACTGACCACCCACCACGTTTCCTCTGACCCCCACGTGGTTGCCCCACCGGTTCTTCTTCCGACTTCCGGCTCTTCTCCGGATTTCCGATTGCAAGAAGGGCGGGGTCTGGACCGGAAAATGCGTCAGAGCATCCAAATCTAAGGATGGACAACCACTTCGGGTTCGGACTGGACATGCGCCAAGCTGCGGCACAAACCTCTCGCGGCACACTTCTCGCGGCACTATACGGCTCCCCCCCCCGGAGCTCGCGAGCCAATTGGAATGTTCCTGTCTTCCCTCAGACTGCGGGATGGTTGCTATCCTAGATGTCTCCGGAAGGTCCCCCGAGTATTATAAAGCTTCGGAACCCTGAAGGGCTTTACGGTTGGTTGTTAAAAAAACAGGCATGCCCAAAAAAAAAAAAAAAAAAAAAAAAATCCAGTATTTATTTGGCAAAGATGTACTTGACGCAGAGATGAATCATATCAATGTTTTGGGGACAATGCAGAATGAGTTTGGCAACCAGGAGAGAATGGAATACATTCCACAGGCATTTCATTTCATGTGTGTGAATTATCTTCCATTTGGTCCAAGCCATTGTTATTCTTGTCACCTTGTTTGATCCGCACGGTAACATACGTATCTTCGCAGTTATCTCTTTGAAAGCTTGTGTGAAACAATCATGATAGCCACGCTAAGAGCTGTCTGGTACGGCTTTAACTAGGGGGCTTATATGAGCCAGGCACTGTGCTGAATGTTTTCTGCTTATTGTTTACTCCCTAACAGAAGAAGGTAAGGTACTAAATTATTTTTATTTTACAGATGGGGTAACAAACATCCAGATTCCCATATCTAGGTGGTGGCAAAGCTGGGCTATGAACCAGGGCCATAAGAATTGAGTTTCTCCTTTAGTACTGGTTTCTTTGGAAGACCCAGCATTGGAGAAAGAAAAGGGGGAGACATACTTCAGGGGAAGCGGGCAGCACTGACCTTCCTTGTTTTCCCCAGAGCCCTGAGTGAAGAGCAGCTGATACTGGCGATTTGGGAAGTTGGCTGGAAAAAACTTATTCATGAAGGGGCTGAAAAGAAAGACAAAGCAGGTCGGCAAACTCAGCCCCTACAGATGACCCCAGCTCTGGCAGTCCCCACTAATACTTATTTTGGTTGATAACCTGCAAATACCCTTTGGTGCCTTGGTAGGTACACTGTTCCCACTCTAGAGATTTGTAGTCTATCAGAGGATGACTTGACCAATGTCACACGGGCAGCCAGGATCTGAACTGAGATTCAAACTGAGGATTCTGAACTTCTAGTGATTTGTTTCATGTATTGGCAAAGTAGACATAAAACTTGGTCTGAAAAATTTGGGGGAAGAATCAGAATTTCCAAGTGTGGCCCATGTGCCTCCTGTATCTGCCTGTTTTGTCCCAGATTCTGTCAGTTCCATGATACTGATCAGACAACAGAATTTGGGTTTTTACAAATGTAGCTGAAATCTACCAGCCGGGTGAGCCACAGCCCCCAGGGTGGGAACATCTTCAGTTTTATGCCTATTATGAGGTCTCTGTTACTCAGGATGAGCCTAACTTTAAAAACATTTTTACCTAGGCAAGGCAGGGAACGGAGGGGTTTTTTCCCAGATTACATTAGAGCCAGTTGAGCAAACCAAGGCCTCTTGGTTGTGGGTGTGAGTGTTGCAGTCCTGTCTCCCTGGGCTTTGGTTTCCTTACCTATGTGTGTGAGAAGCTTTTTGCCTGTTTCAAAGAAGTCTGTGAAGATGAAATGAAGCAGGAAAGATGTCCAGCTCAACGCTGGCCTGTAGCAGGGATGTTTAAGAACATATGTCATAGAAGACATCCCAGAATGGTTTCCCAACTAAGAAGAGAACCAGGGAAGGTTTGGAAATATCTAGGTCACAATGGATAAGAGAGATGCCCCCCCGCCCCCGCTGTGGCTTGGAGAATATGAATTTAAGAACTACCTCTGGGCCCCAGTTTCCATTTGTTAAACAACTGATGCTTTGCAGGCTGTGTGAAGTGATTGGTAAATGAGTATCACAGGCAAAGAGGCAGGCACAGGGCTCACAGTGGGCATTCATGGAAGGCAGAAGCAGCCAGGATGGCCAAAGCTGGGTGCTCAGTTTGCTGAATCTCTTTTGAGGGAGGGCGAAGGCATGGTACATGTGCAGACACAAGCAGAGGCAGAGAGCGGTTTGAGGAGCTAAAGCACTCACCCTGCCTAGCCTCTTAGGAATTTGGGGTTTCATTTTAACCAGCAGAGTAGACTGGAGACACGATTCCTAGGTTCAAGTCTTATCTTTGCCACTTCTCAGAACTGTGACCTTGGCAAAGTTACTCAACTGCTCCAGGCAGTTCTTTCCACATCTGAGTTAGTAGATACCTTATTACAATCACCATTGTAATATCTCTCAGAGGATTATTGTTTGTGCTAAGATGGAGTCTCTTATTCACAGCTCAGACTGGCCTCAACTTCGCAATGATCCTTCTGTTTCTATCTCCTGAGTGCTGGATTACAGGAAACCCAAGTCCGATACTCTCAGGGACTGTGAAGAGGACTAAGCTAATACTTGGTATTTTATGAGTTCATCTGCAGCTTCCACTTTAAGTGTTAAATGTCTGTGCTGATTTCTGCATGTATGCTACACCACTGTGCCACACATTTAGGCCTTAATCATTCTGAAATAGTTTCACTCAGTTGCTCAGGCTGGCCTCCATTTTTTAATCCTCATGTTTTAATCCCTCTAAGCTGGGATCACAGGCAAGCGCTGAGGAAAAGGGTTGCTGTAAGATACAACACAGAAAAGGACTCACATGATGTAACTGGTGTGAATCTGTGAACCTGAGGGCCAGGGCCCTGTCTCGTTCACTGGCCTATTCTGAATGCACTTTTACTTCATGCACAGTGTTTTGTGGACTCTCCATCACTCAGAAGAAACTTAAAGTTCATTGTTTCCTGCTGAGAAATGTTCTGGTGCCTTCACCTCTGGGGGTAGACAATGAGGGCTAATGAAACTGGTGATGTGCCCTGTTCTCCAGAGGTGGAAGCCTGGGGCTTTTTCTCTGTGGGCCACTTGAGTAGGGCAAGAGCTCAGCCACAGGTGATAAAAATAGGCCAAGATTGCTTTGGCAGATGTGTGGAATCTGGCTGGGTTGGAGTTTTGGTGACTGTATTATGTGAAGGCAAGATGTCCCCTGCCTGTCCCCAAATACTGTGAGCTGTGGTCTGGTCTGAGTGGGGTGGCAACAGAGGTGGAGGAATTTAGGTGTGGCCTGGGCCAGCATGGCCTGGGATTTGGCTCTTACAATCTTTAGCAGGCATTTTAGAGAGATGTGGAGAGGTGAGTCTGTTTTCTCCAAATTCTCTCTTCCCCTTAACTGTGGCTACAAAGCGATAAAGAATTCTAGTATTGTGGTCAGACAGCCTGGCGACCAAACTTCTTTGCTTTTATTAACTGTGAATCTTGGAAAAGCCATAGTAATTCTTTTGAACCTCAACTTCCTTGTCTCATACCCTCAGACCTTCTGGTACAAATCAGAGGAAGGTCTGACTTATGGATATAAACAGCTCATGGAAACTCTTAAACACTGTAGTTTTCTTAACCAAAAGACTCGAGAAAACACACCTCCAGTGAGTAAGAGTCAGTTTAATTTTTGGATCAACACTCTTAAAAAAACAAAACAAAACAAAACAAAAAACCCCAAAAAACCACGATTAACTTATATCCCCCCTTGTAATAAAATTTGTTGTGAATTTCTTTCTCATGGTAACCTTACGCCTCAGTCTCTCAGGTTCCTGGGTGCCACAGCAGATTACTAGTGTTCTGAATTTTGTTAAGAAAATGACTCATGACTGGGGATGTGGGTCAGTGCTAGACCACATGGCTAACCTATGGGTGGCCCTAGGTTAATTCCTAACACCAAAGAAAAAGCAGAAAACAAAACTTAGGGCTGGGAAGCTAGGAAGAAGAAACTGCCTAAGAATGTACAAGGCCCCAAGTCCAACACCCAACACAGAAGACAACCAAACCAGCTTCTACCTACAAGTTTACCATGTACCACATGCTGTTTCATACACTATCTCATAGAACTTAATGTAGCTAAGGATGAGCCTGGGCTCCTGCTCCTCCCCGTCTCTGCATCCCAGTACTAGGATCAGAGTCCTGAGCCCACACATGAAGCTTCTACGTGTGCGCCCCTACCCCCTTTTTTCGAGACAGGGTTTCACAGTATAGAGCTGCTGGTGATTTGCCTGCCTCTGCCTCCTGAGTACTAGGGTTAGAGGTGTGTGGTGCTGCCTGGCTTCCCGCGGAGTTAACTGCTGACTTTTGTTTGTGGTGCTAGGATCAAACCCAGGGCTTTATTTACCCTTACTAGGCAAGTGCTTCACTAAGCTCTGTTCCCAGGAGATGGTTGGCTTTATTTTGTGTTGGTAATAGCAATCGGTAACATTCCTGAATTGGTTAGAGGGCAGAGAGACAATTGGCTATTCTGAGACATGTGGACCTCAACAGTTTGTGGGCAGTGGGATATAGGGCTGCTGGGATACTGTGAAATAATCAGCTCTCAAGCATATGCCCTTAATGGTGCTTTCAAAGAACATGCTCTCCCGAGTGGTGAAGCTAGGCTATGGGAAGAACAGGGAAGACGGCTCTGGCCAGACTCGGAGTCCTCATTGGCGTGAAAAGGAAGGAAACCCAGGGTTTCAAGGCGATGACTCCTATCCTTGCCTCAGGTCCTCATGAGTGCTGACCTGCCATTCTTGCAGGTAATCCTCTGAGAAGGGCGGCAGTATTTTCAACGCAGCTAGAGAAGGTTCTACAGGTGAAAATGGTTCTAGATTTACTACGAGGCCCATAGCTAAATCCCAGCTATGTAACACCGGGCCGATCCTGAGCTCACTGTGGGCCTGCTAAGACTTCAAGGTGTGCGGAGACAGCAGCAGCCCATTCGACACTTCCTGTTTTTAGAAGGCTTTGTATACTATGGACCGATACTTGGAGGCCAGGCCTACATTTGAGATCACACTGCCTGCCTCCATCCTGCCAGCTTACCTGGAGGAATAAGTCTCACTGTTCCTTGGTGCACATTCCGTGCTCACATCATGTAGCTCTAAATACTCTAAAAAGAGCCTGAAATTGGTTCTTTAATGTACAGAGACCATCTAGCTCCTGATCTGGCACCTCCTTCTACCTCTTCCAGGTTTCCTACCTCTCAAACCTGAGTTCAAGTTGTGTTCCTTCCCTTGGGCAACTTTTCCTGGCCACTCCTCAGTCTGTCTGTGGACTACTGCTAACATGCAGACAGGAATGGGCTGGATGCTTTTTATTGTCCATGCCAAGGATAAGACTCTTACTTGGTGATGTGAAAAAGTACCAACAGAGTTTACGTGTGCAGGCTAGCTCTGCAGAGTGAAGGTGGCCAATGGCCCCTTGTTTCCATGATACTGTCCCAAATCATTTATGCCTGATGTGAGCAACTGGGTCTGAGCAGAGTGGCCTGTGTCCACAGACCTGGGCTTCCACCCTCATTTTGCTGTTTACCAGCTGTGTGATCTGACTGAATGTCTTAATCTAACTTCAGCTTCACTAACTTACCCAGGAGCAACACCCAGAGTTAAGGTGTCTAACAGGTGATCATAGCAGTCCTAACAAAGGACAGCTGTACTTATTGACGGAGAGACATTTTGTACACGAAAGGCACCAGACCAGTTTTAAAAAAAAAATAAAACAAAAAAAACCCCACACACAACCCACAACTTTGAGGGACTAAAGTCAGATAGGTTAACATGGAGTACAGAGGCTGGATTTAAGGCCAGGCAGTCACGTTCAGGGCCTGCCCTCTAACCCTCTGCAGGTAGGTGCCTATCCCATGAGGAACCAAGCCTAGTACTTGTAAGTGGTCCTGATATGACACACATCAGCACTGTGATGACTCTCTGACACTCCTGCCTATGTTTTCTCTAAGACTAGGTCTTATATGGTAGCCTAGGAACTTGCCTCAGCATCTTGAGTACTAAGAGCCACCATACATACATAGCCTTGCACATCCTTATAAGGAGTCTGTGGCCCTGAGAAGTTCTGGGCTCCATCCTAGGTCGCATATAGTGCCAACATGAGGGGAAGATTCCCTTAGATTTTATAGGCAGGATTTAAACCTGGCTTTGAATGACACAAAAGATCACGTTCCCATCCAAGACCCTGTACTGGCTCCTGAGAAGCAGCTTCAAGGGCTGTGGAGAGATGCCTTCTGACCTGATGGTGTGGGACAGGGCCAGGATCCCCAGCACGAAGAAATACATGGACAGCAAGAGGTTGATGTACTCCTGGGAGAACAGCTGAGGAGGAAATACAAAAAGAAGCAAGTCAGGGTTACCAAAGCCTGAAGAATATCCTGGAGGTTGGTCTCATTCTGTCCCTCTGCAGTTAGGGGCAGTCAGGACGAATTTCAGACTCCAGGACCTCCATTTTCACAGCTATGGTGAAGAGCAGTACCTCAGGTCCCACCTTGATGGGTTCTATGAAAAAGTGTCTAGATGCTTACACATGTGATTTCATTGGAGGAGGGCAATTACTATGTGTGCCTAAGGCCTTAGATGGCAGTTCCAGAGGAATAGAAGAGTCTGAAATCAAACCCAAGAGCAGTGTCAGAACCACAGAATTTGTTCTTCAATGGTTCTCCCAGCTCAAACGTCCAGGAGCCCTTTTGAAGCGGCCCCCAGGTCCTCCAGCATGATAGTTTTGAAATAACTACACACTGTGTGCTCCACTCTTCCTATTGACTCTTTGAGTGACACCTTCCCATGCCTGCAATGGCAGCTGTAAGTTGGGACACCAGGCCCTGACAGCCGCTTCATCTTATCATTGCAGGTCAAACAGAAACAGTCTGCCACAATGCTCCAAAGCTAGCTTCCTTCTGGAGCTTGGGAAGGCTGTGCTGAACTGATCTGTGCCTGTTGCAGCGCCTCTGCTACACTGGTCACCAAGTTCTCTTAAACGTGGGTGTAGGGCCCACACGACTTGAGAAGACTCAGTTATCTGCTGAACGTGAGTCTGATCATGTCGCTCTCCCTCCAAGCCTTTGTGCGCTGTTCCCTAGTGGGAAGAAGGGCTTGACCACCTCTGGATGGAGTCTGTAAATCACTCTGCCCTGCATACACACTGCCAGTTTCACCCATGGCAGAGCAGACTCATTCCCCTTCCTAGGCATCCTGGGGGTGTGTTCTTGAGCTGATGAGACAGCTTTCTTTCCCCCTTACCTAGGCCACTCCAACTCTGCCTTCATCAGCTTCCAGCACTGAGAAGCTTTACTCAGGGAACTGGTTGACCCTTGCCTAACAATTTGGCTGCATTTCCTGACTGTCTACTATGTGTAGAGCACTGTGCCAAATACTAGCCACACAATGAGGAGTAAGGCAACTTCAGAGTTCATATGCAACGGGAGAGAAAGAATTGCAAACAATGCTGGGGGCCAAGGCAGTGCCAGGTTCTGCAATACCATGACAGAGAGCCCAGGGAGAAGGGGTCCTGCATGAGCCAGCAGAGGGAGCACTGTGCCCTGGTCTAGAGGCCTGGGGACTGAGGAGAAGCAAGAGTCCTGCCTGTGGACTGGATGTGCAGAGAGGTGTTGGAAAGGGTAGGAACAAAGGGACTTGTTCCTGGCTGAGCAGGTGGGTGGGTATGAGATGGGTTCTGGCAGGAGGAGCTTGCAATGGCCTGATTCCATGCTTTACACTTAATCTGCGAGACTGGTGTATGTCTTCACCATTTCACAAGACGCTTTTGGGTTTTATTTGACTCGTAGACTAGTGGAACTAAGTTTGGTGGCAGTCAGTGGTCACAGAACCCAATGGGAAGGTAAACACCTTGGAGGGCAGTTTGATGCTATCTGGGGTGAGGCGCAGTTCAGTGGTACAAAAATGTGCTTGGCACGATAATGCCTCGGTTCTCTGCAGTTCCACTGCTGCCACCAGTACTACCCACAAAGGGATCTGGCATTGTCCATCTGACTGCAAACGGAGACCCTGTTTGACTTAGAATCTTACTGCATACTTGAGGAAGACATATTTGTGCACCAAAGTATTTTGTGCCACACTGTGGAATGAACATACTCATATTCACCATGAATGAATTGCTAGCAGTGCCACTATGAGAAGCCAACACTGGGCCCGAGCCCCTGGGGTGCATGAAACAACCAGGCACATCTGATTGTGTTAGTACAGGGCAACCAAGCAACTCACAGAGCCCTCCAGCCCTTAAATAGTTAACGTCATCTAGGACTACCAGTACAGATTCTCAAGAAACTACGGGAGAGGATGTGGCTTGTTGTACCTTTCCTTAGGTTGAAGAACACAAACAGACAGACTGGTTTGGTTACTGTGTTAGTAATGGAATCTAGGGCCTTGTATTCTATGACTAAGCTACACTCCCAGCCTTGAAAAAAATTAGTCATTTAAAGAACTTTGCAATTGCAAATTAAAGCTATTCTTGACTAATTTTCAACAAACAGAATGAGTTTGTGATATACTAGTAAAAACATGAAGAGTTTAACACTTTGCTTCTGATGCCAAGGCACATTTACCGAAAGCCTGAAGGGAGTCACAGCATACAATGACTACCCTGTTGTGGGACCTGCTTCTCTCTCAACAGCCTCTTCTGTGTAAGGAATGCTAAGTGTCCAGTGTCCATTACTTTCACACTCAGAGAACAGTATGTATACGTGGAGAGCAGAACAGGCTTACGGTGCACTTAGCTACATGAGAAAATGCTCATGGTATTTTCAAGGGGAAGTGACCTCTACAGATGAGCTACACTGTGTGGCCACAGCTATGGAGAGAGCATGGGAGGACCATGGAAGACACACCTCTGAGGGGAACTGGGCATGGACCTGGAAGTTGGGTTTTGTTTCTCTTTTTTTAACTTTTCTCTGTTTGCCAAGTTTTCAACATTGAGCCTGGTTAACTTTTATTGGGGAAATAAACCTCAATTTAAAAACAAAAAATAAACAAAGGTGATCAGTGTGGCCGAGGTATGTCTGCATCAAAAGCTCACTCAGACCAGCCCAATGCAAGGAGACAGAAGTGGTACAAGAAAGAGTACAACGCTGGGGAGACAGAGGGCTGCTGGAGGGAAAGGGAGCAAACACCAGCCCTGGCTTCTGCCGCATGCCTCACTTTTGATGCTGTTTCCATGCAGAAAAGTTATCTAGGTAGCAAAGGACTTACTTTGAAAAAGAGGTAGAGCCCCAAGAGTGTGCAGCTGGCGATGATGGGGAAGCGGGCAGCGTCTCGGCTGGTGATGGTTTCTGGCATGTCCGAAGAGCTCTGGAGAGAGAGGGAAGGGGCAGCTGAGCCACCATGGCTCCTGGAACACGAGGCTTCAGCAGTCATCGGTCTCCCTTCGTGCTGGTGCACTTTGATATCTCGGGGATTCCCACATTCCCTGTCTCGAGGCTTTAGCTAATGCTAATTCCTCTGCTTATGATGACAGCTGTTATTATAATTGGCAAAAATTTGGCATGAGAGCCGACAAAAGATAAAATATTTACACAAAAAAGAACTGAATGTTAAGCACAGCACCTCAGTGCTGTGAGTATGAGAAGTAAGTGAAACCGGAGTAACAGTGTAGCATGCGGATTACACCAGTTTTACAGAATTTAAGTCAGTCTTGTGGAATACACTCCTACACTTGTACTAAAAACATGGGCTTGGTGCTACACCTTCAACCCCACTCAGGAGGCAGACGTAGGGCCTCGGTGAATTCAAGGCCAACCTGGTCTACATAGTGAGAATCTATTCTAAACCCAAAGCAAAACAAAAGCCCAAATCTTTATTGCTTTTAGGGAGCCAGTCCACACCCCGTTGGGAAGCCCTTCAGACGGCCGTATTCAACCCCCTTTTCCAGAGATGGGTGGATGTTCTTGCAACGGACCTGCTGTCTGGTCTCCTTCGGCCTCCTGATTGGTTGGCCTACAGGTGTGCACTGCGGCACTTGGCTCTTCTAGTTTCTATGACAGCACCTAAAGTCCTAGCAACGCCAGATTAGACTCCTGATCTAATAGCTCTCTTAACAGGAGCCGGTCTCATCACAGCACTGGAGGTTCCTATCATGGTATCCGCCCTGTGAACGAGGTCTCGGCATTCCTTCAAGAGAGCCCCTCCAGCAGCTGTGGAGTCTCACTAACAATTTGGCTCATCAAAAACATTAGGAAAGCATGACAGGAGGGCGGCTATATGGAGAGAAAGACTGAATCTGAGGAGCTCTTGTGTGCCAAAGCACAAGACTGCAAAATGCCAAGGAGCCGGCAGCTAGGCAGCAAGCCTGTGAAATGACCAGAAAAGGAGCCTTAGAAGACAGATGTGCACAAAGCCTGGGGAAGGTTACTTGGTGGGATGTAGAAGGTAAGTTTACATAAGCCCAATGACACAGGGAGCACGTGCCTAGGGGATCATGTTTAGATGTGTGAATGTGTGTTTTAATGGGTGCATGTGTATACCCCTTTTACAGAGACAGGGCCTCTCACTTGAACCCACAGGACCTCAATTTGGATAGTCGGGCTAGACGGCTTGTTTGAGGGGTCTTGTTTAAATGCTGGGATTAGAGGTGGCCTGCCACATGCCCCACTGATGAGATCTGAACTCTCGTCCTCACTCTTGTGGACAAGTGCATTACTGACTCACTTCCTCAGCACTAATCCTTATCCTTTAAAACTTTCTGTGGCAGTGGGGAGTGAATCTGGAGCCTCACCACAGCTCGGCAAGCACTCGACTTCTGAGATCGACAGCCTGTATGGTGACAGAGGTTCAGACCATGTGTCAGGATTTCATTTCTGATCTTCCTGAACGGTAAAGTTCATGCTTTGTAGCATACCAACCTGACAAGCCATGGGTAAGTGAAGGCCAACAGGTTTTTCTGAAAAGATAATTGGTGATATATGCCAAAAACCTCACATTTGGCCAAACAATTCCAAGTCTGGGAACCTTCCCTACAGATAGTCATGGTTCTGAGTCTCAGTTATTCCTCTGCCAAAAAGGGCGACAGACTTCAGCTTTACTTACCTCAAAATGGGTGTGTGTGTATACGTACACGCGTGCTTGCTCGTGCGCGCACATGTGTGCTGAGAGGCTGAAGACTAAGACACATATGGGGCATGAGAAAAGGCAAACTAAAACTGTGTGAAGTAAACAGGAGGGTCCTTAACATGTTCCCCCATGCCACCCACAGGGCTGAGGGGCTGCCCAGGCTGCAAGGTAGGCTCCCCACTTTGAATACCTCCATGGGTGGCCAGAAGGGATAGAAGCATGGGCAATCCCGACCGGGAGGCCCAGTTTCTTTCCTTCTTTCCCCTGCCAGTCCGTGGCTTCTGCTTTTGGTAGCAGTGTGATAACACTTGGGTGGCACCTCGCTACCATGCACCTCCAAACCAGAATACATTTTCCGTGTAGCAGCAGTATGGGCACAAAATCAACAGGACAGCTCCTATCTCAGTGAGTCCCCAGGCAAGTGGGCTGCAATCCTGACAGCTTAAATAGCCTGCCACAATGCAGTGTGATGTGGGGTAATGCAGACACACGTGCTTATCCATGGGATGAAGGCCAAACAGTTAGAGCTTGCCCTGAGGCCAGGAAGCCTAGCAGACTCATTTCCTTGACTGCAAAATCAGGACTCCAGTGTTTGCAGTGGAGTCATTACTGAAGTCTATGTGCTATTTCTACCGGTATGTACAAGGAATCACGGGTAAGCCAGCTCTATTTCTGCAGCGAAGTAATTGCCACAGGTGGCTAGAGCAGATGCCATTTAAAGCCTTGACAGACAGTTTCAGGGTCTGGAATGCAACGGAGGACCAATAAAGGCCAACTGTGTGGAGGTGTTTGCTCTGTGTACACAGTGGAGCAGTTCTCAGGCAGACTGCACAGAGAGGCTCGGGGCTCGAAAGCACATTCAGGGCTTTGTGGCTTCCCTACAAACCAGTGCTATGGCTCATTTCCACAAATTCCTTTCAGTTTAGCCTGGTCCCAGGGCAGGAAGAAGCTTCATGTTATTCGATGACAAACCAAGGTTGGACAGATGCTTCACCAAACAGAGGAATCTGGTCTCCTCTGTGGGTGTCTATTATAAATACCTCACGCTTCAGTGTTGAGTCAGAGTGGAGCCTTGTGATCTGACTGGTAGTAATACAAGAAGGAGAGCATTTACTGAGCCCTTTTTATGTGCCAGGCAGTGTCCCAGGGCCCCTGCCCGAGCAGGTACTTCCTTAATTCATTAAAAATGAGGCTCGTGGTTAGGGATTTAGCTCAGTGGTAGAGCGCTTGCCTAGCAAGTGCAAGGCCCTGAGTTCGGTCCCCAGCTCCGGAAAAAAAAAAAAAAAAAAACCAACAACAACAAAAAAATGAGGCTCGAAGAAGCAGAGTATTTTGCTTAGTATGACACAGATGGTGAGTGGCTAAGCCAGGGATCAAACCCAGGTAAGCTGGTGGCCTCACCCCTCTCTATTAGCAGACCTCTACCGTTCCTCTCTGGAGAGGAAAGGCTTCTGTTGGCAGCCTGATGATGCCAAAGAGGCCTGTGGCTTCCCCAAGACTCAAGAGTCCTGAAGAAAAAGAACAGTTCATTTGTTTGTTTTTGAGACAGGGTTTCTCTGTGCAATACTGGCTGTCTTCGAACTCTCTCTGTAGACCAGACTGGCCTTGAACTTAAGAGATCTACCAGCCGCTGACTCCTGAGTTCTGGGACTAAAGGCCTGAGCCACCACTGCCAGGCTGAACATCTTTGTGGTTACAAAAAAACCAAACCAAACCAAAAACCCTTACAACTTATTAAGATTCACTACTAATTTGATTTGGGCTTTTAAGCCCAACACAGCAAGAATTAACGGGGAGCTGTACAAATGGCTGAGACATTTAGCTTTCAGTTGCCTGGGTATTTAGACACCTGGGTGGAAGCCAGAGCAATGGGGAGCCCGATGCCCAGCTTGAGCCCTGGACGGATGCTTCCTGACCACACCCAAGATATCCTGGAATTCCCGGGCCACTCGATTACTGTCTACCTAGACTGAGGCCCTGGGGACACCTGCGGTTACCTCACATTCACTCTTTGCCACCATTCTGTCTCCTGGCTATGTCCTAAACGCATTTTCTCCCCACATATGCCCTGCACCACACAGCTGGCTTCACCAACTGCACCTGCCATTTTGCCTCCTTCCAACCGATACCCTCTCTAAAGCCTGCACCGGGCTGTAGTTAAGTACCTATGAGCTCTACAGCAGGCCATCTTGTAGAAGCTGAGGATAGAGATTCGTGTAGTGTTTGACTTGATAAGCCAACTTCAAGAAACTTGCCCTACGAGTTATGAAAATAATAATTTTAGCATGGTTTTTAGTGGTTAAAGACTAAAAACATATTGTGGAGGTCTCTAAATTAGTGGCTTTCAAATTTTTAGAGGTCATCAGAACCACCAAGAGGGCTTTTCAGAGCCCACCTTGAATGTCTGATTCTGAATCTGCATTTCCTGAAGAGTCCCGTCCTTTCAGAACCGGTGCCACGAACAAACTCTGGGTACAGTGGGAATGGTGCTCACATCTGCACTTCTAGCTCCCAGGAAGTTAAGGCAGGAAGAGTGTTTAGTTAGAGACCACACTGGGCTGTTTGCTGAGTATCAGGCCAGCCAGAGCAACACAGCAGGATCCAGCCTCATATAAACAAAAACAAAACCCATTCGCACTTCCTGAAAATCCAGATCCACTGACACACTTGGGTGTCTGAAGGAACAAAATCTCTACTGATGGGTAAATAAGACGCAGGCACAGGAGCCGCTGCTGGGGTGGGAGGGAGGTAGTCATATCTACCTGTGGGCCTTTGGCTAGTGTAACAGGGACCTATCTCACTACAGAAAGGCAGAGGCGCTGTAAACAGAAAATGACTACTTCACACTGCTAAATGAAAACAAGCTGGAGGGCAGCGGGTACCGAATAACCCCCTTCAGTGAGGCTACCTGTGCGCGTATACAAACGCCAGTGTCTATTCGTATACGCGCAGAAAACGTTCTAAAAGGCAGGCCCGCTGGGGAAAGAGCTTGGTGGTAGAGTATATGTTTAGCATATAGGAGGTCCTGGGTTAGATCAGGAGTGTCACAAAACTGGAAAAGTTCTGGAAGCTTCCGTAAGTAGCTGTGTGTGCGTGTTTCCAAGGAGGATTTTATGTTCTGGCAGCTGCCTGAATGTCACACACGAGCTTTCTAAGTACCCATTTTAAGTGTTACTTTACCTTCAGTGGTCTTTTCCTCAGAAAGGTTGTAGGGTCCCCGAGCATCTTGTCACATAGCACCCAAGTCCCTCTCCTGAGCTCCTGTCATACTTCTCTCCATTCCCTCTCCTCAGCCTGAAGAACCCTCACTCACATGGGCAGACACCTGTTGCCTCTTCCGGGCTACAGCAGAAGTCGGCTGATCATACATTCTGCGTCTCATCCCAGCAGCCCTGTAACGGTGCCCAGTCCTGTTGGCTGAGAGACTCCTCTTTGCTGAATCGAAAGCCTATTAGACCTATCAGTCAGCTCCTGCTTGGCTGGAAGTTGTCCCCTTAAGGACACAGGTTTCTGACACCCCTACAGGGCGACTTCTTTTGCCCAGGATTTCACAACACACTCTGCCTTTTGTAGATGCTGCAGACCCCAGGGGAACTGTCCTCGAGTGCACTCTCTCGGCAGGCTGTGGTGTCAAATACCAGTTGGAAGTGCCAAGCTCCTGGGTCCCCGCTCTGCCCTCCTCTCTTGGACAAGGTGGACAAAGGAGTCATTTGGCTCTCATCGTATCTCAGGTCACAACACTGCTTGTGTTTTCAGTGGCATCTGCACGGATGGTGGCCTGGTCTAGAAGCGGGCCCACCTGATGCATCTCTAGCTAGCTGCCAAGGGACCTGCAGAAGCCATTCTTTGATCCTCTGCTCTTTACAGACAGAATGATAAACCAGCTCTTGCCTGCTGCTCAGAGTTGTGAGCATCAAGGCAGATAAAGGCTCCATACGTTAGAGCATCCTGGCTACTGGGACTGGGAAGTCACTAACAAATGGGCAGGTCCTTTGTAGTCTAAATCATCTAAGGCCTCCCCGTGGGCGATGCCTGGAACAGATAAGAGACATTATGGTTCCCTTTCTTCTATCCACGCCCTCTGCTCCAGCTACTCTAAGTCACCCGCTGTTTCCTGCAGTGCCTCCTTCCTTCCTTCCTTCTTTCTCTGGTACCTTGCTTGCTTTTCCCAGCTTAAGAATGCCCTCTCCTGGCTGAAACTGCACATCTCATGTGCTCAGCCACAGATGCTCTGCCTTTCTCTATAGCCCACCGCAGCTGCTGCCTTACCATCTTCCTGAATTCCTTGGTAACAGGGCTCTGACCTACTCATCTTTGCGGCATCCCCCACCATTGATAACAGCTCGAATTCAAGAAACCCTGCTGCCTGGAATGCATTTTCTGCAAAGACTAGTCCATGTGCAGACCAAGGAGAGCCATTCAGTCTAGGGGCTGCTCAGCCTTGGGCCAGGCTGTCCTGCCTCTCTCTTGTCCTAATCTGTTTCAGAACTTGCCTTGGCACCAAGCATCAGCCTGACTGGACTGGCTAAGGACACCTCAACTCTGCTTAGAAGAGGCAGAGGAGCAAAGAAAATGGGTCACACCCAGTTCTCTCAGCCCGGGTCCAGACTGAGTGCTCTCTCTTTATCTGCCCAGAAAGGTCCAGCAGGAGGCTCCTGTCCTCTGCCACATGGTGTTTTGAGAATCGCAACTGAAGCAGTTTCAAAAGTGCCAGCTGCCCTGTGCGGCTACCCTTTCTGGGGAAGGCAGCTTCCTCTCCAGGCCACCTTCAGGTTTGGTGGGGGAGGGGCAGTGGGGAACAGTACGGTTAAGGTTAAGAGGCTGTTGGAGAGAGGATGCCAGAAAGGGAGAAGTTGTTACTTTCTATGGGCCTCAGAAGCTTAATATAGGGCAGATTTGGGAGGGGGTATGTGTGGAAGGTTCTGGAGTCCCCCTTGATGTGCAGAGACAGACTTCACAGAAGCCCAAGGAGAGGGCCCACCCCAGTCTCATTAACAGTCCAAATGTAGTTACTATTCAGCAGGTAGGCTCAATCTGCAAAGGAATTTGTTCTGGGGGGAGAGGCTACTGGGAGGTAGTCACCGTCTGGGCTTTAGCCTGGAGAGATGCAAGGCTGGGTGGTAAGCAGGGTGAAGAAATCAACCAAACAAGTCTAAAGACGGGAGAACCAAGGTAGATGGGTGGAACACGTTCTAAACAAAAGACAAGAAGTGCAGCTGGTGCTCTATCCCTCCACCCCTTTCTCCCCTGGGCAACTGGGTCTCTGTAGCCCAGCTGCTCTAGAATTTTTGATTCTCCTGCCTCAGCTCCCTGAGTGCTAGGCTTATGGCATGGCAGCGGGCTTCTATTTTATATAAAGAACTTTACATTTGCTTATTTAATGTGATCGTGATGAGGTCAGAAAATAACACGCAGTAGCCAGGATATCTCCTTCCACCATTTGCATCCCTGGGATTTCACTGAAATCATCAGGCTTGGCGGCAAAAGCACCTTTAACCGCTGCGCCACCTCCCCTCCCCTGGGTTTTGTTTTTGAGGCAGAGAGAGGGTCTGATTTAGGAGTTCCTGGTGGGTATAGTCGCAGCTGTGATTCCAGGGCGACAGAAATCAGGGCCTAAGGATGGATCTGGATGCTACAATTAACTGTGGGTGTGGCCAGGCATGGCTCCTTAACAGAGGATGACAAAAGATGGTGCCTTTCAGAGCCATGCCTGTAAGGAACACTGAGGCTGACCCAAGCCCTAGGATGGGGTGATTGCCCCGGGTGCAAACACTTGGTTGCTTAATAGCTATAGCATCAGGTGGGTTCGGGTCCAGCAGGCTCAGAGTCTGCGCCTGCCTTTGTGTCTGGGGTCGAGCCGACAGGGTTTCCAGCTGCGGCATGAAGCTGGGGGTTTTGGGGGGAGGGGAATATGGCAGGGTCTGTTTGAGGGACGCTATCTGGGGACGATGCTAATCCCCGCTTCTGGGAGTGGTCGGATCTTGGGACACCAAAGGCCAGGTCACAAATGTGAACCCAGATGGAGGGAATGGTGATCCATATCGGGGTGGGTGAGTGACGCGGGAAAGGGGGACAGCTATCGGGGTCTTCGGGGACCCATCCGTGGGGGCTGTGACCAGGATGGAAGTTGAAGGCGCTGGCTCTCGCCCTGATCCTACCTTGCCGCGGGCGCAGCGCACCGAACGCAGGGCGCCGAAGAAGATGGGCAGCAGCGCCATGAGCAGGAGGCTGCCGTAGGCCAGCGCAATGCCCTCGGGTGTGGAGGGCGGCCGCGTCGTGCCGTTGGCTGGGGTGCCAGCCTCGCTGCTGCCGTTGTGCGGGTCGCTGAGGGCCGAATCCATGGCGAGGCTGCGCTCGGGCTCCGACTCCAGCTCCGGCCGCCGCAGCACGAACGCAGACGGAGAAGAGGCACTGCGGGGAAAGCCACGTTCCCCTAAAGAAACAGGAAGTGACGTGCTCCCTTGCCTTTCCGTGAGGCGCAGTGAACGCGCGCGCGTTCACGCTACCGCGCGCCCGATCGCCCTCTGGTGGCGGTGAGGGAGGGGCGGCATGTTGCTAAGCAACTTGAGGCCGACCGGTAAAGAAGCTCTGGACCACTATGGCTATAATCCATCCTGAGATATGAGGACCCATCCCTTAATCCTAGGCTATTTCTTCAGTGCCAGGCTATCCATCTCTCCGCAAATCCTCATCCTTCATCCAAGAAGTTATGCATGCATTTACCCGAAACTCAACTGTTCATTTGAGCCTTAAATATGTATTGGGGTTTCCCACTTACCCTTGTCACGCTTCTAAGGTCCAAGGACACTGAAGAGAACAAGCAAAGGTTTGTCCTTTCACGAAGCTTGAATTTTAGTGTGCAGGAATTGGGAGGGGGAAGGCGGAGAGAGTAAAATGAACAAAATATATTACGAAGTCTAAAATATGATTATCTGTTAGAATAGCTTTAAAATGTAAAGATGAAGGCATATTGATATGACTTAGAAACCATGTTGATGCAGACAAATTAGAGAAAATCGAAGCAAAATAGGATGGGTGTGTAAAAGGTTGCAAATGCATTATTTGGCTATCACGTGCCAGGCAATAATAACCCTTCCCACTCTGTAACCCCAGACAGCTTATAAACTCCGTGGCTCTTATCCTAACTGGAAGGAACTTTTTGGGGGGTACTTTTAGTATTTTTTTTAAAGATTTATTTAATTTATGCGAGTACACTGTAGCTGTCTTCAGACACACCAGAAGAGGGCTCCAGATCTCATTACAAATGCTTGTGAGCCAACATGTGATTGCTGGGAATTGAACTCAGGACCTCTGGAAGAGCAGTCAGTGCTCTTAACCCCTGAGCCATCTCACCAGCCCTAGTAATTTTTGTTTTTTTTTTTTTTAAAAAAAACAGGCAGCTTCATAAATGCACATGACAATAATCCAACAGTACTAAAGGGACTATTGAAAGAAAGATTCTTTTTGAAGGTCCCTCCCCCCTTAAAGGAAACTACTCTTAGTTGTTATTTTATTTCATGTATGTGGACTTTGCCCACATTTATCTGTGCAGCAATTGCTTGCCAGAAGAGAGAGTCAGATCCCCTGGAACTGGAGTTACAGACAGTTGTGAGCCATCCCATATGTCCCAGAAATTGGAACTTAGTCCTCTGAAAGTGCAGCCAGTGCTTTTAACTGCTGAACCATCTCTCCAACTCCAAAGTAGTCAGTCTTAATAGTTTCTTGTGTATCATTTTTTTTTGAAATACGATTTCATATAGCCAGGGCTGGCCCCAACTTTTGTAAGTAGTTGAGGATGACCTTAAACTTCTGACCCTCTTAAACTCCCCAGGTCTGGGATTACAGGTGTACACCACTATTCTTTGGATGTGCAATGTTAAAGATTGACCCTAAGCTCTCAGACATGCTAGGCTTGCACCCCACCAGCTGAGCTACAGTCTTAGGCCTCTTGTCTATCATTCTAGAACTTTCCTTGAGTTTATAAACACATGCATTATTCATTTACTAATCTATTAAACAAATCACAATTGCATACCTAGTGTACAAGAAGTGGTCCGCTCAGGTGTGGGGTTCTAGTTGTTAAGAATGAAACACACAGAGCTAGGCGTTGAGCGATTGGAAGGGTCCTGGTAAGAGGTTGTTCAGAAGCCTGATGTTGAAAGATGATGGGGAAGCAGAACAAAGCTAAGAATTCCAAGCAGAGGATAGATTAAGGTGTTACGTGTACCTATAGGGTATGTATTCTTTTAATATCTTTTTTTTTCTGCTGAATGGTACAGTGTATGAAGGCAGAAACAAGGTCACTAATATTCAGTACTGAATTTCAAGCACCTGAAATAGTGCTTGTAACATAGTGTGCAAGGGAAGTGGAGAAGTGCAGGATACTCCGGGCTGACCTCAAACATGTGATTCTTTGGCCTCAGGCTTCAAAGTGCTGGGATTACAGATGCGTACCACTTTGCCTGACTCTAGTCAATAATTAATTATTGGAGTTCTAAAATGCTTCTTTCACACAAATAGAAAATCTGTTGGGACTTCTGGTGATGCCCAGTGGCCCTAGCCAAGGTCCATTGTGAAAGCAAAAGAGAAAGTTGTGTCCTGCAGGTGCCTGGCACTGGACAGAGTATGGGCCAAATAGAGGACCTCACTCTGAGTCTGAAGATCTGTGGTCCTCCAGTTCAAATCTAGTAAATGCTATCACAGAGGCTTAGTACACAGAAGCTGCAGAAGAGAGACATCTACGAAGAGACTCAACTCCATTGTGGCAGAGCAGGCAAAGTGAATTTGAAACTGAGGTTTAGTAACTTGACAAAGTACAGATGGTAATAAAAACAAAATCCCATGGCCTGCTTCAGGTTAAGAAGGTAACTCACACTAGACAATGGATTTACTCTTATTTTCTCACGATCCCAAAATGATTTCAGAGACACAAAGTTGTCCATGCAGGTCACAGAGTCAGACATGGAAGAGCGGGGCCTTGACTGTAGGTCTATAGGCCTTCAAAGGTTCTGTGGCAACAGCCCAGCTACACAGAAGGCTAGGGAGCGTGACATGAGCCCAGCTGTTGATAGTTCCATTGCAGAATGTTAACCAGGAGCCAGGCATGGTGTTTTGGGAAGACTCTTCATCTGATAGCTTGGGACTACAAATTGGAAACAGTTTGCTTTTTACTTTTATTTTTGCTTGTTGAGACAGAGTCTTACTAAGCAGCCGTGGCTCGCCTGGAACTCCTATTGATCTGTCTGCCTGTGCTGCACACAGGGCCTAAGACTGTTTTGATTTCTGTTGGGTGGAGCCTTGGATTCGGTTAGGTCTACGACGTATCTGGCCTCTTCCTCCACCCTCCTGGACAGGAAGTTGTGACCAAGTTAGAAAGTCCTGGAGCTGACCCAAGTTCAGGCAGTCACTCTCGAGGCTTCTCTGTGGACAGTTGGGTTCCTGACTTGGAGATGCTCTGTCTTGCTATCCCCTGGAGAGAGTGATAAAGAAGTCAGAAAAAGGGGGAGAGTGCCTGCCCCAAGGGGGAGTGTTCTATGTAGGATTACATCTGTGGAATATATGCTTAAAGGCAGAGTCTAGAGTCTGGGGTGGTTAAATTACTGAACATTCATTCTAAAGACAGGTACAACCACATCTCATTTCTCTATGGGCAAACCTTACACTCCCTCTTTGTTCTCGACCTATGCTCATCTGCATAGACGAGGACACTGTCACACCTTGTTCAATGTACTTAAATGTACTTCCTCCAATAGCTAGCAAAGGTCATCAGTGGGTATAAAATCATTTGGGGCAGATAGTTGAGGAACAGGATACTCATGGAGCCTTACAGTGTCACCTTCCAGATGACTCTCTATTAAGCAGCCACAAAGGGAAGTGTGCCCTTCCAACAGAGTAGTCTCGGTTAACTGAACGATCAAACTTAGTACAAGCCAAACTGGGACGAAGTGACACGATGCTGTGCAACATGGACCACATCACCTAGGTAGTGCCAAACACAACATACACCCATGCCCTGCCTGCATCTACTTATGGAGAGAGAGCTGGAAAAGCCAAAACAGTTCAGATCCTATAAGACACATAACAAACTCATTCTCAAAAAGAAATAGTGGCGATTATTATAGATGGAAGAGGCTGAAAAGAAGAAAACTCTAAGGTTGGGAGTCATGGCATATGCCTGTAACACCAGTAACCTTAGCACTGGAGAAGTAGCTGGAGAGTCAGAAGTTCAAGGCCAGCCTTGGTCTTTAGAACTGACCTTAATACAAAACAAAAACGAAAGTTCCTTATCAGTCCAGACACCCTTGGCTGGGATGTCAGTGCATTTCGCCGTCTATGGTGCACACTAACACAGTGTCTCTAGCCACGGACAGAAATCTGGTGGCCTCTCCAGCTCTCAGGAGCATGCTTAGTTCTTCTAGAATCTGTTGGGGATTCTCTGTCATTTTTTATCAAGGAAAACTGAAACTATGCAAACAGGAATCCAGTTTGTGTTTCCCCATCTCCCAACTGACAAAAAATAAAATTAAAATAAAATTAAAAAAGGAAAAAGAAAGAAAGAAAGAAAGAAAGAAAGAAAGAAAGGGAAAGAAAAGAAAAAGAAACTAAATTCTTCAGGCTCTCCCCAAACATTCTGAAAAAGAGTCCCATCCCCAAAGAAGCATGTGCAGGAGAAGCAGTGGAAAGCCCACCCCTGGCAACCACAGGGATGATGGAACAAAGAGAACCGACTTCTCCATCTTTGAATACTGCTAGCGTTTTACTTTGGTATTGTGCATGTAGGACCAGGCAGGTGTGCTTGTTCAGTAGGCTTGTTGACAAGGTTATGGTTGTATACTTTAATAATACAATTATATGTTGCTTCTTTTACCTATTGTGAAGCATCTTGTTGCTAAAACGTATTATCACATCATATTCTAACTCCTCACCCTACTGCCTTTGAGATTTACATATTTGTACAGATGCTGGTTTTATGGGCTTTTGATGGCTATAATGGGGCCATGTTGTCATTCGTTGCCCACCCTTTTTAAAGATTTATTTATTTATTATATATAAGTACACTGTAGCTGTCTTCAGACACACCAGAAGAGGGCATCAGATCTCATTACAGATGGTTGTGAGCCACCATGTGGTTGCTGGGAATTGAACTCAGGACCTCTAGAAGAGTAGTCAGTGCTCTTAACCGCTGAGCCATCTCTCCAGCCCGAAAGTTGTCATCTTGAAGTGCTCCCCCCCCTTGATGTTTTGACAAAATACCTGACAAGAAGCAGCTTAGGGAAGGATGGATGGGTCCATTTCTGCTCAGTGCTCACAGGTACAGCCCATCCACAGGGCAGCAGGAGCGGAGACCGCTCTGCTCACTTTGTCCCCAGTCAGGAACTGAAGCGAGATGCATGCCAGGCCTCAGCTCACTTCCTCTTAGTTTGGATCTGGCCATGAGATGGTGCTACCCACGTTCAGGGCGGGTCTTCCCTTCTCAGTGAAACCTCTCTGGAAACGACCTCATGGACTTTTCCAGAAGGGCCATTTCATGGTGATTCTAAATCCAGTTAAATCCATGATGAAAACTAACCAGTGTACTTTGTTCTCTGAGAGGCTAGGATTGGCAAGTGGGGAGCCTGGGCTTCTGTTTGAAAGGGCTAGAGGCCGAGGGTGAAACATTTTAGCAGCGGAGGGAGTGCATTGAACTTAAATTGAAGTAGAGAATCAAACCCTTACACAGAACAGGCCCGGCTGGAGCTGGGCCTCAGAACTCCCAGGTGCCTGGGTGTCCCTGATGCCAGGATTGTGTGTCCCCACCCCTGCTCTGCTCATTTTGTTTACTCTCCTTCCCTAAAACACCGTGGACTACAAATGTCAGACCCCAGGATTTGAGTTGAGGGTCAGGGGAATTTCCAGGGTGCCCAATTGGAAGTCCTTTGGGATGGGCAAGTCATCTTACAAGGCTGCGTCTGAGGTTGGGGGGGACCCCAGCCATTTGAGGTCTAACTTAAGAGGTTGGAATTGTCAGCTGCAGTCAGGTAGCAGCCAGAGACGGCTCCACGCAGTCACCAGCAGCAGCTGCAGGCATTCTTTTACTGGAATTCTTGATTCGATACAGAAAAGCATTTCAGGACAAGTCAGTAGGAAGCAGAAATGGAATTCGCTAAGGGAGATTTTAACATAGATTTAGATTGCAGTATGGGAGTTAAGAGAAAGAGATCCAGCACCAGGTGTGGGTAACGGCTTCCAGAGACAGACATGCGTGGTGTCTCAGCAGTAGCCATACATACAGTTTTGGTGGCTTCTGAAGTTGTATTGCTTGAAGGCTCTCCAAGGAATCTTTATAAAAAAAACCTTTTTTTTCTTAGCATCTGGAGGGATGGGTCAGTGGTTAGAGCACGTACTGTTTTTGCAGAGGACCCACATTCTATTCCCAGCACTAATACTGGGCAGCTCCTAACCACCTGTAACTCAGCTCCCTGGGATCCGACGCCCTCTTCTGGCCTCCTCTGGCACCTGCACTTACGTGCACAGATGCAAAATTAAATAATAAAATTTTAAATGAAAAAAACAAAACCAATCTTTTTGGTAGTGACCGTAGGATAGTGTCTGAGCTGCGCTGGCTAGGATTACAAGCAGCCAAAGTGGTGAATGATCTTAGCAGCAGTGGGTCTGCTGGAGACATAGCCCCCCCCCCCATGTCCCTTCCTGGCTGCAGCCCGAGCAGTTCTTTCACAAACTCCTCCCCATGCAAAGTAGATTCCTGCCCACGCTCTCTGCAGCCAAGAATTTCAGAACTGGCGAGTGTAAGACAGAGTTGGAGTTATTGAAAGAGGTGGCAGCACAGATTCCAAACAGGAGGGTTTGACTGACTGAAGGGTTGTGAGGAAGGAGCCTGCAGTTGTTTTCACTGTGGGTGGGGTGGGTGTGTGGGTGACCCTGAGGCTTTTAAGGTCAATTAACTTGCAACCAGAGTCAAAGGTTAAAGGGTTTCCCACTGTAAACAGGTTTTAGGGTGGACGTCCTGGGCAGTTGTTTGGCTTTAGGAATGGCAGCAGGGCAGGTGGTATATCCTTCTGACCCCAGTTTGTTCATTGTCTTTGACATTTTGTTAGAGATGTCTGTCTTTAGGAAGACATTAGGAAAGTGTCATCTCTACCGGTAAATTTGGCTTTCCCCGGGTGGTGTATGAGTGTATGAGTGTGCTGTGTGCGTGTGCACACGCGTGTGTGTGTGTGTGTCTGGAATCTCCCGATTGTCAGCAGGAAAGGGATGATGGGCCTCTTTGGTTTCATATGCCCCTTGTTGCCTTCCTATCTTGCCTCCAAACCATGAATCGCAAAGTTTAAAAGGGAGTTAAAGCAAGCCTTTTGCTGTGAGTGAAATTTAGTGGAGCTCCCCCCCCCGCCCCCGGAGCTGGGGACTGAACCCAGGGCCTTGCACTTGCTAGGCAAGCGCTCTACCACTGAGCTAAATCCCCAACCCCTGGAGTTTAGAGTCTTATTTGGCAGATTCCAAGTCTTCAGGTTTGCAGCTGGGAAAAGAGGAAGACCATACTTGGTCATATATGCTTAGGCCTTAAGCATGGTCCGTTGTTATTTTAACCTAAAACATGTTTTTGTTGTTGTTGTTGTTTGAGACACAGTCTTTCTATGTAGCTTTACACAGCCTAGCACTCTCTATGTAGACCAGGATGGCCTTGAAAGAGGTGCTCCTGCCTCAGCCTCCTGAGTGCTGGGATTGATGAAGGCGTGCTCTTTATTTTAACATTCTTATTCGAAATATCCATGAAAAGAACATTTTCTCTATGTTGCCAGCCTTACCAGCAGATGCTAATTGCTCAAGAACTGTTGCTTCTCATCTGGTGGGCGGCTTCACCAGTCTCTGGAGGGAGGGGATATTTTTCCTTCCTATGTCCCCTTAATTTCTCCATCTTTCCATCCTGCCTCAGCATGACAACACGTTAGTCACAAACTGTTAGCCTCACATATATCAGGTTGGAAACATTCTCCTGGCACCGGTGTTTTTCCTAGGGAGAGGATTGTGTATGGGAAAATTCTTTGGTAACCTGCTGGAGGGAGGGGAGATCCTGAGCATGTTGGCTAGCAGGGCTGAAATGGCCACTCTGCTTTGGAGTAGAAGCAAACAGGAATTTGTGGGAGGGAGGGAATGGAGGGGAAGAAAAGACTGGGCTGCGGAAGCAGAGAGGAACCAGTGAGATGCCCTGAGGAGGAACTCCACTGACAGGGGGCATTCTCTGGTTGTGTGTGTGTGTGTGTGTGTGTGTGTGTGTGTGTGTGTGTGTGTGTGTGTATGTGGTGTGTATATGTGTGGGGTCTGTGTACGTGTGTGTGTGTGTGTGTATATGTATGTGTGTTTTGTGTGTGTGTGTGTGTGTGTGTGTGTGTATGTATGTGGTGTGTGTGTATATATGTGGTGTGAGTCTGTGTACGTCTGTAGTGTGTATGTGTGTATATGTATGTGTGTTGTGTGTGTGTGTGTGTGTGTGTGTGTGTGTGTATGTGGTGTGTGTGTGTGTGTGTGTGTGGTGTGTGTGTGTGTGTGTGTGTGTGTGTGTGTGTGTGTGTGTGTGTGTGTGTGTGTGGTATGTGTGGTATATGTGTGTGTGTGTGTGTGTGTGTGTGTGTGTGTGTGTGTGTGTGTGGTGTGTGTGTGTGTGGCATATGTGTGTGTGGTGTGTGGGGATGCCTTGTTTATGACATCCTGATTGTGAGCCTTCTTACAGCTTCTCCAACACCTCCAGTACCCTGGTGGGAGGCCCCTGAGCACCCCGGTGCCTCCTTTCTCTACGTGGTGTGGGGAGCTTCACACAGAGGAGAAGAGATTCTGGGATGAGAGGGAACTGTGTGTGTTCTGCCCAGTGGGGAGATGTGAGCCATCACATTGGCATTGGCCAAGGCCAGAGTGGAAGGGAGTTCATGAAGAAAAGAAAGAAAGCTATGTCAGCATGGCCAGGTATAAAGCAGTATGGACACCAGACGCAGCTAGGAAAGAAAGGCACCTCTGTTAGACTTCTGCTTAGGGAGTGGAGTGAGGGCAGGAGCACACTGCTCACCCGGAATTGGTACCTGCCACACACATGGAGGCTCACAGCTTCCTGTAACTCCCATCTCAGGACATCTGATGCTCTCTTCTGCCCTCTGCAGGCACCAAGCACACATGTGGTGTACATGCATGTATGCAAGCACACACACACACACACACACACACACACACACACACACACACACACAGCAAAAGAATCTCAAGGCTGGAGAGGCAGATCAGCAGTAAGGACACTCACTGCTCTTGCAGAGGACCTGAGTTCAATTTCCTGTGTCCACATGATGGCCCATAACTTTCCAACTCCAGGTCCAGAGAGCTGCCTTTTTTTTTTCTTTCTTTCTTTTTTTGCTTCTTTGGGCACTGGCATTCATGTTGTGCACATGTATGTATACATGCAGGCAAAGCAGTCATACGCATAAAATAAAAATAAATAAATCTTCAAGGCATATAAAGGAGAAATGAAGTTGGGTGAAAAGAGCCCCCTGAGGGGGTGTGAGAAGGATGGGGTGTGTCAGCGCATCCCCATTCTCCAAGGGCTTGCTCTGTGGCTCCAGCTAGCCCTGAACCCTTGATGTCTTGCTTCAGCCTCTTGAGTGTTGGAGCTGCGGTGCTCACCATCGTACCTGGCTGGGCTCTGGGCTGCTGACTTACTGCACTCGACAGCGAACTAGGTAAGAGTGAAGTAGGGAGTCCTCTAAATGTCTGTCTGGAGTTCTTGGAGGCAGAGGCTCCCCTTGCTTAGTGTTCTCTCTTGCCAGCAGAGGGCAGTCTAGGCCGGTTAACAGATATGACCTCCCAGGGGTGGCTGTTTGCAACGTGAACCCAAGGGAAGGCCGCACTTTGTGATGGAGAAGCCTGAGCCACAGGCCTGTTCTAAGACTGAGGCTCAGCTTTGGACTCTAGGCTGAATCTAGTCAGAGAAACCTGGGCCTCATCAAGCCCAGCGCTGCTGGCAAATCCGAGCCGTACGATCTCTCTGGGAATGTTTCAACAGCCTCCATATTCCTCTCCCACAGTTCCTCCCCAGCGTGCCTGGTGTGCTGTTAGAAACCCTTCAGTGGTCCTCCATGCCTGCAAGATGTGCTGTTTTGTTTGTCCTGCCATCAGGAGAAGGGGAGCATGTGGCTCCTCTAAGTATCTGAAAGACCTAGCCATCTCCACCCTGTCCTGCATGGATGCATGTCCACCATGTTTATGCCAGGTGCCTGAGGAGGTCAAAAGAGAGCATCAAACCCCATGGACCTGGAGTTACAGATGGATGTGATTTGGGGGTGCTGGGAACTGAACCCAGGTCCTCTGCAAGAGCACCACACGTTTTTAACCACTGAAATAGCTCTCTAGCTCTAAGTCATTATTAAATAAAACAACGAACAGGCAATTTCCCAGAGCGCACTGTGGTCTCTGTATCTCAACCTTCATTCCTCACCCTACACAGCTGTGTTGCAGGGTACAGAATCGCACAGGTTAGAGGTGGGAAGAGAATTTTTGGTGAGTCTCTGAGGTCCACAGGACAATGTCCATTCTTTGGATTGGTAATTGGTCCTTTTTATGTCACCTCTGGCTTCTCTCTCTAGCCTGATTTCTCTTGTCCCCAGACTTTCAACTTGCAAAAACTACTCAGTTAATGTAGTTTTTGTAATGTTAATGTAAAAACTCCCCACTTAGTAAAATTCATTCATTCATTCATTCATTCATGTGTGTGGGGGTCATGAATGACATGGTGCATACAGGAAAGTCTTTGGGGTTGGTCTTTTCTTTTCATCTTTACACAGGTGATGCCCACTCTTGGCTGTCAGCCTGGCTACATCTAGAATGAACGAAAACCCGAGTCACTGGGCATACCTGTGAGGGATTTCTTTTTTTTTTTTTTTTTTTTTTTTTTTTCCGGGGCTGGGGACCGAACCCAGGACCTTGCGCTTCCTAGGCAAGCGCTCTACCACTGAGCCAAATCCCCAACCCCGGGATTTATTTTCTTAAGTAAACATTAGAAGTGGGAAGGCCCATTTTAAATCCAGATCCTCTGAGGTGGTAAGAGCCACCTTTGATCTGGGCCACACCTTCTGCCGGCAGCTCTAATGTTGGCAAGTCAGTTCCTTCACTGGCAGGAGAGCCTAACTCCTCAGGATTCTGGCACATTCTGAAGACCAGCTAAGACACTGTACACTGTATACAACTAGATTCTTGGACCTTCCTTTACTAGACAGACATTGTTAGGGTAGCTTGACCACAGCCTGTAAGCCGTTCTAATAAATCCCCACCCCAGGTCATTCTGTAAGTTCTGATCTCCTAGAGAACCCTGACTGGTACACGTGGGTCCTGGAGGTTGAACATAGGTGTCTACACCTTCACGGCAGCTCCAGCTATTGATCATCTCCCTCTATCTTTTCCTCATTGCTTTTTTTTTTTAATTTACTTATATTTTTCAATATTTAATTTTATTTTAAAGACCTATTCATTTTATCCTAAGTATACAAGTATTTTGCTTTTTAAGTATGTATGGGCATTACACGTGCCCAGTGCCCGTGGAAAGCAGTTAGAGGGTGTTGTATGCCCTGGAGCTGGAGTTACAGACAGCTCTGATTCATCATGTGGGCGCTGGGGCTTCCGGAAGAGCAGACAGTGCTCTTAATTGCTGAGCCATCTCTCCAGCTCTAAACACGAGCATTCAATTTTTTTTTTCTGTTGATGTTTGAGGCAGAATCTATCTAGGTAGGACTGGTTGTCACAGAACTCAATATCTGAACCAGGCTGGCCTCAAAATCCACACAGATCCATCCACCTGTCTCTGCCTCTTGAGTGCTGGGATTAAAGCATGTGCCACCATTCCTGGAAAGATTTTCTAAAAATCAATCAATCAATTAATTTTTATTTATTCTTGCCTCATACATTATATCCTGACTGAAGTTTTCCTTCCTTCCACTCTTTCTAGTTCCCACCCCATCAACTCCTCCTTTTCCCTTCAGAAAAGAGCAGGCTTCCCAGGGATACCAACTGAACACACACAACGAGTTGCAATAAGACCGGGCACAAAACCTCATACCAAGGCTGGAGGCGGCGGCAACCCAGTCGGAGGAAAAGGGTCTCGGAAGCTGGTGAAAGAGAGACACCTCCTACTCCCACTGTTAGGAGTCCCACAAGAGCATCAAGCTACACAACCGTTACACATGCAGAGGACCTACAGTCCCATGCAGGCTCCGTGATCGCCGCTTCAGTCTCCGTGAGCCCCTCTGAGCCCTGCTTAGCTGATTCTGTGGGCCGTGGAGATTTCTCTTTTTATATTTTATTTTTAAATTTACTAATACGTGTGTGCCCGTGTGCAGTTTGGTGCATTGCGTTCATACAGGTGCTCGTAGAATCCAGAAGAGGGTATTGGATCCCTTAGATGGTTGTGAGCCACGTGATGTGGGTGCTAGGAGCCAAACTCAGGCCCTCAGGAAGAGCAGTAAGAGCTCATAATGGCAGAGTTACCTCTCCAGCCCTATTTACTGATCGTTTTTAATTTTTTTTTTTCGGAGCTGGGGACCGAACCCAGGGCCTTGCGCTTGCTAGGCAAGCGCTCTACCACTGAGCTAAATTTTTAATTTTAAAGGCAGCATCTTGCTATATAGTCCAGGCTGGCCTTACACTCATGATCCCTTTACGTCATCAGTGCTGAGATGACTGGCATGAGCTACTAGGCTTAATGTAATTCAAAAGGAACCCAGGAGGGTAGCAGGCCAGCTCGTTAAACCACCACCACCAGTATTGCTGGATAGTACTGAAGTTCG
Source organism: Rattus rattus (assembly GCF_011064425.1). Lineage (NCBI taxonomy): Eukaryota > Metazoa > Chordata > Mammalia > Rodentia > Muridae > Rattus > Rattus rattus. The sequence continues at coordinate 131,985,778 of NC_046158.1, read as the reverse complement.
GAGCCCTCACCTGCTCTTCTTCTGTCCTCATCTCTAGCTTTCTGGTGGAGAGACGGAGCACCAGATGGAAGGATTTGGTACAAAGCCAAATAGGAGATCGAGCTCAGAGTCGGGTAGGCTCTCGGCCTTTGGCCTCCTAGCCCACAGTTTTTTCCATAACTAGCCAGAGGTTCTGCCAGGCACCAGCCACCATGTATACTGACTACTCCAAATAACTTCCTGTTTCTGAGCACAGTGTTTGGGAGTTCCAGCATTGGAAGCCATTTCCTTTGGAGGGCAAAGGGAACTGAAGGCCTCTTGGTCTTCAGGGAGCCCCAGTTCATGTTGAAAACTCCTGTGATGAGTCTTCTGATAAGCCCACGTCAAGCTCGTTCCCAGGAGGGTGAGCTGGCTGACCAGCAGCCAAGGGCGAGATGAGATGCCGTGGGAAGGAGATCCTGACTGTGGGCCTGAGGAATGTGGGAAGCACCAGGCAGGCAGAACAGCAGGGTGGGGAGAGTGTTCATCTCAGAAGGTCAGACAGCTGTGAGAGCCTGGGTTGAGGATGCAGGAAGCCTGGCTTTACCACCAACTGGCTTTAGGTCAGCATGCTACGGTGCTGGCTTGCTTCTGGGTTTTTGTAGAGGATCTTGCATGCTAGGAAGCTGCCAGCTCTTGGTGGTGGTTGCCATGACAACTATCTCTGTGCTATAGCAACCAAGGAGACAGTTGCCATGACTATGGCTGCAAGGTACAAGAGACAAGTGATTGGCTAGCAGTTCCACCTTGAGGCATATTCTCCCTCCCCTCCCATTCCTTCTGCTAACAGTTGCTAAAGTTCAGTGTATGTGGCCAGACACAGTGGTGATCAACTGAGATGTCAGGCAGCAGGGACCTAGTGTACCAAGACTTTGGCATAGGCTGACATTCTGTATAATGGTAAATCTCTGCTTTATCTGTGCCTTAGTTCCCTATCTAGATATTTCAAAGACTGTGCAAGGTCCCTCCAGTTGTAAATTGAGGTTGCCTCTAATTGGGAACCAAATGGTTGTTACGAAAGTAGTGAAAAGTGTCCCAAGGACCCTTTTGGTCCTTACTGCCCCAATGACACTAATGTGTCACGTGTGTAGTGCCCTCTCTGTGGCTGTGAGGAGGCCTGGGGAGAGGGGTCCTTTCAAAGAGCCTGGAGTGTTCATTGTTTCAGGTGAGTGGCACTAGGACCTCCAGATAGAGCCATTAATAATTATCAGAACCATATACAATTTTTCTTTTGGATAGTCTCTGCTTATATCAACATGGCGGCCTCTAACTTCTGATCCTCCTGCTTTAGCCTCCTGAGTCCAGATATATGTCCCTGCATCCAGTTTATGCTATGCTTTGAATTGAACCCAGAGCCATGAATGTTAGGTGAGCGCTCTATGAACTTAGTCACACCCACCTGGCCCATAGTATGACCACATGTTTGTATCGAGCACCAGGCTAACAACAGCCTTCCTTGTGTCTGTTGTAGAAGAGATCATGGGCACTGCACTTTCTGATGTCAGAGAGATCAGGCTGCCTCTGGTTTAGCTTATGGTTCTCAAGTCTGGCCTTGGCACAGAGATAATCACTGCCCTTCTTCCTGGTCTCCGCAGCTTGGCTTTCTGGGTTTCAGGGATGGCTGATGGTTTTAGAAACAGGCGGGGCACAGCATGAAATGGCAGGGCCCAGGAACCCAAAGAGGAAGCAAGGAACTTGGATGCTTCTCCCTGGGCAGATGCCAGATCTGTTGCCTCCAGGATCTGCCCTTCCCCCTGCAAGCCGGACAGTCCCCACCCCTTGCCTTTCATAGCAGGACTTTGCAAACAGTCTCTCCGGATGGACACTGGACACGGCTGCGCCTCCTCCCTGCACACTTTCCGTTCCCAGACTGAGCCTCAGCCAGGGCTCCTCAGGAAAATTGGCTGAAAGAGACATTTTCCATGCTCTTGACTCCTCTGGCTGTGCTGGCGCTCTCCAGCATCTTCTCCCATTAGCGACCCACACCCAGAAAGAGAGGATGCTGTCAATCAACTCGCTGTTATTCATCCACCACTAAGTTTGAAGTCATTTCATCTCTCTGGGCCTCAGTGTTCTCATCTATGAATAAATTATTCAGGCTGCATATGGTGGTGCAGGCCTGTGGTCTCAGCACTGGAGAGAAGGAGGCCAAGAGGAGAAAGTTGAGGCTAGCCTGGGTATGGGAAAAGTGCTTGCTGTGTAAGTATGAGGACCAGATTTGGACCTTCACCACTGACAGGTAGTCATGACAGCCACAGCAGGATTCCAGGACTCAGGGAATTGGAGAGAGGATTCCTGGGGCAAGCTGGTTAGCTAGCCTAGTCTAGGTGGTGAGTGCTGGGTTCAGTGAGAGACCCTGCCTCAGTATATAAGGTGGAGAGAGATTGCAGAAGACAACTGATGTCAACCTCCGGCTTTCATGAACACATTCACATATGTACACCAGCACACACACAACCGTCCACACATACGTGAACAGTTATGCAGGTATACACCCAGGTACAGCACATGCATAGACACATGCTAAAAGAAAAAGAACCTATAAAATCCATCCAAACAAATACACACACACACACACACACACACACACACACACACACACACACACACAGAGAGAGAGAGAGAGAGAGAGAGAGAGAGAGAGAGAGAGAGAGAGAGAGAGTTGGCTCAGTTGGTAAGGTACCTGACACACAAGTACAAGGAACTGAGTTCGGATCTCCAGAATCTAAATCAACAGTTGAGCACAAAGACCCAGCCCTGTAACCCCCTAGCCTTGGGGGTAGAGAGCAGAGACAAATGGATCCCTGAATCTCATTGGCTGGACAGCTTAGCCAAACCACTAAACTGCATGTTCAGTGAGAGGCCTGACTCAGAAAGTAAAGGTGAAACCAGGTAGTGGTAGGGCTCGCCTTTAATCCCACACTCGGAGGCAGAGGCATGTGGATCTCCATGAGTTTGAGGCCAGTCTGGTCTACATAGGAGTTCCAGGAAGTCAGGGCTATACAGAGATAAAGAAACAAAAATAAAGGTGGACAGTGAGAGAGGAAGGACATTTGATGTGGACCTTGAATCATCACATACTTGCACACACATGTTCATGTATACCTGCACATATGATACACACACCATATATCTGCCCACATCACACACATGCATATACCATATATTCTACACAGTGCACCTACCACACATACACCACAAACACACATACATGCATATAATACACACCACACATATACACACACCATACACATACACAAACCATATTATACAACACATACCACACACATACACACCACACATGCATACAACACATACAACCACACTCTCTCATACACTCACCACGCACCACATATACATACACCACATACAAACATACATCCTTACAACACACACATACCACATGCATGCAACACACACACACACACACACACACACACACAAACAAACACACACACAATGAGCTACCTGGGAAAGAGTTAGAACTCAGACATTTCTTTTTCCTCTTTTTTGTTTTTTTCCAGACAGGGTTTCTCTGTAAAACCCCAGCTCTCCTGGAACTCACTTCATAGACCATTCTGACCTTGAACTCACAGAGATTCACCTGCCTCTGTCCCTGCCTCTGCCTCCTGAGTGCTGGGATTAGAAGCAGGCACCACAACCATGCCTGACAAGAACGCAGACATTTGATGTTGTGTTTTGAGACAGGGTCTTTCTATACAGTTAAGGTGGTCTTTGAACTCAGTATCATCCTGCCTCTGGGTCCTGAGGTTACAGTATGTGGTACCACGTCCAGCAGCATGTTTGAGACAGGATCTTACTATATAGCTTAAATGAACTGCAACTTCCTATGTAGCTGAGGCTGGCCTCAAACTCTCCATCTTCCTATCTCGGTGCTGGATTTTAGGGATATGCCATGATGGCCATTTTATTTTTAAAAGATTTACTTATTATTTTGATTTTATGTGTATGAGTGTTTTGCCTGCATGCATGTACCTGCTTGTGTACCTGGTGTCCCTGGGGTCTGGAAGAAGGTACCAGATCCTCTGAACTGGGGTTAAGGGTTAAGGATGGTGTGAGCAGTCACGTGGGTGCTGGAAACGGAACCAAGTCCTCTGCAAGAATAGCAAGTGTTCTTGACCACTGAGCCATTTCTTCTCTCTGTCTCTGTCTCTGTCTGTCTGTCTGTCTGTCTGTCTCTGAGACAGGGTTTCTCTGTGTAACTGTCCTTGCTGACCTGGAACTTGGCTTTGTAGACCAGGCTGACCTGGACCTCACAGAGATTCACCAGCTTCTGCCTCCTTAGTGCTGGGATTAAAGGCATGAGCCACCACAATCAACTTCTACTTCATTTTTTTAATTTTTTAACTAGGTAATTACAATTAAATTTTAGATTAGCATATAAAACATCACAGTAAACACTGTTTCAGTCTGTGTAACGCCTACTAAACACAGTCCTTTTTTTTTTTTTTTTTTTTTTTTTTCAGAGCTGGGGACCGAACCCAGGGCTTTGTGCTTGCTAGGCAAGCGCTCTACCACTGAGCTAAATCCCCAACCCCAACACAGTCCTTTGTAAACCTGAGCAGATCCCACATTTCAGAAGCCAAATGTCTCCCCTAATCTCATCTGACTCTTGGTTAAGCAGGAGGTGACCGCAAGCCCGCTGTTCAGAGGAGGCTCCGGTATGCAGGAGAGGACTTCTCTAGCTAGGCAGAGAACAGAGTGCAGTCGTCCACAGTAAAGCACAAGTCGGCTTTTAGAAGCTGTTCTTTCAAAGCTTTGCTGGGCTTTGGGCTAGCTGAGGGCACAGTCACAGAGGGGAATATTGCCCAACTCTTGTAATCCAGGAAATGTCATGTAAACAATGGGACACCCTCCTGACAGTTTCTACTCATCCCTTTCCCCAACAAAATGAAAAAAAAAAAAAGGCCTGGTGCTGTATGAGGTGGGCCTTGGTGTGGGAAATCCAGCACAGCTCTCATGGCAGACAATCTAACAACTGACCTGTAAAATGTACATATCTCGGGTAGCCAGCTTGACTCTCCTAGTTTCTCCTATGTGTTTCACCCAGATGTCAGTGAGTGAATGATGCATGTTACAGTGTATCCATACTGTGAACTATTTCTCAGTTATGAAAAAGATCATAAGAAAGAAAAACACTGCCAGGCCGAGAGGAGAAATACACATCCACAATTATAGTTGGAGATTTCTACACTTCTCAGCGTGGATTTTAAAAGGAGGCATATAGTTACTTTTAATCAAGGGGGAAATTGATTAAAATTGATGGGTACATGGAAGACTTGACCCGCATGCCACGGTGCCCAAGTAGAAGCCAGGAGACAACTTTGTGGAGTCAGTTCTTTTCTCCACTTTATTTATTTTTTATTATTTTAAACTATGTGTCTGTGTGTCAGGGGTGGGGCGGGGCATGGGCATGTGTATGCAAATTCAGCTGCCTACCGGATCCCCCGGAGCTGAAGTTACAGGAGTTCGTAAGCTGCCTGGCATGGGTGTGGGAACTGAGCTCGGGTCCTCCAGAAAACCCCATGGTCTTACCCACTGGCTCAGGCCTGGCCACCACATCCCGACCAGTTGAGGAAAGGAGAACCTGCTTTCAGTTGTAGCTCTCTCTTCTTTTGTGACGCTGCAGGCAGCCTCGTGGATAAATGCCCCTTTTAAATTTCTTACCATCTGTTTTCTGTTGTTTTGTTTATTCTTGTAACAAAATTATTACTGTAAATTCAAGTCCAGTTTGAAATCCTTAAGAGCAAACAAGCGTTTAGTAGACATCTGCCCCGCGGCCCAGAAAACCTTCCTGCACGTGTCATTGCCCCGAACGGGGCAGATTCTCCTTAGATCAGTCTCTAGCTAAATGTAATCAGAATATCTTCTTGATCCCACAGAGGAGAACAACGCTGTAGTTCTCTAATGTGGAAAAAGTGGAAAAAAAAAGTCCAAACATCTTCTACATGGAGTAGAAAGAAAGGATAAATCTCACCGTTGATGGTGGATAGGGGCATGGGGGAGGGCATAGAGAGGACATGGGAGAGGGCATGGGGAGGACATAGGGGGAGGGTATGGGGAGGGCATGGGGAGGACATGGGGAAGGGCATGGGGAGGACATGGGGAAGGGCATGGGGAGGACATGGGGGAGGTTATGGGGGGAGGGCATGGGGAGGACATGGGGGAGATTATGGGGGAGGGCATGGGAGGACATAGGGGAGGTTATGGGGGAGGGCATGGGGAGGGTATGGGGAGGGCATGGGGAGGACATGGGGGAGGTTATGGGGGAGGGCATGGGGAGGACATGGGGAAGGTATGGAAGAGGGCTTGGGGACGGTATGGGGGAAGGCATGGGGGGACATGGGGAGGACATGGGGAGGACATGGGGAAGACATGGGAGAGGGCATGGGGAGGTTATGGGGGAGGGTATGAGAGAGGGCATGGATGGGGAGGGCATGGGGAGAACATGGGAAAGGGCATGGAGGAGGGCATGGGGGTGGGCATGGAAGGAGTTCTATGGCACATACCACAGTTCTGTCCAATGGCCTCCATTTCCTTACAGAAATCACCTTGTTTGGAACAGTGGGGATGAAGCAGGTGTGGTAACCTCATTCCTATTCTCTTCTGCCCTGAAGTAGCTTCTCCAGCTTCCCTCAAAGTTGGAGGTAATAAGATTCGTTTTGGCCAGTGAGCTATAAACAAAAGTCTCTTGGCAAACAATTTCCCCCTTGATTAAAAGAAGGATGGATGGAGGGATGCAGAGGGAGGGAGGGGGGAGGAGGGAGAAGGAGGAGGGAGGGAGAGAGAGAGGAGGAGAGAGAGAGAGAGAGAGAGAGAGAGAGAGAGAGAGAGAGAGAGCTCTTTCTGCCACGGCTGGTTCTGACTACTTGCTTGGGATACCAGTCTGAGGCTGGGATGCTTGGAAGTGTGGTAATCACATCATAGGCTCGAGAAAAAGCTTGAGAGAGCAACGGAGCTGCCGACCAGGCTCCTCACCTTTTAGGGCTGATGAGTCAACCCGCAGCTGCCCACCTCTGGAGACCTGGGTAGAAAATGTTCTTAGAAGGATTCGTATCATGCATAGCTGCGGGCAACTTCATAGATAAAGCATCTCTGAAATTTCATACCGCATGTTCTCCATTGTTTTGATTTATCCTCCCAATGAAAATGTATTATTGCTGTAATTCCAAATTCAGCTTGAAATATACACTGCCTGGCATTGGGCATCCTTGATATTCCAAGGGGCAGGAAAGAGGCAGTGTTGGGAAGAGGGCTAGTGAGGAGTTCACAAGAGGAACACACTGTTCCTTGTGATCATGTCCTAGCTGAGAGGAGAGGTCTTACAGACTGGGGGCAGCTGGGCATCCATTTCTCATCTCTGTTTGGGTTTTTATCTGAGGCTGTAAAATGCTAGTCTCTGGTTAGACTTCAGATGAAGGATGTGCCTACACGTACATCTGTGCGTCATGTATGTACCTGGTGCCCACAGACGTATGGAGATACATATCTTTAATTCCAGCACTTAGCAGTCAGGAGCAGGAAGATTCTGTTTCGTTCAAGTTCAGCTTGGTTTACACAGTGAGTTCCAGGCCGACCAGAGATACATAGTAAGACTCTGTCTCAAAAAAACAAAACAAAATTAAACTAAAAACAAAAGCCTTGAGGGCTGGAGAGATGGCCCAGTGGTTAAGAGCACAGGCTGCTCTTCTAAGAGGGTCTGTGTTCAATTGCCAGCACCCATGCGGCAGCTTACAAGTGTTTGTAACCAGTTCTGGAGGATCTGATGCCCACTAACAGCCTCTGTGGGTACCAGGCACGCATGTGGTGCATAGACACATAGAGGCAAAGCCTTCATACACATAAAGTGAAATAACTAAGGTAAGTACATTAAAGATTTGAGATATTCCACAAAAAGATCTGACTCCTGATTTTCTTAAGAAAATGGAAGTATCTGTGGTTCTGTCCTCCTATCTGACAGCCCAGGGGCAACAAGCAGCTCGGACCTCTCTTCCCTTTAAGCAGGTGAACTTTTCTATTCAACTTGGAGAGGGAAGGGTTTGCTTGGGCTTACAGTTTCAGATGAATAAGAGCCCATTATATCGGGAAAGCATGGTAGCAGGCAACCCTGGGGGCTGGAGCAGTGAGCTCATATCATGAACACCAAGCTGAAGCAGAGAGTGAGAGAGTGAACTGCAAGTGGGGCAGGCTCTATACTCTCAAAGCATGCCCCAGTGACACACTTCCCAAGGCCACGCCTCCCAAACCTCCCTAAACAGCTCTACCAAATAGGGACTAAGTGTTCTAATGCCCTGTGGGGGAGCATTGCTCATTTAAACTATAACATGGGACAGGTTGTTCCGAGTCAGATGCTCTCTAAAGTCTACCCATGACCTCCATAATTTATGTGACTTAACTCTGTGAACGTGTGTGTGTGTGTGTGTGTGTGTGTGTGTGTGTGTGTGTGTGTGTGTTTGGACTTTTGTATAAGCCTGGAAGAGCCATTAGCAAGGAGTCATTAGCACCTCACTACCCTGCTGAGGTGGGTGGGGTGTTTATCGACCTGGTAGCTCAGACTGTGGGAAATGTCTTGTTGGGTGAGGAGGCTAAATGGGAGACAAGTCTTACTTCTGTGGGTGTGGAGTGGGATTTCCTGAAAGGTGAAGAGGGAGAGATTTGCTCAGTGCAGGCACCAAACACCTGTCAGAAGCAACTTAAAGTAGGAGAAATTTAGTTTGGCTTGCAGTTTTAAGGACACACAGTCCACCATGGCAGAGAAGACATGGCTAGCAGGAGCAGCTGGCTCTGAGGTGATGGGAGCTTGCAGTGTTAGCTTCTCACATGGCTTGGACCAGGAAGCCGAGCTGGATTACACCTCTTAGGGCTCTCTCTAGTAGCCTTTTCTGGTTAGCTAGACCTTATGGTCCAAAAGTCCCAGGGCCTCTTAAAACACCACCAGAGCCTTTAGGCTGAGCGTGGGGGAAACACTTCAGACTACCTCTAAGCATTGCTTCTGGATAAAGGGATGGGCTCGAGGAAGAGAGACGAGATCAGTCTCTGCGGATAGTGACCCATTTCTAATACCCCCCCCCATGTCTTCTCTTCATATCCCTTGCGTCTTAGGGTTTCATTGCTGTGAAGAGACACCATGAGCAAGGCAACTCTTATACAGCAAAACATTTAATTGGGGCTTACAGGTTCAGAGGTTTAGTCCATTATCATCAAGGTGGGAACAAGGTAGCATCTAGGCAGGCATAGCCCTAGAGCTGAGAGTCTACATCTTGTTCTGAAGGCAAACAGGAGAAGACAGACTCCTTAGGCAGCTAGGAGGAGGGTCTCAAAGCCCACACCCACAGTCATGCACCTCTTCCAACAAGGCTGCAGCTCCTAATAGTGCCACTCCCTGGGCCAAGCATATTCAAATCTCCACACTTTGGAACACGGCTAGGGTGAAGGTGTGAATGAATAAAAGTCCATTCATCACTTTTCTGCCTTCATTTCTCTACCTCATTATGGTGGAGACATAAGTAACTCTCCACAATTTCCAGGTCTAAATCTCTAGAATCTGTTACATTACATGGTGAAGACATGTTGCCTTACACCTGCTTACCAGACAGATGACTTTAATCTGAAGAGGTTGGCAGCTGGGGAAATGGCCATGGGCAACGAATGAGGACCTTTGTTTGGCTCTCCAGCACTGATGTAGTAGCCTGGTATGATGCTGTGCATCTGTGACCCCTACTGGTGGTAGGCAGAGATAGGCAGGTCCTGAGGAACCCCTGGCCAGCTGGAAACAGTGAGGGCCGGGTTCTGTGAGACTTCCTACATTAGGCGAAGAGGCACAGAGGAAGACCTCTCATGACGTCCACCTGGAGAAATGGACCAGTGGTTAAGAGTACTTGCCACTTTTGCACAGGTCCTGAGTTTGATTCCCAGCACACACATTGGGTGACTCAAAACTGCCGGTAACATCAGCTCTGGGGAATCTGATACACTCTTCTGGCCCCCCTGGGGACCAGCGCCAGGAAAGTGGCATACACACACATACGTACATAGTTAAAAAGAAAATCTTGCAGGCATGTTGACCCACATTTAGTCCAGCACTCAGGAGTCAGAGGCAGCTTGGTTTCTGTGAGTTTGAGGACAGGTTGGTCTACATAGGGAGTTTCAAGTCAACTTCAGGGCTGCCCAGTGAGACTCTGTTTAAAAACCAAACCAAACCAAAAGCAAACACTACATCTATTTTGTTCTGGTTTTGAGACTTATTGTGTGACTGGCTTGGAAATGGCTTTAGAGACCTGACTGGCCTCAAACTCATGGAACTACTCTTGCCTCTGTCTCCTGAGTGAATGGCTCAAAACAAACACAAACAAACAGAAACCCCAAACAAATAAACAGCCCTGAATGCTACCTGACACATTCATGTATAGTCATGAGTACCAGCATGCACATATGTTTGTATATTCACACACACACACACACACACACACACACACACACACACACACACACACACACGAGACAAGGAGGCAGTCCCATGTGATCCGTGCGGGCCTAGTGTAATCTCAGGGTGGAAAGGAAGGCAGCGGAGTGGTCAGAGAGATGGCGCATGTGCTTAGTTTGACATTGTTGCCTCTGATGATGATGAGGGAAGCTGTGAGCTGAGGGACGTGCTTGCCCTCTGGGAGCTGAAGAGGAGGAGGAAGTGCCTTCTTTGCAGGGTACTGCCTTCACGATGCTGTGTACTGAGTCTCACCAGACCCGTGCCCCAATTTCACCCAATTGTAAAATAGTACACCTATGCTGTTTGTTGGGAAGCCACTGAACGTATGGTAATTTGTTGTAGGAGCAGTAAGGAACAGATATTCCGAACCACTTGGAGAGGCCACATGTAGATGGAGACCATTGCCAACTGCCTGTGTCACGTGGCATCACCTCCTGCTCTCAGCAGAGAGCCCAGGCGCAGCTGGATCTGTCAGTGACGACGGGTGCAAGCACCAAGCTGCTGACAGCAGACTGGGGAGCTCTTATCAGAGACCTTCACTCGGATAGGGTTGGATCCTTGACTTCACGTAGAAGGGAGTTTCAGGATGAGCCCATGTGGAGCAGAGTCGGAGCGTATTAAAATGGATTTAGTATTAGACATTAATGGACATACACTCAGAAAAAGAATTAGAGACACCCAAGAGGGTGGGTGTGGGCTTCTGATAGTGCCTTATCTCCACAACAGCATATTTATGGTTTTAGTGATGTCTGAGGTTATCATCTTCAAAAGCTTGCTAAGGAATTTAAATACATTGTCAGGTGATTTCTGGGGTGCACTGGGACGGGGTTACAGCTGCTGAGGTAAAGCCCAGCTCACAGGGCTTCAAGAAACAGGTCAGCTTTACCGAAAGCAGACGTTAACAGCTTTGCTTGTGGGATCCTTGGAAAATATTCAGACATCTAGCCAGGCCATACTTGTGTGCATGGTTCATTGCTATTTTAACTTCTTAATTTGGCTTAATCGCTATGTAAAACGAATATTGTCTTTATATTGGCCACCTTTACAGCAAATGGTGCTAATTTTGCTGGAAGCCTTGACTGTCAGCTGGTGAGAGGCATCAGCCAGACTCCAGAGAGAGGGGTCCCTTTCCTTCCCATGTTCCCATCATCTCCCCAATCTCCCTGTCCTGCCTCAGACTCACTTTTTTCTGGGTGAGTTCCTGACTCACAGTTTCTGGGCATGAGAAATAGTGGTGTTTAGGCTTCTGCACTTCAGCGCAGCTTTAACTCCGCCCAGAGTGAGGAGTAGTGACCCATCTAGCATGGCTCCCTCTTTTCTTGTCTGACACGTAGCTTTCCCTGTACGTAACTTTTGTTAAGTTTCCTTATTACATCTGTTTGTTTGTTTGTTTGTTTATTTTGTGTGTGTATGGTTCTCTTCTTCCACCGTGTGGGTCCTGGGGATTGAAGTCACTTCTTCCCGCTCAGAGGTGGATACCTTCGCCTGCAGAACCATTTTACCAGACCCCTCAAAACAGCTCGCTCAGGGACAAACCCGATTAATCCAAGCCAATGATTGGTTCGAAGGTGGTCATGTGACTATGCCCTGTTCAATGGAAATCCTAGCTTGCTAGAAGCCTCTGGGAGAGGCTCCCGGCTGGTGAAAGGGATGTGTCCGGGAAGCAGCACTCTCAAGTCCCCTGGATAGCGTCATGATCATATTTGATATTTGGAGCCAGGGTGGCGGTGTTGGCACCTCAAAGGTAGTCAGCCCAGGTAAGCTGGGACTCAGAGAGGAAAGATGGAAAAAGGAAAGTCTGATAGAAGTGCTCATAGCAGCACTGTTTGTAATAGCAAAAGAAGTCCAATGGGAAAATGAAAATAGTCTTGTATGTTTATAAGCTACACAGAGGAATAGTATACAGCTCTAAAAAGTTTAAACTGTAGTTAATTATCAATGCAAATGAGTATCATAAATACAATATTGGATATGAAAAGTTATGCTGAAGGATATGGATATCTGTATCTATATATACATATATATATATGATATATGATATATATATATGATATAGATATCATTTGAATAGTCTAAAAGCATGCTTCCAAGAGTATATACATGGGAACAGATAGAATGAATCGAACAAAGATATAACTACAAATTACACAGTACTAACCATGAGAAGCATCATGCTAAGGAACAATCACTGAGTTCTCATCTGAGAGAGGGAAGAGTCGTCCAGAGGTGGCAGACGACTTCAGGGAAACGACAGCTTCCACACTTAACAAGGCTAACTAACGCACACATGAACTCCCAGTGTATGCCGGCGATCCCAGCAGGGGGAAGGGGACACGGTGCAAAGCCTCACCCCTACTCAAGAAGCTGTCTGCAATTAATAGCTGCTGGAAAAGAGGAGAATCAGTTTTCCTCAGTGGAGTGACTGGGATCAGGCTCCATGTTCAGGGACAGCTAGCCAACACAAACCAGACTCCATGTTCTGTGCGTGTATGTGCTTAGAAATATTTTTAAATATTTTATTATTTTATGAGTATGAGGGTGCCTACATGTATGTCTGTGTACCACACGCACGCCTGGAAGAGGGCATTGGATCCCCTGGGACTGGAGTGAGTTACTGGTGGTTGTGAGTCACCGTGTGGGTGTGAGGAGCTGAACTTGGGTCCTCTGTAAGAGCAACAAGTGCTCTAACCACTGAGCAGTCCCTCCAGCTCCACCACCCCTCCCCCTTTCTTTTTTCAGGAGAGAGAAAGCATGGCATTGGGCAGATAGGGAGAGGTGATCTGGGAGGACTCGGGGTAAGGAAAGAATATAAGACACATTAATGAAATTCTCAGTAAATAAATAAAAAACAAAACAAAAAAAGAAAAAAAGAAAGGAAAAAAGGAAACTCCACAGGCCCATCCTTAGGCCAGTCTGATGGAGACAGTTCCTCATCTGAGTCCTCCTCGTCCCGACAGCCTCTAGTTTGTGTCAACTGACAAAAATACTAACCAGCATGATGTCTTTGCTATCCATAAAACTGAATAAGCCTCTCCGTTTTCCCCCATCAGAAAAGGGGGTGAGGGGAAGAAGGGAGGCCAGAGACTCATTTCCCAGAGGAGAGAACTGAGCTCTGAGAGATGAAGGGAATTACCCAGTCGTTCCAAATGCTTAGAGGTCATTTCATATTTTTAATTTTAATTTTTGAAGTATTTATTTATTTATTCATTCATCTTTTTGTTTATTTGAGCAGTCATATCTGCAGGCCAGAAGAAGGCACCAGACCTCATCACAGATGGTTGTAAGCCATCCTGTGGTTGCTCGGATTTGAACTCAGGACCTCTGGAAGAGCAGCCAGTGCTCTTAACTTTGGAGCCATCTCATTTTTATTTTTTGAGACAGGATCTTTTTATGTAGTCCTGGATGTATGTAGAACAAACTCACAGAGATCCTCCTGTCTCTGCCTCCCGGGTGCTAGGACTAAGGGTGTGCATTGTGCACTTGGCAACCCCACTTCATTTGTGAATTGGAATTATCACTTCCGGAAGGAAGGCAGTCTGAGTGAGGCCTGGAAGTGCACGCAAACCAAGCTTCCTAGATGGGATCAAATGTTTTTTCCTAGTTCTAAAGCCTGTACTTTCTACAGTCCTGGAACCATACACACACACACACACACACACACACACACACACACACAGCTTCCTAGATGGGATCAAATGTTTTCCTAGTTCTAAACCCATAAATACCACACTCATCCGTGAAGCATGGGACACACATTTCATACCACACACACACACAGTCTCATCCACATACACACATAGGAATCACCACACACACACACACACACACCACTACACACCACACACACACACACACACACCACATACACACACACACACAAACACACACACACAAACACACACACCACACACACACACACACACAACACACACACACACACACACCACACACACCCCACACACACACACACCAAAACCACACAAACCACACCACACACCCACCAAACACAACCCACACAACCCCACCAACACACACAACACCACACCACCACCCCACACACACACACCACACCACCAACAACACACACACACACCACACACACAACACACACACACACCACACATACACACACACACACACACACCCCACACACCACACACCACACACCCACACACACACACACACACACACACCACACACACACCCCACACACCACACACACACCACACACACCACCCACCCCCACACACACACACACCCCACACACACACACACACACACACACACCCCACACACACACCACACACACACCACACACACACCCCACACACACACACACACCACACACACACACACACACACACACACCACACACACCACACACACACACACACACACACACACACACACACAATCACCCCTTCCCTTGAACTTGGACCGCATGGCAGTGAGAGAAACCACACACTTCGGTGAACCCCAAGCTTCCATCCCATCATGCGTGTTATTTTTAACTGAACTCTGAACCGAAGGGGACAGTGCTCAAATTGAGATGGAACTTGTGTGTTTTTTCAAGCTGTTAAGAGGGAATGTTCAAGTAGTTCTTGAGACAGAAACCACCATGTGACAAATTCCACCATAATCTCCCCCTTTTGTATATTTTGATTTGTCCCAGGTCGCATAAGTGGCCAGAGTCTAGAGACACTTAATCTCCCTGAAGGAGCGGACCGGGAGTTGTTTCTTCCCACATCTCCCTCTCTTTTCCACTCCCAAGCCAGACGCTTGCACATTTCCACTTCTGCCTGGGGTTCTCTCCATGCCCCAGGCCTTCCTTCACAGCACAGATGAAGATGGGTGAGCCGGTTCCTCTGAGACCCTGAACTTCCCGCTACCCAAGGGCAGGAAGCTGTGGATGGAACTTGCTCCCTTTGGGGGCTCCAGGCAGAAGCCTCACGGTTTGGGTGGAGAGCCCCAACTACTAACAGGAGCCTCTGTATTCTGAGCAGCGGCTGGGTTGTCTCAGGAGCAGGTGGCCTTCATCTATTCTGGATCGAGCCAGCACAGTGCAGCAAGATGGGGACTCTGCGGAGCCTCGGGGCCCCCGGGGAGACATTCCTCTTCCCAGCCTTTATCATATTTTTCCACAACATTACTCTCCCTTTGAGGTGCAATGGCCCAGCTGGAGGCTGAAGGCTTTCAAAGCTGCCTTGTTCTGTGCCCCTCCCCACTCCAGGCAACTAGGTGCAGAGCAAAGACTCCTCTCTCCACGACTTCTCTGGGCTTGGGGTAACAGCCTGCAGTGGGATGTAGATGAGCTCCAGCCACTGTGGGACAAGACTGATAGTTTGGTTTCTGGTGCTATTTGCTCGCTGTGCAACCTTGGCTGGGTTACTGAACCTCTCTGTGCTACAATTTCTCCACCTTAAAACTGGCATGGTGGCCAGGACAAGGACAATGCAAGAAAACCCACAGAATCGACTAACCTGGGCCTACAAGGGCCCCCACACTGAACCACCAACCAAAGAGCATGCCCAGGACCGACCTAGGTCCCCTAGACATATGTTAACATGTGTAGCTTGGTCTTCATATAGGACCCATAATAACTGGAGTAGGGGCTGTTTCTGACTCTGTTGCCTGCCTTTAGACCCCTTTTCCCTAACTGGGCTGCCTTGTCTAGGCCTCAATAAGAGAAGATGAGCCTAGTCCCACTGCAACCTGATATGCCAAGGTGGGTTGATACCCCTGGGAGACCTTCCCTTCGGTGAGGAGAAAGGGAGAAGGGATGACAGGAGGGGAGAGGAGAGGGAGGGACTGGGAGGAGTAGGGAAGCTGCAATCAGGATGTAAAGTAAATAAATCAATTTTAAAAACTGGCCTGGTGATGACATCACCAGTTTGGAGGATGTAATATTTTTCCTGCGGAAAGCGTACCTTGCACATAGCAAAATGTGTGAAAAGTGCTAGTTAGGGTGGAAGTCTGCCACTGACCTGACAACCTTCTGAGGCCCGGTGCATTATGGGAGCCCTCCTTTATTAGCAAACGTTCTCCTTCTCTGATCTTGTCTGGAGAGTCCTAAGCCCCCGCCCTCTCCTCCACCTGAGGATTGCCACGTGGTCTCAATTAATTTATAGGATCAATTTCCTTTCTTTGGACAAAGCCTGCTCAGCCAGCATCTGAGAGTCCTAAAAGGCTTCCCCATGCTAAAGAGGCATTCTAACCCTAATCCCCCAGCCATTGACCTTTGTCCATCCTGGATGTCCCTACCCTCAGTCCCCCCAAAGCTTTATAAGCCTTCAGTCACCCCAAGTTTCCTACTGACTGCGGGTCCCAGTGTGGTGTAGTCACTGTATTACCCACAAGACTGCCACCCCTACCCCCCACTTCCCCACCCCCCCAGTCAATGTCTCCCCCCGCCCCGCTGATCCCCAGGGACGAAGACCCACAGCAAAGCAATACTTTTCTGTTATTATCCCAGGACCTTGAACTCGGACCCTCTCCTCTCGCCGTCTTCAGTTTCTTCAGCATCCAGGATGCCTCCTGACAGTGGCTGAGTCCAACTGGCCTTGGGTCTATTTCTCAGGCTCTCTTGGCCTCAGCGTGTTCATCTGTAAAAGCACCTACTGAGGAGGGGGTAGGGACCTCAGAGGGATGAGAAAACAGGTACCAAGGCACGGGGCTGGACCCTGACACACAGAAATACTTCAGAGTTAGCTGTCTTGTTTGTTTCTGTGGGGAAGGCCTCCCTAAGTCAGGGTAGGTGGTAGGCTGTGTGGTGCATATGTTGCCTTACTCATGGACACCTACTGCCTGGACCGGAAGGTCGTTTGACAGGTCCACGAGTATCTGTCTGTAGAGGCCAGCCACTATTACAGCCGCAGGTGCTGTGCTGGAGACAGAACGGCGTGTAACCTCACCCTCGTGAG
This sequence comes from Rattus rattus, assembly GCF_011064425.1. Taxonomy (NCBI): domain Eukaryota; kingdom Metazoa; phylum Chordata; class Mammalia; order Rodentia; family Muridae; genus Rattus; species Rattus rattus. Next base: position 131,968,336 of record NC_046158.1, on the reverse strand, counting down.
CCTCCATTTCTTGGGCTGAGAACGGCAAGTAAACACAGGGACATAAAGATATGCAGATGGGGAAACTGAGGCCTAAGGAAGAGAGAAATTTTCCTAAAGCCTTCCAGTGGCATATCCAGGCAGAGGCTTCCAGGCAAATCCTCAGTTTAGACTCACTTCCGCTCAACACTGGACTTCTCCAAGGTCTTAAAATGCAAGAGCGTGCGTGTGCAGAGATCTCAGGTACCGGGCCTCAGCAGACCTCCATTCCACATCTTGTTGTTTTGTTTTTTCAAGACAGGCTTTCTCTGTGCAGCCCTGGCTGTCCCAGAACTTGCTGTGTAGACCAGGCTGGTCTCCTCCCCAGTGCTGGGATTAAAGGTGTTTGCCACCTGGGCTCACCTTGTAGATTTGAGACAGGGTCTCTCAGTGGGACCTACGGCTCACAGAGTAAGCTAAGATGGTGGTCCTTCGAGGGTCAGGAATCTGCCTCTCTGCCTCCTGGGTGTCGAGGTCACAAACCTGTGCCATGGTATTTAGCTTTGTGCCTGGGCTCTGAGGAACTTGTGTCTTTGAACCTGTGCAGCACCAAGCCATCTCCTCAGCCCTATTTAATGTCTTTTTTTTTTTTAAATAAGCCATTCTTTATTAGTGTTGAGGGCCTGGTGACCTTTACCCATTCCCATTTGCCTCCCTTCTGGAATCCCCAGTCTGCCTGTGGTGCAGGACCAAGACGCACACATCCAGCCCCACCCCATATCCTCTTGGACTTGAATGCAAGAGAGCGGCTATGGTGTTTCCCCAAGTATCTGGGATCAGGAAGCACAGTACTTTGTGGGGTGGTGAGGTTCTTTGGGGGTGTGTGGACAAATGAGGTGTGAGAGGTACTCACCTGTCTCCTTGATGTTGGAAGAGAGGAGGGCAGAGGCAGAGGGTTATGGTGCGGCATGGTCTCCGAAGCCCACAGTACACTCATTTGATATGTCTTGAAACAATTAATCCTCGAATCAGGTTTGGGGCAGGGACTTGCCAAGCATCTTATTTTATAGTGGGGAGGGAAAATGTAGCACAGAGACGAGGAGGTAACAGAGTTCTAATGCAGACTCCTGGCTGCAGGCTCTCGGCTGTCAACATAGCCACACTCGCTATCCTGGCTTCCTTTCCATTCTGAGTGGCTTCTCTTTCCTTGTGGGTGAATTGAGAAGCCCTCCCTGATGACCCCTAATCTCTGTGACTCCCTTATGCGCTTAGTTGTTCTCTAACGGACCTTCCCACCATCCAGGGTGAGCTCCAGGCAATCAGCAGTGTCTCCCCGGGGCCTGGCTCTCTGCCTTGGCACATAGTAGACCCTCAATAAAACCCATGGAGCAAAAACCAAAGGCCCACTGGGAAACTCTGGTCGGCCTCCTCTCTCCGGTCTCGGTCCAGGCAGCTGTTTTCCCCTCCCCCTCCCTCGCACCCGTCCCTCCATCCGGCCTGCATTTTTCCGGGTTTGATATCATTTTTTCCACTCTCCCGGCTGCTGCTGGTGGCCTCTGCCAACTTTCCACAGTTACAGCCTCCCACCCCCATTCTCGACCGCAGGCCGGAGACAACTTCAGGGGCGGGGAGACCCTCCTCCGCTTCCTGGGCATGACTGCTGACCAGTGAGTTGGTGGTGAGCATCGGGGAACTGGGCACCTCAAAGCACGATTTTTCTGTGCCCCATCCTCTGGACTGGGTCACGTGTGATTTCCGTGTAGGGTCCAGGAGTCTGGTGGTGGGCAGCTGGTTGGAGGCACGGGTGTCTGAGGCAGGATGGTCTAAACAGTTTGCATCTTGTTCTCTTCTCCAAGTTGTGACAGTCCCTCCTCCCCCATCCTCCCCGAGATGGAAACTCCTGACCTGACCCCTACACCCAGCTGGGTCCTCAGCCAGGCGGGAAACCTCAGTATGTCCTTCATCCCTCACAGCCAAGGGAGGTCAGAGGAGGGGGCTGGGTCCTGAGGGCCCGGAACTCACTGACTGTGATTCTGGAATATCCTCTGCACGTCTCAGGGCTTCACTTTCCACATTTGGAAAATGAATGCACGGATCTAAATTAGTGTCCATCCCGGGATTAATGGACTGAGTTCCATGGAATCCATGCCCGCCCCCCTTAAATTACATGTAACATCATGTAAGAAAATTGGTATCCTCCCTTTGCTTTGAGATGGCTACATAGACCAGGCTGGTTTTGAAGTTTCGGGGGGGGGGATCCTCCTGCCTCTGCATTCCTTGAAAGTTAGAATTATGGGTATTTATTTAACGTCCACCTCCCTTTCCTGGTAGGCTGGATTGGCCTTGAACTCTAGACTCTTCTGCCTCAACTCCCTGAGTTCTGGGATTATGGGCATGCACCCCTATTCCCACCTCCCCCCATAGAATTTTACCCCACTCCCACCCCCTGCAGGGCTAGAATCAAACCTATGACCTCACATGTGTTAGGAAGCTTGACCTTCAGTCATACCTCTACCTCCTGTCACTCTATGTGTCTATAGGTCAGAGGTCACCTGCCTACTGTTTTTCTTTTTTCTTTTTTTTTTCTTTTTTTCGGAGCTGGGGACTGAACCCAGGGCCTTGCGCTTGCTAGGCAAGCGCTCTACCACTGAGCTAAATCCCCAACCCCACCTGCCGACTGTTTTGTTTTTGTTTTTGTTTTTGTTTTTTCCCCACAGACAAAGCCCCTGACTGGCCTCAAGCTCACCAAATAAGGCAGGCTGCCCAGCCGGAGTTCCAGGGATCCACTAGTTCCTGCCTCCGAGGTGCTGAGATTATAGCCTGAGTTTTGCCTGAGTTTTGGGGATGGAACTCGGGACTTCTCCTTAGCTCTTCATTTACTGAGCTAATCACCCCACCCCCTCCAGAAGAGAAATGTGGCAAGGGGCTCACAGGACCTGGGATCTCAGTGGCTTCACTTAGAACAGCTGTGTGATTACGGGGTTCTGCTTTCCCTCTCTGAACCTCCTTTTTAGAAGCAGCCAGAGGAGGTTAGGGGCCACACTTCGGTGTTGTACAGACAGAACACACATATGCACAGAAATAACAGGGCTGGGTGTGCAGCTCCGCGGTAGAACTTCCTAGCATGTGTGACAGGTTGGTAAGTTGGCACAGCGGGCTGGCATAATCAGCAGCTCTTACAGTGCCAGTCTAGACAGGCGACATTTTGTGGCTCTGGAATCTAAAAAATAAATTAAGGAGGAAATAGCAGGCCACTCAGAACTGTACTGTGAACGTGATCCACAGTGTGTCCGTCTCAAAGCCTTGAGGTAGAAACTAAACCGGGAAGTTGGGAGGAGGACCTGAGCATATAATTAATTCACGGACTTTATTGATTGTCCAAGACATCTAGGCCAGCAGGCCAAAACAGTCTACAGTCAAGTTAGACGTTTGGGGAGGAGGTGGATGCCTGGAAGAACCCACTGAGAGACATCCACACATCGACAGGACATCCCAAACTGGCTTATTGTGCTAAATTCTGAGAGTTGGTCACAGCCCAGGGACAAGAAAGCTTTTTTTGTTTTTTTGTTTTTTTTGTTTTGTTTTTTTTAACAAAAAGACACCCACCCTGTAAAAAAGAAAAACAAAAAGCAGAAAACCTTGTGCCTAGCTAGGGTTTATAGCCCCATAGTCTGTCTATTCATCACTTTGCCAGGCAGCAAGGGTCCCCAAAGCCCTAGCTCCTGGCAACGTCCTGGCCATCCTGGCAACAGTAGAGGTCAACCACGAGAACTCTAATGATGCACCTTTTGTCCTTAGTGGCACCACAGTGTCCTATCACCCCCAGAGAGACGCTGGCCTCAGAGCACAGCCAGGTTGTGGCAGGACTTGGAGCGGGCTTTGAGTGCCCGGCGTCGTGCGCTGCGTGCTGTCAGGCGTGCCAAGAAGCGGCGGGCACGCTGGCCCAAGCTGGCCCGCCGTCGAGGTGAAGGTGTCTCCGGGGCCGCATTGTCTTGGCGGCGCAGGCGCAGTTGGCGCACCACACCCTCGAAGAGCTCTGTCACGTTGTGCTGCAGAGTGGCTGAGGTCTCGATGAACTTGCAGTCGAACACCACAGCGCAGGCGCGGCCCTCTGAGGGGACAAAGCCATAGCCAGAAGGCAGAGGTAAAGATGGAAGAGATGTGTTCAGACTCTCAGGAAGCAATTTCCCTGGTGTCTACTTAGTTGAGGTGTCAGGGGACCAAGGGGCAAATCATAGGCTCAGTGTAGGGACGTATACTCAGAAGAATAAAGCTGGGAAGATTTGACCTTGTAAGTAGGGCCATTTTAAGACCCTTATGGGTCCCGCTAGAAATATGAAACTTATTAAAATATTCCTCGCCCATTGTAAATATAATTTATACCTAACTTTAAAAGTTTTGGTTTGTAGTTCCTGGCCAACACACTAAGTGTTTCATATAAAGCTTGAATTTACAATCTCCCCAAATTTATGCCGGAGCCACTAACGGCCATTTTCAGCCTTTGAGAGAAGCCGGTAGACACTGGGTGGGGGTGGGCAGGTCGTCTCTGATTATCAGCTATGGGGCTGAAACCGGGGAATTTTAAACAAAGGTCACAAGGCAAGCTGTGGTTCTGGAAATCTGTTCGCTGTCAAGGAAGAATGATTAAATAGGGTTGGAATGATTGAATAGAGACCTGCCTAGACAAAGGGGAGATGCCAGGCCAGGACAGACGCTTGGTATGTGGAGGGGAGAGAAGGGGTCTCTAGGGCTTGGGTGCCGATTTGGGAGGTGAGAGAGGACCGGACAGAGAAGTCGTTCCTAGTAGGACAGACTAGGCTGGAGGGCACAGACCTTCTCTGAGGCAAGCACTGGAGGACGGGCAGTCAGGCTGAAGGAGACTCACCTTCTACAGAGACTTCTCGGCAGCGAGCCAGGTCGGCCTTGTTGCCCACCAGGATGATAGGCACATGGGCGGCCTGGTGCGTGCGCCTCAGCTGGATTCGGAGCTCCGAGGCACTCTCAAAGCTGCTGCGATCTGCGATGGAGTACACGATGACATAGGCGCTGCCCGCCTGCAGGCATGACTCCTGGCTCCAGCTTTCATCCTGCGGGGGAGGGACCCCAGGCCCATCCTCAGAGGGTGCCTATCCCTGGCTGGGAAAGAGGCTCTGTTGGTCTGAAGGGCAGAGTAGGAGAGGTTCTACTTGGAATGGTTTTGGTGGACACATTCTATCATAATGCCCCGGGGCTACCCGGGGAAAACCATGGATTCTCTTGAGCCTCAGTTTCTTTCCTCAAAAGGCTGATGGACACTCCCTTATTTCCTTCCCACTGACTGTGGGGGCTCTGTTCTGCAAATAAAGGAATACCTTTGGCTGTTCAGACTCCTCACCTTTCTCTTCCTCCTTCTTCCACCTCATCTTTCTCTGTTTGTTTGTTTGTTTCTTTCTTTCCGGACAAGGTCTCCCATTATATCCCAGAGTGGTTTTAATCTTGAAGCAATTCTCCTGCCTCAGGCCCTGGAGTGTGTGCCCCATCAGGCCTGGCTCATTCAGCTCTATCTAGTGTGTAAGAAGAGGATGGGGCGTTGTCTGCAATCCAAAATTAAAGGGAAAAAAAAAAAAAAAAAGGAAGAGAAGAGAGGGTCATTGAATGGGTGAGAGTGTTGGCAGGGAAAGTCTGGGTATAGTTCCTGGATCCCACAGTGGGAGGAGAGAACCAACTCCCAAGGTTGTCCTCTGACCTCACACCCACACAAGGCGAGCCTGCATGTGCACTCACACACAAAACTGATAATAGAATAAAGTGTGTGTGTGTGGAGGGGGAGGGAGATAGAGACAGAGATGGAAACAGAGAGGGAGAGGGAGAGGGGGAGGGAACAGAAGAATTCAGGGAGACTTTTCTCAGTATAGTTTTGGATAGCTGAAAGGTCACCTGTGGTGGGTGAGGACACAAGGGGACAGGAATGGAAAGGGACACTTAAGAAGCAGAGCTCTTTCTAGTCATTTTACCAGGGAAAGGACAGAGGCAGAGTAACAGACGGCACTCTGGGAGGGTAGATTTCAGGCCTTTAATGAGGTCTGGTTTCTGTCCTCAAGGCTCATGTTCTGGGAGGCGGGTTATGGGATGGGGTAGAGTGGGGGAGGGCCATGCGGAGGGACTACACAAGTGGTGGAGGACAGAGAGGTGGCGTGGGGTGTTAGGGGAATTCTGAAGAGTATGGGGGAGTTCCCCAGTGAACCTGTGGGCAGTGTTTGAAAGGAGGAAAGAAGGCTGGCCAGGAGAAGGGAAGAGTCAGTCTTAATGGCTGGGGGGGGGGGGGCTGAGTGTGTAGAAAGAGAAGGAAGGTGCTAGAAAGTAGGACAGATGAGCAGAGAGGTGTCAGGTCCCTGGTGGGGGAGGGGTGCATGCTCAACAGCTGTATTGATGGTTTCTCAGGCCAAATAACTTTTGAGTAGAATCAGACCTAGAGCAAAGCGCACTGTGTAAAGTGTTTGCCACCTGCCCCTGAGGATCTGAGTTTGATGGAATTTGATTCCTGGAATCCACATTAAAAAAAAAAAACCAAACATCAAATATCTACCCCACCCCCACCCCCCAAACCTAGGTGCAGTGGTGAGGTCAGAGGACAAGTTTCAGGAATTGATTTTCTCCTTCTACTGTGTGGGGTAAATCTCTGTCAGGCTTGGCAGCAGACACCTTTCCTCAGCTCAGCCATCTTGCAGGCCCCATGCCTGGCTTTTGATTGGTCTGCCTAACTCACTGACTACTTCATGGGGTAGCGTTATACTGCATTCAGAAAGCAATTCTTTCTCATACTGGTCCTTGAGCTCCCCGAGGCTAGCACCTTGTCTGTCTCCTTCACCAGGGTCTTCGGCATCCTGGCCCACTGGAGACAGCCAGCGAGTAGACAGTAATGGGGAATTTAGCACAGCCCTGTATCTGGCCTGGATTCCGGAGTGACGGCAACTAGGCTTTGACGTAGCCTTTTGTAAATAGTCAGTGACTGTTATCTGAGGTTTATGGAGTTGTTTTAACTGAAGGATCCTCAGAGCCTTTGCATAACTTCGTCCCATACCCGGCAAACCAGGGAGTCTTGTACGGCTGAGAACTGCTTGGGTAATAATTCCTTCAGACAACTCCGAGATCAGAGGCTTTGGTATGCAGAAACTGCCTGGGTAAGCGTGCCCTTTGTGTAACAATGGAGAGGCTTCGGTGAGGTGATTCGGAGTTCAGTCCATCTGAGACTGTCTCACCCTGCTGCTGAGGAAGCCGTAATCCATCCGGAAGTGTCTCTCTTTCTCTGATCAAGCTGCATAACTAAGAACACCAACGTAAGACTTAGGATGGAGGGTCAGTAGCTCCCAGGGCGGTTGGGGACATAATCCTAGTGTAAGCTGTGGCGTTTGTAGATCTGGGCACGATTTACTTGCTCAGGAGAGCTTTGGACACAGCCCATCTGAGCATCAGCTTCTTCGCTGACAGAAGGGAAGAAGAGTGGTGGTATAGCTTTACCTGCCCATCGTAGTGTGTGTCCATTGGTTTCCATGGCCTCTGGAGAGGGTGCTCGGAAACCCCGGTTGCTGCTTGGAGATCATCGGAGGGCTCACTCTCACCTTCTTTGTATTTGTCAAAAAGGAATCAGTCAAGGCAGACATGGTGATGCATGCCTGTGATTGCAGCACTGGGAAGGCTGAGGCAGGAGGATCAAGAATTTGATGCCAGGGCTGGTGAGATGGCTCGGAGGGTAAAGGTGCCTGCTGCCAAGCCTGATGACCCAAGTTCGATTCCGGGAATTGGTAGAAGGAGAGAACTGGTTCCATCAGATTGTCTTCTGACTTCTACATGTGCTTGTATCCCCCTCTCGCCCATACAATAAAAATCTAAAACAGTGGTGGTACAGCATGAGGCCCCATCTAAAAGAATACGACGGATCTGTCTACACAGCCCCCTTATTCCCTCTTAGGTTCTATCAGCAGCACTGAACACTGCCCACTTATTATTATTTTTAAAACGGGGTTTCCATACACAGCCCCAGCTGTCACGGAACTCACTATGTAGCCCAGGCTGGCCCCAAACTCACAGAGATCCATCAGCCTCTGCCTGCCCAGGGCTGGATTAAAGGCATGTGCCACCAGGCCTAACACTGTATTCTAAGCTTCCTTTATGGGGCTTAAGTTTAGGGGAAAGGTGACACAACGAGTCACTCTTCCGTGTTTCCTGTGCCCACTAGGTGACCTTGTGTCCCTAGCTGTGAATATAATACTTGGCACATGCCAGGCGGGTGCAAGATAGTGGGTTTTGTTGGTTGAACCCCTTTACAGAGAGAATATCTCCACCGAGGTTTTAATTTCTCCCCGTCACTTTGAGACAGAATCTCATGTAGCCCAGGCTAGCCTTGAACTCACCATGTAGTCAATGATGGCTTCCAACTTCTGCATCCTTTTGCCTTTAGCTACTGGGATTAAAAGCATGTGCTATCATGGCTAGTCTGTGCAGTCCTGGGGCTCTGACTCAGAGCCTTGTAATTCAGAGCAGGCCAGCATGTACTCTGCTAACTGAGCTGTATTCCCCAGTTCATCTCCAGTTAATTTATCACAGTCCCACACTACGTTCGGATATCTGTGTGATGAAAGGAAAGAGGCCCATTGCAGGCCTGTTCTGGAAGGGGACGGGAGGGATGAGGGGACCCCTGGTTTCCCTTTTTCACTACCTCCCCAGCTGTCACCCCAGACAGTTCCCGTGTCCTGCTTAGCTGCAGCTCTCTTCGAATTCTATGCTGGGCTCATCCTTCACAACTGCTTTGGGGTTTTAAAAGTCAGCCAGCGGCCATGTGGCTAGGGCACAACTTGCTCAGTGTTGAGACACAGAGCTGGCTCTAGGCCCTGGGTTTGATACCCAGAAGTTTTTTATAAACAAACAGTAGTAGTTATAAAAGCATCTGATAAGGCAGGAATGCTTGACCCATTTATCAGATGAGAAGACTGAAACTCAGGGTAAGTCTATTAATTGCACAAAGCTAGGAAGGAAAAGGAAGGGATGTGTGTCATCCTTAGGCATTTCAGGGCCAAATGCGCTGCTTATTTTTGTTTGTTTTTTGTTTTTCCTGATGTGGGAGTGCTGTGAGGATGAGGAGTATTCAAAGGGAGAAGTGCATTCTGGGATGTCTGCTGGGAGGGGAATCAGTGAGAGCAGAGCTCAGGGCTACAAGGTTCTTCTGCCTTTAGGAAAACTTTAGGTTTGAGGGGCGCTGAGGCAGGCCCCTGCCCTAGGTCCCGCTCTGGATGCTCCAGAAGGAGACAGGTGTCTAATATTAATTCTCCTGCCCCCTCCCCTAACCAGTGCGTACCAGTTTCTCAGCCTCCCAGGTGTCCATGACCACCAGTGTGGTGTCCTCTCCGTCCACCGACAGCGTTCTCTCATACACACCTGCAGTCAGGAGAGAGAGAGTCAAATGAGTGTGGAGGAGACCACTGGAGACAAGCTTCCCTTCCCTCCCTTTCCTTAGGGGTAGGGAATCCTGTCGTTTCTGGTGGTCAAAGCTCCGCCAGGTGTCCATGTGTCACCAGCTGTCAGCATAGTACTTGGCACATAGCAGGCAGTTGCAAGAAGCTGAGTCTTAGCTGAGTGACTGTGGGCTGGCAGGGTAGCCTGGGAATCCTCCCCAACCTGCTCTGACTCTCAATAAATGTGCCTTCAGGCAGATCGTGTTATCTGGGGCCTCAGTCTCCCCACCTATGACACACAGGTGTGCATATGTACATGACTCCCAGGAACGTCAACACTGGAGAACAGGCCTGGCCCGACAGTCTCCGTCTTTGCTCCGTGTTTAGCCACTCCTTCCCTATATACCCTGTATCCTCAAAGCCAGTTCAGCAGAGGCCTATCTTCATGTCATCTGTCCTGGTGCTGTGTGCTAAATGCATTGAGGGGCGAGAGGGGAGCAATCCAGAGCTCACAACTGGAGATCTGGAAGTCTCAGTTTGGGAAGAATGTTAGTTTTGTTGTAGGTCTTGGTGGCTGACGGATGGGAGGGGGTGGGGGTTGAGAGTCAGGGGGTCTTGGGGCTGGGAGTTTCTAAGCTGGGCGGAAGCCCATCATTTCTTGTCACCCATAGTTTCTGATTTTTCTCCCCTCGTGACATAGAGATAAATCATGTACCTTTCATCCAGTGTCTCTCCTCTAGGCCCTGTCTAGGCTGTGTCCTGCACAGCCCTAGGTGAGCACCATTTACTTCGTAGCATGCATGAAAGGTGCCCTTGTAAGATGAACCGTGTGTGACCTGCACATCTGTTCTCTGCTATCCTGTGCCCCTGGTGACCGGCTTTTCTGTCCTGTGGCCACAGCCCGGCTTGTCCCACAGGGCTCCTACCTCCCAGCGGCTCGTGAAGATCTCGTTCTTGTTTCTCTGCAAAGAGGCTGGCCAGGCTAGTCTTCCCGACACCGGGGTCTCCAAGAAGCACCACCTGCAAAGTGCCTCCCAAGAGCCTTCAGAGTCGCTGGATTCAGAGGACCACCCATCCTGGGCAGGGGAGGGTTTCCGAATGGGAGGGTTGAGGGAGGCTGACTGACCCAGTCGGGGATGCTGGGATTGAGCAGGGGGTGCTGTGCACAGGCGGCCAGGCTGGTGGCCCCTGGACGACAGGGGTAGTGGTGTGCTGGCTCGACGTCGAAGAGTGGTCTTTGCTTCCTGCTGGGTGTTAAGAGTCATCCTCTGTGAGGAAATCTCTGGCTTCCCTGGCTCCTTCCTTCCAAAAGAAGTAGGCTGGGCAGTAAGTCCGTAGCCCGGAGTCCCCTTCTTCGGGCCTGATAAACTGTGGAAATAATTTCCTCCAGAGTCCTCTCTGGTTCAACTGGGAATAGACTCTTCAGCTCCTTGGGTTCGGAGATTGCTGGTTTCAGGCCTAGAAGGGGTGAGGGAATAGGCCGTGAACACTCACAGATGCGCACTCAGACGCAGATTCCCAAGGTCTGAGGATGATCCCTTTCCCGGTGCCACGGACAGGCAGTGAGGGCTACAGGAAGCTGAAGCATCTATAGTGTACTCATCCTGCCCACCCAGACCGGTGCCCACCCTTCGGTATTTGAGACCCTCCCCAGGGAAAGCATCAAACCGGCCCCTTCCCCCTTCCCCCTTCCCCACTGGTCTTCTCATGTTTAGGGATGGGGGACACCGAGGAGGGTTGAGGTCTCTGGGAAGTTTTATTCCCGCTGCCTGAAATCCCCGGCGAGTTTGAAGAGGAACTGCCAGGATGCACTGATGCCCTACAAGGGCGAGGGGTTCCGGGGATCTCCTGGCTGTAACCCGAGTGTTCTGGTGCCATGGGAACGGCGTGCCCGGCCCGCCTCTGCGTGAAAAATTCAGGAGCCGCTGGCGCCATGGCCTCCAGCTGTTGTTGTGTGGGATAGGGGGAGCCGCGAGGTAGCCGGCAACAGGTTTGGTGACAGAAAAGGGTGCGGGGAGGAGAACCCAGAGGGGAGCCCAGTGGGTTCGGAACTCAAGTGCCCTTGGAACTTTCTCCACTCGCGTTCCTGGATGTGAGTCCCGAGTTCTGGGACACGCGCAGGGGGTGATGGTGGTAAGGGTCCCTTGTGCCAGGCTCTCCCACCCGTGTCCCCCATCCCCACCTACCCCTGCTCCGGACACGGGTTCGAGGCCTCCGGTCCTCGGACCACACTGCATGCAAGGGTCCGGAGAACTCCGCCAGAAGAGGCAAGTTTACCTTGACACGCGGAGGCTCCGAGTCCCCGCTGCCCCAGCTGCTGGGTATTCCTCTGTCCCCCGGCCGCAGCACGTAGCCCCTCCGGCCCGGCCCGCCCGTTTCAGCGCCACCCCGCCCCGTGCGGCCCCGCCCTGTCAAGGCAGCCCGGGTCCCCGCCCTGTAGACCTCCGCCTTCAGTCCTCCCCGTGAGGTGGGGGGGTGGCTATGTAGGAATGGGGTGCTGGAGAGGGAGTTTATTCTTGGGTCTGGATGTCCCTCTGTGTCCGCCTCAGTTCCCCCCACTTACGGGGCACATCAACTTCAGTCCTGGACGGAAGAAGCCTCTGGGGGAACTTAGTGTTCAGAGTCACAGGTTCCACCTTCCAAGGGAGGCGACTCCGCAGGACTGGGCTCTGGGCTAAGGAATCTGCTTGATGCAGATAACTCGCAGAACACACTCCGAGAAAGCTCTGGGTGGAGGGTTAATTTTGGAAAAGGGCTTGGAGGAAGCAAGAACCTATACAGTCTGTAGTAAAGAGTTTGGAATGTCTGATTCTGATATCTTTAATTCACTCATCATCCATTTGCTTATGATTAGAAGGGACTAAGGTATCTGTCCTTTGGTTTACGGTCCCCTTTAAAAAAAATAATACTTAAAAAAAAAGACATATATTTGTTGGAGGGAGAGGGAAGAGCGTGCCGTGCCTTAGCACCTGACGCAGAGGACAACTTGTACAAGATGCCTCTCTCTCTCTACCATATGGGTTTGAGGGATGGAACTCAGGTTGTCCGGCTTGGCAGGGAGTGCCTTTGTCTGCCGAGCCAACCCACTGGCTCTGTCTACCAGTTATCCATCATTTAAACTTTTGAAGGCATGTGGGAGCAGGAACGATACTGATCTGGGTAAAGGAGAATGAAACTGACTGCAAGACCAGGATTCAAGCTCTCTGAGCAGGGAGCCCCTTTAGCTCTTGAGAGGTTAAAGTGTGTGCATGGTGGTGGTAGAGACCTGGAGGCTGGGCAGTACCTGTGGGTGGGACTCCCAGTCATGCCTGAGGGGCTCCAGTTTCGGAACAGATCCAAGCAGCCAGCTAAGCTGCCTCAGCCCCCACAGGGCTTGGGACAATAGCAACCCTGCTCTGGTCTGACTTCCTTCCGCAGCCTGGAGATCAGGCTGTGCTCAGAGTTTAAGAAGACTGCAGAACGATGGCTTCCAGGTGTGCCTTGCCTTGGGTGACCCCATTTTACAAAGCAACAGTTGGCTTCATTTTGACTGGACATGCAGAGTTGCATGTGGACTCTAACGCCCGTCCAGCACCACCCGTGAGGCAGACACCAACAGACAACTTAGTCCTGTGAGGGAAAAAGCATCCTCCATTAGTGCATCAAATCAGACTGGGACCATATAAGCTCATCGGTGTATGAGAATTGCAGCAGAAAAACAGACAGGGGGATTTACAGAACGCCAGGTCAATAAAGGGCATAGCACCCTCACCTGAACCCCACAAAAAGGACCAGAGATGTAGCTATGGCAACATCCCCGCAGACCTGTCATGTGACAACCTGCTGTGTGTGTCAAAGGACCAATAGCTCCCAGCAGAGTCTCCATTGTTTGACTGGGGTGCTTGAATTACTATTCATTCATCCACTGTCCATCTACTCATCTGCTTGCCTCTCTAGTTCACAACTCAGCCCTGTGTCTGGGCTCTATGGGCCCGTAGCAGCTCTCTACTTGTATGGTTAATATCTTGTCGAACCTCTGGCAGTGACGTCTCTGGTCCAGTAGTCTGCCTTCTGCCTGCAGGAATATCCCTTCAACTCTGTGGCTGCTTTAACCCTTTGTTGAAGCTATTCTATAACACTCACACTCACACACACACACACACACACACACACACACACTCACACAGATACCTGTATGGACAGATACATGCATAAAACTGTAAAAAGTGTAATATTAATAATTAATATCAAAATAAAAGAATCTGAGATTGCCAAGGGCCAATTACAAAATTGGGACTGCTGGAAATGGACATAGCTTGTGAATTTATTGTTTTTCAGTAAATTCTGGCACTGGGAAAAACACACAAATGTGATCACGCTTTTAACATGTAGCTTGACTGTCCTGGTCTCCCTGTCCTACCTGTAGGATGAGCTGTGCTGAACATGTGCTTTCCACTCTTCGAGAGTGTGGTGGCCTGGTTTCCAGCCCTATTTCTGTGACTCAGTCACTGTGTGACCTTGGACATATCGACTCCCCTCTTTGGGTTTCAGTTTCCTGGTTTAAAACTGTAATTTGCCAGATGTGGTGCACATCTGATTTCCAACCCTTGAGAGTTGAGGGAGGAGGATTGTGAATTCCAGGCCAGCCTGGGCTACATAGTAAGTTCTAGGCCAGCCTAACTGTATACCCTGACCTTGTCTTAATAGGAAGTAACCTTGCTAAAACATACAATCAACTGAAAGGCTTTTGTCTATGACATAAAAGTGTGAACTTGGCAGTTAAGACCTCAGGGTCTGTAGTTGTTTCAGAGTCTTCTAAGTAGGTCTCGCGGCTGTGACCTGCCCTCTCAAGCCCATTCTGCTCCTTCTGTCCGGGCTACCCTTTCCTACTCAGCTTTCATGATGTAACCTAGACGCTTACGCGCTAGATACCAGGCTAAGCTCTGTGCATGTTACCTTGGTGGCTCGGTTGGTCTGTAGCAGCGCCTTGGAAATGCCTGAGAGAGTTCCACAGCTCTTCGACTGAGACATTTGGGGCAGGCCTGTTGAGTTTGCATTTCTCTCAGGTAGGAGTACGAGTTTGCTGCTCCAGGGACCACATTTTGAGAACGTTACTTCATTCAGTGCTCTGAAGGTAGTTACTACTTTCTGTAAGGAATGTGTTCTTCCATTTTCAGTGTGGGCCTAGGGGTTGGAAAGAGGTCTCAGCTGCTGCTCTTGCAAAGGACCCAGGTCTGGCTCCCAGAACCCACATGGTGGTTCATAGCCATCCCTAACTCCAGTTTCAGATCCATTTCCCATTTGGACTTCTGTAAGCATCATACATCATCCTGGTGCATGCACACATATAGACGAAACATAAAAAAGTGAGTAAATCTACTGAAAATTAAAAAAGAATTTTTAAAAAGGGAAAAGGGCACTTTCCATCATTTTGTAGATGGCAGCCTGGGTCTCTTCATACTTAGGTGACTTATTTAAGGTCTTGCAGAGATCAGGGGGTGGGTTGGTGACTTCTGTCATTGTTGCGACAAAATACCTGACAAAAGTGACTTAAGGGAGGAAGGGTTCTTGGTTCACAGTCTGAGGGTGCACAGTCCATCAGGGTAGGCACTAGAGTGTGAGGCAGCTGGGGAAAGAGGGAGGGAGGGAAGAAGGGAGGAAGAGAGGGAGGGAGGGAAGGAGGGAGAGGGAGGGAGGGAGGGAAGGATAGTGGTGGTCAGCTCACTTTCTCCTTTTTAAATCCAGTCCAGGATGATCCTGGCCCTGGAGTGGTTGCCTACTTTTAGGGTGTGTCCTCCCACCTCCATTAACCCAGCCTAGACACTTACAGACTTGCCTAAATGTTAACCTCCTAGGTGATTGCTGGATGCTGTTTGGTCGTCAATCAGTATTGACCATCACATGGGAAGATGCTAGGTAGAAGTGGGCCTTTCTCAAGTGTTTTCTTACTCTCTCAGGCTGGGAAGAGTCGTCCATGTTCTCCCAGTCTCTCTGTCCTTCTGTCATGAGCCCCAGAGCCTTGCACAGCCACTGGAGGATTCGGCTGACTAGTCCATGCAGAGGTAGCCGTGAGAGCTGAACAGCCTTGGGACCACGTGGCCTCACCCTCCCACCTGGGCTTGCTGCCCATGACTCTGCAGCCCATAAAAGCTGGGTATGCAGCAAGACTGTATGCTGGGCTCCTCTCCTGATTTCTTCCAGGCAACCTCCCTAGGAGCTTGGTGGCCATGGCAAAGTGGATTCTGCTCATTGTGGCTCTCCTGGTCTTGGGTCATGTGCCATCAGGTAATCACTCGTGTGTGTGTGTGTGTGTGTGTGTGTGTGTGTGTGTGTGTGTGAGAGAGAGAGAGAGAGAGAGAGAGAGAGAGAGGCAGACAGACAGACAGACAGACAGACTGACTGACTATGATTTCCTTAAGGGATTATTAACCTCTGAGAGCTTCCGTTTCTCTCCACTTGTACAACAGGGATTGCAACAATACCATGTGCAATCATACAGTGTTGTTAAGAAAAGTGTTAAGAGTGTGCCTGATGGGTGGATTTACTTGGACAGTAAATTATTCTCTTAACTATCGGTCTAACCTGTGACACATGGGCTCACCTAGAACGAGATCTGTAACCTCCATTATCATCCATGCTCTCATTCATGACTTGTGGGCTAACAAACGACCAGAGAGCTGACCTATGCAATCTGTAGTCCAACTTGTGACCAGTGATCTAACCTGTGACCCACAGGCCTCTCTGTGATCTGTGGTCTTCTTCCACGCAGGGAGCACTGAATTCAAACGGTGCTGGAATGGCCAGGGGGCCTGCCGGACTTACTGCACAAGGCAAGAGAAATTCATCCACCTGTGCCCGGATGCTTCTCTGTGCTGCCTGTCCTATTCTCTCAAGGCTTCACCCCACTCAAGGGCTGGAAGTGTGTAGCTTGTTCAAGAGTTGCTGCCACCTCTCGCCAATAAAGTTCATGCTCTCTCTGTGTTCTGCTTGCATGATCGAGTTCATTTCCTGATAGGGAAGGAGGATGAAGTCAAAGATGTGGGAGTGATGGTTGGAGGAACAGGTGCTGGGGGGAGTGAGATTAATGATCACTCTGAATGTTCCGGGCTTGACTAACTCCAGAAAGATGATCCATCCTCCTGAAATCTTCCTTGGGATCCTCATCCACAAAGCAGGGATTGGATGGGTAGAACTTTGCAGAAAGAATGTCAAAAGCAAGGTAGAGCTCGTGATAAATTAATAAATGTTAATGATAACACAGTCAACAACATGCATCTGCCACCCAGGACACGATGGTTAGCTTGGCTGCAAGGGAAGGGTTCACTGGCAATGCTATTACTGATACATCTTGGCGCCGTGTTTTAATAAGAGCTTTTTCTTTCTTCATCTCCTACTTGGTATTCACGAGTCTGCCTAGGTAAGTGTGGCCCTAAGAACTTGACTAGACAGTTTTCTTACGAGTAGGAAGACACACAGAGGAAGGCCTGTCTCTTCCGGGATGAGGGCCAATGATGCAGGAAGGTGGGGGAAACGACCCTAGCAGAATGAGACAGGCACATAGGGAGGCACAGGATTCAATTCCTGTCTGCCTTTTAGACTGTGTTAGATGGGAAAGCAGGAAGCTCACCTTTCAGGGAACCCTCCTCGTTATAAAGGAAATCTGGAGGTGTGGGGATGTGGTTTTGTTTTGGAGTGCTTGTCTAGTATACGTGCAGATTTATGTACAAGCAACAGGAAACACACACACACACACACACACACACACACACACACACACACGCACACACACACACACACACACACACGCACACACACACAGGAAGATTTCAGGCCCCATGTCCTGTTTAGAGAAGGCATGGGGAATGACTGGTAGGGAGTATGTTGGTAATTCAAACCATAATAGTCACAGCTCTTAACGACACAGCGCTGGGATGTAATAGTATGGGCAATGCGACACATTCTCTGGAAACTTCTTGGCTGACTTCTGCTTGCATCCGCTGTGCCACCTTACTGTCTCACGGTCACTTCCAGTTTAAGAGGCTTGGAGAAGAAGAATTCTGCCTTTCAGCTCCCGAGGACACCTGAGCTTGTGAGAAAGGGGGTTAGGGAGCTCCCCTGTCTGCCCTCTTCTCTCTGGGGTTGAGTCCACAGACGGAAAGGAACATCAAGGGCAGAGGCTCTGGTTCATTTTTCCTGAGATTTCAGAGACAGGAGCTGTTCTGGGTGGCGGTGGCCCAATGGTGTGTGTGGGGGCGTGAATTCCATGAGTGGATTCATAGTGGTCAGATAGGTGAAGTTTGTGTCAGTGAAGAAACCTGGTGTGACAGAGGGGCAGTCTTGGAGGACACCTGGTCTGAGAGTGTGAAACCTTTAGTTTCTGGCTCTTTAGGATTTGCAGATGTGCCAAGGCAGCTGGAGAGGACGACAGACAGACCCACGGAGCTCAGGAACAATACTCCATTGCCGAATAACTTCTGTCTCAAAATGAGCTGTGTGGAGGTTGGTGTCCTGGCTTCCCGCCCTGTTTCTGTGTGGTCTACACGGGGGAACCGAAGGTTAGCAAGTTGTTAAAGGCTCACCAGGGTGGGCGGAAGAGCTACACAGGAACACGGACAACTAACTCCAGCAGGTCAGCTGAGCCACAGGAGTGACACGAGGTGGCATTAGCTTGGGACAGCCATGAAGAGGGAGAAGGAGATCAAGCCATCCACACCTTAGTGGACTCCAACCAGCCAGTCTTTCCCATCGCCTGCCGTATATAGGTAAGCAGTAGGAAGAGAGGAGGACTCTGGAAGACTGAGCTCTCATTCCGACTAAACCTTCTGGTATAGGAAACCCCAAAGGGACACTGTGGTGATTCGAGATGTCAACTTACCATGATGTAGATTCAACTTGGAAGAGACTCTCAACGACAAATTATCTAGAGCTATCTAGACTGGCTGTAGGCATGTCTGTGCAGGATTCCCTTGCCTATTAATTGAGCTAAGAGACATTATTTTATGGCCTGGACCCTGAACTCTTCAAGTTTGGAGAAAACTAGGAGGAGACGTGCACATAAGCAGGCAGTGTGGATGTATCGGTCTCTGCCCTTGACTGCAGATGTGATGGGAGCAGCTGCTTGAGTCCCCGCCCCGCTCAGCAATGGGCTGTAACCTAGAGCTGTAAGCCAGTCAAACCCTTCCTTCCCCAAGCTGCTTCCCTATGTGGGAGTATTTGTCACAGCGACAGAAACGACACTAGAAACAGATGCTTACTCATGGGCTAGGCTGGACCAAACTAAATTTAGTCTGGTGCCCTGAGTGCATTGCCCCCAGTGTTTCAGAAAGAATAGAGCAGCCAATGCTCCAAGCGCAGCCTCAGATGTCACACGCGTGGCTTTGAGACTTTGCTTTGAAGTTGGTGATGACTTCTAAGAGTGGGGGTAGAAGAGACTCAAGTTCTCACCCCAGCTATGCCATGGGGATCAGGCTGTGGGACCCAGAGCCAGTCACGTTTTGAGCCTGGTTGTCAGGTTTCTTTGCTGTCAGGTGGAAATCACCACAGCCTATACTGGGGTAGCTGGTGGAGGATGGGGGGTCAGAGAGGGTGGCTCAGCACCTTTGAACGGGCCCAGTAACACAAGCCACTGCGATCTGCCGTTGCTTCTGAGCAAGAGGCATGCTCTGGCTACCTTCTCAAAATAGTTTTATCGCTGGAAAACCTCCGGAATAGTACGGAGAGTTTCCATGGTTTCCTCAGACACTGACTGTGTTGAATAGTTTTCTGTCAGCTTGACACAAGCTAGAGTCTTCTAAGAGGAGGGAGCGTCAATTGAGAAAACGCCTCCGTAAGTTCAGAGTGTAGGCAAACTTGTAGGCATTTTCTTAACAAGGGCTGGATCGGGGAGGGCCCAGCCTGTTGTGGGTGGTGTCAGGCCTGGGCTGGTGGTCCTGGATTCTGTAAGAAAGCAGGCTGAGCAAGCCTTGAGGAGTAATCAGTAAGCATCACTCCTCCATGGCCTCTGCATCAGCTCCTGCCTCCAGGTTCCTTCCCCGACTTCCTTCAGTGATGAACCACAATGTGGATGTTTAAGCCAAAGAATCCCTCTCCTCTACAACTTGTTCGTATATCGTTTCAGCAATAAAAAATCCCAAGACAAGTTGTTACCAGAAGTCGGGTTTTGCTGTGATAGTCCTGACATGTTGTGAGGAGGATTGTGGAAGGACTTTGGAACTTTGGGCTAGAAAAGCCATGGAATATTGAGACCTCAGTGGGATGGCCTGTATGATCTTGGATGATAAGAATCTTGAGGGGCTGGAGAGATGGCTCAGTGGTTAAGAGCACTGACTGCTCTTCCAGGGGTCCTGAGTTCAAATCCCAGCAACCACATGGTGGCTCACAACCACCTGCAACCATGTAATCTGATGCCCTCTTCCGGTGTGTCTGAAGAGAGCGACAGGGTGCTCTTCAGACACACCAGTGTACAGTGTACTCATATACATAAAATGGATAAATAAGTCTTTTAAAAAAAGATGGTGTGACTGGAAATTCATATTAAAAAAGAATCTTGCGAGCAGTGCATAGGAAGGAAGTGGCTGTGAAGTTTCAGAGGAAAGCAGATGGCTCTGTTCCGCTGGGGCTGAAAAAATTGGCTATGATCAACAAGAAACCAAAATCACTAAAGTAAATCTTTTACTTCGCCGGGACAATGGATGCTGCTCAGCTGGGGCTGAACAGTCAGCAGGGATTGAGCTGTGCGTAAGCATCACTGAGGTGAACTCTTCTGGGAAGCGTTTCCTGAGGGTTAGTGCAAGCTGTGGTCCAGAGGTTGCCCATGTCTACCTCCCGCTGGCAGCTGAACTTGGTAGTGTAAGAGTCGCCTGGGTGGCATTGGCTTCAAAGGCATGAGGGGGTCATGGGTTGCAGCTGAGCCTTGGCACTGTGTGACAGGGCTGGAGCCCCTGAAGAGAGCCCAGGAGAAGCTATTGGTGAAGGTGCAGCCCAGCTGAGGCAAGAGACCCCAGCATTTTGGAGATGCCAGTACTACAGGGAAACCAGCCACTAAGAACAGCAGCCGTGGTGGTACAGAGCTACCTGGGAATGTGAAGGACAAGCTGTGTGCGCCTTCAACGGTGGGGCCAGAGAAGTGACCAGAGCTCAGGAGATTGTGAATGGATTCCACATTATTTACACACTTGGATATTGAGTTATTTACACACTTGGAGTTTGGCTTTGTTCGGATTGTGACTGTACCTGGTTCTGCTCCTTTTGCTGTCAAATTTGTAAGTAACTTACAAAATTAGACTTACGGGCTGGAGTGATGGCTCGGCAGTTAGGAGCATGGACTGCTCTTTCAGACATCTTGAGTTCAAATCCCAGCAACCACATGGTGGCTCACAACCATCCGTAATGAGACCTGATGCCCTCTTCTGCTATGTCTGAAGACAGGACAGTGTACTCATATACATGAAATAAATAAGTAAATAAATGAATGAATAAATAAATACATCTTTAAGACATTAGACTTATACTGGCAACTATTTTTGTAAAGAATCTATGAATTGTGTAAAAATCTCTTTTGAAATCTAATAAAAATTTATTTTAGCCAATTTTGAAGTGTGTTGACATAGTTTATTTCTTATTGTGTATGAGTATATTATGGGAGGAGAACAAGAGAGTTAATTTCTTTCCTTTTGAAGTGAGAAAGTATTTACTTCATTTTTAAAATTATATTACAGCCCACAGTTGAAAGACTTTGGATTTTTTTTTCTTTTAAAGGAGATTGGGGGCTGGAGGACGACTCAGTGACTGCACTTCCAGAGGTCCTGAGTTCAATCCCCAGCAACCACATGATGGCTCACAACCATCTGTAGTGTGATCTGGCGCCCTCTTCTGGCCTGCAGGTGCAATGCAGATAGAGCACTCATAAAAATACATCAATCAACAAACATGTTTTTAAAAAGAGACAGACTCTTTAAAGTGTTTGTGTTTGTAAAGACTAAGTCTTGTAAGTTTGAAGATGGCTTAAATGGTGATGTCAAATATTAATGTGAAGTCTTGAGGAAGAGCAAGAATAGAAAGACTGGGGTTTAACGGTGATTTGTGGGTTGAGCTGACAAAGAGTCAATCATGTAGGTTAGTTTTATGTCAACTTGAAATAAGTAAGTCCTCTCAGAGGAGGAAGTCTCAGCGAAAACAGTGAATCCATTTTTCATCCTTACCACCTTAGCGTGCAACTCCAAACTCGGTGAGCAGTTTGCAGGTAAATTTTAGGTGTGCTGGCTTGGGGTTTTGTTTTTTAATTTCACTCCTTTGTTTTCCTAAGACAAAGGTGCTTGTTTATGTAACCACACAGAATGTAGACCCAGTTGTTAACAATGAAAAAAAAAAACTCATTGTTTAGTCCTCGGAGCTTACCTAGATAAACACCATCTCTCAGTTGTAACATTTGTTTGATCTCCTCGACCCCAGACTAGAGCTTCAGCGCTAGCCTATGCCTCACAGCCGCTAGAGTGTTTTGCCTACCACACGCCAAGCCCTGGCTTTGATCCCCAGCACCACACCAGTTAAACATGACACGGGCGAGGTGGAGGTAGGAGGCTAAGATTAGCTACACAGACAGTTCAAAGACAGCCTAGGCTACTCGAGGAAAAGAGAGTTCATCATGATTGAGTCACTGACATCTGTCACTCATCCCGCCTGCTGTGTTATGGAGTGTCCCTCTGTTTGAGTTGCTGCTGTCTACTTATGACTAGATTAGACAGCGTACCTATTTTGGCCCGAATGTTCCAGAAGTGATGCTGTATCTCTCTTCTTGGGTCATATCAAAGAAAGCCACAACAGACAGATTGGATGGATTTCTAAACCCTTTCCTATGTTTAATTTTATACTTACTTTAAAATATATATTTGTGTTTGGTGTATGAGTATGCATATGTGGTTATGTACACATGAGTGTGTAAGTGTCCTTAGAGGTGAGAGGCATTGGATTCTCAGGAGCTGGAATTACAAGCAGTTGTGAGCTCCCAGTTGTGGATGCTGGGAACTGAACCCTGGTCTTCTCTCTGTGAGAGCAGTGTATGCTCCCAACCGCTGTGCCGTCTCTCCAGCTCCCTCTAGTGCTTCGAAAACAACGTTTTCCCTAATTGTAAAAAAGTAGAACGTGTTTGCTGAGAAAAGTTTCAAAATGGAGATGCACAAATGAGAGAATGAAGACCGGACTATGTTTATTATACAGAAGAACAAGTAAAAATATGTAAAATGTAGTTTAAAAGTAAAATGAAGTCAAGCAGTGGCTTTATGCCTTTGTCATTCCAGAATATATTGTCTATCTGTCTGTCTGTCTGTCTGTCTGTCTGTCTGTCTCTCTCTCTCCATATATATAAATTCTAGACAGGATCTTTCTGTGTAGCCATGTCTAAATGAAATCCAGTCTGGCCTTGAACTCACAGAGATCCACTTGCCTCTGCTGGAATTCAATGTGTGTGCCATCAGGCCCAGCAAAACTTTTTCAATGAAAGATGTTTAGACTTAAAATACCTCCCACAGAAGCTATAAAATCTTTCATTTTTTTTATAATTCCAGTAGTATGGTGAAGACCCTTTGAGAACCTTGCAGCATGCATTTGTAATTCCAGCACTTGGGAGGATCAAGGCCAGCCTGGGCAGCTCTATTTGAGACAACTTTTCTTCAAAACTTCGGTCAGTGGCCCATCAAGGAGTCTTACAGGCAGATACTGCCCTCTAGTGGTTTCCTGGGGAATCTACCAGGTACATTTTTGATGGTTGATTCTCTACTGGTAAGGGACTGGGGCTAGGGACCTTAGTGGCTTGAAATATGTAGTGCTGTCTAGGAGAATGAAATATTGGCTTATCCCCCAGACTTGTAGATGAGAAATCCAGATGCAAGTATTTCTTGTCAACTGAATTTTCCTGGAACAAAAATACTGCACAAATCGTGGCACCATCCTACGCTGTGCACATGAGTGTGTAGACATCCAAAGAGGCCAAGATAATGTCATTGGATTCCCTGAACTGGAGTTTGTGAGTTGTCATGTCGGTGCTGGGACCCCAGCTTAAGTCCTTTGCAAGAGCAGCAAATGCTCTTGATCACTGAGCCATCTCTGCAGCCACTGGGAGACTCTATCACTACTGTTCATGGCTTTAAAAAGGTTTATTTTTTTTATTTGATGTCTATGAATGTTTTCCCCATATCTGTACCTGGCTCCTGCAGAGGTTAGAAGAGGGTGTCAGATCCCTGGGGCTGGAGTCACATACAGAGGTGAGCCACCCTGTGGGTGCTGGGAACTGAAGCCTGATCCTCTGTAAGAACAGCCAGTGCTCTTAACCACTGAGCCATCTCTCCAGCTCCTGCTGCTGCTTCCTCTTCTTTTTCCTTCTCCTCTTCTTCCTCTTCCTCTTTTCCTTTCTTGTAGCCCTGGGGATCAGATCCAGGGCTCTGTCCATGTTGGGCAAGTGTTCACCACTAAGCCACTGCCTAGCCCCTCATTGCTGCTTATAGGTCAGTTTAGATTGATCTATTTTTACAGGTAATATGTGCCTGACGATCAAACTCAGGTCATCAAACGTAGCATCACGTGCCCTAAGCTGCTGAGCCAGCTCCCTGCCCCCTCAGACAGTTTCTTAATGACCCTCTAGACTTCATTAGTACCTCTATAATGTCTCCATTTGAATCTCCAGTTGTATTTTTATAACTTAAAAATTACTTATTATCCTTGTGTGTTCAAGATGCCCATGGCGTGCTTGTGAAGGTCACAGGACAATGTCATGGAGTTGTTTCTCTCCTCTGACCTTCATGTGGGTTCCAGGTATTGAACTCGAGTCACCATGCTTCTGTGGCAGGCTCGTCCAGCCACAGAGCCATCTGGATGACCCTCTCATCAGAGCCCTCTGGCTTTCTTTCTTGGTTAATTTGGCCAACAATTTGTCAGCCTTGTTTATCTTTTTTTTTTTTTAAATGTGTGCTCACATTTTTGTATGTAAATCCCTCGGTGTGTGTGTGTGTGTGTGTGTGTGTGTGTGTGTGTGTGTGTGTGTGTGTGTGTGTGTGTGTGAAGGTCAGAGGTTGGCTTTCTGTGTGGATCCTCACCATTTACTTTGCCTGAGACAGGACCGTTGTTATTTTTCCACTGCATACACTGGACAAGGTGGCCCACGTGCTTCTGGGGATCTCCCGTGACGTCTGCCTCCCATCTCTCTGTAGAGGCTGTTGCTATACATCCAGCTATTACCTGGGTTCTGGGAATCTGAACCCTGTTCTCCCATTTGTGAAGCCCTCCTGTTTATCTTTCCAAAGAACTAGCTCTGTCTAAATAATTCTTTGCCTTGTTCTTTTAGCTTCTTTCTAACCTTTCCCCATTGTGATAGTTTGAAAAGGAATGTCTTCCACAGACTCATGTGTTTGAATGCTTGATCCACAGGGAGTGGAATTACTAGGAGGTGTGGCCTTCTTGGAGGAAGCGTGTCACTAGTGGGCAGACTTTGAGGACTCAGAAGCTCAAGCCAGTTCTCTGTCTGTGGCCTGCTGATTCAGATATAAAACTCTCAACGACCTCTCCAGCCCCATGTTTGCCTGCATGCCACCATGTTTTCCACCAAGATGATGATGGACTAAACCTCTGAAACTCTAAGGCAGCCCCATTAAGTGTTTTCCTTTATAAGAGTTGCCATGGTCCTGGTGTCTCTTCACAGAAATAAAACCCTAACTAAGACATCCATCTACCAATTTTGAGTTTGACCTGTTCTTGTGTTTCTAAGACCTCATGGCACATCGTTTGGTTATTTATCTGAAACTACTGTGACTTTTAAATGTAGGCTCTCAAAATGATGGAGGTCTCTCTTAGCTGTCTTACAAAGTTTTTGCCATGTTACATTTTCATTTGATTCTAGGATGAAAGCATTTTATTCCTTGATTTCTTTAATCACCAAGTGACCGTTGAAGAGGGCATTGTTCAATCCCCATTCACAGGACGATTTCTGTTGCTATTGACTGTAGAGATCCCAGGAAGCCCCCGTGAGGAAAGTCCAGAGTGAATGTGTATTGTTGCCATGGGAACCACCAGGACAAGGACCAAAAGACTCACGGAAAGTTGGCAAAGCTTTTCCCCATATTGGCAAAGCCTTCTCCCTCTAGTCCTAGTAGGAGTGTTTACAACTGATCCGTGTGTGCTAAAACCTGCACCTGCAGCTTCCTTCTGCTGCGTGTTTACCTCCTGAGACTGCTGGCCTGCAGAGCCCTTCTGTGAGACTAGTAAGCTCTTCCGCCTGTGCTGGACACACTGAAACCACTGTCGGTAGTTGTCGCTCCATTAGAGCACACGGCTTATCTAACCGCAGCTTTCCTGTATGTGTGTCTGTCTGTCCTTTCTTCTTTCCCTCACCAGTCCAGTCAGGCTTCCAGGACCAAGGTGCACAGGACGTGGGAATTGATTGTTACTTTTATTTCCATTTTCTGTGTGTGTGTGTGTGTATGTGTGTATGTGTGTGTGCATATGTGTGTGCATATATGTGTGTGTATGTGTGGGTGTGGGTGTGTATGTGTGTGTTTGTGGGTGTGGGTGTGTGTTTATGTGTGTGTATGTGTATGTGCATGTGTGTATGTACAGGTACATGAATGTATGTGTATATGTGGAGGTCAAAGGTCACCCTTTCTCAGCTGTCATTTCTCACGAGCTGCCTGAGGTTTGAGACAGGGTCTGAAGCTCGTGTTTCGCTATGATTCTTCTACCCCATTTCACTGTGTCTGATACTCTGCAGGTCACTCAACTTCTAGATGAGCCAGCAGATTGACACTTTTCTTTCAGCTGTTATCTTTCAAAATATGGTCCCCTTCCCCATTTGCCTCTTCTTCCGGGACTGTGTTTAAATGTACAACTGCTTGCTCACGCTCCCTTTCACTCCCTGTCTCTCCGTGCCTAGTTTGTTTATTTCTATCCGTCTGCCTTTGGGTTCACTGATTCTTTCTCCTGTGGCACATCCAGTGTGCTTTGAAGCACATCCATGGCAGTCTTCATTTCAGACACTGTCACTCTGGTTTAGAATGTCTCAGTTATCTTTAGGGGCTCCATTTGATTAGGATGTACCAATACATGGCCATCCGCAGTGAATCATACCCCCGTCCCCCATTCCTGTCCTGTGGTCCTTTCCCACAACGATCCTGGGTCATCTGCCTTGCTGCGGCCAATAGGACTTTAGCAGATGTAACAGAAGTCTAAAGATGCTGTGTATCAGGGCACAGCTCTCGGGTCTACCCAGCCTCTATGGAGGAAGCAAAGGAAGGAGATGTGGTCACGTGGGAGACTCACATGGCAAAAACAGGACGGCTCACTCAATGCCCGTAACTATCAGTCAAATAGCACACAGGGGCTGTTTTATTGTATTTTAGATTGGGCTTGAACATAGCAATAGAAAAGTGGCCCCTTTAAAATGTATTTTATTGCTATTGTTATTAGGAGAAGGTCTTATTCAGTAGCCCATGCTAGTTTTAGTCCAGCCTCAAACTCTTGGTGACTCCCTGTCTTCTTCAGCCTCCCAAGTGCTGGGATTACAGGCATGAGCTGCTAGTCTCAACTGTTTGGTCTTTGAAATGGGTTCTTCTGTACTCTAGGCTGGCCTTACATTGACAATACAGCAGAAGCTGATGGTGAACTCCTAACCCTCCTGCTAATGCTCCCCAGCTGCTAAGATTACAGGCATGCACGCTGTGCATCCATCCCTCCACCCATTTTATCAGTATTTTATTCTCACTTCCTAAACGTATTTGCAACAGTTCCTTTGAAGGTGGCTGCTGATTCTAGGAAGTGTGCCTGAAATTGACTTGTTTATGTATTATCGATCATTGCTTCTTTCCTTTGTGACTGTCTTCCATATGTATGCACACACACACTTATAATTGTTTTTATGTGGTGCTTGGGATTGAACCTAGGGCCTTATGCATGCTAGGCAAGCACTCTGCCAATGAGCTGTATGGCTACATCTTATAATTTTTAAGTTATGCATGTGTCATAAATGGCACCTGTGCTGGATAATTTTGTGTCAACTCGACCCAGGTTAGAGTCATCTGGGAGGAAGAAACTTCAACTGAGAAAACACCTCCATAAGACTGAGTTGTGGGCAAACCTGTAGGGCATTTTCTTAATTTGTGATTGATGAGGGAGAGTCCAGTCCATTGCGGGTGAGGTCATCCCGGGGCTGGTTGTCCTGGCTTTTGTAAAAAAGATCTGAGCAAGGCATGAGGAGCAAGCAAGCAAGCAGAACCCATCCGTGGCCTCTACATCAGCTCCTGCCTCCAGGTTCCTGTCCTGACGTCCTTTGATGATGAGCTATGATATGGAGGCATAAGCTGAATAAAACCCCTCTCTCTCCAGCCTGCTTTTTGGTCACGGTGTTTCATTGCAGCTATAGAAAGCCTGACTAAGACGGCATCTAAAATACTCTATAGACAGGAATATCATCTTCCCTTCAGAGGTAGCATAGTTTCCTCTACTAGGCAGTTGAATGTGCTCGTTAATACACTTCTGCAAATAATAATAACGAGGCTCTAATAGAGAACACTTATGTCTCAGGCAAGGAAGGTTTCGGGATTTAAAGATAATGATTTTGAGGTTACAGAGGTTAATAATACCAACAATCATTGTATGAGGGTAGTGGAATTACTGTGAATTGATCGAGTCAAGCTCTGAAAATGATTATACCTTAAGCTTTATGCCTAAATGATTCTAGAGACACAAATGTATAAAAGCACATCTCTGTGAGCTGCCCAGCAGCGTGTGGGCATATGCCTCATGGAGTCGAGAAAAGCCCGCTCTGCACCTATGAGAGGCAGAGATGTCATGCGATGACGATGGCGGTGATTATTATAATTCTGACTCCCCTGACTAAACACTGCTAGTGTGGATGAGCGGGCAGCATTGAGGTTGGGCAGGCACATTTATTGACTGAGCGCAAGAGTCCATGGGGTCAGCCTAGGACAGCTTGGCCATCTGCATCGTCTGGGCTTCCGGCTTCCGGGCAGTTAGAACATCCACGGCTTCGGCTTCGGCTGGTATTTGGGCTTCACGCAGCACATCTTCCCGTTTGTGCAGTAGACATAGACGCTTTCCTTCCGGGAGCATCGGTGACGGCACTTGCCGTGGAGATTCCAGCATTTCTGAGCATCACCTGATACAAAGAAGACAGAGCAGATCGTGGTAAGAAGAGGGTGGCCCTGGCCGGGAGGAGCTGGCACAGGTGTGAAAGGCTTCCCGCTTTACCTCTGACCCCTCCCACCTTGTCTTGTTATTTTTCCCGACCCCATTTTTTCTACCTTTTTTTGAGCACAAATTTAGACTAAATGACAAGTGATGGAACTTTGAAAATGTACCTTTCAAGGACTGCTGTACCAGCCTGGGTTCCAGGAAACCCTGTCGTCTACACCCCCCAACCCCTCATAACATGGATAGTCACAACAGGATGAGGCTACACCAAACAGCTGGAGGCAAAGAAGAGGTGCAGAAAGTAATGGATCCCTCCAGAGCTGCAGGAGGGGCAGCCCCTGCTGCCGGAGACAAAGCAAATCCCCATAACCACTTCTCCGTGAAATGCCAATCCTGCTTCGGCTTACAGATGCCTAGGTGTTCATCAGCCAATCCTGCTTCGACTTACAGATGCCTAGGTGTCCCTCAGCCAATCCTGCTTCAGCTTACAGATGCCTCGGTGTCCCTCAGCCAATCCTCCTTTGGCTTATAGATGCCTCGGTGTCCCTCAGATGAATGACGTCTTTAAGCTCTATTTGAGTCACAGATTTTCTTTGGGAGAGTCTGATGGAGACCCAGACATGGAGCAAGGCATGGAGAAATCAAGGGGGAGCCTTTGAAGAGGAGGCCTAGAGTCCCAGCTTCTACAGCCTCTCTACCGGCCTTGCCCTCTCTGCGTGTTCTCTCTTAGAGCACAGAAGGGCAGCCACATTCCCATCTGCCACCAAAGAAAGAAATGGCACCGATTGTCTCCAAGGATGTGGGGAGAGGGGAACCCTTGTTCACTGCTGGTGGAGTGGAAACCTGAGCAACCATTCTGGAAATCAGTGCAGAGGTTCCCCATCTGAAATGGGCACGGCCACGTAGCCCACGTGCGTCCTTCCTGAATATACTTAGAGCTTTTACAGCAGTCCGTGCTGTCAGAGATGCTTGCATTTCTGTGTCTGTTGATGTACCATTCACAATAGCCTAGACGTGGAATCAGTCTAGATGTCCATCAACAGACGAACAAAGCAAACGAGGTCCTTGTACACATTATGTTCAGTTATAAGAATAGAATCGGGGTTGAGGATTTAGCTCAGTGGTAGGGCTTGGATGGGGCGCAAGGCCCTGGGTTCGGTCCCCAGCTCAAAAAAAAAAAAAGAACTCAAAAAAAAAAAAAAAAAAAGAATAGAATCATGCCCGGTGCAGGAAAATGGGTGGATGGGGATTATAATGTGACATAGACTCAGAAAGACAAACATGGCCCCTTTCATAGATGGAATCCAGATGGAATCACACACGTTTGGCATGAAGGTAGAGAGGGACCTGGGAAAGGAGACGATGTTCGGAGATGGGGACCAGGAACAAGAGAGGGTAATGGAATGTACAGACAGAAAAGCAGAAGGTGGAGAGACCAACCAAAGGGCAGAGGGGAAGGCAAGGTGTATACGGGAGGAGAGACACAAAATGTGATATAAATGCTCAGAAATGTCGCAGTGAGACCCTTTATGGGCTAGCTAAACATTAGTAAAAATAATTTTAAAAGACTAATGCCAGCTCTTTTAATCAGCATATAAAACTTCAGATGGGCCCGAGAAGAGAGAAAAGAGGAGAGGGAAAAGGATACGCCCATGGTGTGGAGGTCTCCAGAGGGACCCCTCGACTTTGAAGAATACTTATTTGAACACACATCGCAGAAACTACCAAAGCCTGGGAAGAATCACCAAGAGAGCAGAACTGTCCTCGGGGCTGGGATATTCTACACGCTCACCGGTCAGAGCGGAAAGGCTTTAGAAGACACATTGCATTTAGGGGCTGCAGGGATGTCTCAGAGGTTAAGAGCACTTGGTGTTCTGTCAGAGGATCTGGGTTTGCTTCCCTGAACCCACATGGCAGCTCACAAGCTGTAACTTCAATTCCAGGGGATCCAACAGCCTCCTCTGGTCTCTGAAGATGCCAGGCATGCACAGGGTATACAGACACACACACAGATAGTATATGCACATAAATAATAAGAAATACATCTTTAAAAGCCCTCAGCCAATCAGTGTAGCCCACAGGTATGATTCCAGCACCCGGGAGGTGGAGACGGGAAGATTAGGAGACGAGTCTCCGCCATAGGGTGAGATAAGTCAACCTGGTTTATACGAGACTAAATAAATACATAAATAAATAAACTTTGAAGTCTTTTTGAAAAGGCTTGGAGGTCCAAAACAAACTATTCAAAATGAAGTACAGAGAAGGAGCAAGGTCTTGGTGACTGTGGAATAATAGTAACGGATCAACGTGTCAGCAGCTGCCGTGCCATGGGAGAGCAAGAGGCAGCGAGGGTCCGTGGAGAAACAGCACCTGAAAACCTCAGGTGTGAAGATCCCGAGTAGCCGGGAGCCTCGGTTTCCTAATACGACTCCCAGAAGATTTTTCCTGATGTGCACACATGCACACATCTGCCGTGGTACATGAACGTAGGTATGGAAGTGGAAGGGGGATGTTTGGAGGCTGAGAAGGAGATCAGCAGGAGTGGGTGGGAACCAGAGAGGGTAGAAGGGTAGATGTGTGTGAGTGTGTGTGTGTGCCGTGTGTGGTGTATGTGTGAGTGTGTGCTGTGTGGGTGTGCTGTGTGTGGGGCATGTGTGTGTGTGCTGTGTGGGTGTGCTGTGTGGTGTGTGTGGTGTGTGTGGTGTGTGCTGTGGGTGTGGTGTGTGTGGTGTGTGTGTGGGTGTGTGCTGTGTGGGTGTGCTGTGTGTGGTGTGTGTACTAGTGTGTGTGTGTGTGCTGTGTGGATGTGCTGTGTGTGGTGCATGTGTGGTGTGTGCTGTGTGGGGTGTGTGCTGTGTGTGTGGTGCATGTGTGGGTGTGTGCTGTGTGGTGTGTGTGTGT
Organism: Rattus rattus; assembly: GCF_011064425.1. Taxonomy (NCBI): domain Eukaryota; kingdom Metazoa; phylum Chordata; class Mammalia; order Rodentia; family Muridae; genus Rattus; species Rattus rattus. The sequence continues at coordinate 131,936,879 of NC_046158.1, read as the reverse complement.
GGTGTGTGTGGTGTGTGCTGTGTGGGTGTGCTGTGTGTGGTGCATGTGTGGGTGTGTGTTGTGTGGTGTGCTGTGTGTGGTGTGTGTGGGGTGTGTGTGTGTGTGCTGTGAATGTGCTGTGTGTGGTGCATGTGTGGTGTGCTGTGTGTGGTATGTGTGGTGTGTGCTGTGTGGTGTGCTGTGTGTGGTGCAGGTGTGGTGTGTGTTGTGTGTGGTGTGTGTGCTGTGTTTAGTGCGTGGTGTGTGCTCTGTGCAGTTTGCTGTGTGTGTGCTGTATGCGTTGTGTGTGGTGTGTGCTGTGTGTGTGTGTGTTGTGTGGGTGTGCTGTGTGTGGTTTGTGTGGGTGTGTGTGTGTGGGGTGCTGTGTGTGGTGCATGTGTGGTGTGTGTGTGTGTGTGTGCTGTGTGTGGTGTGTGTGTGGTGTGTGCGGGGTGTGTGGGGTGTGTGGGGGGTTTGGGGGGTAGGTGTGTGGTGTGGTGGGGGTTTGTGGGGGGGGGGGTGTGTGGGGTGTGTTTGTGGTTTGGTGGGTGTGTGTGTTGTGTGTGGTGTGTGTGTGTGGGGTCTGTGTGTGTGTGTGTGGTGTGTGTTTTCCTGTGTGTGGTGTGGGTGTGCTGTGTGTGGGTGTTTGTGTGGGGTGTGTGTGTGGTGAGTGTGTGGGGGTGTGGTGGGCTGGTGGGTGTGGTGATGTGTGTGTGTGGTGTGTGTGCTGTGTGAGTATGTGTGAGTGTGTGTGTGTGCTGTGTGTGTGCTGTGTGCTATGTGAGTGTGTGTGTGTGTGTGGTGTGTGTGGGTGTGCTGTGTGTGGTGCATGTGGTGTGTGTTGGTGGTGTGCTGTGTGGTGTGTGGTGTGTGTGGTGTGTGCTGTGTGGGTGTGCTGTGTGTGTGTGTGTGTGTGTGTGTGTGTGTGTGCTGTGTGTGTGCGTGGTGTGTGTGTGTGTGCATGCAGTGTGTGTGTGTGTGCAGGGTGTGGTGTGTGTGTGTGTGTGTGGTGTGTGTGTGGGTGTGTGTGTGTGTGTGTTGTGTGGTGTGCTGTGTGTGGTGCATGTGTGGTGTGTGCTGTGTGTGGTGTGTGTGGTGTATGCTGTGGTGTGCTGTGTGTGGTGTGTGCTGTGTGTGTGTGCTGTGTGGTGTGGGGACGAGTGTATGTGTGAGTGTGTGCTGTGTGAGTGTGCTGTGTGTGGTGCATGTGTGAGTGTGCTGTGTGTGGTGTATGTGTGAGTGTGTGCTGTGTGAGTGTGCTGTGTGTGGTGTGTGTGTGTGTGCTGTGTGAGTGTGCTGTGTGTGGTGCATGTGTGAGTGTGTGCTGTGTGTGGTGCATGTGTGAGTGTGTGCTGTGTGAGTGTGTGCGTGTGTGTGGTGCATGTGTGAGGTGTGGGTGTGTATAGGTGTGTGTGGTGTGTGTGTGTACAGTGTGTGTGTGTGTGGTGTATGTGTGTGTGTGCATGTAAGTATGTATGCATGAGTGTGTGTGTGTGTGTGGTGAATATGTATGTGTGCTGTGAGTGTGCTGTATGTGTGCCTGTGTGTGAGTGTGTGTGTGTGTGTGGTGTGTGTGTGAGTGTGTGCTGTGTTGTGTGTTCTATGGAATGTTGTTCTCTTGAGAATAGCAGCCATTCCTTAAGGAAAGTAGATTTATTTATAGTTTGGCTGAGCTGGGTCAACAAAGACGCCTCCATTCTCCCTTTCCTGTTTGGATGCTACGGTTCCGCAGAAAGAATACAACAGTCCAGGCATCGCATGTGTTCCCAGATAAGCAGTCAGAACTGTGTGGGCTCTCTTCCGGGGAGGCAAACTGAAGCAATGGCTCCGGGACTTCAGCCCGAGAGACTACTGAGAAAATTACAAACCTTTGGGGTGCACTATTCCAGTAGTATCAAAGCAAGAAAGCCACACCCAAAGCCCCCCCTCCCATCTCTCCTCTGGTGTAGAGAGTGCTTGGCTTTTTATCTGTCCAGAAAAGATGGGTCTCTTCGTCAGGTCATGAATCCATGTCCCATGGCAAGGGCCAGCATGTGACAGGTCTGCCATCACACTACTCCACCTCTCAGGCAGCATAAACAGACTGAGTCACAGGCCTTCCCAGAAACTGATGTGCGTGAATGGTTGTCACTGTGAGCCTCTGCCATCACCATATGACTTACATATCTTCGGTCTATATGTACGACATTTTTGCCTGCGTGTATGTATGGGAGCCACGAGTGTGCAGTACCCAAGGAAGCCAGACGAGGGCATAGGATCCCCTGGAACTGGAGTAGCAAAAGGTTGAGTGATGCCGTGTGGGTGTTGGGAACCCAACCCAAGTCCTTCTGAAGAGCAGCAAGCGCTCTGAACCCCTGAGCCATCTCTGCAGCCTCACCATCACCATCTCAGTCAGAGCAGCCGTGACTTCCTGCACGAGGCCCTCCAGGCTGGGCCTACTGAAGGCCCTTCATAGAGGGAGGGGTTGGGTAGATCATTAGATTCCCATTTCCTCTCGAACCCTCTCCCAACAGTTTGCAATTCTGCCCCGGTTGCATTTGTGTCAGGAGCTACTGGAGTATTGAGTAGGAAGGCTGGGGGTGGGGGGCGGGACTAGATCTATGCAGCCACGAATCCCATCGTCCATGCTGACACAAGACATTGGTAGTGCGCCTGTTTTGGGGTCACCTGTGCCCCTCTCTGTATATACCTCTCACTCGTGCCCTTATAACGTAAGCCCAGTAAATTGCTAGACTTGGGTGGAATTCTTACTTTGGTCTGTTGCTGGTGTTCCATTTGGAATGAGCAGACAGTTTTTACATCTCGGGAACTGTTCACACATTGGGTGGATACAAGCAAAGTACAATGGTATACATGTGTGAAGACGTCAGAACGAACGGTTAGTTTGTATCCTAATGTTTAAAAAGTGACTTAAAAGAGCATGCTCCGAAAGAAAACAAGATAATTGTTAAGGTCGGAGGTGCTGGTCAGAGGTCCAGCACTGTCTAATATATATGAGGCCCTGGGTGCAATCTCCAGTGTAAAAGCAATGATCGTGAGCTCAAGGAACATAAGAGCAGTGCATTGTGGGTTGACAGCACATGTAAGTGGCAGGGCTGGTGGAGGGAATCAGGATGCTTGCTGGTTTAAGGTTCTTATATTCTGTGAATTGGCCTGTTAGCATCCGAAGGCCAACTGGGGTCAACCTTGGAGCTAACTTGAGATCGATGCAGAGACTGGACAAGAGTGGTCTATTACTTCCTGTTACACCAGCGTGAACTCCTCTGACAGCTTTGTTGCTGAACAAAAGGACTAACTAACTATGGCAGAGAAACTGGTTTTCTCAAATCAGAACCACGTCAGACACTTTGTATCTGAAATCCTACCCCCAAGAGTAAAACATCCCATTCTTTCCCCACCCAATCAGGTTTCCCAAAACAAACTCTCACTCCTGCTCAGGGACTTTGCCTTTCTTCTTTAGGTGGGGAGGGAGGGAGCACTGGTCATTCTATTCTGTAGTCGAGGATGACCTTACACTCCTGCTTCTCCCAACTGGTGTGTGTGTGTGTGTGTGTGTGGGAATCCCGAGGTTTGTGCCACCATGGTCCGCTTCTCTTTCTTCTTTATTTTGTGCTTTCCTCAGAAATTCGGCCTTGAATTCGTTCTCCCCTGGGCCTGATGTCAGCCTTTTTCAAACTTCGTGGTGGCTCACTCTTGCGTGGGATTTTCCCAAGCATCATTCATCCCTCTCCTCCTCTCCTAGATGAGTGGTTCTCAACTTCTTAACGCATCAACTCCTTAATACAGTTCCTCATGGCGTGGTGACTCCCAGCCACAAAATTATTTTGTTGCTACTTCATAACTGTAATTTTACTACTGTTATGAATACCAATGCAAATATCTGATATGTGACCCCAAAGGGGGTCTAAATCTACTAGAACTGCTGTGTCTAGAAAGGTTTGCTTCTTCATTGGGCGAACTTGTCAACCCCACAGACCCCTGGGCGTGCAGTGTCCTTTGCAGCCAGGGACCATGTTTAATGTGTTGAGATGGCAGGGCCGGCAGAGTGGTGGTCTTTATAAAGATGGATGGGCATTACACAAGGAGACTATCACAGTTACTAGGTAGGATATTTAGAATAAAGCTCAGGAATCGAGTAGACTCCCCTTACCAAGGAGCAGACAATTTGAATTTAATAAGAGTAGCCAGATACTCAGGAGGCAGAGCATGAGAGTCTCTGTGAGTTTGAGGGCAACCTGGTCTACATAGTGAGTTTCCGGTCACCCGGAGCTACACATCAGAGGACTACTGTGAATTCTACCCTGAGTGTGCAATTGGCAGAATTCTCAGCGTGGGAGGGAGGATTCAGGTCAGTGACCAGTTATTTCACGAGAACTTGGAAAGACAGAGCGATGCAGATCAGAGAAATATTATAAGGCATATTTTAAAAACAGGATGTCTGCCAGCCAGGGCTACACAGTGAAATTGTAAGCAAGTGAAAAGCTGTCTAGGGATGTAACCTTGGCAATAGGCGTTTCATGAAGAAATGAAGAAAAAGTCAGTTGTTACATAAGTCAGGACACTTACCGGAGGAAGAGAACTGAGGTGAAGGGACCCGTAGGGCACTCAGCTGACAGAGCTGTGTGCTCTTACACGCCCTCACTTGGTAACGTTTGTTACTGGTAACTTTGCTACTTGGTAACTTTGCTAAGTAGCATATTTGTTTTTTGTATCCCTAATTCTACCTGATTTTACAACCATGCTATGGGGAAACCCACCATTTAATGAGATCTTTTAAAAAAATTTGTTTATTTTTATTTTATATGTATAAATATTTTTGTTTGCATGTCTGTATGGGTACTACATTTCTACAGTGCCCGCAGAGGTCAGAAGAGGGTGCAGATCCCTGGCTGGAGTTACAGATGTCTGCAAGCTGCCATGAGATCGCGTATTTTAATTCAAGGATGTCAAACAGAACCACTGTGTGTGTGTGTGTGTGTGTGTGTGTGTGCATTCCATGAATGAAGAAGCTAGAGGAGAATATGGGGTGTTCTCTATCCCTCCCCACCTCCCTGTACTGAGACAGGGTCTCTCACTGAGTTGGAAACTCAACACTTTGGCTGGCCTAGCTGGCTGGCGAGATCCTGGATCTGTTTGTCTCCACCTCCCTACCCTGGGGTTCCATGTCTGGCTTCCCAAGTAATTGGCCAAGGACCAAAACTCAGCTGCCACATGCTCAGGAAGTGTTCTCACCCACTGAAGCATCCCTTAACCACCTCACAACTACATTCATTCATTCATTCATTCATTCATGCATTCATTCATTGCTTTTACACACCAAGGACAACTCGAAGGAGCCAGGCCCCTCCTCTTGTGAGGGCCCTGGTGCTCAAGGTCAGGATGTCAGGTTTGGTGTCAAGTGTCTTTATCCACTGAGTCATTTTAAGCACTTTTAAGGGATGGACCCTTCGGCCTCCTTTCTTCATGAGACCCTGGGACTGTCAAAAAGTAGAACTGTGTAGAATTTCCAGACTTTAGGGGCACTCGTGAGCAACTTTAGGATGACCATTGTCATTTACCTTAAGTAAGAGTTGTTTCAGGTCATAGCAAGACCATAATTTCAAGAATCAAATTTTACCAAGAAAAGTCAAGGGCTAGGTGAAGCCTGGTGGGTTTAGACAGAGCCACCTCACTGTAGGCTCTAGGAGATGAAGACTGAAGGTGACCAATGCACTGACAGCTTCCACTCAACCCCTCTTACCACGATGTGCCACAGGAAGTGGAAGATAAACTCTTCCAATAACTTCCTGGGAACTGAGGGGTTTAAATTCACTTTTAGCAACAGCATGTCGTCATCATGAGTAGCAGCGGCAGCGGCAGCAGGCGGTGCTGCCTGAGAAACCCCACTAACCCTGCCACCCAGCCTGATGTCATCAGCATTCTAGGGACACAGGCCTTCTGGGGGTGGGCGTGGTGTGGGGGGGAGGGAGGAGCTGAGGGGAGGAGGAGGAGGAGTCAGACAGTGGTGAGCCAGTTGCCAACTTGGGCTCTTGGCTTTTCTTTCTCCCTTAGATGAAAGGTGTTTCAGGGCAGCGGGAGGGAACTGAGACTAGCTTGTTTAGGGAAAAGGCACATCCCGACTCTGGAAAGTTCGACAGTCTTGGGGTGGACAGAAGCCAGGTGCATGGGAGGGGACAGGTAGCTGGTACGGTAGTTGTTGGGAAGGGTAGGCTGACCTCTGCTGCCTATGCTCTCCTCAGCCCTCACCTGGCATCCATGCTCACCAGGCTGCTTCCTCACCTGTGGTTCCTATCACCTACCCCTGCACTCTGGAGTGGGTCTCCCTGCAGACAGCCCCCCCCCCGGATTATTACTGGGATGCTTATCTTGCCGGGGTCACCCTTCCCTGTCTGCCGCCCATCCCCCCATCACCCCCGCCCCGTGCCTCCACGCCTAATTTCATGTCACTATTTAGGACTGAGCTGACCTCAGGCTAGCCTGGCCCTAGTCATGTGTACCCAGTTCCTCGGCTTCCCTCTGCCACAGCTTTGGGTGTAATGTTTTAAAACACAGAGGGATGCCGTGTGCCTCCGTAGTCCTAGCTCCAGCACAGAGTATGGGACAGAGAGAGAGGAGCTGTAAACGTGAGCTTCTCTCCCCCATTAAGCTGGCTGTGGCTTTTACTAAGCCTAGAACATTTTGGGGACTATTTTGTAAGAAATCTGCTGTTGCCTTCTCCTCTCTGGCTGCTCCTACCCCAGCACTGGCCCTCTGCACAGCCTGGTAGATCTGAATATGTACTGGGTGATGTCTGAGACACTCCCAATGTCATTGTTGGTACTTAAGATGCAAGACACCTCCTCCATGCCCCTGGGGATTCACTGACAAGGCCAGGGTCTCCCTACCTGCCTACCAGGAGCCTTCCCTGAGGAGATCTACATTACCTGGAGTGAGCTGGGACAAGAGTAGTAGCGCAGCCAAAGTCAGCAGCAGGAGCTTCATGGTGGGAGAAGGCCCAAGGCGAAGCTTCGAAGCTTCAAGTCCAGAGCAAAGTTAGTGGCGAACTGGGGAGGCTGGGAGATCTGGCGGAAATCCCGCAGATCTCCAGGAGCAGCCAAAGGGAACAGCCTCGTACCCAGGGTCGACCGTGTGTAGCCACACCCACCGAGTCCACAGCATCCCTTTGTCTTTTGGATCAGGAGGGTGAGGTCATCCTAGGTCCAAGGCCACACAGCACAGCCTTTCCCCAACAGCTCTGCGCTGCATATCCCAGGGACCACAAGGGGGCGCCACGCACATAAATGCCATCGAATAGCTTGCAGAATAAACCCCAAAGAAGCTGGCAGAGAACAGGAAATGGGGTTCCATGCAGCGCAAGGTCTGTTCAAGAGTAAATCCGACATTAGAGGAACAGAAGCCGTGAGGAAAATGGCACGTGTGGGTTCTCTGAGCACACAGCCCAGAACTAATCAAACACAGAGTTGGTCTGGGCTCTGGGCGCAGTCCCTTCCTCAGCGAATCCAATAACAGAGGTTCCCTGAGTCCTGGTCTGAAGATTCATTTCCATTTCTTTGGCTCCCTTAGCTGAAGCGAGGTGGCGGCTTCTGCAGTCGGTAGTGGTAGGGTCCTCAGTTTTGAACCTCCCAGCAAAAGTAAGCAATTCCCTGCATTAACTATCCTCCGTCTCGGTTATTTACATGAATTCTAGTTCCTGACTGGGACCTCCTGATACATAGGTTAAGAGAATCAAAGCATGGTAACCATCACAGATGGTTAAGACCAAACCATCTGTGGGGACAGGGATTATTGAGTGGGCTGCCCGAGACTTACACAAAGATAAGTGAACGCTGGGGGGTGCTAGCTGTTCAGTATTGCCTTCGAGAACTTTTACAAGGAAGAAAATAAGAGATGGTCTGGGAAGGGACCTGGTGACAAGCCCTACAACTCTACCATGGTGGCCAACCGCCTCTTCCTATGAAGTGTCAATCAGAAAACGTAGTCTCAGGTTAATTGTTCGAGGAGCTGGGAAGGCAAAGACTTGCCGAGGAACAGAGGATATTTGTTCCTTTCCAAGGGTGATGGGCGAGAATCGAAGCTGCCCCAGGACTGTGATGGGAAGGTGCAGGCAGGGTATTGGAGAGATTCTTGGCTCCCTGGCTACTGAGGTCTGTTTGTGGTACTCAGAGAGAAGTGGTTAGTGGTGAGCCTGGCTTCTGGGGTTCCTTTGGTCAGCGGGGCCGGAAGTGGGGAAGGAGAACTGTTACTAAAGAAGAAACTGAGGAACAGTCGAGACTTGTACCTTGTCCTCACCAACTCTCACCTGTGACAGTGACAAAGCACAGTGGCTCCCGCTTCTGATAGCTGCAGTCCCCAGAGATCATTAAAACATAAAAAAGAGGGATTGGGGATTTAGCTCAGTGGTAGAATGCTTGCTTAGCAAGCGCAAGGCCCTGGGTTCGGTCCTCAGCTCCGAAAAAAAAGAAAAAGAAAGAAAAAAAGAAAGAAAAACATAAAAAAGTTGTCTACACACGGACACTCGAGTTCACAGAAGGGAGGAAGCTGAGAGGAGGAATCTTAGCCAGTCTGGTACCCACCAGGGTGTGCTTGAATGTGTGGGACATCCAGCCTTCGTGTTCCTTCTTAGGGAGAAGGTATTCACTGGATTCTTCTCTTCCTGAGAGACCTTCACTGACTGCAATGCCTGGGCCTTCAACAGAGTCAGTGATTTGTACTTCTTCTACAAACTTAGTCTTAACTTTGGAAAGTGTATTAAAATGTATCCTTCGAAATTTTCAGGAACATAATGTCTCTTATCTTGTTTACTCTCCACTCTCTCAACTCCCTCCAACACCTTTTCTTGGAGACATGTTTTCTGTAACCAACACTGGCCTTGATCTCTCTTTGTAGCTGAGGCTGACCTTGAACTTCTGGTCCTTCTGCTTCTACCTCTTGAATGCTGGAATTACAGACATGCGTTATCATGGCTGGGTTTATAAAGGGCTCACTCGGTTGAATCCAGGGCCTTGCATGTGCAAGGCAATCATTCAAGCAACTGGGACAGATCCTTAGCCCTTCTACTAATTTAATTTTTATTTAAAAAAGATGTATTTTTATTTTGGGTTATGCGTGAGTGTATGTGTATGCATGTGAGTGCAGGCGTACTTCGAGGCCCGAAGATCCCTTGGAGCTGGAGTTCTAATGCCTCCACCTTCCGCATGGGTGCTAGGAACTGAGCTCAGTTCCCTTGCAATAGCAATACGTGTTCTTAACTGCTGAACCATCGCTCCAGCTCTTATGTGATATTGGAGGTTCTTTGTTTTCAATGCTAAACCCAGGGCTTCATGCACATCAATAAGGGGCACGTCCCCAGAAGGATGTGTTTCATCAGGGGTTTGGAACAGATGAGCCATGGTCCGCTTACCCATTGATTCATATGAGTCTGTATGTGGGGAGGCGACACAGAAAGCAAATGGATACGGTGAGGATTTCAGCCCCCATGCAGGGCAGGGTAGTTGTGTTTTCACCCACAGACTCTTGGGATCAGCAAATGAGTCTCTGAAACCTTTAGGCAATGGAGAGTCTTTTCAACCTTCAACTCACAAGTACATGGTAGCACCTTGAAAGCTGCCTTCCCCTCCTGGGCCTCCTTGCACACTCATTTAGTACTCTGTGTTAAAAAAAGAAAACCAGAGTAGGTATAAGTACAGTGGGATCTGTTAGTCACAGGGCCAAGGGATCTGGTAAGAGGCAGAGGAAAAATGCTATGTGAATACTTCCGGCACACCTCAGATACCATGGTTGTTCATGGACAAGAAAAGCCACTTTCAACCTGATCAGGAATCAAAGAAAACAAATCCAAATAACAAGCTGCTATCATTTTCTGCTATGAAATTAATAAGAATATTATTTTATCTATAATACCAGAAGTTTATAAAGAGATGTTATTTTTCCAATTAAGCATATGCATATGTATGTGTATGACTGTGGCTTTGTGCACATGGGTGCAGTGCCTGAGGAGGCCAGAAGAGGGCTTCGATTCTCCTGGAGCTGGAGCTCCTCAAGGTTGTGATTTACCTGACATGGGTGATGGGGAGCCCTCTGGAAGATCAGCATATGCTATGCTCTTAATGTACCCCCACACCAAGCCTCGGCTATCTCCCCAGTAGCAACCCCAGAGACTTTTCTTTGGTGGGTTTTCTTGTTTGTTTGCTTTTTGGTTTTGAGGGTTTTTTTGTTTTGTTCTGTTTTGTTTTGTGTTTTTGTTTTTGTTTTTGGAGACAGGGTTTCTCTGTGTAGCCCTGGCTATCCTGGAATTCACTTTGTAGAACAGGTTGGCCTCGAATTCACAGAGTTCTGCCTGCCTTTCTGCCTGCCTCTGCTTCCCGAGTGCTGAGAATAAAGGCATACACCACCGCAGTCCTGCTTCTAGAGATTAGGATATCGGGAGAGAGGAGTACTTTTATTAGAATCAGCAGACTGCAGCATGCTTTTAGCAGGGTGCTTGCCAATACTCAAATCATGAAAATGCGCTGGGCTAGTGTCCTTATAAGGAGGAGGCAATTTAGACAGAATCGCAAGAAAGTCTTATTGGATGATGGTGCCAGGCTGAAGCTGTGCCTTTGTAAGCTGAGGAAGCTGAGGGGATCAGCAGCAAGGAGTCAGGAGCAAAGCACAGAGCACGCATCCCCTCTGGGCTTCTGGAGGATCCAGTGTTGCCACCGTTTTGATTTGTTTTTGTTTTTGATGTGGAGCCCTCAGAATAATAGAGGAAAAAATAATCTGTTTTTACAAACCACTCTGTTGTGGTATGCTGAATGACAGCCGTAGGAAACAAATAGGCCATCTTTTCAAGTTTATTAATACAAAGCCATGATATGTCTGTAATGGTTACCTTCACTGTCGACTTGACTGGATTGGGAAGTCTCTCTGTGACTAGCGAGGCACGCCTCTGAGAGTGTCTGCTGAGGGCATGCCCAGAGAGGATTAAGGAAGATGGACTTGTCCCAGATATGGGTGGCACCATCCCCTAGGCCTATGCCAAAGGGAAAAGTCAGCTAGCTTGCTGTTCTCTTTCTGTGTCCCGGCCACCATGGTGTGGTCAGCTTTGCTGTTTTGACCCTTGCCACAGTGCCCCGTCTCATCATGACCCAGAAACAACTGATCAAGACCACTAAAGCTTTAGTCCAAGAGAGGCATCTTCCCTCCAAGCTGTTTCTCTCCAGTGCGCTGTCACAGGGATGTCATGTCTAGATAACATGGTGTCTTTGGCTGCTTGTGATGTTTGAGCAATGGGATAGCCATGATCTTGTTCTTTCCTTCTTCCTTCCTGGCTAAGCAATTCTACAAGCCGCAGGGAAGCAAACTCTTGCTGCATTCACGTGCGTCTTATGAACACCAAACTCACCTATGACAAGACAAAAAAGATATGTATTGGCTGCCTTATCCCAGTGACTGTCACCTTCAACTTCTGACAAACAAGTGGCTAGAAAAGAGCAGTTCTGGTGCATCATAAAAATCTGGAATAAATACTGGCATACCAGCCATTGAGTGCTAATCATGTGTGATATTGTAAAGCTAGGCCCTTGCAAGCTCTGAATAACCCAGCGTTAAGCAGAAGGTTAGTGCTGGAGGGTGGGTGTGGGATAAAGGACGGACCAACAGCCTCATTCCTCCCAAACCCTCAGGATATAAATCCCATAGGTGGTGGTCTCTCAGTGGGCCAGCTCAACTCTCATAATCCCTAAGTATGTATAACTCATGGTGATGGACTCTGGCTCAGTTCAAGCCAGCCCCAGGTCTACCCCGTGTCGGGGACATGCCCAAGGTACAGTTACCCTTTCCCCTAGTGAACTTTGCAATTTTAGGTGCTGCTTAATCCCTTGCATATATTCTTGCATCTTATTAATTTATCTATAGCAGACTGACTGCTGGGTAAAGTGGGCTTTCAGGAAGAGCACATCCCTTTCCTGGATGCCCCACTTGCCTGTGGTGCACAGACATACATCCCAGCAAAACATCCATATACATAGAAAACAATGGGCTTTAAGAAATTAAAAAAAAGCCATGTGCTTAACTAATTCAAAATCCATAGGAAGTAAAATTAAGTACAAGATGGTTTTATTGAGAACTCAATCAACTTAAAATTTGAGAATATCAGAAGGTGGCCCATGAAAGCTAAGTGTTCTCTCTTGTAATTAATTGTCCCTGGTTTCTGGCTGAAGGGATGATCCCTTGAGAAAGGACTATTCCCTGTTTCTAATGCATTCCCGCTCCTGATGCTCTAGAGAAGTCCACCATAGTGTAAGAGGCTCAGAGCCCCGGAGCTCAGCCTGCCATCCCTGAACTCAACAGTGTATCTCTTGTCCAGCCTGCACCACTGGAGTCTGGCAGGAGAGCGGAACCACTTGCTCCCCTTCCTCCCCCCAGTTCTTCAGGGACGTCAATGCCATTTGTTTCCCAAGCCACAATCTCAAGATTAATGTACAACGATGTTTAGCTCTGCACTGTCCTCCTGCTCTTTCTCATGAGATAGTTGACTGTCCAAGGTCACTGGAAGCCATTGTGTTGCTCAGAGCTTGCTGGAACGGAACATTCTGTAATTCTTAGATTTTTGAAAGACAAGAGAAAACCTTGTAGAGGAGCTCAAAAATATCTGAGCACCAGCCAAGTCTGTCCAACAGGAATGAGTAAGACTTGGAAGAGACCAGGATCTTACAATTTATTCCCGATATTTCAGGGACCCCGGTCCTAGATGGGAGAATGCTGGTGAGACAGGAGATTGATGTCAGAGGAGTCTAACAGTACCTTACTCCCACCCCAGGTACTTCAGTTGAACCAAAAGGACAGGTAGTAGTGGTCAGCAGGACAGAATATAAAGACAGGTGGTCTCTCTGGTAAAGAACAGTTGTTGTTGGTGGACTCCATCTGCTTCAGCTCAAACCAGCGCTGAGGACTTCTTCACCAGCAGGGCATGCCCTGACTGAAGTTACCCTTTCCCCTCATGAACTTTGTGATTTCAGGGGCCACTTAAACCCTTGTTTACATTCTTGAATCATTTATGTTTACTTATAACAGAGAGACTGACTTCTGGATAACATGGGCTGCCAAGAAGCACACATCCCTTTCCTGGACGTTCCCACCCTGGAGGACATACAGGGGACAGGGTGACAGAGAGAAGTGAGACACAAGCCCCATGCCTTCCAGGATCAGCGCCGTTTCTGCTTGGCTCAGCTGTGCCGTTCTAAAGAGTGCATCATAGCTTCCTGGGCTGAGCTAATGAAACCCTCTTTGCTTTTCTCTGCTGCTGCGTCTCGTCTGAATTCTTCTCTTTGGGGAGCACAAGAGCCACGACTGCTTCTGGGGTCTAGAACATCGAGACCTCAAGGCCATTTTGTCCTGGTTAGCTATTCTCTTGCATTGAGAAAAAACCATGACCTAAAGCAACTTGGGAAGGCTTTTAGAATACAGTCTATCATTAAGGGAAGCCAAGGGAGGAATTCAGGGCAGGGGTATGGAGGCAGGAGCTGAAGTGGTGACCATGGAGAATACCATTTACTGACTCCCTCCTCCCTCTCCCTCTCCCCTCCCCTCCCTCTCCTCTCCCTCCCTCCCTCTCCCTCCCTCTCCCTCCCTCTCCCTCTCCCTCTCCCTCTCCCTCCCCCCCCCCTCTTTCTCCCTCTCTCCCTCTCCCTCCCTCTCCCTCTCCTCCCTCCCCTCTCCTCACTCCCTTCTCCCCTTCCCCTCTCTGTGCATGTGATTGTGTGTCTGTCTCTGTCTCTGTCTCTCTGTCCCTCTGTCACCCCTCCCTTTAGCTAACTTACTTATATAGCCTAAAGATGGTATTGCGCCCAGTGGGCTGGGCTCTCCTGTGTCAACTAACAGTCAAGGAGATGACCTGTATACAGGCCCACAGGCCAGTCAGATGGAGGCAATTCCTTAACCAAGGTTCCCTCTTTCCAAGGGTGTCAAGTTGCAAACCAAGATCAGCCACACACAACTCATAACAGGAAGTTCTAAGGCTGAGTGGGGACAGCATTAACATTCTGTGAAGCCATCTCCGAGGAGAGGCCAAGGCTGTCATTCAGCAGTGGTAACGAGGACAGTCTGTAGTTTGCACAGAAAGATACCCAGGTTGGACCACCTTCCTTAGAACCTTAACCTGGATCTCCATGGTAACCTCCATGGTAACCTCCCTGAGGAAGCTGGTGTAAGGAGTCATAGCCCTAGGACTCTAGGGGCAAGCCAATTAGTTTGGTCCACATTGGTGGCAAAATCTTAGATTTTGGTAGTCTTTCATTTTTCTGTGTATTTTGAGTGACCGGAGAGCCAGAGAGGTTGGATTGAGTTTTAGAATCCCAGAGGGTTTTAGAGCTCCCTGGTGAGACTAAATCCTAGAGAGAGATTTGGATTCATTCCAAGGTCACAGAATTCAGTGGCGCAGCTAGGACATGAGCTGGATAATTTCAACTCTATCTTTCTTAGCTTCAATGCCAACATTCTTCCTAAAACTGAGCATTTTAGGCAGGGAGAGCTCTTCTCATCGATAGAGACTATCCCGATAGGTACATACTGCGGAAAGGGTGGGCAGTGTCCTCTCTTCTCCAGGCTGGAGAGATGGCTCAGTGGTTAAGAGAAGGTCTACTGCTCTTCCAGAGGACCTGAGTTCAGTGCCCAGCACCCACATGGTGCCTCACAATTGCCGGTAACTCTGGCTCCAGGGGATCTAACATCTCCCAGGGCAACTGCATTTATGTGCACATGCCTATGCACAGGAATGCGCGTCCATATAAGTAAAAATAAAACAATTCTTTTTGATTGTGTGTTTGAGACAAGGTCTCTCTATGCAGTGCTGGCGGTCTTGCAACTTGCTGTATAAATCCACCTGCCTCTGCCCCTCAGGTTTTGTGATTAAGGGCCTGTGCCACCACACCCAGCTAACGTTTCTTTAAAAAATATATTTTTTAAAGTAGTTCATTTAAGCTATGTTAGAATCATGACAGCTGTGTTCGGATATGTGTGATGGTGTGTGTGGAGGTCAGAGATCAAGCTTGGGTGTCATTTCTCAAGAGCCATCACCTTGTGTTTTAAGACAGGGTTTGTCATTGGCCTGGAGCAGGCTGATTAGATTAGGATGGCTTGCAGTGGGCGCCAGGGCTTCTGAATGCCTGTCCCCACTTATTCCAGCACAAGGATCCTAAGTGTGTGTCACCGTGTTTGTCTATTTATTTTATTTTATTTGTTGAGACAGCTGTGTCACTATGTAGTCTTGGCTGTCCTGAAACTCCCTACGTAGGCCAGGCTGTCCTCAGACTCATGGAGATCCACCTGCCTCTGCCTCTGGAGTGCTGGGATTAAAGGTTTGCACCACCACACACCACTTCTGTGTTTGTATAGATTCTGGTGATCATACTTGGGACCTCCACAAAGGACTTGTGTGTCCAGTGCTTTACTGGATGAGCTGTCAGGGTAGCACTTTGTGGGGGCATGATACGGACTACAGAGTGTTGAGGATTTTTAAATGTATTAGCATTTTAAATATAATGTTTTAACTGATTCTTTGAAAATTGTGTGCATGCATACAATGTATTTTACTCACATCCACCCCATTCCTTCTACTAGCTTCTCGAAAATCCATCTCCCACCTCTCTACCTTCCTCCCAACGTCATGTTCTTCTGTTAAAAAAATATTTTGTTTGTGTGTGTGTGTGCATGTGTGTGCATGTGTGTGTGTGTGTGTGTGTGTGTGTGCATGGCCACACTTGTGTTTGAAGTCTCTGTGCCGCATGCACACAGTGCTGCCAGAGGCCAAAAGAAGGTGTCAGATCCTCCGGAACTGGAAGAGCAGCTTCCTAGCTTCCTAGGCAAGCGCTCTACCACTGAGCTAAATCCCCAACCCCGCAGCCAGTGCTTTTAACCGGTGAGCCATCTCCCCAGTCCAATCCTTTTAAAACATCTCAGCTAATTCCATTCGTGCTGCCCACAGACCCACGGATGTGGTACTGTTCGCTGGAGCATAGACAATCACCAGGGGGGGGCCACACTTTCATCCAGGAAAGATTCTCTCTCTTTTGACATAGACTGACATCTTCTCTGTGCCCTCTCTGTAGAATTTCTCTGGTTCTTGAGTGAATGTGGTAGGGTGTATGTGGGTGCTGTGGGTGTGCAGGCCTAGGGATGGAGAGACAGGCTGTACCCGTGGGCCTCGGAGGACACGTGTCCCTGCTGATTACAAGGAACAAGGATCCAGAGCGCTTGATCTCTGCCTTGTGCCAACACCCTGGATTTCCCGAAGCCATGAAGACTGCAGTGTTAACTATGGTCCTGCTGCTGCTGCTGTCCCAGGTCATTCCAGGTAACCTAGACCCCTTCAGAGGAGGGACAGAGTTGGAAAGTAGGTCTGCTCAGGGACCTGGGTGATTGACGGATGTGTAGGAGACACTGTCTGAGCAGTGGAAAGAGCCTCAGATCTTGGGTTAGACCCTGCAAGGCAGCTCACGCCTGTGTGTTCCAATGTCCTAATATCTACTTTTTATGCAACAAGTTAGGTTGAAAGGTCAAGACTGGGCAGGCTGAAATTTTGGTGGGCTGCCGCTTCTTCGTTTTCTGTAATTCATCAGAGAGTTCCAGGGACTTCCATCCTGCTGGTGGGAGAGCTGGGAGGTGACGGCTCAGGGGACTGCCCGTAACCCTGGAGGCCAGTTGCTTTGGCCTCTTAGGACTTGTGAGACAATTCTAGCTTGGGGAAATGGTTAGGCCTCCAAGGTTTCTACCTTCATCCCTCCCCCCTCTCCTCCCAATAATAGCTGGATTTAGGAGACAATGGATACATCATTACTCAGTTGAATGTAATTTATTTTAGACTAATGTTTTTGATTTTTTTTGAGGTGGTGGTAGTGTTGTTTTTGTTTTTGTTTTGTTTTGATTTTTGTGTTTTAGAGACAGGCTTCTCTGTGTAACAGCCCTGGCTTTGTAGACTAGGCTGACCTTAAACTCATAGAGACCAGACTAATAGTTCTAAGGCACATGGTAAGTATCCTGCCACCATTGTCCCTCCTGCACTATAAGCTCTTCCTGTTTGGCAGTGGGGAAGTGTTTGGTCTGAGGTGCTGATCTTTCTGATAAAACTCTTCTTGTCTTTGATGTTGCGTCCTCAGTATCTGGTGTGATAGGATGCTTCAGGCTTGTTTTGGAATTCTTGGCCAAAAATTGTTTCTTTTTTCTTTCTCTTTTTTAAAGATTTATTTATTTATTATATATAAGTACACTGTCGCCATCTTCAGGCACACCAGAAGAGAGCATCAGATCTCATTACAGATGGTTGTGAGCTACCATGTGGTTGCTGGGATTTGAACTCAGGGCCTCTGGAAGAGCAGTCAGTGCTCTTAACCGCTGAGCCATCTCTCCAGCCCCAAAAATTGTTTCTATGATTCTAAATACTGGTCAATGCTTTGCAATAACCAGAAATGAGGAAACAGCCTTTTTAAAAATAAGCACCCATCTACCTCTATATTCCTTTGTTTTTTTTCTTTTTGTAGGGGTGGGGATGGAGCCCAGCTCATGGATGGTAGGGAAGCACTCTGCCTCTGAGTCACATACCTAGCCTGTTAGGAATGATGGCCTAGACGTTTCTTCCTCATCTCATTGTCTGTCACCACAGATAGCTCTACAGTCACATGTTCTCAAGCCATTGAGAATGTCTGCACATGTTCTCCGTGTATGCCCATGTTGGTATTGTGCTGTGTGGCTCTTCTCTCTGGATGTGTAACCATGGAGTCTTTATGAACTCCTTTTGCTTCTGTATTCTTGTGGTTCGTGCTGGACAGGCACTCTGTCACTGAGCTCTGGTGGCCTGACTTTAAGTTGTCATTTAGTTAGAGTTCTACAGGGCACTGCATATCCAACACTTAGTTGTGTGTCTAATTTGCTAGTCTGAAGCTCTTTCCCTGTTAGAGTCCTTAGGAAAGGCATGTGGAGGCAGTATTTGTCCAGTTTCAGATGTTAACAGTTTCTTGTTGTCCTTTGTCCTTGGAAGGCACGAGTGTCGAAAGTGCATGATGCCAGTCTTTACTCTGTCATAAAGCATCATTGTCAATAAGTTCTAGTATAGCCCCAACCTCTGGTGAGCATGAGTGTGTGTGCATGTGCGTGTGCGTGCGCGTGCGTGTGCGTGTGTGTGTGTGTGTGTGTGTGTGTGTGTGTGTGTGTGTGGTGAATGTGTGCTGTCCACTGAGTTCATTCAAACAGTGCCTCTCATATGAATGTGTGTTTAGGGCTGATCACTTGGGATAACTTATTGGGGAGCTTTTCCCTGGGGAAGACTGATTCTTCTCCTCTCAGCCGCCACTGATGGCCTGTAGCTCTTTCTCCAGCTGATGGGGCCTTGTGAGACTTCCCTATCCTCACTGGTGGATCTGCTGGTGTGGTGACATAGGTCTAACTTATGCGGCCATAGTGTTAGGATTTCATGGGCATAGCATCCCAAGCATGTCTAGAAGACACGGTTTAGCAGCTGTGTCCTGGTACTCTGCCTCCTACTGTCTGTCTTTCCACACCTCTTCTATGCTGTTCCCTGCGTGGATGGCTTGTATTGTAGATGTAGCAGCTGAGCAAGGCTCCTTATGGCCATTAATTCTCTGCATTTCGATTAGTTGTGGGGCTTCCCTTTTTTATTTAAAAACCCTTTCCATTTCCCGTTTCTCTTAAGCCATCCGGCTTCAATATTTGCTAATATGTTCCTTCTAGTTCAGTTTCCTTCCCTGTAAAATAAACTGCTCGATCTTTGCTGAGGTTCTGCCCCATTCATACCGGGGTTTATTTAATACTAGTGTTTTCTTACACAAGTTAATTAATAATTAATTAGTTTTACTTACATTTTACCTTTTATTTCTTTTGAGACAGGGTCTCATGTAGCTGAAGCTGGTCTCGAACTCACGGTGTGTTGCTGAAGATGCCCTGGAGCTCCTGTTTCTCCCGCCCCTAACTCTTGAATGTTGAGATTACAGATATGGGTTACCACGCCCAGTCTGTGCTATGCTAGGGCTAGAAGCCAGGGCTTCAAGCATGCGAGGCAAACACCAACTGAGCTATACCCCCAATGCTGTTCCTTAGCACAGCTCATCCCCTTGTAGAAAAGAGGAAAGAGATTCTTTTTTTTTCCTTTTTCTTTTTTTTTTTGGAGCTGGGGACCGAACCCAGGGCCTTGTGCTTGCTAGGCAAGCGCTCTACCACTGAGCTAAATCCCCAACCCCGAGGAAAGAGATTCTTAAGAAAAGAGTCACCAGTTCAAGGTTTCCCAGCTGCCTTGGGACACAGATAGAATTCAAATCCAGTTCTATCCATTCTGATGGTTCATATTTGCCTCACAACCCAATGTACTTGTTAAGCCTTATAGACTACTGCACTTCCAAGATGGAGTGTTTGTAGAAGATGTGAGGTGATACAAGCCTCCTCAACCTCTAGAGGTGACTGCTCCTTCCACTGCCTCTGTTTTCATTACCTGAGGCCCTGGCCTCTACCTGGGACCTCATGACTCATGCAGGTGTCTGTGTCTGTTCTGGCATAGGGAGCCCTGAAAAATGCTGGAAGTCTTTTGGTATCTGCCGTGAGGAGTGCCTCAGGAAAGAGAAGTTCTACATCTTCTGCTGGGATGGAAGCCTGTGCTGTGTGAAGCCTAAGAATGTGCCCCAGTGGTCACAGAGTTCGGACTAGCACTCTAAATCCCAAGGCCACAGAAACGAAGGTGGACCTAGGCAGAGGTCTGAGCTTGGCAGTTTCCGGAGCTTCATTAAAGCAGCTTTGGCTGGCTTCTGTGTTCGCCTCTTTGTATACAGAGTCAAATGTCAGCAAAAGGCCTGTGGCTCAGGGGTGCGTCTAGCTCTTGCCCAGGAGTTCTGCAACTGTGGATGGAGTTAATCAACTGCGTGGGTGAAATATTCAGAAAAAAATGTTCATTACTGTTCATTACAAGTGCATTTCTAAACAATGCACTTGAGAACTATATATGGCATTTGCACTGTCCTAGGAAATACAGGTAAATGTAGACATGATGTAAGTATAGTCAATCCTTGTGGTAGGGTTCTGCAATCCCCAGAAACGTCAAGGCATGTGTGTCCCCAATTCTCTCACATACGGTCTGTGGGTGACCTGTGCACAGTCCCTCTGGTGCTTTATTTCTTGTTATTAGGTTACGTTGATTGTTCGAGACAGTAGATTTTATTGTGATGCTTTTGCCTGGAATTCAATGTGACGTGATCGTCTTAACTCCCATGACTTCCTCACACTCTTTCTCCCTGCTCCAGGCCTTCTTCCCTAACAGTTCCCTGCCGATATTCATGTCATTTAAATGTTCTTCTTTAGACTCCACACGTGAGAGAAACCATCATGTTTGTTTTTCTGAATCTGGCTTATTTCTCTTAACAAGATAATCTACTCTTCCAATGAAATGATTCCTTAGGATTGATTAACACTTCATTGTCTACATTTCACGTTTTCCCTCCTCCCCACTCTCTTACATTTGATTTCTGACACAAAGTCTTACCCTATGGCCCAGGCTATCCTGGAACTCACTGTGTAATCCAAGTTGCCTTGAATTTGTGGCAATCCTCCTGCCTTAGCCTCCTGAGTGTTGCAGTTACCAGTATGAGTTACCACACCTGTTTCACATTTTCTTCATCCATTCATACACTGGTGGACACCCAGGCTGCCCTCCTGACTAGGCTACTTGAGTAGTGCTGTGATAATCACTGATATGCAGGTAGTAATAGCCCCTTCTGCCTTAGCCTCCTTTCCGTGCATGCCCAGGGCTGATAGCTATAGTGTGGCAGTTTTGTTTTTAATTGTTTGGAGAACTTGCATAAGTGTTTCCGTGGTGGCCGCACCCATTTACATTCTCAGAAGAGGATGTGAGAGTTCTGTTTCCCTTTTATGCTCTCCAGTTTTTACTTTTCCTCAATGGTCACCATTTTTATTTTTTCAACTTTTTATTGATTTTTGTGAGTTTCACATCATGCACCCCAGTCCCACTAATCTCCCCATCCATTCATACCCGACCTTCCCCGTGGTGGAGTCTCCGCTGAGGATGCCCTGGAGCCACCCAGAGAAGGCAGGGCAAAGTCCAGAATGGAGAGTTCGCAGTCGGTGTTTCCCTTTGGGGTGCCGGATTCCGCTCCATGCGAGACCGGAAGTGGAACGGCGTGGTCTTGGACAAATGCTATGGTTCACCGTCTCCTCTCTGGGTATGTACCCAGATGCTGTTGGTGTACCACCTGGAGAGGAAGTCACGGGGTCTGAGGTCTATGTTTCCCCTCGGGGCATCTGCAAGCCAAGCCGGAGGAGCCAAGCCCGAGGAAGGAAGGAAGTGGATTGGGAGCGAATGCCGAGTACTGGATGGGTGGCAGAAGAGAGAGCCTTCTTTGGGAGTCTTAGGCCAGGCTTTTTTAGGCGAAGACTTCCCCGTGGCAGTCTTTAATGAAACAGTTCTCTGAGATGATCCTTGATTGTTCATACTGCTTTTTTTGGGGGTTGGGGGTGGATGTGAACTCGTACGCTTTACTCCGGGAGAAACAGGGATTATACACTTTTGGAGAAAGGGCATGGGAATATCCAGGAAGGTCACTGGCTGAAGGCTAAGGCTATCTGGATTCCTCATTGGGTGGTATGCTACCTTGACTCAGAACAGGTACAAAGGCGGGTAGGGAGTGGTTCCACTCCAGCCGTTCTCACATCCTGAGATTCCCAGAGTTTGGGCTCACCAGTTCCTATTTCTGTCTGGCGGCACAGCCCACTTGCCCCAATGCCTTTGCAACGCCCCAAAAGAAAACAAACAAACCAAAAATAATAAGTAAAACAAAACAAAGCATAGAAAATATCGTCGTGAAAGCTGTAGTATGTCACAGAGTGTCCCACAGGATACCCCTCTGTCCATACATCTTCACTTGCAAATGTTCCCGGCAATGAGTCATCGTTGATTTCCAGACCTCTGGCCTCGAAAATCATCAATACTAGATCCTCAGCGGGACTCTTCCTGGTTATCCTGTTGTTGCCCTGTGTCATGGAGATCCTGCTGATTTAGTTCACACTAGCCCTTTCATGCGCTCCAATAGCTCACAAATGGTATATTTTTTGGGGTGTGCCAACTCAAAAGCCCTGGGTCTGGGCCTGGGTAGTAGCTGTGCTAGTCACCAGGCCTGTATCTGCACCACCAGGGCGAGCTCTGCAGCGCTGGCCCTGCTAGCCCACCCAGGGCTAGCCAGCGCTTGGGGCTGGCTCACCTGCGCTCACACCACCAGAGCCAGCTTCACTGTGTTGCACAGTTGAGGCACGGGGCCCACTCTCTCAAGTGCTGAAACTGTAAGGGGCAGCTCTCCTGCTCTCACGCCCTAGCGGCTAGCTCACCTCATCATCAGGGTCCATTGTGTTGCCCAGAGGAGGTGCAGCGCCCCCTCTGTTCTCCAGCTTGTGAGGGGCGGGGCCAGCTTTCCTGCCTTCGTGACCTTGGCGCCAGCTCTCCTTACTACTGCAGGTAAGGGTAGGAGGGGTGGGAAGGCATCACCCCTGCACCCACACCACCTCACAGCAGATGAGCGGTGGGGCCAGCTCTCCCAGACTCACGACCTAAGAGCAGGCTAGGGCTCCACCAGGGCCAACTCCACTATACTGCCCAGGTGAGGGGCAGGGCAGCTCTCCAGAGTGCGGCCTCTAGTGAGGGGCAGGGTCAGTTCTGCCCAGCCCTTGGTGGCTGCCCAGACCAGGGATGTCTCCATGGTCTCTAGTGGTAATATGACCCATGGACATGGACACCAATCTCTGCTCCTGCATGGCCACAGACCCAGACGTGACCCTCAGCGGTAGCACAGGTTGGGGCTTCACTACAGCCTGACGTGGTTGGGCTGGCTACTCATAGCAGGCTGCTCCTCTCTACCCTCATGTCTCCATTCTCATCTCTCTTCATAATGTTCACACTGTCCTGCTTTGCTCTCTCTCACATCTGTCCACCATGTAGCTTGCACATTGTAGTGGCTCCTGCTGCAGGCTGGCCTTACGGCTGGCTGGTGGCGCTCTGGGTGACCTCCTCTGCTCATGCTATGGGGCATGGTCTCAGATTGGCCCCTGTGTATCTACGGCCTACCCGTGCCGTGTGGTAGTAGAAGGGTCTCTGGGCGTGTTCTCCTGCCCACCCCCATTTTTTTTTTCGGAGCTGGGGACCGAACCCAGGGCCTTGCGCTTGCTAGGCAAGCGCTCTACCACTGAGCTAAATCCCCAACCCCCCCCCATTTTTAATAGAACAGGGGGATGCCCACAAGCTGTTCATCTGACAGAGGATTAGTACCCAGAGTATATTATAAAGAACTCAAAAAAAAAAAAAAAAAGAGCAAAAATGACCAATTGCATGGAGAATTGACTAACATCTTTAGCCTTAACATGCCATTACAGGGTTAGTGGGATCTAACGGTCAGGTGACACCCTGTGTACATAGGCCGTGCAGCATGATGGTGACAGACACCTGGGCTGCACTCGTGTTGGCACTGAGCAAGCACATCCACCCATCACAGCGGTTGTTACTTTTCCTTGCTGACCCAGTGCTTGACAAGGAGTAGCTGAAGGGACAAAGTTTACGGTGGCTCACTGTGTGAAGAGGAAGTCATGGCGGCTGGAGTGCGAGGCAGGCTGGTTAAACTCTACAGGCATTGTGAGCTGAGGGCTGACCTTTACCCCTCAACCCCAGCAACCTCATTTCAGTGGGACCCGGACTGTAGAATGGTGCCACTCACCCTCAGAGTGGGCTTTTCCAGGAATCCCCTTATAAACACATGCGTTATTCCTCACGGATACCCTGTATTTTCATAACCCAATCAAATCGACAGTCGAAATTAGCCATGGCAAGTTTACTTCTTATCCACTCGATGCCAAAACCCACAGTTTTTAATGGTTAAATTCTATCTCTGGTCATCAAAGACCCATGGCCATGTAATAATACAAAATGTGTTTAGTTTATCTGTATGCGTCACTAACATCTTAATCCACATATGTTTGCCAAGCCTGATGACCAACTTTGATCCCTAGGACACCCATGGCAGGCAGTGAGAACCAGCTTTTCAAAGTCGACCTCTGACTCTATGCTCAACCTTAGTGCAGGTGTGCACACACACGAACAGCCAGCAAATACATGTCAGTTACCGCTTCAGCAGACTTTTATGTCCTGTGCTGCGTTGTCTCACTGAAAATCCTGAGCGAACAACTCCTCCTTTGTTGCTGATACCGAGACAGAAGGAGCAGAGCTCTCGAGAGAGACAGGCAGTTACCAGGTCTGACCTTGGTGATAATGACTAACGTCTCATGCACGTTCTGCTCCCATAACCCCACCCACCTATTTTTACCCACCAAATCCTCCATCTGGAAACCTTCTACCCCTGAGCTATAAAAGCCTGTCTTCCTTATGTCCAAGGTTGATCTCTTCAACTCTACCTTAGGGGGAGGCGGGCCATGTATATGAATGAAATAAAAGCTTGCTTTAATTAATTTCTTGCTTTAATTTGATCTGGGTCAGCAGTCTTTCTCCTCTCATCTTTGGGAGTAGCTCTTTGTCCTTGGTCCACAGGCAACCAAAAATGAGTTTCTTATCTGTTTCTCCAATTTCCTCTATGATTCCTATTTTACAGCGGGCTGGGCAGTTCTGATGGGGAGAAGTTAGAAAACTCCCTGCTAGGAACAGCGAAAGCATGATCTGCCCCGGGAGGGCTGTGACTGATTCTGGAAGAAGAAGGCAAATGAAGGATCCAGGGATGGAGAGGCCTCCGGAAGGGCGGAAGCCACAACAATGATAAGAAGCGGGAGGTCAAAGTGCCAGTAAGCGGGAAGAGAGACGCCAGAGGCACAGGGAGTGTAAGGAAGTGATAAACTCCAGGATGTGCTCAGATAAACCATCAGCATCCTTCCACCCCATCTTCCACCAGGGCCTCAACAGTTATTCTGTGTTCATTCTGGACACAGAAGAAGGGACTGGCCTTGAACCCAGTTCTGAGTAAGGAATCGGAGACTTAGACTTTCAACATTGTGAAATGCCCAAACTTAATGTGAGGATGTGCAGTTGGTAGAGAGGTCTGTGTCTCTTGCACTGGGTCTTATACTGATGAGGAAGGGAACCCAGGGGCACATCAGGGGAGGAGAGGAACCAAAGCCGGTGGGCTGGTAAGTCAGAAAGGCAAGCACTGGGAGTTAATGACAGTGGAAGTCAATCAGCCGTCAGGACACTGGGTGTCCTGGAACTTGCTATGTAGACCGGGCTGGTCTTGAACTCACAAAGACCCATTTGCCTCAGCCTCCTGAGTGCTGGGATTATAGGTGTGTAGCAGCCAGGCTGGGGCCTTTAGCACCTTCTATGGTGGGAGATGATTCTCCTTTCTGCCAATACGCAAAGGACAGACACACTCCCAGATGGTCAGAAGCTGGGTTGGAAGAGGAGCCTATGGCCATTTTGAGTGAACAATGCTACCAGCTTTGCCCTCCATAGGGGGTTTCCCTTTGCCAGAGCTAGGCCTACCACATAGGGAGGAGAGGCTTTGGGCTAAGAACTCTGATTCTTGGGGTACTTTTTTCCTCTTGGGGTACTTTCAGGCTAGTGTTTTCTAAAATGTCACCTCTTGAACCACATGTCTCATCCTACTCTAGTCCTAGACAAGGGTGACCTTTTTTCTTGTTGTTGCTATGCTGGGTGGACCCTTGGCAGACCAGGCACCAGGCACTACAGTGACCTGTGATTTCAACCCCAAATGTCCCCTTCCCTCACTAAAGACAAAGTGGTATAGCAATGGTGTGTGAAGGGGACAGGCTTAAAATGGAACGTAGGGGCTGTAGAGATGGCTCAGTGCTGTTCTGGATTCCAGTCCCAGCACCCGCATGGCAGCCCACAACCTTCTCTAACTCCAGTTTGAGGTAGAATTTATTTACCTGGTCATTTTTCTCCACTTTATTTAGTGGACATCTATGCACACACAATCCTTTTCTTCTCAGCCTTTGAGGAAGAGAAGTCAGGCCTTGTGCTCTGAGCGGGCTTCCTTTTTTAAGTTGGGAAACTGAAACTGTGTGTGTGAGGGAATGTGTGTGTGTGTGTGTGTGTGTGTGTGTGTGTGTGTGTGTGTGTGTGTGTGTGTGTGTGCGTGCGCACTCACATTTCAGGGGTAGCCAGGAAAACTGCTCCTTGCCTGCCCCTACCCCCATCTTTGTTAGGGACCTAAACACAAGGAAGCCCTTTCAAGTGGGTGCCCTCTCAGGCGTGTCCACCCAATCAGTGGATTTCAGAGGAACCGTCTACCTCAGGTTGGCCTGTAGACTGTGGGTGCATCTGTGGGGGATGCTCTTCATTGACGCAGGGCGACCCTTCCCAATGTGGATGGTACAGTCTGGGAACAATCCAGACTTAAAAAAAACCAGGGGAGAAGAAAGATTATTTACTGTTTGCTCTGTTGGCCTCCCCCGTCTCTCTCCCAAGTTAATTTATCCCGTTGCCACCACCGATTTCCTTTGCTGATATTGGAACCAGCTTCTTCAGGCCTTCGACGCAGACAGAGAACCATGACTCTCCAGGAGTCCCCTGGGCCCTCAGTACCAGTGGGGCCCACACAGAGCCTCATGCCCCCACCAGCTCTATGACCAGTGTCAGAACAGTAACTTTGGGGAGGAGGAAGCCGCAGTTGCTAGGTTTTGCACACACTGATCAATCATCTGTAAACACTTGTACTTGGGACGGAGAAAGGCTTTGCTTTTCCAAATCTGACCCAGGGGAAAGATTTTCCCGACTTTCTGTGGGTCTGAGGTCTTGGTCCTTAATGTGGCTGTTCCCATGTCATACGTTGACAGTTCTGGGCTTCACATGTTCACTCAAAGTGTGCGCGACTCCCCACACAAGATCATGGCTAAGGACTGGGACCCTCATGCCTAGACACAGGAGGTCCTGGGAGGGTTGAGCTGAGAACAGAAGGGCATGAGCCCAATAAAAATGGATAATGAACACCCTACCAGTAAATAAAATCAATATATCATTTCCTAAGATCTGAGGGTGATAGATCGATCAGTGTTTCTCTTACTATTTTGAAGATGTAGTTGGTTGGTAATACATGTGTGTATTCAGCATGACCCTCAGCACCACACATGCAAAAGTTTGTAGGTAAAATACTTCACCCTGGAATCTGTCTTCACCAGTGGTGCTGGTGTGGAGGATTGGCACAGGATACCCTCCAGGATACCCTCACCATACTGAGACCTTGGCCATCCATGTTGCCCTCGATCTCCCTGGAGCCAAAGGCCCGCAGGACCTCGGTCAGATGGAGTATGAATGCCCAGGGGGAAGAATCGTCATCAAAGACTTCGTCATCTACATAATGGCTCTAGAGAGAGGAGCCCCTGAAGTCAGGTTGAAGTTCTGCGCAGGTCCCTTCCTGGGAACTTGATAACCAGTGTTTTCTCCTCTCCTCCATGTAGGGCTCAAAGACAATGAAGGGTTGAGGGTGGGGTGGCCTTCAGAGCTGGTCAGGCCGAGCTGTTCCTACGTGGGAGACTTTTAAAGTCGGATGCTAAAGTTCGTTCTCATCTTGCCTCCCACAGACACCACGAAGCAATCACTACCAAGTTGTCCTTCTGGTCAAAGCTCACTTCCTCCCTTATTGGCGCAGTGCTACAATGGCAGCCCCTGCTCCTCACGTCTCCTTCGGCTGCTCCTCCTAGCTGTCTGCCACACCTCCAGCTCCGTAGCAAACTTCCCAAGTCAGGTTCCAGAGTCACGGGATCCAGAGGGGAGTGAGGTAGACCCTGTGTTTAGAGGTCTGAGAACAGAGGGATGTGGTAAAGATCTACTCAGCCACCAGCTGTGTGTCTCCATGTAAACCACTTGGCAGCCTAAATGTACACACCCACATCCTATACATACAAAATACCCAAGAACTACCAAAATACATACAGTTTGAACATCCACACTTATGCATGAGCACACACACACACACACACACACACACACACGCTCCCCATTCAGCACAAATATGAGCCTAGACACCCAGACAGCCACTGAGTCATCTTTCTCAGTATCTCCTGAGGGGAATAAAGACCATTTTCCTGATCTACCACAGCACGGTCACGTTGTCCTGTTCCAACAGGAGAGGGCTTATGAAGTGCAGGAAAGAGTTATCGTGAGGGATGACCTGGAACACGCAGGCTGAAGACCCCTGGTCCAGTAAAATGAGCTCTGTAGATATGCACAACCCGGTAAGGAGGGTTCAGGGGTCATCCTTGGCTTTGTGCTTGCCCATTTGCTTATTCTTTGTGTCAACTTTGTAAAGCATTGTTACTACAATTTTATAGCTGACAAAATAGGTTCAGAGAGGTTAAAGAACTTTCCCAAGGAAGTGCAGCTAAGACACGTGCTTGTAAGCACTCGCAGTTATACCTTGTATGTGGAATGGTGTACTGAAGGGCACAGGTCATGTGGCTCAGCTTTGGGCCAAATCTCCCCTCACTTCAGGCTACAAGTCTCCCCTCAGCTCTCCAGGTGTGTCACAGGCCCAGCTCTTCTGTAGACTTGGCCTCTTCTCCAGCCCTCAGCCTTCAGCCCTCAGGACCTGGCTTCTCCCCCTCACTCACCTGCTCCCCCCTCCTTCCCCACTGAGATGTCCTGACTTCCTGCCGGCCCATCCTGCATGGGTGTTCCCTTATCACTTGAGGATCACAACAGGGTCAGCAGGGAAAGCTGTTTATTCCCAAGCCTTATCATCTGAGGTCCATCCCCAGGACTTACATGGAGGAAATGGAGAACTGACTCTCACAGGTTGTCCTCTGAGCTCAACTTGCACATGCACACACACACACACACACACACACACACACACACACACACACACGCACACCACAACACACTAAAGGTAAGTTTAAAAAATTAAAAAGACCCCAACAAAGCAGGAAGCAGACATTGCTATCCCCAAATCTAGTGAACTGCTTGGCCCTGGAAGGACTCTGACACCCTTCCCACGTGATTGCTCTCCCAGCATCACCAATGCAAGCTATTGATTATCTATAACCTGAAGGGGAAACTTGAGGGTTCTTTGGAAAGTCAGTTGGATGGTGGGCAAACATGTGGAGGAACATTTCATTCAAGTCGACACAGGTGTGAAAGGCTAAGGCAGACTCGAGAAGGGACTTCGCTGAAGCAGACACAGGAGAGGGGATGCTCTGCTAAAGCAAGCACGTCAAAGGACACGTGATGAAGGAGTCTTCGCTACACCGCACATGCACTGGTCTGCCTTTCAGTGTGTAGTTGAACTGCATTTGTAGAGATGCCTTAGAGGGAAATGCACTAAACCCACTGGTGGTGTGCTGCAGTTTCCTGCCAATTCCAAGGACTCAGGCTGATTGACAGAGTGATGTCGGCTGAGACAGACGCACGTGCTGAGGCAGGACCCAAGGAGGAACAAGTGATGTTTGGAGGGTATAAATAGGACTCTGTGGACAGTGACAGAGGCCGAGCTAGGCTCGCTTATAGAGCTAGCTGTGCAACCCTTGTGGGTCTCATGTCTTCGCTGATCGCTTCCTTGAGAGAGGCATAGCTGAGACACGTCTCCTGCTGACTCCAGCTGAGGCTGAGGCCTGGCTATCTCTGCTAGACAGTGTCACCTCTGTTACTAACCTGACTCTACCGGACTGCATTGCTTGTATATCCACGAAGAGTCTGCGAAATGGATTGAGCTGCTGCTGTTAACCTGTGAACCGAACTGCCCATTTCCAGACAACACAGATGCGAGTTGCTCCGAAGAATCTTTCTAAACAGGTCCACTTCCCCCTATCCCTTCTTTTTCACTACCTCTGGTGGGTGGTGGGCTAAAAGGAGGTTAAAGCTTTTAAGAACGATCATTAAAAATACACTAAAAAATTAAAGTTATAACAATTATTTACTAAGTGGAGTAGAAGCTCTTATATATTAAGTCTGCAAATGTTTGTTAAATATTACTCTGCATATAAAGCCAGGTCCCAAGCATCACTAGTTCTCCTCAATGCTGGTCTTTTCAGTGAGTCAGATCCTGACTTTTAGCAAGCTGTCACTGCCTAGAATAAAGAAGAATATTCACAGTGTATCCTGGAGAGCTGGCTTTGGTGGAAATGGGTTCTGGGCAGTGGATGGAAAACAGCGTGTGCCACTTCTGAAGGCATTTTTCAAAGAAACGACTCTCTCTCTCTCTCTCTCTCTCTCTCTCTCTCTCTCTCTCTCACACACACACACACACACACACACACACATACACACACACACACACACACACACACACCTCTCTCACTCTCTCTCTCTCTCTCTCTCTCTCTCTCTCTCACACACACACACACACACACACACACACGCACACACACACTCAGGCCACACACACACACACTCTCTCTCTCTCTCTCTCTCACACACACCGCACCTCCGCCCCTGCTCCTTAGTGGTAGGAGTTGGAGCAGCTTCCGGATCAGCAGGTACTACTGTACATGGAGAAGTCAGCAGACCCCAGCTCTCTGCTGACTTTGAAGCTGCTGCACTGATCCACACACAGAAATGAAAGAAAAAAAAATCATCGTGGTTTGGAATCGTTGTTTGTTGTTTGGAAGCAATACCTACTAAAACCGCTGCGTTAATACGGTGATGCGCCACGTGGAATTCTGCAGTAGTGTGATAAACTGTAATAGTCTGTTTTATGAAACAGTTAAGAGTTAAATATTGCTAAATAGCCAAGGGTGTATACTTCCTAAAGAACAGAGATTCACTGAAATCCGTTGGGAAGGCAGACATTCCTTGATTAGCTGTCCTCACCTGTCCCACCTCACTTGGGGCCTTGTGGTGGCTGGGCATCCCAGAGGCGAGGCTCACATGGCAAAGCAGGAAGCCGGAGGCGACCGGAGGTCAAGCTCACACTTCCTTGAGATCTAAGTGGAGTCCCTCACATCTTCCGACTGTGAAGTCCCATGACTTTATAACCTTGTACTAGGCCCTGCCTTGGTGTGTGTGTGTGTGTGTGTGTGTGTGTGTGTGTGTGTGTGTGTGTGTGTGTGTGTGTGTATACCTGGGCCTTGGTGAACTGCCTGGATGGCCAGAGGGTCTGTGTCTTGGCTTCCCCTGCTCCTGGATTACAGATGTTCACCACTGAGCCTGACTTTTTTGTGAATGTTGGGGATCCAAACTCAAGTCTTCACGTTTACACAACAAATACTTTATCCATGGAGCCCTATGCCCAGTTCTAGGTGGCCCTACCTGTTAAAGGCTCCGCCTCCCGACACTGAGAAACTTCTAGGCCACATTCCTCCAAAGGACACAAGTTATGCCCAGTTCCCAGCATCTCAGGGAGAGAAACCAAGACGAAATATGTATGATAAATGTGAAAGTCTCATGTGAACCGGTGAAGGCTGCAAGAGAACTTACTGTAGTTCAGAGCCAGCCTGGCCCCCGTGAGAGACGCCTGGTAAGACAGGCACTGGCAGCAGCTGTCCCAGGAAGCTCTGAGGCTCTGGTGTGGAACAAACCGGAGGATTCAACATTTCGTGAGACATACACCTGTGTGTGGGGGAAAAAAGGGAAGAAAGCTAAGAATGAATAACTCTTAAAACTTAAGTGTTTCTTGACACGTGTTCCTGGGTTAATGAACATGGGCCTTAAAAGTCCAACCAGCTTCAGTTCATCTTGCCCTTCCTAGGACAGCGAAGGTCATGCCTGGCATAGGTGCCATCTGCTTTCTTTCTCTCGTTTCGTGCGGAGACTTCTGCTGTTCACACTGTCCTTCAGTCTGCTGGCTGACCTTGTACAAATCCCCCCTGTCCCAAGTCACCACCCACAGCCCTGCTGATAAGAGGAGGCTCATCCCTACCTCAGCGAATGCTGCTCCTATTCCCTGCAGTCCAGTCATCACCTTCACCCCGGGAGCTGCCGCCATGAAGCTGGTTCTCCTGCTTCTTGCCATATTTGTGACAGCGGAACTGGTAATGTCAGGTAATATGGGTTCTTTACGGGCCTGGGGTCCTGTCCCTGTATTTTTCCATAGTATAGAATAGAGTTTATTTAGGGCATGGGGAGGGGAGTTAAGGGGGTAGTAGGGGCAGAGAGAGAGAGAGAGAGAGAGAGAGAGAGAGAGAGAGAGAGAGAGAGAGAGAGAGAAGTAGAAGACTAGAGGAGGAGGGGAGGGGGAGGAGAAGAGGGGGGAGAGGAGTAGAGGAGTAGAGGCCAGCCATGAGCACATGGAGAGAAGTGGGGAGGGGAACAGGGAGAAAGGGGACAAGGTGGCAGGAGAGAGCAAGAGGAAGCAGGAGCAAGAGGTCTCTGGGTTTCTTTCCTTCACTCTCACAGGGGCGACACCCAAGCCTTTCCCCATTTCATGCAGCTTTGAAGGGTACCCCAAGATTCTGCCATGCATTCTCTCTCTCTCTTCTCTCTCTCTCTCTCTCTCTCTCTCTCTCTCTCTCTCTCTCTCTCTGTGTCTGTCTGTCTGTCTGTCTGTCTATGTCTTTTCTCAAAACCTTTTTTGTTTAAGTAGTTCCATGAGAGATGTTTGCGGGGCATCTGGTAATCGAGGCCAGAGTGGCGTTCTGGTGGGAACTTAGGAGAGTGCTGAGGGTGAAGGATTGTTCTTTGGTGGAGACTGGGCTAGGGGTGATTCTTGATGAGGGAGCAACCAGGGCCTGGGGTCACAGAGAGAGTGAAGCATGAACGGAAGGTGAGGGCCTGGTTTTCCTGACAACGGGGCTCCAGATGGAGGTGCTTGGCTTGAGTGGTGCTGTTGCTGGCACTAGGCTAGACTTGGGCTGAGGTGGAGGTGAGTGGAGTGCAGGGTGTTTCGATTCAGCTCGGGCAGCTTCTGGGTACTGGGTTGGTGACTTTATTAGATTTGGGTTTGGCTTGGAGTGAGGCCTCAGAGATCCTTGAGTTTGCCAAGGTAGGAGCCTGACTGGGTCTTGAGTTTTAACTTGGTGAGGAAGAGATCATGGAGGATTGAACACTGGGCTGTGGCTGGAGCTGAGGTTTGCGGACTCCTGTCACTAGCTCTTGAGGAGCTGGCTCTGTCTGTAATGTGATGGAGTCTCCTCTGTCCACAATTGAAACAGATGGGCACTGTCCCTTTCCCATTGTACCTGGGCTCCACTAGGTAGGACTGTTACCAACACACATTTACTCTGGAGGACGTACTAGCACGTTGGAGGGCAGGGTGATTGATGGGGAGAAACTTTGAAAAAGACGGTCCTTGGCTGGATGTGGTGGCACACATATTTAATCCCAGCACTGGAGGCAGAGGCAGAGGCAGAAGCAGAGACAGAGGCAGAGGGGCAGAGGCAGAGGCAGAGGCAGAGCAGAGGCAGAGGCAGAGGCAGAGGCAGAGGCAGAGGCAGAGGGGCAGAGGCAGAGGGGCAGAGGCAGGGCAGAGGCAGAGGCAGAGGCAGAGGCAGGAGGCAGAGGCAGAGGCAGAGGCAGAGGCAGAGGCAGAGGCAGAGGCAGAGGCAGAGGCAGAGGCAGAGGCAGAGGCAGAGGCAGAGGCAGAGGCAGAGGCAGAGGCAGAGGCAGAGGCAGAGGCAGCAGAGGGGCAGAGGCAGAGGCAGGTGAATTTCTTTGAGTCTGAGGCCAGCTTGCTCAGCATACTGCGTTTCAGGCTAGGAATAGAGATTCTGTCACAAAGAGGGAGGGGTAGTTCCTGAAAGTTTCTAAGAGCAGTCACCCTCCCTCTCAGATCCACATTCACCTTTCCTGGGACCCGGGACCGCACTGCTCACCCAGCTGTGTGGGTCTGTTTCCCCCGGTCCTCCTGTCCTCTGCTGCTCCTTGCCTGTCACTTGAGCAATACTAACTCACACCTAACAATTGTTCCTGTGCCCCAAAGATGGACATTGGAGGACAGACAGTGCCGGTGGTATGCAAGCATTGTGAGGAGTGACATATGCTGCCCACATCACAGACACTGCAGTGCCCCTGAGTTTACTCAGGGTCATAGCCCTACTATGATCACTGATGGAATCCTTGGCTGGACCATTCCTATGATGTCCACAAAAATCTAAGAAGGAAGAAAAGACCTTACTGTGGGTAGAAAGGACGTGGATTCTTGTTTTTAGTCTCCACACATTAAACCACAGAATTGTGTTTTGTGTCTGTCAGTCATGATGGACTGAGGTGGGGAGATGGAAGGATGAGTTTGGAGGTGGTAGAGAGAAGCCACCAGGACTGGATCTTGGCAAGAGGGTGAGGAAGGAGCACATTGTTGCAGATGCTGTCACCTGCCAGTCTCCTATTGAGACATACATAAACCGGGGGAGCACAGGGTGGGCAGACCCACAGGCTTCACAGAACTTCCGTTGCCTAGACTGCTGGTTCGTCTTTGGAAAAGATGTCCAAGGGTGGGCAGGGGCTGAGTGGAACCCGAATCTTTGGATTTCTAGGGCCATCAGCTGAAATACCTTCTAATGTTCAAGGGCTCACAGCTAGAAAGGGTTAGAAAGTTTCCAAATATGAAAAGCACCTACAACTTAGTCTTAGTTGAGCTCCCTCACACTTCGTTTTGAGTTCTCTCTCTCTCTCTCTCTCTCTCTCTCTCTCTCTCTCTCTCTCTCTCTGTCTCTCTGTTTGTGTCTGTCTCTCTGTCTCTGTGTCTCTGTCTCTGTGTCTCTCTCTGTGTCTCTGTCTCTGTCTCTCTGTTTCTCTTTGTCTCCTCTGTCTCTCTATCTCTGTGTCTCTCTCTGTGTCTCTGTCTCTCTGTCTCTTTGTCTGTCTCTCTGTCTCTGTCTCTCTGTCTCTGTCTCTGTCTCTTTGCCTCTGTCTCTCTGTCTCTCTGTCTCCGTCTCTGTCTCTCTGTCTCTGTCTCTGTCTCTGTCTCTCTGTCTCTGTCTCTGTCTCTGTCTCTCTGTCTCTGTCTCTGTCTCTGTGTCTCTGTCTCTCTCTGTTTCTCTCTGTCTCTCTGTGTCTCTGTCTCTGTCTCTCTGTTTCTGTCTCTCTCTGTTTCTCTCTGTCTTTCTGTGTCTCTGTCTCTGTCTTTCTCTGTCTCTGTCTCTCTGTCTCCTCTGTCTCTCTGTCTCTCTGTTTCTATCTCTCTCTTTCTCTCTTTTTCTCTATCTCTCTTCCTCTCTCTTTCTCTCTCTCTCTCTGTCTCTCTGTCTCTCTGTCTCTGTGTCTCTCTGTCTCTCTGTTTCTATCTCTCTCTTTCTCTCTTTTTCTCTCTCTCTGTCTCTCTGTCTCTGTGTCTCTGTCTCTCTCTGTCTTTCTGTCTCTCTGTCTCTGTCTTTCTCTCTGTCTCTGTCTCTGTCTCTCTGTCTCTCTGTCTCTCTGTCTCTCTGTCTCCCCCCCCAATGGTTCGCTTGCTTACCCGTCACAGTTCTGCCTTTCGTCTCTGATGGACCCTGTGTATAATCCAGTCAGAACCTCAGCATTGTGTAGCTCGGGGTTGCAGTAAGATTTTAACAGGCTCAGAGCATGGGGTCCAAGTGGCCAGCAAACGCCACCATCTGTCATCGTGCCAGTTTCTGTAAGCCTGTTATGAATAAATGCTGCTGGTCTTCCCTGACTGTGGCAGGGTGTGGCAAGGGATGGAAAATTGACACGGTTAGAAACTGGGACTTTAAGGATCCTGATGAGGAATCTGTGAGACCGGGTGCCTTCAAACCCTGGTCTTGGGGCCTCATTTACACAACACAGTTGTTCATCCCTATTTGCTATTAGAGATGAGGTCAAAGCCTGGGGGACTCCAGAAGCATGGCCTAAGCATTCAAGACAAAAGTTCATTGTGATACAGGAAGAGAATGTTCTAGGAAACGTGACCCTTCCCACTGCCCTGCTTGGGCCTCCTCTAAATTCCCCTCCACAGGGTGAGAAGATACTGGTTCACTGATGCCCACTCTGCCTTCAGGCTTGCACTTTGATCAGGCCTGATGTTGACTGTCCAAAAACCCCTGCGGCTACTTCCAGAAGTTACATGGGCCATTCCCTAGGCTCACCCACAGAGCCTTCTGGCATGTACCAGGAGGCAGGGGGAGAAGAGATAATCACATTCTGTTTCCAGGAGCCACGGTGGAGCTCTCGGATCACGTGTCCTCATGAGCAACTCCTTCATGTAACAGGTCTGAGGATGTGGTGGAGGAGTGCTGGGCTGATGGTGGCCACCTACCCTACAGCTGCCATGTTTCTACAGAATTCTGAGGAGTCCAAGAAAGGTGGATGCCAACAGGGTCATCCCAGAGAGCTGTTTCACAAAAGAACATAGAATATATTTTACTTATCTCTTGCTGGCTTTATTAGTCTCTTTTAGGTATCCAGACATACGATGAGGGCCTTCATGTGAATTCCCTCCCGGGATTTTAATCTCATCTTTGTAGGCTGATTTCCTTTCTCCAAACTAAGATCTGGTTTGTTTTACAAACTGCCATTCTGTGTGTGTGTGTGTGTGTGTGTGTGTGTGTGTGTGTGTGTGTGTGTGCGTGCACACACACACGTATGTGCATATATGGTGAATTTATAATGTGACATATGTGTTCTCACCCAGAAGTTGGCATGTCAGGTGTCTTTCTCTATCAGTTTAAAAATGTATTTTATGTATGTGAGTGCTCTGTGTGCATGTACACCTGCATGCCAGAAGAGGGCATCAGATCGCATTATAGAGAGTTGTGAGCCATCGTGTGGGTACTGGGGATTGAACTCAGATGGGTCCTCTGCTCCCTGAAACATCTCTCCAGACCCGCCACATTTATTTATTGGAGGCAGGGTCTTTCATTGTTTTAATTTTCTTGGTTCGTGTCTGGGTGTTTTGCCTGCATGTGTGTATGTGCGCCATGTGTATGCCTGGTGCTCAGAGGGTTCAGGAAAGGGAACTGGTCCTCTAGAATTGGAGTTAGAGATGGTTATGAGTCATTATGTGAGTGCCGGGAACTAAAACCAGGTCCTCTGCGAGAATAGCAAATGCTCTTAGGCACTGAGCCATCTCTCCAGCCCCGAAGCTCATGGTTTTAACCAGAATGTTTTAAGGAGGTCGATTTGTGGGCGAGGTGGCTCGGTGGTAAAAGTGCTTGCTGTGCAGGCTTGAGAACTTGGGTTCGGATTCCCACAAAGATGAACATGGCGGAGTGAGTCTGTCCCCTCAGTGTTGGAAGCACAGAGACAGGAGGATCTCAGGGTTCTCGCCAAGCAGGCCAGCCCAAATGACCCAGGTCAGGTTCCATTGAGAGACCCTGTCTCCGAAACACAAGCTAGACTGCTTCTGAGAACAACAACCAGGGTTGAGATCTGCCATCCATATGTATGCACATACACGTACACACACACACACACACACACACACACACACACAAATGGGGACAAAAAATGCTCCTAAATCCAGGAATGGTTAAACAACCCACTATGTGCATCCATGAGTACAGTTCAGAATGAGGAGAGATGAACCCCTGCTGCTCTGAACAAAGCAGAATCTGAAGCCTGGTTGATTATCATTTTTTAATTTGGCATGTGATTATCTTGGCTGTGAGGAGTGATTTTTCACAGAGACCTGGGCATTTTGTGTGTTACAAGATCCTGACCTATGCCCTGACATGGAGGCATTGCCACAGTGTGCTTGGAGGTTCCATCTCCTAAGTTTGTGTCCTTTGACTCCATCCTAGCTGGGCGGGGGGATTCTCTCTTTTGTGTGTCCCTCAGGGGCGCTGTGGGGCCTGGTAGCCCTGGAGGTGTTGCATGATCCTTTGGGCATGTACCTGTTTGGAAAGGACCTTGTTCTGACAAGAGATGCAGACCTAGTCCAAATCCCTGCACCCCCATACTCAGGGCTGCCAGCAGCAGGTACTGGATTGTCTTCTCCTCACAGCGAACGAACAGTTGTGACCCCTTGTGTCCCTAGCTGTGAGTTTACTTCTGAGCCCTCTCTCTGTCTGCACTGTCTCCATGTTGGTTTTTGTAGTGGAACCTGGTTGCATTTGTCATGCTAATGTCCAGAGCCTCGACCTGCACATAGTAGGACAGATAGAGGACAGGACACTGACTCTGTCCCTCTGTGGCACTCGCTGTCACCCTTTAGGTTTTTTTCATATGCTCCCGACTCCCCCAGTCTATGTCACTGGTAAACAGAAATTAATTATTCTCTCTCTCTCTCTCTCTCTCTCTCTCTCTCTCTCTCTCTCCCCCCTCTCTCTTTCCCCCTCTCCCTCTCCTCCTCCCTCCCTCCCTCCCTCTCTCTTTCTCTCTCTCTCTTGGTCAGGCAAAACTCCTACCCTTCAATGCATGGGCAACAGAGGATTCTGTAGGCCTTCCTGCAAAAAGGGTGAACAGGCCTACTTCTACTGCAGAACTTACCAGATATGCTGCCTCCAGTCCCATGTGAGGATCAGCCTGACAGGCGTAGAGGACAACACTAACTGGTCTTATGAGAAACACTGGCCAAGAATACCGTGAATGCTGGTACGCCATGCACAGACTTCCAGAGAAGCTGGCCCTGCAGCCTACCTCCTTATTAAAATGTATGCATCTGACAATGTGTGATTATTTTCCCTCCACTGGTGGGAGGCTGGGTTTCACACGGTGGGGAGTCTGTCCCATTCTGGATGCAACCCCATGGGAGAAGGGTCTGGGCTTCAGAGTGACTTTCAGAGAGGAACCCAACCAGGCACTGAAGGAGGGAGAGAGCAGTGGAGACCAGGGAAGGAAGTTAAGGACTTGGAAAGAGCTATGACGGTCTATGCTATGGACCCAGGGAGGCACCGATGGGACAGGTGTTATCTTCTTCTTTTTTTTTTCTTTTCTTTTCTTTTTTTTTTTTTTTCGGAGCTGGGGACCGGACCCAGGGCCTTGCCCTTGCTAGGCAAGTGCTCTACCCCTGAGCTAAATCCCCATCCCCAGGTGTATCTTCTTGAAGACACAGTTGATTAAGCCTGGGAGAGCTTCTAAGCAGAGCTGCTAGACTTAGAGGGGGCTGTCTGGCCACGGCTTCAGATTGTGAGGCTAAGATTGGCTTGGTGGTCACTGCAGAAGGAATTTGAATAATACATTCCCTTCTCCAAAACTGCTAAGGTCTTTTAATTCCCAATATATATCTATCTTCTCCTTTTTCTCCTCCTCCTCCTCCTCTTCCTTCTCCTCCTTCTTTTTCTGAGACAGAGTTTCTCTGTGTACCCCTGACTGTCATAGAACTCACTCTGTTCCAGGTTGGTCTCAAACTCATAGAGATCTGCCTGCCTTTGCCTCCCAAATGCTGGAATTAAAGGTGTGAGCCATCACCTCCTGGCAAAAACAAACAAACAAACAAACAAAAAAACAATAACAACATCTTTTTAAAAAAACTAATTCATTCTCTTTTTTTCCTGCTTTGACAGTAGCTAGCCTTCTGATCATGGAATGTTTGTTTGTACTTCTCCCACAATTTTACTTTTTTCATTAAGTTATTTATTTATTCACTTTACATCCAGATAGAAGCTCCCTCTCCTCCCAGTCCCTCCCTCACGTGGCCCCTCCCTCCGTTCTCCCCCTACTTCTACAAACAACCCCTTCTTATTGTGTGTGTCCATACGATGTGTGTCTACACAGGGTGGCTGGTCATGCTTCTGTAGAGCCTGGAGGACATCTCCATATGATTGGTTCTTTCCTTCTGCTGTTATGTGGGGTCCAGGGATTGAACTCAGGTCCTCAGGCTCCCAGGGACAGTCCCTTTACCCACTGAACCACCTCCCTAGCCATCATATTTTTTTTTACTTTTTACCCCCTTTGTTTTTTTTCGAGACAGGGTTTCTCTGTGCAGCCTTGGGTGTCCTGGAACTCACTCTGCAGACCAGGCTGGCCTTGAACTCATAGAGATCCACCTGCCTCTGCCTCCCAACTGCTGGGACTAAAGGTGTGTGCCACCCCTGTGAGCTAATATTGACTTTGAATGTCTTATTTCCCACTAATATTTTGTTTCTCTCTAGTCACTGTCAATAGGAGAGTAGCTACCCAAGGCTGTATCTTTCTCTACTTCTCTGACTGTGCCCAGCTTGGCTTTGGCATAGCTTGTTCTAGGGAGCTGGCTGTGGTCCAACCACTACTAGAATGTCTCTTTGGAAG
This sequence comes from Rattus rattus, assembly GCF_011064425.1. Classification (NCBI taxonomy): domain Eukaryota; kingdom Metazoa; phylum Chordata; class Mammalia; order Rodentia; family Muridae; genus Rattus; species Rattus rattus. The sequence goes on along the minus strand of NC_046158.1, from coordinate 131,896,870 downwards.
TTTCAGAAGTCTACCTCTGGGCAGCACTTCCCCCACCACTGCCTCCCTTAGAGCACTAGCTTGCTTGCTCTCTGTGACTTCTCTCTTGCTTGGGTTTTCCTCCTGAGTTTAGAGCTTCTTTTGTTTGTATTTTTTTCTTCTCTGTTATGCAGGGAGTTTCTCTTTCCATTGTCTGGTTCAACGATCTGGGAAGCGCTGATCTAGACTCACGTTTCAGGAAGAATAAGGGTCTGACCTCACTCAGTTTAGATAGTTATGAAAAGACCTTAGCTAGGGACTGGAGCACTCGAGTCCATCTCTCCAGCCTCTGAAGCAAGGTTTCACACCCTAGTAGAGAGCATCATACATGAAAGATTTAGGATTTCATCTGAAGGGAAACTAACACAAAAGAACACTCTGGTTTCCCCAAGCCCTCGTCGGAAAGACAGTAGGACAGAGAGAAATGCAGTGCGGAAATGAATTTTTCCTCGAGCACTTCAGCCCCAACACAGCTCACCAGCAAATAAGGAACACAGGGTCCGCAGTGATCAGGTGACATTTCAAGAGCACGGAAGACTTTGCCACTGGAAACATTGGTTTGGTTTACACAGTAGATTTTATCGAGAGTTACACAATCGTGATGGTGGCTGTGCATTGTGGGCGTCTCTGTGCTTTCTATGACTTCGTCCATCATTCTTGGGACAGGAGCGAGTGACATCTGATGAGTCAGGAACTATCATAAACCTCAGGGACAGGGCTCTCTACCCACCTCTCAGGTTTTTTATTTATTTATTTATTTATTTATTTATTTATTTATTTATTTATTATTTATTATCTTTCCATCAACTATATTATGTCAAGTCCATCCGTGAAGTCTTAGGACAGATTGTACTCTATTGTAGAGGTTTTCTCCATGGTCCGCGTGATGGAAGCCTTTTGTTTGTAGTCGTTGTCGTCCAGAACGCAGCAGACTTGGAAATATTTGCACGCTTCCATGACCATTTCCCCGGTTTTGCATTTTCTCCTGCAGTGCCCCAATCTATTCAAGCATCTTTTCTCAGCACTATAGTCTAAACAACCAAAGGAGAGACCAACGATTTTAAGTTACTGCTATAAAATGGCTATGAGCCTGGCATTCCACAAATAATACTGGGACCAATGTAAGAGGCACGGCCGTTAGGCTCCTTCCTAGCGATAGCTTGATAATTCCATGCTTCTCCAGAGTCGCTACAAAGCTCCCCAGACCTGTGACAAGCTACCCACATCAAGAAACTCACCTGGGGCTCTTGCTATTTAGCCTGGTAGACCTGAGTTGACCCCAAGACACTATCAATGGAGGGAGAGGACGGACTTCCACAGTTTGTTTCTCTGACTGTGTACGCGCACTGTGGCACACACAGATGTGCTCTCCTCCCTTCCCCCAAGCAAAAGTAAATAAATGAATAAATGTAAACAACTAGATAAGGAGGAAATCCACCTCATGACTATGGTTTGAGGAGGTAGGTTTTCTAGAACAAGAGCGTCAGGGTTTTTAGTCATGCTTTTGGGTACCCTTTAAAAAGCAATGGTTTTCTTTTTTTTTTTTTTCCCCCTTCGGAGCTGGGGACCGAACCCAGGGCCTTGCACTTGCTCTACCACTGAGCTAAATCCCCAACCCCAAGCAATGGTTTTCAAACCCTAGACTTTCAGAGTCCATGGGAGAAAAACAGCTGGTTCTGTCATCCATGTAACCATCCTGCAGACATTATTTCATTCGCCAAATTCCAGAACATGAGGAGACAAAGGACCTCCTTGAGAGTGGTAGCGAAACTTAAAAATCTAAGAGAGGCCATAGGGCTGTGGACTTTGTGAGATGTTCTCAGGAGCTGCACCAGCCGGAAAGAGAGCAGGCAGGGCTGAAAGTCTGACCTTGTTCCTTAGGTGGAAACGGGAGCAAGGGGGAACTCTGGCTGTGTGAACATGGCCCACCTCTGTCCTACCCTTGTCAGAGATGCAGTCTCAGTGAGAAAAATGGTGCTGGTGTGTTAGGGAGAGGAGCCACACAGTCCAGGGCCTACCGGACCTTCATTTTGGTAATTTCCTATGGTTCTGTTACCTGGGATCACTTGGGGTAGCAGAGCAAGGAGAGGAAGGGCCATCAGCAGAAGCCTCATGGTTTGTGGGAGGTAGGACAGTGGATCCAGGTATCTGGAACGCAGGTACAGTGTGAATCTGGCCAAGAGTTTTATCGGCCTTTCTGTGGTGTGGGCAGAGGGATGTGCATTGAGCCAGAGAGAGATGTAAAAGGGTAACCAAGCAAAACATCAGCCGGTTGGCTGGCGTGCGGACTGAGCGTCTGAAACAGTCCCTGGGAGCACGGGCAAAACTTGTAAGTCACAGGCCTGGAGGACATGTTTGGGAGTTCAGAGAGGGAAAACTCACATTAGGACTCCGTCCCTCGCTTCTCCAGGCCTCTTGGCAGGGCTCCACCCCTTTCTCACAGACCCCCTCACTCCAGACTAAGTCTACTCTCAAGATCTCTCCTCCAGCCAGGCGGTGCTAGTACAAGCCTTTCGTCCCAGCTCTCTGGAGGTAAAGGCAGGCAGATCTCTGAGTTTGAGGCCATCCTGCTCTACAAAAGAGAGTTCTACAACAGCCAGGGCTACACAGAGAAACTGTGTCTGGAGCACCAACTCCCTATCTCTCCTTATCAGTATCTCTCTACATAGACCACGAGGTTGCTATTGGAAAGCCCCCGAGGCATGAAGCATCAGCCCAGCGAAGGCTGATGGGGATAAAACGAACACATCTGTTGTTGTAAAATTATAAAAAAAAAAAATTGGTATCTTTTATCCCCACTAGGTCTACACCGCAATGCCCCAAGATATCTGGTAGATAGATATCTTGCCAGAAGCACACATTCCAATTCCGTGGCGGCCCAGACCAGCCACCCCACACTCCCTTACACTTAAATCTGCACACGAAAGAGCACACAACACAATAACCTCTGATCCAATTGATAACATATAATTGCCCACCTAGACATACAAAGCCCTGTACACATCCATGCCTTAAGAACATTCACAACAACCTGTAAAGGTACAGCGTGGAATCTTAACGTCAGCTTCCATGCTGTCCCGAGGCTACTCTCTGTCCCCCCTCCTCTTCCATTCCTGTCTCCTCCTCTTCCTTCAAACTTTTCTCCCGCCCATCCTTCCTTCTCATCCAATGACAGGCCTCAGTCTATCTTGTTCCTGCCTCACCTGTGACATCATCCCACGTGCATCCAGTGCTAACCGCTGTTCCAACAGGGAAAGTGACTTGATAACAGGACTGACCTGCAGTAGAGTGTGGGGAATTCAGTGTATGGTGTGGTTCCAACAGACAGCTTGACAAAGTTACCCACTGTTGTCAAAGATGCTCCCAGTCAAAGGCATTCAGAGTAACCTTGGATGTTACTGTTGACGAGGGTACCATGGGGCACTGGGGGGATCTGGGCATTATCTGCAAAGACCCCAGCATCTAGATATGCCTTTAGGACACAGAAAACTGGTCTACCATTCAAGGTAGCCTAGTCCCACAATCCCTTAGTCACTTCCGTTATGGCTCCGTGTTTACCTATAAAGCTGTGAAGGTGAAGGCTGGGTTCGTGCTGCTCTTGGTTTTTAAAGACAGTGCTGAGCTTCCTGCCAACGGAGGAGTGGTAAGCAGGTAACTCATTGCAGTCAGTGACATAATTAATCCAGTTGTCACCTTGGTGGCTTGAGATTGAATCACAGAAACAAATGTTTGGATTCCAATTCTAATCCTGCCACCTCAATGGTTTCTGTAGAAAAGGATACCCTCAGACGGAGACTATTTGAATTCAGTGGAATCCACAGAACATGCTGGAAATCGGGACTGGAATCTCTCAGCAGAGTAGCACTTGGAGGTTTAGGAACGTCTTTTATTTCCTGTAACTTCGTGGACCACCCTTGTTAAAATCAGACTCCAGATTCAACGAAAAGATTTTTTTATTTTTACTTATTACCTGTTTGTATGGGTGTCCGCATGTGGGTTTGTACACAAGAACGCAGTACCTGAGGAAGCCAGAAGAGGGTGAGAGATCCGGAGCTGGACTTCCAGGGAATGGTGACCACCTGACTGACACAGGTTCTGGGAACTGTGGTCTCTTTTAAGAGCAGCTGTGCTCCTAACCACGGCACGATCTCTCCAGCTACCAGACTTCAGGTTTAGTTGTGCAGTTTGGTGGGATTTGGAGCTGGGTCAGTCCATAAAGCACTGGACTCCTAATTCTGCTGTTTGTAGAACTTTAACACAAGCTTAACACAACTCAGTTTTACCACCTGAAAACCAAGCTTTGATGACGGGTGAGGCCTGAATACTCAACGGGTATGTGGAATCAAATGAAATTGGAGAATTTGGAATCTTTATGGTGCAGAAACTAGCCAGTTTGCCTGTGAGCCTTCCTCACGACAGCCTGACCTAAGATCAGCCTTGGAAATTGATAACTACTCTCTTGAGACCCATCCCAATAGTACACAGGGCTGGTTAGAGCTCAGCATGCTTAAGAGGGAAGGTGGCAAGTCTAGCCTTGGAAGACAGACTTCCGTGTCAGAATGATGAGAATGCTAACTTCTTTAAGCATGGCCTGCAAAATACAAGGCCAGATTCTAGAGTCTGTTGGAGGGGTTATTTTGGTGATAGTTTAAAATATTTACTAATTTACTACTACTACTACTACTACTACTACTACTACTACTACTACTACTACTACTACTATTGTGTATTATGTGTGTGTGACAGAGGGAGAGATGGTAGGAGGGAGGGAGAGAGGGGGGAGGGAAGGAGGGAGAGTCGGAGGGTGACATGTACCTCCTGACATCATTGGCTTCTGTTCTGCTTCACCTCAGTGGGCACTGAGGGGCTCATTAGCAGGTGTGATGATGATTCAACAGAGACAGTCTTAGCATTAGGTGGAACTGAACTTGACAATTGTTAAACCCTGCCCGTCCCTTTCGGCTCTATAGCCGCTCTCTCCTGACTTTTTTTTTTTTTTTTTTTTTTTTTTTTTTTTTGGTTCTGTTTTTCGGAGCTGGGGACCGAACCCAGGGCCTTGTGCTTCCTCGGCAAGCGCTCTACCCCTGAGCCCAACCCCCTCTCCTGACTTTTTGCTGGTTTTGGGATGCTCTTTTTCAGGCATCTTCTGGGGAAATGAGACTTGATGCTCAGCTATATTCTCTTTTTTTCCCCGTAAGCACTCACCTTGAGTCATTGCAGAGCCCGTCGGGGGGAAAATACCAAATGCCTTTAGCAGTTTTCTAAAAGCCGTCCTCCCAGTGAAGAGCACAGATTCTAAACCACTGGACAAAGATTAGCGGTTGGATTGCCGGATCACTCAGCAGTTTGATTTTTAGTTTTAAGTTTTGTGGGGTTTTTTTTTTTAATCTGCCTCTCCCTCACCTTCTGTTTGGCTGTTTCCTGTAATGACCATCCTAACTTAGATTCCCACTTGCAGTGTGAGGGGTTAGCCTACCCTCCCTCCTCTGTTGTTCATATCTTCTTTCTTTTTTACATTAGCCATTTTAACAGGCGCCAACAACAGCTCGGTGTACTTTAACTTGCATTTCTCGGCTGACTTGGGGGCATCTCCACATGCTTGCTGGCCACTGTGTGTGTTCTTTAGAGAAATTTCTGTTGAATCTCCTGTCAGTCTAGAAGCCATATCCACTGACTTCTTCCTAAAGAGTTCAGACTTTATATGCCGAGAACTGATCTCCGTACTCTACACAGTGCAAACCCCTCCTCTCTGTCGCTTGTCACCTCAGGTTTGTGGCTGTTCCCTTGACTGTTCAGGAGCACTCAAGCTTAACGGAATCCCTTCTGTCTATTTCTGCTTCAGTTTCCTGATATTTTGAGTAAACTTTGAAGTAGAATGTCTTAGACTAGTGACTGTGGTTTCCCACCGTGCTTTCTTGCAGTCATTTTGTGGTTTCAAGTTGATGCTTAATCTGTGCAGAGTTGACCATTGTAAGGGATGGGAGATTCCAGTCTTAGGAATCTGTATAAATATCTATGTAATCTGTGTCTTACATCATGTCTACATTGTATCTATCTCTAGTTTTCCTGAATCATTTGTTAAAGAGAATGAAGGACATTTATATGTCTCATCACTATCTTTCTTTCACACACACACACACACACACACACACACAGAGGGGGAGTTCAGGGGAGGGGCAGGAGGAGGAGGTGGAAGAGGGGGAGGGGAAAGGGGAGGGGAGAGGGAGTACAGAACAGAGAGTCTCACACAGGCTAGGCGAGAGCAAGAGTTCTGCCCCTGAGATATTTCCCCAACCATTTTTCTTAAGCAAGGCAGGCAGAAGGAATCCTCACTCGGGCAGGACATCAGACTGGAGTTTAGGATGAAAGGCAAGCTTGTGATACGGGGTGAGCTAACTAAAGGCATTTTCCATGTTTTGAAAAGACCTCTTAGGTTCCTGGTAGCTGTCGGTAACACGACAAACAAAAACACACCAAGGAGTTACTTACTACATCCAACTAGAAGGCAAATTAACACAAGCGTCCACAGTGGTTTCCCTATTGCCATTTTGAAGGCAGACACTTGTGTGGAGAACAAGGAGCTACAGACGTAGGACACCAGGGGGAAGGCCCAGAAGTAATGGAAAACTGTTTGCCTTGAGCCAAATCGTCTGGTGTTTATATCTGAGGAAACTTCCATGGAGGGCTGAAAGTTTCCGGTTTCCATCTGTTGGCATGTTTAGCACGGGTTGGTTCTGTGTTTTGACACCTCAGTGTCTGCCGGTAACCCCGTGAGAACAGAGATGAGAGACGGCAGAGAGGAAGTCATGGATTTAATGGACACTTGGGAGACACTTGTGCTGGCACCATCTGCTCTGTAGAGGACCGAATCATTTTCAGCATAACTCTAACTTACTACATATTGTTCTTGAGGACCGCCACTGGCGCTGTTCTGGAGTGTACTCTGAAATTACGACTAAACGCATTCTTGGGCGCCTGTGGCACAGTGTTTAACTTCTTTGCAATACAGCAGTAGTCCCCGTTGCTGCATGGCTTTTTCACCCGCTCGCCGGATCTGCAGTGTTTTCTGCAGTGTCCTCTTATGACCCAGCAAGATTTGCGGCACCTGTAGACTGACAAGAGTGAAGAAAGGCTATAAAAAAGATTCCAGGGCTCATCCCATGTTCTCACAGAGATCTTACTACCGATGCCAGAGGAACTCACTAGCTGACAGGAACTGGGATAACTTGTTAAGGAGCTGTGGGATTTTGTAAATAAATTAGGTGCACAACAGGCTAACTTAACTCCATGCCGGCTGGGTTATTAGTCCCAAAGACACAGGCCTTATGATTGTTGCCAGAAATGTATTAATAACCTTTGCTTCAGGAAGACGGAAGCTCTTAGAGGTGAGGAGTTGGCTTATGGTGGTACTGTGTTACCATAACGACTGAAAATGACACACACACACACACACACACACACACACACACACACACACTTGGTGGGGCTATTTGGGAAGGACTAGGAGGTGTGGTCTTATTGGAGGGGGTGTGTCAGTAGGTGTGGGCTTTGAGGTGTGAAATAACCATGCCTTTCTCAGTCAGCCTCTTCCCTTTCATGGTTGTCTCAATAGGAGACCTCTCAGCTCTAGTTCTAGTGCTATGCAAGCCTGCCTGCTCTCATGCTCTCCCCAGGATGTTTATGGACTCACCCTCTGAAACTGTAAGCCCCCAACAAACTCTTTTTTTTCTATAAGTTGCTTTAGTCATGGTATCTCTTCTCAGCAATACATAAGTAACTAAGATAGGCACAGACTGTGGTAACGATCCTACATTCACTTCCAAATCCACCCACTAGCATACATTAAGTACACAGAGCTCCCATCTATCAATCGTAGCTTGGTAAAGTGGCTTCAAAAACGAGCTGGCAATATAACGAAATAAGCCTGGGAGAGCCCGGAAATACAACTGAAGAGAAGCAGGTATCGGTCCCCATTTTAACACATCGCCACCTGCTCTGTGGATTCAAATCATTAAATCAGAGATCTCTGGGACCCACTCATACAGAGCTCTGGATTCAGCCAATCAGAAATGGACGCACGTGTAAATTAGCACTTCTGATGGTTCAGTAGCTGGTGCTGATGTGGGGGCTGAGAGAACCAAGGGGCTGTAATGGAGCCTTCGGCATCTTTGGAAGACTCTCTACACAACAGTCAGTTCTCAATAGATGGCACCCATCTTAAAGAGCCGCTGATAAAAACCGGTCTGTGAAAGGCTTGCTGGTCATCTTGCAGAAAACATCTGGGCACTTCTAGTGCTCCAAGACTCACGGAAGTTGTGACTAAGGTAGCCCATCTGTCAAAATGTGTCTGTTGCTGCGCTGGGGAGATGGCTGTTAGCTTAAAAGCACTAGTTCTCATCACAGTGACTCACAACTGTCTGTAAGTCTAGTTCCCGGGATCTGATGCTTTTCCTGGCCTCTGCACAGGCACCAGGCACTCACGTGGTGCACATCCATATATGCATGCAAAACAACCAAATGCATAAAATAAAACAAATAAGTCTACATTTTCTTTTAGAAATCTGCCCATTGATTAAGTGTACCTAAATGGATTTTCTAATGAAACATGTTTTAATTAAGAAAAATGAAATCAATCAGTCAGAAAACACACCCATCACCATTCTCCCTTTGCTGTGTCTGGATGCTGTATTGTTAACCACAAAGGTTCTCCCAGAGTCATGGAGGTTTGTCATAGACGCGTACGCATTGCATGAAGTGCTGACGTCACACTGGCGATGTCTTTGATGGTGATAGCGTTCTTTGGCTGTATTCAACGCCCCCATTCCTTCTCCTTAATTCCACTTCCTCCTTTTCCTCTCTCCACAGTCTCTTCCCTTGCTTTGGCCTCCCTTCAGCTTTCTACGGATCAATAGAAACAGTTTCTGGGTCTCTAAAGCATCTAAGACCCACAAGTGAGCGAGAACACATGAGGCTGGCCTTTTTGTATGACTTACCTTGTTTCATCTGATCCTTACCATGGAAAAGGATGTAACTTGATTCTCTTTAATGGTTGTTTCAGAGCCCGTTGTGTATAACTTGTGTGCACCCTTTACTTACTTCTCACAGAGATCTAAGCTGAGTCCTGGCTGTTTTGAACAACCCTGCCTTAAACACCCAATGCGGACATCTTTAGAACGCTACTTTGCGGTCCTTCAGGAATGTGTGCAGAAGTGGTTTAGCCGGGTCATATGATAAGTCTATTTTGAGTTTTTTGAGGATCTTTGTACTGATTTTCATGCCAGCTGCAACAATGTATCTTCCCACTAACACTTTAGTGCTTTTCCTTTCCCACTTCCTTGTTCATCTGTCCTGACTTGGATGAGATGAATCCTAAAGCGTTTTTTTGTTTTTTGTTTTGTTGTTGTTTTTTCTTTTCCCCTCATGGCTAAGGATATTCCGGGTTTGGAAAACTAACCTCTGAGAACTCAGTTGAGTACCTAACCAATAATGGCTTCTATTCACTGCCTCTGCAGATACGGCTTGAGCCAGGGCTACATAGCAGATGCTGTCTTTAAAAGGAGGACACGGGGGTTGGGGATTTAGCTCAGCAGTAGAGCCCTTGCCTAGCAAGCGCAAGGCCCTGGGTTCGGTCCCCAGCTCCGGAAAAAAAAATAAAAGGAGGACACAAGATGTGCAGGGATAAAGATGACCGCCCCAACCCGAGACCCATCCATGATGGGAGAGAGCCAACCCCGGCACTATTAATGATACTCTGCTATGCTTGCAGACCGGAACCTGGCATGACTGTCTCCTGAGAGGCTTCATCTAGCAGTGGGTAGAAATAGATAAAGAGACCCACAGCCAAACATCAGATGGTGCTTGGAGAGTCTTGTGGAAGAGTGGGGGGATGGGCAGAGAATTGAGTGAGCTGGAGGGGTCAAGGACACAAGAAGACCTACAGAGTAAACTAACCTGGCCCCAAGGGGGATCACAGAGACTCAACCACCAACCAAAGAGCATGCAAGAGCTGGACTTAGGTCCCCTACACATTTGTAGTAGATGTGTAGCTTGGCCTTTATGTGGTCCCTAACCATTGCAGCAGCGACTGTCTCTGACCCTGCTGCCTGCCATTGGATCTCCTTCCCCTAACTGGACTGCCTGGTTGGACCTCAGTGGGAAAGGATGTGCTTAGTCCTGCTGAGATTAGATGTCTCGGGGCAGGGTGGGACCCAAGGGAACCTTCCCTGTCTCTGAGAAGGGGAGGGGATTATTGGGAGAGGGATTTGTGAGGGTGGGAGTGGGAGGAGAGGAATAAGGGGACTGCGATTAGGATGTGAGGTGAATAAATAAATAAATTGATGGGGGAAAGAAGGACACAAAGTTGGGCGGGTAGGGAGGGGTATCAGGGAGGAGTTAGGAGGGTAAATATGATCAAAACACACTGTAACATCCTCAAGGAACTGATTTTAAAATTACCTTTCTCCAAATTTATTGCCTTACCTAATTTGAGAGGAAACACATACAGTTTTAATTAAAAATGCCATTTAAGTATCAGGAGGAAAATAGGTAAAAAGGAACAGTTAGAGAAAAATCTATGTCATTATGCTAAGCACAAATCTAGAACATACTGTGCCTTTCATCCCAGCACTGAGGAGGCAAGAGCAGACAGACCTCTGTAAGGCCAGCCTGGTCTACATGGTGAGTTCCAGGCCAGCCAGGCTACATAGAAAAACCCTGTCTCAAAAAAGAAAAAAGAAAGAAAGAAAGAAAAGAAATAAAAAAAATACATGTATTGAACTCTGAACGTTGATTTAAAAAAAAAAACCAATAATAGTTTATTGAGTGCACTCTGGACTGTCACTGTGATACCATCAAAAGTAAAAAACAAAACAACAACAAAAAACACCCCAAAAAACCAAAAACCAACTGACTTTCTTTTTTTTCTTTTTCTCTTTTTTTTTTTCGGAGCTGGGGACCGAACCCAACTGACTTTCAATAGAAGCATAACAGACTCCCAGAATTGTGTACGGTTACTGGTGCACAGCTGGCCGGACCATCACAGAGACTCTGTACAAGCAGCTAGCACTTAGAGGGTCTTTGGGACCTCTCCTAGTTAATAATATTCCTCTCCCATCGAGATATTTTTGTCCTGACCTCTAATACCTCAAGGTAGATTGCAAAGTAAGTAAGTAAGTAAATAAATTAAATAAATAAATAAATAAATAAATAACGGATGAGATAAAATTTAATCAAAAGCCTCCCATTTTCCGTGCTCATGGCCTTGGCTGTGTAGCTTTGTGACAATGCGCTCTCCTTAGATAAGGTCAGGGAGCCACCTTCCCAGCTGCCCCCTCCTTGAGTCTTGCTTGTTAGTGAATATGATTTGCTTTTTAGCACAGGGTTCATTTAGTGACATTTTTCCTCTTTTCTAAGTACATGTGTTTTTGTGCCTCTGTTACTATTAATTTCACCCACTGATGTTGACAAATATGATTGGCTTGCTATTCATTAGTGAGGCTTTCTTATCGGTCTAAAACGTGTTCTATTTTGGGGATCATAAAGAAATTTTGTCATTTATAGCTCATGTTCGACAGCTGACACTTTAAAGTGCACTGGTCAGACCCTCAGTATGGTTTTCTGACTTGAGTGTGAAGACCTGGGTTGAGGACTGCGTGCTGGGATCGATCATTTGCACTAGAAAATATTTTTTTGCGGATGGGTTGGAGAACTGTGAGTACTATTATCTGTTTCTCTAAGAGGATTGCCACTTGTTAGTTTGAAGATGTGGAAGCTGAAATTACGAGTACCAATGTGTCCTGTGGCTTGATTACCTCCTCCTGTGTATAACTCATCTGCTAACTATTTATGTATTTCCCCTGAACCACCTCGTTGTCTATGACTGCCATTCTAAGTTTCTGTTAGGTTGTATTTGCCTGAAATTGTACTTTACTATTTTGAAATTTTCATATCTTTTTATCCATTTTACCTGTCATTTAAAAAAAGAGAAAGACGAGGTCTTTTTAAGTAGCCTGGGCTGGAGCTTACTATGTAGACCAGACTGGCCTTGATCTCACACAGATCTGCCTACCTCTGCCTCCCAAGTTCTGGGATTAAAGACATGTACTGCGATGGCTGGCAGATATACTTTTATTTTTAACTGTGTGTGTGTGTGTGTGTGTGTGTGTGTGTGTGTGTGTGCATCTGTCTGTCTGTCTGTGGGTATGTGAATGTGAGCACAGATGCCTGTGGAAATCAGAGTCACCAGATCTCCAGAACTGAAGCTGTGAGCCACTTCACGTAGGTGCTGAGACTAGAACTCAGGTCCCCTGGAGTAAGAGCAAATGCTCTTAAGCCCTGAGCCATTTCTCCAGCTTACGTGTCTGTTTTATTATTATTATTATTATTATTATTATTATTATTATTCAACCCGTTATTTGAGTTATCTTTATCTTGTAAGAGAATAGATGCTTTCATTTAATGAGTCAACTATTATAAGTCTATTTAGACTTTTGAAATTCCCATTTCTGTGGGTGTTTTTTCCTATTTACCATTTTCAGTGAAATAGACCAGGGTTCTCTCCTCTGGCTTGAAGCATCTACCTCACTGGCAGTCGGAGCTTATAAACTATTGTCACTCAATTTCACAGGTAGCTTAAGAGTGCACTCATACCAATTGCCTTTCTCTTCCCTTAGATTTGGCTGTCTTTTCCCTGCCCAGGTTAAATATCTAAACTTTATAGGCAACTCAGACATTCATGCTCTCGCTCTTGAGATGACTGGTCTCTCTCTCTCTCTCTCTCTCTCTCTCTCTCTCTCTCTCTCTCTCTCTCTCTCTCTGTCATCATGGGTTGTACTCAGGGCCTTGAGTTCTATCTATAACCCTCTATTCTAGCTTCAAGTCAACTGTAGACCAATAAACAGTTGATCAATCTTACATGTCCTAAATCCCAATGTCCTTCTGGAGAGCTTCCTTGTTTATTTGAATTCCTCTTCATTTTCAAGACAGATCTTTGTGTGACAAGCCTTGCAATCTCAGAAGCTAGAGACCACCTTCCCTAAGCCCCCATGTGTGAACAGCAGTGGCACAGAAGACCTTGCCTGGCCAGTTTAGAGTCTTTCTTTTCCTTTCACACCAGGTATGATGGAAGGTTTCTCCAGTCAGCTTTTTTATAAGTTTTACGACAGATGCCTTTTCAGATCTTCTAAAGACCCTTTGCACTAAAAAGGAATTGACTTCCCCCAGAAATGTATGCTCAGAGGAGAATCTGAAAAAGTGCTCACAAAAACATAAATCATAAAATTAGTCTTGACCTACCAAGTGGACCTCTGGAAAATTATACAGAAAACTTAATCCAAGTGTGCAAAACCCAGTTGTAGTTGTTGTTTGTTTTGTGAAAGGACTGAAAAATTTTACCCCCAGTAGGAAATAGATTTATACACTTTCAGTTATCCGTGTGATGGAACAGCATATGACTTCTAGAAACATCCAGGCAGGTGCCAGCCAAGATGTTGAATATATACTGCTGAGATAAGCACTTTAAAAACAATGCAGTTGCATTTTTACTAAATATGTACATGAAACTACACTGACATACATATCTATGTGGACTTATATATGCATAAAGGAAAGGTTTTCACATACCAAAAGAGAGGCATCATATCTTTTCTAAAAACCATCCAAGCTGTATAAACAGTAATTTCAAAACTAAGAGCATTTATTTATAGAATTATATTGTAAATCACTAAGCAAGCAACAGTCTTGCATGGCTGAGAAAAAGCAGCCGGGTCTACATTTTCTTCCACATGATCGCTCTGAGAACACTTTGATCTCACAACAGGAGAACAGGGACTTCGTAGGAAGCCATAGTAGGACCTAACATCTAAGAAAGGCTTCAGAACTCAGCATCGGTGGAGACCGGAAAATCTAGGTACTTGGACAAGGGGCAGAAGAATGGAAGAGAGTTAAAGACATCGTGGGAGCACACAGAGAGGGCACACGCTCTAGGAAGTCTTCCTCTCATGCATGGTGTGTCGAGAGACTTTGCTCATAGCCTCTCATTGTACATCGGTGGAGACTGAAAAAATAGCCCAGAGGCATCATTGGGACATTCATTGAGGCAAATACTAGGGGGAAAGAGCTGGGCTTCTCAAGACGCCTGCCCAACCCCACAGCCCCAGGGATGCTGACCGGATCTACTCCCAAATATTCCACTCAGGGCGAGTAGTCCAGTAGGTTTCAGCTGCCTCAGAGAACCCTGCCCACAATGGACGGAAGGTATCAGAGCCCCCACCGGCAAGCAATCCCCCCAACCAAACTCCCTTGTCCGTTTTCCTTGGTTCTGTTTACCTGGAAACAGCTGGAACAGGATAAAAAATACCAAAAGATTCAGGAGCAAGTATTTCATGATCTTTGAGAAGGTCTTAGCACATCCCAGGGTCCAGGACATTCTGTGATTGGACTCCAGACTCAGGTTTTATTTGCTTCCATGGGCTGGAGTCCAGAGAGTGAGCCGTGAGGAATGAATGACGTAGAGACAAATACAAAGAGTGTGGGTTCTTGGCCAACAGCAATGAGTGATTGTTTGCTACTCAAAACAGTGTTCTAGGTACTTGGACAAGGGGCAGAAGAATGGAAGAGAGTTAAAGACATCGTGGAAACACACAGAGAGGGCACACGCTCTAGGAAGTCTTCCTTTCATGCATGGAGTGTCGAGAGACTCTGCTCATAGCCTCTCATTGTACATCAACACGTGCGACCTTGCACAAGGGTCAGCTGAAGACTCTTTGTGGGCAGAGGTTGACCCTTTACTGTGTTTCTAGGGCTAGAGATGTCAATTGTAGGTGCCTTGTGAAAGAATCTTTTAATGACATGAATGAACATATTTTTATATAATGTCAGGTGATAGAACCCTGGAGTGTACTCTTCCTGTGATGGTAACTACTTTCCTTGTGGCCAGCTTTTCTCCAGCTCCTCTTGCCCCCTGTTCTCCATGACTTCTAGTGATGATTCTATTCTCCATTTCATGAGGTCAGCCTTTTATTCTCTGCATGCGATTTCCCATCACGGTTGAAGAGACCAATCTCTCCCCCAGGTGTGTTCTTAGGGTCTCTGTTGAAGACATCTCTGGTCATGTTGTTGGAGATGAGCCTTATTGCTCTGCTCTGTGTTCTGCCCATAGTTCCATGGGCTGTTTTCATACCGGATCTATGCTCTTTTGACTGCAATCCCTTTGTAGCATATTTTGCAGTGAGGTAGTAGCATGTTTGAAGCTTCCCATTTTGCCTTGGTGTGTGTGTGTTGGTGTGTGTGTGTGTGTGTGTGTGTGTGTGTGTGTGTGTGTCCCCACATAAACTTTTGGCTTTTTTTTTTTGCTGTGAGCAATGTCATTGGAATCTTGATGGGGATTCATTGAATCTGTAGGCCACTTTGGATAGTGTATTAATTACTTTTCTCTTGCTGTAATAAAAAGAAAAATCATTGAATGCAACTTTGAGGAAGAATGGTTTATGTGGGCTGGGAGGTCCAGCAGCGAGTAGACATCTGAGGCAGGATGCTGAGAGCTTTCATTCTTTACTACAAACTCAGTGTTTAAGCACGTGAGCCTATGACAGATAATCTCTTTTATACAGTAGTATGGACCTTTGAACAATATTAATTCACCTTCACCATCCATGTTTCATGCAGTTTTCATTGCACACGTTTGTGACGGTTTGAATAAGGTGTCCCATATAGACTCAGGTTGTGGTTGGTAGGACTGTTTGGGTAAGCTTAGGAGGTGTGTTCTTGCTGGAGGAAATACATCACCGGAGAAGGGTGTTGAGGTTTTCAAAGCCACACAGCACCATCCCCGGTTCACTTTCTGCCCAGTCTGTGGATCAAGGTGTGAGCTCTCAGCTCCCAGCTTCAGCTGCCATGCTGGCCTGCTGTGTCACTTTCCTGTCATGCTAGTGATGGGCTCTAACCCTCTGGAACCATAAGCCCAAACAAACCCTCCCTTCCCCAAACCACCTGGGCTGTGGTGTTTTGCTAGAGCAGCAGGAAAGTGACTGAGACCCATTGCCTCTTTGGTGTGAATGAATGGAGGGTCCTGAGGTTGTATCTTACTGAATGGACTCTTTAAAAATGGTGTCATATTTGTGCTTTTTTTTAAAAAAAATTGGAATTTGGTGAACTCTTTCAATCTAAAGATTCACATCTTTCTTCAGTTGTGGACATAAAAGCACAAGGGAGTGTAAGAGCCTTTCCCCAAGACAACAGTCTCCACCCCTCGTCATTCATTGGCCGTTATGAGCCCTCCCTCCCATTTATTTTAGACTCCATCTGTTTAGCTATCCTTGGCATCTATTTTCCCCCTTTAATGTGATTTTTAAACTGATTGCACTATTTTAAGTTCTAGGTTTTTCTTACGCTCCACTTGTACTTCCTTGAGAGTCTTTGCCGTGCCAACATCTAACATTTCATCTGGTTCTATTCGTTTTGCCTCATCAAGGACACAGTAGGAGTGAACAAATGGGCTCTGTCTGCACTCCGTGGCCCTGAGGAGAGCCACTAACCACGGGACAATGGCTCCTTAAAATTCCAGGGAGCGCAGGCGCTATGATGGACGACGAATTAATTCATCCTGGAATTTTCACGCTGAGCTGGAAAAGTGGAGGCCGATGGTCCTTCATCCTACAGGGCCAGGGCGATGGAGCGAGAGTCTCCTCATCTTTGGTCTCACGCATATCTCGTGGGATAAGCACCCAAATACAAAGCAGGGTGGACTGGGAGCATCTAAAACAGACCACCGATTCTACTCTCTCTCTCTGGGCAAAGGGCTCGAATTCAGACCCATGGCCATCTGTCATCAGAGGTTTAGGACATGGATATACTTTCTGTGACACACCCTTTCTGAAAGAGAAAGCGGGCTCCTCCCAAAGCAACACTTCCCCACAGCCTCTTTGAGCCAAACTGGTTTCCCCTGGGCCTTTGTTTCAGGAAGCATCCCTTCCCCCCTTGTCAGTTTCAAATTCTCTCTACTGTTTCTCTTCCTTTCTCAGAGAGGGTTCCTTCTCTGCTCTGAATCCTCGTCTGCCATCTGGGGAGCCCTGAAGTCCTTTGTCCTTGAGTACTTAGTGACATGTGACAATAATTTCCTCGTTGAGCTTCACCTTCTTTCAGTTGATCAAGTAGTGATCTTACTGTGACCTCATGTGGCTAATATCTGTCTATTGGATCGAAGGGGCAAGCTCACAAAAGAAGCATTCGCAGAACCCGGAAGTACACTGGCCCTACCCCCACCTGCATCTTGTGTCCTCCTCTTTGCTGGATTCCCTTCTCGGAGTTATGAGGGTGAATTACCAGGTCCAGCCTTTACCTGCACGACGTCTTATCAAGCCGAGACTCCTGATGCCTCGGTTGTGGCAAGCATGTTAAGCGTCTGCTACTGTTTTGTTAAATTTAATTTCCCATTGAGCTCATCTCTTTATCATGTATGTAGCATGTGTACCATGTGTATACGTGTGTGTTGCAGAGGCCAGCCTCAGGTTCTGTTTCTCAGGAGTGCTATCCCCTTTGTTTTTTGAGACAGTGACTCTCGTTGAACTGGGGGCTTGCCAGTTTGGCTAGCTTAGCTGGCCAGCAAGCCCATGGGATAGCCGCCTATTGCAGCCTCTCCAGCACTAGCATAAGAAAGGCATGGCACGACACCTGGCTCTTTTCTAATGCGTGTTCTGGGACTTGAACTCAGGTCCCTATGCTTACAAAGACAAGCGCCTTAGCAACTGAGCTATCTTCCTGTCCTCTCTGCTGTTACCTTACAACCAATATCAATATCTTGGTGACTTAATGGGGCAGCAGACACTCACATCTCTCTCAGTTCCTATGGTTCAGGGACTGAGACATATCTGGGTTTGGTGATTCTGGCTATGGCCTCTCCTGAGGTTGCAGTTAGACATGTTGCAGAGGCAACAGGGACCTTAAGCTTGTGGGGTTGGGGCCTGGAATTGTTCTTATTTCTTTTTTCTTTTTTTCCCTGTGGATGATAAGTTGATGTAGGCTGCTGATACATGGCCTCGGTTTCTCTCTACCTGAAAATCAGGTTAACAGATTACCTGACAATCAGGTAACAGATTTCCAGGGAGTGAACCATGACTAACTCTGGGAGAGGGATAATCTTATCAGCATGGTGGGATTTAGCATCACCAAAGAGATTCATAAGGCTCATCTCTGTGTCTGTGACATTTCCAGAGAAGATTAGTTAACCAGGAAGATCCAACCTGCCTGTAGGCAGCGCTGACCTGGGGACCTGGATGGAATAGGAGAGAAAACAGAGGAAGCCAGTGACACTCCAGTGGTTCCCCTTTCTCTCTGCTTCCTGTCCAGCAGGTGGGAGCTTCTCGGCCACATTTTCCCAATACCGTGAGAATCTTGCCAAGCAACTCTGGGCCAAGCAACCATGCACCGAATCCTCTGGAGTTGTGAGCTTAGTTGAATCTTTCCTTCTTTATCGGTTTATATCAAATATTTTGGTCAGTGTTGAAAAGCTAACTTCTTCTGTATCCATGTCTACCTCTTTTCTCAGTGAGTGGACTCCCACTGGTTTCAGGGAGCCTCTGTCCCACCTTAGCCACTCCCCCTCCCCCTTCTTTGGGGGAGCTCAGAACCTGGCCACATATCACTTTGTTTAAAATGTATTCCCCTTTGTCTCGGTTCTGTAGGTTTCTAAGTTGGTACCACTTCTTTCCTCTCTAGTTAATGAAACATCTCCAACATTTAGTTTCGTAACTTCTGAAACTTCGCCGCGGTGTAGAAGGGGAACTGTGGGAAACCAGGCGATGAAATCCCTGGGTTTGCCTGTTGCTTCCTCCAGGGGCCCCTTCGTTTTCTCCTCTCTACCCTGTGTGCCACCCATTTGTAGGTGGATCTTCTTGTGGTCTTTGGTGCTGTAACTCCTGAAGCTCTGAAGCCTGGTGGTGTGAGTCCCCGAACGTTGTTGTTCTTTTTCATAATCTTTTGGTTATTATAAATCCTCTTGTTTTCCATACAAAGTTTGATAATTTTTTTAATCTGAAGGCAGGTATGATGGTTTATGTTTGTGATCCCAATAACGCTCGAGGCAGAGGCAGAAAGACTGATGTAAAGTGTGGCCAGCCTGGGGGTTGGGGATTTAGCTCAGTGGTAGAGCGCTTGCCTAGCAAGCGCAAGGCCCTGGGTTCGGTCCCCAGCTCCGAAAAAAAAGAAAAAAGAAAAAAAAAAGTGTGGCCAGCCTGGATTGCAGAGTGAGATCCTAGAAAGAAAGAAAGAAAGAAAGAAAGAAAGAAAGAAAGAAAGAAAGAAAGAAAGAAAGACAGAGAAGAGAAGAGAAGGGAGATCCCGCTGGGATTGATAAAGCTTGTTAGGAAACTACCCTGGTGTCTACTAATATGGAGTCTCCAGGAACTGAGTACCCCTTCCCTTCCTTATCCTGAGCATCCTGATCTCATCTGGTTCCGCTGTCAGGGATGCTCTAATACACCCGACCTTCAGTTCTCCACCATTAGTGCATGGGAACACCACTGACTTTTGTTTAGGACATAGAGACAGAGAGCAGAGCTCAGAGCGTCCAAAAAGGACAGCACTGCCACATCCACCAAGTCTGTCAAAACCCAAGGTTTCAGAAACACATTGAAACAAAACAAAAAAGGAAAAAGAAAAACAAAAACAAATAACCTCCTTAACAAATGACAATAGGCAAGCTGGAGACTCGCCTACAGAAGAATTAGACCAGATCCCCTCTGCACAGAAACCACTCACAGTGAATCAAAGACCTCACCATAGGCCTGAAACTTTGAAACTGCTGGATGGGGGCCTGGGCAACCATTCCATGTTGTAGGGACGGGCGAGGGCTTTCCTGAAAGGACTCCAGTGGCTCGAGTAATAAGCTCAAGTGTTGGCAGTGGGGATTACATGGATTTAGAATGTTCTGCAAGGCCAAAGAAACATCGTCAGAGTGAAGGGGTGGCCTACAGAGCAAGCCTTTCCCATCCACTGCAGGTAGAGGCTTGTCATCACCCTATCAGTAAAAGGCTAAGGAACTACACAGGCAGTTCTCAAAAGAAGAAACTTAATGGCCAAAAAAACATTTTAAAAGATTCCAATGTCCTTGGCCATCGGACAAATGCAAATTGAGCCTGCTTTGAGAGCCCCATCTGACTGTATGGCTATCATCGAGGAACTGAATGACAGCCAGGCATGGTGGTACATTGTGAGTTCAAGGCCAGCCAAGGCTATGTAGTGAGATACTGTCTCAAACAAACAAACAAAGCAAGGCAAAGAGGTAAAATGAAGACCAATGAAAGGGCTGGTGTCCTGCCATCCATGAGAAAGAACAGACACTGTAGCCATTGTGAGATCGGGGAGGAGATGTTTCCTTTCCTTCTCTCACTGCTGAGGAAACACCGGACAGAAACAATTTAAGAAAGGAGGGGCTTTTTCGGCTCATGGTTTGAGGGGGTAAATTCCATCACGAGGAGGAAACAGTGGTGGCAGGAGCAAGAAGCAGCTCTAGTCAGGAAGCAGAGGGACAAGAGCTGGGACACAGCTCTCTTGCTTGTTTGCTTGTTTGTTTTTATTTAGGTTTATTTGTTTTATTTAATGTACGCAAGTGTTTTTGCCTGCTCCTTCCTGCTGTTTTAAAGTTTAGGCTTATTTATCTTATTTTACGTGCAGGAGTGCTTTGCCTGCCCGTGAGTATCACTGCTCGCACACCCGCTACTGTGGAGATGAGGTTAGCCTCCTGTCAGATCCCTGCAACTGGGGCGATGGGTGGTTGTGCGCCTTCGAGTTAGTGATGGAAGCAGAACCTTGGTCCTCTGCGAAAGCCACAGGGACTGCAGTCCCCTCAGCTCTCTTTCTTCTTTTTCATTCAGTGTGGGGCCCATGGGATGGTGCTGCCTATAGGCAGGACAAGACTTTCCGTAGTTACACATTTCTGGAAACATCTGCATAGACACACTCGGTGGTTTGACTTTAAATTCAACCTGACAATGAATGTAACTGTACCACTCTTGGACAGACAGACACACACACACACACACACACACACACACACGCGCGCACGTGCACACACACACACACACATAAGAGTCGAAACCAACACATCTAGGTTTATAGCTGCATAAGTTACAATGGCTAGGAAAATGGTTCTAGCCTACATGTCCATCAATAGGAAATGGAGAAAGAAAATGTGATACACGATCATGGCCATAGGGAAAAGTTAAATCATATCATATGCAGGAAAGCATGGGACTGGAAATCATGTTAAAGCAAACAAGCAGCCTCAGACCTTGCCACATGAGGAACCCAGGGGTGTGTGTGTGTGTGTGTGTGTGTGTGTGTGTGTGAAGTTAGAAAGAAAAATCACGGGAGTGGGGAAAAGCCTTAGGGTGGGGTTGGGAAAGAGAGGGCAATGGAATGAATGAGACACAAAAGCAGAAGAGGCACTATTGGGGGGGGAAGTGAGCCATAGAGGGGCAGGCAACGCAGGGAGGGCAGCGAGAGTCAGTCAGATTAGAACAATGCGGATAAACACGTAACAGAACCAATTACACTGTATGGCAACTTTAAATATTACTAAATGAGGGCTGCAGAGATGGCTCTGTGGGTAAGAGCACTGGCTGCTCTTCCAGAGGACTTGATTTGGACTCCCAGCCCCCACGTGAGCTGGCAGATGAAATTATGGGGGGTTTGGAAAATGCACATGTGTATTTGAGCAGTGCATATGTACATGTGTGCACATGCTTTGGAAAATGCACATGTGTGTTTGATCAGTACGTGTGTACGTGTGTGCACACATTTAAGGAGGCCAGAGCTCAATGGGTAAAATATCATCTGTTGCCCTCCACCTTAGTTTTTGAGGCAGGGTCTCCCGGTGAGCCTGGAGCACACTGATTTGATTGGCTGTGCGGTGAGCCCCCAGGAATCTTCCTGCTTCAGTCTCCCTCACACTGGGGTTGGAAGTCCGCACCAGCACACCAGGCTTCTTATGTGGGTCTTCAGGGGTCTTCTAACAGGGGTCTTCAGGCTTGCAGTGGAAGTATTTTACCACTGGAGTCATGCCCCAGTCTCCACTGGTTGTCCTAAGACTTCACCTTCCTCATTCAGTTGCTTCTTGTCTAAATATCTTAACCAATGGAGCAATGGGCCCCAGTGGTTGCTGAAGTAACAATGCTCTTCCTGATGCCTGACTTGTTTTGTTTTGGGCTCAAATCGATGCTCAAATTGCTTTGGACAGCAATTCCTTTCAAGCTGGTTTCTGTATTCTTTCACCATCATCCACATCTATTCTAGAAGATCCCATCTAAAAATAACAACTCTGCTTCGTCAATCCAGGAATAGTGTAATCTGTCTTCATTATATACGAAGATTGGCATTTTCTTACTTTCCCCACAAAGGCAGAGAAGAAAACTTTTTTGTTGTTGTTGTTTTAGTTGATTTTTTATTTCAACACAGTTTCAAGAGCTTTTAGCCACCTAATAAATGACACCAGTGAATAGATTGGCTAAACCGAGCACACAGTGCAGAGTTGAGCACTGAAAGTCATCAAAAAAGAGCAAGATTCATCCCTCTGGGATCTGAAAACACTAACAGAACGATTTCCTCCAGAAGTCTGTGAACTTTGGGGGATTTTTAAAACACTGTAGCTGTTGCTGTTTGATGGCTTTTTCTGGTGTATGCTCCCAGGTGGTTTTGTTTGAGGAGCTCCTGTCAGGGTGTGGTGGTGGGGGAAACCCTGGTCTTGGTCCTCCTGCCACTATCCCTTTAGGTGATGGTTACAGTAGGTTTTTACGCCTATGCCTGTGCTGCCTGGTCCAGTGCGTGGAGCTGGTGCCCTCCGGAGGTCAGCATCGGAATCACAGGCCGCTCAAAGCCTATCTGAATTCTTGGGAGAAAGAGTTTCTACACAATTTTGCTCTTGCCTGAGATTTTCTGTTTCCTTCTGTTGTTTGACTGTGAGGCTTTCTCTGTGCGTGAACTCCTGAGAACTTAGAGACCGAGTGTAGGACGCACGAGGAGTGTGTAACCCAGGTCTCCATCTTCCTGAGGCACGGACCATTGCAGAAACCTCAGCTCTTCTAAAGCTGAGCAGGTACGCTAAGTCCATACACAGGGCTTCCTTTCCAGACTGTTTCTAGCTTACTAGAAAGGGTATAAAGGTTTCACTAACTCAGAAAACACCCTGACACATTCCTAATGTTTTAAATTCAAGGAAAAACTCTCTTGCCCAGGAAGGCGGTAAGTCATTGAGGAACTGACTGACCCGGTAAGCTTTCTAACCTTGCAAATAAAGTAAGTCATCTAAAGAATCATGTCTTCAAAGGTCTGACTCTGATTTCTACTTGAAAAGTATTTTGCAAGTAAAGATTTAAAATTGTTTAAAATCATATAATCCTTCACTATATTGAAGTGTCATAGCACTAAATATATATTTTTAAAACATTGATTTATTTTTATTTTGTGTGCATGAGTGTCTTGCCTGCATGTATGTCTGTATACCGTTGTGTATTCCTGGTGCCTGTGGAGGCCGGAAGACGGTGCCAGATCCCTTGGAACTGGAGTTACAAATGGTTATGAACCTCTATGTAGGTGCTGGGAATCGAACTCAGGTCCTCTACAAGAGCACCAAGTGCTCTTAACCACAGACCTCACCAGCCCTTGACTTACAGGTTTTTTTGTTTGTCTTGTGTTGTGTTTTCATTTGCTTGTTCATTTTTAAGATGCTGTGGTAGGCTGAACTGACACCGCAAAAGTTTCAAAAAAGGATTGTGTTTTTTTTTTTAATGAAGATTTACCTCAGCTAGAAATAAAGTAATTTTATGAACTTCCGAGAAGTAAAATGGCAAATATGTAAATAATTAACATGCACTGGCCAGGTCAAAATCTCAAAGATCTCCAAAACCGTTTTAATGGTGTCTACTTGAAAGAGATTTCCGAAGAGAGAAAGGAGTCTCTAATATCAGTTAATCGCCTGGTGTTCTTCTGGAGGGGACATGAGGAACATGAACAAGCCATTGCTGGGTTGATGAGTACTGTAAACGCCATCTCGGTCTCCCTTGTGATGGGCTTAGGGATTCGTGGTTGAGAGGTTTTATGGTGATAGAGAGTTCCCATTAATACTCCCAAGCAGGCAAAACGTTTTCATTTTTGTTATTTGATGAAGTGTGGGTTAGAAGCAATGTATATTTATTCCCTTTGGATTTGTCTCAGTAGGTAAGAGAAGTGCAAACAAGGGACTTGGAGTTTACCAGAGGTTTAAGCTGTTTGTCGTTTTATAAACTGGTTGAAATCAATACCCAGATTCCTCACAGTTGGTTTGTACACTGAACGGGTTTTTGCTAGTTATAATAAATTATCAGAATATATGAATATAAATACAAACACGAAGGGACCCTGGAGTGAACTGAGTCGTGATTTCAGAACATGGCATTTGTGAACTGATTATCACGAGCCCCAGGCAGTGCTTGTCTGCACACACGGCATTGGTTTGGGGATGTATACCCTTGGGGGAGGTAGGGGCTTCTGCATTTCACTTTCTTCTCCATGCACAGCCGTCCTTGACCTCTGCAACTGTTGTCCTCGTTGTGCCTGCCAAAGGCTGGGTACATGTGTGAGTCACCTTGCACGCTCAGGGCACGGTTTTATGGTGTCCTCTTTCTCTGCTAAATGGTTATAATGAGCTTTGATTTCATTGTCTTTTAGAGTTAATGTAAGATATCCTCTAAAGCCTATCATTGATTTAAGATCTTCAGAAGAATTGAGTGTTTTGGGTAAAAATTTGTCTTGATACTTTTTTCTGTCTGTCTGTCTGTCTTTTTTGCTTTGTTTTTGTTTTTTTTTTGTTTTTTTGTTTTTGTTTTGTTTTTGTTTTTGTTTTTGTTTTTGTTTTTGAGATAGCGTTTCTCTGGGTACTTCTGGCTGACATGGAATTTGCTCTGTAGACCAGACTGGCCTCTAACTCAGAGATCTCTCACCTCTGCCGCCTGAGTGCTGGGATCAAAGGCCTGCATCACCACCTCCCAACTATGCCTTCATAATTTTAAAGAATCTTAAATGTAGAGAAACAGATAAAGTAATATCTGTAGTTACAACACAGCCTTTTAAAAACATAAGTTCTCACTGAAGTAAATTAATTTTATCCTATTGCCCAATTTATAAAAGTTTTTTTTTCTTTTTTCTTTTTCTTTTTTTTTCGGAGCTGGTGAACCCAGGGCCTTGCACTTGCTAGGCAAGCGCTCTACCACTGAGCTAAATCCCCAACCCCCAATTTATAAAAGTTTTAACAGTCAAAGACAATCAAATTGTGAAGTTATATTTAAAGATTTTGACAAAGAGTTGGTTTCAAACAATTTTTAAGCTTAAATGATATTCACTCATTGTTGGTTAATTGTATAGTGTATGTATACATAAAAGAGATATTAAAACTTTTGATAAAATTTCAATTAATAGAAGAAAATAACTGATAGAGAAGCAAAAATAAAGTTGCATCTGGGGCTGGAGAGACGGCTCAGCAGTTCAGAGCAGTGGCTGCTCTTCCAGAAGACCCAGGTTCAATTCCCAGCACCCACACGGTGGCTCACAGCATCTGTATCTCCAGGGATTTGACTCTCCTCTGGCCTGCTGGGCGCCAGTCGCAGATGCTGTTCACTGACACTTGTGCAGACAAAACACCCACACACCTGTACACATGAAAAAAATCCTAAAAGAGAAAAAGTCGAACCTATGAAGTCCTAATCATGGATAGCTAAGTATCCCACGGTGCTCTGGGCTTTTGTACAGGCGATCAGACCTCTTCCCTTCACCTGTGTGCTTTCCCATTTGTCTAAGAGCAGCAGTGATGGCACTCAATGCATGTCAAGTATTTTGTAATTTATAGTTAATTGCAGTGCAGGTGTCACAGGGACCCTGGCTGGATTGGGTCCCTCAGGTTCTCCTCAGCTGAAATGCAGAGGCAACTTTGTCCCCCCTCTTTGAGCAAGCACCAGCCATAGGGTTCCTTCTGGGGCAAGGTTGAGACAGCCATTGTTAGCACAGGGTGCTTTCCCTAGAAGCTTGGTTTTGAGTGCTTTTATAGGCAAAGGGGTGGATGCTTCAGTCCTTCTGGGGACTCTAGCAAGCACGCCATAGTCTATAGTCTAAGATGGAGAGTTTGCAACCCATCTGGAAGTCTCTCAATGCTGACCTCTTAGATCTGATAGATTAAAAAAAAAAAACAAAAACAAACAAAACAAAACAAAACAAAAAAAACAGAACAGCTACTGTGACCAAAACTCACACTGTCTGACTGGAAAAGCAAGACCTCCTGATCCAGTCTTTGTTATTTTTTTTTTTACAAGATTTGTTTTTTATTTTATGTGTTTTGCCTGCATATGGTCTCTGTACCACATGGGTGCCTGGTGCCCATGGAGGCCAAAAGAAGGCATTGGGTTTCCTGAGCTTAGAGTTACAGCAGTCTGTGAGCTGCCATATGGGCACTGGGATTAGAACCCAAGCTGGTGCTCTATGATTTTCTTTTTGAATCCACACAGTGGGCTGTTAACTCATGGCTGGACCTGACAGGTTTTGGCTTTGCAGCTGACGCTTTTAACCCACAACTCACAAACTCCACCCACAGCGAGGGCAGAAGAGCGCCTTGTGAGGAAGAACTAATCTCTCAGACAAGTTACAAATTTGCATATAGTGACAGGAACAACAATGATGATTTTCTGATTAAGGGACAAGAGTGTTTGGAATGAAGGGTGATGGGTTCTGACGGGGCAGGCTGGGTAAAAAGAAAGATTCCACGTAACTGGAGACATTTTAAATAAAGAACAGAAAAAAAAAAAAAAAAAGTCAAGTAGGCTGAGAACTGTAACTGCCTTGATAGACTGCTTGTTTATCACAAATGAAACCCAAACAAGTTTCATCCCCAGAGCCACGCAGATCAGGTGTGGTGACACTCCCTGTACTGCACAGCCTGAGGCAGGAGGATCAGAAGTTCAAAAGTCATTCTCTACCACACAGTGAGTTTCACTGGAAGAGGAGATATGGTGGGGGATGGGGAGGGGGAGGGGGAGAGGGAGAAAGGTTGGAAGGGAGGGAGAGAGGGAGGGAGGGAGGCAGGCAGGGACAACTTTGTTGACTGGGTTCTTTCCCACTTCTATGTAGGTTCCGAGGATCAGACTCATTCTCCAGGACAGTGATGCACCCCTATGCACAGAACTGTGAGGGAACTCTAGCAGCCCCCTATGCACAGTACTGTGAGGGAACTCTAGCAGCGCTGATTAGGGGTGTTCTTTACTCTGCAGCTTGGACTTACAGACAACAAAACTCCACATCTGCAAGTTCCAGCGAAGCGAAGCATGTTGGAAAGAGGGATCTGGAAATGAAGCAAAACTGCTTCTGCAAATTGAAGTGGGAGGTACAGCACCACTGAGGGGACACAGAGAGGACCATTGTCAGGGTGACCCAGGAGGGGTTTCATTGCTAAAAAAAAACAACCTCTCTTGTGTTTGTTACTATATGTCAAGTTTTAAACTCACATCTCCCTCCATTGAGACAATCAAAAGACGCCGTCACAGTGATAGCATTTATGATAGTTTGTCTTTTCCGGAAGATGAAAAACCAGAAAGGTTCACTGGCCCTTCCAACTCCTCCCTAAAACAGAATAAGCAAGAAAATCGGTCCCAGAGGTTTCTAATCTAAGCCCAATGCGGAGCACGTTAGACTCTTAGTAACTAAAGAAACAATATGGATACAATTGTGTCATTTGCTTCCTGTCTCCCTGAGGAACATGTTCAATTTGAATCTGGGCTCCCACGCTTGATCTATGGAGCTGTAGGGCCCTGGGGGAACCAACACAGCTCCATTCCCAGCATCTGTAACGCTGGGCACTTGGGCCTATGCCTTTTTCTCTATATCCCACCTCTGTTTTTATTCCCACATCTTCGCTTTCTTCAGTGCCTGCACATGGCCAGATGCCCGGGAAATGCTCCAGGAACCCTCTCACAGCAGGGGACCCTCGTTTTCTTTTTGTATTCTACTGTCATACATTATATCCCAAAAACAACTTCTCCTCCCTCACCTTCCCTCAGACTCTACCCCCCAGTTTCCCTTTCCCTCAGATCCACCCTCCTATCTCCCCTCAGAGAAGAGAAGGCCTCCCAGGAACGTCAACCAAACCTGACATAGCAGTCAGACTAGACACATATCATCACATCAGGGTAAGATGAACCCAGTAGGAAGAAAAAGGTCACACAGGCAGGCAAAAGAATCAGGGACAACCCCGCTCCCACTGTTTGGAGTCTCACAAGAACACCAAGCTACTTACCCATAGCATCTATGCAGAGGGCTGAGGTCAGACCCCTCCAGGCTCCCCGATCTCTGTGTGTTCTTGTGCGTCCCGGTGAGTTGATTCCATGGGCCATGTTTCTGTGGTGTGTCCCTGATTCCTATGGTTCCTCAGTCATTGCTGATGTTTCCTTTTCAAAAAGCTTGAAGACACAATCTTGACTATTGTCAGCAGTAAGAAATGATGTTTGCTTGAAAATGGATGGATAGGTTTTCCCTATTTAACCACACGGCATAGCTGCACCAGAGCATCCCGTGGACCACGTGAGATGTAAATCCATGTGCTTTTATGTGTCAGTTAAAAGTACACTAACTCACCCTGGTTACTCACTCACGTCTAACGGGAAAGCACAGGTGGGTTTCACAATGATTGTACACTATTTTTTTTTCACAAATGCAAACTGGGGTATAACCCTTACAGAAAAGAGTGTTTATTGGGATGGCTAGAAAGGGTCAGCACAGCTTGCTACACAGCAGTCCAAGTTCTGAGTATTTACCCAGAGAAAATGAAGCCGGTATCTTCCGAGGACATTCATTCACTCATCTCCCAGTGGCCAAGGCAAGACAAACAAACACTGATTGTGCCCATTGCAGATAATCGGATAAGAGAGACCCTGCTGAGCTTGTGGTATATAATAAAGAGTATGATTAAGTCGAGACATTACCCAGCCATTACAGAGAAGGAAAGCCTGGCATGTGTGACAGCACAGATAAACACAGAAGACAGTGTGCTAAGTGAAGTAAGCCAGGCAGAGACGGAAACCTCCTGGGGTCACTTATCTGTAGGCTCCATCATCAAACAGACTGCACGCTCACCAGGGAGGGGAAGGAGGATGGGGAGATGCTGGGCAGGGGCACAAGGGTTCAGCTTTGCCAGATGAAAAAGTTCAAGTTGTCTGGAGACAAAGCATGTGGGCTGTGGGAAGCAATGCTGTGGACTTGCAATGACTGGAGAATTCTCACATCCCAAAACGAAAGAATAAATCAGTGGTACCCTCTTGAGCCGCTGTTGTGAGCCGCTGGTGTGTGCTGTTACCTGGATTACGGGAAACATTTCATAGTGTATGTGTGCATCAGAGCTTTGTAAGACTGAAGGAGATGAAGCGGTTAATTACAGCAGATTATAAAAAGTCTATATAGTAAGATTTCAGTCTGGTAAAACGTATGCATAGAAAAAGATGCTGTGTGCTATGCCATGGGTGCTGGCAGGTGGGTTCTAGACAATAGGGAATGGCATATTCCTTTGTGCTTCACTGTATTTTAACACACATGTCACATTTTAAACCACTGTTTAAAAATGAGATGGGCATTAATTTTGAAACCTCAGACAAATAACTATGGAAGCTGTAATTAAGTCTGGACACTTGACTTGAGCACAGTCAGACCAATGGAGCAGGAGTCGTCTGAAAGACTGAGAATAGGGGTAACAGAGAAAGCCAGATCTGTGGTTCTTTGTAAATGTAAATAAAACAGGTTCACAAGATTTTCCCCAGAGGAGATGACGGCAAAGTTAAAACAGCAGAAAGCCGAGGCAGCTAGACAGCAGGCAAAGCGGAGGACAAATTTTTTTACTATGAGTGAACCTGTGTGAGAAAAACACTGCGAAGAAAAGCAATCCACCAAGCCTCACTCGGGAAGAGACGCAAATGACCCGGGAGCCAAGGCCTCCCCTCCGGTCGTGGCTGCTTCAGGTGGAAGGAGTCTCTTTTGTTCGTGTTCTTGGCTTTTGTTTTCCC
Organism: Rattus rattus; assembly: GCF_011064425.1. NCBI lineage: Eukaryota > Metazoa > Chordata > Mammalia > Rodentia > Muridae > Rattus > Rattus rattus. Next base: position 131,866,793 of record NC_046158.1, on the reverse strand, counting down.
CCAGCACAATTATTAATAATGCTCGTTTATCCTCATATTGTGTCCTGGTTACATAAACTGTAGATGGACCTAGCAAACTTGGAAGGAACGGCTCATTCCTGTGCTGTACAAACTGTTTCAGAACAGAGGAGACGAGGACAAGCTATTCAAATGGGTGTAGGAGGTTAGTGTTACTGCGATTTCAGAGACAGATAAAAGGAGAGAGGCCCGGGGAAAGAACCTGCTAAACATACGTAGTATCAAACCCTCGTCAACAAACATAAGATTAAACCACTGCTAAATTGTGCCTCTGCCCACAGCTGGTCTGAGGGAAGAGGATAAGAGATGGTGGAGAGCCCACACACAAATGGGACATGGAGATCGGCATCACCCCTTCCCCAGCCCTGGGAACCCTCAGGAGCCAGGAGAGAGGAGTCAGTTTTCTTTAAGGATGTAGTCACTGGAAGGTTCAACTCCAATGGATGACTCCACACCCAGGAGTATATACACCACATAATTAGACTCGATGGTTTGTTTTTTTTTTAAAGACACAGAGTTGGGGGGCGGTAGGAAGGTGGGGAGAGATCTGAAAGGAGCTGGCAGACATGATCAAAATGCACTGTATGAAATTTTTGACAAATTAATAAAAATGTAAAAAATAACAATAAAAAGTAGGAAACAGGCCATCTCACTTCTGAAACCCTAACTAAAGCTGTGGGTAACCAAACCTCATTAGAGGTTAATACCCCGTGACCAACCAGGACAGCAATGAAATACGTGAGGGTAGTACATGCCAGAAAAATTCAGCCATGCATCGCCACCTTTGTAGACAAAGGGTGACAAACACCCCTCCCCCAGACTGCCTCAGATCATATGGAAAGGAATTCATTTCGAAGCTGATCGTGTTGGAACATTTTAGCTGTTTGAGAAGAGGAACCTGGCAAGCAGGGTAAAGATTAAATGTTAAAGCCATACAGCAAATGGAACCTGGAAGCAAAAGAAGTGGCTGAGAGGGTAAGGGCACTGGCTGCTCTTGCAGAGGACTAGAGTTCGGATTCCAGGCCCACACAGCAGTGCACACCTGGCGTTGCCCGGTTCCAGGGGATCCAACACCCTCCTCTGGCCTCTGCGGGCATTGCATGCATGTGGTGCACAGAGGTACATGCAAGCAAAACTGTCATAGAAAATAATTAAAAATAAATCTTTAAAGTAATTTATTGCTTTCCCTTTAAATCTAAAGAGGCAACTAATACCCCTATCAATATTCTGAGTATTTAACACCACAGTACTAAGTACAGTGTAATATTTAGTTCCACAGTACTAAGTATAGTGTAGTACTTAGCATCACTGTACTAAGTACAGTGTAGTACTTAGCACCACAGTACTAAATACAGTGTGGCCCCCTGCCTCCCTGGAGTTTGACAAGCTCATTCGAGGATTTACAGACATAAATGGGCAGAGAATAGCTAATCTATTTTCAACAGAGCCATAGAACTTAAATTCCTGGCTATTAAGATTCCCAGGAAGCTCTGGTAATGAGGAAGACAATAAAAATCTTTTATTTTGAACACACCGAGAATTTTAAAATCTTTTTTATCTAAAAAATATTTTATTAATTCTTTGAGAATTGCATGCAATGTATTTGATCATATTCACCTCCGTCTTCTCTCCAGCTCCTCTCAGATCCACCTCACCTCCCTGCTGCTTTCAACTTTCAAGTGTCCTCAGTCACAAATACTTCTGTGTCTTGGCCTAAGTGGGACCCGCACAGGTGTGTTCACAGTGGGGATCCCCAGGCTGCACACTTTTGACTGGCTAAAGAAAGGCTTATATAGTTTGATAAGATAGTTGATTTTTAAAAGTTGTTAGCACAAGCACTCTGCCGGCTAGCTGCTTTAATGTTTGATTATTAGGTTTATAAAACAATAATATAACTCAGGTGTATAGAACTTGCCTAGTGTGCATGAGGTCTTGAGTTAATTCACTAATTCTCAGGTATTCATGAGGGGAGAGAGAGAGAAGGGAGGGAGGAAGGGGAGAGGGAGAGGAGAGAGAGAGAGAGAGAGAGAGAGAGGGGAGAGAGGGAGAGAGAGAGAGAGAGAGAGAGAGAGACTGGCCTGGAACTTTCTGTGGAGACCAGGATGGCCCTGTACTCACAGACACCCATCTGCCTTTGCCTCCTGGATACAGAATTGATAATGGGCACCATTACATTCGTTGAAACAAGAGTATTGATTCAAAGAGGGATTTATGAATTGACTTATTTTAAAACCCTTAACATGTTTTAAAATGTGTGTGTATGAGTGCATGCACATTGCAAGTTCCTTGGAGGTCAGAAGAAGTCATTCAAGCCTCTGGAACTGAAGTTTTGGGTTCTGGGGATTGAACTCTGGTCCTCTGGAAAACCAGCAAGCTCTCCTAACCGCTGCACCACCTCTCCAGTATTTGTATAAGGATTTGCAATGATGGCCCTGGTTCTGATTCCTTCCAATACAATATATAATCCTCCCTACCACCCCCTGAAGCCCTGGAGCTAATTGGAGCCTTCTGTAATGATTTCTGCAATAGAAAAGCCCACTGTGTGCAAATAAAACAGACTGACATTAGTACTTATAATAGTAAGAGACTTAGCTCATTTAATTCTCCTAGGAGTCTAAAAACAAATTCCTAGATTTTAAGCAGGGTGTGTGTGTGTGTGTGTATGTGTGTTGTGTGTATGTGTGTTTGTGTATATGTGTGTGTATGTGTTTGTGTATATGTGTGTGTGTATGTGTTTGTGTGTGTCTATGTGTGTTTGTGTATGTGTGTGTGTTTGTGTGTATGTGTGTTATGTGTGTATGTGTGTGTTCGTGTGTATATGTGTGTGAGTGTGTGTATATGTGTATGTGTTTGTGTGTGTATGTTTGTGTGTTTTTGTGTGTGTGTGTGTGTGTGTGTGTTTGGTGTCCTCTGCAATCACTTTTCACCTTAATTTTTGAGGCAGGACAGAACCAGGCATTCACCACTTCAGCTAGACTGGCTGGCCAGCCCGCCCTGGGGGTCCTCCAGACTCTGCCTTCCAGCACAGGGCCTGCAGGCACACCTGGCTTTCATGTGGGCTCTGGGGATTGAACTACCTCGTGCTAGAGCAGCAAGAGCTTCGCTGGCTACGCCATCTCTCCATCCCCAAACCCATTTAAAAATATTATAATACGGTTTGGACTTTTGCAGATACAAGTCTTACTGTCTGGGATTAGGTTGTTTTTTTTTTCTCATCTTTGTGTCTGTGTTTAGTTTTGTTAAACTAAGAGGCCCCGAGCGCTGTGAAAGATTAACAGTTGGAGTCTCACGGAATGTAATTTGAGTATAATCGTGCTCTGTTTGGTTAATAACAATTCCTTCCCGTTGGTACATTTCCAATGCCAGGTGATATCTCACTCATTATTTAATATTCAGGTAATACTTATTTCTGTCTGTGGGAAAGATTCAAAATGTTCTGTTCTCTTTAAATATTAACCACGGACTCAGTGGGGCCTGACATTCCAGACAGGTGCAGAGAGTTTTAGTCAGAACAGGTCGGAAGGATTGAGATAGTTGGCGTCTTATTTTGTTTGTGATTTTTGAGTCTGTGCCTTGCAGTGTAGTCCAGCCTAGCATCAAACTGTCAATCCTCCTGCCTCCTGCTGGAGAAATAGGATGTAAGTGCATCTGTCTTCAAGTCTGTATGTATCCACCAGAGACCTACTCAGGAATCTTATTCCGCCAGGCGGCCACAGGAGGGTGCGATGCGCGCATAGAACAGCAGAGGCGCTCCTGCACCTGGTATCCACAGAGATGCTGTGGTCCCTCACCAGACCAGACATCCAAAGGGAGAAACACCAAGCTTGCCAACGGGGGTCAACCTTAGTCTTTCATAGAATTAGCAATAAGGCTCAGGCTTGATTTAACTTCGCCCAATAGTCCTTTAGGATAAGAGCCGATTTTCATCCTCCTAACTCAAAATGCTGGAGACAGTGAGCAATAGGATGTCAGGGATGAACATGGGGTCTCATAGAACTCTTTGTTTGCTGTAGAAACAGAGTCCTATTTGCGATTCCTGGTGTGTGAGAATCCCAAAGATTGACAGGATGTAATGCTCTAAGGCTGCAGTCACCATTTACCTGAGCGTGTGGCATAAAACGAAGCAAACCTCTGGCATGCAGGTGCCCAGAGTGTTCCTTACTTCCTGATAGTAAGCCTTTAATTGGGGATGGGGGGATGCCCATTTGTCCCAGGTCCCAGGAGGCCTTGCCCCTGGGATTCCTTGATTAACTTAGAGGAATCTCATACTGTGGCTGGTGTCTCACACCGATGTCCCCTTGGCTGCTGGGCCCTTGTGATCTTTGCTGAATGAATTCGGATAAGACAGGTGGAGTGTAGAGTGGAAGGTGGATGCAGTTTATCACAGAATAGCATGAGGTCACTTTGGAGACGTCAGAGAGCAATGGCTAAAGCAGTGACAAGCAGATGGCTTGCACAGGGTGAGAGGTGACAGTGTCCAGAGACACCACTGAGCCAACCTCCATATTTAGGTAGGCTCATACTACTTCTAAACTCCGTAGAGCAAACAGAGTCCTTGAGAGACATTTTCCTGGCCAGGTGATTGACAGGCACACTTGGACTGTCACTCTTGAGAGGGAACAAAGGCACATGAAGCCCGAGGCTAGGTAAAAATGTTATTTTTAGATTCCTGGAACTGGGTAGGTAGTTATCAATTAACAGCCTCCAGCACGTCAAGTCTCTTCCTATGGCTGGAGTAGCTAGAGACTAGCTGCTGCTGTTCTTGGTTTTACAAGTCAATGGTTATGAGGGGGTGTTTGGCCCTAATGGCCTTCAAGCCTGCCAATAATTAGCTTGCTATCTAAAAATAGCACGCGTTTGCATTATGCCCTGAATTATCTGATTCTTGTTGTAGATGTGATGAGATTCCAAGATTTTCACTCTTTTTAAAGCAATGCTGTGGGTTAGACAGCAGGAGGAAACCATCCAGCAGGGCTGGGGAGCTCGTTCAGTGGGTAAAGCACTTGCTACACATGCTTGAGAACCGAGTTCGGATCCCCAGCACCTTTGTAAACACCAGGAGAAGGTGGTAGCTTCCTGCAATGGCAGCTTGAGAGGCGAAGACGGGATAATTGGATCAACCTGACTGGCCAACTTAGTGGGCCGAGTTCAACAGAGAGTGACTGAGAAAGATACCTGACATCAATCGCTTATCTCCACATGTGCACCTACACATACATGCATTCTATACACACACACACACACACACACACACACACACACACACTTGGACTCGTGCTGAAATACATGGATAGTTTTAGTGGATTATCCCTATGATGTGGCCACTTTCTAGTCTGGGGAGAGTTTCACGTTCCTTCCTTTAAAGATTTATTTTTTTTTAATTGTGTGTGTGTGTGTGTGTGTGTGTGTGTGTGTGTGTGTGTATGTGTATTCATGCACATGTGAGTGCAATGCCTTCAGAGGCCAGAAGCAACAGAGCCCCTGAGGCTGGAGTTAAAGGCAGTTGTGAGCCTCCTGACATGGGTGCTGGAACCAAACTCAAGTCCTTTGCAAGTACAATATACTTTCTTAACCACTGAGCCACCCCTCCAGCCCTGAGAGTTTCATATTTCTGAAGCTATGAATCAGAGGCCCTGGGTTGATGTGATGGGTCCTTGTCTCCCTGATCGAACCCTAGCAGTCCTTTGTGTGCCATTCATCTAGATAGTCAAGCTCACTTGGCATTAGTTCTGCCATAGCTGGTAATACACCTGCTGGGGAAATTGGCAATTATGTCAGGAAGCCACCAGTTTGTTTCCCTTGGGTGTTTTGTTTCTCATCGATGTTAGAAAGTCTCTGTTCTTCCAGACTGTAGCAAACTGGTCCCCAAACCCAATAGCCAATCTGAGTGCTCAAAGAACAAGATTGTAGCCTCCTGTTTGTTTTATATCTGTGAAGACAGTAGCTTCTAGAAAGAGTGGTTCTCAAGTTGTGGGTCACAATCCCTTTGGGGGTCAAACAACCCTCTCACAGGATATCAGATATCCTACATATCAGATTAGGGAGAACCTCTTGTGGACTGTATGGAAGCACCACCTGTCAATAAAAAGCTGATAGCCAATTAGCTTAGACAGGAAATAGGAGGTGGGAGTTCTGGCAGAGAGAGAGGAACTCTGGGATAGAGTCAGGCACCCAAGATTCCCCCAACTCTGAGGAAACAGATACATAACACTGAGAAGGTAACCAGCCATGTGGCACTCGTAGGATAGAATAAACAGGTTAATTAAGTTATAAGCTAGTCAGTGAACGAGCCTAAGCTTATAGCCTAGGCATTTATTCATAAATAATAAGTTTCAGAGTCGTTATTTCAGGAACTGGGGTATGGGTGGAAAAGCCCATGATTATGTCAGATATTTACATTATGATTCATAGCAGTAGCAAAGTTATAATCATGAAGTAGCAACAAAATAATCTTATGGGGGGGTTGCCACAATACAAGGAACTGTATTTAAGGGTCACAGCAGTAGGAGAACCACTGGGTGAGAGTCCCACAGGTGCCCATAATTGCAATTTGGGAAGAAGAAGAAAAGATTTTGAATGTTTATACTCTAAAATGTTTAAAGGCAAAACTTGCCCTGATTTGGGCATGATCCCATGTATAGAAATATACTGTGTTGAAAATCAGTAATTCACAAGTGCATACAGCTCTTATGTATTGGTTTGATAAAAAGAGGTGATACGAACTGGCCTATATACTAGACCCAGGACCAATGGCTTCCATCACCGTCCCCGCCTGCTTGGGGGATGGTAACCGCAGCTTGCTTACAAAAGTGCTCTGACCCGTTGGACACTAGCTTCCTATTTCCTGCTTCCTTAGCCTTGGAAACCACAATTCTGATTGCTGTTTCTAGAGGTCTGATGGCTCTGGGTACTTCGTATGACTGGACTCTGCAACCATGACTGGATTCTTTCCCTTGGAAATTTCGTGCAGTGTCTTTGAGGCTCAGCGATGTCAGAGCATGTGTCAGAAGCAGAGTCCCTTCCTTTACAGGCAAATCAATACTCCACACCCGCACCACACTGTGTCGATCCCTCCAGCCAGGACTGAGTGACAGGTCTGACTGTGATGGACGATGTCACTGTGGACATGGGCTTTGAAACCTCTGTTCTTTGGGGAATACACCTGGGAAGGGAACTTGGGGTGTAACTGTTTGAGTAATTGCCACTCTGCGTACTGTCTCTCATAGTCCCGGAAATCGCTTCCTATTGCCACCAGGGATATAAAACGCTGTGACTGTGCTCATCTTTGCAGCATTTGCTAACAGCATTACTCTTGTTTTGGAATAACGTGCATTCTCAGGATGCGATGATGCCTCTCTGGAGTTTGAAATTGAATTTCTCTTACGGTTAGTGATGGTAAGCGCATGCCTGTGTGTGTCTGTGTGTCTCTCTGTGTATGTCTGTGCATCTGTGTGTGCCTGTGTGGGTCTCTGTGTGTCTGTGCATCTCTGTGTGTGTTTCTGTGTGTGTATATGTGCCTGTGTCTCTGTGCGCGTGTGTGTGTGTGTGTGTGCGCGTCTGTGTGTGTGTGCGCGCATCTCTGTGTGTGTGTATCTGAACTCAGGTTCTCTTGTTTCACAGCAAGCACTTTACCCATGGGCTTCCCCAGTCCCAGGAGCATCTTTCTTTGTGCTGCTCATTGGTCACTCTTCACGTCCTTTGTCCTTTTCCCCGCCAAGCTGTTTGTTGCTGTCGTTTGGAATTCTTGCTTGTTTGCTCAAATATTGCTCTGGTATGATTTATTTGGGGTCACAGGGGTGTCCTGCCTGCACTATATCCGTGCACCACTTGTGTACCTGGTGCATGTGGGGCCAGAGGATCCCATGAAGTTGCCAACAGTTGTGAATCCCCATGAGGAGGCCGGGAATTGAACTCTGGTGCCCTGGAAGAGCAGCCAGTGCTCTTAACAGAGGAACCTCCTCCAGTCCCTCTGCCCAGTTTTACTGGGGAAAAATGGACAGTGATTGAACATTTGTGTAAGGAACCTTAAAGCTTCTTGCATTTGCAGGATGCTATTCAGTTCATTTCTTTTAGCAGAGAAATGTCTAGCAAAGACTCACGTCCCAAGATTACTTGTTATAAGTATACAGTTTTTCACGGAGTGAGTGACTCATTCACTCTCATGTCATGCACGAGGTGTTAACTGGCTAAATGTGGGCCTGCTTTGCTGTGAGTGGTGCTGGGGTGTCTCCTGCCCGGGCACAGCACCCCCGGCTGGGACTTCAGAGGCACTGCATCCTTCTCTGCTTGGTTAACCTCAGGTTTTAAAATCCCTTTCAGTTCACGGCCTCTAACCCTGGCCCATTTCCAAATCCGACAGAGGCAGGGCCCTGCTCTGCTGCTGTGATTTCTTTCCAGTCACCTGTGACACAGCCCTCTGCTCTCGGGCATGCCAGTCACAAAGCCATACTTCGTGACTGTGGCCGTCCTGCTGATCCTGGTTGACGAGACCACAGGTAACTCGGGTCTCGTAAGGTTCTGGGGTCTGACATGGACTGCGGGTATCTTGGTGATATGTAGACGAGGCAGATCTCTCCTGTAGGTTGCAGATGACACCGTCTCAGCTATGTCAGGATCCCCCTAAATTCTCTCTCATGGCAAACTTGAGGTTCTTGGCCTGTGTTCCTGGCACAGTGGAGACTCAAACCTGAAGGGCATCAGGAAGTGCTCTCGCTGGGATGGGAGCCTGGTCCATGGTGTAGGTGTGGGATGTTGGGAGGAGGGATGACTAGATGTGGGGTAGTGAGCTGGGGGTTGGGGCATGGATTTTAAGACCAGGAAGAGGATGATTGCAAAGGCGACTATGGTTGAGCAGGAGGCAAGCAGTTCTGCTGCGAACTCAGTCTTGGCTGACGTTCTGACGTCAGGTGGACAGTGAGTGGTCTTTGCTGCTGGATGGAGCTGGGAGGGGTTTAGTGAAACTGGGAATTGGGGTAGAGAAGAGTCTGTAGATGGAGTCCGTTGAATTAATGCTATGAATTGGGGTTGGGTGCTGACTCTGTTGATGTTGTGAATTAGGGTTGGGCGACTTCTATTATGCTTGTTTCTGTTAGGCTTTGTAAGTGCCATGTGATTACTTAAGTAAGCAAATAATTACATTGTTAGTTTATATAATTTAAATAATTATTTAATAAATATCATTTCATTTATTTATTAATTGCTTGATGAGTTTATGGGCATCCCATGGGTAATAATTTTATCATCACAAAACCATTAGGGACTTGGCTGAGTTGTTTTTTGTGAAGATGATGCAGGGCCAGGGCCAGGGGGCTGGAGGAAGAAGCATAGAGCCGGCAAAGGGCAGGATCTCGGTTCAACTCCCGACGTTTTGCCTCTGGGTCCTGTGCTGAAAGAGACATTGTGTTTCATTTCAGTCAGGATGTCTCACCTCCTGCATCTCTGCTACACAGAAACTAAGTGTGGCTGTGTCTTTCCCAGGTGGCCTGTTCGGACTCCGCAGTGGCAAGAGGCAAGAGCCATGGGTTTCGTGTGAGCTTTACCAGGGCAGCTGCAGAAATGCCTGCCAGAAATATGAGATCCAGTACCTGACCTGCCCCAAGAAGAGGAAATGCTGCCTCAAATTTCCTATGAAAATTACTCATGTCTAACTCTGAGAGGGGCCTGGCTTGCCCACCACGAATGTTTCAAGCTACTCTCAGGTTTGAATGTCGCCAGCATCATCCCTTCTTGAAGTAATTTCCCCCACATTCTGGAATGTTCTCCTCATAAAAACGCACTCCTTTCTTGTGTGTGTGTCTCTCTGAGCGGTCATCACTGGCTGGGACAGTTTAGTCTGGGAGCTGGGTGGCCTTGTATGGAAGGCAACAGTGAGAGGGAGGGAGGGAGGAAGAAAACACAAATGAGATACCAGGTACTTTGTGGGGTATAAAGGACGGAGAGAAAGGAGTGGCTTGATTTTTCTGTCCCGTTTTGGCCTCATTCTGAAGGCTGCAGAAGGACTGTAACAATTGGCTAGAATTCAGATAATCCAGTGACATGTGGGAGGACTCATGACAATCCTCCCGGAAATCCCAAAGAGCCAAGCCATAGCAATAAACCTGTCTTGATTTCCGCAGGACCAACACTGCTTAATAATGCACTGTTCTTAAGAGGAACTAGAACTGGATGGGCGGGCAAAAGTAAGGAAAGGAATTTGTTTAAAAAACTTAGCTCTTTCTACCCAGTGGATGCGGCTCATTCCTGGGCAGCCTTCCAGTTTTGAATCTGAGAGTCCGTCTCTGGGTCTAGTGATGAGACAGATGAGCGTGTTTGTGGTTCATAGAATAAGGCCACATTTGTACTCATGTTATAGGAAGGAGTCAGTACATATACATTGTAAACAGCTCAGGACACATGGAATGGTTCATTTGTTCTGGGTTAACCTCTCTCCCGGGTGGCACCTGGGAGGAATGCAAGCCTTGAGGGTGTACAAACCCAGCTACGCTGAGAGTTGATAAGGGAGAAACACAGAAGCATTGATAAAGAGGCATTGAGACTCAGAGACAAGGCTGGCCACCTGACCGTCGGCCAGGCTAAACTTTGGAATACCTGACTGCCTGCTTCCCATCTCCTGTAACGTTCACTAGCTGGAGCTGAGGTGGAGAGCAGACCTCTAGGTTGCTAAGGGACCACCTTCTCAGATGGCTGCCTCTCTGAATGAATCGTACCCTGAAGACTCGAGTTCTGTCTCTGATCCTTGACTTTGCAAGGACCGGCACAGGCAAATGCACTGTCTGGTAACAGAGACAGAGAGGTGGTGGTGAATATGTTACAGGGTGTTTTAGCTTGGGCTTCCATTGCTCTGACGAGACACCATGACCAAGGCAACTCTTATAAAGGCAAACGTTTAACTGGGCTTACAGTTTCAGAGATTCAGTCCACTATTGTCACAGTAGGAAGCATGGCAGACAGTCATGGTGCTGGAGAAGGAGCCGAGAGTTCTACACCTTCCTCCAAAGGCAGCAGGAGTAGACTGCCCCCCAGGCACCTAGGATGAAGGTTTCAAAGTCTGCCCCAATAGTGACACATTTCCTCTAACAAGGTCACGCCCACACCAACAAGGCCACACCTCCTAAATATTGCTACTCCCCAGGCCACGCATGTTCGAACCACCACAGAGGGGGATGATGCCCTGAAGTGAGGCACCAGAATAGCATCTTTTCATCCCAGAGGATAGAAGGATGTGGTTGGGGAATGTTCTCCCTCCAAACTGAAATTTACTTCCTGTCTTAGTCACTGTTCTATTGCTGTGAAGAGACATCATGACCAAGGCAACTTTTAAGAGAGAACATTTAATTGGGAGCTTGCTTAGAGTTTCAGAGGACTGCTCCATGGCCATCGTGACAGGGAGCATGGTGGTGGGCAAGCAGGCAGGCATGGCTTTGGACCAGTAACTGAGAGATCAATTCATAAGTTGTAGGAAGAGGGAGGGTGGGAGAGAGGGGAGGGAGGATTCATAAGTTGTAGGAAGAGGGAGGGGGGGAGGGGAGAGGGGGGGGGGAGGGAGGGGGGGGGGGGGAGGGGGAGGGGGGGGGGGGGGGGGGGGGGGGGACGGGGGAGGGGGGAGAGAGGAGAGGAGGGGGGGGGGGGAGGGAGGGGGAGGGGGGGAGAGGGGGGGAGAGGAGAGGAGAGGAGAGGAGGAGAGGAGGAGAGGGAGAGGAGAGGAATGGGTATGGTATGGGCTTTTGAAACCCCAAAGCCTGTCCCCCAGTGGCATACCTCCTCCAAGGCCACACCTCCTAGTCCTTCCAAAGTATTCTGTCAAATAGGTATTAAACATTTAGATACATGAGCCCGTGGGGGACCATTCTCATTCAAACCATTCCATTACACTCCTTGGCTCCCATAGGCTTGTAGCCATATCATGATGTAAAATTCACCCAGTCCAACTTCAAAAACCCCCGGCCTTTCAGTCTCAACACTGTTTTAAAGCCCAAAGTATCTTCTGAGACTCAGGGGGATCTCTTAATTGTTAATTGCTGTACAATCAAAACACAACAAGGGGGCAGCTTTTGCAGCTGCTGGTAAGCTCGCCTTCATGCATGCAAACCTGACCAACATTGAGTCAAATGATGCTCTAATTGTGTCATACTTATTGGTGAATTGGAAACTGGGGACTCTTCATAAAACAAAAAGCAAGGGCTGGAGAGATGGCTCAGTGGTTAAGAGCACCGACTGCTCTTCCAGAGGTCCTGAGTTCAAATCCCAGCAACCACATGGTGGCTCACAACCATCTGTAATGGGATCCGATGCCCTCTTCTGGTGTGTCTGAAGACAGCTACAGTGTACTCATATACAAAATAAATAAATAAATCTTCAGAAAAACAGAAAAAGAATCTTTAAAAAAAAAACAAAAAGCAAACAAACAAAAAAAAGGCACTAACATTAGTCTGCTGGCGTCTATTGCAAATGCTTTCCATATCTGAAGAATAAATATTCTGTCTTTGAGAAACAAATTTGGACATTTTACGAGGCATGGAGAACCTTATACTCAGTCACTGCCAATCTCCCTATGGTCATAAGTGCACAAGAATGGATTGAGTTCAATGGCTTAGTCATTGAAGGAAAGGCACTACAGTGGAACTGGTAATTACATGAATCCCTCCATGACCAGGATATGGTAGCCAAGTGTTCTATGAGGAAATAGCTCAATGGGCCATCTCTAAACCACTCACCCCTTCCCCAGAAGAGGCACCTGTTGAATTATGAGGACCAACAGAATGATCACAACATTTGGCTAACGCATGGTTTACTGATAATTCATCCACCACTGATGGAACCAAGGCTAATGGAAAGTGGCAGCCTACAGACCCGGGATGGAAGGGCCACTACTGTGGAAAGAACCACAAAATCAGTGCAGCACCATCTGCACAACAAGGAAAGCAAAAGGGAAATCTCTCTCTTCTTCAATACCTGCAATGTGTGTGCAATGGTACAGCAGCTACATGGCCTTCAAAATGGAAAACCAGACTGGCAGATAAATGACAAAGGTATCCGGCCCTGGGAGGCATGGATAGAAATGGGAAAACCCAGCGAAACTCAGCAAAGACATTGACTGTTATGTGGCTCATACCGGCAAGACAGACAAACATCTGGAAATAATGAAACGGTGGACAAATTGTCATCATATTTAATTAAGACTAGAACATTAAAATTTGTCAGGGAACAAATTCAGAATAAATCAGCAAGAATGATAGATTACACATTGGAAAAACTTGAAAGATTACCCCTAACACTACAAAAGTAAGGAGAAATAGAGAACTAAATTAAACCAGGACAACCTTATGAGAGTAACTGTTATAAGGAACCCATAGCCAGGCCAGCATTTGGGAGGCAAAGGTAGGCACATAGGGATTACAGTGATTTAAATTTAAAAGCCAAAGTCATGCTGGAATTAAAAGTGAATGCCCTGTGTGGTCTAAAAATAAATACACTTAAACCTCAACTTCATATATAAAAAGAGAGGGGAATATTGGTTTATTTACCCACACATATTAAGGTATATTTACTTTCAAATTTTCAAAGGCATTTTTTTGATTACAGTTGAAAGGTAATACTTTTTCTGTTGTCAAAAAGCAAAACAAAACAAAAACATTTTACTCTAGGAAAGATATAAACTACCGAAAAAAGGAACCCCCACTCCCACCTCCAGAATTAGGGTTGGCAGGGTTTTGTTTTATCTTTCCAGGAGAATAAAAGCATCCAACTGAGGAAGCCAGAGACCACTGGACAAGTGAAGCATCTGGAGAAAGAGGACGGATCACCAAAGGAAAATGCCCCAAGACAAGAGTAAGTTGGCCAAGTGGTATCACCCGACTCCAGCTTGTCTCTGCTGCCCTTTGCAGTCCTAAGTGACAGATGGTCTATATTGGTCCCAATTCAATTAAAAATTAAAGCTGGGGGTTGGGGATTTAGCTCAGTGGTAGAGCGCTTGCCTAGGAAGCGCAAGGCCCTGGGTTCGGTCCCCAGCTCCGAAAAAAAAGAAAAAAAAATTAAAGCTGGCTTTGGGGTTGGGACATGGCTCTCTCCTTCTCTAAACCCATGCACGCTTGTTAAAGGACAGTCCAAATTCTCTGTCTCCTATCAGAAGAGCCACCTGGTCTGTGACAGAGGAACACAAAGGGTAAGGGGCTGCTTTTGCCACTAATCTCACAAACTTTTGGTTGTTATTTGATTCTTTAAAACTTATCTTGGGAACGGCCTCAGTTTCCCCAGTGGGAGGAAGAAGAGACAGCATCGGAATTCTGTGACATCAGGCAGCATGGGGGTCCCCTCCCACCCCCTCCCATGTTCCTACCCCCTTCTGTTTCCCTTAGCCCCCGCCTGTCTTCTGTGTCCCCGTTTCATATTCTTTCCGTGTTGTTCCTGTGTCCCCGTCCCGTATCTCCCCTTCTCCCACGTCCCCTATCCAGTGTCCCTCCTCCCGTCCGGCTGACTGCACCGCTGGATCCTGGGGGAGGGTTCCTTCACGATCCAATTAATGAGCCCATTAAAAACTAATAATAATAATAATAATAATAATAATAGTAATAATAATGCTTTTCTTGGGGTAAAAATATTATCTTAAAATCTATAAGATTATTATGTAAATATAAACTTCCTGTCATGATACTAGTAATCCTACAGAATATTACCAAATTCTAGAAGTAAAACTTACTTATATTGACTGTGGTCCTCAAACCTTTCTTATATCTGCTGAATGTGGCATTTAAAATGTTTACATTTTCTACCGTTGCTATCAGTAACCTTTGAGGTCTCCGAGAACATGGGGACCTGCAATGACAAACCCACCTGTATTGTGGTAATCCTAACCACTAGGATTACCTACCCCATCTGCCACCAGGTCCTGCACAAACAGTGGACATCTTTAGGTTGACTGCTGTGTCTGCCTAGCCAAGATTGTCACTAAACGGACAAACACTGATAATCAGCTTCAGCCTACAAACTGCTCAGGACATCCAAACTATTGAGTCACAGAAGACTGACGTGAACATTTTACAGAACTCTGAACTCAAAAATACTTAATCCTGAGACTTCCGAATACAGTCAAGCTAGATGTTGTGGAAAGCTTGACAGAAATAGTTTCACTATTGTAAATAGTTTCACTGTGTTGGAGGTCAGATCTTGCCTTTTTATTTACACAAAAGGCGGGAAATGTTACAGGATATTTGATCACGCTGTGACCCCTGAGATTGTGTTATTTACTTGAAAACCCTTTTTTTTTTTTTTAGTTACAGTGTGGCTCAGCCCTAGAACACACCTTTAATCCAAGAGCTCTTTGTTTATTGTAAATAGGATTAAAAAAAGTCAACCATCGGTCAAGAGGCAGAGCAAGCAACCAGTTGACAGGGAGTGAACACAGGAAAAAAAACCATAGAGAGTAAGAGGAGGTCAGGAGGATGGGTAGAGAGACGAATAGGAAGTAGAGAGGAGGGGTTTTAGAGGCAGTGTGGAGGAAAGCATCATTCTGGGATGTTGGCTGAGGAGGAAGGTCAGTTGGTGCATTTTCTCCTTTCTAAGCTAGCAGGCTTTCACCCAGCATCTGGATCCTAAGTCTTCAGTTGTAAAATCAAATGATTGAGATTTTATTAAAAAAAAAGACAACACACTATCAAGCGTCATGCAATGGCCTCTCCAGGCCTCTTTGCATAAACTCCCTTGCCACAGACCTGGACTCTGTTTTGCTCCTTACCTGAGGAAGAAGATGCCACAAACATTTACTCTGCACCCTTCTTGACTGTAAAGCCAGAACCACGTGGCCCAAAGCTGCCAAACTCTTCTGTTTTGGGGGGCTGGAGCCTTGCCCCTTTGTTGATGTTTCCCTTTATTGCATAAGTTTTCCTTTCCACAAGCTGGAAGCTTCTCGGGGTGAGATCTTGCCTGGAGGTTATTCCATTTCGTATCAGACCTCTCTGTAAGCGTCTGATGTCCTCGTAGTCACAGGACGCGGCTCCAACATTGCATTTCCTGGTGCTTCTTCTCCTCCAACTGCACAAGCTTGTTCTTCTTCATCATAGATCTGCATAAGACTGATGACTAGGGCCCCAGGACACAGTCAGTACTAGGCTGTCTTGAAATCTCCTTTGCCAACAAAATCAATCAAAAACTCCTCAACTTAGCCTCAGACAGACTTCTAAGACAAGGACAGAAATCGGCCACATTCTTTGCCAAAATATCACAAGAATGGTCCCTAGTTGACCACTAGTTTTTTTTTTCCCTTCTGTGTGTATGGGTGTTTTTCCTGCGTGTTTGTCCATTGAACAATTGTGAGGACGTGGTCTCAGAATGGTGGTGACTACCGATCTTTCTTTTTTCCATTTTTTTTTTTTTTGTTTTCCTTTAAAGTTTATTCAATACAACATAGTCTCCAACGTCACTGAGGTGGCTGACCATGTCCATGACCAAAGCCCCCTCTAAACTGGAATTCCATTGCTGAGCCAGCCCCAGCCTCAGCTTTCCGGTCAGCTCTAGGGGGCACAGCACTCCTCCTGTAGATGTCTCTGTCTGCCTCCCCTCTTGTGAATCTTGCAGGCCGCTCACCCTCTGCACCTTCGGACTGAGGCCTGTCAGTCTTGGGATGAGTGCAGCGCAGGGTGGCGGGCACGATCTCCAGAGGTAGGTGCAGGTAATCCCGGAGATACTGGTACCAGTAGAAACGTCTCCAAGCAAACTGCTCCTTCACGTAGCCTGGAGACTTGGAGACTGCATGGCCTTCATGATGTGACGGCTGGGCACGTTCTTGTCTGCCAGCTCCGGGTGTTTGGCCATGTGGACTTGTTTTCTGGCAGCCATCACTCGTTCCTAAAAAAGGAGCTCATAGATGGCGATCCGATTCTTAGGCATCAACATTGCTGCAGCTGCAGAGTCCGAGGCGGAGGCCGAAAAGGAAGGGGCGTGCGCCTCTTTTTCCAATTTTTTTTTTTTTGTTCTTTTTTTTCGGAGCTGGGGACCGAACCCAGGGCCTTGCGCTTCCTAGGCAAGCGCTCTACCACTGAGCTAAATCCCCAACCCCCTCTTTTTCCAATTTTAATGTTAATTTTTCCTTCTACGCGTGAGTGTTTTGCCCGTGTGTATGTCCATGCACCTCATGTGTGTGCACCTCGGAAGGCAAAATAAGGATGTCAGTTTCCTGAAACTAGAGTTATAAATGATTTGAGTCACCAAATAGGTGCTTGGAATCAAACCAGGGCCCTCTGGAAAATGATACTTAAAAATGCAACCCCAATTAACCCATTCCCTAGGGTCTGAGAGGAAATTAGGCCCTTCTGTTATGCCTCAGAACAAGATGCTTGAATCACCACTTAGCGTCATCACCCCGAGTGTCCCAGGAAAACCAGGGGACTAGCGATGATGTGTAATGTGACCAAGACAACAGCTTTTAAAACTTGGGCTAATGAGATCTTCAGTCTTGTTGCAGAGTGTGATCTAGACATGTTAAGTCATTCGGTTTAAATGAGCCGTGGAGGTGACTGGGGCTGTGTCTGGGGGGAGCAGAGAAATTCATCCTCTTCCTGAGGTCTAGGCTGCAGTCTTAATCTTCTGCTTCCATTTTGAGGGATGTGCTAACGATGCGTCAGACTGTCTTGTTTGCAGGGAAGAAGTGATCTGTTGAATGGGAAGAGGCATGAACACATCCTACTGAGGTTCCCCGTCCTGGGAAGACCATGTCCTCTCTTGCTAGAAATTTCTTTTTTTTTCATGTGTTTTTCACCAAGTTTTCAGGGCCTTCTAAGGCTTCTCTATCTCTACCAGCAATCTGTCAATGCCCACTTCTGGAAAAAGGAAAGGCCCTTTGGTTAGATAAACCATAGTAATAAATCATAATAGGAATGAGAAGAATTTATAAATGGACCGACATGTGACACCAGCTCTGATATGTGTCTGTGAAGGCTCGTCTTGGTTGCATCTGAAGTCAGGTGAAAGGTAAGGCTGTGGACACTCCTGTGAGGAGCTTTCTTGATCAGATTGTTTGAAGTAGGATGATCCACCGTAAATATGGATGGCATCTTTCTCTGACAGCCCAGATAAAAGGGAGATGGGAGAGGGAAATGTCGTTTTTGCCTACTTTCCTTTTCTCTCATTGGCAAGTACATCAGCCCTGTGGCTGTCACTGCTGCTTTCCTTTGCTGATATTAAAATCAGCTTCTTCATGCTTCCAACATGAAGGCCCTTGGGTCCATGTTGGGACTTCTGTGATATCCATCTTTGTGGGCCGAGCAGCTGCCAGATTCTAGGGGCCCCTGAGACACCCATGGTTAGACTACCCAGACCCTACCATGCAAGCTAACCAATAAACTTCCTTTTGATATGAATGAACTCATTCTATCACTTGTGATCCTCAGGAGACCCTTGACTAGTGTAATTTCATTTCCTTCTATTTTCAGCCAGGCAATTGTCCTTGCACATTTTCATACTCCCGAATATTCAATATGTTGTACCATCGGTGTTGCAAAAACCTCATTAGTCCCTGTATTTGATATTTTTTGTTTAACCATGTTGATAGATAACAGCCAGCACCATGGCATGGCAATTTGCCTGGAAACTGTCATCAGGTGTCAACAGAACAACACTTCTTACTTTAAAGGGGATGAGAGAGTTTATTCAGTGTTAGATCAGGGTTGATCAAGGCATCATAGAAATAAGGAAGAGCAGACCAACCTCTACAGGAACAGTGCTGTCCTTTAGTCAGAACAAGGAAGGACACCACACCAGTCTCTCTGGGGGGTTAGAGACTGTGTGCCCGTGTGCAGGAGGCTTGGGGCTTTATGGGGCACGAGTTTTATCAGTTGAGGGGTTCTTTGTGGTTCCAAGACCGAGTGACGGCAGTGGGTGTTTTTATTCGTACATTTGCTTTCCTGTCAGTCATGGGTTCTTATCCTTATGCCGAGTCAGGAGTTTCTCAGCTCATCTTGTGTTCCTTGGTTTATGTCATTAATCCTTCAGGAACCTACTATGAGAGATTATGGCCCAGATTCAAGATAACATGTTCCAGAATGGTAACCCTTTCATGAAGCCGTGTGTGTGTGTGTGTGTGTGTGTGTGTGTGTGTGTGTGTGTTGTATTATATTCCCATTCTCATGTGTGTGCACACAGAGGTCAGAGGAGGATGTCAGGTGTCCAGCTTTTCAACCTCCACTTTATTCCCTTGAGAGAGGTTTCCTCAGTGGAGCTAGGCTGGCAGCCACCTTCCTGTCTTTGTCCTCCACTGAGCTGTGTACAGATGTATATGAGGCCACACCTCGCTTTTTACATGGACATGCAGATTTGAACTAAAGTCCTCTCACTTGTAGAGTGCCCTTACCCACAGAGCTCATCTCTTCTGTTTCTCATGAAGCTTTTTGGCCCAGAACAAAAGAAATTCATCAAGGGACTTTTCAAATATGTGGCTGAGAGCATGGGGGTGGAGAAGACACAACTAAGAGAAAACCCTTCTGTTGGTCTCAGATGCTACCTCAGCATTGGGTGTGTAAGGTGCTGGTCTGTTAGTGTATCCCAAAGTTGTGTCTGCCAGCCACAGGATGATGGGCAGCAAACAGCTGTCAAGGAGGCTAAAGGTAGCTCAAGATCATTTTTCTCTGGCCTCGCAACATTCCAACTCTCCACAATTGCTGTTCTAGTTAGTCAGTTAGCCTTGTAGAATCTTTGACATAGGTGTGGCTCCCCCAACCCCACCAAACTTCAGGTCTCACACTCTTAAAACTGTTAAAGAGATGGGTGGATGGCAAATGAGTTTAATCCCAGCACTTGGGAGGCTGAAGCAAGTGGATCTCTATGAGTTCAAGGACCGGTTTACACAGTGACCAGCCAGAGCTACATGGGAAGACCCTGTCTCAAAACCAAACCAAACCGAACTATTATACTATAGAGGATCTAAATGATAGTTTGGAAATATGATTCCATGCATAATTGTCAAGACCAGAAGTATATGTCTTAATATTTAATGACATTTGTCTCAAATACTTTTCTATTGCTTCAAAGACACCATGCCCAAAGCAATGTATAAGATAAAGACTTTATTGGGAACTTACAATTTCAGACAGTTAAAGTCCATGACTATCATGGTGGAGAGTATGTGCTCAGGCAGGCAGGCATGATGTTGGCACAGTAGTTGAGACCTTACATTTTGGTCCACCATTAGGAGGCAAAGAGCACATTGGGAATGGCAAGAGCTTTTGAAACTCAAGTGACGTACCTCCTTTAACAAGGCCACACCTTATAATCCTTCCCAAACAGTTCCACCAACTGGTGACCAACTATAAAACTTATGAACTCATTCAAACCACCACAGCTTCTCATCTATTTTTAAGATGATAAAAATGTATGTTGCTTTTAGAGATATTTTAGGTATGTTCAGAAGATAGAACTGCTCTGTTGTACAAAGCTTATGTGTCACTGAGGAAGATCTCATCTGTCAATTATACCTCTCACTATATTGTACTTCTTTGCACTGTTTTGGTCACTTAATTGAACTAAGTTAACTGTGTTTTTATGTGTCTCCAGACTCCTCAGCACTATTGCTTCCTAAAGCTTTCATCTATTCACTCCAGATATGCCTGATTTTCAGATATTACCTCCACTCCTTCAGCTTTCAGCTCTGTCATTCTTTCTAAGAGTCTGGGGTCAGGAAAGACACTTGTCCCATGCTTGTTCACTGGAATGGGAGCTGCAGCAGATCTGCAGAGCTTCTAGACATTTTTTCCCAATTTTTAGGAAAGTCTTACAGCTTGGGGAAATCAGATTTGCTGTCTGCAGTAGCTCCTCAGTGGGTGCTGGTAGAAGGGTGGATGCTGATGAAGCAAGCCAAACAACAAAGAGGTGAAGCAGGAGGGAGTCAGCAGGTAGCTTCTAATTTCAGCAGCATTCTCGTTGATCCTGCAACTAAGTCTTTTTTCACTAAATTGTGTGCATCTGGTAACATCTCCGTCTACACCCTGGAATTATCCAATGAAGTGTCAGGTACATACTTTGTTTCATGCCTGCTTTCTAGGGCAGTGGTCTTACTGCCTAGCAATTTTTGCTAAACTGAAACATCCTTGGAAGAATTTCCTTGAGAAGTTTCAAAGGAAGACTTAAGATTCAAATAGTTAACAACTCACAAGTCTCAGGAAGTTCCTGAAATGTACCAGATTCACAACACATACTTCTACTCCCACTCTGTCTAGGTTATATAAACAGTAAGGATGCTGAAGAGACACTATGACTTGTCAATCTTCCTGTGAGTCAAACAGATGGAGGAATATGGGAGGCAGATAGTATTCTGATAGGCAGACAAGTAGGAAAATATGCCATAAATAAACAATATGGCACACTTCCAGCTTCTTCTTCAACCAGGACAAATATTTGGCAAAATTCCTTGACATCTCTCCACACACGGGACCTCTTCCACCTGACTTGCCCAGACATATTTCAGGCAGGACCTTGAAATGCCTGTCAATCAACTAACTATCTACTCTCCTTTGTCCAAGCTGAACCAAAATGAGGTGAAGAGGACCTATCTCGGGTCACCAGAAACACTTAGGACCCACAGCCCTCCAGGAAGACACAGAGATCAGCTGATAAATTCCCTCTTCACTTGTGAAGTGTCTATACATGTGTGTGCTCGTGTGCATACATGTATGTGTATCCTTTTGCTTTTTTGTTTTCTTTTTTTCGGAACTGAGGACCGAACCCAGGGCCTTGCGCTTGCTAGGCAAGTGCTCTACCACTGAGCTAAATCCCCAACCCCTATCCTTTTGCTTTTAATAAGACTTGTTAGCTTTCTCTGACCATTATTTATTTTCTGCCTTTTTATTCTTCAATCAGTGGAGAAAATGAACCTGACCCAAGAGCCCTCACTGGTAACAGAGAGAGCTCCAGAATTGCAGCTTTTGTCAATTTTTACCCATGTTGGTGATGCAGCTGCCTATGCATGGCCCATGTTCCTACAAGCAACCCCTTACCTTCTACCATCACCCACCTGATTTTTTGAGACAGGGTCTTTCCTTGAATCTTCAGCTGTTTCAGTTAGACTAGCTGACTAGCCATCCCCCGGAGAGCCACCTACCCCTACCTTCCCTGTGTTGGGTGACAGACATGTACCACCACACTCAGATTTGACATGATGTTGGGGATCTGAACTCAGGACTTCATGCTTAAACAGCAAGCATTTCACCCACCGTGCCATCTCCTCAGCCCTGGTTATTTCTCCTTTCTTTATTTCCATTTGTGAATGGGACCTTTAGGTGGTTTGGTGACGTGTATTATTCAGATTTAGAGAGGCGCGAGAAATGGTACAGTTTAACTCCAGACCTGAGTGGCTGAAAGTGAGCTGGAAGCTAGTGTCATCCCTTCACGGCTTCTTCCTTGAGTTCCTGCTTTCCTTAATGGTGTTCTGTAAACCTTAAATCAAAGACTTTTCCACTACACACCTTCAGGCATGCTGTTCACTGTAGCAACAGAAGGCAAACAAGAACAATTGCCTTTGATTCGGTGGCAACCACATCCTAATTCTTTCTGGAGTCAGAGTCACTCAGTGACCTGGAATTCAACAAGTAGGCTAGATGGGGAGCCTCCCATCTCTGCTCCCCAACACTGGGATTGAAATCACTCAACTTTTTAAGTGAGTCCTGAGAATCAAACTTGGGTCCTTAAGATTACACAGCAAGCACTTTACCAGGGGAGCCATTCTGCAACCCTACTGTTGAAAGCTTTAAAATGGAAACTAAAACTCAGATTTGGAGTTCAGGGCAACATTTAAGGTACAGGTGTCGAAGTATGTTTGCACTCGTGTCCAGGGCTATCATTAGAGAGGACCACAAACTGCGTGAATTGAACAACAGAAATTTATTTCCTCAGAATTCTGGGGACGAGGTCCAAAGTAGAGTTGGTTCTCTTGTAGGCCTCTCTCTTTGGCTTGCCAATGCCTTGAATCTTCTCAGATCTTAACATGATTCTGTGTGTCATAATTATGTGCAAATAATTAGGTCCAAGTCTCCTCGCACAAGAAAACTAATCCTACAATTAGGACCCCACCCTAACAATCTCACTTAACTTCTATTACCTTCTTAAAGACCCTCTCTCCAAGTCTCACGTTCTGGGGGGACTGAGGCTTGAAATTTAAGTTTATAAGCTTTTCTGCCACGGATGGAAGGATGGCTGCCCAACTAGAATAGTAGGGGGAGGTCTAACTGTTAAAATTGATTGTCATCCTGACAAGATCTAGAATCACCAAAGACACAGGACTCTAGGCATGCCAGCGAAGGGAAGTCAACTGAAATGCCAAGACCAACCCTGACTGTGGCCTGAGAAGTGGGGCCCGTACTGCATTTCTAAAGAGAGAGCTGAACAGGAAGTCCTCATTCTCTGCTTCCTGGCGGTGGACGCAGCTGCCTCAGGCTCCTGGTGCTGTAGTTTCCTGCTATGGCAGAAGGAATCCCTCCGACGTAGGTTACATCAAACTTTTCCCTTCTTGTGTAGCTTTTATTAGGGGCATTTCATCACGGAACCGGGAAGTAGCTAAGACAGCACGGGGGTGATGAGCAGGTGCCCTGAAGACCAACTTGGAGGGTCGTTGGGTTGAAGGTCATTGGAAGGTCGTGCATGTATGGGGTGGGCAGTGAGGTCCAAGAAATGTCTCCCATACACTTTAGGATTATGACTGATAAGTAGGCTGTGGGCTGATTTCCACCTTCCCCCTTTGCCTGAGAGAGCAGTGTCTGCTCATGGTGATCTGAAGAATGGAGCTTAAAAGATATCTTAAATTAGTAGCCCAGCCTGAGATTTCCATTTCAAGGATGAGTGGAGACCAAGGTTGATAAAGAAGCTTAGCCACAGCCTATGGATACATCCAGATTTCCCCTGCCCCCTCCTCATGTCTATGAAAGTTGGGAGACATGTGAACCTAAGTGTATAATCCTTACGAAAAGTAAGACACTCAATGACCCATGTCAAGACCCCTTTACAATGAACACTGATTAATGAACCCTCAGAAGCTCCAGCACAGTACTGTATGTGTCCCCGACTTGTCATGAAGCTCTGAAGCCAGAAGTCTGAAACATACGTACCATCTTTTTTCCGTCCTTTGGTCGTTGGGATGTTGGACAGTTTTGATTTTGTTTCTCCGAGACAGCAAAAAGAGTTCTCTCCACACCTCTCTTTCTTCTTCTCATTGGCCCTGCATACGTGCCTGCATTTTCCCATGCCGTAAAAGCACGTTCTGAACCATCCTTCTATCACAGTGAACAGAGAGGAACTGTGTGAAGAGGACACACTTGTATATCCCGAGAATGTTGGCAGACCCGTGAGAGCGGTGGGTTCACAGAGACATTGAGACCCCAGTGTAAATTACGTATTCTCTCTCCTTGTCAAGTGCTCTCCTAGGAAGTAAGTCTGAGTCCTCTCTCCCCAGCACACTCAAACTGGAAAAACCAAACTCAGGTTGACTTCCTCTCCAAGTTAGAATTCTGCGGATGGCGTGCTGGCATTCTCTGAAATGTCATAACTGCAGCAGCCTCCTCTGCCCTAGCTGTCCTCTCCAGAGTTTAAGGCGTTTTGCAATCCATGGTAACCAACGATAGATCTTTTCTTCTTCCCCTCCCCCTACTCTCTAGAACAATCAGTGGAAGGAAGATCGGCAGAGATCCAGTAACAGTGCAAGGAAAGCCATGAACTGGGCTGGGGATCGCTCAGCAGGGACACCCTCACTTCATAAGGATGGAGGTTTGGGCAGCAAGCACCCACATAAAATTGGGCTCATCGCTGGGGGAATACAAACAGGTAGGTCCCTGAAGCTTCCCATTCTGTGTGTTCCAGGCATAGAAACGGTGCGATCTCAAACATAAGGTGGCACCAGGCATGGTAGTACACATCTTTAATCCCAGAACTTGGAAAGGTGGATCTCTGAGTTCAAAGTCAGCCTGGTCTACATACTGAATTCCAGGACAACCTCAGCCATATAGTAAGACTTATCCTATAATAGTTACCAATAAAAATAATAAGTCTTACTATGTGGAAAGTGAATAGAAGGCATCCGATGTTAGTTTAAGGCTGCCACACACAATTCAGAGTCTTCCGCCCTAAGAACAGCTCATGTCTGTAGCCCAGGATGAGCCCGTAGATCCCCGACATCTCCCCATACATTTCCTGTCACATTCTA
The DNA here is from genome assembly GCF_011064425.1 of Rattus rattus. Classification (NCBI taxonomy): domain Eukaryota; kingdom Metazoa; phylum Chordata; class Mammalia; order Rodentia; family Muridae; genus Rattus; species Rattus rattus. Next base: position 131,841,604 of record NC_046158.1, on the reverse strand, counting down.
AGAGCAAGAGGCCTCCTCTGCTTACTTCAGGAGAGGTGAAGTAAATACATGGTTACTGTAAGGCATAGGACCAGTGGTGGAGACTGAAGTGGGAGACTGGGATCAGACTGGAGATACTGGGAGCAGAGTCGTTGTTGCCAGGGGGAAAGGGCTTGCCTGCTCTCTGCTTGCACCCTCTAGTCCCCGTAATGAGAAGCATCAGTGTGACCACAGGCAGCCCAGGAAAGCACATCCCGGTCTTCTGCCCCCCTCTCTTCTCTTTTCCCTCCTCCTTATTGCCACCTACCTCCCCCCTTTTACCCTCCTCCTCTCCCCTTCCTCCATACATTCCTTCTTTCCCCTCTATTCCTTCTTGCTTTCCTCCCTTCCTTTCTCACTTCCTTCCTTCTCTCTCCCCTCCCTTTTTCCTTCCCTCCCTCCATCCATTCCCTCTTCCTTCCATCCCAGTACTGGAGATCCTACCCGGAGCCTCACACGTGTTCCACAAGCAACTCTACCACCAAGCTATAGGCCAGGTCTCAAAGACACAAGCATACTAAGTCTCCCTCTCCTCCCAATCTCAGCGGTCCCTGTCTGTCATCCGGACAGAAGGGGCACGTTCCCAAAGATCCAGTTATAGGACGCTGCTCTCCCTTTCCCCATCTCACCACCATTTTGGTTACCTGGGGAAGTTTGAGCCAGGACCACAAGCACAGCTAAGGTCAGGAACCAGAGCTTAATGTGTCCCGAGAGGGTGGAGGAGCGAGTCAGCAGCATACTGAATGTGCTGGGGAAACTCCTACCGATTTTGGTTTTAATGACCGAGGTAGGGCCTAGTCACGGGCAATAAATCCGAGGAAGGCAAAGGGCCTTCTGCAGGTCAGCACTGAAAGCAGCTCACCCAGTGTTTAGGGTCAGCTCTGGACACCCTTTGGCAAGAGGACAGTAAGTCTACTGCTTTGTAGACTGCACATCTGCCCCCCAAGAAGTCTTCCTGTCCCTCCTTCTGGTCAGGTTCTGCCCCCTGTTTGCCGTGGTCGGAACACAGTTTTTCTAGCCCATTCCCCTCCCCCCCCCCACCAATAGCCTCAAGGACAACCGTGAGCCTGGGAGCCCTGCAGATACAAACAGGCTGCCGCGTGCCTGTGTGCCCAGAGCATGCAGAACAAGCACTGCAAACACTGGATAAGCTTGGGCAGCATTCTAACAGCACTGCCTGGAGTCATGGGGTCAGCAATGATAAGGAAGAGAACACAGAAGGAAGGGGAAGGTCATGTTGAGTGCAGGGGGTAGGTGGGAAGGGGAGCTGGGGTGGGTAGGATCAAAATACACTGTTTATATGTGCGAAATTGTCAAACAATTGGCTGAGCGGGCAGATTGGGGTCAACGGAACTCAGCTGGCAGAGCTGGCCTGGCAGGAGCCAAACCTTTAGCTCCATTCCCGCACTGGGGAGGTAGGTGAAGGCAGGAGGATCAGAGGTTCAAGGTCATCCTCGATTGTGACGTGAGTTCAGGGAAGGTTTGGGCTACTACATAAGAGCCTGCACACAAATGAATAAAGCACAGGAGGAGAAAGATGGGGAATAAACAGTGTGTGACCTCTATGCCTACCCCTCAGACCACAGAGGAGCTGACATTCCTTAGCCAAAAAAATGTGGGCCCAGAGTGTGGAAGAGAATTCTGCAGGGTCAAAGGGTGAGGAGGGAAGAAACAAGCAAGGTGATAGTGTGTGTGTGTGTGTGTGTGTGTGTGTGTGTGTGTGTGTGTGTGTGTGTGTGGTTATGGGGTGGGTATTTTTGTGTAGTCCTGGTGTGAATGTGTGGTGTATATGTGTCTGATATATGTGTAGTTGTTATATGTGTGCGGTGTATGTGTATATGTGTATATGTGATGTATGCATATATGTGTGTATATGCTGTATGTGTGGTGTGTGTGGTCATGGTATGTGTGTGGTGTGTGATCATGGTAGTGGGGGGGTGGAGGTGAGGGAGTGTTTTTGTGTAATCATGGTGTTAGTGTGTCTGGTGTGTGTGTGTAGACGTGTTGTATGTATGTGGTGGATGTGTGGTATGTGTGTCATCATGGTGTTGTGTATATGTGGTCATAGTGTGTGTGTGTGTGTGTGTGTGTATCATGGTCTGTGTGTATGTGTGTTTGAGAGTATGCCTTGGGGTGTGTTTTTGTGTGTAGTCTTAGTGTGTGTGCCCTAGTGTGTGTGTCTCTGTGTGTGTGTGTGTGTGTGTGTGCATGTGTGTGTGCTATGTGTGAACACCGTAGGCAGAGTAGTTGAGAAAGGAATCTATGAGGAAGTGACAGGACATTAACTGTGACCTGAGTGTCCTGTGGACTTAACTTGATCCTTCTGAGTATCCAGAGTCTCCCGAGCAGAAAGAACACCGAGGGCCAAGCCCCAAGGCAGGAGATTCTAACAAGTGCAGGAGGAGAGTGTGCTGCCGTAGAGTAGGTGAGGAGAAATAAATCCTGAAATTCCAGGAATGGCAGGGCCACCTACATCAGACCACACACGGCTGTGCGGGGTTTGTTCTGGCTGGGCTCTGGGCCTGGGGTTACTCTTAAGTGATATTTCAATCTGACTTCATTCTCTCCACCTGAAACTTATCTGGGCTGAATGACATGCCCCTGGCGTGTTCTGGTGTCGCTTGCAGTGTGACGTGTAGCAGATACCGTAGGGCACATCTAATCCTTTCGAGAACAAACCCAAGGCTGGATCTGGTGCTGTTTTAGATAACGCAGCTCAGGCCAGTAAAACGAGGGTGATGTCTCTGTGAAAAGAAGGAACATCAGGTCATCGATGACGTGGCAGGAGAGTTTGTAAGGTGAAATACAATGAACTGTAACGTGGGCCTGGGGGTGACAATGACCACTCTGTGGAATTGGAAACCGAAGTTCAGAGAGGGCAACCGGCTTTCCTGGGGACACACAGTCACTATGATCCTTTCCAGTCCATCGAGCCTTCACCTCACCACCTGCCATCTCTAGAAACCAATGGGGTTCTCGTCTCCACCACTTTAGTGGTTTTGAGAATGCTGGGTGCTCGGAATCCTAGCGGGCAGCCTCCTGCGGTTGCTGTTCCGATTCCTGGTTCCTTCCTTTTGTTGCCGAGTGACACTCACAGTATGAGCACTTATGGAGTATTTTCTAGGACAGGAGTACTGTCTCCCACCTCTTGGTTTTTGAGGCAGCATGTCACTGTAGTAGTTTGGGGACCCCACAATCCACTGTGTAACCGCACTTCACCTCAGTCTCTCCATCCTGTGTCTTGTGCTCCCGAATGCAGAGTTTATGGATGTGCACCCCACACCCAGCTGTCATTTCTCACTGTTTTAATCCTAGCATCCCGTGTCCCTTCCTGGTCTGAAGCTGTACCTCTTTCCTGACTGATGCTCTTAGACTTCCTCCAAGTGTTTCTTGTCATCCATAGCTTCCTCTGCTAAATGTCTGTTATTGTTTTGTGCCCATTTACTACATGGGCTCTTTTTAGTTGCTTTATTTCCAAGCCCTTTTCTCTTGGGCATAAGTTCTTTAGTGTATAGATAGTTTGAAGACAGTTTCTCTCCACCATTAGTTCTCCTTTAAGTTCATCCAAAGGCCTGCTCCACCTTTAATCCCCAGCTCTGTGAGTTTGAGACAAGCCTGGTCTACGTAGTACGTTCCAGATCGACCAGGGTTCCAGAGCGAAAATTTCTTTTAAAAAAACTCCCTTCGTGGTATAATTCCTAATTTTTTATTATTGACTTGTAGCTCTGTCTAACTGTGATAAGAAGATGTATAGAACATCATTTTTAATTCATTTACCAGTATCTGCTTTGTAACTTAGTGCGTGGCATGTTCTAGAGGGAGTTCCAAGGAGTGAAAAGGACCTACTCTGTACATACTGGGTAGTTCTGTGCTGACTATTCCATCCGTCTGTCTGTCTGGTCCCCAGCACACCTCACTCCTCATGCCCCTGTGTTGATCTGTCTGGCTATTGTGTCCGCTATGAGAGCGGAGTATCGGAGTGACTCGCTGCTGTTGGATTGAAGTTTATCTTTCTTTCCTTCTGGGTCTGTTTTATAGAAATGGGTGCCGTATGTTAGGCACAGAGACTTGTAATAATCACGCCTTTTGTTGAATTGGTCCTTCAGTCATCCTTGCCTTTGGCCTTCTTAATTTTTTTGTCTCAGCTACTTTTATTAGGTGTAAGTACAGACTATGCCTGTTTGCTTTTTTTGTTTTTTGTCCATCTGGACGCTTTTCTATGGATGAGGCGAGTTTCCGGATGGCAGCGTTTGATTGCATTCTATTTCTTTATGCTTTTGCCTGGTCTGCTCTTCTTTATTGGATAATTTAGTCTGTTTACATTTAAGTTCACGATTGACAGGCAAGCACATTTTAACGTTATTTTGTTGATTGTATTCTAGTTGGATATCTGTGCTGGATTTTTTCTACTCTTGCTCCCCTGTACTTGGGTGACTTATTATGGTGTTAGCATTTGAATCAGCCTTTCTAGTGACAGCTGTGCTTTCACATGCGTCTCTACTCCACTTCTGGAGATAGGATTCCCTCACGCGTCTTTTGTAAGCGTAGTCTGATGTTCACAAATTCTCTGGCTGCCTTGAAGGTCTTCATTTCTGAAAGTGATCCTTGCTTTGTATAATTTTGGTTGGCAGCTGTTTTCTTCCAGGACTTGGACTATGTCATTCTATTCTTTCCTGTGGTATACGACTTTAAAGAAATATGCTGTTACCTGATAGGAGTGTTCTTAAATGTGATTTTATGCTTTTCCTTTGCATATTAATTTTCCTTTGTCTACTTTAAAAATATTTATTTATCTGTTTGTTTGTTTGTTTGTTTGTTTATTTATTTATTTATTTATTTATATTTCGAGTATACTAGTGTTCTGCCTTCGTGTATTCATGTGCACCACGTACACGCCTGGTGCTAGCAGAGGCTAGACAAGGACTCCACATCCCCTGGACCTGGAGTTAGAGCAGTCGTGAAATACCATACGGGTGCTGACAACTGAACGCAGATCTTTGTAATAGTAGCCAAGGCTCTCATCCACTGAGCTGTCTCTCACACCTGCCTTGCACCTCGGTGTTCTGATTGTGATCAGCTGGGACAAAGATCTTAGTCACGTCTGCTAGCTTTCGGGAAGCCTTCTGCATGTGGACGTCCGCGTGCTCTCCAAGATGGGCGGTTTTTTGTTGACGCCATTTCATTGAGTAGGTTCTCTTTTTAAAAGCCTTTAGCTTTTTCCTCCTGCCTTTAGGTCTAAAATGCTGGTGTTTTCCACCTGACGGTTTTCCAAAAGGTCTAGGGAATCTCGTATGTTGCTTATTTTTGTGTCATTGTGACCAAAAATACCTGACCAAAAAAAAAAAAAACTTAAAGGAGGGAAGACTTATTTTGACCCATGGTTCTAGAACATTTCTGTCCATAACAGGAGAGGAAGCAGAATCAGAGTGTGGGGCTGGAACTAGAGGCCGAGCTAATCAGAAGCTTACACTGCACGGAAGTCGCGCACTGCGCCGTCTGGAACCTTCTAAGGTTCCACAACCTCTCAGCTTCGGACTCTCAGCCAGAGACTAGGCTTTCCAAACCGGAACGATGGAGATTCAAGCTGCAGGGAATCGTCTTTCTTTATCTTTTTTTTGTTTGTTTGTTTGTTTTTGTTTTGTTTTTGTTTGTTTTTTTTTCTTTTGTGTGATTGGAGTATTTTTTTTTTAAACCTGTCCTCAAATTTGGATACTCTTTCTTCTCTTTGAGCTGGCCTGTTGGTGACCTGCAACTGTGTTCACTCGTCTCCTTATCCAGCCTTCATTTCCAAGGCTCTATTTAACTCTTACAGAAATCGCCGTCTCTGTGGAACCCCTGGTTCCTGTGTCTTCATTTGGTTAAACTTTGTATATCTCTCTTGAGTCCCTGTGAGCTCTTCCGTAATCATGCAGAGCTGTGGTTCTCAACCTTTGGGCCGGGACCTCTTTGGGATTGAACGACCCCTTCGCAAGGGTCACCTAAGACATAGATACTTACATTATGATTTATAACAGTAGGAAATTACACTTATGAAGTAGCAATTGAAATAATCTTATGGCTGGGGATCACCACAACACGAGGAACTGCATTAAAGGGTTGCAGCGTTAGGAAGGTTGAGAACCACTGACTTAAAGCTTTTAAATTAGAGTGAAGCACACTGTAACCTTTAAACTGTTTATTTCCTTGGGAACCGCTGTGGAGAGTAATATTCTAGAAGCTTTATGTTACCTTTCCCATGGTTTTCTTTTTTTCTTTTTTTTTTTTCTTTTTCTTTTTCTTCTTTTCTTTTTTTCGGAGCTGGGGACCGAACCCAGGGCCTTGTGCTTGCTAGGCAAGTGCTCTACCGCTGAGTTAAATCCCCAACCCCCTTTCCCATGGTTTTTGCCCCTACTTTTTTTTTTTTTATTATTATTATTAACTTGAGTACTTCTTATATACATTTTGAGTGTTATTCCCTTTCGGTTTCGGGCAAACATCCCCTCCCCCCCTTCTTATGGGTGTTCCTCCCCACCCTTCCCCATTGCCGCCCTCCCCCAACAGTCTAGTTCACTGGGGTTCAGTCTTAGCAGGACCCAGGGCTTCCCCTTCCACTGGTGCTCTTACTAGGATATTCATTGCTACCTATGAGGTCAGAGTCCAGGGGCAGTCCATGTATAGTCTTTAGGTAGTGGCTTAGTCCCTGGAAGCTCTGGTTGCTTGGCATTGTTGTACATATGGGGTCTCGAGCCCCTTCAAGCTCTTCCAGTTCTTTTCTCTGATTCCTTCAACGGGGTCCTATTCTCAGTTCAGTGGTTTGCTGCTGGCATTCGCCTCTGTATTTGCTGTATTCTGGCTGTGTCTCTCAGGAGCGATCTACATCTGGCTCCTGTCGGTCTGCACTTCTTTGATTCATCCATCTTGTCTAATTGGGTGGCTGTATATGTATGGGCCACATGTGGGACAGGCTCTGAATGGGTGTTCCTTCAGTCTCTGTTTTAATCTTTGCCTCTCTCTTCCCTGCCAAGGGTATTCTTGTTCCCCTTTTAAAGAAGGAGTGAAGCATTCACATTTTGATCATCCGTCTTGAGTTTCATTTGTTCTAGGCATCTAGGGTAATTCAAGCATTTGGGCTAATAGCCACTTATCAATGAGTGCATACCATGTATGTCTTTCTGTGATTGAGGTTAGCTCACTCAGGATGATATTTTCCAGTTCCAACCATTTGCCTATGAATTTCATAAAGTCGTTTTTGATAGCTGAGTAATATTCCATTGTGTAGATGTACCACATTTTCTGTATCCATTCCTCTGTTGAAGGGCATCTGGGTTCTTTCCAGCTTCTGGCTATTATAAATAAGGCTTCAATGAACATAGTAAAATATGGAACGCTTCACGAATTTGCGTGTCATCCTTGCGCAGGGGCCATGCTAATCTTCTCTGTATCGTTCCAATTTTAGTATATGTGCTGCCGAAGCGAGCACCCTACTTTTAATCCTCATATCTGGTGGATTTGCTATCTCCACTAATTTTCTTTTTATTTATTTATTTTTGTGGGCACAGTGTTTTGCCTTTATGCATATCTGTGTACCACATGTGTGCAGTGCCCACCCAGGCCAGAAGAGAGTATCAGATCCCTGAGTCTGGAGTCACAGATGGTTTTGAACCACTTTGTGGGCTCTGGGAATCGAACCTGAGTCCTCTAGAAGAGCAGCCAGTGCTCTTAGCTCTTGAGCTATCTCTCCAGCCCCTGCATGAACTTCTTAGTAAGTTACATTCTCCTGGGGGTGCATTTTGTGGTTTTATTTTACATTCAGTCCAATGTCAGTGAGCTGAACATCTCTTTATCAAACATTCATGTGTCTTCTTTGGAAAATTGCCTATTGAGATCTGAGGCATATCTGCCCCATTGAAGCCATCTAGGCTTGACTATTTCTTTGAGAGAAGGTTGAAAACTGCTAATTTAGTTTTTTGAGTCAAGTGCAAGGTTGTTTGGGTAACCTTTCACCGTCAGGTTGTTTGCTTCCAAGGACTTGGTTCACCTCATCTATCAATAAACATTGTGGGCGTAACATTGCATTCAGTGACTGCCCTCTTACCACCAATGGGGTTGATAGTGACAACCTCCCTTTCAGTCCACATTGTGACCACCTGAGTCCGTCTTCACTGTGGGCATAGCTGCAGGCTCATCCAGCAAACGCACTGGATGAACTCGCTTTCGTTGGCCCAACTCTGTGAGCCTCCCATTGTCAGTGTCATGGTATTTAGCTCTTGGGGCTTCGTCTACTCATCTTAAGGGAGTTTTTCTCATTTTTTTTAATTTCCTAAGGTAAAATTTCAGATTTTGGGTTGTAAATGAAACAAACAGGCAAGCAAAAAGAGGCAGACACAGTGGCACAAGCTCTTTGTATCGAAGGCAGTCAGATCTCTGAGTTCAAGGCCAGCCTGGACTACATAGTGAGTCCCAGGATAGCCAGGGCTAGGTAAAGAGAATCTCTCTCAAGAAAGCAAAAATAAAATATAAAATAATGAAAAATATTTCGCCTTTCCCAATACACAGTTTCTTGCTTAGTTCTTTGGAGAAGTGGGGACAAGGAGACTATACAATGGAGAAAAGACAATCATAGTAAATCCTGTTTTTCTGTTTTGACTTGCAATTCCTGATCTCTTCTGTTTAATGGCTAATGGAGTCAGGGTTTCAAAGGTTTTTCTGTTTGTGCATTTTTTTTTCTTTTTTGCATCTCCCTTCTTTCACGGGGATTCAAACTGGGGAGAAAAGACAAACACTTTGCTACGTACTATGATCCACTGGTCTGCCACAGTGGTAACGTCCCACACCATTCTACTAGTGGTGGTAGAGTGCTGCACAAGGACAGAGAAGAAACTGACCCCACTAGGTTTGAAGGAAGCTTCCTCTTGGGAGTTCTTCCCATCAACCCATGCAGGATTACACCTTGTTTCCTTAGGTTTTGTTTTCCTTGGATTATCTCTCGTGCTGGGCATGATGGTGTCATGCAAATGATTGGTGTGACAGGCCAAATGGCTTAGCAAGCTCTCTTCTCCGGTTCATCACTCATGACACCAATAAAGCTCAAGACCTAGATCGCTGGATAAGGCATTCTGGCTTCCTCCGGACATAGATCGCTCTCCTGCTCTCTCCGAAGCCATGCTTTTCCCAACACTGGCCTTCATTATCTGTGGGTTGCTAACTCAGGTGACCAAAGGTAATGGGACCTTATAAAATGGGGAAGGTGGAGTTTGGGTGAGTTGTTGAGCAGAGCCTACCCCTTCCACCCCACCCTGCCATCCTTGAGGGTGGTGAGGAGAGTCATTTCAACTCGGATCCGTTGGAAGGAGAGAGGGGTCTTCTTCCGGCAGCCCCGCCCCTACTCTCTCATTCTTCCGCCACAGGCATCCAAATATCCGGGGAGTCCTCTGAGATGAGTCCCCAGAAGGCAAGACTCTCCTCCACACTGAACTGCCCTGGGGCTCTTTCTGTACAACCACTCGGTGTCAGTTTGACCTCCCTACTCTTTTCCTGTAGCTACTTTATGGCCGTGTCCTACGGACCTAACCTTTCTCCCATGTTAAACTATCCTCAGTCCTGAGAGGGAGACTCTCACTGGTCTGAGATGCAGTCAAGGACTCCAGGCTGCATGTTCTGCAGAGCTGTCTTGTGCAAGAGATGCTAAGTTTGTGGTCAATGTAAGGCTAAAGCTGTGGTGGGAAGGCGTGCGCGGTTGATGAAGAGCCTCTTGTTTCCGGTCAATATGAAGCCCTTGTCCCCCTCTTTAAAACACTGATACTTTTGGTTTCCTGTTTTTTGTTGTTTTTTTGTTTTGTTTTTGGTTTTTTTTTTTTTTTTGGTTTTTTTTTTCGGAGCGGGGGACCGAACCCAGGGCCTTGCGCTTCCTAGGCAAGCGCTCTGCTACTGAGCTAAATCCCCAACCCCTGGTTTCCTGTTTTTATTGAGAAATGGTTGCCATTGGTTTGTGTATAAGAAAACCCACACAACTGGTCTAAGGAAAATGAACACACCATTCCAACCTAAAAGTCCTGGTTCAGTCTCACCTTTCAGGACCAATCAGTGCCACTAGTTTCCAGGATGCTCTAGTATATATTAATCTATTTAGATGTTTGTCCCTTATATATGTTTATGAATTCGGCTGTAAATGAACCATGTGGATCATTCTGAAAATGTATTAGCATGCCTTGGGGACTTTTTTTTTTTTTTAGATAAGAGCTCATGTGTTAACTAGGCTGGCTTCAAACTTGCAGTCTTCCTGTGTCCATCTCCCACATCTTGAGATCGCAGGCATGAGCCACCACACCCATTATATTTAATGCTAGCCCCCTTTGTTATATTTGATTGGCAGATAGCCTTTGAGAAAAGTGTTGCTTCACTGAGGCTGGAAAATAACTCTTCATCACCAACAATTCTTCAAGGAGATCTTACAAACAAATGTATGCTTTTTCCAGAGAGAGAGACAGAGAGAGAGAGAGAGAGAGAGAGAGAGAGAGAGCTATCAAAGGCTGCTTTCTTCACTACCAGCTATATGTTATCTTCCCAGTCCCTCGTCTCGTGTTTCTATTTTAATCGTTCAAGATTGCAATCTGCTAAGTGAAATGATATCTCCTAGGATTTGAATTCAGATGCTGTGGTTGTGAGTCTTATTATATCCCACTAGATTTCTGAAACACCTACCTGTTGAATTTTTTAAGATTTATTTATTTATTTACTTACTTATTTATCTAATTTCTGTCACTGTCTTCAGACCCACCAGAAGAGGTCATTGGATCCCATTACAGATGGTTGGGAGCCACCATGTGGTTGCTGGGAATTGAACTCAGGACCTCTGGAAGAGCAGTCAGTGCTCTTAACCACTGAGCCATCTCTCCAGCCCCTGCCTATTAATTTTTCTTAAAGAGCCTTCATGTACTTATAAAAGACTCACTAAATTTGAACATGTGGCAGTTTGCTTATAAAGATTTTCTTCCATTTCCATAAATGAATTGGCTTGAATTTATAAAATGTCTCTAAATAGAGACATAGCCAAGGGTGACCTTAAATTTCTGATTCTCCTTTTTCACACCCAGAAAGCTAGGATTTCAGATGTTCAACACAGGCTCAGTCGTTCGTGGTTGTGAGGTTTGATTGCTAAGCATTGGACTAACTGAATTACAGCCCCAGACTCTATCTGGTCTTGAAGCTTAGTGGAACTTGATCATCTCTCTTTTTCCTCTCATATTATTCTGTGGCTTTAACTTTAACTTTTGTCTATAAGCACTGATTCTGACATTCACATCTGCACTTGACACCTTTCGTCTGAGCTCCCACTGACTTCTTGACACCCTGGGTTTATCCTGTTATGTGCCCCAAAGCAAATTCTTGCCCCCCCCCGTTATTTTTTTTTTTCTTCTCAATTGTTGTTCTGTGAATAGCACACACCTCCATCTACCTTCATGGTTCAGAAACCATTTGTTGTTTCCTTTACCTTGTATCCAAACCACCTGTCTACAGCAACATTTTAGTTACAGCCACTAATAGGTTGGCTTGGAAGAGCTTTAGTTTATAACAATGTAACAATACACTACTCCTGGAAGTGTATTGTTACTACTGCTTCATCCCACTATTTCCCGCCCCTCAACAAGGCTCCCAGGACTGACTAACCTAGAACACAGTTAAGCCATTAAACTTTCATCATGTTCTGAATAAGCTAAAAACACTGAATTTGTAAAGGAACTGGGGATTTGGCCCTACTACCTCATATTTCTACCTTGTGACCTCTGGGCTTTGTACATCATACCTGAGACATGTCACCTTGCCTGAAACCTCTCACATACATTCAACAACTTCTTCCACAAAAATGGAGCATCGCTGCTTCTTTTCTGAGGCAGTCCTTGCCCCCTGTGGACCTTTCCTTCTCTCTTCCATACTTCTTAAGAGTCTAGGTGGTGCACACCTTTAATCTCAGCACTCAAGAGGCAGAGGCAGGCAGATCTCTGAATTGGAGGCCAGCCTGGTCAACAGAGCGAGTTCCAGAATGGCTAGCACTATGCAGAGTAAACCCTGTCTCAAAAAACCAAAACAACAAACGAAAAGAGGCTAGGTTTATAAAACAGCACTAAATCTCTCTCTCTCTCTCTCTCTCTCTCTCTCTCTCTCTCTCTCTCTCTCTCTCTCTCATGCTTCCACTGCATTGTTTTGAGGGTGCATGACATATCACAGTTTTAATGTTTTATATTTCTTGCCTCAGCATCGTAGAATTTGCATTGGTGTTAGTCTAGAGGGCAAAGGCAAGTTTTTGATTGAATGGAAGTTATGTCTATGCTAGAATTGAGTTTTTTAATTTACTTTTTATTCTCTGCAGCTGCCTGGAGGAGAATGCCACCAAAATGCTGGAAGGATAATTTAGGGCGCTGCCGAGTCCGATGTCGAGGTGACGAACGGTACATATATCTGTGTAGGAACAAAGCAAACTGCTGCATTCTCCTAAAACTAGCAGAAGACCAAAGTGCACACCCAAAACCTACCTCGGTCCACGGGAACGTGACATGGAAGAACACTTCCATTTCACCAGCGACCAGATATATTGATGACATAACATCCATAGGAACGCCTACCAATGTTGCTGGCATTGGCAAGGCACTCAACCTTACAGTCATCACACCCACCCATCCCTAGGCCACTGGACCATTCACTCTGATGTCTAACACTACTTAAATAATTTGTCTTCTTTTGTTTCGGGAATATAAACACCTCCCAGAGTAAGAACAAGAAGCCAATGCAACCAATCTGGGCTTGTGTCAGAAATTGTATAGCCACGGGTATAGACTTATGTGCTAGAGTCAGGACAGGAGCCAAATGACTTTTAGATATGAGAATTCTCTTTCTCAGGCTTACATTCCTTACCTAGGTCCCTTTGACTTATTAAAATATACAGGCTAGGTTCCGTTTCAACTGAACAATGGTGTATTGTATGGGTGTTTGGTTATTCCTTTAATTGTACATATTTACGGACTGTCATATGATTATTTCATGCATGTATAATGTACAACGTGGGATTTCCAATCATGGTAGCTCAGAGTTCCTTCTACTTATATTTTCTTCTATTTGGAAAGTCAGAGCTCTTATCTTATTTACTAATAAAATACAGACTAGGTGGTCATACGTTTAATCAACATGCTGGCCTATGGAGGGCTGGGGCTTGCTGCTTCTGTGTTGCTGTGTTTGGTACCCACTAGCCAGCCTCTCTCAACCTTCCTACTGCCTCCGACCCAGTGGTATCATTTCACATAAGACTGATTTTTAGCATAAACAGAGGGCCAAGAACATGTGGCATTTGGTTTTCTGTATCTGACTTCTTTCACTTAACATGTTAAGAGAAACACCCATTTTCTACAAATGGCAAGAGTTATTTTGACTGGGTGTCTCATTGTGTATGTACAGCGCCCTGTGACATATGTGCTGATGGATATCCCTGTTAACCATCCGCTGTGAATAATGCAGCAATGAGCAGGGCACGCAGGGGTCCCATTGCGCGCTCATTTCATTTCTTTTGGATGTACCCCCAAACGTAGGCTGCTAAACCTGGAGTCAATTTTTAGGTTTTTGAGGAGTTTTATTCTGTTCTGCATGACAGCTGTATAGCTTCACATCCCAAAAACACTGTAAAAAGGACTTGGTTACTCCAAATGCTCACTAGCAGCTTTTTAAATTTTTTATTTAATTTTTCTCTTTATAACGTGTGTGTGTGTGTGTGTGTGTGTGTGTGTGTGTGTGTGTGCGCTCACGCGCGCACTCACATAACACAATGTGCACGTGGAGGGTTGGAGGACAACCTCGGGTGTTGATTCTTGCCCTCTACATTGTCTCAGACAAAACCTCTTGTGTTTTGCCATTGGGTACCTCATGGGTACCTCAGACCATCGAGCGTGTGAGCATCCAGGGATGCTCCTGTATTCTTCTGTCTCACTGAACAGAGCTGGAATTACATGTACATACACCATACCTGGATTTATATGACTTCTGGAAATGCGAACTCGGTTCCTTTGTGTGCCAAGTGCTTTGCCCACTGAGCTACCTCTCCAGACCAATTCTTTTTTTTTTTTTATTTTAATAATATCCATTTTGACTAGGGTAGTTTTACAAGGGTAACATCCACTACCTCATCAAGATGTACCCCAAAATACCCCATATGGGTATTGGACTTGCTTCTTGTCATCCTCACGCCAGCTAGCCATAAGTATCATATGTAGTTACTTTCCAGGATTTCCGTGGATTTTTTAAAGGTATACGTACATGCCCTATTTGGTGGAGTGCCCTCAGTCATTAGAGAAGGGCATTGGACCTCCTGAACCAGCATTGGAGGAGGCATGAGCTGCCCACAGTTGCTGCAAACTGAAGTCAGGTCCTCTGCAAGAGCATGGGGGGCTTTTAATCCCTGGGCCAACTCTCCAGTCTCCCATTTCCTCTTAATCTTTAGATATAGTAGGTTTCTTCCACATCTGAGGGTACAGTTGTTTGAATATTTATGAATAAAGTCTTATATTTGATTATTTTCCTTTTTTAAAAGAAAACATATCCTAACAGAACTTACTGGTAAATTTTTTGGTCCAAATTTTGTTTTTCCTATACGCCCATAAGCATCGGTCTCCTTCACATTTAATCAAGGGTGTGGCATTGTACACTATATCCAGCTTCATAAATAAGACAGAAACAGTACAGGTTAGCCCTTCTGCGAACCACTGGATTTCTCTTCCTTTTTTTCCCACTCACCAAGGTGTCTATAGAGAAACCCTTGACCCAAGGAGTTTCTTAATAAGAACTTAAATCGTGCAGAGACTAGCAGCAAAGTTAGGGAGAGGTGAGGCATATATGGGTCCTTTGAGGAAAAGCCCAAGGTTTCCTTAAGCCATTCGAAAGAAGAGCTTCCTTCCATGACATTTTTCCTTGAATACGAGATCTTTACATTCAAAAGTTTCAAACAACTTTAACGGTGAAGATGCTGACCCACCCAGAACAAACGACTTCCTGTGTGTGCTCACACCAGACAACTGAAAGGACTGTTCAGGTACAAAGTGGACGAACACTGGCCCCTGGTAGATATTAAAAAAAATAATTTATTAATATTTAGCTGAAATTTTCTCATTGTATGCATTTACAGAGTACTTTTTTTTTTTTAACTCCTCAAAATTGCTTTGCCGCCATCTGACTATAAAGATAAAGGGAGATTAATGGCTTTGAGCACTCCCTTAAGAAGTAAAGACAGAGCTTACAAATGGACAGTTAAGATAAAATTCTCGGATTGGGGATTTGGCTCAGTGGTAGAGCGCTTGCCTAGCAAGCTCAAGGCCCTGGGTTCGGTCCCCAGCTCCAGAAAAAAAAAAAAAAAAGATAAAATTCTCAGATGCAGTCAGATATTGAGACCAGGAGAGGGACTGCCATCTGCCTTGGGGAAGCTTTCATGTACAAATGTCCTTCCCTAGGCTGGAGGCAAAATCAGCCGACACTTTCGAGGACCACTTCCCTATTTGCTTCTGACAAGTGGTCTCTGGTGAACAGCCACCATCTTCAGCCCCAGCCCACACATCCTAGAAGTTGGGGTGCAAGACACCCACATAGAGCCCTTGGAGTTCCTGCCTCCTTGGCAAACCTTCCACACAGTCAACACATCACAGCCTATGCCGTTTCCACGCTAGGGGTCGTGATGGTTGAATAAGAACGACTGTCATAGGCTCGTATGTTTGAATGCTTGGCCATCAGGGAGTCACACTATTTAAAAGGGATTAGGATGCTGCCTTGTTGGAGGAAGCGAGCCATGTGGGGGCGGGCTTCGAGGTTTCAAAAGCTGACACCAGACTGACTCTCTCTCTCTCTCTCCCTCTCTCTCTCTGTCTCTCTCTCTCTGTCTCTCTCTGTCTCTCTGTCTCTCTCTGTCTCTCTGTCTCTGTCTCTCTGTCTCTCTCTCTGTCTCTCTCTCTCTCTCTCTCTCTCTGTCTCTCTCTCTCTCTCTCTGTCTCTCTCTCTCTCTCTCTCTCTCTCTCTGTGTGTCTCTCTCTGTCTCTCTCTCTCTCTCTCTCTCTCTGTCTCTCTCTCTCTCTCTCTCTCTGTCTCTCTCTCTCTCTCTCTGTCTCTCTCTCTCTCTGTCTCTCTCTCTCTCTGTCTCTCTCTCTCTCTGTCTCTCTCTCTCTCTCTCTCTCTCTCTCTGCCTTCATATCAGGATGTAGCTCTCAGCTGCAGCTACAGTCCCATGCTACCCCCACCTGCAATGAGGACATTGGACTAACCTCTGAAACTGTAAGCAAGCCCCCAACTAAACACTTTCATTTATGAGTTGCCTTGGTCATGGCCTCTCTTCCCAGCAATAGAGCGGTGACTAAGACAGGGGTCTTCATCAGGGACCTCACAGGGAAGTAGGAGAAAGGCTGGCAGGACACCTACAGAAGTTGAATCCGGGTTCTTCCTTCTAGCCCCGTGCTCCCAGAAATAGGTAAGATTCAGACTCAGAATATTTGAAAATGGCCGTATACCTGGACTCTTCTCCGACTGGATCATAACTCAAATTAACCCAGTTATTCTAATCTACATTCTGCCACGTGGCTGCTCACCTGTGCTCAGGAACCGTGTGTCAGACTGGTCACATCTTCCCCAGGTGAAGATTCTATCCCAGAATTCTTTCTGCCTTCCTGATGTCCCACCTTCTATTCTACCCTTTCCTATAGGCCATAGGTTTTCTTTTCTTTAATTGACAGGTGATACATCCACTCAATACAGAAGATATTCTCTCCACATATACAATGGTCTTTAGGTTGTTAATTTGTCTGCTGGCAAAGACTTCTTTGAACATTGGTAGGAAGAGATCCAGGGGCAGGTCCTCCTGAGCTGAGATAGCCAAAGCCTCAGCCCTCAGCAGCAGCTGCCTTGCCAGCTCCAGGAATGTAGCTGAAACTGTACAGCACCCCGATGGCTCTTCAAGGTGAAAAACCATGGGAAGCAGAGATAGATTCTGGTGTGACAGGTTCCTAGTCCCAGCATGGCCAGGATTACATTCCCGGGTCTTAATTTGTCTTACTTCTCATTCTCCCCATTGTCATGGGTGGTTAATGGGCACAGTGTTGTGACCCTCCCATAACAGTCTGAGACGTGAGCTGAGGTTTCCTGGTGGAGGGCCACTTTGTGGCATTGCAGACTCTGTCTTTAAGCCAAGACTTCAGGGTGTTTCCAGTGTAAACGCTACCATTCCGATCCTGCCTGTCTGTGGCACGGGGCTTGTGTTTTGGACTTGGCTAACCCTCCCTTCGGAGGAGGCAGCAGCCACAGCATCTGCCAACGAGAAGTCAGCCAAGCCCAGGCTGGTGCTAGAGGCAGGTGCAGTTTGATATTTTGTTTGTTTGCTTTTTGTTTTTGTTTTTGTTTTTTTTTCTTATTTTCGTTCAGTGTTGTTTTTAAATATTTTAACTGATTCTTTGAGAGTTTTATAAAATGCACTTTGATCATATTCACCTCAGCTCCTCCCTTTAAGTCCTCCCATGCCCACCCCTACCTCCCTACCCCTCCAACTCCACTCTCTGTGCGTGCGCACATGCATGTGTGTTCCAATTTTGGTAGCTAATAGTGCTATTGTACCCAAAACAGTGAAGGGAGTTCTTGTGGGCCTAAGCAGCAGTGTATGCATGCGTTAGTGCCCACTGTCCCATCTCCACCCAGGCTCTTTTTACCACGTTCCCCAGTTTCCTCTGCATACTATTCACACGCAGCTTCCTCAATAACATGTTCAAGGCAATCTGACGTGCTACACCATTTGCCTCTAAGTGCTTCCCACTGCTGCCTGACCCCATGTGATGTCCCCTCACTGTTTGGGGTCCAGTAGCACTTTTAGCTACCAAAATTGGAATTAATTACCTATTGTTTTTTCTATAAATTTTGTCAGATTAAAACACCAATTTGGGCTGAGACTATCGTTCGGTTGGCACGTTGTCGGGTAGTCTGCAGGGGATTCAGGATGTGATCCTCGGACTCTGCATAAACCTGGTGTGGATGTTCAAGACTCTAACCCCACACTGAGGACGGAGAGACAGAAGAAGGGTCAGAAGTTCAGAGTCGTCCTCAGCTTCAGATGCCCCGTGAGTCTGACACCATTCTGAAATGTATGGCACACTGTCTCAAGAACAAGCAAGCAAAACCCTCAAAATTAATCACGTACAATTTTTAAGATATTTTCTTTTATGCGTCTCGGTGTTTTTGCCTGAAGGGATGCCGAGGCACCACATACATGCAGTACCCAGGGAGGCCATAAGAGGGCATCAGATCTCCAAGAACCGGTGCAAACAGTTGAGCGTGGCCATGGGGTGCTAAGACCTGGGTCTCCTAGAAGAGCAGCCATCGCTCTTGGCCACTGGACCATCTCTCCAGTCTCGTGTGCAATTTATAGTTTATGTTCTGGAAGTCAGAAGTGCTAAACCGGCTGAGCTAAAATCAGTTGCTACTAGAAAAAAAAACATCTCCTTTTTCTTTTTGCTTTGACGGCTGCCTGCATGCCTTGGCTCCCGGGGCTCTTTTCTGACTTATATTTCTATCATCGCCTGTCAGTCTCTGTCTCTCGATTATCTCATCAACACACTCAGGACGTGACTGGCAGCCCTCAGCTGTGGGGTTTGAAAGTGAATGCCACCCCGCCCCCCATAAACGCAAGTGTTTTTAACCCTTGGTTCTCTATTGGTAGTTCTGTTTGGGGCGGTTACGGAGCCTTTAAGAAGTGGAGCATTGGGCTTTGAGAGTTTGTAGCCTTGCCCTATTTTCAGCCTTCCGCCGTGCTAACAAACTGACATGAGCCAGTTTCCTGCTCCAGCAGCCTGCTGTGGCGCTGTCCTCACCAATTTCGTGTCTCTCTGGAACTGGAGCCAAATAAATTTTCTTCCACAGCCTGCTTTTGATCACGTTGTGCTATTAGAATTTTTTTTAAAGTAACTAGCACAGAAACTGGTACCAGAGAGAGTGGGCTGTTGGGCTTTGGAGGAATGTGGAAGACTCAGAAAGCTTTAGACTCAGAAAGCTACCAATGCACTTCCCACCTGTCATCAAAGCTCTCTATCTGCAGCATCTTCTCATGGATGGAGGCACAAACGCGCAGCTCTGCCCTTGAAGTTCAGTGATGTTGCTCAGCCCCTGAGATGTGCCCAAAGGCCGTCAGTGCAATGAGATTGTGGTGTTCTAAGCAAGGGATGGTTGGCTGGCCCTACTGAACGTGCCGGATTTGTTGGAGAACACAGTATACTATATGAGAAGACCTAAGCGTAAATGGGCTCTTGGAATCTCTGGCTTTTGTTTTGGTTTGGTTGTTTTTCCTTATTGCCTTGGGTTGTGTTGTGCTGTGGAAATGACAGCTTGGGAGTAGTGACCTGTACACATAACCTGCTTCTCCAAACTCCGAAACTCAAAGTTGTGGAAAGTGATGCAATTGCTAGCAGTTTTATTCAAGTAGTGTAGGTTCACCGGGGTTTTTCTAGAAGGATCCTTCAAGGACGGCTAGGGAGCAAGGCACGTGACTGTTGCCTATAATCCCAGCACTCAGGAAGATGAGGATAAAGGATGAGAGGCTGGAGAGTAGCCTGGGCTACAAAGGAGACCAGGGAAGGTGCAGGTTCAAGGGTCAACCCTCTGCCGTCTGTCCTGCCCACCCCACCCCCATCTCTCATGGAATGATGATGGAGGTGAAGCTGCTGTCCACTGTGATAGCGGAGGATACGTAAGGACATAAGAGGAGAAGAGAACGCATCTAGCGTGATGGAATATTTACATCTCCGTGCTTGTGCCTGAGCCACAGATTATAGGTAGGATGTGATGGCGGAACACGCCCTTTCTTAAATTCAGAAGAGGGAGTTTCCTTTCCTTTTTTTTTTAAAAAGATTTATTTATTTGCTTACTTATTTATTATATATGAGTACACTGTAGCTGTCTTCAGTCACACCAGAAGAGGGCATCAGATCCCATTACAGATGGTTGTGAGCCACCATGTGGTTGCTGGGAATTGAACTCAGGACCTCTGGAAGAGCAGTCAGTGCCCTTAACCACTGAGCCATCTCTGCAGCTCTCTTCTCTTATTTGCCTTATTTTGTTTTTGAGATCGATTCTTAGTGTGTCCAAACTGAGGTGGAACTCACTCATTAGCCTAGTTTGAATTCACAATCCTCCTGCCTCAGACTCTCAAGTGACAGGATCGCAGGTGTGTACCTGTGGAAGAGCATTGCTGGCTACGGTAAGACCCTTCCAACAGGAGGTTCATATTATGCCAGAAGAGGAAAATAGCTCAAGGACTCTGAGAAGAGTCGTGGCAAATATAAGGTGAAAGAGAACGTAACAATTCCTCGGAGCGATGGATATGGCTAAGAGGCTTTAAAGCATATTTATTCTGGAAAGGTCCGTGAGATCCAAGGGATTGGAGTAAAACAGTTTCAGGAAATTGGGAAGATAATATGGGATATGAATAAAAAGTTCAACATAGGTAGAGTGGTGCAGTGGGATCAGAAAGACTCATCGTCTCCCTGGGCCACAGAGGGGGCGAACACCGTGGAAGTTAAAGAGAATCCAAACAGATTCCAAGCTGTCTCTCAGGTGCAGGTCACTACCCTCGGGCATCTCAAAATACTAACAACAAGCTGAGGCACTAAATATTTAGAAAAATAATCAATGGCACCTATAAGGGTAAGACAGAAGCCTAGAAGACATCTGAGTGTAAGCTGTCAAGTGATCCAAAAGAGACCTTCTGCAATCCAATGACCCATTAATGACAGCAGGAAGGATCACAGGGAAGGAAAGCCATGCTGTCTGATAAAGTCACTAGTTGGGATCTTCAGTTGCTACCAGAAGCCGATGTCAAACAGCCTTCACCCAATCGTGTGGGAAGAGAGCTTTCACTGGCCCCAGTGTGAAATGATTCCAGTGGGATGAATGGCTTTGCCAAGGAATAGGGACGGGTGCTTTTCTCAGAAGAAATCCTGGGATCGCGGAAGGAAATAAGCTGACTCAGCAAAACGGAGCCGTTTCTTAAGGACGATGCCAATAGCGATCTTTGGACCAAACTGAAGTGGCTGTCAGGAGTCACGCTTGCGGGTCTGCTTTGGGAATACGGATATGCAGATGTTTGTATAAAGATAAAACCCGGGGTTGGGAATTTAGCTCAGTGGTAGAGCGCTTGCCTAGGAAGTGCAAGGCCCTGGGTTCGGTCCCCAGCTCCGAAAAAAAGAAAACAAACAAACAAACAAACAAACAAAAAGATAAAACCCGAATACCTAAAGATAAAGAGAAAAAGATGAAGAGTGTAGAAAACTTACTCAAAACTTCCCTGACCTTGATAAAAACATGGCTATCTGTGAGGTCGGTTCCAATTTGCTTTCTGTTGTGACAAACACCATGACCGAAAGCAGCGTGGGGAGGAGAGTGTTATTTTACCTTGCAGGTTACAGCTCAAAAGAAGCCAGATCAAGAATCCAAGGCAGACACCCGGAACAGAAACCATGGAAGAGTTGGGTTGCTTGCAGGCCCACTTTCAGATCCCTTTCTTACATAGCCCAGGCCTACCTGCCTAGGGGTGGTATTGTCCAAAGTTTGCTGTGCCCTCCCACATCAGTTATCAATAAATAAGACACTTCACAGACCTGCCCACATGTGGTGGTGTGAATATACTTGGCCCGGGGAGTGGCACTATTAGAAGGTATGGCTTTGTTGGAGTAAATGTGGCCTTGTTAGAGAGAGTGTGTCACTGTGGGTGTGTGGGGTTTTTTTTTAAGATTTATTTATTCATTTATTATATATAAGTACACCGTAGCTGTCTTCAGATACACCAGGAGAGGGCATCGGATCTCTTTACAGATGGTTGTGAGCCACCATGTGGTTGCTGGGAATTGAACTCAGCACCTCTGGAAGAGCAGTCGGGTGCTCTTAACTGCTGAGCCATCTCTCCAGCCCCCAGGTGTGTGGGTTTTAAGACCCTCATCCTAGCTCCCTGAAAAACAGTTTGCTCCTGTTTGCTTTCAGAACAAGATATTGAACTCTCAGCTCCCCTGTACCATGCCTACCTGGATGCTGCCAGATTCCTGCCTTGATGATAATGGACTGAACCTCTGAACCTGTAAGCCAGCCCCAGTTAAATGTCATCCTTACAAGAGTTGCCTTGGTTCATGGTGTCTATTCACAGCAGCAAAATCCTAAGACAACACAGGAAGCAACTCCTCAGTTGAGATTCCCTATGTCAAGTTGACAGCTAAGATTAGCCATCGGAATGTCCTGGTTTCATCTCTGTCAATGTGACAAAAATGCCCTGGAAAACAGCAACTAAGGGGGAAAGGGAACTTATCTCAGCTTTACAGTTCCAGGTTACATTCAGTCATTGTGAGAAATCCAAGACAAGAACTTAAAACAGCTAGTCACATGTCACCCACAGTCAAGAGCACAGAGAAATTAGTTCATATATGCTCACTTGATTGCTTGCTAGTGGTTAGATACCTCACCAGGACGGTGCTGGAAAGCTGGCCCTGGAGTCATGACCTTGGGAGACCTGGTGAGCTGACCAACTCAGGTATCATCCAGGTCTAGATCCAGGGCTTTGAGTTGGTCCACCCCAACATCTACCTCATCAGTGAACTCCTAGAGCATTTTAAGGAGCCAGTCTTGCAAAACAAAAACTGCAGGACCTTCATGGAACAGGGCAACAATAGGATATCTGAGAGAAATCCAGGTGAGGATCCAGTATTCAGAGTGTAGCAGAAGCCAGAAGCCTGGAACTATACCAATGACTCACTGCAATGAATATTTGCAAGTGAAGATGTTTGGACAAAAGGGTATAGTGTGTGACACACTGAGACACACCACAACTTCCAAAACAAAGACTTTTTAAATTTTATTTTTTATTTTTTACTTTTTGTTTTCTTTTGAAGGGAGGTTGCAAGGGCAGAGGACAGATATGGAGGGATAGGGAGATGAGTGGGATTGGGGTGCATGATGTGAAATTTAGAATCAATAAAAAGTTTGGAAGGAAGGAAGAAAGAGAGAAAATAAAGGAAGATAGAAAGAAAGAGAGAGAGGGAGGGAGGGAGGGAGAGAGGGGGCATCAGATTGGTCAGGCAGTGGTGGCACAGGCCTTTAATCTTAGGACCCAGGAGGCAGAAGCAGGTAGATCTTTATAAGTTCAGGCCAGCCTGGTCTACAAAGCAAGTTTCAAGACAGCCAGAGCTACACAGAGAGACCCTGTCTACAGAAAAGGAGAGGAGAAAAAATAATGAAAAATTAAAAATTAAATCAAACTTTAAAAAAAGGAAAAGGAGGACGAAGAGAAACAAACTGGAAAACAACAACAATCCAACTTTGTGCTGCTTACAAGAAACTCACCTGACCAGTGGTCACACACCTAACTGAAAGTAAAAGGACAGAAAATGATATTCCAAGCAACTGAAAAGTCCAAAGAGAACAGCAATACCTGTATTTATATCTGACAAAATAGACTTTAAAATAAAAACTACACAGAGACAAAGTCACTATACAGTGATCACAGCATCAAGTCAGCAACAACCAAAAAAAAATATAGAAGATTATAAGCCTTTCTGCACCCACTTTTATAAAGCAAATCCTCCAAGACCTAAAGGGAGAGCTGGGATTCAATATAAAAATTATGGGAACTTCAACATCTAACTATCATCAACCAAATAAGTCATTCAACAAACTTCAGAAACAAGGTACAATGTGACGTGCCTGTGGTCTCGGCGTTTTGGGTACTGAGGCAGTACAACTGCTTTGAGTGCTCTGAGTTCACCAACTTGAGACCAACCTGAGCAGTGTAGCAAGACATCTTCTCAAAAGAAAGAAGAAAGGAAATAGGAAGGAGAGGTGAAAAAAGAGAGGGAGAGAGGGAAGAAGAAGGAGGGAGAAGGGGAGAGGGAGAGGGAGAAACCTTGTTAACGGAAATATGAAGTTGAGTTTATACAACCATTATAAAGATTAGCATGATGTTTCTCAAAAACAGACAATCCGAGCCCTCCTAATGATCCAGCTATCCTAGGAACATAGACAAGAGAAATGAAGTCAACATCATGGAGGTGCCTTCACAATCACATGTACTGAGTTTCTATTCACAGTAAAATAGGATCAACGTAAGTGCCTGTCTGACCGAGAATACACAAAGAATATGGAGTACATGTTCCTAATGCAATATCATCCAGCTGCAAAGAAGTCCAGTAAGAAAAATGAAGTGGAAGATACTATGTTAAATAACCCACAGGAAGAATAAAAATACTTTGTGTTCTTTGCAGAAGCTTTAAGGAGTCAATCTAAAAATAAAATAGTGCTTGCTGTGGAGGGGAGTGACATAAGGCTGGATTCAATAAGGCAGGTAGATGCATGTATAGAAAGAGATCACAGTGAACTTCATTAATCTGTGCGCTTAACATGTGCTAATTAAAACAGGTTGAGGGTTTCTGTCTGCTACTTTGTATAGGTTCTCTATATGTAACACAAATTGACTTGGAAATTGCTATGTAACTCAAGCTGGCCTTAAACTTTCCATTCCGTCTGCCTCAACCTCTAAGAGGTGAGGTTATAAGTGTGTCACTGTGCCCAGATTGTGTTCTATTTTTTTTTTAAAGGTATATGTATTTTTATTCTATGTGTGAGAGTGTTTTGCCTGCATGTATGTCTGTGCATCAGGGGCAGCTGGAGGTGTATCTGATCCAGACCTACTGTGTACATGTATAAAACTGTCAAAGATAAATAAAATGTATTCTAAAAAATACATTTAAAATTTCCATTATATGTCCTAAATCCAAGGGCTGTAGAATAAATATATAATTTGCCAACAATGTCTCCTAGTCTGTGGCTTATCTCTCCGTTTTCATCTTTTAATATTTATTTTTAAAAATGATGAAGTCAAATTATTGATAACTTTATAATACATGCCTTTGGATCATAGTTTTAAAAGTTTTGCTAAACCTGAGGTCACATAGATTTATATTTTCAGAAGAAAACTTAGAGAAAGAAGTTTAGGGTTTTTGGTTCTTTGATGACACCTAGGTTCAGCTCCTGCATTAAGTGGCCGAGTAACTGAGAGTCAGTTTTAGAAAGTGGTCTTCCAAAAAATCCTTAAGGGTGATTTTTTTAAAAATTTTATATATATGGATAATTTGCTTTCACTCATGTATGAGCGCCACATCCATGCCTGCTTCCCACATCTGCCAGAAGGAAGTGTCACAGCCACCGGAAGTGAAGTTGCAGACGGTTGAGGGCTGCCATGAAGTGTCAGGAATTAAACCGAGGCTTAGCAAGATCAACACGTGCTCTCAATGGCTAATCCATCTCTCCAGTCCTGCAGGTGTTTTCTGTCGTTCCAATCACTTCATAAATATACGGGTCTGCTGACACATACCTGTAATCCCAGAGGCAAATAGCTGAGGCAAAAAATCCTGAGTTTGAGGCAGCTCAGTCTACATAGTGAAATCCTATCTCAAACATAGAAAATAGCACCTTTAATTAATTTTTTTAAAAATAATCACTTCTGCAGGAGGCCTTCAATAAGCCAGCCCCTGTAATACTAGCTCCCTTGTCTTCTGGAGAGGTGTCCAGGCTCCTGTTGCCCCCGGCCCCAGGCAGGCTTGGAGGGATGTGGATATTGGGAGTTTGTGTTAGGAGAGCAGTGGGATACTTGAAGCAACGCTTAGCGGGCCACACTAGTAGACGCATGGAAGACAGTGGTTCTAAGGGTGATTTGAACTGTGGGGGCCTGGCTCAAGAGGTTTCAAAGGAGAAGAATCTCAGTATGCTGCCTAGAGATCGTTCTTGTGATATTTTTAATGAAGAATGTGGCTGCTTTTTCGCCCCTGTCTGAAGAGTCTGCCTGAAGTTAAAGCGTTGAGATTTAGATTAATTGCTTTGACAAAGGAAATTAAACAGCCTAGAATAGACTCCGTTGTGTCATGAAAAGGAGCAAGTTGAGCAAGGAAAAATACAAAATGTATGGTTCAAAGATGGGGATGGGGTGGGGTGGGGGTGGGGAGGTGAAGGGGTTGGGGGAGGGTGAGGACCAGGAAGTGGACCAGAGCTAAATCCTGGGTTCAGAAGATAAAGGTTAAAGATTAAAAATATTAAGTAGAATTAAGGGAGTGATGACCTCAGGGCAAGACCCCACCCAGCTAAGCTTCCATCTTGTTAAGAATGAATTGAAGAACAGTTTAGATCCGGGTGTGATGGCACAGGCTCTCCCTCCGTGACTAAGGAAAGCTGCTGGGTCAGGCATGTGGCAGGGATGTCCCTGTGTGGAAGCCCAGAGAGGCCGTTTTGTGAAGCTGTGCAGGTGAAGCCTGGATCGGCTTAAGACTCCAAGATGTTGGAGATGCCAGAGCCATGGGCTACCTGCTGAGGAGAGCTGCTAACAGGGAGTGGAACCAGCCAAAGGAAAGAAGTTTGTTTCAGTCAAGCGCTTTGACATCAAACATGGAGCTGTAGAGTTTGGAGTTTGTCCAGGTAGTTTTTGGTCTCTCTTGGGTCTAATACTTCCTCGCCATGCTATCTTCCTTACAGTTTGGAACAGTAACGTATATCCTGCACCATATTATGTCTGAAGTACATGATCTGTTTTCTTCTCATTTTGATGTTATAGGAGATTACACTTAAGAGAGTTCAAAACTTAGAACTTTTAAACAATTTTGAGACTCACATAAACTATGGGTACTTTTGAAGTTGGCCTGAATGAATTTCTGCTTTATGGAATGGCTACAAGCCTATGGGGTCAGTGAGTGGAATGTGGTGGTTTGAATAGGAATGACCAAAGTGTGGAGCAGAGACTAAAGAAAAGGCCATCCAGAGACTGCCCTGGGGATCCATCCCATACACAAACACCAAGCCCAGACACTACTACAGATGCCAAGGAGTGCTTGCTGACAGGAGCCTGATATAGCTGTCTCCTGAGAGGCTCTGCCAGAACCTTACTGATACAGATGAGAATGCTTGCAGCCAACCATTGGACTGGGCATGGGGTCCCCAATAGAGGAGTTAAGGGAAGGATTGAAGGAGCTGAAGGGGTTTGCAACCTCATAGGAAGAACAATATCAACCAACCAGACACCCCAGAGCTCCCAGGGACTAAACCACCAACCAAAGAATACACATGAAGGGACACATGCCTCCAGCAGAGGATGGCATTGTCCAGCATCAATAAGAGGAGACGCCCTTGGTCCTATGAGGGCTCAATTCCCCAGAGTGGGGAATGCCAGGGTGGTCAGGGGGGAATGGGTGGGTGGGAGGGGGAAGCATCGTCACAGAAGCAGGGGGAGAGGATGTGGGGGATGGGGAAACCGGGAAAGGGGATATCATTTGAAATGTAAATACTTAAAATATCCAAATTTTTAAAAAAAAAAGTAAAAGAAGTCAGTGACAGAAAGAAAAAAAAAAGAATAGGAATGACCCCCATAGATTCATGTGTTTGAATACTTGGCCCTTAGGAAATAGCCACGGCCTTGTTGGAGGAAGTGTGTCATTTGAGGACGAGCTTTGAGAGCTCCTATGCTCAAGCTATGCCCCGTGTGGCACACAGTCTCGTTCTTCTGCCTGCAGATGTACAACCCTCAGCTCCTTCTCCAGCCCTGTGTCTGCCTGCATGCTGCCATGCTCCCTGCCCTGATGATCGCGGAATAAATCTCTAAAACTGTAAGCCAGTCTCAATAAATGTTTCTTTTATAAAAGTGTGGTGGTTGTGGTGTCTATCACAACAATGAGGCCCTAGAAAATGCAATCATGTGAACTTGGCTTGAAGAGGAAAATAGATTTTCTATGTGCACATATGCAGAAGGGCCTGCCATGTCTAAGTGTGGAATTCTACGTGCACTCATGGTGCCCATTTTCCAGTATTTTAAATGGAAATGTCTTTTATACAAAAAAATCTGAGACCTGTTTCCTGAATTGCAACAGAAACATGTACAAACACCCAAAGAGAAGCAGCGGCATATTTTAAAAGGGAATACGCAAATCACTGTGGGCATCTCTCTCACCGTTGCCAGAACACACATCCAGGGCTCCTGCTGATGATGGGGGAGATTTTCAAAGTCTTTCCACATTTCTGAGGTCCTACACATGATAGACTCTGACTCTAGACTTGTCTTACATATTGCCTTGTTAAATGCGGCTACTTAATGGGGCTGGAGAATCTGTGGGGGCCAGAAAAAAAATGACTCGGCGTGTAAAAGCACTTACCACACAGGCATGATGACCTGAACTCAACCCCCAGATCCCACGGTCAAATGAGAGAAACAACTCCCAAAAACTTGTGCTCTGACCTCCTCCCATGAGCCACGACATCATATTATACATACATGCATCCTATCCATGCAATAATGATGATAATAACTGAGCTGCAGAGATGGCCCAGCAGTTAAAAGTTCTTGCTGCTATTGCAGAAGAGCTGGGTTTGGGTCCCAGAACACTCGTGTTGGCTCCTTTGATACCTCCTTCTGACTTCTGCAAGCTCCTGCAATCATGTGGTGCACGTGCGTATACTCAAGCTCACACACACATATGCACACACACACACATATGCACACACACACACAGCATTAAATAAACATAAATATTTTGAAATAAACTTTAATTTTGAAGAGAGTATCTGAGCTCCCAGATTACCAACCGAGTAGTCGCCTCGCTCAACGATAGCCTCAATTCTTCTCTGTGAACCTTTGTTAAGGAGAAGAACCACACCCATCTACAGCTACCTATGGCAACCTATGTGCAGAAAAGCACAATTCATGGACAGATCCAGCAGACGTGGTGCTTCGGGAGAGCAGACGGACAGATGAACGGACAGCTTATACACTGCAGTGAGCGAAAGCCTCTGCTAAGGCAGGTGGCTGTGAAACCCCTCGGGTGCAACTCGCCAGCCGTGAAAAAGTCGATATAAACGCCTCCTATAATTCTTCCCTGTAAGTCACCCTGTGCTTTAACAGAGCTCACACCTCCAAGTCTTCCTGTTTCCCCGAAGGCATGGCTAGTGCAGGCCTCTGGGTGGTGCTTTCTCAATCAGAGCTGCTGGCCAATAGACCGAAGTCATGGTTGACACAGTAGCCTTTATTCTTCTGTTCTACTGGCTGAGCCGAGGCTCCTCCTAAGGGACAATAAGGATCTGCATCCAGAGTCATACTGCCTGAGAGTCTTGGACTCCATAGAACCTACTGCCTACTGACAGGAGCCATGAAGTCCCTATTGTCTGCTCTTATGATCATTATGTTCCTGGCCCACTTGGTCACAGGTAAATGCAAACTCTTGGGGAGAAAGAAACATTAGTCAGCCTAGAACAGGATCTTCTACATGAGTCCCTAACGTCGAGTGAGCTGTGAAACAGGGTCTAACTTCCTCAAGGCTCTCCAAGTGCAGCCTTCTCTGTGATCATAGCTTGGGGAAGGGAAAGGAAACCAGGGACCATTTCCAACAGAGGCAGAGGAACTGTGGCATCTAGAGTCCCCCTATCGTTTGGGGCCAGTCCTGTTGGCTTCACTTTGAGGACCATGAAGATGTCTCAATGGTTTTACTTCCGTGTTGGAGCACTGGTTCCTGATTATAAGATTGCGGTGGAGGGGAGACAGACATGACGTGTGGATGTGGGGAGCCTTAGGAGGCTGTTTCAGGACAGCTCTGTCTACACAGGCGCTCTCCTTCCTTCGGGCTGGTTGGTTGGTTTTGAGCCAGGCTCCTGCTCTGCAGACCAGGCAAGCCTTGAGCGTCTTGCCTCTCCTTCTGAAGGTCTGGGGTTACAGGTGCGCACTACCACACCCTGCCCGTTGTGCTTTGCCTCATTAACTTATGTATCTTGAGACAGGGCCTGCTACGTGGCCTAATCTTGTTCCAGTTCACCATCTGCCTACCTCTACCTCGCAGGCACTGAGCTTTGAGGCACACGGTACCGCTGTGGCTTTTATTTTAGCTCATTTTTGTGGAGCCGGGGACCACACTCAGAGCTTGCTCTTCTTAGGCTTCTGGCCCTGGGCTACCCCTGCAGCCTTTCTTCACTCTTGATGGGCATGCAATTATACATATTTGTAGAGTATAAGATGAAATCTTTATACAGTTCATAGTGAAATGGATCAAATAAAGAGTAGTTAGAATATAGCACCTGTCACCATAGCATCACATAAACATTCACCATAAACATTCATAAACTTTGTAGTGGGGACATTCAAAACCCTCTCCACACTGCATCGATACACCCAGCACATCGTCATCAAACACAGTTCTCCTACCGGATGACAGTATACGGTCTGCTTGTCTGTCGCTTATAGCCACAAAACCTGAACAAAAACCAAGAAGTGTTTTAGAAATAAAGAAAGGGGTTGGGGATTTAGCTCAGTGGTAGAGCGCTTGCCTAGTGAGCTCAAGGCCCTGGGTTCGGTCCCCAGCTCCGGAAAAAAAAAAAAAGAAAAAAGAAAAAAGGAAATAAAGAAACCTGGCAACCCTTTATCTCGACTAACAATTCCAAACATTATGACCAGCTGACACACATCTGTAGCCTGCTTCCTGCCCTTGGTTCTTGATTGGCATGTATTAGTTGTACAGAATAATTTGGCCTCCTGAATTCCCAGATTAACTGAATGGTAAACTGTGGTACAGACTCTCCTCTGAACAGAATGCAGCGAGGCGGGGTATGTGCATACGTAGGCTCAGCTGTGCAGATTGCTTGTGCAGAAGAGAACAATACGTAGTAAACAATCACAGAGGAGGGGGAGAGCTGGATGCGGGAGGCTGCTCTATACGTTTTTGGAAGTTCTGACTCAGTCCAAGGCTGTTTTCTACATCAGTTTTAATTTTTCTATGTCATTTCCTTACATTTTTCTGCCATTTTAGAGACACCCACTTGGAGAGCCCCCTCCTGTGCGACTATGGTGGTTTGTAATGTATGTAGATCATTGTAAAAAAAAAAGCACACAACCTGACTGACGTGTCACCGGGAACCTCTCCGATCCTATAGGCATATAGTGGACGTTCCATTGCTCTGTCCGAGAGTGTCATTTCTCTGACATTACCCGGCATGCCTGCTGCTAATGGGAATAGATTACGTGGGTTTGCACCTCTTTACTTTTCTGCCTCAGATTTCCGACAGGTGTTAGAAGGCATTTTCTATTTATATCATTTAAATATCTTATAAATAAGTTTAGAACTTTTATCTAAGACACGGAACTTTCTTTTTGCGGGGCATGGCTCAGGTCCTCAGAGGAGACTGAGCAGCTGGTAAGATCCATGACCAGTGACTGATTTAATGGAGCAAGGAGCTGCTCCAGTCACTGACTGTCAACCACACACATCCATCCACTGCACCTCTTGTCTCTGTCTCTGGCTGTTTTTCTCCACTTGCTGGCTGCTTTGCTGCCCCCACTCTCCTAGACTTTGCCTTCTTAGTCATTGCGCTATTCCCAAAATCTCGCCAAGTTCTTCGTATTGACCTCAGGAATGAGTTAAGCCACCAAAAGTGAGGTAGGGACTAGCCTCAGAGTCTCTTTCAGATCCTTACACATTCCCACACACGGTGTAGTAGCTCACAGTTATATATGATGTGGACGTACACACAGGTACCCCTGAGAGGAGGCTCCCTGATGTGCTGTTGGAGGCTGTACAGGACTGCTCTGTCTACACAGGCGTCCTCCTTTCTTCAGGTTGGTTGGTTGGTGGGTTTTGAGTCAGGCTCCTACTCTGCAGACCAGGCAAGCCTTGAGGGTCACTCCTATAATCTCAGTACTCAGGAGGCTGAGGCAGGCTAGCCTGAGCTACATAGTGAAATGTCCCAAACAACAATAACAAAAACTATAGAATGCACTTATAGTTCAGTACACATAGAGGTAGGTATATACAGAAAGAGATGGGTATAGCGTTCAGTTATATAAATATGTAAGAAATTTTTATGCTGATCTTTCCAAAATGGTCTACACTTTAGATTTATTTTTTATTTCATGTTTGAGTGTTTGCTTGTATGCATGAGGACTACCAGGGTGCAGTACCCATAGCAACCAGAAGAGGGTGTCAGATCCCCTGGAACTGGAGGTCGAGGTGACCTGCCATGTGGTTATTGGAAACTAAACTCTGGTTCTCTTCAAGAGCAGCGCTGAGCCATCTCTCCAGACCTTTAAGTGTCTGCTTCTAACAAGACAATATGTAAGACAAGTCTAGAGTCAGATTCTATCATGTGTAGGACCTCAGAAATGTGGAAAGACTTTGAAAATCTCCCCCATCATCAGCAGGAGCCCTGGATGTGTGTTCTGGCAACGGTGAGAGAGATGCCCACAGTGATTTGCGTATTCCCTTTTAAAATATGCCGCTGCTTCTCTTTGGGTGTTTGTACATGTTTCTGTTACATTTCGAGAAACAGGTTTCAGATTTTCTGGATTAAAAACAATTCCCGTTTAAAATACTGGAAAAGGGGCACTGTGAGTGCGTGCAGAATTCTACCCCTAGAAATGACGGGTCCTTCTGCATATGTGCACATAGAAAATCTAATTTACTTTTCAGAGAAAGTTTATATGATTAAGAAACATAGAACAGCAATTGGCGAGAGCCTAGGAGAAACAGCGCTCAGAAGGCAGGAGTTGCTCTTGGTTTTTTGTCTGTTTGTTGAGACAGGCTCTCTCTAGATATAACCCGTGCTGTCCTGGAACTTCTGTAGTCCAGACTAGCCTAGAACTCACAACTCACAGAGATCTGTCTGTCTCTGCCTTTGCCTCTGAGTACTGGGCTTAAAGGCACTGGCCACCAACCCATGCCTGGACATGGTTTTACCTATGTCTGTTCAGGTCCCAGTTTGATGGCTTTCTTCTCTCTCTACAGGTAACTGGTACGTTCGAAAGTGTGCGAACAAATTGGGCACCTGTAGGAAGGCGTGCAGAAAAGGGGAGTACCAGACAGACCCTGCAACGGGGAAATGCCCCATAGGAAAACTGTGCTGTGTTCTGGACCTCAAATGTGTAGGCGCAGATGGAAACCAAGCTGCTGGGGGGACACAGGCGGCAGGGGGGACACGGGCGGCAGGGGGGACACCGGGAACAGGGGGAACTGGGGCCACAGGGGCAGCGGCCACCACTGCCGCACCCTGAACGCTGCTGCCTCTTGTCTTATGACCTAATATCCCTGATTGATTAAAGCAAAGAGGCCTAAACCAGTGTTGGTTTCCTCTCTACATCCTTTTCCCACAATGCCTTTCAACCACCGCACCTTGTCTCCTCACTGTGGCGATTCCAGGTTGGGGATCCAAATTAGAGAGAGATGGGGCATAAGAGGGGTTAGACTCCAAACCCCATGCAGGACTGAGAAATAGAAGCCTGGCATCTTAAACACCAAGTACAGACCTTCAGTATGTCCTGACCAGGGGTGTTAGGGAAGAACGATGCAGATGCTGGGCCTCACCAGCCTTCCTGACCCAGGGTGTTCCAGCATGCAAAGGCATGGGGGACCGGCTAATTGAAGCCCTCCTGAGGAAAAGATTTTCTATGGATCAAAGGCAATATTTTCTTTGTTTGAGATAGGATCTCACTATGTAGACCGAACCAGCCTAAAACATGGGTTTTCTCTGTCTCTGCCCTCCGAAAGCTAGGATTTCAGGCCTGTCTCTCCAGTGATTGGAACTACAGAAAAAAAAAAAAGTGCCTGCAGGGCCTGGAGGGATGGTTCAGCATTTCTCTTGCAGTTCAGTTCCCAGCACCCGTACATGGGGGCTCCCAACTTTCTGTGACTCCTTTTCAAGTGGCTCTGACTCTGTCTTCTAGCCTCTGTGGAACCAGGCACTAAAAGGGTGCCCATATATAAATGCAAGCCAAACACCCATACATATAAAATATTTTTTAAAAGAATTACCTGAAGAATTTTTTGAAGAGTCCTTCCGTTTGACTTCCTGCACCAATCCAGGTCCTGATACAGTAGCCTCACTTAACAAAAGAACAATTTCTGAGCATTAGGGACCTGAGACACTGTGGCGTTGTCTAATCATTTCCTGTCCCTTAGGAATCCTGAAGTTTGGGTTTCAGCTTAGGTAGGAAGAGATACCAAGGAGTGAGCAAGGTACTCGCCTTGAGTAACGGGGTTTCCTAAGCGCTCTGTGTGACCAACAGGGTGCATACCTGGGAGCATCCTAGCGTACTCCTCAGCAACGGCTGGAGAGAGCCGGAAGCAGGGTCTACCTGCAGTGGTCATGTTCTGATTCCTTGAGGATGACAGGATGGGAGTTCCCATCTCGTCACACTAAAACATACTTCTAACTTTAAAGGGAGAGGGGGCAGTCTTGGTAGAAGAGGAAGAGTCTTGGTAGAAGCACTTGCTGCAGATGCATGAGCTCCAGTCCCCAGGATCCATATAAAGTGCTGAGGCGAGCACAGTCATGCTTGCAACCCAGCATGGTGGGGAGCAGAGGCAGGAGGATTGCCTCCTTGGGCCTTGGGTTCAGGGAGAGACCCTAACAACAAGGAATAAGATATAAATGACAGACTCGGTGTCCTCTAGCCTCCACATGGGCATATAGGCACTGTGACCACACACACACACACACACACACACACACACACACACACACACACACACACACACACACGAGATTTGTTTATGTTCTGACCTCCTAAGAAACCAAAGGTTTGCTGCAGATGCCTAAGAGTGGAGAAAAACAAGGCTGGCACAATGGTCATCTCCAATATCGATGAGTCTGTGGGCACTGTTAGTGTATAGTGGTTTTCCTTCACTTGAGCCTGGTCCAGTGACTAACAGATCCAGATGCGCCCTGTCCTCCCTAATGCATGTTCCCTGGGGTTATTACTGAAGCATCCCATGGTTTGCTCTGTGCTCCTTTCCCACATAAAGATCCTTCTCCTACAGTGTTAGCTAAAGTCATTCTTGAAATACAAGTCTAGGGCTGGAAAGATGGCTCAGTGGTTAAGGGCACCGACTATTCTTCCAGAGGTCCTGAGTTCAAATCCCAGCAACCATATGATGGCTCACAACCATCTGTAATGAGATCTAATGCCCTCTTCTGGTGTGTTTGAAGACAGCTACAGTGTACTTATACATAATAAATAAATAGATCTTTTAAAAAGAAAAAGAAAAAAAAGAAAGAAATGCAAGTCTAACCACTAATCCCCCTCTGGTGTCTTTGCCCAAAATATCCCAACCAACTTTCCAGCCCCACCCCCTCACCCACTGTGCTCGAAACCTCCATGGCTCCTGCAGTTCTTCCTAGTCCTCTCCACAGAGCAGCGCGAGTTCGAACGCACGACTCACCTTGGGATTCATTTGAACTCACTGGACTGCTACTGGCTTTGTCTCTTTCCACTTAGCCCTGCCTGGGGTGGAGTGGGAAGGTCCTTGTCACTCTTGTGGAACTCGGCCACTTCTGAGGCCCCATCACTGTAATTAGCCTGCAAGTTTATACCATCGTATTATACTGTATCTGACCATGACATTTGTTTAATAATGGGAACCATGTTTTTCTCTTGTCATCCCCTAACTAGAGTTGGTACTAACTTTTTTTCTAATTTTTAAAATTATGTGTATGCACAGGTAAGTTCGGATATCAGAAGAGTCCAGAAAAAAAAAAAGGTGCCAGATTCCTTGGAGCTGCGGTTTCCAGCGTTTGTGAGCTGCCTGATGTGGGTGCTGGGAACCGAACTCGGGCCTTCTTCACCAGAAATGTGCACTTTAATGACTTGGCCATCTCTCCCACCCTTAAAGATTGCGTTTTTATAACTCATGTATTTTTAGCTGTGTGCCTGTATACGTGTGAATGACTGTGCTTGCCCACCGATGACAGAAGAGGGTCAGGGTTCCTGGAATTGAAGTTACGAGCAGTTGTGAACCAGCCAACCCCGGTGCTGGGAACCAAATTCAAGTCTTCTGGAAGAGCTGTGTATTGTTCAGGATTCGCTAGAGCAACAGAACTGATAGAACGAATCTACTTATCAAAAGTAGAGTGGATTACATGCCAGCTATGGCTACCTCCCGGTGGGAAATTCAAGGACCTGATAGTTGTTTGGTCCATGAGGCTGGCTGCTCTTCAGACAGCGTTGGAATCCCAGGAAGGCCTGCCTCAGTGGCAAGAGAGATGGACTGGCCCTCAAGATGGAGGGCAAGCAAGCAAGAGGCAGAAGTTTCCGTGTCCTTTTATGTGGGCTGACACCAGAAGCTGTGACCTAGATCTCCTGGGGCTCTCCCCACCTCAAATGATGGAAATTGAGTATAGATTTCCCCACCTTAAATAACCCAATCAAGAAAAACCCCTCACGGGCGTGCCCGGCTGCTTGGGCTTTCACTGATGACAGTTGTAGTCGGGTTGACAAGCAAGATGAGTCATCACACGCAGTCCATCCTCTCGGCCTCTGTACCAACTCTTCAGACCCAAGGGTTCTGAATTAAGTCTTCCTGATGAAGTAAATTGCGGTTCTTCATTGCCCCGAGGGTCAGGGGTGTGACTGAAAGCTTACTTTGAGTTATTCCAGATCTCCCCCTGGGAAAGAAGCTTCCGTGTCCTCCTCATGACACAGCTATGCCCAGTGTCAGTACATGTGTCCCAAGGGGTAAGGCTCCTCTGCCCATGGCTGTCTTTGTGGGTAGAACTCATAAACTCACCCAACAGGGTGGGCGATGGGAACAGGGAAGGGCAGTAGGGAAAGAAAGCGTGTGAGCTTTGAAGATCATACATGTCTAGTGTCAGTTCTCTGTCACATCAGGTGTCTCTTTTAGACTAGAGTTCTAGACCCCGTCTCTGGACACGTCCTTTTGAACATGAAAACTACTTGCTCCTACTGAAGGCACGTTGAGAATTACAGGAGTGGCGCATTAAGTATATTGCAGGGACTCGGTTACAGCAAGTCGCTCGTTCCTGGATGAGGGTTGACAAGAACTTTACTAATAGCCCTGCCTGTTGGACCGTGGCTGCCCCGCGTGGGCACGTGTGAATGTTTCGCCTGCCGGGCAATGCATTACTGTGCAGAGAGTGTGAGAGGTGAGAGCCGTGGGCTCTCTTTGAACGGCCAGGTGCTCTTGTAAAGCTCTTGGGGGCACTCGATGTGCTTGCTCCTTAGTAATTAAGTGGATCACTGCCTCAAAAAGTACCTTAGGCCTGGGATCACTTTGACTGTAGGTAGCGACTCTAGGCTAAGGACTAAGACAGTCTCTTGCCTTCTTGTCTCGCATCTCGTTCTTCCTCATCCCATGCTTGAACTTAAGCAACGAATTGCCTTTGCTGCTGTGGTAAAAGCCCTGAAGAAATTAGCAATAGAACGGACAAACCTCAACGCAATAAAAGCTATCCATGACAATTCTATAGCCAACATTATGGGGTGGGGGTGAGAGCATTACTCCTAAAACCTAAAGGCAGTTACAGGAGCCTACTACCTCCGCTCCTACTCAGTATGGGGTTTGGAATGTTAACCAAAGCAATAAGACAAGAAAAAGCAGTAATAAATACAAGTGGCATGGTGGGGGATGGGATGCTGGAGGAGATATCTTGGCAGCTAGCAGAGGACTTAGGCCTGAGTCCCCAGTACTCACGTAGTGGTTCCCAACCATCTGTAACTGCAGTTCCAGGGGACCTGTTGCCCTCTTCTGACTACTGCCGATACCAAACACACCCACGTATACATACATACATGCATACACTCACACATAAGATAAAATAAATAATGTTTAAAGGCTTCAAAGAAGACAAATAGGACAGGAAGAAAACAAGTTATCTATATTTGTACTCTACAATGTAAAAAAAAAAAACCTATTCCAACAGAGTTGAACATGTCCAAGAATGAGAAGGGCAGCCCAGCTATCACAATGATATGGAAACCAAAAGAAGCACCAGGCCAGCAGAAGCGGGTGCTGCTGAGGGTAGGCAGGGTGAGGAGACCTTCCAGGGGAAGTTACCTGACTGGTGACAGGAAAACGATTCATACCTATGGTGAAACTCAAGAACATTGTGTCTGAGTTAAAGGATGCAGTTAGGATTTCTCACCCCATGTTTCAGAGCTGGGCCAGTGGGAGAGACGTAGTGTCCAGGAAGCATTCAGGAGCAGGCGGAATTACTGGGGTGCTGATGGAGCAGGGTACCAAAGCACCCACTGGACAATGCAAGCCTTTGACTTTCCCAGGCACCACCTGATGCTTTTACTTGTTTGCTGGAGGGAGGCCCAGATCCAGGCCAGGACTCTATGAATGGTCTCATTAAATTTAAAGGCTGAGCTCATCTGATTAGTCAGGACTCGTTAGGTTGCTCTTGAGATGACTTCTTAATCCCCTAATCCCCTCAGACCTCCTCAGCCTTCCCACACCTAGTGCACCACCTGCAGTCTCAAGTTGATCTGGGTTCTTTCTGCACAATAACTATACAACATGAGACATGCTAGGATCTCCCTGTGCGTGGACACCGCAGGAAGATTTGCAGTGACAGAAAACATCAGGTGCTGTTGTCTAAATGGGAGATCCTTCCGTCTCAGCACCACAGGCCTGTGTGTCTGAAATCTGTGTCAACTAGATATTCTAATTGCTAGTGAGAGAAGATGGGAATCACATGGAAAGGAGTCCAGATTGCACCCTAAGCTAATTAAAAGCTGTTATCCCGTGTGTGTGTGTGTGTGTGTGTGTGTGTGTGTGCATCCGTGTGTGTCTGTGTCTGTGGCTATGTGTGTGTGACTGTGTGTGTGTCTGTATGTGTGTCTCTGTGTGTGCCTCTCTGTGTGTGTGTGTCTCTGTGTGTGTGTTTCTGTGTGTTTCTGTGTGTGTCTCTATGTTGAGTGTGTGTCTGTGTCTGTCTCTGTGTGTATATGTGTCTGTGTGTGTGTGTGTGTGTGTGTGTATCCGTGTCTGTGTCTGTGTCTGTGGCTATGTGTGTGTGTGACTATGTGTGTGTCTGTATGCGTGTCTCTGTGTGGCTATGTTGTGTCTCTTTGTGTGTGTGTGTGTGTGTGTGTGTATGTGTGTATCTGTGTGTGTCTGTGTGTGTTCTCATAGCTTCTTGGAGACATACAACACTACGGAGTGTTGGGGCAAACATGGATGACACACAAAGGAGTTGCTTGTTACCAAGCCTTACAATCTGATTTCCATCTCTGGAAACCCAAAAAGTGGAGAGAACTGACTCCCTAAAGTTGTCCTCTGACCTCCACACACACACACACCCACAACACATGCATGTCATGACGAATACACAAGTATGCATGTACAAGCACACAGACTTAAATGTCCAAAGTTATTTTTAATTTTTTTTAGATGAAGAGAAATACTTGAAATCTGTGAAATATCATCTTGGCTAGAGAGTGGAGTGTTCACTTAATCTCTATGTCCCCATTTCACAGGTTAAACACAAGCAACGCCACAGCTCATCCTCCACATTTAAAATATCCAGACAAGGATTGGATACAGGCAAAAGTGTTGAACTTTATTGGGTGCAGAATCAAGTTCACAGAAAGAAAGCAACAAGTCGGAAGCAGCCCACAAGTCGGATTCCACAGGGCTTCAGAGGACAACGGCCTTCAGGAATAAGTGGTTCCTTCAGATAGTGATGGTATAGTACGTGATGGTGGGCAGGACTATATAGTCTTGTACTTTTGACTTATCTCTGTGTTCCATTGGCTGCTGGACGACGGCGTCTTTCTTGTGCCTTTTGTTCTCCAGCTCGTTAACACAGCAGTATTTCCCATGCAGGCATCCCATCTCCGATATCTCCACTAGTCTGCATCGCTTCCTGCAGTAGCCTGCTACGTTGCTGAAACAGCGTTTAGGTTGCACACCATCTGAACATAGGAAACAACATCGATTGGGGTTAGTTTCTGAGGGGAGGCAGAAGATGCAGGTGAGTTCACACTCACAGCAAGGGACAGCAGACACCACCCTCTCTCAACACCAACTCCATCTCAGAAGGAAACGTTATGCTGATACAAGGAAACTCAGAACAGCCAAACTAAGGACATTCAAGGGTCTGGACTGATGGCTCAGCAGCTAAGAGTGCTTGCTGCTCTTGCAAAGGATCCACGTTTGGTTCCCAGCACCCACATGGTGGTTCAGAGCTATCTGTAATGTTCCAAGAGGCTCGACACCCTCTCCTGACCTCTCTGGGCACTAGACATACATGTGCACACTGAATGCACATGTAGCATACGTACATATATGCTAGCAGATCAATTGTACACACAAGATTAATCTTTTCTTTAAAGAAAGGACATTTTACTCCTGACCAATACCTTACAGATA
The DNA here is from genome assembly GCF_011064425.1 of Rattus rattus. Classification (NCBI taxonomy): domain Eukaryota; kingdom Metazoa; phylum Chordata; class Mammalia; order Rodentia; family Muridae; genus Rattus; species Rattus rattus. The sequence continues at coordinate 131,801,387 of NC_046158.1, read as the reverse complement.
CCTGTCGGGGGAGAGAGAGAGAGAGAGAGGGAGGATCTAGCTCCTCAGCCTGAGCACACACATGCAACCTCAAATACAACTCCCGCATATACAATAATCATCAAACAAAGTCAACTTTTCACATGGGTTCAGGGGACCAAGCTCAGATTCTGACCCTTGCGCAGCAAACACTCTCACTTGCTGAACCGTCTTCTTAGCAATTTTATTTTTAATTTAAAAGGAAAGCACACGGGAAAGGAATAACAGAAATGTATATAAAAAAAACTCAAGTTAAAAAAAAAAAAAAAAAAAAAAAAAAAAAAAAGTTTAAAAAAAAAAAAAAAAATAAAAAAAAAAAAAAAAAGGAAAGCACAGGTCAGGAGAGATGTCTCAGGAGCTAAAAAAAAAAGTGTGGCTGTACAGCATTCGAGTTCAAATCCCCTGCACTCATAGAAAAGACAGGTATGGCTCTGCATGTCCCAGGAGGATAGAGGGGGACAAGGTAAAAACAACAGAGCTATAAGGCTTGCTGGCTGCCAGCCTAGCTCCAGGTTCAGTAAGAGACCCAGTCTCAAGGGAGTGAGGTAGAGAACGGTAGAGCAGACACCCAATATCCTCCTCTGGACTCAGAGTGGGTGGGTGGATATTCACAACACGCATACCACACACACACACACACACACACACACACACACACACACACACACAGCATCACAAACTCTCTCACGGACATACAAAGCACACACACACACACACACACACACAGCATCACAAACTCTCTCACGGACATACAAAGCAGCACACACACACACACACACGCAACATCACAAACTCTCTCACGGACATACAAAGCAGCACACACACACACACACACACACACACACACACGCAGAGTATCATAGACTTCCCCCTCTCTCTGTCTCTCTCTCTCATACACACACACACACCTCATACACACAGCATCACAGACACGCACAGCATCATAGACTCTCTCTCTCTCTCTCTCTCTCTCTCTCTCTCTCTCTCTCTCTCTCTCTCTCTCACTCACATGCACACACGCACACATACACACACATCTTTTGTGTTTCACACTGTAGGCTGCAGGCGTCACCCTTGCCAAAACCTCCTGAGCCACGTTTGCTCCCGAAAACTCCTCCTCCCCATCTCAGACAAATTCTCCAGAACCTGGCTGAACTCTCTCTCACTTTCTTCTTCAACTCAGAACCATGTCTTGCCTTTTGGGTCTTTGGCTACCTTCTCTGGAGACCCCAACCAGGCCCTGTTCAGAGGCATGCACTGCGGTCCTAAAACTCTCTGTCTACATCTTAATTTCCCCTTTCTACACAAAACCAGAAAAGCCTCCCGAATAAATGTGGATAACAAAGATGTTTTCTCCCTGTTACAAACTTCGTGAAGTGGCAGCACCCTCAAAGATGAGAACGATGATGCGCTTTGAGGGCTATGAAAACACAATATGGCTTCTTGCAAGCAAGGCAGAAGGGAATCCTTGATTTCTGGCCTCCGTCTGCCAGTGCGAGGTTTCACATCTTTGCACCTAAGCTAAACATGTGATAGTCACACGCCAGAGGTTCAAAAGGAGTAATTCCCTCGGTTAATTAACTACTTAATGATGGAGAACGACTTTCGCTGTGTGCTGCTCACGTCTCTCTGCCGTAGCCCAAGCTGAAAATGATTGATTAGAAACGGGCATGGCCTCGGTTCTCAGGTAAAAGCTGCTCGGCATCATAAAGATGAGTCAAGATGATGGGCCAAGGAGTTGGGGATTTAGCTCAGTGGTAGAGCGCTTGCCTAGCAAGCTCAAGGCCCTGTGTTTGGTCCTCAGCACTGGAAAAAAAAGAAAAAAAAAAAAAAAGATGATGGGCCAACTGGTACCTTCACCAACGATGCCTCTGACCTCATGGCTGGCTCTCTTCTAAGGCGCCCAAGAGAATAGGCACTACTGATGGTATTGGACAGCTGTTGGCAATCTTAACCGCCCTACCCCTGTTATTGCCAGCACTGGTATCCCCTACTTCACGGTACATTTGGACAAGTTACCTGCAAAGACCACAAACAGCAAAATAAGGAGAAGCTGAGGCAGCTTCATGTTCACAGATCCTCCAGAGGCAGCAGGGTATCCTGTGGTGTGCCACAGCCCAGAGCACCGCCAGCACCCCAAGTTTTGGTTTTAACTCACATGGACAGACAGGGAGTCCAGTCCCACCTACATTCCCAAATTTGAAATCCACAGTCACACCATGTTCCAACATCTCCCACCTACTCCCTTTCTCTCAGGATGTGAGCCCCTGCTTGTGCTTTCTCCGCCTGGCTGTCAGCCCACTTGGGTCAGATTTGGTTGACTAAACTCCCTGGTTTGGACCGGCCATCCCTGGTTTATACCCACCATTGCCTCTCACTCATAAAATCAACCCAGAACGGCACACAGCATTGGGTTGGAATACACAGAAGACTAAAGGTGAGACATCCAACAAAACGACGTTTTCTTTTTTTTTTTTTTTTTTTTTTTTTCTTTTCTTTTTTTCCAGAGCTGGGGACCGAACTCAGGGCCTTGTGCTTGCTAGGCAAGCGCTCTACCACTGAGCTAAATCCCCAACCCTGAAAACGACACTTTCTTAACAAACGGGTTGACCTCTTTCTCAGCTCAAGGCCCACTTCACATTATTTAGGGAGGAAGCTGACTGCGCTGAGATCATTTGTATTTCTAGGGGTTTTTTCCCCCTGATGACGTTATTACACTCTGAAAGTAACCCTGAATACCTATGTCAGACATCCATCCATCCCTAAGTCCATCCAACCCTAAGTCTATCCATCTATCTGCTGGTCCTTTCATGTCCCCAAGCTGCTGTCAAATTGCCATCTGAATTAGATACAAAAAGCACATGGCCTCCTCATTCCCAAAGCTGTTTATGGCTAAGTAGCAGGTTTCTCCTGAGCAGGCTGGAGACGATAACAAGATCTTGCTTTATAGATGGGGCCAGTTTTTTTTTTTTTTTTTTTTAATCACCTGTCAACATTTTTTTCTCCCACCAACATTCACAGCCATACAAATTGTTTTTAATACCTTACTTATAAATAGATTTTAAATGTGTTTCACTTCTGACAAAGGTTCTCTGAATTCTACTTAAGATGTTATCTTTCCAAATGGTTGGACAGGCTGAATCCGGAAGAAACAAGAGTGTTAATTTTTGCACAGAGAGACTGAGAGAGCTGAGATAAGAGTCTTCTGTTGGTTTGTTTAGCAGCAGAGGATGGAGGATTGGCAACTCATGCTGCAAAAATCACACATGAATATATCAAAAAGAAAAAATAACAGAAAAAATACAATATTCCCTTTTTAAAAAAAAGATTTGCTTATTTTACTTATGAGTGCACTGTCGCTGTCTTCAGACCCACCAGAAGAGGGCATCGGATCCCACTACAGATGGTTGTGAGCCACCATGTGGTTGCTGGGATTCAACTCAGGACCTCTGGAAGAGCAGTCAGTGCTCTTAACCACTGAGCCATCTCTCCAGCTCACAATAGTCCCATGTTAAAAGATTGATTTTATTTTTGTCTTATGTCTGGGTACTGCATGCACACCCGGTACCCACAGAGACCAGAAAAGGCACCAGAGCCCTTGGAACTGAAGTTATAGATAGTTGGAAGCTGCCATATAGGTACTGGGAATTGAACCGGGGTCCTCTGAAAGAGCAGCCATTGCTGCAGCCCATGATTTACACGCATGCTTTAAAGGGAAATTCTTTTTATACTTTTACTCCAGAAAGTGTCTTGCTAGCTCAAATACCAGGCCCAAGTTATGGCTGTACATACTTCAGTTGCGTCTTATTATTCCATGATCCTAAGACTTAATGTACACTGAACACTGTGTATTATGGGGGCCAAAGAGAGGGCTCAGTGCTGAAAAGCACTTGATCTTGTAGAGGACCCAGGTTCAATTCCCATCACCCACATGATGGTTCGCAGCCATCCATAACTCCAGTTCTAGGGTATCTGATGTTCTTGTCTTACCTTCATGGGCACCGGGCATGCGTGTGGTATACAGACATACATGTGAGCAAAACACCTCTACATATAAATTAAAATAAATAAATCTTTGAGCTGGGCTTGGTGATGCATGTCTTTAATCCCAGCACTCTGGAGGCAGAGGCAGGTAGATCTCTGAGTTCAAGGCCAGCCTGGTCTACAGAGCGAGTTCCAGGACAGCCAAAGCTACACACAGAGGAAGCCTGTCTCAAAAAACAAAGAAACCAAACCAATAAATAAATCTTCCTTTTAAGAAAGAGACCTGAAGAAAGCAAGAGACAGTGGATCATGATTTATGAATGCACAGGCGAGTCCCTATTTTAAAACTCAGTTGGCAGTTGTTCACCACTGCTTAACAGGTTCTGTCAACACAGCCCTTACAAGCATGCACCCCTGAGCTCCTTCGCCAGGACCCATGGGTAAATGCCTGGCATAGTGGCATTCAGTTGTGATTCTAAGAATCAACAAGTGACAAGTGATTATCTAAGCCCAAGTTGACTTCAACTAAACAGTCCTCCTTGGATTTAAAAAAAAAAAAATGTTAGGGCTGGAGAGATGGCTCAGAGGTTAAGAGCACTGACTGCTCTTCCAGAGGTCCTGAGTTCAAATCCCAGCAACCACATGGTGGCTCACAACCATCTGTAATGGGAACCTCTTCTGGTGTGTCTGAAGACAGTGACAAGGCACTCACATAAAATAAACAAATAAATCTTTTTTTAAAAAAATTTTTTTAATGTTAAGTAGCAAACAGGAGAGAGGAGATGATCATGTTGACATGAGGGCTCTGTGACTTCCATCCCAGCCCCAGGAAGGCAGAGAGAGAAGATTCCTGTGGCTTGCTGGCCAACCAGGCTACCCTACTCAGTAAGCCTGAGGTTTAGTGAGAGACCGCGTCTCAGACAACAGGGTAGAGGGTAACTGAGGAAGACCCCAACCTCTGATCTCACATGCAAGTGCATGTACACGCCAAATGTTCACACACATGCAAGTGCATACATGCAAGGAAAACAATGAATATTTTATACTTACAAATTTAAACTGGTTGAAAAGGCATGTGTGATGACTATTTGGGTTGTCAACCTGACTGTATCAGGAATGAACTAATGCCCAAAAAAATGGCCTGGGTACACCTGCAAGAAATTTTTGCTTAATTAAATCATTTGAAGTGGGATCCACTTATAAATTCTGGTCTTTGAGGTGGGAAGAGAGCCACCTTTCATCCTGATCTTTTGCAGCTGGAAATCCCACCTCTAATCAGCCACACTTTCTGCCGGAAGCCCATATAAAGAACACGGAAGAAGGAAGCCTTGCTCTTTGCCTGCTTGCTCTCACTTTCCTAGCATGACCATTCTTCACAGGCATTAGAGTCTACTTCTTTGGAATTCCAGCCAAGTCGAGACATCCAGCCTTGTAGACTGAACAGCTACTGGATAGTTGGACCTTCCATTAATAGACAGCCATTGTTGGATAAGCTGGACCATAACCTGTAAGTCTTTCTAATGAATCCCCTTTCAATGTATAGAAAGTCATTCTATAAGTTCTGTCACTCTAGAGAACCCTCACTAATACAGCATGTTAATAAAATTTGCCATGGACAAAGTAACAGTTCCCCACAATGTCCACAATGAATCCTCAGAAACTAAGAATGCTGCACTGCACGAGAGCGTCAATGCTGTGAATAGAACCAAAGATGCTAATTAGAAGATCATAAAGGAGGTTGTCCTAAGGCACCCTGGAGGCCCAGCATGGTACTAGGATTCTCTAACCATGGCAGAGAAAATGGGAGAATCAGCATCAGAGAGAGAGATCTGATGGTTCCATACAGTTCACTTTCAAAATGGATGAAGGGACCAAACCAAGATGGGCAAAGGGATCGTCAGCCAAAAAGTTCAATCTCATAAAAACCAAAATTCAATGATTCTCCATTAGAGCCTGCAGAAGGAACAGAGTCTTCCCAACACTTTGTTTTTAGTCCAGTGAGATCCATTTTGAACTTCAGAACTACGAATCTAAATTATCTTCAGAATCTAACATGGTAAATCTGTGTTACTCTATGTTGTTAAAACATAAAGACATGTGACAGCAATACAAAACCAGATCGGTATTTGATCACACACAAAAACTGACCTAGAATAATCCATGACCTGAACATGGGATCTGAATCAAGCTTCAAGTTCTACACTGAGACGAGAGAGAGAGAGAGAGACAGAGACAGAGACAGAGACAGAGAGAGAAAGAGAGAGGGACAGAGACAGAGAGAGACAGAGAGAGACAGAGAGACAGAGAGACAGAGAGAGAGACAGAGAGACAGAGAGAGACAGAGGGAGAGAGAGACAGAGAGAGACAGAGAGAGACAGAGAGAGAGAAAGCATATTTTTGAGACAGGGTCTTTTTCTGATCCTGGAGCTCACTGATTGGCTGGCCAGGGAAACTCCTGCCTCCACCTCCCCTGAGCTAGGGTCCCATCATGCACTGCCAAACCTAGCTTTTTACATGGATGCTGGAGCTTCACACGCAGGTCCTCGTGCTTGTGTAGCAAGCCCTTTACTAACAGAACCAACTCCCCGCTGTAGAGAGTTTCCTCTAAGACAAGTCCAAACCTTTAAATCTGAGCCCAGTACATCTACTCCTCGGGTAGGCTTCTGCAGAGAGATCAGAGATGTGTCTTCATTAATGTATAGCCAGTTGCCAAATGGTGACAACTTGGCTCCTTGATGAAGGACTTCAAATATTCAGAAAAATAAACGTATTTTTTCTACCAAAATATCCTTGGTTTTATTTAATAGCTTATTTTGAGAAGACACTTATATGGTTAAGTAAAAACCCAAGAAAAGGCCCGCCCTTGCTGCATGTGGTGGCAAACACCTTCAGTCTCAGCCCTCGAGTCAGACAAAGGAGATGTTGTGAGTTTGAGGCCAGCCTGGTCTACAAAGTGAGTTCTAGAGTTCCAGGCCAGCCAGGGCTACAGAGTGATATCCTACATAAGAAGAAGAAATAAACAAATAAATAAACAAACAAACAAAAATCCTGACTGAGAAGCACTCCTCCCTGTTTTAGACATAAACTATCAGTTACACATAGCTGTTCATTTAATGTCTCAGAGCAGTGGTTCTCAACCTGTGGGTCGAAGCCCCTTTGGGGGTCGAACAACCGTTTCACGGGGGCTGCCCAAGACATCAGAAGACATAGATATTTACATTATAATTTATAACTAGCAAAATTACAGTTATGAAGTGGCAATAAAAATTGTTTATGGTTGAAGGTCCCCACACCCTGAGGAGCTGTGTTGAGAGGTCTCACGCATTAGAACAGCTGGAAACCACTGTCCCAGAGGAAGTTCAAAGTTCAGAAATCAGAGACTTAAAAAGTAGCCAAAATTATATTCTTAATCTATTCTGAACAAGAAGTAGCAAAGGATACTTTTCCCAGTTGAAATCCTCCATCCGATAATCCTATAGTCCTCATAAATCTCCCTTACTCTAACATGAAACTCTGAATGGCTAGCCCAACTCTCATTATCTTCCACTGAAATGACATACTTTGGATTTCAAGTACCACCTAGTGGCCAGTTCCTTTTCCTAGTTGCCCAGGCATCCAGACTTTCAAAATTGTATGATAACTTCACAGAAATTAATTAAATAAATTATTCTGCACGGTCCACAGGCACTTAGAGACCTCAACCTCAAGGAAGGTACTAACAGGGGCTGGAGAGATGGTTCAACTCCTAAGAACGCCTACTAACTATTCTTGCAGAGAACACAGGTTTGGTTCCCTGCACCTCCACGAGAGTGCTCACAACCACCTGTAACTTTAGTTTCAAGGAATCTAACACTATTTGAGCCTCCACAGGCGGAGGTAGGGACAGGAGAACCCAAGGGCTCACTGGCCAGAAAGTCTAGCTAATCAGTGAGTTCCATATTCAGGGAGATGTTGGATGTGGACGTCAAATCCTTTAATTCTAACACTCAGGAGGCAGAGGCACGTAGACCTCTGTGAGTTCAAAGCCAGCATGGTCTACATAACAAGTTCCAGGGCAGGTAGGGCTCTATAGGGAGACTCTGTCGTTAAAATGAAACAGAAGAAGAGACTATAACCGGTTTTATCTGTTATGAAAAACTCTCAAACTATTTACATACTCAATGGTGCCAACATGAAACGGCAACCACAGATGTAGCCTAACATTCGCCAAGCATGTGCGGAGCTGAAAGAAAGCTCCACGTTTGCTGATCCTGGATCTGTTTGAACAAATCAAGTTGTAAAACATTCTTTGAAACAATAATGGATACTTGAAAGTGGACCAACACCGGAATGCCATTAAGAAATGTATTAGCCTATATGGCAATGGACAGGACAGGACCCTCCCTATACACTACATGCTTTTATTAAAGCCCAGTTCCAGGAATGGGGTACCTGTTTTGGCTAATGAAGTCGCATAGAACCCCAAATACTGCAGACGATTGTCAAGGCTAGAATTTGACAGAAAGACCCTATTGCCGAAAACCATAAACGAGTTATAGAACGTGGAGAATCAAGTGAACCTTGAAGCTTCTTCCCTATTGGCTAGTTTTCACAGTGCTAATAGGTGCTACCAGAGAGGAAAGGTCATCATTGGTCTTATCGAACTACAAACCCTGTGAACTACAACAATGACTGGCTGGCAACATGTGCCCGCCAAAATGTAGCGGCACAAATGCTGTGGGAATAGTCAAAGATCTTCTGATGGATTTAAGGTCTGCCTCACAATGAAACCTACACCTGTAGCCAATATTGGAATGGAGAATCCATAGCAAGACAGGTCCTGGGCTGTGGGGGAGACCTGACGACTATTATTCTGCTAAATGAGCACAGGACTGAACTGTCTCCCGGTGACTTTGTGCTAAACCCAGAAATCAGTACATCTCATCAGAGAAGCTTCCTGCAATATATGGAGATTAACACAGAGAGCCACAACTGGTCAACATGCAGGGAATGAGAGAGTGGGACCTCTTGGCACTGAGTGAGACGCCCGTGTTATACCTACCATCTCCTCTCAACTCAGGGATCATCTCAGAAGAGAAGGCAGAAAAAAATTGTTAGAGCCAGAAGCAGAGGAGGGATACATAGAGACAATGTTTCCAGATACAGCCAGGCAGCTGCACACGTAAACTCCTGGAGACTGTGATACCATGCACAAGACCTTCACAAGCTCAAGCCGCTATGAAATGGCAGTGTGGAGAAGGGAGGTGGGCATGAGGCTCCGCCCCTTGCCCAGGAGCTGCTGCGGGAGGGGAAGTCCGTTTTCTTCATGGCTGTGATCCCTAGCAAGACGGGCATACTACAGGGCTGGATCCACTCTCAGGAGTGTTTGGGCAGCATAAACGAATCTGGTTTTATTTTTAAATATGTGACGGCCTGAAAAGGTGGCTCAGTACACTTTTTGCTCTTGCAGAGGACCTGGGTTTGGTTCCTGGCGCTCACAACCATCTGATCCAGAGGATCCAATGCCTGCTTTTGCCCTCTGCAGCACCAGACACGCATATAATACACATACATACATTCAGATTTTTTAAAAAAAGAAACTCAAGTGTGTGAAGTAAAATAAATCTATTTTTTAAATCAAAACAACCAATATGTTTTAAAAGTTAAAAATAAATAAATAAAAAATTGGGGCTGGAGGGATGGCTCAGTGGTTAAGAGCACTGACTGCTCTTCCAGAGGTCCTGAGTTCAAATCCCAGCAACCACCTGGTGGCTCACAACCATCTGTAATGAGATCTGATGCCCTCTTCTGGTGTACTCATATAATAATAAATAAATCTTTTTTTTAAAAAAAATTTAAGCACACAAAGCTGGGTGGATAAAGAAGTGAGGGAAAAGCTGGGAGACGTTTCAGGGTGGATATCTTTAAGATACATTGCATGACATTCTCACACAATTACTTATAAACATTGTTTTTTAGAAAGGAAATTTGCATTAACCTTGCAGGGCGTGGTGACATCGTTAGCAACACTGAAAGGCAAGCTTGGTTTTCAGGGCTGAGGACAGAGCTCAGTAGTGAAGCGCTTGCCTGGAATGCAGCCGACCCTGAGTCTCATTACCAGCAAAGATAAAAAAGGTATTAGCTTTCAAAAATAATGGCTAGGTTTCACAGAAATGAAATATCTCACCTCTAGCTTACCTTAAAGTATTTCAGCAAAAATAATAAGTTCCTATTTTTCTGAAAGAATCAGGGAGCAAAGAAGGCCCTGGTTAGACTAAGTGGGTCCCACAATAGAACCAAAAGTCATGAATCTTGGCAAGGAATGGTTAGGGAAGAAATGGGGTGATAGCGGTAGGAGGGGGATAAGACAGAGTTGGGGAGAGAGCTCTCAAAGTGCAATATGTGTGTGTGTGTGTGTGTGTGTGTGTGTGTGTGTGTGTGTCAAATAATACAATTGATCAATAAAAGTGGGATATGGATGAAAGTAACTAGTGATAAGATGTTAAAACTTCCCCCACATGTCGGATGTATGTGAATGATACATTTAAGTCCCTCATCAAATGCAGCACTTAGGAGAGTGGGCCCTGCACCAACCAGGGTAGCACAATAAAGATGGCCTTGGTGGCATGAGCAAGGGAGAAATGCCCTGTGCACCCCTCGCCCCGCCCTGTTGTCCCTCACTGCCTGCAGCATCCAGGAGAGCTGGCCTATGCCTCGCCTGGGCAGCACAGTAGAGCTGGCCTTGTTGGTGTGGACATGGGTGAGCCTGCCCTGAAGTCATAAGAGCAGGAGAGCTGGCCCTGCCCCTCGCCAGCTGTGACACTGGGTGTGTTAGCTGAAGCAGTGCTGGAGAGCTTGCCCTGGTGGTATGGCTTCAGAAGAGTCGGCAGGCTGACCCACTCAGCTACCAACTGGATCCAGGGCGTTAAGTTTGCACACCCCAGCATCTACCCCATCTATGAACCGCTGGAGCATGTGAATGGGCCAGCCCTGCAGATCCAAAGCTGCAGGATCTCCATGGCACAGGGCAACAATGGGATAACCAAGAGGAGTCCCCGTGAGGATCCAGTATTGCTATGTAGCAGAAGCCAGACCAGACCAAAGACTCATTGCAACGAATGTTTACAAATAAAGATGTTTGGACAAAAAGATATAACTGTGGGGCACACTGTGACACACTACAGCTTCCAAGACTGCTGTTGTTTGGTTTGTTTTGGCTTTGGGCTGTTTTTGTGGTTTTAATTTTCTTTTTCTTGGGGGAGGTTGCAAGAGCAGAGGGCAGATATGAATGGACTGGGAGATGAGTGGGATTGGGGTGCATGATGTGAAACTCACAAAGAATCAATAAAAAGTTTTAAAAATATGAAAGAAAAAATGAATTATTTTGATACTGTCACTTATCTATCACAGCTCGCATATACTATAGACTTGATTTGGAAGTAATTATTTGGCACCAAACATGAACACAAGCTGAACTCCGTAGAGTTTACTTGAAGTTAAGAATTCATACCTGAGTTTAAAACACAGCAGATTAGAATAAATAATAAAAAGAATAAACACTAACAAATATCAGGAAAAAATTAGAAAATCTGGGGGAAAATAGAGACGAAAGAGGAGCTGGTTGTCAGTCTTGGGGCTGGAGAAAGGGCTCAATAGTTAAGAGGATGTGCTCACTGCTTCTGCAGAAGACACAGGCGGCTCATGCCCTCCTATAACTCCAATTCTAGGGGGATCTGATGCCCTCTGACCTCTATGGACATATAAACTCCTAGCTGTGCACATGCACATGTTGCATCCACATGCACACACACATGCACACACATACACACATAAATACATAATGAATTAATCTTTAAAAGAGTAACGATAGTGTCAGTCATTTTGGAAACAGTCATTGAAGATGCAGATTGGAAAAACCCTACAGTGAGTTGCCGAGATGGCTCGTAGGAACGGTGCTCCGGGGTGAGCCAGATGCCCTGAGTTCAGTCCCCAGAATTTACACGGAGGAAGGAGAGAACTGACTCCAGCCAGCCGTTCTCTGACCTCACACACGCTCCACAATGTCTGTATTATGCATGCACACATGCACGCATGCACACACACATTAAGTAAATAAATAGTAAACAGAATTTTATAAATAATAATAATCTTAATACACTAAATTCTGTTTGCTATTGTTGGCAGTGGTAACTAAAGCTTTAAAATTTAAAAATGGGGCTGGTGGTTAAGAACTGTTTTCCTTTTAGAAACTGTACAACTTATACCCACTCCACTATTAATGTTATTTCACAATTATTTCTCTCCCTTCAGATATCTATATGGAAATGAACTCAACCTTTTCTCATAGCTCACATTCATGACCATTCTAATTCCCCGGGCCCGCTAAGATCTGCTACTGCTCATGCCAGTGCGCCGGCCTCCTCCTCCTCGTCCCCAATGCTTCTCCCTTTTTCAGGCTGTTTAGAAGTCTCATGGAACTCTTTATCAAAATGCAAAATTCGTACAAGTCTCATTACCGGGGGAACAAGCAGGACAAACACATCATCTGAGCCTCTCCTTGCTGCCCCCTGCTGTCAAAATTAATCCTTGAAGCTTAAAATTGAACACCATGTAGCAAAGCCTTGAAGCTTAAAATCGAACACCATGTAGCAAAGCTTAGTTTGTGTAGCAGTTGATACTTTTTCTAGTATGGCCATTGCTTCTTTTCACAGGGCCAAAAGCACCTCAGATGCCACAAATCACTTCTGATAGATCTTTCTAGGCCTCCCATGACAATGGAAAACTGATAATGGTCCTGCTACTACTAGCAAACGCTTTAAAAGACTTTTGCAATTTTACAGAATAATAATCATCTTACTGGAGTCTCTTACAAATCACAGGGTCAAGCTATTGTAGAATGACACCATCGAATAATTAAACAGCAAAATTTAAAAGTGAAAGGTGGGTATATACACCCACTTACATCCCCACATACCACATTCAGCCATGCTTACTTTAATGTTTTCCCCTTGGAGGATAATGTTTCTTCTAATGCCCCAGAACATTTGTCCCTAAGGGAGACACAGCCCAAGATGTATCTTAAATAGAAAGATCTAGAGACTGCCCAATGGAGAAGGTCAGATGTTCTAACACCAAGGAGAAGTCATGCTTGTTTCTTTCCAGAAAATAAAGTCCCGGATGACTCTTGCTCCAGTGTGTCCAACCAGAACAGCATCCCCCAGTCTGCCAGACAAATGAGGCATCTGTAGATAGACAGCAAACCCATCAGAGGAACACCCCAAGAGGGAGAATAAATCAACGATTTGGGAGACATCGAGACTTTAACTCATCAAGCTGAGAGCTTGGGGAGACAAGAAGGACACAGTACTTCTGTCTTAGTAACTGTTCTATTGCCCTGAAGAGACACCACGACCATGGTAACGATTACAAGGGACGCATTTAACTGGGGTCTTACTTACGGTTTCAGAGATTCAGTCTGTTATCATCATGATGAGGAGCATGGTGGCAGGGAGGCTCGGCACTGGAGCTGACAGCTAGAGAGAGAGACAGAGAGAGACAGACACAGACACAGAGACAGAGACAGAGACAGAGACAGAGAGAGACAGAGAGACAGACAGACAGAGGGAGAGAGAGAGAGAGATTGAGAGAGAGTGAGAGAGAGAGAGAGAGAGAGAGAGGGAGAGAGAGAGAGAGAAGAGAGAGAGAGCGCACCTGGGCTGCCAAGTGCTTTTGAAACCTTAAAGGCCACTCCCAATGACACATTTCCTCCACAAGGCCATACCTCTTACTCCCTCTAGTCCTTTCAAATGCACACCCTAGAAACTAAGCATTCAAATTGATGAGCCTATAGAGGTCATTTTTTTATTGAGCCATCACAATGACTAGCCCCAAAATGATGCTGTTTTATTTATTGGCTATATTACATATTAGTTCTCAGCCTGTCGGTGCAGAATCCAAATGCTTTTGATCAAGGGGAATAAAAGGCTTGTCCCTAGTAGAAAACAGTATGATGTTTTGCCATACCGAGAAGCGTTTGTATCCTTCGGGGTCAGTTGTCGGAACAAAAGACAGTGGACAAATATTTAGTCACATGAATGAGGGTACGCATGGTTAGACTAATCTAACTGATCAACCCAAATGCTATAATACAGATTTTTAGCATAATTAAGTACTCTCTATAGAGCTCTGAGAGTAGAAATTATAGTTGCATAAAGATAAAGGAATATCTAATTGTTGCTTACTAAAGTTACTATTATTGTATCTAGAGCAGTGCTGTCTGCTGCCAATGGTTTAGAAAATAACTCTGGCTTCATTTGGCACATAGCAAAGAACAACCTCTTGTATCAGAGGAGACCCGTCTACAGCGGGGCTCTCAAAAAGACATTGACATGGCACAAGAGTCACACTTATAAACTATGCACAAGCGACGGGGGGCTGCCTTGGCTTGAGTTTTACTACTGTAAAGAGACACCATGACCACGACAGCTCTTATGAAGGAAAACATTTCATTGGGGCTGGCTTACAGTCCAGAGGTTTGGTCCATTATTGTCGTGGCGGGAGCATGGCAGCAGGCAAGCAAGTTTAGTGCTGGAGACGGAGCCGGGAGTTCTGCGTCTTTCTGTAGGCAGTGGAAGGAGTCTGTCACACTAAGCCTAGCATAAGAGACCTCAAAGCCCACCCCCACAGTGACACACTTCTTCCACACCTACTCCAAAAGGCCACACCTCCTAACAGTGCCACTCCCTGTGGGCCAAGCAGTCAAACCCAAGTCTGTGGACCACGCCTACTGAAACCAACACAGGAATGCAGTAGAGTTCACCCTTGGCCATATTCATAGGGCTTCCCCTGGTATTCTTGCCGATGATGTCCTTTTTATCACATTGTTTAGGCTTCAAACGTACTTCTGTCCCTCCTTCTGGTGACCCCATTTCTAGCTATGCCCTTCTCTCTGGTAAACAACTGCCCTTGAAGAGACTTTTTTTTTTTTTTTTTTTTGCATGTGAAAATGCTACTTGAACTTCCCTTCCTGCAGGTTAGAAAAGTTTATGTGGGATAAGCCGTATCACACCTATTTTGTTCAGTAAATCTTGGCAATTGATTAAGAGAATTAAGAGAGTTCTCTGCAACAACCATGATGACCCTGAGCAGCTACAGTATCCCGTAACAGGAGCCACCACAATGGCTTTTTATTACCAGTCCCAGGAGTGATTTCTGGAATTACAAAGACATTACAAACATGGCCTGTATGATAGCAAAACTATTAATATTGAGGCAAAAATATTAGCAGAAGTTAATCAAGAGATGGGTGTATTGAGAACCAAAGTTTTACAAACCAAAGCTACTGTAAATTTTTTGGGACTCAAGCATGATCTTGGCTGCCAACCGTTTTCTGCCTTGTGTTGCTTTAAGGTGTCAGAGTTCCCTCACATTATGGGTGGTCAGTGCTAATCTGCATAAAGAGAAGAACAACATTTCACAAGTGAATAGGCGTCGTGGTTTACATGGCTTCCCCCTTCCCTCGGTCCTCTGGTGGCTAGTCTTACAGTCCTGCTTTGCTTGGCTCTAACGTTTAGCCTAGCCCTACAGACAATGCATTCAACTCTAGCACCACAGTGTTCTCTTTTAAAAAATAAGGATTGCAGAGAGGCAGGGGTCACGGAGGTCTCTGTGCTCACAGACCTGCACTAGGGAGCCTGGAGTGTTAAGCACACAGGGTTGTTCCTTCAAGGAAAGAGATGTACAACCTGTTTTCTACCCACACAGCTGGAACTGATGCGTTTTCTAGCCTGGTGGCCACTGGTACAATCTGTGTGGCTGGAGACTTTCTGGCACTGGACCATTCTCGTTAACCTGTTTTTCTCAGACAATCTATAGAACCTATCTCTATGGAAGGTTCCACATGTACTTTACAAAGAGTCTTGATGTCGTTGAGGCCTGCCTGCCCCCAGCATAGCATAGCATAGCATAGCTGTAGCCATTTTGTTCCATGACTGCCAGCTAGTCCATTTTGTTGCTGTAACATGCCGGCCAGTGATTGGCACAGAGAAGTGACTTGGCTCAGAACTGGGTCCTGCTGATCACATATCCTGTGATGTTCTGTATGACGTCTTTTAATCTTAAGAAATTCCACAAAGCTTTATGTAGGACCCGTCAAATTAAAGGCCAATATGAACTGTTATGTCTAAAATGACTTGAGTTAGACTCAAGGCAGCACTTCCTGCACATGCATATATGAGTTCGCTGTGGTTTTTGCGGTCTTAGCCTTTATAAGCAGACAAAGAAAGATGTTACAGGTCATACATAGCCTCTGAACTCTGAGCTATGGCCCTGATGGATCAGTCTTAGGATATGCGTTCAATAAATCATCCCTGTCTGAAATTAGTGTTTATGTGGTTTGTGGATTGACTCCTGGACCCCAACAGATGTAATCGTGTCTGATCTGTATTTACCTGACTTTGTTCCTCAAAGAGATTTAAGAATGTGTTGTCGTGCATGTGGGGTTGAGTTAATCATCACAGTAGTTTTCACCAGATTGCGCTGTGCTTAAGTAAGTCTAAAATTAACCACTAGGGGTCAGACTATCACGGTTTGAACCAACCCTGTGGCCCATAGCCCGACTTGCAGCTAGGCTGGCTCGCCAATGGGGACCCAGGATCTTCCAGTTTCTCCCCTCCCCAGTATTAAGATTACAAGTACATGACACCCACACTTGGCTGAGGCAGAAACTCAAGTCTCCACATATTTGTGTACACTGAGCCATCTCCCAAGCCTAAACTACCCACATTCTTTGTAACACACCTTTTTTTTTTTTTTTTTTTTTTTACTAAAAATCATTGATATGTGGTTTTCTCATACTTAGATACTTGGCAGAAATTTTCTCAAAAATTAACCAAGCTGATTTGTCATTTCCAAAAAGAAAAAAAAAAGTTGGGAGTATTTGTTAACAGGGCTCTTACATACACTACAATGTGTAGTTGACATTATGCCATAAAGAAATAGTGTCAAAGGCTGGAGGTGGGATGGCCCAGGGGTAAGAGCATTTGATGTGCAAGCATGAGTACCTGAGTTCAAATCCCCAGAGCCACATGGTAGTGCATGCCTTGGATCCCAGGACTTGGGAGGCAGAGGCAGGTAGATCTCTGTTACTTAAGACTATTCTGGTCTGGCTGAAGGAACGCCCATCAGAGCCTGCCCCACATGTGGCCCATACATATACAGCCACCAAACTAGATAAGATGGATGAAGCAAAGAAGTGCAGGCTGACAGGAACTGGGTGTAGACACAGCCAGAATATGGCAAATACATAGGCGAACACCAGCAGTAAACTACTGAACTGAGAACAGGACCCCATTGAAGGAATCAGAGAAAGGACTGAAAGAGTTTGAAGGGGCTTGAGACCCCATATGAGCAACAATGCCAACCAACCAGAGCTTCCAGGGACTAAGCCACTACCTAAAGACCATACATGGACTGACCCTGGGCTCCAACCTCATAGATAGCAATGAATATCCTAGTAAGAGCACCAGTGGAAGGGGAAGCCTTTGGTCCTGCCAAGACTGAGCCCCCAGTGAATGTGATTGTTGTGGGGAGGGCGGTAATGGGGGGAGGATGGGGAGGAGAACACCCATATAGAAGGGAAGAAGGAGGGGTTAGAGGGATGTTGGCCTGGAAACCGGGAAAGGGAATAACATTTGAAATGTAAATAAGAAATACCCAAGTTAATAAAGATGGAGGGGAAAAAAGACTGTTCTGGTCTATGTAGTGAGTTCCAAGACAGCCAAGGCTATGTAGAAAAACCATTCATTTCTTTTTAAAAATCTGGTATCAAGGGGCTACATAGCTAGTTCTGTGCTTAGGAGCACTGATTGCTCTTCCAAAGGTCTCAGGTTCAATTCCAGAACCCTGCATTGCCTCTCACAACCACCTGTAACTCCAGTTCTGGGGGATCTGATGCTCTCCTCTGACCTCTGTAGGTTCCAGGCGTACACAAATAAATGCAGGCAAAACACCCATATACATAAAATAAAGAAATAATAAAAGAAATGATGTCGATAAAATTTTTAAAAGAGGATGTGAAATTGAGAGGGAGAAGGGGGTCGGGTTCAGGGAAGCTAGAGTGGGTGGCAGTGGATGGATGTGACTGGTGTGCACCTGATAAATATATGAAACTTTCGAAGAATAAAAACATTTTTAAAATAACAAATGAGATTGTGGAAAAGTGACACCAGTGCCCCTTGCTTGAACATTGGTTGATCTTTGTCACCACAGTGACCAACGCGGAGAGCCAGAGTGCCTTATGAAGTGTTCTCACCCTGCCCTCCATGTTAGAGGGACTCTTGGAGCACGTGGAAAAGTCCAGCATAGAAGTCCTGGCAGCTTCTAGCTCACAGCCTGAATGGCAGCTAGAATTGACGTGAGGGAGCTTCCAGACTCCAGGCGTCAGGCTGCGAGTCTTCCATGCCAAGGACACGATCACGGGGAGTCAGCACCTCTGCTCCGCCCTGTCCGCATCGTCAACAGGGAAAAATGGTGGGAGCGAACACTACGTTGGGGGAGTCACTTCTTCCGCAGCAGTGAGCCTGCGGTGGTGCATTTTTCAGGGGTAGACATGTGTCCTGATCCTTTCTTTCCTAAGCAGAGTACATCAGTGACGCTGGTTCTTGGGGTTCGGGGCCCAGGAGGGATGATGGAGCACACTGAAGCCACAGCTCTGGTTTCTGCTCATCTCATGGCCACGCCCACTGGCCACGCCACTCAAACATCCATGGGGACAAGAAAGAGCCATTTTGGGGATTGGGGGAGAGAGCTCAGTTTGTGAAATGTTTACTTTGCGAGTGTGAGAACCGGAATTTGATCCCCAGAATGTGTTACAGCTCCGAGGGGAGAGGCATCCTGGCAGTTGGGATCCAAGGAATGCCACAAAGTAACACTGCACAACGAACCTCACACAAGAGAATTACTGGGAGAGACGCAGGAGAGTGGCTGCCTCTGCTGAGGTGAGAGGCAGCGAAGGACTGAGTGGGAGGCTGGTTTCTTGGGGGCGGAGTTTTCTGGGAGGATTGAGCTCAGGCTTCCTACCCGACACAGAACTCAACGTTTTTAAAACGCCAAGCGTGGTGGAGTACACTTATAATTTGGGGGAGGCAGAGATATGTGGGTGCCTGGAGCTCTCAGGACAGCCAGCCTACTTGCTGAGATCCAGATCAGTGGGAAACCCCAACAGAGTGACTACGACCCCCACACAAATGCACTGTGCACCTGCACACAAACAAAGGGTCTCTCACACGGGGAGGAAGGGAGGAATTCTGAAGGGAGCGAGGAAAGGGAGGAGGGAGGAAGGAGAAGGGAGGAAGGGAAGGCGGAAGGGAGAGAGGGAGGGAAAGACCGAGGGAGGGAGAGAGGGAGGGAGGAATAGTTTTTTCTTTGCAACCATTGCTGCGTTTGTGTTAAGAAGCCCATGAGACTTGGACCAGCCCAACAGAAAGCTAAGATCTCCAGTGCATCATGGGAAGGCTAAGATCTCCAGTGCGGCATAAGTCCCAGGCTAAGGCTGAGGATGAGGCTGTGCTAAGGGAATTCCAAGAGGCTGGGTATACATTGTGGATAGCCCAACAAAGCCTGGTTGAGAGCCAACGACTGTCCTGCTATCCTAACCTGCTCACCACCCTAATGAAGCCATTGCCCCAAGATCTGCAAGTCCTACATCACTGTCTCTGTTCTCATCCCTGCTCCTGGCTGCAACCCACTGCCTGTTTCATGGAATGGCAGTGGGGCGTGTTTCAGGATGGGTACCCTCAGCCTGCGTTGTACTTTGACTGGATTTTGTCTTTCTTTTTATCTGTTCTTTTCTGTTTAGAAAGAATCTTCCTATGCCGCTCAAACTGCCCTCAAATTCGCAACCCTACCGCCTTGGCCCACGGAGTTCTAGGATGGCACCACCATGCCCAGCCTGCAGGGAATACTAAGTTCATGATGCCGGGCTGCCTTCAGCCCCAGGACGATGCTCAAATGGACAACTAAGGATCCGTTAGAAGCATGGTTGGGTCAGGACCATCACCGTGATAACTGAAAAAAAAGGGAGGAAATGTTTAACTCATCGCAGAGAGTGAATATCAATCAAAGACACTGGGCACAGGAGTGACCCAGGGTGAGGGTAAGCTGGGCTGCATTCCTGCAATCATCGGGTTCCGGGATAAGCTGAGCACGTTCTTTTTTTTCCACCCCCTCGTCTGTAACATGGAGACCGTTGCACCAAGGCTTCTAGCTACCTCCCTTTTTCTGGGTATTATATATAAATGATAGGAGAAAAATAATCACATGATTGTTTTAATATTTATTTTATGTGTGCGGTGTCTTGCTTTCATGTATACACACATACCACATGTGTGCCTGGTGCCCACAGAGGTCAGAGACAGTGTTGGATTCTCTGGACCCAGAGTTATTGACAGTTGCGAGTTGCCACACGGATGCTGGGAATCGAACTTGGGTTCTCTGGAAGAGCACTGTGCATTTTTTCATATATATTTTCCTGATTATAGCATAGGTGTGCTTTTTTCATTAATGTATTTACTTCACAATTCTGATTGCAACTTCCCCTCCCTCCTCTCCTCCTAGTCCCTCCCTCTCACTCTCTCTCCCTCAGGCCCCTCTCCCTTTCTCCTCAGAGAAGGGGAGGCCTTCTATGGATATTAACCCACCTTGGCATATCAAGTTGCAGTGGAACTAGGTGCATCTTCTATTGAGGCTAGACAAGGCAGCCATTAGGGGAAAGGGGGTCTAAAGGCAGGCAACAGAGTCAGAGACAACCCCTGCTCCTCTGTTAGGGCTCCCACATGAAGACCAAGCTGCACAACTGTTACATATGGGTAGAGGGCCTAGGTCCACCCATGCATGTTCTCTGGTTGGTGGTTCAGTTTCAGTGAGCCCCTGTGGGCACAGGCTAGTTGATTCTGTAGGTTTTCTTGTGGTGTCCTTGCTCTCTTTGGCTCCTTCGGTCCTTCCTCCCCCTCTTCCGCAAGATTCCTCAAGCTCTGCCTGATGTTTGGCTGTGGGAGTCTGCATCTGTTTCCATCAGATGGGTGAAGCCTCTCAGAGGATAGTTCTGCTAGGCTCCTGTCGACACATACCATTACTTGTGTTAGCAGAGTATCATTAATAGTGTCCGGGGTGGGCTCCCCTCATGGCATGGGTCTCAAGATGGACCGGTCACTGGGTGGCCGTTCCCTCAGGTTCCGCTCCATCTTTGTCCCTGCACAACAGTTTGACCTACAGAACAAACTGTAGGTCAGAGGTTTTGTGACTGGGTCAGTGTCCCCATCCCTCCACTAGAAGTCTTGCCTGGTTACAGGAGGTAGCTGTCTCAGGTTCTATATCCCCTGTTACTAGGAGTCTTAGCTAGAGTCACCCTCAGATTCCTGGGTGTTTCCACTGTCTTTGGTTTCTGGCTTGTCCCAGAAAGCAGTATGCATTTGTAACCTCTGAGCCATTTTTCTAGCCCTAATCACACATTGTTCATACCAGGCACAGACAGTGGATAGTACATAATATTAGTCAATCTGGGGAATGTTTGCCTTCCCTGCAGAGGACCTGGGTCCATCCACATTTCCATTCAGGGCTACCTCAGGCTTCATGAGCAGTCCTGATGCTCGTCTCAACTCAGTATGCAGAGGATCAAACAGTCTGCAGACCAGGACTTACCGGAAAGCTGAGCTCCTTACCGGAAGGACCTATTCTGTAGGTCCATCTCCTCCTACACCTCTTGCTTTGACTGGAGATGCTGAGAAAGCTATGCTTGCCCAGCTCCAGCGTTAATAACAAGTGTGGGGCTGCAGAGACGGCCCAGTGCTTTAGAGCTCAGTCTCTGTTGCAGGAAACCAAAGATCTGACCTAGCACCTAAGTTGGGCCACTCATCCCTACTTTTAACTCCAGTTAAGAGGATTCAAGGCCCTCTTCTGGCCTCTGGAGGCACTGCACTTGCATACACATACCTCTTTAACGTTTTTTATCTTTTAAAATAAAAGAACAAGAAGTATAAGATCATTTTCTTTTTCTTGTCTTAGATATAGAAGTTTGTTTTTTAAAAAAACTGTTATCAAACAGAATCAGAGAAAGTTCAACTTCCCTGAGCAACACACAGACCTGCTTTGGCCGCACTTCACTGCTTATGGCCCAAGGCCATGAAGAGGCCAATAAAGGCCAGAGCTCAGGAACTGCAGCCCAGACCCTGGGCTTTTCCTAGCGCCCAGCCATGAAGCTCCTTTTCCCCCTCTTCGCCAGCCTCGTGCTTCAGTATCAGGTGGAATCAGGTAACGTGACTCCAGGTTAGGGAGGGTGGGTGTGAGGAAGCAGCATGGGGCTGCCTGTGGTGCTGGGACCCGTAAGAGATGCTAAAAGATCTCACACACCCAGAAACAGATCTGGAGAGCTGACCCAGTCCTAGACTGTGCCTGATGGAGACACCAAGGAGCTACAGGGAAAGTGGGGTACTGTTTGTGTATTCAGGAACTGTCTGACATATTATGTAGGCTCTGTCTATGTATGTGTCTCTGAGCTTGCAACTCAGCCCAGGTCTTGTAAACTCTATTTCTGACTTAATCGTCTTTTATAATCTTAAGATTCTCTTTCTCTCTCTCTCTGTCTCTCTGTCTCTCTGTCTATCTCTGACTCTGTCTCTGTCTCTGTGTGTGTGTGTGTGTGAGAGAGAGACAGAGACAGAGACAGAGACAGAGACAGAGAATACAGTGTGGTATATGACACAGAGAGAGAACATACAAACACATGCATGTGGAGATCAGAGGACAACATCAGGCGTCAGTCCTTGTCATCTATCCTGTTGAGGCAGTCTTTTGTCGTTTGCTACTGTGTATGCCAGACCAGCTGGCCTGTGGCAGGAGTGGGAGATAGTTCTGTGGGTTCTCCTGTCTCCACCTCCCATTGCCCTGTAGAACACCAGGATTGCAGAGGCCTGCACCACTGCATCTGGCTTTACACAGGCTTCAGGGCCCACATCTCAGGTCCTTGTGCTTACACAGCAAGTGCTTTGCCCACTGAGCCTTCTCCTCAGCCCCCATTAAAACCACCTCTTAATGCAAAGGCCTAATCTCCATATACCTCTGTGCACTAAGAATGAAATCTTTACCTCTGTGTTAAAAACACTTTTAGGATTAATTAAGCAGGTCTATGTCTACATATCCCCTTTTCCAGAAGAGTCTTACAATTTCTCTCAGACTCTGTCTTCCTGGAAACCCTCCAACTACCATAAGGGTGTCTAGGGACACACTGTAGCACATGAAAAGGGAGAAAGATGGAGGGTCGTTTCTGTGATCAAGAAACACCCGGCTACTCGGAGGACTCACAATGAGTCAGACGAAGAAAATAAAGAGGCAAAGATGTCTGTAATGTTCTTATGTGGGGAACACAGGCAGGTGAGTCTGTGTGTCCTTGAGGAAAGTCACTTAACCATGGTCAGCTTCAAAACTGGCAGGGGTGTAGTGGGGGCGCTGGTGTGACGGTTTCTAGTTCTAATGTGTCTTCTCTGTGGTCCTTGGAAGAGCACTGTGAATGAAGATGAATGAAAATTACAAAACAAATATATATGTGAAAATATTCTCTGGGAATTATTTATGTCTTACTGACATACATCAATTATATATAATAATCGGATTCACTATGGCATCTTCATATGTACATAGTGTATTTTTATTGGATTTGCTCCCCACCCTCACTTGCCCCCTCCCACTCCTGCTGATGCCCAGTCCCATGTCTCCTGTCTGTCCCTTTCTAACTTGGTGTCTTTCTATTTTTTCGTGCCTCAGTGAGTTTCATTAGGGTTGCTTTCAGAAGCATGGGCAATGGGCTCTCTAGAGGAGCATGGGTAACTTATCAGTGGCTACACCACCAAGGAAAGTGTCTCTTTTCCCATCATGCTCCACTACATAAAGATCCTCAGGAAGAGGTGAGGCCTCTTGAACCCCTCTTCCTTCCACAGCAGGATGCTGACAGACTCGGTCTAGTGCAGGTTGTCACAGATGATATAACCTTTGGAAATTATCTGATGCTGAATAAATTACCTCTAATTTACATAAAACTGGTAAAATTACTAAGGTAGGTAACAGAGAAAGAAAAGATTTCTTAATTGAGGAAAAACAGTGAGAACATTCAGCAGATGAAGATGAATTCCTAAGAGCAGTGGGAAACCAGCTAGAGATGATAACGTATGGGTTATGTTAATACCAACCAAGTTGGAGCTACCGTAACAAATAAGGTCTCAGATGTGCAGAGTGTCCAAAGAGTCCAGAAGTGACAAAAGGTCATGTCCCTCGAAGCATAGGTCCAGTGATTGACAGACATTAATGACAACAACAGGCTTCAGAAAAGACAACATTCCTGAAAACCCTATCGATTCTTTTTCAGAGTTCTTTTCTTGGTTTATTTCACTTAACATAAGCCCCCAATTCCACTTCTTTCTTGCAAATGATCGTTCCATTCTTCTCCATGACCGCACAGAAGAAGACACGTTGTCTTATGCAGAAGAAAAGAAATAGTACACCTGAGGGGTTGGGGATTTAGCTCAGTGGTAGAGCACTTGCCTAGCAAGCACAAGGCCCTGGGTTCGGCCCCCAGCTCTGAAAAGAAGAAAAAAGAATAAAAAAAAGAAAGAAATAGTACACCTGAATATATACCAATGACTACCCATTGGACAAAAGAAGGCTTGCTTTGATCCGCATGCATTGTACACATACGCTGAAATCTCACCGTGAACTCACTAACGTAGCATATGTTAAAATAATAATCATGATTTCTTTCTTGAATTGGTTTTACTGACATTGGTGTTTTTATGGGATTATGGGGTGGGGAGGGGATGGAAGGCTCTGCTGGTGTAGAAGACACAAGATTGGAGGTCAAAATGCTGTCTTAGGGCTGGAGATGTAGTTCAGTGAGGGGGTGACTGCCACGAAGTCCTGCATTCAAAGCCCAGTACCACAAAACTGAAGAGAAGGAAGGAAGAAAGGGAGGGAGGGAGGGAGGGAGGGAGGGAGGAAAGAGAGAGGGAGGGAGGGAGAAGATGCCATTATGAAACCAAGACCCATACCCATGCTCTTGTGCTGGACGCCTGAAGACAAATCCAGAGTCTGCTCGTTAGCGTTCACCCTCTTTTTGTTGCTTTCCGTTCGTTGTTCTTGAGACAGAGTTTCACTCTGTGTCCCTGGTTGACCTGGAACTCTCTATATAAACCAGGCTGGCCTCAGACTCACAGAGATGCACCTGCCTCTGCCTCCCAAGTGCGGGGATTAAAGGTTTGTGCCACCGTAGCCTGGCTCCTCCATTTTGTTTTCTGAGACAGGATCTCTCATTGGCTTGAGGTTCACCAATCAGGTTAGGCTAGCCTGCCAGTGAACCCAGAAACTTGTCTGTCCATCCCTGACTCCCAGAACATGCTACCACACCTTCCTTTTCTAGATAGATTCTTAGGATTGAACTCACTTCCCTGGCTTGCATGGAGAACACTTTACCAACTGAGTTATCTCTCCATCCCATTCTTGAATATTTGTAAATTTGAGACAAGGCTTCACTGTGTAGCCCTGGCTAGCCTGGAACTCTCTATGTAGTCTAGGCTGGCCTCAAAATCACAGAGATCCACCTGTCTCTGCTTCCCAAGTGTTGAGACTAAAGGCATGTGACACCATTTGTAAGGTTACTCAAGAAAAGGAGACAAGAGACTTACTATGGGCTCCAGGTCTTCTCTGAGGCACCACCATCATCAAACACTGTCCCCAAAGGCTGACAAACTCCTCTCACTCTAATCCCCTCCGCCAGCAGTCTCTAATGATTAACGTTGGCCCAGTGGTTTCTCTCTCTCTCTCTCTCCCCCATGCAGAATTTATGGTGGTGAAAAAGTGTTTAATGGGCTTTGGGAAATGCAAAGACAGCTGCCTCCCTGAGGAAACCCAGGTACAGAATTGCAAATCCAAAAAGTGCTGCATGGGCCCCAAAGTGACAGAACTCATTAAAAGCTACCTTCGACACGAAATACCCCACATACCCGATGACGACATCGTGGAGATGATGAAGATGAGCGAGAATCTCACAGAGGAGATGCAAAGACAACAGGCCTTAGTGGCGTTCTCCCGGAGCCAAGTTGCCAAGAGCCTTTTGTCCAACATCAACTCTGCTATCATCCCAGACGCCTTCCCTGTGAAGTCTGTCACCAAGAGGACCAGGAGACACCACATGGGCAATACTGCTTTCACCAAGAGGCACACCAAACAAAGCAGGGATTCTGCCAATGCTGCCCCACCCCAGCCCCGACCTGGACCACCGTAGACATGGTCCTCACCCCCATGGCAGTGTGGAAACAGATTAGTGGGGAGCGGGTCTTTCTCCTGGGGTGTCAGGCTCCTCTCTACCTCCACAGGCATTAAAATAACTATTCTATAACCAGAAAATACAATAAATACCATTGACACTTCCAGTTTCTGTGATGTTATCACTCTTTCCAGAGTTCCCCCAGAGGACTGAGCTAGAGAGGGGTGAATTTTAAGTTTCGATGCCAGGAGAGAGCAAACCCTGGCTCAGCAAATGCTGAGCCTCGGGACTCCTCAGCGTGATGCTCATTTGATGGACTTTTCCTGTGGCAGTGGATAAGACATATTTTCTCTTATTGTAGATCTGGGGGAGGCCCCTATGCAAAGCAAAGCACAAAGAAAGCAGAAGCTGGTGGAGTTCATTTGAACAACGTTTTCCTTAGTGTAACATGTCTGAAACAACATCATTAGCATACAGATGCTATTCTGACATTTTTCACCTGTGTGGCCTTGAACCACTTATCCATATGTCAATTTATTCATTCATTACTGGCGATGCCAATGTTGTGGCGGTACTGGTACATGCCAGAACTTAGCAATCTCAGACCACACTTCTTTCTTTTTTTCCACACAATGGCATAGCCCTTGACCCCAGTCTTTGGAAAACTTTACTGCAGTCTCGTGGACAAACATCCGTGTGTGTTTCATCTGTACTACTTGATAAGATCGGTACACACAAACACCAAGGAAGTCATTATCAGAGGTAGAGGATCTGCTGCCCATTGTTTCTACCAAAAACTAGAAAAAAAATCATAAGACAGAAATTGAGGGGCTGGAGAGATGGCTCAGAGGTTAAGAGCACTGTCGGCTCTTACAGAGGTCCTGAGTTCAATTCCCAGCAACAACCATCTGTAATGAGATCTGGTGCCCTCTTCTGGCCTGCACGTGTACATGCAGGTGGAACGCTGTATACATAATAAATAAATCTTAAAAAAAAAAAAAAAAAAGACAGAAATTGATGGGTGGCCTTGTTCCAATTTGTTGGTTCAATAAATACCTAACCAAATGGGAAGTAAGGGGATTGGGGCTTCTAATTTGGGCTATAGCCCACAATCATGAGAAAGTCAAGGCAGAAGCCTGAAGCAGTGGCCGTGTCCTAGTCAAGGAAGAAGGAAATGCCTGCTCCTGCACTCAATGGCTCTACCCTTGCATACTGTAGGTCCCTCGCCCAGGGAACGGTGCTATCCGTCCACTTTTATGCTGGGTCCTCTCACATTGATTAACATAAGAAGACAATCTCCCATGGACAGGTTCACGGGCCACCCTGATCTAGACAATTTCCCATTGAGACAGCTTTCTGAGGTGATGTTAGATTGTCTCAAGTAGGCTATCAAAGTGACCATCACAGTGGAGAGGGGCAGGGTTACTCAAGACTGGAGCTTGAGAAAAGTTAGTGGACACGCCTCTCGGAATCTCCATGTTCGGAAGGGGAAAGCCTCGGGGGGCTTTGCTTTGTTTATTCTTTTTATATTTTTTCATAGTCTTTCCCGTCCTACAATAGCTCTCTCTCTCTCTCTCTCTCTCTCTCTCTCTCTCTCTCTCTCTCTCTCTCTCTTCCCCCTTTCTGCAGCCTTAGGTGTTCTGCAGCTAGCCCTAGCTCTGTAGACAAGGCTGGCTTTGAACTCATGGAAATCTGCATGATCTGTAAGAGGACAATTTGTGGAGTTTGTTCTCTTCTTCATCCTTTACAGAGGGCCCATTCCTGAGACCCAGCCTTCACTACAAGCACATTAGAGTTAATTATTGGTAGGGTGAGGAATTACTGCGTTTTAGTTATTTTCTATGTCTTAAAGAGTGAGTAAGTGAGTGAGTGAGTGAGTGAGTGAGTGAGTGAGTGAGTGAGTGCATGTGTGTGTTTTCCTGTAGAGTTTATATGCACCATGCCTGTGCCCGTGACTACAGAGAACAGAGGGTGTCAGATTCCTGGAACTGCAGTTACAGATGGCTGTGAACCATACAGCATGGTGGTGGGAACCAAGCCTGGGTCCTCTAGAAAAGTAGCAAAGGCTCTTACTGACCACCTCTCCAACCCTATCTGCTATGTTTCAAATCATTTCTCTCTTCTTTTCCTCTTTTCTTTCTTTCTTACTGGAACTATTTACAGGAGCACGGTCCACTCCCAAGTAGTCAAAGAGAAGTGCCACCCTAGACAATGGACAACTGTTTGCCTCTGACATAGTGACACTTGGCCTCTCTGGGGAGGGAAGGAGGCTCAGGACCCTAGTGAAGCCTCCTAGCTCACTCTGAGAATCTTAATAAGTCGAACTTGGGAAGATCTCCCCAACCTCACAACTACTCTGCCTCAAGATGGCGCTGCCATGTCCAACCCAGATAACAACACCGGGTGTTGCTTCTTGAAGGGAAGAAGAAATAAAAAAATAAAAGACTGGTTCCCTCTAGTGCCTCAAAAACCAGCTAGTGACAGACATCCTGGTAGGCATCCTTGACAGAGTGCCTACCTCTACCTACCCTTAGGCTTATTTATAAGGTAAATAAGCCTAAAGTCTACACAGGTACACACAGAGCTGAGAAAAACGTCATTAGCTGGTCAAGCCTCACAGCCAGCAGAGTGGCATGGAGAGCTTGTAGCCGAGACAACCTTTGCTTAAGTGCGTGGCTCACTCATGACAGGGCCGGGGTGCAGCTCAGAGGTAAAGCCCTTGCCCAGCTCCTGAAGGGCTAGATTTGATCCCTGCAGAGATGTGCTAAGACGAGGGCCAGGCTGCTGATGTTCTGCGAGTCCTCGGCTGGTGTGCACCATGCTAACTAATCTATTCAGTTTGACTTGGCCTAATGTGGAGGCTCCTACTTCATCTCATTTGAAGTCCAGTCAAAATGGGTGCTTCAGGCAGTCACTCAGTGGCTCTGTCCCATCGGCCCACTGCTTCTGGCCGCCGGCATGTCCCCATCGCTCAGGTGTGATGTTCTTGCCTTCGGCTTTTGTGTCCCTTACTCCTGTCTTCGGTTAACCTTGAGTAACCCAGAATGTCCCATTGTTGAGAAGTGAGGGATAGAGGCGAGAGGCCAAAGGGAGGACATTTTCAAATGGGCATCTGTAGGGAGATAGGGGGCAGAGGTGAACTGAGGCCGCTCCAGTGTTGCTCAAATTTGAATATTTAGGAACCACTTCGATATTGGTACCTAACATAAAAATGCCAAAATTCAAAAAGTAGAGGCTGGAGAGATTGCTCAGTGGTTAGGAGTGTATACGTCTCTTCTGTTCAGTTCCCAGCATTCATGTCAGGGAGCTCACAACTGCCTGCAACTCCAGCTCTAAAGGATCTGATACCTCTTACCTCCTCAGGCACCCACACATGCATGCTCACACCATCCCACACAGACAGACAGACAGACAGATAGACAGACAGACAATTTAAAATAAATCTTATATGATATATATATATCAAAATTTAAGAAGCAATCTTTAAACATTAAAGAGCCCAAATTAGCCAAGCAAAGATGTGTGTGCACACACTTACAATCCTAGCACTGGAGAGGCTGAGGCAGGAGGACCGTGAGTCTATAAGCAGCATGAGCTACACAATAAGATCCACCTTCAAAAACTTAGAATGCCAGGTGTGTTGGCTCATGCTTTTAATCCCAACAATTGGGAGGCAGAGGTTGACAAATCTCTGTGAGTTCAAGGCCAGCCTGCACAACAAACTGAGTTCCAGCACAGCCAGGGATCGGTTACACAGAGAAACCCTGTCTGGAAAACTAATAAAAATAAGGTGAGGTGAGGTGAGGTGAATACAGTGAATCGTATGTGGGCCAGGGCATTAGCCACACCAGAGGAATGCCTTTCAGTGGCTTTGAGGGGCAGCTCTGGAGCAGCCTGAGGACAGACAGCACTGCAAACTGCTATCCTGAGTCACATGGACAGATAAAAGAGGCATAAGGTGAAGTTAGAATTCTCTAATCCTAACTTGAACTCATAATGGTGGTCTGGACAGAGTCTCCTGCTATACCCAGGCCTCCAGAGTATGGAGATGTGATCCCACACCTAGCAACGGATCATTTCCAAATGTTCTTTGTCATCCTTGTCCAATGAACAGGCACAGAGATATTAAGCATCCAGAAGCGCTGGTTAATTCCAGTTTCCCCAGAGTCTTATGGAAGCCATCAAGATTTCTTGATCTAAAGCAAATATGCAAAATACACCTGAATACTTTGCTACAGCTAAGAAAAGGCACCCAAGGTCACATCTAAAGAACAAAGGAAGAGCTGGAGAGATGGCTCGACAATCAAGAGCACTCGCTGCTCTTCCACAGGACCAGAGCTTTGTCCTCAGCCCTCACACTGGGCATCTCACAACAGACTGTAACTGCAGCTTCAAGAAATGCAATTCCCTCTTCCAATGTCCTTGGACACTTGCATTCATGTATTCACATGCATGCACATACACGAATCACACAAACAAACATATAGACACATGTGCATATACATATATGCATGTATACATAGATGCATGTATGCATATACACATACAAACATATGTATACACACATACACATGCACATACACATGGGCACACATACATACACATGTATACACATTTACTCATACTCATATACACACATATGCACACACACAAACACACAGACATACAAACTTACTTAAAAATAAAAATAAGGCCAGGCAGTGGTCGCACATGCCTTTAGTCCCAGCATTTGAGAGGCAGAGGCAGGGGAATCTCTGTGAGTTCAAAGTCAGCCTAGTCTACAGAGTGAGTTCCAGGACAGTCAGGGTTACACAAAGAAATTCTGTCTCTGAAAATCAAAACAGATAGATAGATAGATAGATAGATAGATAGATAGATAGATAGATAGATGATAGATAGATAGATATAGATAGATAGATGATAGACAGACAGCTGATAAATAGATTTAAGTAAATAAGTAATAAAAAATTTTAAAAATACAAAGAAATCTTCAAAGAAAAAAAGGATCAACATAAGGAGGGTTTAACTTGACAAAGAAGGGAAATTGTAGCTGCAATAAAAATAAAAACCACATGCATTATTCACAGTAGCCAAGATATAGAATCAGTCTAAGTGTCTGTAAATAAAAATATGGGTAAAGAAAATGTGGGATTTAGTCTTTTTTAAAAAAGGGAGTCCTGGTGGGGGCTGGAAAGGTGTTTCATTGGTTAACAGCACTTGTTGCTCTTGAATGGGACCCAGGTTCAACTCCCAGCATCCACACAATAGCTCTCAACCACCTGTGATTCTAGTTCCAGGAGAGCCATTGCAGCAGGTGGCAGAGCTGGTCCCGCCCCTCACTGGAGGCAGCATTCAGAAGATCTAGCCCTGGGCCTGGCTCTGGTAGCACAGTAGAGCTGGCCCTGATGGCAAAGGTGCCTGTGAACCAGCCACAAGGGTATGGGAGCAGGAGATCTGGCCCTGCTTTTTGCTAAAGCATTGGGTGAGCCAGGCAGGGCAATGCTGGAGAGCTCACCCTAGAGGTGCAAGAGGCTGGCAGGCTGACCACCCAGGCCCAGATCCAAAGCTTTGAGTCGGCTCACCCCAACATCTACCCCAGCTGTGAACGGCTGAGCTTATAAAAGGGCCATTCGGTCCTGCAGATCCAAAGCTGCAGGATCTCGATGACACAGAGCAACAACAAGGATGACCTGAGAGGGGTTCTGGTGAGGACCCAGTATCGATGGTACAGCAGAAGCCCAGAGGCTTCGAACCTGACCAGAGACTCATTGCAATGAGCACTTGCAAGGAAAGATGTGTGACAAAAGGGCATACTATGGGGTGCACAGTGACACACAACAGCTTCCACGATGAGATTTTTATATGTTTTCATTTTTATTTTATTTTTGTTTTTTTACTTTCTTTTGGAGATGAGGCTGCAGTGGCAGAGGGCGGATAAGACGGGATGGAGAGATGGCTAGGATTGGGGTGCATGATGGGAAGCTCACAAAGAATCACTGAAAAGGTTTTTTCTTTAATGCTATGTGGGAAAAGGAGAAAAATATACACTCTGTGAGTTTGAGGCCAGCCTGCTCTACAGAGCAAATTCCAGGACAGCTAGAAATATACAGAGAAAGAAACCCTGTCTCAAAGAAAGAAGAAAGAGAAAAGGAAAGGAAAGGAACCGAAAGAAAAGGAAAAGAAAAGGAAGAAAAGAAAAGAGAAGAGAAGAGAAGAAAAGAAAAGAAAGAAAAAACGGGCAGGCAGGCATCAAGCACACAGCAGATCACCTCAGACCCTTCCTAGTATGATGCTCATGGTCTCTCCGAGTTGGAGCTGTGTGTGTCCAAGTTCATTTCTCCTCCCTCCTCTTCCTTTCTGTGTGTTTTATTTACACGTGTACGTGTTCTTATGTGCATGTGGCCGTCATACAATCAACTGTCTCCGTTTATTCATTCATTCATTCATTCATTCATTCATTCAGTGACAGTGTCTCCCACTGAACCCCGTAATTGGCTAGCCTACTTGGACAACACATCCCTGGGATTCTCCCGTCTCCCAGTCCCAGCACTGAAAGTAAAAGCATGCGTCGCCACACCGGCTCTCTACCAACTGAGATGTCAAGGTGCTTGTCACACAAGTAACTCACCAACTCAGCCCTCCCCCAAATCCTCAGCTCCTCCTCTTCAGGGAAGCTTTTTCTTTCATTGTTTTCATTTTTTGCTATAGCATCTTTCTATGTAGACCAGGCTAAGCCTCAACTCTTAAGACTCCTGCCTTGGCTGCCCCAATTATACTCTACGGAGCCCATCGAGTTTCTCGTTAGGCTAAGGAAGCTCCGTCACACAGCAGTTTAGGCACCAGAGACGCTTCCAGACGTGGCCTATGACACACGGGGCTTCTGCGACAACAGGAACGGCCACTTCTCTGGAAGGTGCACTCAAAAGTGTGGCTTCTGGTCATACGATACAGCTGTGCTCAATTCCGTAAGATACTGCAAGGGGACCCCAGAATGACCATTCAGTCTCACCGACCACACGTCAGCGGAGTTTGGTAGAGTTTTTGTTTTAGCCATTTTAGACTTTTAGCAGTCTTTAACTACATTTCCCTAAAGAGCAACGATGCCGGGGGTTGGGGATTTAGCTCAGTGGTAGAGCTTTTGCCTAGCAAGCATAAGGCCCAAGGTTCGGGTCCCAGTTCCGGAAAAAAAAGAAAAAAAAAAAAAAAAAAAAAGAGCAACGATGCCACTGGGCCTGTCTGTTCATGGGCTCAGCCACAGTCTGCATGGCTTCCTCCACCAGGTGCTTCATGGGAGCTCAGGATCAAGTGACCCTGAATTCCTGCATTTCGTTCATTCACCTCAAAAGTTAAAGACTGTAGGCCTCGAGCTGGCTTAGTGGAGCAGGCCCTTGCACCATGCCTGATGACTTCAGTGCGAGCCCCAGGACCCAAACAGTGAAAGAGGAGACCAGCTGCCCAAGGGCTGTTAAGTGCCACCACGCGCATGCATGGACACGCAGGAGTAAATCGACAAATACACTGTAATTTAAAGACGGAAACCATAAATACACTGGATACCTGAAAACACTTTGCTAAAGTGTTTTAGCAAGAGCATGCGAATTCTACAGTTTAATGTGAAATACTTCAGGAAAATAACTGGAGCTGGGTCTGAGGGCACATCCCTGAGAGGGAGATGAGGCAGGAGGATGAGGAGATGTAGGCCAGTCTGGGCTGCAAAGCAAGAACCTATCTGGATTGGGGCAGGGAGGGTGGAGGGGGGATACACAGAAGGAAAGTGTAAGAAGGAGGGTGACAGGAAGGAAATGGATGGATAAAGGTATGTTTTTAAGCCAACAAACTCTGCCTGGACAGAAAGCAGAGATGTTAGTTGGGGAGGGAAAAGAAACCACAGAAGAGTGAGGAAGAGAGGGAGGGAGGGAGGGAGGGGAGGGAGGGAGGGAGGAGGGAGGAGACTGAGCAGGAAGACAAACAAAAGCAGTATGGGGCCGGGAATGTTACAACGGTGAGTGCTTGCCTGATGTATGGAAATCCTTGAGTTCAGTCCCCTGTGTCGTAAAAAAAAAAAAAAAAAAAAAAAACTTCTTATAACAAGCCTGTATACTAATTTCTTATTTTAACTTGAAGACCTTGAGAACATGTTCGAAGCAGGGGATCAGCTAGAGCACAGGTAGGTTAAAAAAAAAAAAAAAAAAAAGCCCGATGATGCCCAAACGTCATTTCTGTACTGAAAGCCTGCATCTCAGCCTCTAACCTGCCCCACATTATTTTTGGCCGGCCTTTATCGCCATCTGCCGGCAGAACTCGGTATCACCACAAGCGAGATGGGCTTAGTGGCTTTTGAAAACTACCGCTCAGGCATTCACAAAATCATCCCAATTTCTGGCAGTGTCCCAGACACATGAGGTTCAGAGGGAGGGTCACACTTTACCTCACAAGGTCCTCAAAGAAAGGCCTCAGACATGGGAGTTCTGCCCAGTCTCCCAATTAGTCCAGCTCACTGACCCCAAAACTCTCCTGCTAAAGATAAAAACCCCTGATGTAGAAAGGAGGAAGAGAATGGAGAATGAGGAAGTCTGGGGAGAAGATAAGAAGACCTATACGGGGAGAAGGAAGAGAGGGAGGGAAAATGAATGAGGAGAAAAGAAGAAAGACCAGGGCGTGGTAACACATCTGCAACCCCAGCACTTGGAGGCTGACACGGGAGGATCATTAGTTCCAAGTCAGCCTGGGCCTGAGAAAAAGAAACAGAGTCATATGGAAACGTGCTATTTGTACAAATACTAATCACTAATTTCTTGTTTTGAGATAGGTTTTGTTTTGTTTTTGTTTTTGTTTTGTTTTGTTTTTTTTATGTATCCCTGGCTGTCTTAGAATTCCTCATGTAGACCAGGCTGGTCTCAAACTCAAGAGATCCACCCGCTCCTGCCTCCAGAGTGCTGGGATTAAAGATGTGCAGCACCGTGCCTGGCTCTACACTAATTTTGCCATGGGTTGTATAAACACACGGCTCCTGCTCCACCATAAAGATGAATGAGATCACTCATTAGATCCAAAAAAATTAAGTATTGGTGGGGGTGAAATTGGAGAGAGACCCTTGTATGAAATGAAGCTGGGCTCAGAAAGGCAGCGACTACAAGTCTCTCTCTCTCTGTCTCTCTCTCTCTCTCTCTCTCTCACACACACACACACACACACACACACACACACACACACACACACAGAGAGAGAGAGAGAGAGAGAGAGAGAGAGAGAGAGAGAGAGAGAGCTGGAGAAATGACTCGGAAGTGGGAGGACAAAGGAGGGAAACGGGCACGGACATGACATGCATGTGTAAAATGTCCTGGTGACCCCCTTTGCTCTGTGTGATGTGTACAAATTTAAAAAGAACTAACAGAGACATAACTCCTAGTCATCTAGTGCCTGGGGCACACCTAACCATAATCCTCATTCTGCAGACTCTCCACTCTAGGACTGTGTGACATGCACATGTGTCCCAGCGTTTGTGCAGGAGGGAAGAAGCTCTCGGGGGTCCCCTCTATCACCCTCTGCTTTGTTCCTTGGAGGCAGAGTCTCTCCCTGAATCTGGAGCCCCAAGCCTTTCAGCCCAGTGATTCTCCCATCTCCACTCCCAACAGCACCAGGGCTATAGCTGTGTACAGGCTACACCCAGCTTGTCGTGCGAATGCTGGGATCTGAATTCAGGTCTTCCTGAGCAGAAAGCACTCTTTTTTTTTTTTTTTCCAAAGCTGAGGACCGAACCCAGGGCCTTGCGCTTGGCAAGCGCTCTGCCACTGAGCTGAATCCCCAACCCCCAGAAAGCACTTTTAGCCACTGACTCAAGACTCCCAACTCTCTGCCTTCCTAAACACCCTGGAGATGCCAGGTTTGCCTCTCCCTAAAGACCACACTGAGTGCTGGTTCTCTACATGCCTTTCCTCACTTCTGCCTACCTATATACCCCAGTAAAGAAAGGTAGGTGGACCCAGGATGGACCCAGGACAAATAATAGGATAGGATCGTTTTACCCTAGTGGTCCTGTGATAATCAATGCTAATTGCCAACTTGGCGGGATATAAAAGCACCCAAGAAACAAGCCCCTGGGCGAGCTTGTATGGGATAATCTCAACTAGATCGAGGTGAGAAGACCCACCCTAAAGGTGGGCCGCACCATTTCCTGGGCCAAGATCTTGGACTCACAGAAAATAGGCGGTAAGCTGCGCCATTCTGTTTCCCAGCTGTGGACTGATGTGGCCAGATGCCTAAGCTCCCGCCCCTGCCACCCCTGCAGTGGCGAGCTGTACCCTGCAACCGTGAGCACGGATAAACACTGCCTCCCTAAGGCAGCTTCTGACAGGGTGTCCAACCACAGCAGACGGAAAAGTGACCGATGGCTCAGAGAAGGTGACTTGGAAGCTTAATGATCGGATTGCCTGACCTCAGGAGCTTTGCAGGAATTCCGTGGGACAAGAGACACCACACAGCTGGGAACAGCAGTAAACTTTCCCCCAAAGGGGAAGGTGTACATACCCTGCCCATCGATAAAGTCAGTGGTGAACAAGGGGCAGGGTCACACACGTGTGAGAAACATCCTCCAGTGCTGTAGCCCGGGACCGTCCCTGCAGAGGGGCACTGCCCACCCCACTCTGGACTCCTGAGCCAAGGGTTTCTGCCAGTGCTCCTGGACCCCTTTTTCTGTACCCAGCAGTAGTGAACAGAGGAGGAACTCTACCTCAGTGACCAAGACCATGAAAATGCCATCGTATGCCTGTACCTGTGACTAGCTTTGTTAGCATTCAGTTTCTATCGCCAGCACGGGACACTCCCCAAGGCCACAGGGGTCATCTTCACCCTAATATTGGGCTTCATTGAGTCCACTAATCAGGGGTGCTGCTACTCTACTAGTAAGTCTGTATGTCTCCCACAAGCTTGAACGCAGTGCCGAGAGTCCCCCAAGGGGAAGGTCACCTGAATGCTCATCGGACATGTTTGTGTCCGTGCTCCTCTCTCACTGGCCAGGCTGTGTACCACAGACTATGCAGAAAACCAACCCCTGCCCCATGTCCCTCATATACTAATGACATGGAGCAAGGACCTGCCCACACTCAACACCCGTGGGGACATCACCTGCTTGACAGCCATCAGATTTCACCAAAGATAACATCACTCCTGCAAAGCTGGGTGAGACCACAGCTTTTGGGACCCTCAGAGAGACCTTGACCTTCCAGACCCTCATGCAAGCTGTCGTAGGGTTTCTATTGCTGCGGTGAAACTCCATGACTAAGAAGCGAGCTGGGGAGGAAAGGGTTTATTCATCTTACACTTCCACATTGCTGTTCATCACCAAAGGAAGTCAGGACAGGAACTCGCACAGGGCAGGAACCTGGAGGCAGGAGCTGATGCAGAAGTCATAGAGAGGTGCTGCTTTCTGGCTTGCTTCCCCTGGCTTGCTCAACCTGCCTTCTTATAGAACCCAGGACTACCAGCTCAGCACCACTCACAATGGGCTGGGCCCTCCCCCACTCATCAGTAATTGAGAAAATGCCTTACAGTTGGATCTTGTGGAGGCATTTCCTTAACTGAGGCTCTTTTCTCTGGGAGAACTCTAGCTTGTGTCAAGTTGACACACAAACCCAGCCGGTACACAAGCCCTCTTCTCTCATAGGATCTTCTGCCTGGTGCGCTTTCTTCCTAGGGACACTCAAGGACAACTGTAGCTATTAGATTACTTGGGGGGTGAGTATGAGGTCATCTAGATTTGCCTCCCTGCTTACAATGGCCAACAGATACACTCAGTCAAAACAACCAGTATTTGGGTGCAACTGTCCTACAGCCCCACTGCCTCATATGGAGAAACACTGGTGGGCCAGAACACTGCATATTTATTTAAATGATGACTAACCTGCAGTTAGTCAGTGGCTAGGTGCCCAGTGTCCACCAAAGGTGCTTCCTCTCAGACCAGCACCCAGCTCACACAACTGTAAAGCAGTGTCCACATTAAAGTCCCATTGACACAAAGAGAGCAAGCCAGAGAGCCTGATTCCCTCTGGAGGACTTTACCTATTCGGGACCTGGGGTCGGTACAGTGGTAGATGACCTTTTCAGGAGGAGTTTGATCCCCAGCCCTCCCCCCCCCCAAAAAAAAAGGCTGCGTGGCTCGTATGCTTGCTTGCTTCATGTATGTGGCACCTAAGTCCCACTCCAAGTACTAGGCAAAGCAAAGCAGTGCTGCCCTATCTGCCCAGGACGCATGGAAGTAATGCATCCAGCAGATGAGCCCCGCTATGCCGGGTGTCCACAGGCTTCATCTGGGACCAATTCCAGTCTCTGCAGTGAGGGGAGGTGGGGGCTGCAGAGCAAAAAGAAGGAAATGGTGTCTCAGAGGACAAGATTCCCCTGATAAGACAGAGCGCCTCTTTGGAGGTCACCAGGGGGCCTGTGAGCAAAAAACCACTGTAACCCTAAAATGCTCACACTTTATTCCTGGGGTTTTTGTTTTTTTTGGCAAAAAAAAAAAAAAAAAAAAAAAAAAAAGAACTGTAGCTACAGATGACATTAAGTTTGCTAGTCAGCTGTCTTCAAGACAAGGAAATTATTTGGAACTGCCTGGGGACCCAGTGTCATCGTGAGTTGGCCTTAAAGATGGCAGATAAGACATCGAGATGGCTCAGCAGTTAAAGGAGCCACCCACAACCACCTGCTAGATCCCCAGGCCTCTCAGGGCAAGAGGAGAGGACACCTGCAAGTTATCCTCGGACCTCTGCACACACTGAGTGGCTGTGCGCACATGCTTGTGCACACACACACACACACACACACACACACACACACACCTAAAATGACCTCAAAAATTATCTAAGTTCTTATACTTAGAGAACTCACAAAGAAGGTCAGGACCTGATAATGGGAACTGAGAAAGAAAGAAAAAAGAAAAAAAGAAAAGAAAAGAAAGAAAGAAAGAAGAGAGAGAGAAGAGAGAAGAAAGAAAGAAAGAAAGAAAGAAAGAAAGAAAGAAAGAAAGAAAGAAAGAAAGAAAGAAAGAAAGGAAGGAAGGAAGGAAGGAGAAAGAGGGGTTGGGATTTAGCTCAGTGGTAGAGCGCTTGCCTAGTAAGCACAAGGCCCTGGGTTCAGTCCCCAGCTCTCAAAAAAAAAAAGAAAAGAAAAAAAAGAAAGAAGGAAAGGAAGGAAGGAAGGAAGAAAGAAAGAGGAAGGAAGGAAGGAAGGAAGAAAAGAGGAAAGGGTAGGAAGAAAAGAGGAAAGAAAGAAAGCTTTGTATATAGAGACACTGCTTGAGGAGAATTGTGGCCATGTTTATGGAAAAGATCAAGCAATGAACTTGAGTGTCAGCTGTGCAGATTTTTTAAAATATTTCTTTTTAAGATTTATTTGTTTATTATGTATAAGTACACCATCCGTAGCTGTCTTCAGACACACCAGAAGAGGGCATCAGATCTCATTACAGATGGTTGTGAGCCACCATGTGGTTGCTGGGATTTGAACTCAGGACCTCTGGAAGAGCAGTCAGTGCTCTTAACCACTGAGCCATCTCTCCAGCCCCAGCTGTGTAGATTTCAAAGAAATGTGTTGAAGGTGAAGGCTGATTTTTTTCCTCCCATTGTTAGAAAGAGCAGGCAAAAAGACGAGGGAAGAACTCCGACCCAAAAAGGACCCAAGACTCCATTCTGGAAGCAACTTCTCTGTCGTAAGTTGGGTCAAACTGATGAAACAAAACTATAACTTACATAAAGACATTTACTTCTTGACATCTAGGCTGGGAAGGGCAAAATAAAGGTGCCTGCAGGTAGTGTCTCTGAGGGGATCCCTCTACATGCATCCTCCCGAGGACTGGACAAGCCCTGTGTCTACCGTGGCAGGACAACGAAAGGTGGCGAGTAAGCTCATTCTAGCAGACCTTCAAGGGTACTCACCCCAAAAGGCCACACCTCCTAGCTTTTTGCATTGAGGGATTAAGGTCTGACATGGACTTTGGAGTCAGAATCATTCAAACCACAGCACCACCTCAATGGTAAAGGAGCTAACATTAGGAACCCTGTCCAAATTAGCTGAGCTCCTTCCTGGCTAGCTGTGGCCAAGGCTTCCTCTGCCAGGCTGGCCTGATGACTTCAGGAAAAACAAACTTTTACTTCTTCACCTTTCATTTCTTCATCTACAAAACGGAAGTCACAGCAATGCCTGCCTCTTAGCGGTGCTCTCCTGAGGACTCCATGCACTCGTCTAGGTAAAGCAGAGTGATTTCTATTTAAAAGATTTTACAGTGTGTCCAACACTGTCAATTTGAAAAGCCAAATTATTCTGGAGAATGCCTATTGGCTTATGTTAGACCACGTGCTCTACTCTTCCCTCCACCCTGAGGTGGAACATGGGACTAAATCAGTCAGCTCTCTACCCCAGAGTGGCTCAAGACGGGATGCAGGTAATAGAAGCAGCCCGTGCTCTGGTTAGGAGTGTGGGACACTCTCTTCCCAGTGGGATCCATACAAAGAAGCCCCAGCCCCGGAAGATGCTAATGCTGGCACATAGGGGAACCACAGAAGTGCTGACCCTTGGAGAACACAACAGGGAAACAGAAAAGAGGTCCCAGTGGTATTCTTTGATTTCTGAAGGAAGCCTCCTTGTGGACTTGCCTGAGCCCCAGTCTTACTGCTAATTTAAGGTAATTATGCTGTTTTATCCGAAGCCAAGTCCTTTGAAGCACAAAATGGATCTGGGAGTGGCCAGAAGCAGGTAGGTCCCGGGGAGGTCAGGTCTGGGTGAAGTGTAGGGTGTCAGAATTGATTATCAAATACCTTCTGCCCTTCAATACATCTCAGCTCCTTCCTCCGTCAGCTGCTATGCTGGCCAGGCAGCTCCAGCCACCCAGGACCTCCAGACAGAAGAACAGTCTTGTAGAGTCGTTCCAAGTTGAGCCAAGGAGTCTGGGGTGTTGACACTTGTGCCTTCCCTGGAGGCAGAGGTGGCTTACTTTGGGGGATGGCTCTTATCAGATGAGGGACTGCAGTCTAGTGCTGTAAATAGCTGTGCATGCAGCCTGAGTTCAGGCCATATCCCTATGCATTTGGAGGAGCGAGGCCAGAAGAGAGAGAGCCATCAGCCTCGGAGACCCAAGAAGCTCTCAGGTGAGTGAATCTCGACGAGTCTCCCTTCTGCTTTGGCGCTGGCCTCAACTGTTCTAGGCTCCCAACTGCAAGGGAAGCTGAGCTCCCATTGGACCAGGAGGAAGCCATGGAGACGAGGAGAGGCAGCACTCCAGCCAGCACTTCCCCCAGATGCCATCAGCACAGCAGCCCAAACCCTGGTCCTAAGACAAAGGCCATTGCCATGACATAATCCAGGAAGGCCTAGGTGGGGCCCCACACACCAGCCCCAAGCAAACACAAACACAGCTTTATTGGCACCAAGGAACAAGCAGGCTGGACTGGGGATTCCTGCTCAGTCCAAGCGGCAAGGGAGATGGGTAGAGGAGGGCTGTGGATCAGATTTATAATAGAGACGCCATCTTGTAAGTCAATAGCCGAAACCCCTGGTGCTGGGAAGAGAGGAGGGAGGAGAGGAGGCAGCACTGCCATCTAGAAAGGGAACAGCTCCTGTGGAGGGATGTTGAGCTCAACAGCCATGTCTGGGGTGCACCTGGCAGGAAGAAGGAAAGGAGACTGTGAGGGGCCAACCAGGGACACCAGGGTTAGGGGCAGAGGGGACACACCTCCAGTTTCACTATGATACTGGCGTTTACTGGGGAGGCATCATCCTAAAACACGACCTGCAGCCACCTGGGCAAGCACACACATGCCTACACATGCACGTACTCACACATATACACACAAACACAAGCACATATATACACATATATGAATACAGACACGCATACACACACGAACACAAACACACATACACACATACATGCACACATATACACATACAGAGACAGACACACACATAACACACACAGGTCAAAATGGGAAGGAAGTTAATTTGACAGAATTAATGAGGACCCCAAGACCAGAGGGGAGCAGGAATTCATGCCAATGTCATGTCCCCAGGGAGTCCTCCTTGACTGCCCCAGACCCACTGCCCTGGAACAAGCTCTTCTAAGCTCACAGGCCTCTCAGCAGCTCCCTGCTCAGAACTCAGAATCTCCAAGTATCCTGTCCTCCTCTTGGCTCCATGGTGGCAGAGCCAAGGGTTCCTCTCATTCATGGGCTCCCTGATATTTCATAAACTCAACAGCATTACTCAAAAGAAAAAAGCAGAGGAAGGAAGAAGGGGGATGGGAAAGGGTGCCATGGATACAGGCAACCAGCAAGAACAACTAGGCACGTGCTGCCTAGGACTATCCTCTAAGCCACGCTGCCGCCATCTTCTGTTGGGCTGTGCCTGCCTGCAAAACATCTTCACACCCCTGATGTTCTAACCACTGACATTCCCTCAGAGAACAAGGGAGATGGCAGGGTCATGGGGCCCTCAGCTGAGCATCTTGCCACTCCTCCCAACCAGTTACATATGGCTCCAAGGTCTTAGGGAGAGGCCGGACTTTATACACTGAGAAGACCAGAGTAAGAAGGCTCCATCGACACACCCATGGCGAGCTATCACCCATTCTGCATGCAGGCTTTCCAGTGTGGCTACTCTGGGTTCACACATAATCCTGTCAGTGACTCCTCATCCAGGCTCCGGGAGGATGCCCAATAAACTCATTAGTTTCCCTGGAGGAACTTTGATGGAATCAAATGTTAGCTTGTCGTTACACCCTTAGGGGTAGATGTTGCTTGACATCCCCTCCCTCCTGGAAGGAAATTTTCTAAACACATGGTAATCCCAGCATTCAGGAGGCCTAAGTAGGAGGATCAATAATTGAAACTAGCCTGAGCTACAAATTGAGACTCCTTCTCAAAGCACAAAATGGGGATAGGACACAAAGAAGGCCTGGGAGGCAGGGAGACGAATGGGAAAAACTTATAATCTGCAGTGCTAGGCTCTGCCACCACACAGGTCCTGTGGTGGCATCGTGAAGAGGCCTGGCCTGTTCCCACACTACCATCTGGCTCTACCATAGAGCCTAATCCTGGGGAAAGCAGGCCAGGGGTTAATTTTGGAAGGAAAGACCTTCTCCCCTTGGGGCAGAGAAATCTGCCAGGCAGAAAAGATGCCCTTTCCACTCTTGCCCCTGTGCCTTCCTGGAACCAACCACCTGGTTCAGCCACACCAGAAATGGGAAGGGAAAACTACACCTAGGCTAGCACCTCCAGGCCTCCCTGATGCGTGCCTTGGCTCTTGCCACCTCCCCAAATTGGCATCCCTGGGAACCAGTCTGTTCAGCCCAGCATGGCAGCCAAAACTACATACTTGGGTCTCTGCAGCAGAACGTCCTTAAAAACGGCCTCTCGAGGGTTCCAGATTTCTGCATACATTTGCTCCACCTCTGAGATTAACATGGGAATCTCTTCTTTCAGCTGCTTGATAAGCTAAGGAGGAGAGAGACACAGAAAGGAAGCGTGAAGTCCAAACCTGCGGAAGACGGGACACCACCATGGAAGGACGGTGTCTGGGGAGATGGGATGGGCCCTGTCACTAAGATGCGCTTGATGCCAGAGTCAACCTCCTGTACAGGGAGAGAAATGGGCCTCTCAAGAGAGGGGAGAGAACGGTGAAGACTGGAGGCCAGTCACAAGGGGGCAGGACATGGTAAGAGAAACAAGGTGATGCTGGAGCTGAAAACTGATGGCACCAAGACAATGCCACTCACTCGACAAAGGGTGGGCCCTCGTCCCCTAACTCTGAGTGTGGGCCAAGGGGTGGAGTGTAGCATGTAATATTGTCTACAATGCTTCGAGTTCCAGGCGAGCTGCATGCACGCACCCACCCAGGGGCCATTTCAGACCCACAGGACACACACACAGTAGCTCATTTTTAAACTGCCTTATGTTCCGTGGCTGGGCTCCTCTAAGCCTCCCGTGGCTAGCATGCCCTTCCCTTTGCTCCTTGCTCAACACTCTAAATCTTCCCTCTACCTCGTTGCCCGGTCACCTTCTCCTTGCTTAGTACCCTAAATCTGCCCTCAGCTTAGTTGTGTTTCTAATCTCCCACCTGCTACCCTAGGCCCAACCGGGGAAGTGTCCAGTGGCCGCTCCACCCGAGATCTCACATGGCTAATGGCTCTCTTTCCCGCCGAAGCCTGGTGAATCTCCCCTCCTCCCTCTCCTCATCTCACCTGCGGGAACCTGGAAGTCCCACCTCTTCTGCCCTGCCATTGGCCACTGGCATCTTTATTGAT
The DNA here is from genome assembly GCF_011064425.1 of Rattus rattus. Classification (NCBI taxonomy): domain Eukaryota; kingdom Metazoa; phylum Chordata; class Mammalia; order Rodentia; family Muridae; genus Rattus; species Rattus rattus. The sequence goes on along the minus strand of NC_046158.1, from coordinate 131,756,814 downwards.
CAGTCAAAAACCAACTGGGGATCAGGATCCTCATCGTTTTCGTGTATATTCTGGATTAGATCAAAACATTAAGACCACTCCCTACAGTGCAGGGCAGTGGCTAGCGCTGCGGATGATGCTAACGGATCATGGCCTGCAATGGTGGCCACGAGTGAGGGTGGAACCAACACGCATCCCCTTGGAGGTGAATGATGAGTGACAGCAATGGTACAATCAAGGAAGCAGGCCAATGCCGGAGTAGGCCCCTTCTAAGGACCAAGGCAGCACAAGGCAAGGCCCACCTGCAGCTCCCTCCCAGAGGCCACCTTCCTGCTGTCCTCACCTCTTCAAACCAGAGCACGCACCTCTGCAGGCGCCGGCTGTCCCGGGTCTTCAGCAGAAGTCTGTTCTCGTGGGGTTTCTGGGTTTTCTATGGAAAAGAGAGAAGTCTGTTTCTGGGTACCCTAGGCAGGGTACATAGGAGACTGACAGGACACCAGAAGCAGAGGACAGGGAAGCTAGGAGGGCCAGGCCAGCACTCACCACCACCAGAGACTTCAGGATTCTCCTCCTCTTCTCTTGAATTATGTTGGAAAAAAATGCCAGGACTTTTTCACGCATCTCCCTAAGGTTGTCCAGCTCGTCCTGGGGCAGGAGGGGGGTTCAGCAGAAAGGGCTTGGCCACTACTTCCCCATTCCAGGGAGTCCAGGTATTAGCCCAGGGGTCCCCTTACCTGCTGGCTGTCCTTTGCCTGCTGCACCAGGCGCACATGGTTGGCGATCTGAACCAACCTGATGGGATACTCGTGGTCCATGTAGGTGCTTAGTAAATTCACCTCCTCATTGGCCTTCCGGATTTCAGAGTTCAGCTGTTCCACCTCCCACTGAAGTGCTGGGGAGGAACAGCATGGGGGAGAGGCAGTTAAAAGGGCAGGTGTCTGGGACTTCCTTCAGAGGACCTTTCCAGAAGACCCCGAAAACCTAGCTGCCCCTGACACTGGACTGGAATCTGGGCTGAGGTGTGCCCACACAAGTAAAGAGGTGGTAAAAACTGAAGCTGCTAGTGTCTGAGGCCTCAGAAAAGAGAAACAAAAAGGTGTAAGATCCCTGGACCAGTCCAGCTCTGCTGACTGCTAAGTGGTCCTCACCAAGAGTTCCCTAACCAGCTCTTAGCATCTTCAGACACATGCTCCTGAGGAAGCAAGACCAGGGTCAACAATGGAGCCCTTGGCAGGATTAAGACAAAATCTAGCAGACGTGATGGTTCATACCTATAATCCCAGCTCCAAAGAGACTAAGGTGGGAAGACTGCTGAGAATTCAAGGTAAGCCTGGGCTACAAAGTGAGTTGCAAGCCAGCCTGAGCTACAGAGTGAGACTTGCCTCAAAATAATGAATAAAACGAATAATGAATAAAAGATAATGTCTAGTCTTCCTTCCCCCATGGAGTGTATCTCCAGTGTCTTAGACTTCCTGACACAAGCCCCCTGACACACACACACACACACACACACACACACACACACACACACACACACACACCCTCAGTATCTATCCTGCTCAGGGAAGGGGAAAAAAATACATTCTAGAGCAATGGAAGCCAGAAGGCCTGGGTCCCAGCCACTCCTTCCAGACAGACCCTGATGGGAAGTCAGGCTAGGCCTAGATTCCAACTTCTAACCACAAAACCTACAGCAGGTACTTCCTCTCACTCAGCCTCAGACACCTTGTTAGCAGAGTGTGAGAAAAGTCCCTGCATCCCAGGAGGTCACCGTGAGTGTGCAGTCACAACAGATGAACACACAGGAGGTCACCGTGAGTGTGCAGTCACAGCAGGTGAACACACAGGAGGTCACCGTGAGTGTGCAGTCACAGCAGGTGAACACAGGAGTCACAGCAGGTGAACACACAGGCAAACACTGAATGCTCTTCGGATTTTGTTAGCTACTCACTTTATTTATTTATTTATTTATTTATTTATTTATTTATTTATTTATTTATTTATATTTATTTTGTTTTTTTTTAGAGCTGGGGACCAAACCCAGGGCCTTGTGCTTCCTAGGCAAGCGCTCTACCACTGAGCTAAATCCCCAACCCCGAGCTACTCACTTTAAAGCTCAACATCGTGCTCTCCCTAGAAGGCAGCACAGGGGCTGAGTAGCATCAGACATGGGGTACAAAGAGCTGCCCTCCCCAAGAAACTCACAGATGAGGCCCAGGAGGTCACCCCTTACTGTTTGTCTTGCTCTCCTCCTTCTCTTTCCACTCCTGGAGCTCAGACCTCAGCTCTTGCACCCTCTTCTTGTTTGAGTACTCCAAGATGTCGATGATATTCTACAGGAGGGGTAAGGTCAGTTCACCCCCAGCCTCTGCTGGCTCTCCAGCTCACAGTGGGCTGCAGCCACAAGAGCATTTCCACAACCCCACTCCCAGCCCCAGCAACCTGAGGAGTGCTATCGCTCCCATGCTAACCTCCAACGGACCCTTACCAGGGCTGAAAAGGCCCCTTTACTATGGTGGCCTAGGGCAAGCTTACTTTCCCATCTCCCTCACTCACATCTTGCTGTCCAGCCTTCCATGGCAACTATAGCTCCTTGTGCCTCCTTTACTCCCTCTCACCCCATGTCTGGGACATCTGTTCCCACTGCCTGGAGTCCCCATCCATCCTCCCTCTTCCAGTTCGCACCTCTGCAGACTTCTGCTCAAGCATGGCTTTCCCCAGGAAAGCCTTCCTGATACTGTGCAGAGGTCCCCTTTGGGATCCCCAAATCTCCTCACCTCCAGTGCAGCACATGTCCAATGCTAACTGCAACTTACCATGACCCCACTAGAGGGAAGGCTGTACGTAGATAAGGTGTCACATAATGGCTCTTCCCAAGGGCCCAGAGGTGTACCCAGGATAGTCTAATCCCCAGAACCCATAGTACAAAGCTGGGAGTGATGTTGTGGGTTTACAATTCTAGTACTGGTAGTGTAGAGACAGGCAGATCCCTGAGGCACACTAGCCAGCCAACATAGCCTAACACACAAGCCTCAGGTTCCGGGGAGAGATGCTGTCTCAATAAAGAACAGGACACATGTCCTGATATGAACACCACCACCTAATAGCTTCCACATGTAAGGGTGAGTGTGTGCATGTGCATGTGCATGTGTGTATGCGCGTGTACAAGAAGTTTCCATGGGTTGAAGAACTGTGTGGCTTTGGTCTCTGTTAAAATCGGGCTGTGTCCCTCAAGCTTCTTAGGTGTAACTGCTTCTTGAGCTAGCGACCTTCTTTAGGGAAGCAAATAAGAGTGATTGAGGTCACAGGACAGGACCTCAGCCTCTCAAGAGGACCAACGTGACCCCACAAGACGGCAGCACTCTCTCCATGCACACAAAGAGAAGGCATATAAGGACATGGTAAGAAGATGGCCATCTTCAAAACAGGAAAGAACTTCATAATAGGCTCTAGACAGTACTCCAGTTACTCCCACAGCAAGGTAGCAGTGGATTCAATTGACTGTGCTTCCTAAAAACAGTGATACCAGGGCAAGAAAGGCACAGGTCCTGGGGAAAGACTGCCTGGGTTCAAATCCTGCCTCTGGTTCTTGCTCTCTAGGGGACCTGGAGCAAGTTCCTTAGCCTTCCTCTTTCCATTTCTTCATCTGTAAAATGAGGGTAAAAAGAGTGCCGGCCCTGGGGTTGGGGATTTAGTCAAGTGGAAAAACGCTGCCCAACCAACCCAAAGCCCCTGGGTTAAGTCCCCACCTCCGAAAAAAAAAAAAAAAAAAAAAAACTTAAAAAAAAAAAAAAAAGAGTGCCGGCCCTGACAGGCTGTTGTGAGATAGACATACATACATACATATATACACAGAAACACACACACACATACATACATATATGTGTGTATATATGTGATTGTACAAAACCATTTGGTGTCTCACTATGGACACCTGGCAGGCAGTGGAGGTGGTAGTGACAGCATCAAATACTTTCTACTGCACAAGGGTCAGGTATGACGGCTACGCCTTCCCTTTTGAGGTGAGCGTTACTGTGATCTACTCCACCGAGCTCCAATACACAGGTGACCGGTGAAATGAGGCACTGCATTCTCTCACAGGCGGCGGGGAGCGCAGAGGTTGAAAGGAGCCAGCAGAGGGCGCGCCTGCGCGGGAAGGAGGCGGCAGACAACTCACCCCGAGGATGTTCTGCTGCTGCAGCATTTCACGCACGCTCAAGGCCATGTTGTCCTCAGTTTCCAAGATGGTCTTGATCAGCTCCTGGTTGAGCTTGCTGAGGTAGCCTTCATGGCTGTAGAGCTCCTGGAGCAAGGTCCGCTGGTTTCGAAGCATTGACTGCGGATACGGGGCAGGGGCAGGGAGGAAAGTCATCCAAACCTGCTGGCCACTAAAGATGTTCCCGGCCCCCTGACATCCCACAGTAAATGCTGCCTAGTTGGGCGGCCTTTGACTCACTGAGCTTCCACACATCCCCACCATCCCCGCACCATCGTCATATCTCTGAGATGAGAATACAGTTGGTGGCTCATCACCATTTAAATAACTGACATTCAGTAGATAAGGATAGACCCAATCACCAAAGACCTCTTAGAATCAGTGAAAACTACAAAAAATATACAAGATAAGGGCCCAGTTTAGGTAAGAAGGCAGCCAAGATGCTAGGCTAGATCTGGACTAGAAGCAGGGAAGGGTAGAGGGGAGAACACAACGATTTTTCATCATATTTCTCCCCCATGGAAAGTGAATATGAAGGGGTAAGTGATTTGCCCAAGGTTACCCCCAGTGGTAGTTAAGCTCACTAATGTTAAAATTTAGTAACGAATATTAATAATAACAACAAATGCCCTACTGGACATGAGAGCCGACAAGTGCTACGATTTTTTCTACAGAGGACACATGGAATCATCCTCCAGCTCACAAGTGGAGGCTCGGAGAGGTCAAATACCACTGTCACACAGCCCGGAAGTGATAACGGAGCCGGAGAAGACAGACTTCAGAGGCTTGGTGTCTGTCCTTCCGTTATCCTGCCTCAAGAACCCTGTGGGATTCGTGCTACCAGAAGCCCAATCCACGGTGGCACAAGTAGGTCAAACCAGCACAGGCTGAAGCAGGAGAATCACCTGGCTAATCGGGCCAACGTGAGTGACAGAAAATACCCCGTCTCAAAAACATAAGTGGCCAGGAGAGGCTGGCGCATCTCGGGAGTAGGACTGGGCTCTCCCAGGTCTGCTACTTGACATCCTGGGGAACCTGAACAAGCTAATTAACCTCAGATCACTCACTGGTACTCACTGGAAGCAGCTAATGGCTAACTGCTGCTTCAGAGAACTGCCACATAGAAATAAGATAAAATCTTTAGCACAGCCACTGGGGCTATGCTGGGCAGCTCAGCATGGGCCCAGCAAACAGCAGCTGAGATTGGTTCCTTTGGCTCTACACCCCACCCCCACCCCTACCCCCATCCCCATCTCATCTGCATGCTCTCTTTCCTCTTCCTGTGGTCTCCTGATTCCTGCACCTGCCCTGGCCTTCAGCTCCTGTATTCTGTACTTGATAACAAGACCAGTGCAAGTGCATTGTGGCTGCCGCGTGCTGGCGCTGTGTCCTACATTTGCATTACCTCATAGCATCCTGGGAGACAGGAACTATTATTAGTCCCACTTTATAGAAGTTCGGTTTCCATAGCGGACACAGGTCGTGCCTAGCAGAACTGTTGTCTGTGACCACTAGCCACTCAAGGTTTTAACCCCACATTTCCAGATCCCTGAATCCAGAAATAACTTTGTTTAAAAAAAAAAAAATGCAACTCTCACGTGCCTGGGGACAGTAAGCCTGAATACACATTGACACCCCCACACACCACTCCTAGTGACTCTGAGAAATAGGATTTTATGACCTGTGCTCTAGAAATTAATTTGTCTAACCGCAGAACTCATGTGTCTCCTGCCTGACCTTGACCTCAATATGTCATCATACGATTACAATGTGTAGCTGTGTCTCCTCTCCTGACCTACTTCCATTTAGGACTCCCGTCTCCCGTACTAGGCCTGTCCTTATCGACTTGCTGGTCTCCTTCCAGCAGCAAATCACAGCCGGAGGGCAGACTGTGTCTGCGCTCTTGTGGTGCTGTCACCAGTGCAAGGACAGCCCGTGGCGCTCTGTGAGCAGACGCTAGATCAATTAAGACTCGTCTGTGGGGGCTTTTAATTCATTCCTCTGTGTCTCAAGTGAAGTTTAAGCCCTGTATCTGTACTGCATACATGGTCGCATATCCAACACCCTGTACAGTGCCCTTCGCCAGGCACTAGTAAGTTGTAAACAACCTCCCCCAGCTGTCTCCCACACTACTTCACTACTTGGCTGGCCTATCTAAAATGGCCTCCAACACTTTCCCCTGGGCCCCTTCAATCTCCAACCTTAGTCTTGGTTTCCTCATATTATCGCTGTGCCTCCTTAATATTGCTATTTTTGTCTTTGGGGTTTGGTGGTGGTTGTTGTTGTTTAAGACAGGTTCTCATTCTGTTGTCTAAGTCTGCCTTGAACTCAGGATGCAGTCTGGGCAGTCCTCCTGCCTCAGCCTTCCTGAAGCTGGGATTACGAGCACGAGCTACCACAGCCTCTGGCTTATCACTTCTCATTTTATATGTTTAATCACTTGTCTCTTCCAGGCCAGAGCCCAGCCCGGGTCTATCTCCAAGCTCAGAACAGGGCCTGGCACACAGGTGATCAGTCAGGGCTGCTAACCGACAGAACACTTGCAGAAGACAGCCTGAGGGGCACAGTTTACTGCAACAATCTGCATGTCCACACTGTGTAACAAACAATACCTCATAAACTCTCCTACAGTCGGGATAAAAAGAATATCAGAAACAGATCTTCCTACAAATGATAGATCCATTGAAACCATCTAGCAAAATGGTGGGTTGGAGGGAAAAGCATTTTCAAAGCAAAGATGTTTTCCCTTTTCATTTTCCTTCTGTATTTATTTATTTATTTATTTATTTATTTATTTATTTAATGTTTGTGCATACACAATAGCTATCTTCAGACCCAGAAGAGGACATTGGATCCCATTATAGATGGTTGTGAGCCACCATGTGGTTGCTGGAATTTGAACTCAGGATCTCAGGAAGAACAATCAGTGCTATTAACTGCTGAGCCATTTCTCCAGCCTCCTTAGTATTTTTTTGTTTGAGACACATTCTCACCATTTAACCCTCCCTGGTCTGGAAATCACTATGTTCAAGGTCACCTTCTACTGATTATATAGTGAGTTAAGACAAGGTAGGATACATGAGACCAGTTAGGTTTTTTGGTTGGTTGTTTGGTTGGTTGTTGGTTCGTTGGCTTTTTAAGCTTTAAAATGTGGTTCAGATGATTACAGAAACCATAAGACAGTGTCACACACCTGCACTCCAGCACTCTGGAGGCAGAGATAGGAGAATCGTGAGTTCAAGACCAGCCTGGGTTACTCAGTGAGACCTGGTCTCAGAAAGTTAAAAAATAAATAAGAAAGTGAGCTAGCAGGGCTGGACTGTTCTTCCAGAGGTCCTGAGTTCAAATCCCAGCAACCACATGGTGGTTCACAACCATCTGTAATGAGATCTGATGCCCTCTTCTGGTGTGTCTGAAGACTGCTATGGTGTACTTACCTATAATAAATAAATCTTTAAAAAAAAGAAAGAAAGGAAGGAAGGAAGGAAGGAAGAAAGAAAGAAAGAAAGAAAGAAAGAAAGAAAGAAAGAAAGAAAGAAAGAAAGAAAATGAGTTAGTTACAATGGTATCAGCTGGTGTGAAGGTTTCGGAAGCTTGCTTTCCAAGCACCATAGGGCAATGCTCCGCAAGGGGGCAATGTATAGCCAGCTCTAAGACAAGCCACTGGGTTAGGTTTCTAATACAGAGAAGTAAGGAAAGTCTAATTCTTTCGTCTAAACACTACAGCCCAGCTTGACAGGTTTTTTTTTTTGTTTTGTTTTGTTTTGTTTTTTTGGTTCTTTTTTTCGGAGCTGGGGACCGAACCCAGGGCCTTGAGCTTCCTAGGTAAGCACTCTACTGCTGAGCTAAATCCCCAGCCCCCCAGCTTGACAGTTTTGACCCCCCCATACCACTGTGTTCTGGATGTGTGACCTAGTACAAGTCATTTCTGTTCCAAGATAAGAATGGTGAGTGTGTGTCCATGAGCTTGCTGTATGGCAGAAATTGACTGGTGCTACCTCAGCGCTCCCGGCCTCAGTCAGCAGAGCTGGAGCTGCCTGCAGTCTCCTGTCCCAGGCCTCTCTTACCTTCATCAGCCGGACCTTGGCCTGCACTTTCCCGTGGTGCGTTTGGTCCCGTCTTCGCAGTGCTCGTGGAGTCTTTGCGGTTGTCATATCTACAGAGACCTGGGACTGTGCTACTGAGATGGGAAAGGGTAGACAGAAGGTGAGGGTAGATACAGGCTGGGACCAGGTCCCAGAGAGTGCTATAGGTCCCAGCCCCAGGCCCCTCGTTACAGATTTACCATGTGACTCAGACAAAGGATGAAACTGCTAACCACAAAGAAACCCCTAGCCACAACCTGGGCATGGTATGGGAAGGGACAAGGCCAGGAGAATGCAATGGCAAGAAGTGAGAGGGATGGCTAGCAAGACCCAACAACCAGGGGTGGAACCCCTCCCCAAGGCCAACCACACTCTCAACCAGAAAGGAAGTCAAGTGTTGTGGTTTGCCCTGGAGTTATCTATATTTTGATGCTAATTCCACTGCCCCAAGGACGGCTGCCTAATCACGTATTCAGGACTCAGGTGACTTCACCAGAACCTTCTCCCCATTGAATCTGTAAAATACAGGTGAGGGGCAGGTACAGGATAGGAGGAGGCCTGTTGTTGGATGAGAAGGAAAGGTGGGTGAGAGAGAAGTTTGAAGGAAGATGAGGAGACTGGAACGGAAAGGAGAAGAGACAGGAGAGAGGGAGAAAAGCCGAGGCAGGAAAATATGGCGGGTGACTTTAAGATTCCACACTGTACCTTTACAGGTTGTTACGAACGTTTTTAAGGGATGGATGTGTATTGGGCTTTGTATGTTTAGGTGGGCAATTATATCTTATCACTTGGATCTAAGGTTATTGTGTTGAGTGTTTTTTATGTGACAGTTTGAGTGTAGGAAAATGTGCGGCGGCTGGAGACACTGGGCCACTGCCGTGGAGTTGGGATGTGTTTCCGCCAAGATATCTAGCAGATATCTAGCAGATATCTTGGAGCACTGTGGTGTGACCTAACATGGTAAAAGACAACTATACTTTTTCTTATTCTTTATATTTTTACAACAACAGTCAAGAACCACCGCGGCCAACATCATCCCTACCACAGCCAGGCGTGGTTGTACTCCCCTTTAATCCCGAAGACCTCTGTGAGTCCAGGACAGCCAGGACTACAGAGAGAGACCAATAAAATAAAGAACACGGCCCTGCTGTTTTTCCAGCCCCTAACACAGGGGTAGCAAGAGCAAGAGGAGGACAGAGTGTCAGACAAACCCAGATGCATGCTTTCCCCACCTGGCTGGAAGAAAGATCAGGTGAGGCAGACAGGAAGGGCTTTCTAGTAGCTCTGTCATCTGGAAGGCCATGTCATCTCCTTCCCTCCTATAAGATATGAACAGCCGCGCCTGCCTCATAAGTGGATCATGAAGGTTGGGTGTCACTTTGCCCTAAGGTGCTTGACATAGGACATGCCACACCTTCAGGGCCCGATACATGCTCCTAGTTACTGTCATGGTAACTAGTACTGCCACAGGCTAGGGATCACTGCAGCTATGCAGAACTCCAACAGACCATCTCTATGATACTAGGAGAGGCATTTCAGACAGAGTGGAGAGCAGATGCTCAGGACCCTGCTGGGGATAGAACTCCATTGGTACAGTGCTGGCCCAGCATGCACAGAGCCCGGAGTCCTTAGTACTGTGTAAACTGGGCATGGTGGTCCTAGTACCCGGGTGGTAGAGGCTGGAGGATCAACAAATTGGAGGGCAGCTTAGGCTGCAAAGTAAGGGATGAAGGAGATGAGGGGGGAAAAACCATGCTTCTTGTCAGATGATTCTGTACCAACCTGCAACCACCACCCACCTGCCTGTCTCCAGCCTCAATCTCTGCCAACATCCCTACTCCACGTGCAACCATACTAAGTATTTAACAGACCAAGATCCTTAATTCTGGGAAAATTTTAGTAGAAGTGCTGAGAGATTATATATATATATATATATATATATATATATATATATATATATATATGTTAACTACAGGATTTTTTTGGTAGATTTTTGAGACAGGGTCTTGGACAAGCTATACAGCCATGGATAGCTTTCTCCTAATCCTCCGGCAGGATTAGGGTCTGCCTCTCAAGTACTGGGATCCCGGACATGTGTTAAACTAAACTATTGGGACTTTAGAAGAATACAAGATTACTCACGTGCACAAGTCTGGTGTCAGACATACAGAAGTGTTGCGTTTTTGTTTGTACCTTGTTGGATTGATTTTTGCCATGTGCAGCTGTGTTTGCATGTATCAGAGCAGGTGTATATGCAGGTGCATGTGTGTGAGCATGCATGAGAAGGCAGAGGTGGACATCAAGTGTTAGACTCATTAGCTCTCCACTTCATTATAGTGAGGGACATCTCACCAGAGCTCACCAATCCAGTCTTCCTAGCCGATACATAAAGGCAGACCTTGCTTGCTGGCTTCCAGCCTAGTTGAGAAAACTTGTTCCCCAGGTTCAGGGAGAGACCCTGCCTCAGATGGGTAGGCAGTGTGATAGAGAACACTTAGCACATGCGTCTCCATGTTTGCACACAACTGTGTGCATCTGCCCACACATTCGTGCACACAAAAAATATTAATAGTCATCCATTTTTGAAAAAGAACAGAGCTGTGTTTGAACGTCACGTGTATCTCATCATTTTGGAGTGGGATGTCTTTCTACAAGCCGCCATTGATGCATGCCTGTCCCAGCCTTTCCTTATCAGCATTGGGTGTTGTATGACTTTTCCTAGGGGCACCGATGACAAACCAAAGGAATGATTCTGCCCAATTCTAGCTTAGGGAACCTGTGAGTTTATTGGAGCTGCTTACAGGAGTATGGGGATGGGGGTCACAGGAGCATGAGTAACTCAAAACCCACCCCAGCATGGGTGACAATTCATAAATGCTGTATACCATAGTGCACTGGCTGGTTTTGTGTGTCAACCTGTCACAAGCTGGAATTATCACAGAGAAAGGAGCCTCCCCTGAGGAAATGCCTCCATGAGACCCAGCTGTAAGGCATTTTCTCAATTAGTGATCAAGGTGGGAGGAACCAGCTCATTGTGGATGGTGCCATCCCTGGGCTGGTAGTGGGTTCTATAAGACAGCAAGCTGAGCAAGCCAGGGGGAGCAAGTCATTAAGTAACACCCCTCCATGGCCTCTGCATCAGCTCCTGCTTCCTGACCTGCTTGAGTTCCAGATCTGACTTCCTTTGGTGATGATCAGCAATGTGGAAAGTGTAAGTTCAGTAAACCCTTTCCTCCCCAACTTGCTTTTTGGTCATGATGTTTGTACAGGAACAGAAACCCTGACTAAGACACATAGCATATGTGTAGAGGTCAGGGGACAACCTTCTGAAGGTGGCTCTCTCTTTCTACCACATTGATCGAACTCAGGTCCTCAAGCTTCTTGGCAAGCACAACTAGTTGAGCCATCTTGCTAGCCACTCCCCCACCCCACCCCCGATTTTTTTATTTTAAAGGTTTCTGTTATTCATATCTTTCTTCCCTGGATTGAGCTATTGGCATAGCATGTAACAAATTCCACACTTAGTCATAGGCCTTGTGGTGGTTTGAATATGCTTACCCCATGGGGAGTGGCACTATTAGGAAGTATGTTGCCATGTAGGTGGGTTTTGAGGTTTCCTAGTGCTTAAGCTCCACCCAGTATGGAAGAGAATCTCTTCTGTGGAAGAAAGTCTCCTCCTGGATGCTTTCGGATCAAGAGATAGAACTCTTGGCTCTTCCAGGTCCAAGTCTGTCTGCATGATGCCATGCTTCCCACCCAGATGATGATGGCCTGGACCTCTGAACCTGTGAGTCAGCCCAAATTAAATACTGTCCTTTATAAGACTTGCCTTGGTCATGGTGTCTGTTCACAGCAGAAAAACCCTAAGTCAGGAGGTGTGAACATGTAGACAGGACACCAGACAACAGACCAGACACATTATTCTAACCAAGTCTAGCCACTGGAACCAGTGTCTTCTAGGGTTACTTGAAGGAGGAGGAGTTAAGGACTAAGTTATGGGAGCATGGATGGCAGAGATGACTTGGGCAGCTGTATCTCCCAAAGCCCACGCCAAGCATGGATGAAAATTCACAAAAGCTGTGTTCCTGGAGCTCCTTGTTTGCAAACAGCTCTGCCATATCTCTCTGGGCAGCTAGAGGAGGAGCCTTGTGGCTTTTTTATTTATTTTATTTTTGTGTGTGTAATTATTTTGTATAATTTTTCTTTTTTTCTTTTTATTGGGTATTTTATTTATTTACATTTCAAGTGTTATCCCTTTCCCAGTTTCCCCTCAGGAAACCCCCATCCTATCCTTTCTCCCCACTTCTATGAGGGTGCTACCCCACCCACCCACCCACTCCTACCTCCCTGCCCTTGCATTCCCCTACACTGGAGCATCAAGCCTTCCCAGGACCAAGAGCCTCTCCTCCCACTGATGTCTGACAAGGCCATGCTCTGCTACATATGTGCATGACTGGAGTCATGGGTCCCTCTATGTGTACTCTTTGGTTGGTGGTTTAGTCCTTGGGAGCTCTGCGGCTTTTAAGGAATATCCTGAGCCTTATAACTTTACTTCCTGAGCCCTGTTAATTTCCTTTACTTCCTGAACCCTGTGATTTTCCTTTACTTCTCCCTCCAGGGTGGGGAATGCTTCTATTGGGAAGAAACAGCTACACAACCCAGAGATGGCTCTTTGAAGCTCAAGCTGCTCTTCAACTCATTATCTCCTGCCTCAGCCTCTTGAGTGCTGGGAGGATTACTATGTGCACTACCTTGCCTAGCTTGCAATGGTCCTTTTTCACAATGAAGATGCCTAAGGCTCTGAAAGTTCACTTCCAAGTGAGTGAACAGCACCGCCAAGATGAGAACACACATTTACCCAAACCAAGCCGTCAGAATTCCCCTGGAAAGGTTAACAATGATGTGCTAAAGATGACTCTGTACATTCTCCCAGACTGTCTGTTCCCCTCCTGAACATAGAGCCAGACAGTTCCCAGCTTCCCAGTCATGGGTGGTCATGTGATGGGAGTTACAGCTCCTGGAAAGAATACATGTGGTATATGTTCTTGCTCTCTCTTTGGTCCCTGACATTAGACTTACCAACCATTAGATCAATGGGGTGAAAGGAGCCCACATCTCTGAATCATTGTATAGAGCAGACCAGCTCCTCACCATACTTCTGCAGATGCATTGCTGGGAAATTAATTTCCACATCAATACCTGAACATTGAAGGCTTTTTGTCACACCAGTTAGCCTGCCATAGTATGAATGGTGTGGCAAGGGAACAAGCAGCCACTACAGCTTATCCCCAACATCCACAATCACTCCCAAGAGCCTCTGCCCACCTGGTTGGATTTTAGTGACACTCTTCGTTTTCCTTTTGCTGTGGCTTTTGGCTTGTCGGAGGGGAGGCAGGGTGGATGGCTTCAAGTTCTTCTCTGCCCCCTGTTAGGGAACACAATGCCATCATACATAACAGAGTCACAGGGTTGATGGGTTCAACTCCAACTTGTCCTTTCAGGGGATCCATATCCTGGAGTAAGTGACCCCACATGTGAACCTCTCTCTGAGTTGGTGTAAGAATTCTGAGAAGTATTTGTAAGGCCTGCAGTGGTTCTGTGACTACTGGCCATTGCTTTTGTCTGTTTTTACCAGACAGCCAGAACCAAGGCTACAAGGTACTAAGAAGCTGAAGAAACAGAAAGCAAGACCCACCCTCTGGCAACCGTAGCAACAGGGAGCAAGCAATTTGATTCACTGATCAGATCGTGAGTGGCCATAAGTGAGGTTCGGAGGCTTGCTCTGGGCTTAGCATTCAGGCCCAGAGTCCCTCCATCCGTTATCACCATGGGAGTTGAAGGCAGGTAGAACACAGGGTCACGGAGATCCTCCCCCACCACCTCCCATCCACCTGTCTGCCCCACTTCTCCGCCCCACACCCCACCCCTAAACTCACCGAACTCGTATGTACTTGTATCTTGTGCCCTGCGAATTGAGTTCTAGAGCTGATGCGTCTGGAAAGAGTTGAGGGGGGGTGGGAGAAGTGCCATTATCCCCAGCCCAAGCAGGGATCCAGCAGCCCCACTTTACCAAAGGACACCAGGAGCTGGAGCCTGGAAAGCAACCGTTGAGGGATGGAGCCCACGCATACGCTTCCCCCTCCCCAACCCCCATGCTCTCTGCTTACTTCTGTGCCATTGGGGAAAAGAATCCTGATTCTCTAGGTACAAACTGACTCCAGATACCCGTGAGGCTTCTTCTGCCACCTCTTGTCTCAGAATGATCCCAAGGAGACCAGGCCGCTTTCCGCTAGCAGCGTCTAGTCTCCAAGGAAACGCAACCTTGGAATGCGGAGGGAGACCAACCTAGCCAGGCAAAACCGCAGAGGCCCCGCGGACTTGCTAACATATTTTCAAACAGTCTTTTCTTTACCTCCGCTTTCATCCAACTTCAACACTTGTTTCTCGTCCTCACTCCTGATTTTGCTTCCTATTTCATTGAGAATATCGTGGAGATTAGAAATCATGACATGTTCATCTCACTGACACCCCCACACACACATCCTCCGTCCTCACCCCCACTCCCACCCCCGCACATACACTTGTCTCCTGCATCAATGGATCAATCACCCCCCAAACTCTTACTACAAATCCCATACACTCCCATTCTTTCAAAGATGTCTGACCAGAAGGAAATCAAGCCAGCCCACTTTCCATCATGGATAGGAGGGAGGATCCGAGAGGGAAGAGAGGAGATGAGAGGGGGACGTTGGGGGTACATATGATCGCGGTACATTCTATGCATCTATGAAACCCTCAAAGGATAAACTGGGGGGCGCCAGGCATATATATATATGTATAATTTCTACTAATTCAACAATGGCTGGTGTGAACAAAAAGTCCAAGAATCTAGAAGTTGCTGGGTCCATGAGGCTGGATGTCCCAGCTGGTGCTGGAATCCCAAAGTAGGCATTAATGTCAGCAAAGGAACAGACTTGTTAGCAAGGGGACAGCAAGCAGACAAAGAGCAAAAGCTTCCCCCTCCAGGGTGCCAGCAGAAGGTGTGGCCCAGATTAAAGGTGTGTCTTCCCTTCTCAAAACCCAGATTAGAAGTGGATCTTCCTACTTCAAATTAAGCAAAGAGGGCTGGAGAGATGGCTCAGTAGTTAAGGGCACGGACCTGCTCTTCCAGAGGTCCTGAGTTCAATTCCCAGCAACCACATGGTGGCTCACAACCATCCCTCTTCTGGTGTGTCTGAAGACAGCTACAGTGTATTCATATAAATAAAATAAATCTTAAAAAAAAAAAAAAAGATTAAGCAAAGAAAAAAAGAATTCTCTCATGGTGTGCCTGCCCTCTATTTTTGGAAGTCAGTTAATTTCGAATATAGTCAAGCTGACAACCAAGAGTAGTGGTCATCACAAAGCACTACAGTTTAAAAACAAGTGCAAAAGAATAATATAAAAATCTCCAGAATGGGGCTGGAGAGATGGCTCAGCGGCTAAGAGCACTGACTGCTCTTCCAGAGGTCCTGAGTTCAAATCCCAGTAACCACATGGTGGCTCACAACCATCTGTAAAGAGATCTGATGCCCTCTTCTGGTGTGTCTGAAGACAGCTACAGTGTATGTATATATAATAAATAAATACATTTAAAAAAAAATCTCCAGAATGCCAACAGAGAGATTTTACTGTAGAACACTAGGGCAAAGCTCCTAACTTTTCCCACCCTGTATAAATCATAGGTGCTAGCTAGCAGGACTGTTGGGGTCTGGGAGTCGCTACACAAAGCATGCATACACCAACCTCAATTAAAGAACAGTTTATTGAACGCACACCATAATACTGGGCATCCAGGTCCATGAGAAGGAAAACCTAACTGTGGCACTGTCGCTGGAATTATTAGAAATATTATTTTTTATCCTGCCCCAGTGCCTGCTCCATAGAGCCGAGTGGCATTAGCTGGTTCGCTCATCTCAGCGGAGGCCAGTTCTAGGGCACCACACCATGCTACCCAGAGCTCCTCTCTGTCCCCAGTGGTCTCTCCACCCCTGTTGCCAGCCGCATGTCTTGGCCACCCTCTCCCGGCTGGCTCTCTGCGGTGAACCCTGCTCACATTCCCTGCAACCCGTTAAAATCAAGGCTCAACAGGCTTATAATTTAGCCATCAGATTTATATGTTAAATTCTCAATCTACAATATGTCCACACAATAAACTCAGAGCCAACTGATAATGATATAAACTGCCCACCTAAATAAGGTAAACAACCTATAAAAATCCATCCCTTAAGAAATATTCATGGGCTGGAGAGATGGCTCAGAGGTTAAGAGCACTGACTGCTCATCCAGAGGACCTGAGTTCAGTTCCCAGCAACCACATGGTGGCTCACAACCATCTGTAATGGGATCTGATGCTGTCTTCTGGTGTGTCTGCAGACAGATACAGTGTACTTATATAGAATAAAAAAATAAATCTTTAAACAAATATTCATATCTACCTGTGGCCATTTAAGGTCACATGGATCTGGGTCGTCCTTCTCTGTCTCCATCTTGACTCTCCTCCTTTTTCTCTTCTCCCCCACTTTACAAAAACTTTGTCCCCGCCTTACTTTTTGCTGTCCAATTACAGGTCTCGTCTTAACTTGTGCCAGCCCCCACCTGCAGATAGCATCAACCTGCACGGCACCAGTCTGTCCTTGTGGCAGGCTTTCTATATAAAAGACCAGGTGCAAAAGTTCGAAGGCAAGCAGTGAAGTGGAACTGCACTCTTGTCTAACCAGACAAAGTATTATCAGCCATCCTTTACCGTGATTGGTCCTGAGTGAGGTAAGGGATGGTGGACGGGTGTGAACGGGGATTTCAGAACATTGAAATAGCAGAGCATGAGCGACTCAACCATAACTTTTTGGCTTATTAGTAGCATTCTTCAGGGTCAGGTATTGATAATGACTTCTGGAAAGTGGAGTCTAAAAACCTGAACTTAATTTCACCTCGAGCAAAATAGAGACTGAATACAAAATGGCTACAGTTATGTTAAAAGGAGCAGGTCTCAAAAAGGACATGGCAGCACTCGCCTGTGACCCCAGCACTCTGTGGATGCAAGCAGGAGGATCAAGGAGTTCAAGACCATCTTTATCTACAGAGCTGAGCTACGTGACCACTTGAGATCCAGTCTCAAAGGAGGGAGGGAGGGAGGGAGGGAAGGAGGGAGAGAGAGAGAGAGAGAGAGAGAGAGAGAGAGAGAGAGAGAGAGAGAGAATATTTTAAGTGAGATGCCCACCATAGTAGACATAAGAAACTATTAGAGGAAAAAAAGAAGAACCTGGGTGTCCTAAATACCAAGGTGTGCCTGACAGCCCCCAGAGAAATGGAGGAATCACTATACCAAGTGTCTTCATTTTTAAGGCCTACTGTACCACAAGAACTCAGAACTCACCAGTGCAATGAAGTTAATATCTACTAAACCAGGCAAGAGGCTGGTGCAATCCACAGTCTGTAAAGGGGCTTACCATCAAGCCTGACGACCTGAGCTCTATCCCAGGACTCTCAAGGTAGAGTGAGAAAAATCAACTCCCAGAAATTGTCCTCTGACCATCACACTACATTACACACAAAATGTTACACACACACACACACACACACACACACACACACACACATACACACACACACACACACACACTGGCCAAAAAGAAAAGTCTATTTGGAGTTTTGGGAAGCTGTAGACATTTTATAGATAGATAGATAGATAGATAGATAGATAGATAGATAGATAGATAGATAGATAGATAGATCAATATGATTTCAGTGGTTAGAAAGCTGTGGCAGGTGCCAAGTGGTGGTGGAATACACCCTTAAATCCCAGCACAGGCAGTTAGATCTCTGAGTTGGAGGCCAGTCTGATCTAGAGTGAGTTCCAGGACAGCCAAGGCTACACAAAGAAACCCTGTCTTGAAAACAAGCAAAGGAAGGAAGAGAAGGAGGGAGGGAGGCCGGGAGGGAGGGAGGAAGGGAGGAAGGAAGGAAAAAAGAAAAAAGAAAGAAAAGAAAGGAAGAAAGAAAAAAATCTGAGGCAGAAAGCTAGAGATGGCTCTAGGCCTCTTGCAGAGGACTTAGGTTTGATTCCCAGCATCCACATAGTGGGTAACAACCATCTGTAATCCTAGAATTCCTGTCCCAGGGTACCCAACACCATCTTCTGACCTCTGCAAGTACAAACATGCATATGACCTACATCCTTACACACCAGCAAAACACCTACATACATAAAATAAAAACAAATCTTTAAAAAAGAAAGAATGCTGAGGCAAGAGAATGGAGTTTCAGGCCAGCCTATAAGTCAATCAATCAATCAATCCAGCCAGCCAGCCAGCCAGCCAGCCAGCCAGCCAGCCAGCCAGGCATGATGAAGTGTGCCTGTAAATTCCAAAACATGGGAAGCAAGTGAAGGAGGGTTAGGAGTTCAAATCACCCTGAACTGTGAGTTTGAGTCCACCTTAGTTTATATGGGACTCTATATCAGAAAGAATAAAAGTAATTAATACATTTTAAAATCCATTGCTGAAGCCCTCATTATAAGGTTGGCTGAGTTACAGGGAAGAGTCAAGTCTCAGTCTCAGAAGATGTCAGCGGTTAGAGTAAAGGCATTTATTGGCAAAGAATGGGATCCTATAACTTGGGATGGGGATGGTCGGGAGGACCGTATTGAAGCTGAGACCTTTGAATCCTCAGATTCTCAAGGGTTTACCTCACCTGAGCAAGTAGTGCCCTCAGCCCTGCCCCTTGAAATAATGCCTTTCTCACATGAGGAAATTAAGCTTCATTATCTAATAAACCAGTGGTGACTTTCTTTGAAGAAAATGCCAGGCAAGACAATACCGATGTACCTCAGGGCTCACCAACAGTTTCTTCAAGACCCATAACCAGACTCAAGGAAAGCAAGAGCCTAGAGGAGAAGTAGAAAGTGTAGTGCATGAGGAAAGGCGCTACACCACTAAGGAGCTCAATGGGTTTGCTAATTCATTCAAGCAGAAGCCTGGTGACTATGTGTGGCAGTGGATTTTAAGGGTGTGGGATAATGGTGGAAGGAACATCAAAGTAGAGCAGGCTGAGTTTATTGACATGGACCCTCTGAGTGGAGAGTCTAGGTTTAATACAGAGGCTCCCAGTTTAAAAAGATGCTGAAGTTTGTTTGAATGGTTAGCTGAGGCGTTTATCAAAAGATGGCCTACTGACAAGGAACTGGAGATGCCTGATGTTCCTTGGCTTAGTGTTGATGAAGGGATTTTAAGGCTCAGGGAAATGGCAATGCTAGAGTGAATACGCTGTGTGAGAGCTACTCCTCCACCAGGGGAAGGCCCAGAGAGCATGCCCTTCACCAATCCTGTAAGACGCAAACTGGTGAGAGGGGCACTGGCACATTCGAAGAGTTTCGCTCTTGTCCTTTTCCTTGTGCCAGACCTTAGTGTTGGAGATGCTGCTGCTCAATTGGATGAATTAAAGGCAATGGATTTAATTGGGCCCCGAGGTAACAAGGACCAGGTGACAGCATTGAATTGCCAGAGACAAGGTGATTGTAGTTATAATGGACAGCATAGACAAAACAACATTCACAATGACCTAGCCCGTAATGGTCAGCACAGGAGAGGTGAACTTTTTTAAAGTATTTTATTTGTTTATTTATTTACATATTTATGTATGTATGTATTTAAAGTACACTGTAGCTGTCTTCAGACACACCAGAAGAGAGCATCAGATCTCATTACAGATGGTTGTGAGCCACCATGTGGTTGCTGGGATTTGAACTCAGGACCTCTGAAAGAGCAGTCAGTGCTCTTAACCACTGAGCCATCTCTCTAGCCCAGAGAGGTGAATTTTATAATGACATGACTCCTGTGGATCTTTGGAAGTAGCTAATCAGTCATGGTGTTTCTAGGCATGAAATAGATAAGAAGCTTACCTCATTTCTGTTTAACCTGTATAAGCAGAAAATTTCTCAAACAAATGAAGAAAGGCTACATTGGACAGTGGCAAAAGACAATCTTGGCCAGTGAATCAATTTCCAGACTTGAGCCAGTTTGCAGACCCAGAACCCCTTGAATGAAGGGTTGATCAGGTTCCCCTGAGGAAGGATCTTGATAAGACACCTAAAAGTTTTGCTGTTAGCCTTTCTCCAGTTCTTCCCCAGAGGGACCTACGGCCTTTCACTAGGGTAACTGTATACTAGGGTTAAGGAAATAATCAGACTTTCTGGGGTCTATTGGATACTGGTTCTGAATTGATGTTGATCCCAGGAGACCCCAAGAAACATTGTGGCCCTCCAGTTAAAGTAGGGGCTTATGAAGGCCAGGTAATTAATGGAGTTTTTTGCTGATGTCAAACTAGGAGGTTCAGTCGGTCCTCGAACATATCCTGTGTTATTTTCCCTAGCTCCAGAATGTATAATTGGGATAGATATACTTAGAAGTTGGCAGAATTATCACATTGGTTCCCTGACCTGTAGAACGAGGGCTATTATGGTTGGAAAGGCTAAATGGAAACCTTTAGAATTTCCTCTGCTAACGAAAATAGTGAGTCAAAAACAGTATTATATTCCTGGAGGGATTTCAGAAATTAGTACCACCATCAAGGACTTGAAAGATGCAGGGGTGGTGGTTTCCACCACATCTTCCTTTAACTCTCCTATCTGGTCAGTGCAGAGGACAGATGGATCATGGAGAATGACAGTTGACTATTAAAAACTAAATCAGGTAGTAACTTTGATTGTAGCTGCTGTATCAGAAGTAGTTTCCTCACTTGAGCAAAGTAACACATCTCCTGGTACCTGGTATGCAGCCATTGATCCAGCAAATGCCTTCTTCTCGGTACCTGTCCATAAGGACCACCAGAAGCAATTTGCTTTCAGTTGGCAAGGCCAGCAGTATACATTTAGTTTTACCTCAAGGATGTATTAACTCCTGTCCTGTGTCATAACTTAGTTAGAAGGGATCTTGATCATCTGTCTCTTCATAAAATAGTCATTGGTGCTCTATATTGATGACATTATGCTGACTGGACCAAGTGAGCAGGAAGTAGCAAACACTTTGGACTCATTAGTAACACATATGTATATCAGAGGAAGGGAAATAAATCCAATCAAAATTCAAGGACCATCTACCTTAGTGAAATTCTTTTTTTAAGATTTATTTTTTTATTATATTTATGTTACACTGTAGCTGTTTAGACACACCAGAAGAGGGCATCAGATCTCATTACAGATGGTTATAAGCCACCATGTGGTTGCTGGGATTTGAACTCAGGACCTTTGGAAGAGCAGTCAGTGCTCTTAACCACTGAGCCATCTCTCCAGCCCCTTAGTGAAATTCTTAGGTGTCCAGTGGTGTGGGGCACGCAGAGATATTCCTTCTAAGGTGAAAGATAGATTATTGCACCTGGCCCCTCCCACCACCAAGAAAGAAACATAACATTTAGTGGGTCTACTTGGATACTGGAGACAGGGTGAACCAGATATTAAATGCCTGGCAGGGAAGAATGTTTGGGAAGGGACGCTTATTGGATAACTCCTCAGGGCTTCTAGATACCTCATTGGCATGGAGAACTCTGTTTTGGGCTATGTGGCCACAGGTCGCCTTTCCTTATGTAGGAAGTGTGGCACATGTTCCAGGCCAAGAATCTGGGTAGGGAGCAGGGAGCCACCTACTGTCTCAGGAGGGTGCTGGGGACTCTGGACCTGCTCAACTGTATCAAGTTTTCTGGCAAGGTCCACTGTCCCACATCATGATACTTGAGGTTTCCGTGGCAGGTAGAGTGGCTGTTTGGAGCCATTTGCAGGCCCCTATAGGTGAATCACAGAAGAGAGCTTTGGGATTTTGGAGTAAAGCTCTACCATCATTTGCAAACAACGAATCTTCCTTTGAAAAATAGCTTTTGGCCTGCTATTGGGCCGTAGTAGAAACTGAACGACATCATCAAATCGGATTTGGTCTTATAAGTAAGCATAACGCCCTTCCCCAAGCAGTTGGTCTTTAGTAACATTTATCCCCCTTGCTAAATTACATTCTTCTATTTTTGTGGCTTTATGCCTCCACTACAAGTATCATTGTAATTGTTGACCAGCTTCTAGAATATCCAACATCCATCCCTTCCCATCTTCCACCTCTATGCTGCATAGCACGGTTACTTAACATTTCTCTCATGAATGGAGAATGCAAGAAATACAATACAATAGCCTCTTTAAAATGCTTTAAATCTAGCATTTCTATTAGACACCACTATCGTTAGCAGGCATCTGCTGCATAAAGACTGGAAAGGCTGAAGTCACCTCTGTAGGCCCAAACAAATCCTCTAATGTACATTTGGTTGAACATTAACCCATTATCCCTGGACCACCTCCTGCTCTTCTCTAACCCTGACCTGACAGTGAAAGTCTCATGGAGCAGGGTAGGGTGGCTGCTTTCCATCCAGCCTAGTTTGCTTCCCTCCTTCAGTGTGCAGTAAATTCCTGGTCTCAGACATTCAGCCTGAACCCTGTTAGTCTTCTCCCACTGGTTCTTTTTGCTTCCCAAGCTCTTCAACCTCTGTCTGCAAACCCTCTGTGTGCACAGCCAACTCTGCAGTCTTTCTAACAGAAGAGAACTGAGTGAGCCTTCCAAGTTTTTGGCTTTTACCCCATTCTTTTTCAAAAAGGTAAGAAACCACCCAGCGGCAGTGGCCATTTTGCCAACTTCCTTAAACAGCATTGCTAACCCTCACAGTGTGTCGTCTACTACACGAGAAGCAGAGTTACCTGTTAGTTACCTATGATGCCTAAGACACATCAGGAGCCACCTATAGGCCTAGGTTTTTTTCAAAACCTACTTTAATAAGAGTTCCTTAATGCTTCAACCTCCCTTCTAACCCACCACCAGCCAGAGGTAGTGAGAAAGAAAAGTTAATAGGGAACAGGGACATGTGGACCTGTTTAGAAGTAGTTTTTTGGGGGTGATTCCAATCTTCTTTGTCAGTACATCAGCAGCTCAGTGCACTAACTAAACACCAAACACGAATGAGCAGTCCTGTGCCCTGGACAAACACCACACAAGAATCAGCAGCGGCAGCTCGATCCAGAATAAACCTCAAGACCCCATTAAGTCAGCACAAGCTACAATGGTTGCTCCAAACCAGGCTGCTAATCTAATCCTCCTAAGGTGCAGAGGGCTCACTTGTCTATGAATCTGATTCTAAATTACAGAGTCTGATTCTTCAACCTGCTATGCAGTCCACATGGCCCTGGCTCTTGCGACGTAACACCGACTCTTCCTTTCAGCTTGTCTAAGTTCCTGTAGAGCTCCAGCACCCCACCCCCATCCTGGTAACCTCCCTTTTCTCTTCACCCATCAGGCAAGGCCACACTCACTCCCACTCTGCCCACTCTGCACAGTGTAGCCTGGCCTGGCCGGGAGGCCTCAATGCTCATGTACTGTGACATCAACCCCTCCAATATTCCTTAACAACTGGTCACTCTTGTCCCTCTAAACCGTTCCCCTGCAAGCCCCCTCCCCTGGCACCACCCCTGCCTCCATTGCTACCATGGCCCCCAAAACTTGTTCCAACTCTACTGCCAACAATCCTCACTGACAAGGCTCCAAAAATGCCCAAGGCACTGTCCCCCTTCCCTTCCTAGAGCTAAATTCTACACTGTTGATAACCAAATAAGCTACAAAACATTTATGACCTTGCAATAACAGTCCCCTCAGCCAAGGTTCCCTTAGCCTGAAAGCCAAAAAACTGTCACTGTCCCAACTCATTAACCCTTTCTGTCCTAACACTATCTTCAGCTTAAACATAATTAAGACATACAAGTTAATTATCAATTACCTCATAATTATAGTCTTTAGTATGCTAACTGTACTTATCATCACAATTAATTATCAAAACAAGCTTTATTTAGCCTCCTATATATGTTTTCAAAGTTAAACAAAAACTAAATAGTCAAAAAACAAACATTTGTCTATTTATATATACTTTAGATAAGTGAATGGTCCTCAAACACTTTAGAGGTCTACAGAATATGACATTGATAATGTTTAATAAAGTTTTTTGTAATAGAGACACACTGGCTCCTGACATCACTCCTGATCGCCTCCAAAGATGGGTACAGAAAAACCTTCACCTAATGCTTGCTTTGAATGCGGCAAAGCTGGACACGGGGCTATAAACTGCCCTTTGCCTCAACTGCTGACAGCTCACCGTCCAAACTGTGGATGGGCAAGGCACTGTGACGTTGACTGACTGGCTTTCCCTAACAAGGTAAGACAGTCCTTCTTCAATCCTGCTTCACAGAAGTCTGTTAAGATCTTCTGGGCCTGATGACCAAAATTGATGCCCCACGGACCACAGAGGAACCTTGGATGACTGGCTTTCTTTTTTTTTTTTTTTTTTTTAGTTTTTTTTTTTTTTTTTGGAGCTGGGGACCGAACCCAGGGCCTTGCGCTTCCTAGGCAAGCGCTCTACCACTGAGCTAAATCCCCAACCCCGGATGACTGGCTTTCTAGGTAGCCCAGTGCTGTGTCATTTTTAGTAGACTTGAAGCAGCTGGCTCTATACTTCCTGCTTACTCAGATAAAACTTATCCTTCTAGGGGCTCTGATGGGTTTGAAGATCAGTTTAGCAACAAAACCCAAGGCTTCAGCTGCCTTCTTCGTTCTCTTCATGTGTTAAAAGTCAGGCCTCAAGCCTCCTTCTCCTAGACCTGCTACTAGTAGGTCTAGACAGAAATTTACTCACAATTAGACTTTTAAAAAATCTATACAATTTGACATTCCTTTATCTAAAGGAACACTTTGCAACAACTGCTCTCAATGATAAGCCACCTATGTTTCATAAAAAGCTGGATAAAAAGAGATATAAATATGGCGTCTGAGGATATAAAAGCTTAAATTCTAAGGTTCTTTCCTTCTTTTTTTTTTTTTCGGAGCTGAGGACCGAACCCAGGGCCTTGCGCTTGCTAGGCAAGCGCTCTACCACTGAGCCAAATCCCCAACCCCAAATTCTAAGGTTCTTAATGAAAAAGCTGTTTTAAGGTCTAAAAAGATGTTTTAAAGTTGATAAGTACAAATTATAATGGTTAAAAGATGTAAAGGCGTAAATTAAAAAATAATTTATTACAGATGTTTCAGATTCTTCCCCTTGCTGTGTTACTGTTGTATTAAAACTTCAAAATTCAGAGCTTTGGGGCTGGGAATTTAGCTCAGTGGTAGAGCGCTTGCCTAGGAAGCGCAAGGCCCTGGTTTCGGTCCCCAGCTCCGAAAAAAAGAACCAAAAAAAAAAAAAAAAAAAAAAAAAAAATCAGAGCTTTAATATTAATCAGACTTCAATTGTTTCCCAGGCCTCTATCATAACACAAAAGTATTAAGTCTACTGCCTTTTCTACATTATGGGTTTCAGTACAGATTACAGCAATAGTGCTAATATGTCTAACACTTACCTCTTTTTGTAATCTTAATAAGATTCTTTTACGTTTCAATGGCACTACAAAACTAGAGGGCCCTTAACATCCTCATGACTAATAAGGGTGACACCTGCAAGTTCTTGGGAAAAGAGATGCTACTATTAATGACATCAGTGAGTCTGGCCTGGTGGAGTCACTCCACAAATTGTCTAAAGAACTCTGCCGATACGACCAGGACACACCTCTGTTCCGCTCTTTCTAAGTATTCTGCCAAGGACCAGCCTCAGCTTGGAGAAGGGTTTCAGAGGAAGGGGGTTTGGGAGGAGCGAAGAAACGATGTCAGTGATGGGATGCAAGCTGATAGCTCTGTAGCCTGCTCAAGACAGCTGACTTTGGTCAGAAAAGCTGCTAGAAAAAGATTCTAAAAGAGCTGCAATAGTTCTCCAGATAGTTTTTGGGCTTCCCAACAAAAGTCAGAAAACCCGTTAGAAAAAAATCCCCAAAATGCTCTGACGGCTCTCTAGGTAGCTCTCTCTTACAGACCAAAGCCCAGTATTTTATTTACATATAGATTCAGTCATGGGGTTGGGGATTTAGCTCGTTGGTAGGGCGCTTGCCTAGGAAGTGAAAGGCCCCGGGTACGGTCCCCAGCTCCGGAAAAAAAAAAAAAAAAAAAAAAAAGATTCAGTCATTTCCTACAGGTTCCCTTTTGATTATCCCACAAATCAGCCTTTTATGACTCTTAGGAATACAGAACACATTCAAGACAAATGAACCAGACAGCAAGTACATTTTATACCATAGCAAGTCCTATGCAGTTCACTGGGTACAGTGTTGTGGCTGCCAAATCCAGAAGAAGGCATGGAATTCCACTATAGATGGTTGAGAGCCACCATGTGGTGGTGGGAATTGAACTCAGGACCTCTGGGCTATTTTATGTGAGAAAGTTAGCTTTCTGTTTTCCAATTCTTTCATTGCCTAAGTCTGGCTGTCCTGGAACTTGCTCTGTAGACAGACCTTGAGCTCTGTCTTTGTAAACACAAACAATAAGCTTAGCTGGGTGGGATCTCGCCTGAGATCGACACTCTTACTTCCTGGTACCCCTACTATTAATTTCCCATTACTAACTCATCAGGGTAGTTGGCTCTGTTCTTTCAGGTCCATGAAGCCCTTCATAGAATTCATATTGCCTCATATTTTACACAGTTGAAAAATCCCATTTATGTATTCTTGAACTCATGTTCTCAGAGTTCTTTCTCACAGCTTTAAGGGCTATCCTGAAGGTCTCAGCATTTACCATTTTTGCTGAGGAACACAGGACACACTCTCCCCTCTTGGACTCATACTGTTTCTAAATATCATGGAGTCATTAACTTTGGCAGGGAGAGCATTCCCCTAAGGAGGAACATGAAAAGAACATGAAAATATATACACTAGTATACAAACAAGCCTTACACCTACAGCAACTGTCAACACTTGTTGTCTTAGGGTTTCTATTCCTGCACAAAAACCTCATGACCAAGAAGCAAGCTGGGAAGGAAAGGATTAATTCAGCTTACACTTCCACGTTGCAGTTCACCAAAGGAAGTCAGGTCAGGAAGCAGGAGCTGATGGCAGAGGCCTTGCAAAAGGAATGCTACTTACTGGCTTGCTTCCCGTGACTTGCTCAGCTTGCTGTCTTATAGAACCCAGGACTACCAGCCCAGGGATGGCACCACCCACAATGGCTGGGTCCTCCCCCCTTGATCACTAGTTGAGAAAATGCCTTACAGCTGGGTCTCGTGGAGGCATTTCCTCAAGGGAGGCTCCTTTATGATAACTTCAGCTTGTGTCAAGTTGACACACAAATCCAGCCAGTACACCTGTGGAGGCCCACACACTACTGGTTCTGCTCCGGGGGGCGGGGAGGCAGAAACCCTGTCCCACTATCCTTTCTGAGGCCATGCTGGACTTGACAATCTTCAGTCTTTACATGGCTAGCTCTGTTCATAGGGCAAATGATACTAATCTTTTCTTTTTTTCCCCCCTGCTAGCACCATGCTTTTTCCTCTTCCTCCAGGACTATTCATAAAATTTCCCAAGTATCAGTCAACCAAATGCTCCTACACTCATACCTCCCAATGAGCAGGACCCCACCTACTCCCTACTCTCCCACCCCAGGCTGTTCTTTTTCAGCAGGAAGTAGCCAGTTCTGAATTGTTGCCCCTATACCCAAAGAGCTTGGGGTGTTAGCCTGGAATCCCTGCTCATCTCCTGCACAAGCTGGAAAACCCAGTTTGCCCTCCTTCTCCCAACCTCACCACCAGAGACACCCCCCTCCCTTGAAGAAAAATCCGGCTAACAGATCATCACATACATCACTCATCTCCCGGTTTCCAGCAACCCACCCTAGAGTGCCCGCCCAGGGACTTAGTTTTTGACCATGTATGGACACCATCCCGGCTCCTAGCTGGCAGTTCATCATTCTTTCCTGAAACTCTATAAAACCCCTTGCTCCAGATGTGTGACTTCACTAACCTCCACCTGTGAGATCAGTGAACCCACCCGAGAACTGCCTCCTAATAAACCTGCCTTTACCTGCTTTTAATCTGGTCTAATCTGGCCTATATCTGTGCCACTAAGAGAGAGAAAATCATGTACATTTGAAAGTACATAACCTAAAATTGGGGTGGGGGTGTGATGTGCTTTTGGGGGGACGCCATTCCTTTTGCTTTTGCACAGAAAGGACACTCAAAAGATGAGCGAGATTGTAGTGAAGTCCTCACAGTGTGCGCTGTAAGCAATGCTCCTGGAATGCAGTTGAAGCCTGCTTGAGAAATGCCAAAACCTCGAGAGCGGTAGGGCGTGCGCCGCCATCCGCAGAGGGGCGGCGAGCCGGGGCCAAGACGGGCTGTCTCCGGCCGGCACGAATTCGGGTACACAAGAATTCCAAGAGGGCGGAAGCCAGAAGCATCCGATTTCAGAGCGGGGGCGGGGAGTCGCCCACGCAGCCCGCGGCCCTCATCCAGAGCGGGAGCGCGCCATGGGCACCTCGGACCGCGGGAGCGAGAGGAGGATGCTGGGAAAGAGGTAACATGGCCACCGGCGGTGGAGCGGAGGAGGAGCCACAGCGGGGTCGGCCGCAGCTCCCGCTCCCCGCGCGCCCCGTGGCCCGCGCCGAGGAATCCGAGGGCGTCCGCGAGAAGATGGGCTGGGCCCAGGTGGTTAAGAACCTGGCGGAGAAGAAGGGCGACTTCCGCGAGCCGCGGCGGCGCGACGAAGCAGGCAGCGGTGCGAGTGGCGGGCTCGGCAGCTCCGGGGGTCTGGCCGCCCCGAACCCGGGCGACTTCCCACCTGCGGCTCGCGGGGACCCAAAGGGCCGCCGCAGAGACCCTACGGGTGAGGCGGCAGACGCTTACAGGAAGAAGGGCACTAGCAGCGCGGGAGACCCGAGTCGAAGGAAGAAGGCCGACGTGACGGCGGCCATGCCGACCCCCGCCAGGTCCGGCGCGACCGAAGATGCAACCGAGCGGCCGCTACAGGACGAGCCACCGGCTGCCGGCCCGGGTAAGGGCCGCTTCCTCGTGCGCATCTGTTTCCAGGGAGACGAGAGTGCCTGTCCGACCCGGGACTTCGTGGTGGGTGCGCTCATCCTGCGCTCCATCGGCATGGACCCTGACGACATCTACGCAGTCATTCAGATCCCCGGCAGCCGTGAGTTCGACGTGAGCTTCCGATCCGCAGAAAAACTAGCCCTGTTTCTCCGCGTCTACGAGGAGAAGCGAGAGCTGGAGGACTGCTGGGAGAACTTTGTGGTCTTGGGGCGGAGCAAGTCCAGCTTGAAGACCCTCTTCATCCTCTTCCGGAACGAGACCGTGGACGTGGAGGACATCGTGACCTGGCTCAAGCGACACTGCGACGTGCTGGCCGTGCCCGTGAAAGTGACCGACAGGTTTGGGATCTGGACCGGGGAGTACAAGTGTGAGATCGAGCTGCGCCAGGGGGAGGGCGGAGTGAGGCACCTGCCCGGGGCCTTCTTCTTGGGAGCGGAGAGGGGCTACAGTTGGTACAAGGGGCAGCCCAAGACGTGCTTTAAGTGTGGTTCCCGGACCCACATGAGCGGCAGCTGCACTCAGGACAGGTGTTTCAGGTGTGGGGAAGAGGGACACCTGAGCCCTTACTGCCGGAAGGTCATCGTGTGCAACCTCTGTGGCAAAAGAGGACACGCCTTTGCCCAGTGTCCCAAAGCAGTTCACAATTCCATGGCAGCTCAGCTCACCGGCGTGGCGGGACACTGAACGCACGTCAGCCTGCCAGGGTGAACACACAGCCAGCTTACCCCTCTTAAGTGCCAAAACTTTTTTTTTAACCATTTTTTTAATCATTTTGGACAGAAACATTTCTAAAGCCTACCAGAGACGTTCTCTCTATGCCTTTTTAAAACCGTGTGTGCTCCTTTTTGGCCTGTTTGAAATGGTGAATTTATCAGTAAGGATTATTCGGAACTGTAGCGTACAGATATGTCGCCTGTCTTTAATTTTTTCTCCCGTTTTGTATTTGTTTTTGGTACTTTGGCCAACCCCCCCAACTCCCCCCCCCTTATTTTTTACTACCTCCCTCCTCATATATTGCCTCTTTAGAAGAGTTTTGCCCTGTGGGCCGCCTTGCTCATTTTTATGCCTCAGCCCAGGGTAGAGGGCCCAACATGGGATAGACACACTATCAAGTGTTTCATTGAATCAAAACTTTCCTGACTGACTTCTGTCAGGAGTGTCTACCTTTTGCAACTCTCTGCTGGGCCCTTCTCATTTGCTGCTTCTATGTGGTGTCAGACTTTGTGAAAAGTGTTGCTAGAAGTGTGTAATCTAAATAAGCTCTGAATGGTGGCCAAGGGCCTCTCATGGCAAAAAAAAAAAAAAAAAAAAAGGTGTATACCTACATTGTGACAGCTCCGTGTGGTGGCTGAGAAGCCATGTTTCTCCAGGATCATGGAGCATATGGGCTTATCTGCTGGACAAGACTCAAGAGGTGGTTTTTGGTGTGGGGGGTGCTTTTGGTTTCGTGTTTTGAGACAGGGTCTCACTGCCTCCTCCCTTGGCCTGGAACTGGCTGCACTCACAGAACAGGCTAGCTGCAAATTGCAGTGACCCTCTCCACTCTTGCCTTTGCCTCCCTGAAGGGTATTTTAAACTAACCCCTTGGTTTTCCAGCAGATAAGGTGAACCCAGAGAAGTTAAATGACTGGGACAAAGTACACAGCGTGGTGCCTCAGAGAGCCCAGAGTAGAGTCCCCTGACCCCAAGCCCGGTGCTCATCCCACTACCTCTCACACTTCACAACAACCTCCTTGACACTGGTGGGCCAGGGGAGTCTGCTCTCCACGGTGATGATCCCAGCAACACTGAGAAATGCTGAAACAGCAGAGAGAGCTTGCCCTGCTGCTTGGGAGCTAGGGAAGGAAGGGACAGAGCAGCCCACTCTAGGCTGCCTGCATCAGCCCCTGGAGTACCACATCTTAAATGTTCCAGGGCCATTGTCCCCTTCCACTGTCCCCATCACCAGTGAGAAACGGTTCCCCTCTGTAAAGAGACTCGCCAGACGTTTACATTCGCATTACTCTGCCTCAGCCACTCGGAACCCTAGAGAAGCTCATCCACAACCTTTAACCTCTGACCCTCCCAAGAAAGGTGGTTATAACCCAGAATCATGAGTGAGCTGTAAACTAGAAAATGTTCCTGGGGAAACAGGCCAAGACAGGGCCTGGGGTCAGTTAAGTGTTACAAGTTAAAGTGAAAGACAGTAAACTGCTTTTCTTCAGTTGTTGTCTTCTCTTTGCTGTTTTGCTATTTCCTTGTGGCTTAGAATGTAAAATCAATTGTTAAGATTTGTTCTGAATAAATATTTATCTTTCGTATTACTTCGTGGTTTTTTTTTTCCTTCCCGGAAGTGTTAGATGAAGTTGCAGACCCTGAGTTCAGAACCCTTCCCTACTTGCAATTTCTGCAACCTGCAAGCAACGGTAGCCAAGCCTTCTGCAGTGAGCTAAGCCCAGCGCATTGCATTCGCTCGGCTCAGTAGTTTATGTGCTTTTCAGGTTGGGGGTGGGGGAGGGTGTTTGTGTAGTTCTGGCTGCCCTGGAACTCTGAGAGGTCCAGTGCTGGGATTAAAGATGCGCCATCATGCCAGGCCTGGGACTCCCAGTCTTGCCTAGACCTCCCGGGTGCGCTGAGATTATTGGGGACAGATGTGTATCTGTGTGTGCACTCAGCACAACTGCAAATACGCGAGGGTGAGGTTGACGTGTGGGCAAATTAGACAAGGTCTCTGGACCCATATC
The DNA here is from genome assembly GCF_011064425.1 of Rattus rattus. NCBI lineage: Eukaryota > Metazoa > Chordata > Mammalia > Rodentia > Muridae > Rattus > Rattus rattus. Next base: position 131,724,811 of record NC_046158.1, on the reverse strand, counting down.
CGGATCCGTGGTGCTGCTAAGGGCTTGGAGGGCTTCCACCAGTTTAGGTGTTCTGGAGATCTGATGCTAGCAGAAGGCTCCCAGCGTAGGAGTCTCAAGATTTGGCGATCAGGGTTTTGCAGAACTGATCTGAATCGGGGGGCCTGGGAGATTCTTGGGAACTTGCTTTCCTAACCAGCTCAACCCCTCTCCTTCCTAAGTCAGAAAGCCATCAGCTTCACCCCTCCAGTATAACTCCCTCCCCTTCCTCTTCCCCCGTATTCCCCCTCCCTCTGACAAGGCTAGTGGCCTCCTAGAGAAAGCAGGCTTTCAGCACGCTCCCCACCCCCTTCCTCCCAGCAGGCTGTGTGCCTAGAAGCTGGTGTTTGAAGGAGTCTTCTCTCGGCGCCCCTCCCCCATACATGGAACCCCGAGGAAGAAACCGCTTCCCTGCCCATCCCCCTCGGAATGCTCGCCAGGGCCTCCCGCAGGCGGTCCAGACCCGGGCTGGAGCACTCCAAACCCCCCCCCCCCCCCAGCTTCCTCTCCGCCGTCAGAGCGCAGCCCGGAGCTGCAACTCCTTAGGGAGGCTGCTCGACCAGTGATTTTGTTCAGCTTTACAGAGCCTGTCCCTGCTGCAAACTGGCCCAGCGTGGCACTCTGTAGAGCCGCCATCTGGCTCAGAGGGCCACGGTGGAGAGGAATACAAGCAACCAAGCCACACAGGCAGCTTGAGCAGTCACATCCACTATCTTAAGATACTTCGTGTGGCAATCAAACCCACCTGTCTAGAACTATCTAAAGCAAATAAATCTATCTTTGAAGAGGCAAGGTTTTCACTGAGACCCACCATACAAGGAAGGCAAGGGATTGGGAAGAGAAATAATAGCAGACATCATTGGAGCAGAGAGCACACAGGGCTGGGAAGACAACCGGAGACATAGTGCCTGCCTACCACAGTATACCCGAGGTACAGACTGGATCCAGGTCAGCTGAGGGTTGCATATGTGGCTAGAGACAAGGCTAGGAGATGTTGGGGCTAGTAGACCATATCTAAGGACAATGCTTTTTGCCTCGGACCTTCCAGTCAGGCCTCTGTTCTGTCCACCTCAACATTTTGTAAAGCAAGGGCCTTTTGGAAGCATCTGGAACTCAGCAGTAATCTAGTCGCACATACACGCAGGGGCGAAGTCCCTGTTGATCAAGGAAAGCTGGTTCAGACCGGGGTCAGAGATAATAACTTTCCACAGAAAATACCTGGAGTAGGCTGTGGGTGGTGGCCCGTATCTTTAATCCCAGCACTTGGAGAAGCAGACGCCATCCTGGACTACACATAGTGAGTTCCAGGACAGCTGGACTACATAGTGAGACCCTGTCTTCAAATCAAAGCAAAACTCTTACATGACTTGGAAAGGACAAGAAGGTAGGGAGGTGAATTGAGAGAAAGCAAGAGTGCTGCTGACCTACGCAAATCCGAGAGTGATTAAAATAAGGAGTGGGAAGATTCTAGAAACTTTTGTGAAACCCGGTGCACTGGCCCCGGGGTGTGTACTCACCACTGTAGGTGTTAAGAATGGATGGACCCTGAGCTGGGTGGGAACAGTGACGTCTAGATCACCACAGAGCTGAGTTCCCGAGAGACAGGGCTACCACGGGAAGGCTGAGGGCACACTGCCGACGCTAATGCGCAAGGAAGGCAAGCTGCTGGCATGAAGCACCCACTGCCAACACCACAGGGAAGATGTCGGAAGTGCAAATCCATCTTTGTCACATATGAGGGTCGGAGCCTGGGCCATGGCGGCCCAGAACAAGCCAGGGTCAGCCAGTCACCCATCGGAGGGCAGTTAAACAATAGTGAAAAGCAGAGAAAGGAGATTTATTCAATGTGGACACTTTGGATAGAGTCTGGAGGTCAGGTCCATCTTTGGGGTCCTAACAAGTTTCCAATTTGAACAGAGGTAAACACAGCTGAGCAGTCCTGGCCACGCTGTGCTGTCACTGTGCTCCAGCCGCTCTCAAGATGCTCTGGTGAGTTGTTGGGACTGTGAGATCTCTGACCTGAAGGCCAGCTTCCCATCTGGCTGGCATGACTGACTGGTCAGTCTCTTTCTTTTCCCAGCATGAGACTCCTGAGGAAGCTCAGAACCCCAGAGGCAAAAGTGGGACCATGGCAAGTTTCAGGCGGGCCTGAGCTACAAAGCAAGACCAGAGGGGAGGGAGAAGGAGAGGGAGAACGAACAAATTTAAGTCTAAAAATGATGAGTTCGAGAGGAATTTTTAAGCAGGGAAGTAATGTAACATAGGGTACCTCCTTCTTTTGGATATTTTTATTTAGAGTATTGAGGCTTGATCGTACTGATTAAACAGGCCCTCTACCTCCGAGCTACAACTCCAAGCCCAGGGATGAGTTTTTAAATATCCAGTAAAGAGGAAAAAAGGAAAGAACGATCCCGACTAGAAGCTGAATGCAGCTTACCTGGTGGAAAACAGTGCCTGAATCTGGAAGGAGGAGGCGAACAGAAAGCAACAAGATTAAGAGTTTAGCACCTGAGGTTGGGGGATTCAGCTCAGTGGTAGAGCGATTGCCTAGCAAGCACAAGGCCCTGGGTTCAGTCCTCAGCTCCAAGAAGAGTTTAGTCATTAAAGTGTTTGCCATGCAGGCTTGAAGACCCAGATTCAATCAGCAGGGCCCACGTAATATGGAAAATAGTCAGGTATGGTGGCCAGCATTGGGGGAAGGGGGAGACAAGTAGATGTCTGAGGCTCAGGGCCAGCCAGGGATAAATACATAACCTACTTAGTAAGCAGGTGGGCAGCAGGCCAGTGAGTGTGACACTGTCTCAAAAACAAACCTGGGGGCTAGGAACAAAACATGTACATCCACATTCAAGAGAGATTTAGGAACCTGGATATAGGGAACTATCACCTCAACATGTTTGTAATCCCAACAGATTGAAGGCTGAAGCAGGAGAACTGTCAAAAGTCTGAGGCTAGCCTGGACTAAGTGTGAGGTAGTCATCGTAGGTAGTCTCACTGCCTCTGGCCACTGCTGGGCAGTCTGCTTTGTTTATGCTGCCCTACCCACTACTGAGCTAAACAAAACTGAGCTAAAACAAGTTCCTTCCTCGGGTTTCCAGCAGGAATGCCAAGTCAGTGTCCATGGGTGTCTAAGAGATGTGGAGTGCCGAGATTTACTCTAGACTGTTTGCTAAATCAGGGCTCATCTGTGGAGATAATTCAAATATATTACAGGCACCAGGCAGACAGGAGGCCCTCCCCCACATGGCCTCAGCCCGGGTCCCTGGGCCACAGCAAGCAGCCTAGGCCCCCTATCCACTCGGCAAGTTAGACTAGGAAAGAGCAAGGAAAGCGAGAAGGGAGGCTGGGACCCGGGTGAGAACAAGGGCTCCTCCACAGCTCTGGCCTCCTCACAGAGCCTGCTTCTCCTGGAAGAGTCGAGGGCTGTCTTCCTGGACCGTGGAGAGTGAGTAGCACTTCCCTCAACCTCCCAGGAGAGTCCTGAGCCTGAGAAATAAAACAACACGGGGCTGGGGATTTAGCTCAGTGGTAGAGCGCTTACCTAGGAAGCGCAAGGCCCTGGGTTCGGTCCCCAGCTCCGAAAAAAAGAACCAAAAAAAAAAAAAAAAAAAGAAAAAAAAAGAAAAAAAAAAAACAAAAACAGGAGTCAACAGCAGTCTTTCAAACTTCACACTCACACATCCATCCCTCATTGTTCCACATCGCAGAATATGCGTTTTTATCCAAGGTTGTCATAACCTTGGCACTAGGAGTCCACAAGGGCAGGTTCAGGCCTCCCACCAGGCCTTGCTGCCTTCATCTTTAGGATCCTCTTCTTGTGTCAGGCTCTGGGTTCAAAATGATGCCAACTGAAGAGGTCTGGAGGAGGTTGATTTACAGGTCAGTTTTCTCTTTTTGAGGATGGTTCGTCCACAGACACACTTACATCCCATCCCCAACTCTAGGTTGGCAGTGCATGTCCCTTCAGTCCCCAAGCAGGACCCGGTACTGTCTTCCAGGCCGCCCTGCCCCCAGCGCTGGGAGCTGGGGGCGGCACCCGCCTGAGTTACTCTTCCAGCCCTTGGTTGCCAAGGGAACGGCGGCGCGGGCCCCACGCTCCAGCGACTCAGCCAATAGGCAACAAGCCCCATAGCGCAGCTCACCAATCGGTAGGCTCCCACGACTGAGTGCTCGGCCTTCTGCCCAGGGACAGCACCAATGAACAGTGTCACTGACATCCTTAAGGCTTCTCTGGAACGGGACTGATTTTTTTAAAAAAGGAATTCAAAATAGAAGGAGCCGGAAAAAGGCCTCTCTGCCAGTTGCAGCCCGAGTGCTCTTCGGTCTCATCTTGTATTACAAGATCCAACAATACATGCTGATCTCTACTAAAGCGGTTTCAAGCAGTGACCGGTTCTTTTGCAAATGATCAAAAAATTCGTCATCCTTTGGCATTTTGAGACAGGATCTCTCCAAGCAGCTCACGGGTGGTCATGACTTCGCAGTGATCCTCTAAGCTCCACCTCTCGTGTGCTAAGTTACAAGTCAACATCACCTGGCCCCTCTTCATATTTTAAATACAAGTTGCAAGCTGTGTATGATGGTGAAAGACTACTCCCAGTTCTTGGGAGGTGAAGGTGGGAAGGTCAGGAGATCAAGGGTCTCAGCCAGCTTTCACTAACATGTGACAAGTGCCTTTACCCGATCAGCCATCTTGTGGACCCAATACTGGACTTTATGATATCGAGCTCATGAAATGTTGGCCTAATTAACAGATGACTTTTATAGAATCCAGCCTAACTCCTGAATCCCACACATATTAAAACTAAGGGATAAATCATTTTCCCCATTAACATGTATTTACTCACTTCTCATCGTTCACAATGCCCCTTTCCTCACAGCCCCCCTTCACACAGCCCTTCCCCATCCCTGTCCCCTTCTCCTCCTAAGAAGGAGGAGGTCCCCCGCTGGGGATCAACACACCTTGGCTGGCACAGGACTAAACACATCCTTTCCCACTGAAGCCAGACAAGGCAGCCCAAACAGGTCCACGGGATCCATAGACAGGTAACCGAGTCAGAGTAAGCTCCCGCGCCTGCTCCAGTTCAGGTCTTGCCTATCTCAGCTGACATCACTCTGCCAATCAACCTGAGTGACAGGAAACTGCAGCACGCCACCAAAAGTTTTCTAGTGTTTTTCTCTCTACGAAATCCCGACAAATGCAGCTCAACTACACAATGTAAGGGGGACCAGTACACGTGTGTCGTTAGCAAAGAATCCTTCATCACGTGTCCTTTCATGTGCTTACTCTAGCAGAACATCCTTTCTCCTGTGTCTGCTTCAGCTAAATGTTCCTTCACAAGTCTTAGTCTTTTACCTGTGCCTACTTCAGGGAAACACTCCTTCACGAGTTTGCCCCAGCAAAACACCATCCAACACAACCGACTTTCCGGAGAACCCTTAAGTTTCCACTTCAATCCTGCTACACATCTCAATAAATTTAGATTTTTCTTACTTTTATTTTCATTTTCTCTTCTTTACTCGTTCACTTAAGTCTTGTTATCTTTTGAGACAGGATCTCACTTTGGCTCAGGCTGAGCCCAGACTGGCCTCAAACCTATTGCCAACCCGCTACCTCAGCTTCCCGAGTACTAAGATTATGGGCATGAGTCATTTTAATTTTAAAACAAGCCAATGTTTTGACGCTCTACAGCAGTTCTCAACCTTTTAGAAACCATTTCTAAAAGTAAGGTACAGAGCCACAGAGGACAACATCTGAGATGGTTTTCTGGCCTCCACATGCACACATGTGTATGCATATACACTCACATGACATATCCTTAGGACACACATATCCTATTATAATCTGAGGGTTGTTTGTTTGTTTGAAGATACTCTCTCTATTATGTAGTTCTGGCTATCCTCGAACTCGCTATGTAGACCAACCTGGTCTTAAGAGACAGCCTCTGGCTCCTAAGTACTGGGATTAAAGACATGTATCATCATGTCATATCTAAGTTTTAAAGAAATTAATTGCATGTGTATGTGATATTTGGACAAAAGCATCACAGTGTGTTTTAGATATGTTTTCCACTGCTATGAAGAGACACCATGACCATGGCAACTCTTTACGGACAATATTTAATTGAGGCTAGCTTACAGTTTAGAGTTCAGTCCATTATCATCATGGCAGGAAGCATGGTATGGCACAGCGTCCAGGCAGGTACGGTGATGGAGGAGCTGAGAGTTCTACATCTTGATCCAAAGGCAGACAGGATTAGACTGGCTCCCACACGGCTAGGAGGAGGGCCTCAAAGCCCAACCCCACAGTGACACACTTCCTCCAACAAGGCCGCACCTCCTAATAGTACTGCTCCCTATGGGCCAAGCACATTCAAACCACCACATGGTGTATGTAGAGGTCAGAGGGCAACTCTGTGGAGTTGGTTCTTTCTTTTCACCTTTATGTGAGGTTCAGGGGTCAAGCTCAGGTCATCATGTTTGTACCTTTATTTTTTTTTTTTTAAAGATTTATTTATTATATACAAGTACACTGTAACTCTCTTCAGACACACCAAAAGAGGGCATCGGATTCCGTTACAGATGGTTGTGAGCCACCATGTGGTTGCTGGGAATTGAACTCAGGACCTCTGGAAGAGCAGTCAGTGCTCTTAACCGCTGAGCCATCTCTCCAGCCCTGTTTGTACCTTTAGATAGCAAGCACCTTCACCCTTGCTGGCCTAATCTCTTAAAAAACTTTTTTTTAGGTGAAGAAATTTATTCAAGGGTCAGGCATGGTGGTGAATACCCTTAAGGCCAGCATTCAAGAAGCAGAGGCTGGTGGATGTCTGAGTTGAAGGACCATATAAGTAGTTGCAGGACAGCCAGGGCTACATCGTGAATCCACTCATTTGTCTTGACTTCCCGAATGTCCCAGACAACTACCCTAGACACGAAGATGGGTGCTTGGGAGCCGCACAGTTGGTGTTAAGTCTAGCACAGTTGTGTCCACACTGGTTGACTACACCTTCCTTCCCTGAGCATGCAGTGGGACCCTACAATATGTGTAGTTCTGCTAGGTGCTTGGTATATACTACAGTGTATAAATAATAAGATTGATTTCAGGGCAGGAGAGATGGCTTAGCAGTTAAGGGCACTGACTGGTCTTCCGGAGGATCTGGGTTCAATTCCCAGGACCTACATGGTTGTCCACAACCGTCTGTAGCTCCAGTTCATCTAGGTTGAGTACCAGGCACACATGTTGTACAGACATACATGCAGGCAGAACAATCACACACATAAAACAGAATTGAAACGCAGTCTACTTTTCATTAAACACCCTGCAACCTCAGCTCTCGAAGCATGCCACAGGCCATCTCTCTTAAGAGAGACAGCTGATGCGCTAGCTTGAGTTTTAGCAGCACATTTGTAAGCTCTGAGTTGCTGACAGACTGTTACAGGTAACGTTTTACAAGCAAATTAATCCAAAACACCCCAGTCACACATTCAGCCCCCAACACCCCAGAAGCGAGCGGTAGCTACATGCATCAGTTTTGAGGATAATTCCTCCCTGCACATTTGATTCCTGTACAGAAATGGTTCCCTCTGTTATCATACAAGTCTACATTTACACAGCAGATTCAAAATAAACAGTAACACACTGAAGGATCTGATTTTGAGATGTTTCCATCCTGTATTTTCATATGGACATTTGAAACATTTGTATCAAATGTAATTTTTTTAATTACATTTATTTATTTTGGGGGAGGAAAGAAGGTACAGGGCACCGTGCCTGTCAGAGGAAGGTCACATAACAACTGGTAGGAGTTTCTTCTCTTTCCTTCTACCATGAGGTCACCAGGAATCGAACTCACCAGGTCATGAAACTTGACGGCAAGTGCCTTTACTCACTGACCTGTCTTGCTGGCCCCCAGCTTAAGAATTTAAAAGAGTAAAAAAAAAGCAAATAAACTACACAACGTATAATTCAGTAAAATTCTGTTTCTACTTTTAGTAAAAAGTTATTTTACCCAATGTGAATACTTCATACTGAAATTGGCTGTCATGTACCTATTGAGAAATTTTTTCAGGTTTTGTTGATTTCTGAGGTGCTGGGGGAAGGAACCCAGGGCTGTGGTTTGTACATTGGACAAACTCCAGAACTACAGAGCCAGAGCCCGAGCTGGCTCTTAATTCTACTTCATTGTTTACGATAGGGTCTCAATACCCTGACTGGCCTGAAACTCAATATGGCGGCAAGGCTGACCTTTAACTCCACCTGCTTTCTTTCCTTAATGTGTATGTGAGTTTTACCTGCATCCCATCTCCAAATCTTTCAGTGCCTCGCCCCCAACTCCTTAGTCAACTCCAGTCTTCCAGTCTTTCCGCCTGCCGCTTTGTTTGATGTCTGTATTTTCCTAAGGACCTATGCATATGTCATATCCTGAGATGTAAACCCACACCCAGGCTCTAGCACCCTTTCCATCCCAGGCACTCACTCTTCTGCTTTTTTTTTTTTTTTTTTTTTGTGTTTTTTTTTTTTTGGGCTTGGGTTCGAACCCAGGGCCTTGCGCTTTCTAGGCAAGCGCTCTACCACTGAGCTAAATCCCCAACCCTCTCTTCTGCTTTTCTGTCCTTCTGTCTCTCCAATTGCTCCTTAAGAAGGGACCCCAGCAAGTGAGATGGCTCAGTCGGTAAAGGTGAGGATCCCCAAGACTCTCATGATAGGAAAGGAATGACGGCCATTAGCTGTTCTTGGATCTCTGCATACCCATGCTTCTGTGGCCAATCCTACCCCTGAAATAAAGTAAAACAGGAGTACTTCTGTGTTAGTTCTGTACTTTAGTAGCCCTGGCTCCAAACTCAATGTCTTGCACATTAAATGTCCTCTCATTTAGGGGGAGTTTAGAACAGCTCACAAACTACATAAATGTTTCTAGGGAAGGGGAAACATGGGTGGTGACATTTCTCTCCATGAAGATCCCATGCTAACAGCTGTAATACAGAAGCAGAATCCCCACCCCTGCCTCCCTGAGAGGACCACGACTACCAGATGATCCATGCAACACCCATTACAGGGCCTACCTATGGACCGATATTAGTAACTGTGTGGATGAGCACGTGTGGAAGGGCCCAGGGAAGGGCGGTGGAATAGTTGATGTGGACTTTTTTTGTTCTTTTGAGAACAGTGAAGCAACCCGACCAAGTTAATCTGACCAAGAACATGGTTCAGAATGAAATGGTTGTAGACAGGCTTGAAGCGATCGATGAAAGAAAAGCTCTGCCAGCAATCTTTGTGACATTTTAAAAACGGTATTTGCCTATTTTGTGTCTGTGTAGGGGAGAGAGACACAGAGAACGGATGAAAACTAAAGAGGCACGTGTCACAGGGCAACTTGTAAGGGTCTGTTCTCTACTTCCATCTCTGGGGTCCTTTTTAACCCAGGCAAGTGAACAAGCTATCTCGCTGGCAGGACTTTAAATACTTTGTCTAGTAAATAGCAAAAGTATTAATCTTTAAGAAAAGGTCTCGGATATTAGCCAAGGCTAGCCTCAAACCGAAGGTAAGTAATCCTTCTGACACAGTCTGACTGCTGCTGGGATTATAAGCACTGAGAGAATGCGCTAAGATATCTGCCAATGAAATTTTAACGAACACACACTATGATTACAGTTTTGATACCTTTTTTAAAATATGAAAATCACCCCAAACTCACTAAATGTTTTTCTCACGAAATTGCTATCTGTGCACTGCTGGTGACCTAGGAAAAATCTAATTCCAGACAACTTGTTTTTTTTTTTTTTTTAACGAGGCATCAAGGCCATGTTTACAAGTATTATCCCACTTAATCCATATGGCCACTGAGCCAAGGAGAAACTGCTTTATCTGCACTTGAAGATAAGCAAAAGGAGGGGCTGGGACGTGAGCGCAGGAAGTCTGCTTCCACCGAACAAAGAACCACCCAGGCCTCAGTTGGAGAGATTAAAATGCAGTGATTTCCAGCTTCCAATGAGAAGGGACCCTGGGCAGGAGCACAGCCAGAGCCTTTCCAGCATCGGAGCCTTTTAGAGTTGACCCCTCCCACGAGGGATGCTCCATCCAGCCGCCCTCCCGCCTCTCAGATCACTATCCCGCATCCAGCAGCTGCATTTTGGCCCGCGCTCACTCCACCTCACTCCACCTCGCATTCAGTCCTTGCTTCGCCCAGAGTTGAGGTCTACCACTCGCTGCTTACCCCGAACCATGCCCACGCCACTACAGAGGAGGTCACTTTCCAGATACTGACCCGACCCCTCCCAGTACGGGTACAGAGGGGCGAGGCCCTCACAGCCCCTCCCATCGCCAAGCCCAGGCGCCATGAAGGTGACCTCCCCCTAGGGCTGCACGCGCCGGGTGGTGCTACAACTGGCTCACACGTGGTGAGCCTGGAGAGCGAGGCCCCTCCCCGCCACGCGCGGCCCGCAGTCCTCTCGGTCACGCCCCTAGGAAGACTCCGCCCTGGGCGGGGCGGGGCGCCCGGCCGCCCCCACTGGACTGGCTGCGCGCGCTGGGCGAGATCCAGGACGCGCCCGGGATGCAAGAACTGTACTAGGTGGCTCCGCTCTCGGCTCCCGGCGGCCCTGCCCCTAGGTGCTCTAAGGAGTGCGCTAGGACCGCCAGACTAGCTAGAATAGCGGCGAGCGTCCTGCAGCTTGTTTTTGGAAAGCGGTGTTTTAGTCCCTTACGGATTCCTTTAGCGCCCTAAGGATAAAAAAAGAACAAAAATAAAAACCATTATTGGGCCTAAAAGCATTTGTTAAGCCTTCTGTGGCTGGACCCTGTGTGTAGTAGGGAGGGGCTCCAACCACGACAAGGTGAGTTTGTCCCTTAAAAGCCTTTTCCGAGTCTCCGTCCCTCTACCAATGCTCCTGTGTAGCAGGCAGTCCATCCATGTCCCAGTAAGAGACCGGGAAGGAGTCCTACCTGGCGGCAGGTGTCATTGAATAAACGAGTGCAAGGTGGAGAAAGGAAAACCTTGGAGGACAGATGGGCAGCGCTCCGCGTCCCGCCCCGCCCCCCAACTTCACTTCAGCCCGGATCCTAAGAAAAGAAACCGATCTCATCCGTCCCCCAGCCCCCATCCCAGGCGCGAGACCGCCCGCCCAAGCATCCAGCGATTGGGAGATGCAAATGCTGAGTTCTCTGCCCAGCAACGGATGACGCGCACGGAGCGCGAGGCGTGGCCCGGCCGCTGCCCGAGCGGGCACCTCGGTGTTTACACGGGGCGGCCCCGCGCGCGCCGCAGCGGCCCGCAGACGGCGAGGGGGAGGGGAGCGCGCGCGCCTCCGGGGCCGCGCGGGGAGAAAGACACTGGAAGGCGGCGGCGGGCGGGCAAGCGCGCGCGGGGGCCGCGGAGGAGAGCCAGGCCGCGACCGGAGCCCGCGGGAGCCCACGAGGCTCCAGTCCTTGGCCCTGCAAAACAATGCGCGGCGCGCGGAGGAGCTCTACTGGCCCGGGGCGGCGGGGACGCGCCGAGCCCTCCTGAGCCCGCGCCGCTGACCTCCCCCCCGCACAGACGGCCCGAGCGCCGGGCGCCGCGCTCCCAGCTCGCGGGGGCCGGGCCGAGCCGCGGGGCGGGGCCGCCCCTCCGTCGCCGCTGCCTCCTCCCCACCGCCGCCGCGGAGGATGCGGACGGCCCCCCGGCGGCGTCAGCGGCCCGGGCCCGGCACGATGGTGCAGCAGCGGGGCGCGCGGGCCAAGCGGGACGGCGGGCCGCCGCCCCGGGGCCCAGGCCGGCCGCCGAGGGGCGCGCGAGCCAGGCTGGTGCAAGACCCCGAGCGGCCACATCAAGCGGCCGATGAACGCGTTCATGGTGTGGTCGCAGCACGAGCGGCGAAAGATCATGGACCAGTGGCCCGACATGCACAACGCTGAGATCTCCAAGCGCCTGGGCCGCCGCTGGCAGCTGCTGCAGGACTCGGAGAAGATTCCGTTCGTGCGGGAGGCGGAGCGGCTGCGCCTCAAGCACATGGCGGACTACCCGGACTACAAGTACCGGCCTCGCAAGAAGAGCAAGGGGGCGCCCGCCAAGGCGCGGCCCCGCCCCCCCGGAGGCGGCGGTGGTGGCAGTCGGCTGAAACCCGGGCCACAGCTGCCGGGCCGCGGGGGCCGCCGAGCGACGGGAGGACCTCTGGGGGGCGGCGCGGCGGCGCCGGAGGACGACGACGAAGACGAAGAGGAGGAGCTGCTGGAAGTACGCCTGCTGGAGACCCCCGGGCGCGAGCTGTGGAGGATGGTCCCGGCGGGGCGCGCCGCCCGCGGACCCGCGGAGCGCGCGCAGGGGCCATCCAGCGAGGGGGCGGCCGCTAGCGCCGCCTCTCCGACCCTGTCGGAGGACGAGGAGCCGGAGGAAGAGGAGGAGGAGGCGGCTACAGCAGAGGAGGGCGAAGAGGAGACGGTGGCATCGGGGGAGGAGCCGCTGGGCTTTCTGTCCAGGATGCCCCCGGGCCCCGCCGGCCTGGACTGCAGTGCCCTGGACCGCGACCCAGACCTGCTGCCCCCTTCGGGCACGTCACATTTCGAATTCCCGGACTACTGCACCCCTGAGGTTACCGAGATGATCGCAGGGGACTGGCGCCCGTCTAGTATCGCCGACCTGGTTTTCACCTACTGAGCCCACCGTCAGCGGGGCGCGCACGCCCCCAAACCAGCTGTTTACATACAGGAATCAGGTATTGGGGCCCCTCGGAGGCCGAGGCTGGCACCCCATCTCCCGCGCAGCCTCCCCCCTCCTAGTCGTGCCCATCCCCCCACAAATCCAGACATACCCCTCCCCCGCAGACACACCCCAAGGCAGCCCAACCCCCACTTTCTCCCTGACATCTAAGCCCCTCCCCATCAGTCCTGTCCCGCGTAGCCACCAGCAGCCAGTCCCCCTCGGATACACCTCCCGTTCCTCCTACCTTAACCCCTCCCCTCATTTTGCACACGCCCCTCCTCGTGGCCGGACGGCACGCCCCTTTGCTCCAGAATCCCTCCGCCCTCGCCTGGGCCTGCCTTGGTAGTTAAGGGGGCGCTGCAGTCTGGCAGTCCAGCGCTCCTCCCAGTCCCCTCCTCTTCTGGGGGTGGGGGGGAAGGGCACCATCCCCTTTCCCCCCCCCTTGGATCTCAAGGCCCCACCCCTCGGCTTGAACCACCCCCCTTCTTGCGCATGCTTAATGCTTCTTGGAGGGGTAGGTCCCAGTTAAGCTGCAGGCCTCTGTTGCCAACTCCGGAAGGGAGGGGGCGATTATAGAGTGATCTAAGAAATCCTTTGATCCCAGAGCCTGTGGCTTACTCTCAACCCAACGGGGCGTCACTGCCTTAATGGGAGGCGCACTCAAAGGGAGAGATAGAAACTAGCTAGCCCTAAACTCTGCAAGTGTCAACCCCTTTTCTATAAAGGGGTCACCCACGCCCACCACCACCCTCCACCGCGTGACTGCCTTTACAGCCCATCTTGGTCGCCGGAAACTTGCTTTCCCCAAGTGGGAATTTGGAATTCGGTCTTTGGAAATCCACCAAGATGGGATTGTCCAAGAGAACTCAGAACCAAGACACCTACCGGTCTGGGGACAGAGTTCTTGCTGCCCCCTCAATCCCCCTCCTCGGGAAGCGCCCTATCAGCTCAGGGCACCCTCTCTGCCTGGGCTCCTCCCTCAGTCCATCACCCCTTCCTATCACTCAGATCGTCTCAGCATCCACGGCTACAGTGTTCGGTGGCAGGGACTGAAGCTTGTTGTTGCTAGGCTTTAGGACAGGCATACCAGCAGACGGGTGGCAAGAATGAGGACCACATCTAAACAAACTTGGCTAGAGGATAGACCAGGCCAGGGGACTGTGGCTGAGCTAGCGGACACGGGTGCTTTGCACCTTGGTCTGCCCTTGTGAGATATGGGGTGGCACTGCTGTAGTTAGGAAGCTGTGTTGAGATTAGGTTGCCCTCCGGAGCCCTGCCCGGTTGCCAAGTCTGCTCCACTGGTCTCCCGCTCCAGCCCCGCCCCTCCAGCCTCCCCATCCTCCCTCTGCCCTCACTACCTGTATCTCACCGGCGTGTGTTCACCCTCTGGGTGGTTCACACACACTCATTCACACACACACAAATCTCAGGAACAAACGGTCCCAGAGTCCTCCTCGGCCCCTGCCCTGGGTCTCTGCAGGTCTCTGCCCCACGCGTTCCCTTCGCTGACAATGCCACCAGCTGCCTCCTTTAAGCTTGGTGCTCCGGCTCTGGGCCTTTCTTGCGCTCTTTTTCTCTTTCTCTTTCTGTTTTTTCTTTTTTTTTTTTTTTTTTTTTTTAAGAAAAAAAAAAAGACAATGAAAAAAAAAAAAAAACGTCATGTGAGTGAAGAGATGTCACTGTCTGTGGTCTTTGGAGAACTAGTCTCGTAGCTGAGGGGAGGGGATTCCCTCCTCTGGGGCGCTGGCACCCACAGCAGGACTCGCCAGTCTGATGCCAGGACTGAATAAAGTGTATTTGCCCCGACCTCGCCCTGTGGTTCTGCATGTGTGTGCTTCTCACCCCTGGCCAGCTTCACGAACCTAGTGTATGGGCTGGTGCAGGGAAAGCCCGGGGACTCTCCAGACCTGTTCTCCTCTATCTCAGGAATCCCTGCCTTCATTAAAGATGGCAAACTCATCTTTACAGTGGCTAGGCAGGCATCATAACAGGGAGAACTGGGGTGGGCGCTGGTCTCACAACAACGCAAGGGTGCAGGCCTCTGTAGCCACATAGCCATATTTTTCAAGAGATGCCCGAAACCAGCCATTATGCTTGCTAAGTCCCATTATGTCAGACGAGACAAGTATGTAGGCAGGCAGGACTGATCCATTGGGGTCAATTCGACTGTTTAATGGGGATTGGGAAGCAAGATTGGTAGCTGTGCTCAGAGCCCATCTCCCGAGCTGCTCTACCCGTGTGTGTCTTGTAAGGCTCAGCATGGTATTTTCAGAGTGACACCATGCTGGAGGTAAGCAACATTTATTGTGGCGTGCTCCATGGACTGTGTTGCTTCATTTCCAGAGTAGGGAGCTGGGGGGTTCCCGTCAAGCAGCCATGGCTAGAAGTACTCTGAGGTATCTCTCAAATGTGTTGTCCCATGCTGTTTCACAAGAGCACAGGCCCACAGTGTAAGCCTTCCACAGGGCCAGAGGGTAACAGGCCATGAGTCTTCTCACGGCGTTCTAACTCTTCCTTCCTGGTGCTGTACCTTTCCCCAATGCTTTGTCTTGTCCAGTGAATGTCAGTGCTCAAGAAAGGCCCATGTTAAGCCAGGGCGTGGGACTTTTTAGGGCGTCATCTCCACTTCTGGTTGGAAGCAAACTGAGAAGAAATCATGAACAGGTAGCATTGAGAAGGGGAGCGAGGCTATGTGCCAAACAGAAGACAGTTCAAGGAAAGGTTTCTTAGGCCAGGGAACAGGGTCAATGAATAACCTCCAGCAAAGTCAGCCCCTAATGTCAGTCTGCCCAAGGCCACACCCTTCCCCCTGGTAGGCCTGCCCCAGGTTCTAAGCTGTACTAGTTCCGTTTAGTGCTTGTGGGGCAGACTGTCAAGCATTTCTTCCACCAGGCGCCCCCTCTGGTCCCTGCTCGTGAACAGCCAGGGCTTTGTCAGGCCGCCTGCATTTTGAGTTCTTCACGCCCAACCCCTGCCTTTTTTCCACAGGTGTTCATCCTAATAAACGTCTTAACACTCAAACTCAGTCTTGGTGTTCTGTCTGCTTCTGGAAGAGCTTTCTACTGTGGAGGGGCGGAAAGTTGACAAAGGGAATGTAGTCACTGACTTAACAGTGGCAGTTAGGGCACCTCAGGTACTCCATCTAACTGCCTCTGAAGGCATCTTTCACCAGACCCTCCCCACCCCCACCCCAACCCTGAGGCTAAAACCCTTTCTAAGGCTGCTTTACAGGCTGAGGCAGCTAGTCGTCTGCCCCTCCTGAGTCAAGGCACAAAAAAAAAAAAAAAAAAAAAAAAAAAAAAAAAAAGATGAGATTGGTGGATGACATTAACATCTGGAATGGGAGTAGACTTGGCTAGTCCTGTCTATCTGCAGACCTTACATCTGGAATGGGAATAGACTGTATCCTACACTGAGGGTGGTGGGGCCGGACTAGAAGGGAGACATCTTCCATTTCAGATGCTGATATGAAGGGAGGGGAAGACTAATGTTCATGGAGACTCTGGGGACAGCTAGTGAGTGAGGAGTAGAAAGCAGGTTTAGTAGGTGGAGGTCAAGTCTCCAAGGAACTGAGCTCAAGTGTCTGGTATTGCTGGGGTCTTGTCTCACAGAGAATGTTTGAGCTACATTGTTCCCAAGATGGCTTTTCTACCTCTACCCTTTGCTTTTGTTTAATGGAGTACCTTTTTATTTTTTCTTTTTTTTCTTTTTCTTTTTTTTTTCCGGAGCTGGGGACCGAACCCAGGGCCTTGCACTTGCTAGGAAAGCGCTCTACCACTGAGCTAAATCCCCAACCCCATGGAGTACCTTTTGATTGGTCTTCGGTTCATCTGTTTGTTTTTGATACGGGGTCTTTATAGCCCTGACTAGCTTGGAGCTCACTGTGCAGATCAGGTTGGCCTCAAACTCAAGAGTTCTGCCTGCTTCCATTTCCAGAGTGTGCTGATTAAAGGCTTGTGCCACCAGACCCACTTCCCGATTTGCTTTTGGAGAAGTAGGGTTGGTCTCTAGCCCAGGCTGGCCTCCTGAGCTGGGATTGTTGGTGTAGACCATCATGCTGGATTTACGTAGTGCTGAGGCTTGAACTGAAGGCGTCATGTATGCTAGTCCTGCACTCTAGCAACCGAGTCTGTCCCTAGGCCCCAAGTGTGCTTTAGCCAGATGAGTCCTGGTCTTCCCTGCGCCCACGGATCTAAACAGAAAGACAAGCCCAAGCCTAAAAAGATTCAGTAAGTGAGCTGGTGGAATGCAGAATCAGGGTAGGGCACTCTCAGGTCACTTAACCTTATGACATGAAATTGTAGTAGATGGTGACTTTTTTAGAGTATGGCTACAGATTCTGACAGTTTCCCTTGAATTTCCCTGTCAGTCAGGACTGGCTTTTGAAATCCCCTTGTAAGCAACAGGATGTAGCAGGTAGAAGGCTGCAGGGTTTTTCAGGATAAGGTCACTATGAACCACTATGTTGAAAGGCCAATACTGAGGCTGTCATGCGATCAGCAGTTGAGGACCGAGGCCTGACACTGGATGTACAAGTGCAGAAGCTGGGGGACAGTTTCAGGGTAGAGTCATTTGTGTCCTTGCCAGCTATTGGAGAGTCTGAAATCTCAGCCATCAGGAGACTGGGTCAAGCCACTCTGCTGTGACCTATCTGAATTCAGTGTAGTGAAATGCTTTTTCACACTGAGGCTTCAGACAAGTTCATCAGCAGGCAGTGACTGGAGCAGTAGGAGAGGCAGAGACATGCAGAGAACAAACAAACAAAAACACAGTCTAAAGAAAGGAAAGGGGAGGGCCCAACAGCAGTGGCTGGCCCAGAAATGGCTGCAGGAGGTGGTGTGGGACAGATGATGTGGACTAACAGGCAGGAAGGGTCTTGAGGTATCTGGATATTATCAGAGGCCTCCACTCCGCAGTCCAGGAGGAGCCTTTGGAAAACGCAGACAATGGTCAGTGTGGAAAACCTTCCCGGGCTCCCTATTGTTCACAGGAAACAGGCCCCAAGTTCTTGGCTTTAGTTCAAGGCCTTTTTGCGCTTGGTTCCCTCACTCTTGTAGCTTCTTCTTCAGCCATTAACTCTACTTCCAAACTGCCTCAGCCACGCCTGGCCATCCCATGGTGATACACTGCCAGGCCATTTCCCACTTAGACTTGCTGAGAGTGTCAGAGACTTGAGTTTCCTTAGCTGTGCGCTCAGGTGGATGGATTAGATGTCTCCCAAGAGCATACCCAGCCTGGCAGTCTGGGAGTCTGTAAAGGGGAGAGGTGTTTGCAGGCAAACCTGCCTATCTAGCTGCTTCTAGATTGCTTGCTGTGAGCGCCAATCCTCTCTCCATCCTTGGAGGCTTCTTAGCAACCTTACAGGTTTCTGGCCCTCAGCAGTTTCTGGCCTCTTATTAACTAAATGTCAAGTTATTTTCTTCTGTTCCAAAAAAAACCTCGAAGACCAAAGATCTCTGTATAAACCAGGATCCAAACTCAGAGGCCTGGGCTAGAGGTCAGTGCAGTGTTTGCTGTATCGTCTAAAAGAGCCACCTCGCCTCTCTGGCTTTTATGTTAGATTACACTTACCTGACACCTGCTCCTTTGGGCTTTCTCTTCTCTTGTGTGTGTTTGAATAAACTGACAGATTTACTCATATGATGACAAACTTGCTTTATTTTTATATTATTAAGATACATTTTGGGGTTGGGGATTTAGCTCAGTGGTAGAGCGCTTGCCTAGCAAGCGCAAGGCCCTGGGTTCGGTCCTCAGCTCCAGGGTGGGGGTGGGGGGATCTATTTTATCTAAGAGATGGCAGCAAGTGCCTTGGATCACAGCCCTCGGGAGGCAAAGGTAGGAGGCTCTCCGTGAGTTTGAGGCCAACATAGTCTACAGAATGAGTTCCAGGACAGCCAAGGCAACACAGAGAAACCCTGTCTTGAACCTCCCTCTCCCCGCCCCCCAAAAGATACAGACATAAAGTAAAAATAAAATGTGGGCGGCCATTTATTTGCATGTGCATGTGGTGACCATGGTGACCATGGAGGCCAAAAGAGGGCATCAGAGTCCGTGAAGCTGGAGTTAAAGGTGATAGTGAAACCCTTCTGGTAAAGGTGCTGAAAACCCTGGCCCTCTGCAAGAAGGGCTATAGTTCTTTTTTTTTTTTTTTTTTTTTTTTTTTAAAGATTTATTTATTTATATTGAGTACACTGTAGCTGTCTTCAGACACACCCTGGCCCTCACAGATGGTTGTGAGCCTGGTCGCTGGGAATTGAACTCATGACCTCTTGAATGGTTCTTAACCGCTGAGCCATCTCTCAGCCCAGGGCAGGCTCCATTGAGCTATCTCTCAGGCTCCTGTTGCAAACTTTGATGACAGCCACGATGTGCCAGGAACTGTGTCATTGCTGCCACCGCTACCGGCTTTTCTTCTTCTTCTTCTTCTTCTTCTTCTTCTTCTTCTTCTTCTTCTTCTTCTTCTTCTTCTTCTTCTTCTTCTCCTTCTCTTCTTCTCCTTCTCCTTCTCCTTCTCCTTCTCCTTCTCCTTCTCCTTCTTCTCCTCCTTCTCCTCCTCCTCCTTTTCCTCCTCCTCCTCCTCCTCCTTTTCCTCCTCCTCCTCCCCTCCTTCTTCTGTTTTTTTCCAGGCTGACATGGAAACCACAGAGATTCACTTGTCTCTGCCTCCCAAGTGCTGGGGTTAAAAGTGTGTGTCATTATACCTTAGCCCTCTTAGTGGATGGAATTACAGTCCTATGCCACTAAACAAATATTTAAATCAACCTTTGAGGGTTTAGGTAGAACTCAGTGACAGAGCATTTATTTAGCATGTGTGAGGCCATTTTTACTCCTTAGCATTGCTTTAAAAGAATTAGAAACATTTGCTCAGGAAAGCAAGACACCATCTGTGCAGACACCTGAAGAGGAGGAGCAGGGGATACAGGAAGAGAAGCAAATGTATGCAATGGCCCTGAAGACCTGAGGCAGGCGCTTGCCTGGGTGCTTGGCTCATGCAAGCAGCACAGAAGAGCCAGAGTGGCTGGGGTCCAGTTTGAGTGAAGAATGTGGTTAAAGGGAGGTGAGGGGGCCCAAATTCAAGGTCATGCAGACTTTTTTCCTTCTTAAGATAGGTTTCACTTTATACCCTTGTCTGGCCTTAAACTAATTCTCCTGCCTTAGCTTCCTCAGTGCCAGGGTTACAGGGGGTGAGCCACCATGCCTGTCTGGCTCTGAATTTCTGTTGCCCTCTAAGAATCCGTCTTACAGCCCAGTAGCTGGAGACAACCCTGTTTTATTCTCTGCCAAGATTCTGTGGGTTTTCTAGATTTGGTTCGCTGGTCCTTGTAATCATGTGGTGTCATGTGAGAGCTGGGATATCTAAGATGACTTCTTCACATGATCCCACCCAGTGCAGTAGTGTAGAGACTGGGGACAAAGAAGGATGTGGAAGCTTCTCACACATGAGTGGTTCAAAAAGGGACAAGCGGGAAACTGCCAAGTTCAGAGCTGGCACAAATGACTTTGGCCATATTATGCTAGTTGAAGCTTTCATGGGATCAAGTAGGATCCCATGAAAAGGAAAAGCCTCTCCCCTCGGAAAGGGAGAGGAATAGAGGGCTGGTGGCATCCTCAGTCCCACAAGACCTTTTCTGTTTACCTTGAGTAGATGACGTCATCAGAGGGCTCACTCTGAGCAAGGGCATTAGAGAACATGATGTGTGCTTTTGTGGGAGGTATAAATTAAACTGTATTTTATTTATTCAGTGTGTGTGTGTGTGTGTGTGTGTGTGTGTGTGAACATGTACCATATACTATAACACTCATGTAGAAGTCAAGGGACAACTTACAGTAGTCTTGTCTATTTCCATCATGTGAGTTCCAGGGTTTAAACTCAGGTCATCAGACTTGGTTGCAAGTATTTTACCCTCAGAGACATTTCTCTGGTCCCACAACATTTTGTTTACTGGAATAATAATAATAATAATAATAATAATAATGCTTATTATTATTATTATTATTATTATTATTATTATTATTTTGTGTATGTGTGCATGGGTGGTTGCATGCGTGCGTGCTCCTGAGTGCAGGTACAACTCCACAGCAATTGTGTGGTCCTTGGATGCTTTCGGATGTCTGTCCTCACCTTCTACCTTGTTTAAGAGCAGATTTCTGTGTTGTTTGCCACTGCAAACACCAGTCTAACTGAAGGCCCACGAGCTTTCAGGAGCCCTCCCATTTCCACCTCTCCTCCTGGCAGGAGTGCCTGGATTCTAGGTGCTCTCCCTGCCTCTGCCACTTTGCATGGGTTCTGGGGATCTGAACTCAGGTCCTCAAGCTTGTAGTGTGTGAGTATCCACTAAGTCATTGCCCTAGACCCTGTTCTTTGGAATGATTTGTTTTGAGATCTTATCTAGGCTCTCCTCAAACATGGAGTGTAGTGGAAGGCACCTGGCCTTGAACTCCTGACCCCCCGGCCTTACCCTCTCATATGTTGGGATTAGAGGCCTGAGTTGCCACATCTTGCTCACTTAAACTATTTTCACCACCTTGAGATCATCATAACCATTTTCAAGTCCCTACCTTACAGATTATTGAGTTCATACACACCTTATTAACTAGCTGGGAAGTAGAGACAGGAAAGTCAGGAGTCCTTGGTTCAAGAGCAGCTGGGGGGGTTGGGGAATTTAGCTCAGCAGTAGAGCGCTTGCCTAGTGTTTAAGGCCCTGGGTTCGGGTCCCCAGCTCCGAAAAAAAAAAAAAAAAAAAAAAAAAAAAAAAAAAAAAAAGAGCAGCTGGGGTTGAGTCTGACAAAACCTAAAAAAGGAAAAAAAGAAAAACAAA
The DNA here is from genome assembly GCF_011064425.1 of Rattus rattus. Lineage (NCBI taxonomy): Eukaryota > Metazoa > Chordata > Mammalia > Rodentia > Muridae > Rattus > Rattus rattus. The sequence goes on along the minus strand of NC_046158.1, from coordinate 131,703,297 downwards.
ATTCCTCACCAATAAGTGATGTCCACCACTGTTGTTGTGACTGTCTCACTTCATCACTTCCCCCTTTAAGATGTTTATTTTTAAATTTCGAGAGTTATTTATTGTATGGGTATGATATTTGGCCTGCAGGTGTATATGTGCATCACTTGGTGTCCTCAGAAGTCAGAAGAAGGCGTCAGATTGTCTGAAACTGGAGTTATCGATGGTTGCCAGTCACCAGCTGGGTCCTGGAACCTGAACCTGAATCCTCTGCCAATGAGAGCATACGGTGTTTAACCACAGAGCCATCTCTCTGCTTTCATTTTTTTTTTAATTAGGGTATGTCTCTCTGTGTGTTTGTGTACATGTATGGGGGACCCCAGGAGGCCAGAAGAGGACATAGAATCTCCTGGAGCTGGAATTACATGAATGTGTAAGCCATTAAACATGAGCACTGGGAACCGAACTCAAGTCCATTTCAAGAGCAGTTGGGTGCACAGCCATACATGCAGGTAAAATAATCACACATAAAATAAAATAATAAAACATTAAACAAACAAGGGGATATCTAGACAAGGTGGCATACACCTTTAATCCCAGTACTTGGGAGACAGAAGCAAGCAGATTTCTGTGAGATGGAGGCCAGCCTAATCTACATAGAGAGTTCAGGGCTACAGGGTGAGAGTGTCTCAAGAAATAAGCAAAGAGAGTAATACCACCAGGGACAACACCGGAAACAACAATGGATTGACTTTACTTTTACTCTGCCCAGGAGCACTAGACACCTTGCTGTAAGCATGTCTCATTCACTCTCTCAAACTCTCTGAGGGGCAAATACCTCCACTTTATGTACAGAGAATGATGTGACATTCAGAGTGGTGAGGCCGCATGAGCTGCAAGGGCCACCTCGCCTGACTCACAGCCTCCTCTCTGCCTCTCACCCAGGGCCACCTTCCTCCCAGTGGGCACAGGATATGATGGAGCACAGCTTTTCCTCACTTACTTGACATGTTGCGGTGACAAGATACCTGACCAGAAAACAAACAAACAAAAAGCAACTTACAGAAGAAAGGGTTTATTCAGCTCATGGTCTTAGAGCATGGTTCTCAGTCACAGGGCAATCAGGGTGGTTGAAGCCTGAGGTGAGGCAGGTGACATGGTGTCCACAATTGGGAAACAGAGTGAACCATGGTGTTGAGCAAAGTTTTCCTTTTTACAGTCCAAGGCCTCAGGTCTTGGAATAGCGCTCCCTGCACCAAATGTGGTTCTCCCATTTCAATTAACCTAATCTAGATAATCCCTCACAGACATGCCCAGAGACGCTTCTAGATACGAAGGTGATACAAGATCTTGTCAAGCTGACATTTAACATAACTTAATATAATGTATTTCCTGGCTCGAGATTAGCCCCACTTCCCAATGCATTTGGTTAAGTAAGTACTGTAGTGCATACAAAGCCCTTCACACAAAATGAGCATCATTCACTTGTGGCTATTATTAGCCTGTGCTCAGTAAATACTGACACAGTGAAGCACGGGGAGCTTGGGATATGGTATGGAAAAAGAAGTGCATTGTACAATCACGCATGTCACATTTATCTTTATATCCCTAGCCCCCAGCACAGGCAGTGACAGAATAGAGGCTTTCTTAGTCACTGTTCTATAGCTGTAAAGAGACCTCATGACCATGGCACCTCTCATAGAAAGAATGTATTTTTTTTTTTCTTTTCTTTTTTTCGGAGCTGGGGACCGAACCCAGGACCTTGTGCTTGCTAGGCAAGCGCTCTACCACTGAGCTAAATCCCCAACCCCTGAAAGAATGTATTTAACTGAAAGCTTGTTTACAGTTTTAGAGGTTAGTCCATTATCATCATGGCGGGGAGCATAACAGAACACATGGTGCTGGAGCAATGTCTGAGATCTTTATATCCTAACCCCCAGGCAGGCACACAGGCAGGTAGAGAGATTGGGCTTGGCATGGGCTTTTGAAACCTCAATGAAACCTTCAGTCACATGCTTCCTCCAAAAAGGCCACACCCACTCCAACAAGGTCACGCCCACTCCATCAAGGCCACACCCACTCCAACAAGGTCACGCCCACTCCATCAAGGCCACACCCACTCCATCAAGGCCACACCCACTCCATCAAGGCCGTGCCCCTAATTCTTTTCAAACAGCACTACTCCCCAATGACTAAGCATCCAAATAAATGAGCCCATAGGAGCCATTCTTATCCAAACCATCACAGATGCTCAAGATACAAAGGCATTTTTGAGCAGTGGTCTCTGAAAAAGGCTCAGAAAGGTACTGCGATTCCCTTGGGACCACGCAGTGAATGTGGGAGCACATGACAAGCTATGAAGCTGTCATAGCTTAGCAGAGGCCATTATGGATCCCTAACTGATGTCCTTGACAGGCTCTGCCCACCACAGGATTGGAGCTAAACAGGCATGGAGCATGAGAGAGGCTGTGTCATGGACTTCTGATGGAGAGAGGGCATTCTCCAGGGATCTCCTCCTCCTCATCCCGATTCCCATCTCAAGGTAAGGGCAGTTAATGCTTAGCCTGGAGTGGAGACTCAAAGAAGAAAGGATATGAAGGGAGAATAAGGGTGGTGGATTCTGAGAGGGAGACGGAATCAGAGAGATTAGGGGTCTCACGGAGATGGGAAGGACTCTCTAAGATGGGACTTAATAAAGGCAGCTGCTGAGGCCATGGCCTTGCAGCGAGTGGAGACCCCGAGAGGATCCCTGAATCTGTAGATTTTCTTAATTTGAGACAGGGTTGGAGATTCTCCTGCCTCAGCCTTCCTTGTTGATACGCACCTCTAGGCTGCCTTAAGATGTAGGTATTGTTGTTATTGGCTTTTGAGATAGGGTCTCAGTGGCCCAAGCTAGCCTAGAACTAGGTGTATAAAACTTAGGACAACCTTGACCTCTTGATCCTGATGCCTCTACCTATGGAATGCTAGGATTACAGGGCGGGCGCTACCATGTTGGGTTTATAAAGTCCTGGGATAGAACACGCGTTCCTGTATGTTTCGTGTACTCACTCTACCCACTAAAGGCTACATCCTCAGGCCCAGGTGTCTGTTTTCTGTATGTGCTGGGGGCACCTGGAGGGATGGAGACCCAGAGAAGGGTCTGAAGATATACAGTGAGGAGACAGAGGCTCATGGTCTCCAGTAAGCGTCAGGTTTGAGGAGTGATGCCAGTGTGGCTGAGGAGTCTGAGCGCTTGACAGATGCCCAAAGAGATGCAAATAAAGAGTCTCTCCAAAAAGGAGAGAAGGGAACTCAGGAAGAGACAAAGGTGAGGAACTGCACAGGACTACAGTCTGCAAAGCCAGCCTGGGGCGGGGGGGGTGTCGGAGGGACCCCAACCTCTCCTCTCCCCAGTATCACCTCCTCCCATCCCACTCCACCCCCGCCCGGGATTGTAGCGCAGGCGCGAAGCAAACTCGCTTTGCTCTCTTCCAGCTCCGACAGCTTCTGTTGGTTCCGGAGACGCAGGTCCAGAGGTGAGCTCAGACCCCTGCGGCCCGACCCCCGCCCGGCTGGCTCCCCTGCCCCTAGGCCCCCCTGCCCACCTCTGGCATCCCCGGAATGATAGTGCCCGGTCACAGGTGGGACATCTGCTCCCTGTGTTCTGGCTTGGGGAAGTGGAAGTGATACAGAGCCCCTTGGCACTGTGGGCCTCGACACCCCAGGGCTTATAGACTAGGCAGAGGCTTCAAAGAATGAATTCCCCCGCGCCTCTCTAACAACTCATTCTCATTCCTCTGTGCCTCAGTTTCCCTTCTGGGAAACTACGCAGTTTATTTTGCCAGAGATGATCAGGTCAGAGAATGTGGCTGATGGTATTTATTTATTTATTTATTTATTTATTTATTTATTTATTTATTTTGACTCCTCTAGCCATCGCACAAGCAGGGCTTTATTTCCTGCTGCGCTGGAGTGGGCGGACCTAAAGACAGACTCTGTGAGTCCTGTGGCCCACAGGTTTGTCTCCTTCGAGACAAGTCCCTGGCATTAAAGCCTCCTTTCCAGAACCACGCAGCCTCTTCCTCTTCCAGCTCTCTTCCCATTTAATGACTCCCTTTGCAGGTTAGGAACACACTCCTGGATGTTTCCATGGCAACCCCGCGGGCTCCTCTGCATCCTGTCGCTGCCTGTCCTCTTCCCATCCCCCACCCTAGACCTGCTTCAGACCACCCTAAGAAGGGAGGAGGAGGGGCCAGGCAGAGGGGAGGCACAGTCAAGGTCACCTTCCTTCTTCATTATCAGCTGGATGAACAACAGACCCTTTGCATTTGGAGGCTGGGAGAGAAAGAACTACAGGGGAGGGGCTGACTCTGGCCCTTTGTCCCTGTGCCCCCCACCCCCTTTCTGGGCCTCTACTTGACGCTCTGGCTGTGGAGTATCCAGGCCGCTTTCATTTTCCTCCCTAGCATTCCCAGCCAGGGTCTCTGTGGTCTTTGCTCTGGCCACATCTCTGTCCCCTCTTGCAGTCCAGTTATCCAGGCGTCATTTTTAGGTCACTGCTACACCTTGGCCTCTACCATTTATCATTCTCTAGGTTGGTTTTTGTTGTTGCTGTGTCTTTTATTCCTCCTTTTAGTTTTCTTCCTTCCCTTGAATTGTGGGGCGAGTGGACAGTCACAATGGTGTGTGTGTGTGTGTGTGTGTGTGTGTGTGTGTGTGTGTGTGTGTGTGTCTACACAGGGATTCTGGGGCCACTCTGATTGAAGGCGAGAAGGATCCTAGGTCCACATCACCCTTCAGAACAAGTCCACTGGTTTTATTTTGTTTGAAGCTTCACATGGAGCTGAGGGATGGGGAAAAAAAGCAGCAGAAAGAGCCAAGTTTTTTCCCAGTGCCTCGATGGACACAGGTCCCTTCCATTCCCAAGATCTCAGAGTCTTCTTTTGTGGGTTCCTAAATGGTCTTTCTGGAAATCTGGTAATCAAAAGGACCGAGAGCCTTTAATCCTGAACTCATAATTCCTTGGGACTTGTATGTGGCAGAAATCAGCCTCAGGCTTTTAGGAGCGTGTAGCTTGAGGACTCCCGTCCAACTGGGGTATCATCTATGAAAATGACCCCCAGAAAGGGTCCTGAAAGGGACAGAAGTTTTGAGGGGGAACATGAGGCTCTCTCACTCTAAACATGGGAGCCCAAAAAGTTGAGGAAGGGAATAAAAACCAAAATATAGTAATTGGGGTTGTCAAGATGGCTCGGGGGGTAAAGACACATGCTGCTACCAAACTGATGGCCAGAGTTCAATCCCCAGGAGGGTTCACTTGGTGAAAGGGGAGAATTGACGCCTGCAAGACTTCCTTTAACGTCCACATGGGTTTTACGCATATATGTGTACATCACGACATATAAGTAAACTGGAGGGGTTAGATTTAGCTCAGTGGTAGAGCGGCTTGCCTAGGAAGCGCAGGCCCTGGGTTCAATCCCCAGCTCCAAAAAAAAAAGAACAAAAAAAATAAATAAATAAATAAGTAAACTGGAAGACAGTGTCATGATAACTACAGCAGGCTGTTCCCGGACCAGGTCAAGGTCATTCTTAGTTCGATTTCACTAACAAGGGAAGCCTGGGAGGTCAGTACACAATCTAAAGTCACATGGAAGAAGCTGCGGGCCTGGGACTCAGCCCAACAGTGAGGTTGCAGAGCCACATCCCAGCTGCCAGATGGTCTACAGAGAAAATATGCAGATGGACAGACAGCTGCCAACAACTGGCCCGTGCAGGAACTTAGGGGAAGACTGGATGCTGAAAGGATAGGTGCACTGTGATGGCGAACTATTCAGTGATAGAGGAGTGATGAGGGGACCTCCCATGCAGGGGTCGCAGGGGTTACCATGGCAATGCTACTGACCTCCCTCTGTCACTGTGCCCACAGGGATCCAAGATGAGCTGCAGTCGCCCCTGTGTCTGTAGCCATGGCACCAATGTGGAGGAAAGTACATGGTATGGGGTGGACTTCTATCCTAATCTCTTCTACAATGACTGGCTGGGTACCAGTCTCCCCTATAACCCAGAGAAACTCCCCATCCGGTACATCAACCGACCCTGGCCCTCGTTGTGTTGGAAGGTAAGGCCGAAGGAATGGCTCCTGTGACTTTGGGGAGAAGGTGGGATTGGACTGAGGCCAGATCATGGCTTGAGGATGGTCAGGAGTCCCATGTTCAAGGGCCAAAAGTACAGCATAAATAGATTTCAGCAACAAAGTTCATTTTCTAGAAGAGACCAGATGTTGGATACCTTCTGGCAAAGTTGGATCCAGCCAAGGACTGAGGAGTTTACCAGCTTTTTCTTTCTTTTTTTTTTTTTTTTTCGGAGCTGGGGACCCGAACCCAGGGCCTTGCCTTTGCTAGGCAAGCGCTCTACCACTGAGCTAAATCCCCAACCCCTTACCAGCTTTTTCTTGAGTCTTCTAGCTCCCCATGGTATCAATTCATATAACCCATCAGCTTCTCGATACTGCACTGACTCGTGGCCCTTTAAAAAGAAATAATTAAACCATCATTGTTCGACTCCCAGCATGCACCTGGTGGCTCACAACCAGTCCTAACTCTAGTTGAGGGAATCCAATGCCCTCTTTGATCTCCACATGCACTGGGCACGCACGTGATGCAGTCATAACTGCAAGCAACACACTCATACCCATGAAATAAATACATCTAAAAATGTTTTTAAAACATCGTCACATGAGTGTGATTATGTGTATGTAAATGGTTTTTTAATGTTATTTAATACTAGTTATTAATATGATCCATCCAGCCTCCCAATAATTGAGGCAAAGTCCTAAGGATTTAATTTAATCAGTTGTAGCACAATCACTGGGCAAATTACCCCTAATCTATTCCTCTGTATGCTGGACTGGTTAATTCTCCAGCTGTGCTCCCCAGGTACTTGCTGTTCGCCAGGGTTATTTCTGCTCCAGCAGTCTGTCCTCAGCGGGCATTTCACTCGACCACATGTTCCTGGTCCATCCCGTCTAATGGAGACCTCCTGTTCCCTCTGTCTTCTTTCTCCTTCTCCCTCCTTCTCCCTCCTCCTTCTTCCCCCTCTTTCTCTCCTCGTGGTCCCTGAAACCCCACCTTCCTCTATTTTCCCCAGTAATTGGCTGTAGCCACTTTCATTTAACCAATGGCTTTAAATTGGGGAGCAAGGTTTGCACAAAAAGGCGGTATATGTGAGAATTCTGTCATCAGGGAGCAACCAGATCTTGGGGTACAGAATTTAGCATTTGAATGCATAGCAGCAGCACCAGGCCAACCTCCAACATGTGCATACATTTGTATATACATGCAGGTATAGCTCCCCACCCCCCCACAGTTCTGCCTAAAATACTATGACCAGGAAGTCTTCTCTGATAATCAATCCCAGGTAAGAGGACAACTCTACAGGGTCATTTCACTCTCTCCACTTCCTCGTGTGTTCCAGGTCATCAGTGATGCCCTGGGTCTGAGCACTGCATAAACAGTATGTAGTGGTGACACTTTGATCCTAGCCCGAGGAAGGTAGATGCAAGGGGACCAGAGTTTTGTTTGTTTGTTTGTTTGTTTTTAAAGATTTATTTATTTATTCCATGTATGTGAGTACACTGTCACTGTCTTTGGACAGACCAGAAGAGGGGATCGGATCCCATTTCAGATGGTTGTGAGCCACCGTGTGGTTGCTGGGAATTGAACTCAGGTCCTTTGGAAGAGCAGTCAGTGCTCATAACCACTGAGCCATCTCTCCAGCCCGGGACCAGAGTTTTAAGGTCATATTTGGCTGTGTAACAAATTTGAGGTAGCCTGAGCTACATCTGTTTAGAAAGAAAGATCAACCTAAAAATGCCAGAAATTAACTGATTTCTGGAATGCATAATAAAACTGTGGTCTACACTTTGGAAATCTGAGGAAGAAGAATCATGAGTTCAAGACAAGCCTGAAATAGAAATAGTATGCTGTAGGCTAGCCTGAGCAACCAAGTGCGACCCTGTCTTGAAATACATCAATGAATTAATACGTGAATGAATGAATGAATGAATGAATGAATGAAGTTAAGCAGAGAAGGAATGAAAGCATTTTGTTCCTAGAAGTCTGACTCTCTTTGGGCCATTTGCCAGCTCTGTGCTAATTACTGTGGCTTTGGAGGGGAAACACAGCTGCCGGATGTGGAGTTCATCTCACCTACATCTTACTGTGGTTCCCACTGTGGGTACCATTGGCAGGCAGAAGAGACATGTGAGAGACAGACAAGGGATGCTCGTAACAGCCCGAGGTGTCTAACAGTCAGTAGTCCCTTTGTATAGTTCTTTACTAAATACTGTAGAGAAACTGAAGTTAAGGGTCCCTCATCCTGCTTTCGAAGGGCTCCGCTCTAATGGTGAGGCAAGGTGCTAACTGGGTGTGTGTGTGTGTGTGTGTGAGAGAGAGAGAGAGAGAGAGAGAGAGAGAGAGAGAGAGAGGAGAGGGAGGGGAGGGAGAGGGAGGAGGGAGAGGGGGAGAGAGAATGTATGTTACGAGGGGTTGCACTTAAACATCCTGAACAAACTTCCAACATTTTACCACTGAGCTGTATCACAAGCCTTCTTTTTACTTTTTATTTTCAGACAGGGCCCCACTAATTTGCCTAGGATGGCCTTAAACTCACTCTATAGCCCAGACTGGCCTTACACTGCCCATCATCCTGCTTCAGTCTCCTAATAACTGGGTCACCAGACCCAGATACCTTTTTTTTTTTTTTTTTGAGACAAGGTTTCTCTGTGCAGCCCTGGAACTCACTCTGCAGACCAGACTGGTCTTGAACTCATAGAGATCCACCAGCCTCTGCATCCCAAGTGCTGGGACTAAAGGTGTGTGCCACCATGCCCAGCCTCTTTTAAAATTTTTATTTATTTATTATTCTAGGTGTGTGTACATGGGCTTGTCTGCCAGGGTCAGAGGACAACTCTGTGGAGTTGCTTCCCTCCTACGTTTCCATGGCTGACTGGGCTCCAACTCAGGCTGTCAGGCTTGCTAAGCAAGTGCCTTAATCTACTAAGATATCTTGTTAGTCCTCTCTCTCTCTTTTTTTTTTTTTTTTAGATATGTGTACATGTTTAAGATTTTTAAGACAAAATTGCACTGTATAAAATAACCCCGGCTTGTCTAGAACTCACAGAAGTCAGCCTGCCTCAAGCCTGGCTTTTTTTTTTTATACGGGTGCTGGGAATCCAAACTCTGGTACTTGTGTTTACGTGGAAGGCATTTAACCCCTGAGCCATCTCCTAACCTCCCACTTTAAAAACTCTTATGTATGGTCCATTTCATTGTTCAACAACGTTAGTACCACAACAAGCACAAGACACCCAGTCAAAACATGTCCAGTCTTCGTTCTCATAGGATTCAGTCCAGTAAAACAGGCAGCCATCACTCACCTAAAAACCAAAATCCATGCCCAAATCTGTTCAGGGGCGGGCACACTGAGGGACTAGTTGGTGTGGAGAGATTGACTGAGCTGACTTGGTCAAGTTGGCACTGGGCTGTGTAAAGAGAAAGAAGGACGCCTGCCCAAACTGCAAGTCTCCAGGAAGGTACCTCAGAGAGTGACGGTTTGAGATGAGACGGGAGGAGACATGAGCGTCAACCCAGCAAAGAGACAGAGGGTGAAAAGGATCATGGGAGTGCCAAATAGAACAGGGGTACAGCTCAGTCGGTAAAGTACTTGCCCTGTGTTCAACCCCCAGTACCCATGTGAGAATGCCAGGAGGAGTTGGATATGGTAGTGCACGCCTTTAATCATAGCAGCACTTAAGAGGCAGGTGGAGCTTGGTGAGTTTGAGGTCGGCCTGGACTATATAGCAGTTCCAGGACAGCCAGAGCTATGTAGAGAGGTCATGTCTCAGAATAAATAGATACAATTTTGAAAATTATTTCTAGTCAATTGCTGGAGAGGCAGAGGCAGGAGGATCTCTGAGTCTTACTGGCCACTCAGTTCCAGTTCCGGGTCCTGGTGAGAGATCCTATTTCTGAGGAACACCAGAGGTTGACCTGTTACCACTATATGCACTGCATACACTCCCCTTCATACAACGCACGAATACACACTCGATGATGATGGTGATGCTGCTGCTGCTGCTGCTGATGATGATGATGACGACGATGACAAATGGGACCTAGATAACAGTGGACAGAACTCAAGGCTAGCTTTGGAAACCATTGCTAGGGTAGAGTTGGTCTACACATGCCTAAGTACACATTCCTGTACTTAGGCAAGCTCAAGGCCATCCAGGACTACATAGACAGTGCCAGGCTATCCTGGGTAACTGAGCATGCCCTGCTCTCAAACTAAAACTCAAAGGGGGTCGAAGGTGTTGCTCAGTGCTTGCCCCTTCCATGTGCAAAATCCTGGGTTCTGCCCCCATCTCTGTCAATTAGGGGTGCTCTGTGATGTCCATTTCATGAGCCTATAACCTGGACCACAGCTGAGCCTGAATCCTTGCTGTTCCGTCTGCCTCTCCTCAGGTCACCGTGTCCGTGGCCTCTCTGTTTCTCCTGCTGGGTGTGGCAGCCCTGACCACTGGCTACGCAGTGCCCCCCAAACTAGAGCTTGTTAACGAAAGTAAGTTCTCATCGATGGATGATCCAGTAGCTGACTACAACCAAGCCCTGATCACCTGCCGTGTGGTAGGAGCGACGCTGTGCGGGGTAGCCGGGGTCATGTTGGCTGTCTGCCTCTTCTTGATCGCCTCTGGTTGGATGATCCAGGACCTCAAGGCAGAGCCCCTGGTCACTGAAGCTGACAGCCCCGTGGAGGTGTTCAGGGATGAGCCAGAAAAGCTGCCCCCTGTGTTCCATGAGGCCAGTAGTCAGTCGCCGTTCTTGACTCCGCCCAGCCCTTTTGGGCAGCAGTCCGTGCAGACCAGCCAGCCCCAGCGGGACTTCTAAGTCTGCAGGATGGAGGAGTCAGACACTCGTTGCTTTCATCACCCTGACTTCTTCCTCTCAGTAGTGCCAATCTCTCTAGGACCCTCATAGCTCCCACCTTCCGCCAAATCAAGTCCCGCGCTCCAATCCCACCCCTGCTCAGGACAGGCACAAACTCAACCAAGAGCTGCTCTTTCAGACCAGTGAAACGGCCCAGAGAGGGTTCAGGAAGGGTTCAGGAATGGCCCAGGACCTTCCTGGCATGACGGAGGATCTGAGTTCCATCTCTCAGATCTACAAAGTGGAAGAGGAGAACCGGTTCCCTCCAGTTGTCCTCTGACCCTCACCCCCATCCCCCACCTACAAAGAAAGGTAATAAAAAATATAAATTCCAAGGATTAGGGAAAGTGGAATTCTTTTTCCCTTAAAGTCACCCCCTAGACAGCAATGCCCACTGGGCTTGATCCTGACCCTACTAAAAAACCTGTGTGCACTCCTGTAGGCCCAGCACCTTCTTCCCTATGGGTGGCCCAGCCAAAAACATGTCCTCCCGTGGGACGCTAGAGGGCGCTCTAGGACAGCATCGGATCCTCTCTCCGGCAACCCGTGCTGGCCCATGGGGCTTCCTGGATGAGAGGAAGAGGGTTCGGGCACTCTCCACCACCTTTGTGCCCGCTGGTTGTACTTTCCAGGCCCCTGTTTCTCTCCTCCATCTTGCTTCAGCTTTCAATAAACAGTTGATGCATACCATCTTTGTGTCCTTGTGTCTAGACCTGCAATTCTCAACCTGTGGGTCGCGACCCCCAAGGGTCGCCTAAGACCATCAGAAAATGCAGGTATTTGCATCACGATTCATAACGATAGTAAAATCACAGTTATGAACTAGTAACGAAATAATTTTATGGTCGAGGTCACCACACATGAGGAGCTGTATAAGGGTCACTACAGTATAGGAAAGTTGAAAACCACTGTTGTAGATCATTGGAACATGGGGAAAGGGGAGAAAGAAATGGTTCCTAGTTGAGGCCTACTATGTGCTTAAGTCCTTTATATTCATTTGCTCCTAGGACAATCATTTTATAAATAAAATTATTAAACAAGGAGTAGTCGTGGTTTAATCCCAGCTCTCAGGAGAAAGAGGCAGGTGGATCTCTGTGAGTTTGAGGCCAGCCTGGTCTAGGTAGAGTTCAAAGACAGTCAGAGCTACATAGAGAAACTATGTAACCGAAGGCAGGTTCTGATATTATTTCATCCTTAGGCAGATCACTGATGGTCGGAGATGGGAAGTCAAGTATCTAAGGCTTCTCTGACAGCTTTATCAGTTCTTTGCTCCAGTATAGCTCTCCCTCCTGTCCTTGGGTGGGAAGGATATCAATGACTTACCCCTGAGAGGAATGTGGTCAGGAGGGGTTAGAAGCCAGTGGGGACTCTTTTGCAGGACCCTAAGAACCAGGCATGGAAGCACGGGCCTGGAAGCTTAACACTGAGGAGTTCAGTGCGCACATGCACACGTGCATGCACACACATACACATATCACAGCACACACACACACACACACATACACACACACACACACACACACACACACACACACACACACACACACACACACACACATACATACACACATCACACATGATGGACACATGGCATGCACACAACACACACACACACACACACACAACACACACACACACACACACAGTGTTGGGGTAGAGGGACTGCCACTCTGATGGATCCTGATTCCAAGCCCTGTTTTCCATTTTTTTTTTTTTTTTTTTCCGGAGGGGACAAGAGTTTCATGTCTTCAGGGCCAAGCCAGTGTGACAAGAAAAGCTGTCACTCCCAAGCCTGGCTCCTGATCCCTAGGCCTATGTTTTCAACTGCATTACTCACAGAGTGAATTTCCCATCAGCCACCCCTGGCTGTCCCATTGGTCCATGAGACCCAATGCAGCCCCTCTGCTGCCTCCATGATGGCCAGCAGCTTCAGTTGCTCCATCAAGCCTTGATCCCTTTCTTCGTTCATTCCTCAAACCCAGCACAACTCAACCTTGGACACGTATCCTGTCCCCAGCCGCGTCCTGGGCCAAGCTAGTTCCCTGATCTCTCTCCCACCTGGGGAGAGCACCAGCACCTCCCTGGTATCTGGACCCCACGTTCGCATGTACATCGTACTTCCTACATCTAATTTCTACACTCTAGCTGGACAGGCACATGGGTCCGGTTCCACCAAGCTCAGAGTCTGCCCCCAGGCAGCTTGGTGAAGCCCAGACTCTGCCTGCAGCTTACAAGGCTTCACCCCATTTGCACTATGCTGTCCTTCCTCTGTGACCTTGGCCCTGCTACTTGCTCAGTCTTTAAAACCAGTCAAACCAGTCCTCTGTGCCTCCAACACTAGTCCAGGCTCCAAACTCCCAGTTTTTGCCTAGCTGTTCCAGCTGCAGCCTGCCCCTCCTCAGTTAGCAGTGTAAGTTCCTGGGCCTCCTTCAAGATGGCTCAAAAAAGACCAGGCTGTGGTGGTGAGTAGTGAGACAAGATTGCAAAAGTCACCCTATCGGGGTACAGTCTATGAATGAATGTGTACCCCATTTTTCTGTTCTCTGTACACCTTGGGCTTTAGTTTTGCTTTTTCATAACACCGATTACCTTCCTTTCTTCCTTCCTTTCTTTTTCCTTTCTTTCTTTCTTTGACTTATTTATTTATTGTTTTGAGACAAGGTCTCACTATGTAGCCCTGGCTGTCCTGGAACTCACGCTGTAGATCAGGCTGGTCTCAAACTCAGAGATCCACCTACCTCTACCTCCTGAGTGCTGGGACGAAAGGCAAGCGCCATCATGCCTGGATATTGATCACCTTTCAATACATTGCTTCTATATCATTGTTTACTACCTGTCTACTTTGTTGATGTACGCTCCATTGTTTCAAGGACCTGTACGTACAGATGCCTTCCACGGTGTCTGACTCACAGAAGCTCAGTGAGTGTGTAATGAACAAAGCAGTCGGCAGCATCCGAGAGGCTGAGACAAGCAGAGGGTGTCGGAAACCAGGCTAGAGGTCTCAACACTCGCCACCCTGAAAACCCACCAGTCTGAGTTTTATTAATAATAGGTTTTTCTCTGCTGATGAAATAAGCCAATTCAAATGAAATTAAAAATGTAAAAGCAGATTTGTTTGGGGGCAGGTTCACTGGTCTCAGTGAATGGGCCCAGTGAAATCACCATGCAGTCAGAAAGACAGGGGTTGGGGGCAGAGAGAGAGAGGGGGTGGGGAGGGAGAATCTGCACATTCAGAGACAAGAAATGTAGAGGCATTGTGTGTGTGAGAGAGAGAGCTGGTGACCAAAATATCTGGATCACATAGGGAAAAGCCTGTGGGGGAGGAGAAGCCCAGTCTCTACACTGAAAAGATTCTCCTAAGAATGGTACTCAGGACTCAAATAAAACACAAAGAGTGTTTTATTCTGCAGAGGTCCAGCATGCTGAGGTTTCCCATTACCAAGATAGAAAGACAATCAAGTGAGCTCCCAGGCCAGATTTAAAGCACATTGGAATTCCGTAGATTTTTTTTTTAAGATTTATTTATTATTATATTTATGTGAGTACACTATAGCTGTCTTCAGATACACCAGAGGAGGGCAACAGACCCCATTACAGATGCCTGTGAGCTACCATGTGATTGCTGGGAATTGAACTCAGGACCTCTGGAAGAGCAGTCAGTGCTCTTAACCACTGAGCCATCTCTCCAGCCTCCTGGAGATCTTTATCTTACTCCATGTCTAGGGACATTCCATTACTGGGGCCTGGGAGCTGGAAACTTGTTGGGGAGGTCTGGAAACTGTTGCTGAAGAAGCTGCCTTGCCACCTGGGCTGAGGCAAGGACAGCGGGTCAGCAGCAGTTTTCACCAAAACCGTCCTCGGGTCAGCAGCAGTTTTCACCAAAACCGTCCTGCGTTTGGTGGTGGGCTGAGGGGCCTGAGCTAGCTCAAATAAAGACCCTGTTGTGATTTGCATCAGATAGCTCCTGTCCATTTTGGGTGGGGAGGGCCACTAACACTTCCCTGGCACTACATGAACAGAGCATTTTCCCAGAGAACTTAGAAATCAATGTATTTTCATGAATTCATATTTTTATTAAAAAAGATATTAATTGAAAATTGGGATCAGTGGTGGTTCATGCCTTTAATACCAGCATGTGGGAGGCAGAGGCAGAAGGATCTCTGAGTTTAAGGCCAACTTGGTCTACAGAGAAAATTCCAGGACAGCAGGGCTACACAGAGAAACACTGTCTCAAAAAACCAAACCAACCAACCAAACAAACAAATAGGGGCACACCTTTAATTTCAGTATTCTAAGAGAATCAGAGGCAGGATCTTTGAGGCCAGCCTGGTCTACAAGGTGAGTTCCTGTTCATCCAGGGATACATGGCTACATAAAAAGGTCTTGTCTTTAAAAGGGGAAAACATCTGGGGAGAAGATCAGTTGGTGAATTGCAGACCCCAGTGTAATCCCCTAAACCCCTCGAATCCCAAAAGCCAGGCATGATGATAAACTTAATGCATGTCTGTCTGTGCATCACCTTCATGCAGTGCTTGTGAAGGCCAGAAGCAGGTGACAAACACTCATCCCCCCATCCCCCCAACCCCCCCCTTCACCTCTGCCACCCACTCTAAGCCTGTAGCCCCAGGCTGTCCTGGATCTCTACATACAGCCAAGAATGACCTTGAACTTCTGATCTTCCTACGCCCCAGGTGCTAGAATTCCAGTACTGCACTGTAACTGCTCCCTCCCTCTCTCCCCCTCCCTCCCTCCCTCTTGGTCTCCCCTTCCCCTTCCTTCCTTGGGCAGCGTTTCTTGCATCCAGGCTGGCTTCTAAGTTGATTTATAGCTCCACATTCTCCCGCCTTAGTCTGCCGAGTGCTGACGTGACAGGCCTGTGCCACTATGCTCAGCTTCTGAAACGTGGAAGCTCTGACCTTGAACTTAACTGCTGTTTGCAGATCATTCCTCACAATCGACAACACAAGGCTTTGTGCCAAGAGCTCCTGGAGAAGGGCACCTAACAGACGTGAGGCGAGCTGATACAGGTCGCCCCCTGCTGTTCCTCTGGCGGAATCGCAGCTGCTCTGAAAAGGCTTTCCTACCTGGGAGGGAAGCTCTTTGTCCTTCCCGGAGTCCCTTTCTGTAGAGAAGCCAGCCAGAATAGAGAGGTGGGTTTTGTTTGTGTTTTCCTTCTCTTAAAAAAAAAAAATTTACCCCTAGTACTAGGGAAAATGAATATAGGACCTCAGGTATGCTAGGCAAACGCTGTGCCACTGAGTCGCGCCTGAGTTTGCTCTGCCTGTTTAAGTCAGTAGCCGGAGCTCTCAACCAACACAGGGACCTGCAAGCTGCCCTCTCCCACCAACTCTGTAATCCAGGGGACTAAATTATTTCAGAGAAACACCTCGAACTCATCCCCAGCCAGAATAGAGAGGTTCATTTCTGGGAACGTGACTGGGGCGGGGAGCCAAGAAAAGTCCTGGCATAGGTAAGGAAGATGTTGCGGGAGGAGGTGGTATTGGGAAGGTTCTAACAGCCAAAGAGACAGAAACGAGCAACAGCCTATTCTAGACTTTTCTCTCAAACCTTCCGTCTAGGGCCTGTGTGGGTAAGCCGGGGTTAGATGCTGTGTGAGCCTAGGCCATGTCTACACCTCTCTGAACCGTTTTCATTTTTTTTTTTTCTTTTTTTTTTGGAGCTGGGGACCGAACCCAGGGCCTTGCGTTTGCTAGGCAAGCGCTCTACCACTGAGCTAAATTCCCAACCCCCCGTTTTCATTTTTTTAAATTAAAATTTTATTTTATGTGTGTACGTGTGCATGCACGCACACGTGTGTGTGTGTGTGTGTGTGTGTGTGTGTGTGTGTGTGCAAGCAAGCATATACCACATGTGCGTGGGTGCCCACAGAAACCGGAAGAGAGTGTTGGATCCCTGGAACCGGAGTTCTTTGAAACCTGACATTGCACTCGGGTCCTCTGGAAGAGATCAGCCATCAGTCTTCACCACTGACCCATCTCTCCATTCTCCAGAACTTATTTTCTGACAGTAACCTTGCTAAGCAGCTCGGGCTGGTTTGGATCTCCTTCCTCCTCTACCGGTCTCCAGAGTGCTGGGATTAAAGGCATGTGCCACCATGCCTGGCTGGGTGCACAACCCTTTTGCTGTTGATTTTGTTCTAGTTTTGCCTCTAAAAGATAGACCAGGACCTTGAGATTGTTTGAAACCTGTTGCGTCTGGCACCTGAACCAAGAAATGTAAGCTGTTATGGAAAGCGAAAGCCAAGCCACACAGGCTAGAACTAAGGATGACACAGACAGAAGACTGCCCTCCAGGGACTTGCAGACCAGAGGGATGTCCTGTGCTGCCAACAGGACAACGGACCAGGCAATAGACCAGGGTAAACATTGTAAGGGATGATTCAGTGTTATATCACGGGGGACAAATGGAGATTCGGAAAGCACATGGAATGGGGAATGTAGAATGCTTACTTAGAGCACACAGAGCCTTGGGTTAGATTCCCAGTACTACACAGGTGAGGTGAGGTTCATGTCTGTAATCCCAGCACTTAAGAGGTAGAAGCAGGAGGATCAGAAGTTCAAGGTCATTTCTGGATACATAGTTCAAGACCATCCTGGCATTTGGAAGAGAGAGGGAGAGGGAGATATCCATCTGTGAGTTTGGGGCCAATCATGGCTACATAGTGATACACTCTGTTAGCATTCTGTCTAAGCTCCACCCCACAGCTACCTGGCAACAGCCAGGTATGCCTGACACTATAAAGGGGGCTGCTTGCCCCCTCCTCACTCTCTTGTTCTCCCGATGTCTCTTGCTCTTACCCCCTTCCCCCTTTGTCCCTTATCTCCCCATTTCCCTCCCCACTTCTCTCCACGTACTCATGACCAGCCTCTATTTCTTTCTCTCTCTTTCTCTCTCTGCCTTTCTCTTCCCCTACGACCCTCTTAACTCCCCTTCCCGTGCCCTGAATAAACTCTATCCTATACTATAGCATGTGGCTGGTCCCTCAGAGGGAAGGGATGCCTCAGCATGGTCGTGCAGAGGCACCCCCTTCCCCCATACCTCACCACACCTCCACAGAACATATCCCCCTCTCTTTATCTCTTTATAAACACATCACACTCTGTCTTAAAATAACCAATAATAGTGACACAGACGGCACCTGGCTGGGTTAGGTTTTGTCCTCAGGAGATTACAGAGGTTTTTGTATGTCTGTAGACCTGAAAGGGGTTCCTCAGAGAAAATGGGAGCACAGTATATGTGCACGTAAGCAGCCTGCCTGGGATTGATCAGCTCGTGGGCTTGAAATCTGAATAAAAACTATTCTGCAAGTCCAAAATGCCCTATGCCTCCAGTATCTACAGTACAGAGACTCACCAACCTGCCGGGGGTGGGGCTCTTGAACACCACCTGCCCCAGCCCACAGGCAGAGGCAGCATACATTATGTCCTGCCCCTAACGCATGCTCAGAGAGCCTCTGAGTATCACCGTGGAGTGGTGGGCACTGTTGGATGTGAACAGTAGCTCCCCATTCAAACTCCTAGACACATATGGGCAGATGTCAATCAGATATAAGTCCAGGAAGCATGTTTCGTCCCAGGATGCTCCTCGGTGCACACTCACATGTATGTCAAGCGTTAGGATGAGGTCTGAGGTACACTGACATGCTTCCTGTGCATTGAGGCTTCTTCTGCCCATGTTTTATTTTTTGTTTGTTTGTTTCCCAGTGGCTACACTAGTTGAACACTTACTGCATGAAAGCGAAGTGGCAAATGGTGGGGACTGGAGCCCTAATCTCTACTGCTTTGCCCGTGCACCTGAGTGAACAGGTGTGAACGGGCCGTGTCGTGGTTGGGTTTCCATGCTAACATTCTCGGTGGCCTTGGATGTCACATGTTCCTGTGAGCCCATGCTCACAGGTGCACTCTACGGGCACGAGCGGTGATAGATAGGAGCAGGAGCGGAACCTCTACTTCCTTTCACACGTCGGGCGGGCGGGGTTGTTGTTAGCAGAGTTGGGAGATTCCTGTCCCATGCTTGCCAAAGCCAAGCTCTGGGCAGCAGGCCACCAGGGACCTGGTGAGGGAAGAACACCGAGGATTTCATAAGCATCCGATCTGGGACACGTGCTTGGGGCCGAGAGAGGTGAAAGGAGAAAAACAGGATGTCCTTTGGGGCCAACACTGGGCAGGGGCCAGACCTGATCTGGTTTGCAGGGGAGGAGCCGTCAGGCATGGCTTCTGATTGTGTTTGCACCAAGCGGGTGTGTGAGTGCGGGTGGAGGAGGGGTCTACAGGGAGGGGGCACTTTACCGACCCCAAGCAGGTCAGTGAGAAGGGGCAGAGGAAAGAATAGGGGGACATGGATTCATTTTTTTTTTCACGAGTCTTTTGTTGTTGTTTTAAGAGATGAGGTCATCCTTATGTTGCCCAGACTGATCTGGAGCCTGGCAGCCCTGCCTTACCTTCTCAGATACTGGGATTATAGGTGTGTGAGTTACCGCACTACGTAGCCTTTTTAGAGATCATAAGTGATCGAGTATTATAGTACATCCCTTTGACCCCAGCACTCTGGAGATCGAGACAGACAGAGTCTATGAGTTCAAAGCCAGTATGGTTCACACGGTGAGTTCTAGGACAGTCAGGGCTACAATAGTGAAACTCCGTCTGTCTCTGTTTCTGTTTCTGTGTCTCTCTGTCTCTCTGTCTCTGTCTCTCTCTGTTTCTGTCTGTGTCTCGGTCTGTCTGTCTGTCTGTCTGTCTGTCTCTCTCTCTCACACACACACACACACACACACACACACTCACACAGACATTTGGCTATCTGAAGTGACTCCGGATGCGTGCTGTGGGTACTGGGTGTACAATATCGATCTGACCCTGCCCACTGCCTGGTGACAAAGAGGACTCCTAGAACATGGAGTGACCCAAGCCCTTTGACCTTACTGTGACTTATCTGGAGGAGCAGGTGGTGTGTATGTATGTGCGTGCACATGTGCCTGCACAGCTGTCTGCCACTGCATGTGCCCTGAGAGCACAGCCTGGGCATCTATCTCTCTGCCCAGCCCAGCAGAAACTACACCTGACCCATGTGAGGCCCAGCACCCATGCAAAGCTTCCTCCAGCTACAGGCCAAAGGTCTCCTCAGGGTAGACTCCAGGACTCCTCCCAGCTCAGAAATCCCTGACCCTGTCAGCATGGACTTCTCCACCGGGAGACGCGGACATTGGAGAAACACACATAGTCAGGGGCTACTCTTCTGACCCATGTATATGGGTTGTTCCCAGGTATATTCTCAAATTTCTAAACACTGACAAAGCCCTCAGTGATTCAGACAGATGTGCAAATGAAACATTGGTCCCTCAGTCCACAAGTTCTATGCTAAGTACTTTCGTTTTGGTACACAGACTATAATGTAACCCAGGCTGGCCTCACTGTGTAGCCAAGGATAACCTTACATTCCTGACCCTTCTCCCTCTGCCTCCCCAGTACTGGAATTACAGTCCTATGATATCACACCTTGATGTGTGTTAGTAGCTTTGTGCTTTGGAAGCACATTGAGCAACATGGTGATCTTAATTTTGTCATTCTCCGAGCCCCAGTCGCTTTTGTTCTTGTTGTTGTTTGAGACACGGTTTGTCTGTGTAACCCTGACTGTCTTGGCACTAGTTCTGTAGACCAGGTTGGCCTTGAACTCAGAGATCTGCCTGCCTCTGCCTCCTGAGTGCTGGAATTAAAGGTGTGCACCACCATTGCCAGGCAAACCCCGGGTTTTGTTTGTTTGTTGTTGTTGTTTTAAAGATTTATTTATTTTATGTATGTGTGTACACTGTCATTCTCTTCAGACACCAGTAGAGGGCATCAGATCTCATTACAGATGGTTATGAGCCACCATGTGGTTGCTGGGAATTGAACTCAGGACCTCTGAAAGAGCAGTTAGTGCTTTTAACTGATAGGCCACCTCTCCAGCCCTGAGTCCCAGTTGTTTGTTTGTTTGGTTTTTGTTTGTTTGTTTTTTTTTTTTTTTTTTTTTTTTTTTTTTTTTTTTTTTTTTAGAGCTGAGGACTGAACCCAGGGCCTTGTGCTTGCTAGGCAAGCGCTCTACCGCTGAGCTAAATCCCCAACCCCTCCGAGTTCCAGTTTTTAATTGAAATTTTGTTTTATTTTTATTTTTGCTCATGTATACATGTGTGTGTGCCTCTGTGTATATGTATGAGCATTGGAACCCCCAGAGCTGGAGTTAAGCAACTGTGGGTTACTTGATGTGGGCACTGGGATCCAAAGTCTGGTCCCCTGGAAGAGCAATAGATGGTTACTACCACCGAGTCATCTCTCCTGTCTCCCTTTCCCCAAACCTTGAGGCATAACAGCCATTTCCAGGATTATGGTCACTCCATGTGTTGGAACCTTAATCCCCACTCCCAGTGTGCATGTTAATGTATCCGAAGGTGGAATCTTTGTGAAAGGCTCAACTCCTTTATGAGGATTCTGCTCTCTTAAATGAATCCATCCTGGGTTGGTGGGGGATAGGTTCGTGGTTTACAGCAGAGTAACTTTGTTGTAAAAGGTGTCTTGGGTTGCTGCAATGGCCTCTTCAAGCTATTTTGAAACAACAACAACAACAACAAAAAGTTATGTTCCAAGCCCCAAGCCACAGAGTGCAGGGAAGAAGCATCAGGCCCCTGGACCTCACAGGCTCCAGACTTGAACCACACAGAGATCTAGTTCATTATAGACAACTCATTCTATACTGTTCGGTTGTAACTGTAAAGCCCAACCAACCCTGTTTTGGAAGAAACTTCATTTTGTACAAGACCAGGGGCTAAACTCCCCTTCCAGGAAGAAAAATCAGAATCCTTCTGAGCAAGTATCCTACGGCAGCAGCCAGTCAGGCTACACTAGAAGGTCAAGGTACACATAGATAACTTAAGACATCCTGCAGAGATTAGCTAACTTAACCATCCTATTCATCAGGTGGTTTTGTCCCTGTGTTCAGTTCCTGCAGATTACGCCAGAAATACAGTTTTTAAAATGTTAACTTGCTGACCCGTATGGAAATTCCCCAAGCTTGCTGAAACTACAATAAACATCATACACCCCTAGACTTGGGGCCCCCACTCTGACCTGCTGCGACTGGGACAGTGAGAGACCCTGCTCAAGAGTTTGTAATAAAGACCCTTATGTATTTGCATCGTGATAGGTTCCTCAGTTGTCTTTGGGATACCTGCAACTTGGGCATAACGTAGCCACAGAAAACAGCCTGAGGCCTCTTCCCCACTGCACACCACACTAATACTTCCCCAGGAACTGCCAGGTGTCATCAGATAGATAACAGTGACAGCCACTGGGGCTTATGTAGTGATAAGCAACAATGAGGAGTTATGGGATTCTCAGAATCCACTAGGCACCGCATTCGGCAGTCCCTGGCCTGAACCTACACTGGACAGACACCTGTGTGAAGCAGGAAGGACAGACGATAGATATTGTATGTTTAACACCTAAGAGACAGCAGGTCAAACCATGACAAGTCCTCTGAGTGAGAGACAGAGGGGACGTATGGGGGAAGGGTGGGGTGTGACAATGTGGAGGTGTGAGAGGCCATGGATGTGTGTGGAGGAAGAGGAATCTGACAGAAGAAACAGCAGGCCATGGCCCCTTCCTCACTAGTAGTGCCTCCTCCCAACAATTGTGCCCCAGTCACCAACATGGGTCCCCGCACATTTGCTTTCAGGGCGGGAGAATACAGAAAGTTCCACTCACCCACTGGAGCCAAAGAAAGTGCCAGAAAAACCACACAAAGACACTTGCATTTTTCCAAGTTGGCAAAGATCAGAAGTTTGGAGAACTGCCTATGCTGTGGAAATTGTGAGGAAATTGTGAGGAAGCAGACAGAGGTGGTTGGGGACAATCCCCATGGAGGGCTCCTTGTCAAAATACATACACTTTGACCTAGGGATTCTGTGTGTGAGTAGTCGACTCCTAGTGCTTTTGCACAGCACCTGCTCCAACACCAGCCTTGCTTGTACAACAGAAGCCTAGACATCCTGTCACGGGGGGAGGGCAAATGTCTGCATCCCTACTGGGGTATCTATAACTTTTGAGGACTCACAGGAGGGTCTTTCTGAATGGCTAGCCTCTCCTCCTCAAGACGTCTGGTTAAACCAGAAGAAATCTGGTGTGGTGGTGCACATCGGGAATCCAAACACTGAGAGGCCACTCAAAGATGGCCTCGGCTACATCCTCAGTTCAAGAACAACCTGGGCAACATGAGACACATGTCTCAAAGAGGCTGGAGAGATGGCTCAGTGGTTAAGTGTCCCAGCCCATGGGAACATCAACGGAGACCCTGGAGAGAGGAGTGGGATGGATGGGACAAGAGGCTCAAGGAATGGAGACAAGACAGTATTCTGATCAAGTCTCATTTAATCAAGCAAAAAGCACTTGCTTATAAGCAGAAAAATCACACGACACAAACTGGTAGTCAGGGTAACGATAAACATATGTCACATCAAAAACCAATGGCATAAGTTTTGGTTTCCCAAAAACCTCTTACCTACAATAAGTTTCAATTTCCTGAAGTCTCTAACTAACAATAGAGTGAAACTCATTCTTGTGTAGAAGCAAGCTACCAGGAAGTCTCCAGTATTCTTGGCTGGTGGTAACCTCCACTTTTGCTACCTGGAAACAAGGGCCCATGAAATGGAAAACACCTAGTTCAGGCAAAGAAAGACATAAGCAGGCCGGGTGGCCCCGGACAGTTAAGAGCCCTGAGTTCCTCGGGGCCCAGGTTCAATTCGCAGCACCCACATGGCAGCTCACAACGGTTTATAACTCCAGTTCCAGGAGATCAGATGTCCTTCTCTGGTCTCCTTGGGCACCAGCCATGCAAATGGCCAACAGAGACCCTGCCGCTTCCTCTACACACGTTCCACAGGAGGGTGGGTGCTCATACCCCCACACGGTCACAAACCCTACCCCTCCAGCCTACAAACACAGCTTCCTCTCCTCCATAGGGAGTCACTCCCTGTGACATACACAAAATCAAAGCAACACACACACACACACACACACACTCACATGCATGCACACATGCACACGCAAATAAATACCCCCCCCAAAGAAACCTAAAGGGAAATCGGTATGTGCCCATATGTATAAAGACAGGAAACAAAGGAGAATTATGCCAGGCATGGTGGTGCACACCTTTAATCCCAGCAGTCAGGAGGCAGAAGCAGGTGGAGCTCTTTGAGTTCAAGGCCAGCCTCATCTACACAGTGGGACCCTGCCTGAAAAACCCCAAAACAAACAAGAACAAAACAAAGCAGAATTTGTGTCATGAACGGGACACGAGAAGATGGTTTGTTTCTAAAATGAGGAGTAGTGGAGCTGGAGACAGGAGGGGGAGATCTTAACCTTAGAATTTTAACCAAACTGCAAAATTAAAATACTAATTAATAACTAATACGTTAGTACCAAGATAATAAACTGTTTTGAAATATGTACTCTCGAAAGTGTCATAGGCCCACAGGTTTCTTGTCCCCAGCTAAGCTCTGTTTCCATAGGCAGAAACATCAGGAGAAGAAAAACCCAGATGGGAGTCCAGGTGTGGGTCCTCCGTCTCTCACATGCTAGAGGACAGCCCCTCCTTCTAGACCTCAGCTCTACCAAGCTTGCAGACAGTGAGTACTTGTTTCCATCTTAAACACATGTGTGTGTGTGTGTGTGTGTGTGTTCACTAGTGTGTGAGTGCAGGTATGCTTGCACATACACACAAATATGGACGATCTCAGCAGATCTCATACTCAAGAAAGCCATCTCTCTCCTTTGAAGCAGAGTTCTTCACCGGCCTGGGGCTCGCTAATTAGGTTGTAGTGGCTGGCCAGTGAGCCTCGGACATCCTCTTGCCCCCTGTCACTCAGCACTGGGATTACACGCACATGCCATCACGTCCATCGTTTTTATGAGCATTCTGGGAATTGGACTCAGTTCCTCATGCTCATGAGGCAAGGGAATTTACCAACAGAGCCATCTCTCACCCCTCACTTCTCCTCCTCTTCCTCCTCCTCCTCCTCCT
Source organism: Rattus rattus (assembly GCF_011064425.1). Lineage (NCBI taxonomy): Eukaryota > Metazoa > Chordata > Mammalia > Rodentia > Muridae > Rattus > Rattus rattus. The sequence continues at coordinate 131,678,281 of NC_046158.1, read as the reverse complement.
CCTCCTCCTCCTCCTCCTCCTCCTCCTCCTCCTCCTCCTCCTCCTCCTTCTTCCTCTTCTTCTTCTTCTTCTTCTTCTTCTTCTTCTTCTTCTTCTTCTTCTTCTTCTTCTTCTTCTTCTTCTATTTATTTATGATTTTAAGTCCTGTGTATGTGTGTGTCTGTGCGGGGATTGTGCATGTGAGTGTGGGTGCCTATAGATGCCAGAGGTATCAAATCTGGAGCAGGAGCATGAAACACTCTCAACTGCTGGGCCATGTCTCCAGCCCCCTTCTTGTCCTTTAATTCATTCACTATAGCTAGACTGAGTACCTACTCTACATGAGACTCAGTTTCCCTATTTCTTGCTGTCACTTCTGCCCCTGTTTCCCAAGTGCTGGGACTAAAGACCTGCTTTAAAGACTATAGTCTTAAAGATTATCTATCAGCAATTCACTCACAAATCTATTCAGCTACCACCCACTATCCACCTGTCTACCTACTATTCACTGTGCACCTACCAGCCATCTTTTCTTCCTCTGTAAGCTATAAAGTCCAATAGCTTTACCTCCTGTGCCATGAACAACAAGATAGAAATTGGTACCAGAAGTGGGGTTGTTGCTGTGATAAATCTGACCATGTGGTTCTTAGGCCTATGGAGCTAGTTTGTGGAGGAATGTGGAAGAGTTTGGAACTCCATTGCAAGCCCCAGGTGCCAATCACTGAGACGTGGGACTCAGTGTTTTCCCTGCTGTACTTTGGTCTGATTATTCCTTGTTGTGTCTTGATCTTCATTTTACAATAAGAAAGCTAACTTTGTAGCATTGTATATTGGAAGCGTTGAATGTGGTTTTTATGTTTTCGGATCTCATAGTTGAAAGACTTTGGACTTTTTTTTAAAAGAGTTATTTATTTATTATATGTAAGTATATTGTAGCTGTCTTCAGACACACCAGAAGAGGGCATCAGATCTCATTACAGATGGTTGTGAGCCACCATGTGGTTGCTGGGAATTGAACTCAGGACCTCTGAAAGAGCAGTCAGTGCTCTTAACCACTGAACCATCCATCTCTCCAGCCTCTCAAGACTTTGGACTTTGAAAGTATTAGAATGATTAAAGACTTTAGGAACATTTGAAGTTGGACTGTTACATTTGGCAATATAATATGGTCGTGCACTTTTGAGAATAAATAGGAAAGTTGTAGTTCAAAAGTTATGGTGTTGGGTGTCAAGTTGTCAAGAGATAGACTTGCGATGATTAGTCTTGGTTGTAACTTGGCTATATTTAAAATCAAGTAATATTTATAAACCACTGGGCATATCTGTGGAAGGATTTTCTTTACCAGATTATTTGAAGTAGGAAGACCTACCCTAACTGGGGGCAGCACATTCTTGTGGGAGACCTTAAAGGAAAACTTCTGCTTTTCCCCTCATTGCCTTCATGATTTGCCTGCGAGTTCACTAGCCCTGTTGTTGCCATTACTGCTGCCACCACTGCTGCTACATTCCTTTGCTGATATCACAACCCAGCCTTTCCTACTTCCGATGTAGACTAGTGAGTCTCCAGGAGCTTTCCAGGTGTTTGACTCAGGTCAGGACCACAGAAGCATCCAGACTCATGGGCTGAGCTGTTCTAGGGCTCTCAGCTTCTCCAGTGTGAAGATGCCCTTTCTTGAACTACCCAGATCATACTTGTAAACCAACTTAATGCACCAATTTTAAAAAATATATTCTCCCTGTCTGTTCTCCTCTCACCAAAGAGAACAGTACCATCACCTTTGACAGTTAACTCCTCCCTGTTTCTTCTCTCTCTTCTTTGGTGTCCACGCTGCCCGCTCTCCTGGTTTCCTCCTTCCCAGCTCACTTTGCTTTTCTTCAGTCCTTCCAGTCAAGGCAACTTCCAGTCATAGCCTAAGTCTCACCAGGTCTCACATCTGTGACTTTCATCTCTGGACCTTCACCAAAGACATCCTGAACTTCAGGACATCCATCCAACCAGACAGGCTCTGGCTTTCCCCAAATGGCTCAATCCATCTCACCGAATGGTAAAGTGCTTGACTTGCCTTCATTCAGTCCAAGAAGCTGAGGAGTGTCCTTGGTGCCTCCTTTTCTCTCTCACCCCACACTTAAAACCTCAGCAGGACCTGTAATTCCATTGTTCAGAGGCTCATTGGTAGAGCCCATACATACATGCACAGACCATGTAGCCATTTCCCAGCACCAGGAATATGAATGAATGAATGAATGAATGAATGAATGAATGAACAAATAAATAGAAATAAAGCTGCAATCCTTTTGGTATGCTTTAAAATGCAGCTGAAGCTCATACCCAGTACTCTGGAAACAGAGGCAGAAAGCTGTCTGTGAGTTCCAGGTCAGGCTGGCTTATATAGTGAGTTGTACATAATAAACCCTGTCTCAAACAGACAAACAAACATGACTAACATGTCCCTACCTTATGGTGATTTGACTTATACAGGAAGGGTCATGAGTTAGGTGGAAACTCACGATCTGGGAGTTTGATCCCGCCCCCCAAGGTAGTAAAATGTTGGTTGGCAGCAAAAAAACTATAGCTCCTGTAAGCCATGTGATCATGGTGGCAAGCCAGTGACACAAGCCATGGTGTGTGTGTGTGTGTGTGTGTGTGTGTGTGTGTGTGTGTGTGTTGTTCTCTCTCTCTCTCTCTCTCTCTCTCTCTCTCTCTGTGGGGTGCATGTATGTATGTAGCATGGTACACACGGAGGTTAGAGGACAGCTTTGTGGAGTCATTTCTCTCCTCTCACTTTACATAGGGTCCAAGGATGACTCCAGTCATCGGGCTTGCATCGTCTGAGCCCTCACAGGACTTCATAATGACCCTGTGGAGAAGTAACCTCATCTAAACGGAGGTGCACCAGTGTCCCAGAAGTCTTACCTCAGTGCACACAGCTTGGCTTATCACAATTCTGCTTCATCTGCTGCTGTCCGTATGTCCTGTGGTCCATTCCAAGCATGGCTCCCTCCAGAAGCCCAGTTTATTTATTTAGCTTTAAAAACCTTTTTAGGGGTTGGGGATTTAGCTCAGTGGTAGAGCGCTTGCCTAGGAAGCACAAGGCCCTGGGTTCGGTCCCCAGCTCCGAAAAAAAGAAAAAAAAAAAAAAAAAAAACCTTTTTAAAAATTGTATTCGTGGGGTTGGGGATTTAGCTCAGTGGTAGAGCGCTTGCCTAGCAAGCGCAAGGCCCTGGGTTCGGTCCCCAGCTCCGAAAAAAAGAAAAGAAAAAAAATTGTATTCGTTTTATTGTATGTGTCTATGCATTTTATATATACTTTACGTATACTTTATGTATCTATGGATGTGCACCACATGCATGAGTGGTGCCCTCAGAGGCCAGAAGAGGCCGTCAGATACCCAGGAACTGGTATTACTGATGATAGTGAATCAAAAGCTGGTCCTCTGCAAGAGCAATGTGCTCTTGGGCCATCTCCCAGCACCCAGGAGCCCACTTTCAAAGTCAGACCACTTTCTTTCTTTGGCTAAACCCTTCCAAGACCTTACTGTTCCCCAGAGCCCTTCAAAGGACTCCAAAGATGGTCTGAACTCTCCTCAGACCTCATTTACCACAGCCACCCTCTTGCCCTATGCCAACAGCTCTAGGAGTCTTTGCAACATCTGTCCCAGCCTGTGTGGTTGCCTTCCAGTAGGTCCCCTGGTGTCCGCCCTGCCATGGCGTGTAAGTGTAAGCATTGTCTTTGTTTGTGTGTTAAGATTTACTTATTTATTTTATGTGTGTGAGTACACTGTCCAGAAGAGGGCATCAGATCCCATTTCAGATGGTTGTGAGCCACCATGTGGTTGCTGAGGATTGAACTCAGGATCTCTGGAAGAGCAGTCAGTGCTTTTAGCAGGTCAGCCATTTCTCCAGTTTGTGGAAGCACTGGTTTTTTTGTTGTTTTTTTTTTTTTTTGTTTTTGTTTTTTTTTTTTTGTTTTTTCTGTTTTTTTTTTTTTTGCATCACCAACTCTTAGAAAAGAGTCTGAGTGTTTAATGAATATGTAACAAATGAATAAATGGATACATGGTATCCTTGTGTTGGAAAGATGGATGGACAGATGTTCCCTGAATGGAGTTTGAGCCAGAGGGGGAGAGCAACACTAAGCAAATGACAAACGCATACATTGTCCTGTTTATAAAGTGTCATCACAAAAGAGCAGGAGACCCTGGGGCTCTAGGAAAGAACAATGCCAGTGAGGATAGGAAAGAACTGTAAGTGGGCAGGTCCTGGAGGTGGACAGGTCTGAAAGCAGAGGGGAATGCTTTACTCTAAGATCAGGATAAGTAGAGGGGTCTAGTGATGTATATCCAATCCCAGCACTCAGGAGGCAGAGGCAGGAGGATCTCTGTTAGTTCAAGAACAGCCTAGTCTAAATAGTGCGAATCCTGACTCCAAACAAACCAATAGCAACAACCACAAACTCACAAAACAAAACAAACAAAATGATCTTCCAGATGGTTGCACCAGGAAGGTTCTAGACCAGGACTCCCCACACTCCCTTAGCTTAGTGCTCCAGGGAGTACTTCCTGTACTGACTCAGCACCTGTCCAGCCATCCCAGAGGCTCTGCCTAACTTTGCTCTTGCTTCACCCTGCCACTTAGGCTCTGGTTAGTCAGGACCAGCCAGTATGTCCAAATGCATGAGCCGGCCTGCCCTGTGGGAAGAGGACCAACACATAGCAGGGCAAGGAGCAAGCGCCAGGCTCCTGGTGCCCACTCCTGTGCCCTCTTGATTGTGAACAGGATGTCTAGAGCTAGAGTTGGTTTGTCTGCGGCTCAGGCAGAGTCAAGGATTAGGGTTCAGTCAACGTCTAAGCACTGACCTAGTCCCATTTCCCTAGAAAAAGGTTGTGGACTAGGTTCTGGTTTTTCTGGGGAGTGTCTTACAATCACCAGGAAGCCCAGGTCCTCTTAGCACCTGCCTCAAACCTTGCTATCCATCATTTCTAAGGTGCTGGACCTCCCTTGGTCACTCTCAGAATGCCACTTTGTCTTGGGGTCTTCCAAAGGAGCTTCTAGTTCTCACTGGGGTCCAGCAGGGCAGTAGGGCTGGGTAGGGGCTGGAGGCAGGACTGTGTCTGTCCAGGAGAGTGTCTTGTGCAAGGCTTTCTGATGCAATTGGCTCCCCCTCCCCCAGCTTTTCTCAGAAATAGAAGGGCTGGGCAGTGGCCAGGACTCAACACACAGAATCCCTTTGCTTCTCTGGCCTCCACGCAGGAAGAAAGGCTGAAGAGGGGTCAGATGACTCAGCAATGTCAGTCCTAGGAGAGGCAGGTGGTGGGTGTGGCTGGAAGGTAAAGGAGTTAGGGCTCCTGAAAATTTGGAGGTCCCAGCATGTCCTATCCCCCCCCACACACCTATACCCACCCTCAACAACAGAACCAGAATTATAGATACGTAACTGTGAAGATGAGCCTAGGGAGGAGCTGTTGGTAGTTCAAGGTCACCGCAAGTCAGACAAGGTCAGAGTCAAGCCCAGCTCTTCCCTTGCTGCCTTCTAGCTCCTTCTCCCACAGGGAAGGGGGTCAAAGCCCTTCATTCACGCTTGCACTGGGCTGGAGGCTTCCCCCAGAACCGTTCCTCCACTTCACTGGGCTCCTGAAGTGGAAGGTGTTTGTGGTGTGGGGATATACAACCCTGGATTCAAGTCTCAGCTGCTTCTTGTGTTTCCCTGGGTAGGATCCTTCTGCTCTCTGCTCCCACGCTCACGGGAGGGTTGGTGAGGCTCACATGAGGGTGTAGAGGAAGGGACCAGCAGGGGCCTGCTAGGGTGTGGTCTCTGCTCCACGCTCACGGGAGGGTTGGAGAGGCTCACATGAGGATGTAGAGGAAGGGACCAGCAGGGGCCTGCTAGGGTGTGGCCCATACCCCTTCATCACCCCATGCAGCCACTGCGTCACTACTGTTCTGGTTTTCCTGACTATCCTGGACGCAGCCTGTGCAGGCTGTGGGTGATGATGGATCTGTGAGAAGGTCACAGGAGGCCCCAGAGAAAGAGAGATGTCCAGTCCCTAAGAGAAGGCTCCCCAAGAGGAGCACAGGTCAGCTGCAACCCCTGAATCACCCAAACACCTGCATCTTCTCCAAACAGGCTGGCCCAGTCTGTCTTCCCAATGTCCTGTCATGACCTCCCAAGTACTGGGAGTATAGGCATGCACCACCCCGCCTGGTTGATGTGGTGATGGGAATTGGACCCAGGTTCATGTATGATTTGCAAGCATCATACAGTGTGCTATATCTCCAATCCTTCAACCTCCTTTTCAGGGCAAATATCAATTTTCCACCTGAAGTGATTTTTAAAGGTCCATTTTAGGGCCAGGGAGATGACCCTGTAGTCAAGAGTGCTTCCTGGTCTTTCAGAGGACCTGAATTTGGTTCCCAGCACTCACACTGAACTATGCGCAACTGTCTGTAAGTCTAGCTCTTGGACTTTTGGTGCCCTCTTCTATCCTCTGTGTGCCTGCACACACACACACACACACACACACACACACACACACACACACACACATATACACACAGAGTATACATGCACACACACAGAGTGTACATGTACACACACACATACACACAGAGTGTACATGCACACACAGAGTGTGCATGCATGCACACACATACTCACACAAACAGTGTACATGCACACACACAGACAGAGTGTACATGCACACACAGAGTGTGCATGCATGCACACACATACTCACACAAACAGTGTACATGCACACACACAGAGTGTACATGCGCACACACACAAACATGCACACACACAGAGTGTACATGCACACACACAGACAGAGTGTACATGTACACACAAACAAACATGCACACACACAGAGTGTACATGCACACACACACACACACACACACACACACACACAAACACACAAATAAAAAGATGATAGGTGGATGTGCTGATACCATTAGTCCCAGCACTCAAGAGGCACGGCAGGCAGATCAATGTGAGTTAGCCTGGTCTACAGACCCACACCAGCCGGAATTGTAGTGAGATCCTATTTCAGAAAAACCGATACTAAAATACAATGTCCATTTTAGGGCTGGTGGAATGGCTGAGCAGATGAAGGTGCTGCTGCCCAACCTGACGCCCTAAATCCAATCCCTGGGACCCACAGAGTGGAAGAAGAGACCTTCTCCTGTGGGTTGTCACAGTCTGACCTCCACATGGAGGACTGTGGCACACATGTGGGAACACACGCATGTAAACTAAGATAAAACAGTATGCACTTAAAATTAAATAAAACGTCCGTTTTAAACTAGACTTGGCACACATGTCTATAATCCTATCTGCTTAAGAGCCTGAGGCAGACGAATAGTTCATTCAAGGCTTAGGTTTGCTTTGTCCGTGCAGTTGAGTTAGAGGCCAGCCTGGAAAATTCAGTGAGATGGTGCCTCTAAATTAAAAAAAGAAAGAAAGAAAGAAAGAAAGAAAAAAATTAGGAAGTCAGGTGTTGGTGGCACACATATTTAATCCCAGCACTTGGGAGGCAGAGAAAGGTGAATCTCTGAGTTCTAAGGCCAGCCTTGTTTACAAAATGAGTTTTAGAATAGACAGGGCTACACAGAAAAGCCCTGTCTCAAAACAAGCAAACAAACAAACAAACAACCGAAAAATAGGACAAGCTAAGCTCAGTGGCAGGGACTTGCCTAGATTCAGCCTCCAGTGGCTGGGGAAGAGCTCTTGGGCCAGGGTTCAGTGGTTGTGCACTTGTCTAACAAGCATAAGGCCCCAGGCTGGTCTCCAGCACTACAAGGGGGAAAAAAAAAAGAAGTAGAAAGAGGTCATCATAAAATTAAATACCAGAAGAGCAAAACAAGATTATGCAATGCCAGCTCAATCCAGTTCTAGTTAAAGCCTCTGAGCTGAGCTCTGCGCTCCAGTTCTTAAGAGAGAAGTGTGAAACACACAGAAAGTCTGAAGTCAGACTCTCTCCCCAAGGCACCGTTGGAGCAGCAGAGGCTCACATGGGAGGAAAGCCCATGTCTCTGCTGGGATTCAGTGTCCCGCTGCTGTCCCAGGGCTGGACAGAGATGCTTCCACTGACTTGTTCCAACGTTCTCTCCCAATCTTTATTTGTTAGTAAAGCAACTCATTTGTTTGTGTTGTGTACATTTATACAGCTCTTCTCTGTGTGTATGTGCAGGAATATGGAAGCTGGGTGAGTATTTTTCTCCCTCATGTGGGGTGTGAGGATCCACTCACGCTGTCAGCCTTGGTGACAGGACCCCTTTCCTGGCGGAGCTATCTCTTCAGCCCACATTGGTTTTGTTTCTTGAGATAAGGACTCTGTAGCCTAGGCTGAATTTGTGTCAATTCCCCTGTCTCAGCCTCCTAAGTGCTGGGATTACAGGCATGAGCTACCACGCTTGACCGAAACAGTTATAGCTTAGTTCCCATGATCCTTTGGAGTCAAAAGAAATGTCACACTCTGGAGAGCTAGGAGGGGTGCCTGGGGCCTGTAATCCCAGCCGTAAGAGAGTTGCACACCAGCCTAGGTTACATAGTGAGACCTTTGGATCAGGCCAAGTGTGATGGCATGTGCCTGTAATACCAGCACGTGACAATTAAAGGCAGGAGGATCAAGAGTTAGAGGCCAGCCTTGGCAGCCTTGTGAGTTTGAAGCCAGCCTAGGCCGCATAAAAACCCATCTAAAAAAAAAAAAAAAAAAAAAAGGGGATTGGGGACTTAGCTTAGTGGTAGAGCGCTTGCCTAGCAAGCACAAGGCCTTGGGTTCGGTCCCCAGCTCCAAAAAAAAGAAAAGAAAAAAAATTAGAAAAGAAGAAAACCGAGGTTGGGGATGTAATCAACTGGGAGAGTGCTTGCTAGGCACACGTGCACAGTTTCTAGCACCACATTACATGCTTGTCACTATAGCACTTGAGGTGAGGCAGGAGGATCAGAAATCCAAGGCCAACTCCAGCTACATAAAATGTCTCAACAAAGCAACAACAACAACAACAACAAGAACAAAATCCAAGCCATACAAGATATAAAGAAAAAGCAAAAAAAATAAATTCTAAGGTTATTACTGTTGATGGCAATTTTATCTGTTGAGTTAGTAAGTTCATTATGTACTAAATATGATAGGTGTGTAAAGTGAATTCCTTTTTCAGTTTTCTTCAACCACAACTAGAACTAAATTTTTGAGACAAAACCCCCCCTTTTTTTTTTTTTTTTTTTTTTTGAGACAGGGTCTTAATGCTGTTCAGGCTGGCCTCAGGGGTGCAATGTAGCAGAAGATGTCTTTGAATGGCTGCCTCGAACTCCTGAGGGCAAGGATTAAAGGTGCACGCCGTCAGGTTTGGCGATTACCCCATCTAAAAATTATTTTTTGCTTTAAATTTTTTTTTTTTTTTTTTTCCGGAGCTGGGGACCGAACCCAGGGCTTTGCGCTTGCTAGGCAAAAGCTCTACCACTGAGCTAAATCCCCAACCCTAAAAATTATTTTTTAATAGTTTTGTTTGTTTGCTTGTTTTGAGACAGGGTTTCTCTGTGTGGCCCTGGCTGTCCTGGAACTCACTCTGTAGACCAGGCTGGCCTTGAATTTAGAGATCTGATTGCCTCTGCCTCCCGAGTGCTGAGATTAAAGGCAGCACCACCATTGCCCAGAGCTATGATCTACTTTAAATTACTGTGACTCTTGGTTTGATTTTTCTGATTTATAAGATTTGTACGCTGAGAGCAGTCAGGCTGGTTTCCTTGAGTCCTGGACATTTGAGCAAGGCCTAGCATAGCAAGCAAGCTCTGAGCACTGGTGAGCACACCTCGCTCAGGCCTGGTGTCAGATGGCTGCTCAGAAAACAGCCATCCCACCTCCCCGGGTTTCTCACATCTCTGAGGCTTCCACCTGTCTTGCTTTCTGGAAAGAAGTCCATTCATCCCTTCCCAGCCGCCAGGTGGGCAGGATCAGGTTAGATCCCAGAATCCTCTGGGGTATGTGGGGGTCGGGAGAGGGAGACCCAAGAGAGTTGGTCCCCTGGCTTCTCGAACCAGAGTAACAAACGCAGCCCTGCCTCCCTGTAGCTCTTCCTGGAGGAAGTTTGTTTTTGACTTGAATAAACTCAAGTATCAAGATATAAATTAGAGTATCGGGAAAGGCACTGGGCCTTTGGGGCTTTGCCAGGGTGGAGGAATGGAGGTAGCTGTCACCCCTTTGACTAGTCCCACTATGTCTAGCTTTGGCTGTGGCCGGAATCTTGTTCTATCCCTCCGCCTGCAGCGCCCGGCGGCTCCCTCCTATTTACGGAGTGCCTACAAGTCCCATAGACTGCACTCTGCTGCTCCTGAGGATTGGACTCACTGCCTACCTTATGCTAGGCAAATGTTTTGTGGCTGAGCTACGACCCTTCTCGCGTCTCCCGCTGCAGCCATTACATTTCTTTTAGCTTGATAACAAGGCCTTTAGTCCTGGTCCTGGGGGAACAGAAGCAGGTACATTTCTGTGAGTTCGACAGCAGCCTGGGCTACAGAGTGAGTTTCAAGCAAGTCAGAGCTGCATCAACTCAGCCTCCTGCCTTAAGCTTCCTAGTAACTGAGATTCTGGTCGTGCATCACACCCAGCTTCTAAGCGCTTTGCACGCACGAACTTACTGATGCTCACAGCAACCCTATGAAGAGAGCAGCATTTCATGGAGAAGGGAGCTGAAGCTCTGCTTCCTTTGGTTGTTTTTGGCTTTGTGTTCTCAGAGTCACACCCCTAGCGAGTAAGGTGCCAAGTGGTTTTTCTGAGCTACAGATGAGTGTGCACTTGAAAGGGTTGCTTTGGAGGGAAGTTTCCCAGGATGCAAAGTGGGGCTAGGGGCTTCCTTAGTGGGGTGTGGAGGTGATATTTGTTTTTTGTTTTGTTTTGTTTTGTTTTGTTTTATTTTATTTTGTTTGTTTTTCGATACAGGGTTTTTCTGTATAGCCCTGGATATCCTGGAACTCACTCTGTAGTCCAGGCTGGCCCCGAACTCAGAGATCCACCTGCCTCTGCCCGACTACGGGGTAGAGAGTGGAGGGGATTGATGAGATTTTTAAACAGCCTCTGTTCATTCTTTTTACCACTATTCTCATTTTACATATGGGGAAATAGGTGTAAAGTACTGAATAAGGAGAGTCGGTGGCTCCTAGTGCTACTTCAGGAGCTGCAGGGTTGGGGGCGTGTGGCTCCTAAGGTGAGGGCGGAGCACACTCGGCGACAGGGGCGGGTCAGATGGTGCAATCCGGGGCCGCTGGGCGTCAGCAGCAGATTAGCTCAGGTTTACATCAGCCGGGCGGGGATCGGAGCCGGCGTCCCGGTGCCGCAGCACTTTAGCAGCAGAAGCCGCTGCTGTTGAGTACGTGACGGCTGGGGTCTGGCACGGGCGTGCTGGGACTCCGAGATAGGCTCAGTGAGGCTGGCGGCGGTCCACGGGCGCGGGCGCAGGCGGCTCTGAGACCCCAGGACAAGGTACCCAGGAGGGAGCTGCGAAGGGGGTTTGACAAGAGTTCTGGCAAGAAGGTTGTTGGGAGTCAGGCATATTCATAAATAATTATATTCTCTCTCTTCTCTCTCTCTCTCTCTCTCTCTCTCTCTCTCTCTCTCTCTCTCTCTCTCTCTCTCTCTCTCTCTCTCTCTCTCGTTTTCCCGTTCTCCTACTCGCTCTCGCTCTCTTTTGCTCACTCTCACTCTTCTCACTCTCACTCTCTCGCTCCTTTACTTCGCCGTCTGGGGGCGCCCTGAGCCCGAGCCGTTGCCCCCAGCTTATTATGCAGCCCAGGCTGACCGGGAATTCGCCATCCTCCTGCCTCTGTCCCCACGGTGCTGGCGATACAGGGGTGCCTCTCTATGCCCAGCTTTCCTTATTACATCAAATCTTCAATTCGTCGCGGGTTCCTTCCCTCTCTAGCAGTCCTTGCATTTGAGAGCACTATGTTTAGTGAGCTTCAGGAAACCCAGTGTGATATTTCGCTGTCCGGAGGGTCCTAGCAGGGAAGACAAAGTACCAAACAGCCTTTCTTCCCTTCTCTCTAGATGCGAGCCACATCTCTGGCTGCTTCTGCCGATGTTCCCTGCAGGAAGAAACCGTTGGAGTTTGATGACAACATTGATGTCGAGTGTCCAGTCTTAAAACGAGTGAGAGATGAGCCTGAGCCTGGACCAACCCCCAGCCTACCTCCGGCCTCAGACTTGTCACCTGCTGTGGCCCCTGCAACCCGGCTGGGGCCCTATATCCTTTTGGAACGAGAGCAAGGCAACTGCACCTATCGGGCCCTGCACTGCCCTACAGGCACAGAGTACACCTGCAAGGTATATCCTACGGGCTCTCCCCCTAGCATCCCAGGACCCTGCAAAAGGCCGGGATCCAGAGGACTGCCGCTTTCTAGCTTTGTAGATTATCACTGGGTTCTTCAACTGACATGGAGCACCACACGTACAATGTACTTGCCGTGGTCAAAAACCAGACCCAATCTGTAATCCTAGCACTAGAGAGGCTGAGGCAAGAGGCTTGCTCCGAATTTCAGGCAAGCCTAGCGTACATACTGAGAACCTGTTTGAAAATCAAAACAAATCTAGACCCAGTGCTATGGCTTGCACGCTTGTAATTCTGCACTGGGAAAGTGGAAGCGGGCAGGTCTCTGGAGCCAGATAGCTGGTCAGCCAGCTAGCCTATTCAGGGAGTTTGTTCGGAGGTCAGTGAGAGACTCTACCTCAGGTAGAGAGGAGAGAAAGAGAATGAATAAAGGAGCTGGAGACATGGCTCAGTGATTAAGAGTGCATGTAACTCTCGCGGAGACCCAAGTTCTGTTCCTGGCATCCGCTCGAGGCAGCTCGCCACTGCCTATATAATTCCAGGGCTCTGATCTCCTCAAGCATCTCACTGGTGTGCACATACTCATTAAAAATAAATCCTAAGACAAAGATGGGATCTGAGAAATGACAACAGAGGCTTTCCTCTGCCTGCCACAAGAACACACATACACACACACACACGTGCACACTTACACACACACATGTGCACACACCAGAAGAGCAGGGCAATGATGGAAAAGAAGCTGGTGTCAGTGGGGAGGGAGAAGCAGAGAGGAGGAGACACGTAGGGATGCAGGGGAGCATAAGGTAGTCTGGGAGGGCCTCGCAGATGATAAAGGGCGGCCTGTGTCAGAAGTTGAAGGAGGCACGGGGAGGAGGGTCCAAAGGCAGTGTGTCCCAGCTGCGGGTACAGGAGGCACAAAGGGCCAACCACAGTGATTCTCACCTTTAATTGCAGCACTTGAGTGGTGTATTTTTGTAAGTTCGAGGCCAGCCTGGTCTACCTAGTGAGTTTCAGGACAGCCACAGAGACACAGAGAGACCTTGTCTCAGAGAGCTCACCCCTTCTCCTGTGCAAAGGTGCCGGGACAGGACCCAGCTCTGGGGGAGAAAGAAAGGGTAGTCTGTGTATTCATTTCCTCCGTGCTACCCTAGATCTTTCTTTTAAGGTCCCATGGTTCACGTTTTACAGCACGCCTGAGTTTAAAGTCAAAAGCAACAAAGTGCCACATCAACTCTGTGACACTAGCTTCTAGCAGGCATCCAGGGTGGCCTCTCACGGGCCACTTCCTTTTTCTGAACTTTGGTTTCTTTCTCCTTCATACTGGGCCCACCTTCCAGGTATTCGTATCCACAAACTCTGAGCTGTTCCCAGCTGCCTTATGGCCCACCCATATGACTGCCTCCCTCGTCCTCCTGGCCACCTGCGAGCTTTGCCTGCAATTTGAGAACAGGTTGATGTCTTGATTACCTCAGGGCCTTTGCACCGCTTATGCCCCCAACACAGGGGAGCTTTTCCTGTCGTGTCTTTGGATCATTTGGGCCACTTTTCCTGAGTCAAGTAGGTCCACATTTTTTTTTTTTTTTTTTTTTTTCTGAATCAGAGTCTCAACTGCATAGCTCTGGTTACTTTGTAGATCAGGCTGGCCTCAAAGTCAGAGAGCCACTGCCTCTGCTTCCTGAGTCCTGACATTAAACTACAATGTCAGGATGGCACTTTTAAAATAGGTGCTCCCTTCTAAAATAACAACCCACACTTTCCTAGTAAAGACTAGTTTAAGTCCGAGATTGCAATATAAAATTTTCCGGGAGAGGTAAAAAAAAAAATTTTCCGGATTCTAGCATCTTTCTTTGGAATATATGGTTTATGGCTTGCTTGTGCTGCACTGTGGACACCAAGAGAACAGGAGCAATGGCTGTGAGTCTAGTCAGCGGAGCAGGGCGGCATACAGGCTACTGAGCTGTTCTTAGACTGGATCTGTGGGAAAAGGGGAATTACAGTGGTGGTCTGCCTCCAGGAGCCTTTTTTTGTCTAGGTTACATCCTAGTTTCTGAGGCCTAAGTCACACCAGGTGGCAGCTTAGAGCAGAGATGGGTGCACAGGTTCTAGTCCCAAATGTGATACTTGCTGGCCTTGTGGCCCCGGGCTCTCCTGACCTGTGGTTTTGTGGAGAATCGGCTGATATTTGTCTGTGAGTGATTTGCTAAGCAAGGGCCTCTGTATGTGTAGCTCGCTGTCGCCTTTTGCTGGGCCAGCCTAACTTGCTAGGTCCCTGGTGCTTACTCCCGACTCTGTTCCCAGGTGTATCCCGCCAGCGAGGCCCAGGCGGTGCTGGCACCCTATGCACGACTGCCTACCCACCAGCACGTGGCCCGTCCCACAGAGGTCCTGCTGGGCTCTCAGCTCCTATACACCTTTTTCACGAAGACCCATGGGGACTTGCACAGTCTGGTGCGCAGCCGCCGCGGTATCCCCGAGCCCGAGGCTGCCGCGCTTTTCCGACAGATGGCTGGTGCGGTGGCACACTGCCACAAGCACGGGCTCGTCTTGCGCGACCTCAAGTTGCGTCGATTTGTCTTCAGCAACTGTGAGAGGTGAGTGTGACCCCAGAGGCACACTTGAGAGGTAGGCCATGGTGGGGAAACTGAGGTCCAGGAGAGCAGAGTAACCTAGGAAGAGCTAAGGTACAGCTCAGTGGTATACCTGTGCTTAGCATGTGGAAGGCTCTGCATTCGATCCTCAGCAGCAAAAGAAAGACAGGGAAAGAAATCCCCAGCGCTGAGTGACAGCTGCCTGTTCCGTGGAATCTGTAGCCCTACCACCTGAGCATGGGGGCAAGGGGCGGAGACAGGTGGATCCCCAGAGATCACTGGCCAGCTAGTCTATTCAATTGGTGAGCTGCTGTTTTCAAATTAAATAAGGACTAAAGGAATAGCTGCGGGTGGTAGCATACACCTTTAAATCCTGGCTGAGGCAGAGGTAAGTGGGATCTCTGTGAACTGGAGGTCAGCCAGGTCTACAGGGTGAGTTTCAGGCCAGTCAGGGCTATGTCTCAGGCTATGAGATCCTGTCTCAGAAAAAAAAAAAAAAGTGTGCTGGGGGAGGGGAGAGTTGTAGAGATGACTCAGTGGTTAAAGTACACATTGCAAGCAAAGGACCCATATTCAGTTCCCAGCCCACACCGTGGCTAACAATCACCTATAATGCCAAGTCCAAGGTATCTGACAAACTCTTCACAGGCACTGCATGCTCATGGTGCCAAACATACAGGCAGGGAAAACACCCATTTGCGTAAAATATAATAAAAATAAATGAAAAAAGAAAGAAGCTAAGTGGTGATGGCTCACTCAGAAGGCAGAGGCAGGCTGATCTCTGAGTTCAAGGCCAGCCTGGTCTACAGAGTGAGTTCTAGGACAGCCAGAGGTAGGTAAGACTCTGACCCTTCAAAGCCCAAACCAAACCAAACAAGCGCTCAGGAGGCAGAGGCAGGAGGATAGTAATAAGCCCAGACTGGACAACGTAGTAAAATCCTTTTTCTGAGAAACAGACCCACCCCACCACTAACACCTGGTCAAAAATAAAATAAAATAAAATAAAATAAAATAAAATAAAATAAAATAAAATAAAATACAGAGTGGGGAGATGGCTTAGTGGCTGCTTTTCCAGGGGACCTGAGTAGGACCTGATCTTTCTGTCTGTGACCCAGGACGAAGCTGGTGCTGGAGAACCTGGAGGATGCCTGTGTGATGACTGGACCAGACGACTCTCTGTGGGACAAGCACGCGTGCCCTGCCTATGTGGGACCAGAGATACTCAGCTCCCGGCCATCCTACTCCGGCAGAGCGGCTGATGTCTGGAGCCTGGGCGTGGCGCTCTTCACCATGCTGGCTGGCCGATACCCGTTCCAGGACTCTGAACCAGCCCTGCTCTTTGGCAAGATCCGTAGAGGGACCTTTGCCCTGCCCGAGGGCCTATCAGCCTCTGCTCGATGCCTCATCCGCTGTCTCCTCCGCAGGGAGCCTTCAGAGCGACTTGTGGCCCTGGGAATCCTGCTGCATCCCTGGTTGAGGGAGGATCGCAGCCAAGTCTCTCCTCCACGGTCTGACCGAAGGGAGGTGGACCAGGTTGTCCCAGATGGGCCACAGCTGGAGGAGGCAGAGGAAGGGGAGGTGGGGCTGTATGGCTAGAGCCACCTTAACTGGCCCTTCAGCTCCAAGGTGTGAGTTGAGTACCGGTGTCTCAGCTTTCGCCTGCCTTTTTGGGCCAAGCTAAACTGTAAGTGCCTTTCTGGAGGAAGAAACAGCCATTGTGCTTCATGCATTCCTGTGCACAGTGGGGTGATGCTGTCTGGATGACAAGCCCTGTTCTAGGTGCTGTGAACAGCAAAGAAAAAAAAAAGAGGGAGAAGCATACCTTGCTGGCCGAGTTGCCACAGTGCCACATGCTCCCAGGCCAGCATCTACCCTCTGCCCGGGGCATATTTCATACCAGGGCTGGCCTTCTCTGGTCTGGTGCTAGGCTTCTATTCATGGGACAGTCCCTTTCATCAGTGCCCCAGCTGCCTTCTGTCTTGTGCCTTTAAACAAAGGGAACATCTCTGTGCCAAAGACCAAAGTCCCCATTCACCCTGTGCCTTGGGGCCACAAGTGAGGCCAGGCTGGGATTGTGGCCTCCGGGCAGGAGAACCTGCTTAAAGACCTGGCTCTGGACTCAAGCCAAAAGGATGAGACTCCAATAAAGAGGCATCTGACTCAAGGAATGGTCTGGAATGAGGATCCAGGTCTGTCTACCCTGGTAGCCTCCAGCTGGAGCATCAAAGTTGGAGGGGGAAGGACCAGGCAGAGACTGTCCTATTGCCATATAGAGTCTCAGGCCCTGCTCTTGGGATTCTTAGTACCCAGGACTGCTGTCAGTTTGATGACTTTGGTTTGGTTGAGTATGTATTTTCACCATGTGCCCAATAAAAGAGAGCTGTGTGGTTTTACATGTGAGAGAGCTCTACCTCCTAACATCCTTGGTGACTTTCCCTGCCTTCAACACTGGTCCCACCATGAAAGCCAGGTACAGCCCAGCCCCTACCAAGTGGCTTATGAGAGAATTCTTCTACTAATCTCCCTGTACACGCCTTTTCTTTTCTTTTTTTTTTTTTTTTTTGGTTCTTTTTTTCAGAGCTGGGGACCGAACCCAGGGCCTTGCGCTTCCTAGGCAAGCGCTCTAACACTGAGCTAAATCCCCAACCCCTACGCCTTTTCTTCTAGAGACCTTGGGTTTCAGGTGGGGAGCTTTCTAAGCTGAGGGCTGGGGTACAGCTCAGGTGTAAGCACATCTAACACACTCAGGGTTATGGGGCTCCGTCCTCGACCCAAAGGGGCACCAGTTTAAACCGGAAGGAACACACTTTGCATAAAGACAGGTCAGTGAACAGGGTAGTTTCAGGGCAGGTCAGTCTGGCTCTCCAGGCTGTATTCAGAATGCCTGCTTTCTTGACTCCTTCAGTCCTTGCTGGTTTCCATGGAGGCAGCTGGCACTTATGTCACACTGCACAAAGAGAAGTGGCACTGCCGCACTTATGAACTGAGCACCTGAGAGTCAGGCTGCCCCATGTGCAGTCTGTCCACAACACACCAGTTGTTGGATGGACCCTCAGCAAGTTCTTTACCATTGTATATACCTCAGGTTCTTTATCTGGAAAAGCGGAGAATAGGATCCAACCTACGAGACACCTATGGGCTCCTTTTTCTTTTCCATATCGTGTGTGTGTGTGTGTGTGTGTGTGTGTGTGTGTGTGTGTGTGTGCGCACATGCATGCGTATGAGGGTGCACAGAGGCTGGAGGTAGATAAATTGGATTGTCCTTAATTACTCTTCCTCCTCCACTTTATTCCTTGAAGAGGGTCTCTCTCTCCTCTCTTCCCTCCTTCCCTCCCTCCCTCCCTCCCTCCCTCCCTCCCTCTCTTTCCAAGAAAGGGCTTCTCTGTGTAGTCTCTACTGCCCTGGAACTTGCTCTGTGAACCAGGCCGGCTTCAAACTCAGAGATCTGCCTGCCTCTGTCTCCTCAGTGTTGGGACTAAAGGCAAGTGCCACTACTGCCTGACTGAGAAGGGTCTGTCAGTCAAACCTTGGTCTCCCTGATATAGCGAGTCTTGTCCGTCAGCCTGCTGCTCTGGGGATCCCGTCTCTCACTTTCAAGGCATTTGTGTAGGTTCTGGGATCTGAACGCGGGTCCTCACATGTTTACATGTGCTTTAAGCCCCGAGCCATCTTCCCAGCACCAAAAGAGCATTCAGAGCAAGCGGGACCTGGCATCAGCACCTTGCAGGAAGTGTTAGTTGCTGTTTCCACTGCTCTTTTTTTTTTTTTTTCTTTTTTTCAGAGCTGGGGACAGAACCCAGGGCCTTGCGCTTGCTAGGCAAGTGCTCTACCATTGAGCTAAATCCCCAACCCCGCCACTGCTCTTTCTTGAGAAGCTTCTAGAAAGTCTACCTAATCATTCCCCACACTCCCAAAATGGTCCTATGGCTTCTTCCTGGCACTTGCCCCAAGGAAATATGTAGGCGGAAATGTTCTGTGGCCTACAGCTTATAGAGGTTCTGTCCAGTTGCTGATCAATCCTGCAGCATCCTTCAGAGACTCAGCCATCATGCCACGTGGTGGTCTCTGGGTTCCAAAACACGACAAGAAAGGGCAAGTCTGATGATGCACAAGCTGTTGCAGAGCTTAGTGTGGTAGGCAGAAAAGTGGATTTCTTCTTGATGGGAGTAGCAGGAAATGTGTAGCTAATAATAAAGATGTATGTATATAAATACACCCATGTATATATGTGCATATTGGAGCCACATAAAAAGGCTGTGGCAAGCTCCTGTAATTCCAGTATGTGGTAGGTAGAGGTGGAAGGATTACACAAGTTGGAGGCATGCCTGGTCTACAAAGCCTATTCAGACTGGCTAGGTTTACGCAGTGAGACCCAATCTTCAAAACAAAACAATCTGAGTGTGGCATTTGTGTCTATAATATCAGAATTTGGGAAGTATAAACAATGATCTTTTCTGTCAAAACCCAAGAATATTTGTGACCAGAAGATCCCAGGTGGAATTATTTATCTCTCCTTCCCTTTCTCCCTCCTTCCATCCCTCCCTTCACAGTCTTCCACCTCCGTTCCTCCTCCCCTCTCTCTCCAGAGTCTCACATAGTCAAGTGTCCGGTCTCCAACTTCCAAGTTCTGGGATTTACAGACATTCCCAGATGGGGCTGTAAAATTCTAAAACCAGAAGCTTCCAAACTTGGCAGAGGAATTCATTCTAGGATTCAAGAGCCAGTGCTTCAGGGTACAGTGAGACAGGGGGAGGGAGATAGTGGGAAATGCATGCAAAGGTGGGGGCAGGTGGAAAAGTATGCAAGATTTCCGTGTGTGTGTGTGTGTGTGTGTGTGTGTGTGTGTGTGTGTGTGTGCACTCGCACTCGAAGAAGTACTCCTATGTTCCTGTAGGGAACCGCCAACCTTGTTGAGACAGGGTCTCCACTGATTAGTCTATCCTGGTTGTCTAGGGAACCCCAAGGATCTTCTGGTTGCCTCCTCAGAGGTTTTTACAAGCTCCCACCACCCGGGGATACTGAGTATTGAACTCAGGTTCTCATGCGTGCACAGCAAGCAAGTACTTAACCCATCCAGCTGCATCCCCTGCACTTCTCTACCTATATTGTAACAGGATCCTCTAGGGCAGTTGAGGGGAAACAATCGAGGGACTGGCAGGGTGAGATCTGTGCGCTAGAGAGACCCAGTGTATCTGCTAATCTGTGGGATGAAAGTGGGAGAAAATGTAAAATGAGTGGCGGCTGAAAAGAATTCCCAGCCTTTGCTAGGCCAATAGAAGAGTGGTGAACACGTAAAGACAAGTCTTCAGGCTGCTAAGGTGGGTCCCCGAGACTGCCACGTCTGGATTTAAACCCTAGCAATGTGGCTTTAAGCAAGTCATAAACATTCAAACCCTCTATTTCCTCAAGTGCAAAAGGATCAAGATCCGGGTCTACCTATTGATGTGTTGACGACTCGGTGAGCCTGCAGGTTACACACACGTTTGGACACGGTGCTAGAAAAGCAAGCGGTGGAGAACAGAGGGCGCTGAGAAGCCTATCCTAAACCTCGCCCTCCAGGCCCCGCCCCAGGCCCCGCCCTCTCAGAGCTTGGCGTTGCCTGGAATTAGTGGTCGGCCAAGGGGCACCTAAACCAAGTGTCTCTGGTCCGCCAGACCACGTGGTGGAGCGTGAGTGCCAGGAACAGTCTAGTGGTCTGCTCCAGCGGGTGACCCTGCTCTGTCTCGGGTGAGGGGACAGTTCTCCATTCAGTCTGCAGCACTTCCGGGACTGCCACTTTCACTTTCTCTTCCGGGGACGCTGCCCTCACTGTCTTCCGGGTAGCGCGAGCCTCCGGGCTGGGGTTCCGGACGCTGTGGCGCCCGCCGGCCGTCCGTCCCGCCTCCCTCCGTCTCTTGCTTTTGGGTCGTGGTTACCCATCGCCCTTTGCGGCCTTGGCCCTGTGTCTCCTTCGCTTTCTGTGTTCCTCGCAGGGCCCTACTGGGTCCCAATGCCAGACTTTGGGCCTTCGGCAGTGTGATGCTGCTGCCCGAGTGTAGACCGGGACACACGCACAAGGCCGACTAGGGCTGAGTTGCTTCTGCCCTCCCGCCCTCTCCCAGGTTACCCCAAGGTAGCGTTTCCCGGAAGCAGCAGCCCTTTCTGAGGGGATGGGCGCAGCCAGGCCAGATGGACGAGAAGACCAAGAAAGGTGGGCACCGATTGGAGCTGGTGGAAGTGGACCCTAGGCCTAGTCAGTGTAGAAGTAGGGGTCGGAGACTCTGTGAACACAGAGCATAGAACCTGGAGAACTCCCGGTTGTTAGGAAAATAAACTTAAGTTGACCAGAGTAGGACGGAGAGGGAACATACATGCCTCTCCCTAGTTCCACTCAGACTTGGGGGGAACTCCGATAGTGCTACTGTTCTGTTTGCTGGAAACCCTGTTCTCTTTATAAAACCAAGCCCAGAGCTCTGGGCCATCTTTAATGACCTTTCCCATTCTTTTTGCATCCATCTCCCACCAGCCTCCTCTGTTCTGTCTACCATGGGGATCGAACTGCGTGCGGTCTTCATGCATGCTAGGCCAATGCTCTACTACTGAGCTATGCCTTTAGTCCTTGGCTTTTCTGTTTTGATCCAACCACTTCTTGCTCAAGGCCTTTGCCCACTCTCTGGCCTCTTGAAACAATCTCCCTTATTGGACATTGGAATGTCCAGCTACCTCTCCTTCAGGCCTCAATTTCCCTGACCTCCTTACTCAGTTATTGCTAGAATGGACCACAGTCTGATTTCCTCGTCCAGCTTTAAATTTTCTACTTTCTTGTTGAACTTAAAGAGGTTTATAAGGAGAAGGACACTCTTTGTCTTAGCCACCGTTAAAGAGTCTACTTTCTGGAAGAGTGGGTGGCATACAAGAGAGTTCAAGAAATGCTTATCAGATAAGCCAATGGAAGTATGGAGCATGAAGAAAGAAGAGAACTCCATGAGCCCAGGGTACAGGGGAGTGAGGACCGAAAAAGCACCTCCCTCTTAAAAAAGGAACTTTTAAGATAGCCATGTGCAGAAGATACAGTTACTCACTAGGGAAGGAGGACAAAGCATGCACCAAGGGTTACCTCTCCAGCTTCCCCAAATAAACTGGTGCTAACCTGCTTGCTCTCTGCCGACCTTCAGCAGAGGAGATGGCCCTGAGCCTTGCCCGGGCAGTGGCTGGCGGAGATGAACAGGCTGCAATCAAGTATGCCACCTGGCTGGCAGAGCAGAGGGTACCCCTCAGGGTGCAAGTAAAACCCGAGGTTTCCCCAACACAAGACATCAGGTGAGTGTGTCTCGCATTAAGGGGACCAGAAGCCTTTTGAGTGTCTGTGGACAGGTTATTTATTTTTCCCCTACAGTGCTGGGGAGCAAACATAGGGCCTCACTGGAGGATTCTCTTGTAGGGGATTGAGCTTCAGAGCCTAGTCGCTCACAAATCACTTGTGAGCTATGGGGTAGGCTGGGCTAGGGTGCGTTTTTTGTTTGTTTGTTTTTTTTAAGAGGACCCTGCACAATGGCTGTTCTTGCACAGGGGCCTTGCAGATCCTCCAGAGTTAGTGACTGCTGCTAGAAGCAAGCACGAGGTTCATTCCTCCGTTGTGTTGAAGTCAGAACACATTTGAGGAGACAGTTCTCTCCTTCCCACCATAGGGTCTGGAGGTCAGCTTGCACGGCAAGTGCTTCCACCCACTGAGCCATCTCGTCAGCCGTTATTTATTTTTTTTTTAAATTTACTTTTTGTTTTCAGAGAGCAAGCCTTGCTCTGTTGGCCTGTAAATCATTCTGTAGTCATTGCTAGCCTTTACCTCAAGACGGTTTTATATGGGGGAGTATCGGAATCACAGGCTCAAAGGACCAAACCTGGTGATATAGTAACTTAGAGGTTTCGCTCTGTTACCACAAGGCTTCCATAATTTGCACCTCTTTGGTTCTGAACCTGTGTAGCCTTCCTAATGCTGTGACCCTTTAATACAACTCCTCTTGGTGTGGTGACCCCCAGCCATAAATTTATTTTATTGCTGCTTCATAACTGTAATTCTACTCCTGTCATGAATTGTAATGTGAATGTGTTTTCTGATGGTCTCACGTGACCCTGGTGAAAGCGTTAGTCAGGACCACTGCTCTGTGTGATTCATAGTATTGTTATTGTGCAGTCGTTCACTGTGGCATGAATTATACAGTGTAAGGTGTGTGTACTTTTGTGTTTCCAAACTCCTAGGTAGTTTGAATCTGGTCTTAGCTGAGTGTGGTGATGCACACCTGTGATCCCAATTCTTGGATGGTAGAGGCAGGAGGATCAGAAGTTTCAGAACCAACCTGAATACATGAAACCAGATCCCACAAGAACACCAAAACAACAAAAACCCCTTTCTTATGGAAATGTAGACAGAGAACTTTGAGTCTTTGTATGTCTGTTTATTTCTGATTTTTACCAGTGGTTGGGTATCAGAATCATTTTCCTGCCTCAGGCATGTGGTACATGCCTACACTCCCAGCATTCAAGAGGCAGAGATAGGCGAATCTCTGAGTTAGAGGTCAGCCTGTTGTAGATGGTCCGTTCCAGACCAGGCAGTGCTAAATAATGAGATCCTATGTTAAAAAAGAAAATCATTTTCTGGAAGAGTTTCTTGGGTACTCTCTGAAGTGTTTTTCAGAGTAGGGGCTGCTAAGACAAGGTGTTTTTTGTTTTTTGTTTTTTGTTTTTGTTTTTGTTTTTTTTTTTTTTTTTTATGTAGGGTAGGAGTAGTCTGGCCTGAAACTTGGGGCTATCCTCCTGCAGAAATCAGCTTCCTGAGTCTGGGATCATAGGTGTGTACTATCTGACCTGGCTGCCTTTGCTCAGATGATGCACTGTTTCCCATGGCTCTCCCAGGTCTCAGAAGGCTGGACTCCAGTCCCGTGGTGTAGGTTATCTGTTTTCCTTGGTGGTCAGCTCAGTTCTTCATTCGCATTGTCATTTTTCTTACTTTTTGGTCTTTGCCCGATGTGTCAGGAGCCAGGCATGGTGGCACACATCTGTAATGCTTGGTAGCACTTAGAAGGCTGAGGTAGGAGGACAGTGACAGCTAGTCTAGGCTGCCTAGTGAGATCCTGCCTCAAAACAAACAAAAGGGGCTGGAGAGATGGCTCAGTGGTTAAGAGCACTGACTGCTCTTCAGAGGTCCTGAGTTCAAATCCCAGCAACCACATGGTGGCTCACAACCATCTGTAATGAATCTGATGCCCTCTTCTGGTATGTATGAAGATACCTATAGTATACTCATATAAGTAAAATAAATAAAATCTTTAAAAAAAAAAAAACAAAAAAACAAACAAAAGAACAAAATAAGCTCGCAGATCTCCGAGAAAACTGATGCTTATATGCTAGAATAAGAACACGTGGCCTCCACGGTGGAGGGATTGCCTGGGGTGTGTGAGGCTCTTCATTCAGCGCCCAGCACTGCTAACCAAGTTAGACATCGTTAGAATGATCCGGCTTGGACTTCAGTGTCTGTGGCACGTATTGATTGGCTGCCATGGAATGCTTGTATCTGGGAAAGGATATGGCAGAGTCTGCTTCAGGCTGCTAGAAAGGACTAAGTGACTAGCCTCAGGTATGTGTCCAACACCAGATGCTGCTCATTGGTCAGAAGAGAGGAACAGGTGCAGCCAGGGCAGA
This sequence comes from Rattus rattus, assembly GCF_011064425.1. Taxonomy (NCBI): domain Eukaryota; kingdom Metazoa; phylum Chordata; class Mammalia; order Rodentia; family Muridae; genus Rattus; species Rattus rattus. The sequence goes on along the minus strand of NC_046158.1, from coordinate 131,653,716 downwards.
CCGTAATTCCAACACTTAGCCATTGGAAGAGAGGATCCGAAGTTCAAGGGCATCTTCTGCTCAATAGGGAGTTCAGGATCAGCCTTGCATGAGAGCCTACTTCAAACCAAACCACACCCAAAGAATCTTCCTTTCTCTGCAAAATAATTTGCCCGGCTTGGTGACAGCTTCCTGGGAGGCTGAAACGGATAGACGACAAGTTCAAAGCCTGCCTTGGCAATTTACTGACCCTGTCTCAACATAAAAATACAGAGCTAGAAAATATGTATCAAAACAAACAGCAAAAACAAAAAAACTTCTGGGCTGGAGAGATGGTTCAGTGATTAAGGACACTGACTGCTCTTCCAGAGGTCCTGATGGGGTTGGGGATTTAGCTCAGTGGTAGAGCGTTGCCTAGCATGTGCAAGGCCCTGGGTTCGGTCCTCAGCTCTGGAAAAAAGAAAAAAAGAAAGAAAAAAAGAAAAAAACAAAACAGAGGTCCTGGGTTCAGTTCCCATGGTGGCTCACAACCATCTGTAATGGGATTGGATGCCTCCTCTGGTGTGTCTGAGGACAGCAACAGTGTACTCCCCCTTCATATGTAAAATACATGAAAAATAAAGGGCTGGGACACAGCTCAGTGTAGAATACTCTCCTAGAGCCAGGCCCTGCGTCTAATCCCCAGTCCTGCTGTTCCTTGTGCCCTCCAGCTAATGAGAGCCAGTGAAGGGCTTAGGCAGTGCTTCCTGTTGGGTGGAGGTCGGGAGAAATTCTCCCCAACTCGGGCCGTCCATGCTACTTGCTCTGGTTTGCTTCCTCTTGTAATAACACCGTGACCAGAAGCACCTGGGGAGGAGAGGGTTTGACTCCCACATATTGTGTCACTGAGGGAAGTCAGGTCAGGAACTGAAGCAGGAACCTGGAGGCAGGACTGACATAGAGTCCGTGGAGGGATGCTGTTTATGCAGTCTGAGGCTTGCTCAGATTGCCTTTTAATAACCTAGGACCAGTGCTTAGAGGTGGCACTGCCCACAGCCCAGCTGGAGATTTGACTCAGCGGTAAGAGTGGAAGACCCAGGTTTGGTTCTCAGCACCCACATGGTGGCTCACCACTCTTTGTAACTGATTCCAGGGAGTCTGACGTCCTCTTTTGACTGGCACAGGCACCAGGCACGCAAGCAGTGTGGATGTGTACGTGCAGGCAGTCACTCATACGCATGAAATAAGATAAATCTTGTAAAAATTTGATTTTTAAAAAGGATAGAAAATGTCCCACAGACTTGCCTACAGGCCAATTTGATGAAGATATTTTTTTCAATGGATAGTTTCTTTTCTGACTTGTAATTGTTGACAAAAATCTAGCCAGCAAATAGCGTTTGCACATGTGCAGACTTGAACATTCCCACGCTGGCAGCCCAAATCCTTGCCTACCCTTGTTTTCCACAGGCTTTGTGTGAGTGTGGAGGATGCTTACATGCACACCGTCACCATTTGGCTCACAGTACGCCCTGATATGACAGTGGCCTCCCTTAAGGACATGGTGAGTGAGAGGCTGGAAGGGGTGGGCTCCTCTTCGGCTCTCCCCATTCTCTCTCTCTGTTCCCTCTATACCATATTTTCTGTTGCTGTGGTCAAGTCTCTGACAGAAACGACCTGAGGAGAGGCTCATTTCGGCTCACAGTCCAGAGGATACAGTGTGTCACAGTGGAAAGGGCTGTGCTTGAGAGACTCCATCTAGGGGTCAGGAACTTGCAGCTGCTGGGGGTTTTTGTTGTTGCTTTTTGTTTTGTTTGATTGTTTTAATTTCTGTCCTCAAACATTCTTTACAGTTATATGTTTTACTTTATGTGAATGAATGTTTGCTGGCACGTGCGTGTTGTTCCATGTGTGCTGGCTGTGCCCTCTGGAATCGGGGTGGATGATTGTGAGCGACCTGTGCATGCTGGAAATTGAACCCAGGTCCTCTGCAAGAAGAGCAAGTATTCTGAATCACTAGGCATCTCTCCAGCCCTCCTCTCTCTCTTCTTGTAAATATAGGGTTTCACTCACCAACTCTGGGTGGCCTGGAAGGTACTTTGTAGATCAGGCTGGTCTTGAATTTAAAGAGATCCTTGTGCCTCTGCCCCCTGAGCCCTGGGATTAAAGGTGTGCCCCACTACTGGGCTTAACCTTTTGTGGCTTTTTGTATGGCCAAGGAGTAAAGAGCTGGGGCAAAAGCAGGGTAAACTCTAACTGTCAAAGCCAGCTTTCAGTGGCCCACCTATGCCAGCCAGGCCTCCCCAGCAACAGTTCCACGGCTTCAGAAAACAGTGTCCCCACCTGGGATCAGGTGTTCAAATATGAGTGTAGTGGTAGACGTTTTACTTTTCAAACTATAACTGCACACCTACCGCACCCCCAAAGGTATTCCTGGACTATGGCTTTCCACCCAGCCTGCAGCAGTGGGTGGTTGGACAGAGGCTGGCACGAGACCAGGAGACCTTGCATTCACATGGCATTCGACGGAATGGAGACAGTGCTTATCTCTACCTGCTGTCAGCCCGCAACACGTCACTCAACCCTCAAGAGCTGCAGCGGCAGCGGCAGCTGCGCATGTTGGAAGGTAAAGTCTCCTCTGTCAGCGATGTGCTGGCGAGCTTTCTGTAGAACTCTTGAGCATGGCTGGCATGAAGGGAGGGGCTGTTTAGTCCTGGCCTGACATTGCCAGTCGTGTGAGCTGGCAGGCTCACTCCTGTCTGTTTTCTGTGTTTCTGTGTGTATGTGTTGGTGATGTAACTAAGGTATAGATAGTATGGTTGCTTTTACTGTAGTATTTCAGACCTGTAGAAAAGTCCCACAGCTATATACAGAAACATTTTCCTTCTTTATTTTGTTTTTTCAAGACTGGGTTTCTCTGTGTAGCTGTGGCTGTCCTGGCATTCAGGCTATAGACCAAACTGGCCTCGAACTCAGATCTATCGCCTGCCTCTGTATCCCGAGAGCTGGGACTAAAGACCCTGCCACTGCAGTCTGGCTGCTGTTTTGTGCTGTTTTTTTGTTTTGTTTTGTTTGTTTTTCATTTTCCTTCTTTAGCTTTACCTCTGGGTACAGAGTCTTAGGAGTCATTTTAGAAGTACCTGTAAGTAGGCTCTCCCTCCCTTGAATACTTGTGTACTTTCTTGAAAGAAAAGTCATTTTCCCCTATTACCCTAACTCTCCAGTGCAGGAAATTAACAAAAATATAGGCCTTTTTCTTTTCTTTTTTTTTTTTTAATTTTAAAAAATTACATTTATTGGGCTCGGCATAGTAGCACACACCTTTAATCCTAGCACTTAGGAGGCACAGGCAGGCAGATCTCTGAGCTTGAGGCTAGCCTGGTCTACAGAGTGAGTTCCAGGGCAGCCAGAACTGTATCAGAAACCCTGTCTTGAAAAAAATAAAACAAACAACCCCCTCACAAAGTAAGTAAATAATTTAAAGATTACATTTATTGGTTTGTGATTACATTTATTTCTCTCTGTGTGTGTGTGTGTGTGTGTGTGTGTGTGTGTGTGTGTGTGTCCATACATGTGCCACAGAGTACATGGAAAGGAAGACAGAAAACTTGCAGGAGATGGTTCTCTTGCCACTGTGTGGTCCAGGGTCTCATAGTCAAGCTATCAGGCATGGTGGCAAGTGCCCTTGCCCACTGAGCTCTCTCTCTGGTTGCCATTGACACAGTACAGTTAGTCTCATTTGGGTTTTGCCAGTTGTCCAACCTGTGTCCTTGGTGGCAAAAGATATGGCGTTCGGCTGCCACATCTCAGTCCCTCCCAGCCCTGATCCCCTTGGATCTCTGGTTATCATGTTGACTGAGGATGTTCAGGCCTCTTTCTTCTTGTGAGCATTTCAGCATGATAGAGTCAGAGTTTAGTAGCTCGTCCTCTTAAAAGGGCTGGAGCTCATGAAGGTGCAATTATGGGTGAGGTGAAGTAAAGCCTTAGCCTTGGGGTATCCTGGGCACTCACCTTCAGGAGGGTATCCTGGGGTATCCTGGGCACTCACCTTCAGGAGGGGTCTAGAAACACTGTAGAGTTGGGAGATGACTTTAGGTGGGTCGTGCCTGGTTAACTCAGCGTGTGGTTACCTGGATACCACACACACACTCTTTCTGCAGATTTGGGCTTCAAGGACCTCACCCTGCAGCCACGGGGTCCCTTGGAACCTGTCCTTCCCAAGCCCAGGACCCACCAGGAGACGGGGCAGCCAGATGCAGCCCCAGAGTCACCCCCGGTAAGCTGCCTTAATGCGTGGGCACCTGGGCCCTGTCTTCCCTCTCAAGCTCAACAGCCAAGCTCACAGCCTGTCTGCTCCTAGGTGGGCTGGCAGTGCCCTGGCTGCACGTTCATCAACAAACCCACACGGCCTGGGTGTGAGATGTGCTGCCGTGCAAGGCCTGAGGCCTACCAGATCCCTGCCTCGTACCAGCCTGATGAGGAGGAGCGAGCACGCCTGGCTGGTGAGGAGGAGGCACTGCGCCAGTATGAGCAGGTGGGCACACAGGTCCAGGGACAGATGCCTGCAGGCTGTTGGGGGAAAGCCTAACCAGAAAGGGAGCCACCTGCATTCTGCTGTGCCCCCGGCCATTGCCACTGCCCTGTGACCACACTGCTAAGCCATAACCTTGTCCTTGACTGAGAGCTGCCTCTCTGAGGCTGATTCTCTGGCTGATACTCATTCTCTTGTTGTGGTGCACAGCTAGCCTCCTCACTCGCTCTGCGTTCTCGCTTTGACACCCCTTCCCCATGTATGTAAGCATCCCTGGCTATGCCGACTGTACTTCTTTGTGACCCTAACTACTACCTCAGTCAGATCCTCACCCCATGGCCTAGAACCTCGTCCCGGCCTCTGTTACATACATACTCCGCCTCCTGTCCCTTCCTCTCGCATGGACTGCCTTCCTGTGCTTCTTGGGAGTGACTCTGTCCGCTCTCATTTCCCTAGAGTAGTCAGTTCCCATCACAAACACTGATTCCATAGACATCCCACTCTGGTGCTCCCCCCTCCAAGAGCATGCTCCTCCCCTCTGGCATTCCCTTTGGATTCAGTGCAGCCTGCCCTGCCTTGACCATGACCCCATACCTAGCAAGCATTCTGCCCCTCACTTTGCTCCCAGCCTTGACCCTCCTTCTACCATTCCTGTAGCACTGCCCTGCTTATCCAGAGTTTGAGCCCTGTGGACCCCCCACTCCCTCTTGTACCCTGAACTTCGTCTTTCTCTACCATCCTCATTCCCTCATCTGGCTTCTTACTCTGGTGTAGCCCCTCCTGGCCCTCTTGGCCAGCCCACATTCGCAGCCCACTACTACCTTGGTGCCCCCATCCTACCCCAGCCTTGCCCCACTTCTTACCTGAACAACCTGAGACCCTGACCCACCTGGTGGCCCCGCCCTGCCCATGTGCCCAGCGGAAACAGCAGCAGCAGGAGGGGAACTACCTGCAGCACGTGCAGCTGGAGCAGAGGAGCCTGGTGCTGAACACCGAACCTGCTGAGTGCCCTGTGTGCTACTCAGTGCTGGCACCCGGTGAGGCCGTGGTGCTGCGTGAGTGTCTGCACACCTTCTGCAGGTGCGGCCCCACTCCTACCCAGCAACAGCGTTACCAGAGTAAATATGTGGCCTTGTTCCTTAGCTCATTGGATGCCCACTGTTTATGCAAGAGGTATTGTGGCTTATGCCTGAAATCCCAGCACTCAGGAGGTGGAGGCAGGAGGATAAGAAGTTCAAGGCTAGCTTTGGCTGTATAGTGAGTTCAAGGCCAGCCAGGGCTGCTTCAGACCTTGTCTCCAAATCCAAAAAGGAAAAAAAAGAATAGGCAGAGAGAATCCAAGTGTCTGTGTTGCCAAGGCCACACAGCTTGCAAGGAGCTCAGATGAGACAGGAGTTCGTTCTAGCTGCAGAGCTGCTGTCCCTCCTCAATACCTGGTACTGCCCTGGTATTTGTAAAGACATTAGGGCCAAGCCCTAACAGCCCACGGCATTCCATCCTCTGTATTCTTTCCCTGGGGTCTCCTGTGTAGCCCTTCTACCCTTGAGCTGGGAATAGCATGTTCGTTCACCATAGTGGGCTTTGGTGGCATGCTCCGTCTAGCTTATGTTCCAGTGCGGAATCTGTTAATGTATGTGGTGCCACATGCTAAGTAACTAGGCTGAGCCTTGCTGGGAAGGACCCCTAAGGAAGTCATGCTGGAGCAGAGGCTGGAAAACTGTCTGAAGAGACCGGGGAGCAGAGAGATGGTGGGTGTGGTGGGACAGGAGAGTTGTGCCTGTGCAGGTGACAAGCTCTGAGCAGCATTTGGTCTGGTCCCCTTTGGGTGGTACTGCTGCCGTGCTGAGCAGTGGCACGTGGACCGGCTAGACACAGAGACCAAGGAGGAGGTTACTACAGACACCTGGGCAGAGATGCCAGTGCCCCAGACCAGAGCAACGGGTGGTGGGGGTGACTACAGGTGGGGCCTTGCCGATGGGTTGAGGATGACAGGAAGGAAGGACCTGGGATCAGGCCCTCCTGTCCGAGGGCTGGAGTCCCTGTGGAGGTTGGAATGAGCCTAACTGCCACCGTCCCCTTCCCAGGGAGTGCCTGCAGGGCACCATCCGAAACAGCCAGGAGGCGGAGGTATCCTGCCCCTTCATTGACAACACCTACTCATGCCCTGGCAAGCTGCTGGAGAGGGAGATCCGGGCGGTAAGACTGCGAGGGAAGGCATGCTGATCCCGGGAGTTAGCCCTGAGCTGGCAACAGGCACAGCTCAGGAACACAGCTCTCTGTATGCCCCAGCAGACATTTCCCAGGAGTTGTTTGGAATGCCTGGGGCCTTCGCAGGGTGGCTGGAGGCAGTGCCTGGGGCCTTCGCAGGGTGGCTGGAGGCAGTAGGTGAAACCTCAGCTGCTTTAGCTTCTTCACCGGGACCGCAGGGCCTCGGGTTACGGTGGATGGGAGCATGGCTGCAGCGCGGCTGTGTCACCTCATGTCAGACACTCAGCCTCTGCCCTGTGTCCTCTATCAGAACCACAAGTAGCGTCTGCTAGTGTGTGCAGGCTTGTGCAGTGCTGTGGCAACTGCTTTTGCTTTGTAGCCACTCACTCCAGGCCTGGTGCCCTACGACTCTGTAGTTCGCAAGTTGTGAGGCAGCGCTTCCATGGGGTGGAGCTGGGGTTGCTGTGTTTCAGAGTCAGACCCTGGTTTGTCTGCTCAGTGGTATGAGATGTTCATGATGGCCTTGTCTAGAATAACGGTCTACGTCAGTCCCCTCCACATGCAGGCTGTACAGGCCTAACACCTGACTGTGGTTAGTGAGGTTTCGTGTTCCAGACACAACTGCAAGTGTGCAAAGACTGGTTGGCTGTAATCCTGTTGATGCTCAGGCCCGAATTCCCTGTAGGGGACAACATGAACCATTTGGGTGACATCCTGTGGCAATATGGCCATTCAAGTGTTGAATGGTATATAACAGTACACCCTGTCATCTCAGCACTGCTGAAGCTTCAGGATGAAAAGCTTGAGGCCAGCTTGAACTAGAAAGCAAGGGTGTTTTACAAAGCTAGGGACTCGTAGGTAGAGTACAGCTTAGCAAGCACAGCACCTGAGTTTTACCATAGACTTAAAAAGCAGGGTCACAGTGGCCAGGGTCCAGGGGGAGACCCCAGGAATGCACAGGTTCCTCCTTCTCCCCATCACTCCTTTTCCTCTGACTTCTGAGGTTCCCCAAAATACTACAAAATGACTCTCGCGCCAAGGGGCTCTTCTGAGGTGGGGAGGGGATCTGAGAGAGTAGAACTTGGGGAATTTCTATTCTATGTTCAAAGCAACTGTGTTTTAACCTTGCCTGGGGGCTTCTGAGTGGGTCAGTTCCTGGGCATTGGTGAAGTGTCCTGATTAGTCTGCAGAGACCTGTATACTGACACTTGTCACTGGCTTCGAGGTTTCCCGAGAGGCCACTCTGCCAAAGGCCAGACTTATACCAGGTACTACATGCAGGGCACCTAGATGTCCTCAGGCCCTGACTCAAGCCTCAGGTGTGACAGCGAGAGGAAGCAGGTGTCAGCAGAGTGGTCTGGGGGTGGTGCTTTTAGTAAATGTCAGATAATAGAAATAAAAGAGAAAAAAACCCCTCTAACTCTGTGAGCCTACACATCCTGACATCCTCTGATAGTATTTTGTCCTGTTTCGCTCTTGGCAGATGACTTTTGTTGTGGTTGTGGTTTGAGGCAAGGTCTCACTATGTAGCAGTCTTGGCTGGTTTGACTCACAGATCACCTGACACTGCCTCCTGAGTGCAGGGTTCAAGGAATGTACCAGTGCCCCTCCCCCACGTTTCTTTCATAGTTCCATTTATTTGTGTATGTATGTGTGTCCCACACACAGCATGTATGGAGTTCAGAGGACAATTAGCCAGAGTCAGTTCTGTCTTCACAACCATGTGCTTCTCAGAGTTCAGATTCAGGTTGGCAGGTTTGGCAGCAAACACCCTTGATACTATGCCATTTCATTGGTCCCAGGCTGTAATTTTGAGGTTTTTGAGGTAAACATCAGTTATTGTGGTTCACACAAGATAAAATGTATGCCTTATAGAATGTATGCCCAGGTCTGTGAGTTTTGACATGTGTAACTTCCGTAAGCACCACCCAGCTAAGATACAGAACAAAGGCCTAAGTCATACCGACCAGCTTTGCTGTTGCCAGTGATCCTTTAGGGAGCATTTCAGCTCTTGGGCATGCCTTCTCTGTCTCTCCTCTCAGCTTAGCTCTCCCTCCAGGAGGTGCAGCTCCCCAACACTGCTCCTGTGTGGAGTGGAGGGCTCCAGAAGATGCAAGCCTAGGACGCAGCCACATTGTTGGCAGAGTTCAGTGTACCTGGATATTGATTTGCCTTTGAGACAGCCCTCTCTCTCTCTCTCTCTCTCTCTCTCTCTCTATATATATATATATATATATATATATATATATATATATATATATATATATATATATATATATATATATATATATATATAAAATTTCATGTTTTCCTCATGAAATTTGAACTGTTGGCTGTTTGTCCACATTTAAGTCCTTAGGTATGTAATTCTGACGCACTGTCACTTAGCTTTATACCCATCATGACCGTGCACTGTCAGAACTTTGCCCACATTCTGCCACAGCCTCCTGGGTGCTAGGATGATAGCTTTGTGCCATCTTGACTCTCAGTGGAGGTTTTAGTGCTAGAGGGGCTCCGAAGAGCAGAGCTAGAGTCACCTACGGTTGCTCACCTGTAATGCAGCCCTTGGGAAGTAGAGACACTTCAGGAGTTCAAGGCCAGCCTTTATTACATGAAACCCCATTCCCCCACCCCCAAAAAGGGCACATGTGGGGGAAGAGGAGCTTGGGACAGGGTTGAAGTGCTGGGTTTCCTGGGACCATTGATAGGAGGAGGGCATCTGCTGGGTGTCCTGAACCCCAGCAACAAAGCTGTGTGTATGCAGCTCCTGTCCCCTGAGGACTACCAGCGTTTCCTGGACCTGGGTGTGTCCATCGCAGAGAATCGAAGCACCTTGAGCTACCACTGCAAGACCCCAGACTGCAGGGGCTGGTGCTTCTTTGAGGATGACGTCAACGAGTTCACCTGTCCTGTGTGCACCCGCGTCAACTGTCTGCTCTGCAAGGTGAGACAGGGACCATCTAGTTGGGGCTTGTTATGACTAGCTGTGGCAGCTGCAGGGACTACAGTCTGAGCCTAGGGGAGAGCTGCTTTAGGGGTTACAGTACCCATCAGCATCTAAAATAGGGTTCCTACTGATGGTCCTGGATCCCCCTTCCTAAACTCTGCGTCTTCTGTAAAATGGGTCTAGGCTTTCTAAGTGAGGGCTTTCACGGATGGCACTCACTGCTGGGGTTGGGCCTCTTCTGTCCCTCACAGCTTAAGCCCCTGGGGAATGTCTCACTCAACTTCTTGCCCTTCAGGCCATCCACGAGCGCATGAATTGTAGAGAGTACCAGGATGACCTGGCCCATCGGGCTCGGAATGATGTGGCTGCCCAGCAGACAACCGAGATGCTGAGGGTAAGGCAGAGTCTTGGCAAGAGCTGGGGACTTATGTTCTAAATGCTTCTTAGGGAGGACTAAGTTCACATGTGCTTGGAGGTCCAGTCTTCTGATCAAACCCCCATTTCAGGGTGTATCTTCGAGTAGGGTGTCATTTGTGGAACTGCAGGAAGAGCCTGGGTTGGGGAGCCCTCAGTAACGGAGTGGTGGCTATCCCTGCTGGGCTCTGAGAGAATACACTGCAGCGGGCAAGGCCAGGGCCTCAGTAGCTCCCCTTCCCAGGTGATGCTGCAGCAAGGCGAGGCCATGTACTGCCCACAGTGCCGGATTGTGGTGCAGAAGAAGGATGGCTGTGACTGGATCCGTTGTACTGTCTGCCACACTGAGATCTGCTGGGTCACCAAGGGTCCACGCTGGGGCCCTGGGGTGAGTCTTTGAGGGTACTGAAGAGCTGAGGGTGGTGTAGTTACTGGAGTGGGACTTGGAACTTCAGCCATGAACTCAGTCCAGCCTACCATGTACAGCTTAAGGGGAAAGGTTATTTATTATTTGAGTCAGGGTCTCATAATGTAGACCTGGCTGACTTGGAACTTGCTCTGTAGACCAGGCTATCCTCCAAATCTGAGAGCCATCCACCTCTGCCCCCAAAGTACTGGGATTAAAGGTGTGTGCCACCATGCCTTAATTTTTTGAAATTTTATTTTTTTATTAGATATATTTATTTATTTTCATTTTTTTTTTTTTTTTTTTTTTTTTTTTTTCCTTCGAGCTGGGGACCCAACCCAGGGCCTTGCGCTTGCAAAACAAGCGCTCTTCCACTGAGCTAAATCCCCAACCTTATTTACATTTCAAATGCTATTCCCTTTCCCAGTTTCCTGTGCACAAGCCCCCATCCCCTCCCCCTCCCTGTTTTTTATTGTGTGTGCACCCATGTGTGTCCACCCGTGCTAGAGGAAGGAGGCGAGTGAGTGAGCTCAGCCACCTCACCAGCTCAGGGCAGGATTGTCTTTTTTGAGACAGGGTTTCTCTGTGTAGCCCTGGCTGTCCTGGAACAGACCAGGCTGGCTATGAATGCAGAGATCCACCTGCCTCTGCCTCCCAAGTACTGGGTTTAAAGTCAGGTATCACTGCCTGGATGATTCTGTCTCTTTTTTAAAATACTATCTTGCACTCTGTGCCTGGGTTGCCTTGGGATTTGTGGCAGTCCTCCTGCCTCAGCCTCCTGAGTGCTGGAGATTATAGTACCATGTGCTACCTTGCTGGACTTAAGGGCAAAGACTTTTTTACATCTGAACAGCATTTAAAAGGTTATCAAAGGCCACTGTTTGGAAGTGTTGAGAGACACAGTAAATAGTCCTGGAGTCACCAACCCCATGCTCTTGCCTCCTGCCTCTGTGCCTCTGCTGAGGGCTCAGGACCCGCCAGGCTTTGGATCTGGCTTGTGCAGCAAGGCTTACCTGCTGTTCTGCTTGAGGGCAGAACAAGTCAAGGTCAGTCTGGAGTTGGCAGGAGGCTCGCCAGACCCTCCCTCTGGCACATCTTTGCCAGGCCTGTCTCGGATTGTCAGAAACAAGTACTAGAGAAGTGCTCCTGGGTGCATGTCACAGGCTGTGAGTGCCCTACTGTAGGTGGTGGCAGTCAGTATTGGTGATGGTTGCTGGTGTCAGAGTTGATGTCCCTACTACTGGATGTAGAGACAGGTGGCACAGAGGGAACTATACTTTTTCCTTCTACCCGGATGCTGGCCCACCTGCAGCTGGATCCCCTTCTGTCTCTGGTCTACAGGAGAACACCACGCAGTTTAACAGTGCTGGAGAGGTTGGGACGGGGTTAAAAGGCTTCATGGCTGCCTCCCTGAAGTTGCTAAGGCTGTTCTTTGCAGCAGGCTTTTGGCAACCCCACTGCACCTTTAGATGAGCTCTGCCTTTGGGCTGATAGTGTGACTTTTGGGGATAACCTGTTTTCTTACCAACTTGATACCCTCTTTTCTCTATCCTTTAGGGCCCAGGGGACACCAGTGGTGGCTGCCGCTGCCGGGTCAATGGGATTCCATGCCATCCAAGCTGTCAAAACTGCCACTAAGTCAAAGATGGTGGCTCTCAGACTGACCCAGCCCCACATGTATAACAGTGAACATCAGGGCCAGGCCAGGGGCTTTAGCTCTGGTTTGGCCACAATACCTTCAAGCTTGGTAAGGGAGAAAGACTGAGCTTACTGCAGTCTGATTGCTGTGTTACAAGAACCCAGCTGAGCTGATGTCAGCCGCACTGCCTCTGTTGCTTCAAGGGCTTGCTGACCAGAGCTCATGGCCCTGAGCTAGATTCCCTACCCTGACTAGCCACCAGCCTAAACACAGCCTTGGCCTAAGGCCTGGCGGCTAATGCTCTGAGCCTCCCAGTGACTCTATTTCCCCTCAGCTTGCTCCCTGAGGACCCACAGCCGCATCTGTGGCCTTGCTGGCTTTCTGGGTATTTTTTAAAGCTGATGTGAATCCATCCAGGGCCCAGGTAGACTGGTAGGTCAGGAAACAGCCCATGGGGTCCAGCTCTGCATCCCCTTCTCTAAGTGAATTAAAGTGTTTTTCCAGGAGGGGAAATGTGTCATGCTTGAGGGAACAGACGTCCTAGGCTGGGTACCACACAGGCAGGATGGTGAGCTCTGGAGAGCTTGGAACAGAACCTGGAGGTGAACTGTTGGTTCTGGTGGTTGGCGGAATAAGGCTGGCTCAGCTCTGGGACCCCTGTAGCAAACCTGGCACCACTATGCCCAACTCTTGGGACAAGGTTGCTTGGGCCAGTATTAGCCCAGACTGGTGAAATTTGTAGAGAAGAGGGATGCTAAGGAGGGAGGCCAAGGCAGCAGCTGGAGGCTGGGGAGAAAGGCTTGGCTGTTCTCTCTTTGGATATCAAAGGAGAAGAGCAGAGGATTTCTGAAACTGCTGAAACCAAGGAGGGAGGAGGTCCATTCTGCTTTAACAGCCAAAGCAAGATGGAAAAGCCTTGCTGTGATGTCTGTTCTAGTGGTTTCTTTCTGCACTGGCAGTGGTGAAGAGTGCCCTGGAGTGGGCCCCTAAGTTCCACTGCAGCTGTTCCCCTAAACTCAGCTCAAGCAGCCACTTCCTCACCCAGTGCACCAAGCTCTCCCCATTTCCGGAAAGAGGGTGAAATTGCTGTGAAATTTCTGACCCATACAGCTCCTTCTGAGATTGAGTATTACTGACTTCCCACAGTGTGATCGTTAACAAGAAGAGTAACGAAATCCTGCCTGTCCTTTGTGCTCAGTCCTCATGTCCTCGGCTGCTTAGGACTTTTGCCACTCAGACTGCTCTGTAGCCCTCTGCATTTGGAGGTTGGGCTCTGTCCCTGCTGGCCCTTTGAGGGTCACAGTTGCCATGTCAAAGGACATCACAGGCTGGTGGCCTATTGGGGAGCAAGGATCAACAAATGCCTACCCAGCACCAGCTCCAGGCTTCTGGCTGGCTCTGAGGCAGAAAGTAGGGACCCAGCTACTGCACACGCTCATTACAGAAGTAGGGCTGTTTAGAAGCTATCCCAGTGGCTCTCGCCCTCCCTAATGCTGTGACCCTTTAATTAGTTCCTCATGTTGTGGTGGCCCCATGCAAAAAAAAATATTTTCATTGCTACTTCATAACTATAATTTTGCTGTTAGGAATCATAATGTAAATATTTTTGGAGAGAAGAGGTTTGCCAAAGGGGTTGTGGCACACAGCTTGAGAATCAGCTAGGCTAGAAGCTGAGTGAGGCAGCTCTCAGGTGTACCTCAGTAGACAGAAACCAGTCATGATGGGCTGGTTTGCCTTTCACATCAGGCTCAGTTAGGTCTGAATCCAAGTGCTAGCCTCTGAGTTGAAAGTCTGCAAAGCAGAAAAAGCCAGAAAAAAACCCCATACATCCTGTCCCTGTCACCTCGTTGTGACGGTGTCCACAGCAGGTACAATATGAAGCCCACACTTCCTGTATGACTGGTACTTAGAAAACATATTTGCTGAGGCTGAAGAGACTACTCAGTGGCTGAGAGAATTCTCCAAGAGGATCCGAGTTCAGTTTCTCACACCTGACTGCCAAGGACACCTGCCATCACATACACATAATTAAAAACAAAATTGTAAAGAAAACAAACCCCACCCTAGAAATCCTTACTTGTACCCACAAAGGGATTAAAGGATGAAGGAAGCCTGAAGTCTGAGCCTTGATTTCGGGTCAGTCTCTGATTTGCCTCTGCTTGGGCATGTTAGTAACATGTCTGCCCACCTAATCTAGCTCTTTCCTTGAAAGGCTGAAGGCAGATAGGCCTTGTCCCAAACAGAACCCTGAACCCCAAAGATGACTTGCGGTCACTGGACCTTTGTTCCATGTGCTGACTAAACTGCTTCTCACTACTTAGGTCTTAAGTTGGGTATCAAACTAGGGAAGTAACTAGCTTAGCCCTTGCTGGTTGCTACAACCAGGACTTCTCCCCTAAATCAATTATACCTGTTTGTGAGGCGAAACTGGAAAGGGTCACTGTGCTGCCAGCCGAGGCTGACAAGTGTACAGACCGACCGCAGGCCCTGGGGCCAGGGCAGAAGCTGGTAAGTATCTGAGACTCACCAGGTCCACATCCAGACAGGCAGTGACGATAAAAGACAAGTGATTAGGAATCACATAAGGGCATTTATTTCATATGGGGCTCTGTACAAAACATCTACACACATTTTACAGAGTAAGTAAATACCTGAAGGTAAACTGACAATGCTTTCTTCTCAGTGGCAGGGGAGTCCTGCTATGGGCACAGCACAACTCAGCACAAGCTAGTGCCGCCTGCTTGTTTGGATACAGAGTAATGGCTTGGACCCTGAGCCCAGGGCCTCCCTCAGCCAGCACACTCCCCACAGTCTTCAAGCAGGCGGGAGGCATAGGTGGTACACTCCCATGGTAGACTGATAGTTATCTGTCACCTTATCACTCTGGATCCTGGATAATTCTCCTTTGTCCTGAATGAATCCCAGTAAATCACTCACCCTTGGCAGAGCTCACCATTCCAGCTTGACTTAAAGTGCTTTGTGTAACTCAGCCTGGACACTCCTATATGCTCTGGCTTCATGGCTGCCCAGCAATGCAGTGTCCCACTGCATACAATGGGCACGGGGGACAAGGGGATGGGCAGGGGACACATGAGAGGTGTAGACATGGCAGGACTGGAGAAGAGTGCCCAGGAAAGATAAGGAAACTAGCTTCCACTACACACCCTAAAGCAGCAAAAGGCACTTTTGTTTTCAAGCCAGTTACTATAAAACACACCTGGCTTCACTTTGAACAAAGCCATCCTAGGAAGACCGAGTGATCCCATGGATCCTGTACACCTCTCCTGGAGGAGCCCAGGGCTAAGTGAGGCTGGTGGTGTGGGGTTCCTACCAAACCCTGTCTACATGCTGGCAAGTTTCCAAGGACATTCCCAGCCTGACACCAGCAGCTGAGGAGATCAACCCAGACAGGCCAAGGTGGGTAATTAAAGGAAAATAAGGGAAGTGAGACAGGAAGTGGCACTGTGGGGTATGGGGGTGCTCACAAACAACTTTGGCTAAACTGAGCAGGAAGAGTATCTCAGGTGCAATCCTGTCATCCCAGATAATTGGGAGCTGAGGCAGGAGATCAAAAGTTCAAGGCCAGCCTGGATAACTTAGGTAGACCTTGTCTAAAAGAAACTTGGAGAGAAAAAAAAAAGCCGGGGCTGCTCAGTGGTAGAACACTTGCTTTGCATGTGCAAGGCCCTGGGTTCCATTCCCCTCCAAAAAGGGAAAGAATAAATGTTAGCCCAGTAGAAGGTCATTGCTCTGATAGCTTCTCTCATGAAGGAACTATGAAAGAGACTGGAGAGATGGCTCAGCAGTTAAGAGCACTGACTGCTGCTTCACCAGAGGCCTGGCATTCAGATCCCAGCACCCACACCAGGCTCCAGGAAACCTGAAGCCCACCTGTGGCCTCTGCGGGCACCTGTACATACACAGTAATTTTTTTTTTAAAGTGAGAGTACTTGCTATGTTAGGTGTAGTATACAATCATAAAAACAGTATTAAAAATGTCTTTGTAGGTTTTGTCATGTGGGTTGTAGAGGAGAAAGAACAGGGAGACACAGGCAACACCATCCTGGTGACTGACGTTCTGCTGCATGTGATCTCTAGGCTGGGATCATAAAACTTTCATTAGAACCCAGCTCAAGCCTACCTCTGATTCTGACCAGCTGACAGGGCCACTTTTAAGAGTGTCCCACTGGCTCCCAGGCTGAGTTCTCTCCCCTCGCTCTCATTCCAAGGCTGGACTACCCTGCCTGCTTTGTCTAAAGACACTCCAGATGCGGTGCTGTAAGGAGGGCAGTGATTGGGTAGCCAGGTGCTCCAGAGCCACTTCTGACAGGAGGAGGTGCAGGGAGCACTCAGGTCTGGTAAGCCCAGTGTCAGGCAGCTCTGCCACTTGCCCCCAAAGCCAAAGACAAGCTGCCAAGGGTGGCAGACAGAACACCCCTGACAGAAACCCTTTAATCACAGCAATTTCACCCTCTTTCTGGAAATGGGGAGAGCTTGGTGCACTGGGCGAGGAAGTGGCTGCTGGAGCTGAGTTTAGGGGAACAGCTGCAGCTGGAACTTAGGGGCCCACTCCAGGGCACTCTTCACCACTGCCAGTGCTGCTGCTCCTAGGGCCACCGTCAGCCCCATCACTGCCAGTTTTACAAAGCGGTTGGTCCTTGGTTTGGTCAGGACATCTTTTGTTCGAGCCTCAGGCCTCAGAAGTCCCCGGAACCGCTGCCGCAGCACCATGTCTGGCCTCTGCTGAGTTGACGCCAGCTCAAAGTCTTTGAAAGTAGAGGCTGCCGTTCTGTGGAAGGAAGCAGAAGGTAGCAGAGGGGCAGAGGACACTGAGCAGGCCATTGCTCAGCATGCTCTGCTGGTAAAGATCTCTATGGCCTGCAGAGAAGAATCTGCTGCAGTGTGGAACCCCATACGCTCTAGACAAGCATCCAGGGATGCTGACTTCCAACTGCCCCACTGCAGCAGCAGCACCTCGCCCACCTCACCTCTCCGCCTCCTGCTGAGCAGCCGCCTCCCTTGCAAGTTCAGAAGGGGGAAACTGAACAAAGAGGTCTCCTGCTCTGCTGATGAGCGTCTCATAGGGCAGGTCCTGAGGGATCTGGGACAACAGGTGGTGAACAGAGGCCATGTCACAGTCACAGTCCAGCACTTCCTGCTCCCGGTACAGCACGATCTAGTGAAGGCAGGCTTTGAGTCAGACACCAGAGGTGTAGGACCCGAGTACTTGTCTGTCTCTACACAGACAGACACACAGACAGACACACATGCAGACAGACAGACACACACACAGACAGACACACACACACACAGACACAGACACACACACACACACACACACACACACACACTCTTAGATACTGACAGCACTCAGCCCAAAGGTTCAGCAAATGCAGCATGCTTCCACACCTATAATGTGAAAGACTACCCAATTCTCGTTAAGTCCTCTCACAAGTCTTGAAATAAACTGACATTCTTTTAGAAAGAAAGGGTCCCAGGAGATTCTGAGGAGCCTCAGAAAAGTCTCACAGAGCCATCTTGCTTCCCTTAGCCACTCTCCCGAGTTTACAGCTGCTGAAGGGCCACTCTCCACTTAGCCCTTTTGGGCATGAGCCCCACACTCTTCCATAAACCACTCCTTTTTTTTTTTTTTTTTTTTTTTTCCTGTTTTTAGGAGCTGGGGACCGAACCCAGGGCCTTGCGCTTGCTAGGCAAGTGCTCTACCGCTGAGCTAAATCCCCAACCCCAAACCACTCCTTTTTTTAAGCCTCACACCAGGCCTACCTCTGGCCGACACACTACACCGGCTCTGCCCACGATGGTGTCTACTAGCTAGAGATCCAGGAGGTGTCAGTAGTCACTGACAGTCACATGGCACACTGGTTGGTGCTTTGAAGGGTCTGAAGTCTCAAAGTAAGGACAGTTGCTTAACCAACATTTGCTCACACTTTTCTGACTAGGGAATGGACCACCAGCCTGGGATCTACTGTCCCCTTCAAGAACCCGGTCAAGCAGGATGGATTAACAGTGAACTGAGTCACTGCCCCCAGTGTGTACCTACCACAGCTGCAAAGTAAATGGGCATGAGTGGGTGGCAGGCCAGGAAGAAGTCGTATAACCTCACCACGTGCCTGAAGTCCAACAGGACGTGCCCAAACCAGGTGATAAGCCAGCTGAGGGCGAAGATGGTCCCCACCTCAGCACTAGGAGCAAAGGATATCCAGATGTTAGGTCTCCTGCCAGCTCATCCATTCCCTTTCCCTGAGCTTTCTTTGTTCTTAAGAGCTGATGAGGAAGAAGTATTTGGAAAATATACTTCTTTCTTGGGAAATTATGCTACTTAGGAACTCAGAATCTTCTTTCAAAAACCACAAAAACTCAATGTACCACAAAGCTGAGTGGTGATAGCACAATCCTGTAGTCTCTGAGGGAGGAAGGGTGGCATGCAGGGGCAGATGGATTCAAGGCCAGTCTGGCCTACAAAGTGAGTTCCAGGACAGCCAGGGTTACAAAGAGAAACCCTTAAACCCTTTCTCAAAAAACAAAAACCAAAACCCCCCCAAAAACAAAACAAAACAAAACAAAAACAAAACAAAACCACCCAGGATGGGGGAAGGAGCTCACTAGAGTGCTGCCTCACCTTCCTGGGAACTTGTCTCATGCACAGCCAACCTCCATCTGAGAACAAGGAGCGCCTGCTCTCAAGAGCACTGTGGTTTCCTGCTTGAGCACCAGGCACAGAGTAACACACACATACATGTGAAAGCACATCTTTAATTATCTTTATATATGTGTGTGCGGCTGTGTAAGCTTATGTACACCACACAGGTCCCTGCACAGGCCAGAGGGGGTTGGAGACAGGTAAGAACAGTTGTGAGCCACCTGATATGGGTGCTGTGAATTGAACTCAGGTTTTCTGTAAGAGCAGTTAGTACTCTTAACCTCTAAGCCATTTCTCTATCCCCTTTTGTTTGTACTTAAAAAAAAAAAAAAATATATATATATATCCAGGGCCATGAGTCACAGCAGTAAACACAGTGCTCTTTGGCGCACTTGTTTTGGTGAAGAATTATGAACCTGTTCTGCCTAAAGCCAGAACTTAGAGAGAAGGCCATACTCAGTCCTGTACCAACATCAAGACACCAAAAGGCAAGAAGGCTGGACAGTTCTAAATCTCTATCTACAAGGCACCCAGATCTGAAAGTGAACTGTTTTTGAGACAGAGTTTCACTCTGCAGCCTTGACTGGCTTGGAACTCAGTATCTGGACCAGGCTGGCCTGGAACTCAAGAGATCATCTGCCTGTTCTGTCACTGGCAACCATCACCACTGAACGGCTTGTCGTACCCCCACCCCACCCCCACACACCTCCCCCAGTGTGTCTCAGATTGGCTTCAAAGTCATTACAGAACCAAGGCTGGCCTAAAATTCTCTGCATCACTGTGTAAAGATTTTCTTTTACCACCGGTACCACTGGGTGTGGTAGCACATGCTTTTAATCCTAGCATGAGAAGGCAGAGATCTTTATGAGTTCTAATCTGGCCACGACTACATAGTGAGACCCCCCCATCTCAAAAAATAAAAACTTAAGGGAAAGTAAAATTGCACTTTTCTGTGTATGTATGTGTATCTGTGTGTTACTGTGTGCATGTGTATAGGTGCCTATGGAAACTAGAAGAAGGTGCTGGAAGGTATTGAATTACCTACAGCTGGAGTTACAGACAACCTTACTTCTCTTCAAGAGCAGCAATGGCCCTCAACTACTGAGCTGTCTCTTTAGTCCCTGGCCTTGAACTCTTGATCCCTCTGTCTCTACCTTCCAAGTGCTTCACCATAGGCATGCGGTACCACATGTAGCTTTCTAAGAATTTTTGACATACCCACCAAATGCAAGCTCCTAAAGTCCTGAACTGTCCTTACATGCTAGGTTTGTGAAGAAACAGACAGCCAAGAGCAAGAAGCAGGGCTGCCATGTGTGTCTTGTATACACAAATGTAGCTCACCTCTGCATGAAGTCATGAAGTTCTGGGTTCACTTGGTCAATGATGGGCATCAGGTAATTTAAGATGTGCTTGGTGTTGTCCATTGTGGGATCCATGAAATCCCTATGGGAAGACAATTCAGTCAATGCAAGTGGTCAGGTCCAATGTTGAGCTTAGGGATGGTGAATGGAGTGGGCTCAAACTATTCAGACATCTGTCTGTCCTAGGTGGCTGGGGGAGTAACCCCCACCCTGACATGAGACCAGATGCACAGGTACCTGAGGTGGTGGGTGGACAATTTTTCTACCAGGGATGTTGCCAGCCTCTCGCCCACCACCAGCAGAAAAGTGACCACAATGTCATGGTAGCCCTGGTAGTAGTGGAGCTGAGGGTTTCGATCCAAGACGAGGAGGATGATATCGATTAGCTCTTCCTGGAGCCCTTCTCTCTGCTCATCTGGCATGCCTGAGGAGAGGAGGTGAATCTGCATTGGCAAAGGAGCCTAAGGACAGATTAGGCCAGCAATGCTTTTCAGAGAAGTGTCCAATGACAGAAAATAAATTACAAATAAGTTGGCCTTGCCTTGCAAAATCTACACATTGCTGATGACACCCAGCCCAGGAAAAGACACATAGTAGGGCCTCTGGGAAAATCACCTAACTAAAACCTTACAGGTAGCATGGCCAATCATGAGGAAAGAGCAGCATAAGAGCATGAGCTCTACACTTCAGTGATCTCCTGTCACCAGAATCACAGACACGACCCTAAGCCTCATGAATAAACATACCAGACAAAGGCAACATAAGCAGGAAGTGACAGAGTAACTGGCTTGCCATGCATACAAAGGAACTGTTGACATTAAAGGAGGCTCAAAAGAGGCTTGAGCAGAAATCCAAGGATCTGTGTTTCTTTTTCTGATAAATAATTAGTAAATTATTTCTGATAAAAATAAATGGTGAAAGATGGACTTTTCTGTGGATTAGATATTTTGAACAAAAGGGTACTGTGATAGCTGTTTATCTTTAAATAGTTCAGAGACAATAATGTGGCCAAGTGTGAATCTGCAAGATCAGCAGAAAAATATCAAGAGACTTTCGGCCCTTCTTCATGGGATGGAATTATATAAGGAACTCTATTCTCCTGTAAGCTATAGCCAATATTCTAAGTGGTCTCAATTTCTAGCTGCAGTTGTAAGCAGAAACACCCGATTGAGACCCCTCTAGAGTCCAGGGCCATGAGTCACAGCAGTAAACACAGTGCTCTTTGGCGCACTTGTTTTGGTGAAGAATTATGAACCTGTTCTGCCTAAAGCCAGAACTTAGAGAGAAGGCCATACTCAGTCCTGTACCAACATCAAGACACCAAAAGGCAAGAAGGCTGGACAGTTCTAAATCTCTATCTACAAGGCACCCAGATCTGAAAGTGAACTTGAACCTCAAGGCTCTGTTAAGGGAGTTAAAAACACAGCAATAAAGAAACCAAAGCTGCCAGTGGTTGGAAGGCTGTCATCACCTTACAGTTCTCTACTAAACAGTGCCAGCTCTTGCTAGTGTGAAATAGAGAGAATGGCCACGAGCAGCACATGGTCTCTACCGCCCAGCAGTCCTGGCTTATGAAAAATAAACCAATGTGCCCAGGAGCTGCACACTGCCTGCCTGCCACACATGACCCTGTGGAAAACTGACAGGTGGTGGGTGGCCTGCTCACACAGATGTCCACAGGATGACACATAGCAGGTCAGTGTGAAGTCTCAGGTTGAACTGCCTGATGTTGTGAGAGCTCATGGGCAATGATGTTAACTTTGAGTTTCAAGTCTGAATTTTAAATGACTGAGCACTCAGGGGAGGTAGAGGGTGTCAACCTTGACCTCACTAAGGGCCGGTGCTGAACTGAACTATAAAGGTTCAAGGCAAAGCCAAGGACACTCCTTGCTCATATTCATTCCCTCACTCACAGAGGTGCTCTGGAAAGAGAACAAACAACAGCACAGCAAAGCAAACACTAAGTGCAACCAAGAAGCAATGAGAGCAAAGAGCTACTTCCTGCTTGAATTTCTGGTTTATGATTGGCCAGGCTAATCCAGAGGACATGAATGAAAAGAGTTTAAAATGTCAAGGAGGATCCCGTGTGCAGGAAGATCACAATGAACTGGCGACATAAAGGTATTAAGGATGACCTTCATACCCTCCTCCCCTTTAACTCCAGCTCCCAGGAGGCTGAGGTAGGAGGATCTCTGAGTTGTTAAACATACAGAGGAAAACAGGGCAGCACTTGCCCTACATCAACCACCTCAACTGGACTAGCATAGCAGGGAGGAGAGGGGATCATGGGATATGTTGCATCCTATCCAGGAGGCTACCAGCCTGTGGGAGCCTCAGTCACCTCCCCAGAGAGCAAAGGTCCAAGTAGGGTAGAAGGCCTGTAGCATACATGTCCCAACCAGAGCTTGCTTCAGCTACATGTGGCAAGAGAGTTAGGGAATCCCATATCTCTCCAAAAGTCAAGGGAAACTCACAAGGGGAAGAAAGCTAGATTTTATAGGTGAGGTCTGCTGTCTAGTTTCCTCCATTATGAGAACAGAAAGCATAGTCATTTTCCTTGTCCTGGAAAGCAAGAGGCAATTTCAGGAACATACTCTGTGAGCACGCAGGAAAAGGAAGCCAGTAAGCACATATGTAAGACAACACTCGCCAATGAAGACATAATAGTTCCCATTAGGGAGCAATTCCAACCAACCCGCTCTCCAAAGTCAGTCCTGGGCCCTGCCAATCCCTACCCAGTTCCTCCAGGACACAGGGCAGATGAGGACCAAATAGCTGCTTCTCTCACTTGGCACCTCTGGGCTACGAGGCATCAACAGTGAGGGAACCCTTACATGCCCGAGAGCAGAGTTCTGCATGTGTATGTCTCTGGTTGCTGGGAAACTCCCCCAACCTTGGCAAGCACCAACACAGGAAAGTGGTAAGTGTGAAGGAACAGAAAGCACACTCCAGATGTGGGGAGTCAGGAGATCTGCTCACCCGGAGGGAAGCGCCGAAGAGACCGCCTGACGTCCAGCAGCACTTGCTGGTAGTCCTTGCTCATGTCTCGAAGATCCTTCCCTATCAGAGGAAGAGGAACATGGTGTTATTACAAAGAGGTCTGGGAAGCCAGATAAGGAGTCAATCTTTCTTGGGTTTCCAGTATGTTCAGTTGTAGAGAGCTAACCTAGTAAGCTCCATGCCCAGAATTTAGACCTAACACCACAAAGCAAGCAAAAAGCAACAGTAAATACATCTTGGAATGATGGTTTAGAGCTAAAGAATATACAGAGCAGCCTTTTCCTCAATAAAACATGACTTAAAATATAACACCTGGGGGGCTGGAGAGATGGCTCAGTGGTTAAGAGCACTGACTGCTCTTCCAGAGGTCCTGAGTTCAATTCCCAGCAACCACATGGTGGCTCACAGCCATCTGTAATGGCATCTGATGCCCTCTCATGGTGTGTCTGAAGTCAGCGGCATTGTACTTATATATAATAAATAATCTTAAAAAAAAAAAAAATCCCAGTGCTGAAGTGGCAGAGACAGTCAGATCTCTGTACGTTCAAGGCCAGCCTGGTCTACGAAGCAAGTTCCAGGACAGTAAAACCCTAACTCATAAAACAGAACAAAACTAAAAATGAATTTCTTTTTATCTCAGATGAATGGGTGCTTTGCTTGCTCACATCTGTACACGGCATATACAGATGAGGTGTCAGATCCCCTGGAACTAGAAGTGGAGGCACAAAGATTTGTTACCTGCCAGGTTAGTGCTGAGACTAGAACCTGGATCATGTGGAAGAGCAGCCAGTGCTACTAACCACTGAACCATCTCTCCAGCCCTGACCTTGAGCCTTTTCCCCACTTACATTTTTTTCCTTCCTTCCTTCTATCTGTCCATCCTTCCTTCCTTCTTCTTTCCTTCCTTCCTTCCTTTCTCTATGCAGCCCTGGCTATCTCTGAACTCAGAAATCCATCTGCCTCTCTGACTTCTAGGTGCAGGAATTAAAGGTGTGGCTTTAAACTCTAAATTCTCCTGATGCTACCATCCCAGGCATGTGCCACCAAAATTAGTTTTGTGCGGTGCTAGGATTGAGCCTTGTACATGCTAAGTAAATGCTCTTATCAATGGGGCTGGAAGATGGCTTACAGATACAAGCATGTATTTTCCTTATCCCAAGCCAAGTACTGTGTAAGTTGATTTTCCTCACAACCCACACAGAGAGCTATCAGAGGAACTGTGCAAGACTTACATACCTACCTCAGCCCACACCCACATACACTTTCTTCATCTTAGTGTCAAGACTGAAACGTGAGAGAAGAATGACTTCTCAGGGCAGCGCACCTGACTCCCCTAACACAGAGCCCACTGCTCTGAGGCAGCAGTCTCAGATATCCATAACGAGCTAACATGTAGCAACCCAGCATCCACTGTGCATTATATCATCAACGTTTCAGCACTTGGATCATTTTAACCACATCCAGTATGTGGCACACACCAAGGGCACCAAGATTTGACAAATGACCGAGAACTCCCAGAACACACAACGCATAGTCCACTGCCACGTTAGCAGGACAGCCAGAGGCGGCAGGGCGGGCAATGGAGCTGGTGCTCTGGAGCCTGTTCTCTGCTCTCCCAGGTCCCCCATCACTCCGTGTCTTTAACGTTGTTAATCAACAGCTTCTGACAGAATGAAAGGATTCTGAACTCTGAGAAACCTCAGCACGTCTGCCACTTCTCTCTCTAGCGCTGTATGCAGGAGGCTGGAAAGGGACAGTGGATCTCCTGGAACTGGAGTTGTATGGTTGTAAGTCACCTTATATGTGCTGGGAACCCGAACCCAGGTCCTCTGAGCCATCTTCCCAGCCATGTAAGAGAACTTTTTTTAAAAAAAATAAACTCCTGGTTGGGGATTTAGCTCAGTGGTAGAGCGTTTGCCTAGCAAGCACAAGGCCCTGGGTTCGGTCCCCAGCTCCGAAAAAAAAAAAAAAAAATTAAAAAATAAACTCCTCTAGCTAGACAATATTTCGATCCCTAGTTGAAGCTCCCCACCTCAGGATTCTGCTCCCTTACTTGACATAGGCGGTGGCTCATCGGTGTTGACGTTGAGGAGTTTAGGCCATACTTGGCACCTGATCTCATCAGTCAGGAGCCCACCCTCGCTGATAGCCATTCGTCGGAGGGCAGCCACGTCGGTGGGATCACTGTTCAGAGCTTGGTGTATCTCCGCCACCTTCTTTTTCCTTTTGGCATTAAAGTCTGGAGAAACAAACAAGCAAACAGTGTGTGGAAGAGAATGAAGCACACTTCATGTGTACGTTTCTGCTTAGAGTCCCCATCTCCTAACTCGGGCTGAGGTGCCTTCTCTCAGCTGTGGCCCTCATGATTGCTTCTTACAGAACCTACACATATTTAGCACATGATGTGTAAGACACTTTGGTCACACCCCATGTAACTAACAGGGAATTACAGTTTTAGGAACTATCAGTAAGTACCGGCTACTGTCAATGCTTTCCTGTTCAAAGTTCACAAAGCATAGATATCTCAATCTACGTGGTTTCCTTGGGCTGGTTTCCTTGCCTAGGTCTTGGTTAACCCTTAAACTCAAGAAAAACAACCTTTTTTATTTATTTATTTTTTATTTTTGTTTTTGTTTTTGAGACAGGGTTTCTCTATGTAGCACTGGCTATCCTGAAACTTGCTTTGTAGACCAGGCTGGCCTTGAATTCACAGAGATCCCCCTGCCTCTGCCTCCCAAGGGCTGGGCCTAAAGGCATGAGCCATCACCACCAGGCCAGAAAAAAATTTTAATTGTTTTTTTTCTTGTTTCTTTCTTCCTTTTTTTTTTTTTTTTTTTTTTAAGATTTATGTATTTATTTCATGTATAGAAGTACACTGTTGCTGTCTTCAGACACACCATGAGAGGGCATCAGATGCCCATCACAGATGGTTGTGAGACACCATGTGGTTGCTGGGAATTGAACTCAGTCAGGACCTCTGGAAGAGCAGTCAGTGCTCTTAACCGCTGAGCCATCTCTCCAGCCCTTAATTGTTTATACTGGAAAAAAATGTGATTCAAAACTCAATACTGGGCTTGGTGAATGTCCCAGCAGCACAGCACAGCACAGCACAGCACAGCACAGCACAGCACAGCACTTGTGTGTGAGTTTGATTCAAGGCACCCTCAACACTACATTTAATAAACCATATGCAACACTCATACACATAAAATAGAAATAAATCTTTTTTTTTCAAGCTCCATCATTGGCAATCAGAAAGTAGTACGCTAAGCATCTTACAGTTATATTTAAAAATATTTTTAAAAGATTTATTTTTCTTTTCTGTATATTTGTGTTTTGCCTGCATGTCTGTGTGAGCACCTACTGAAAGTCTGGGGCCAGCGGAGTCAGAAAAAAATTCCAGATCCCCTGAACTGTGAGAAGCTGTCTGTATGCTGGGAACTAAATCCAAGCCTATGCATGAACAGTAAGTCTCTTAACTCCTGAACAATCTTCCCAACCTCAGTCTTTTGCTCTCTCTATAGCCAACAACGAGACCATGAATTTCTGAACCTTCTGCCTCTGCTTCCCAAGTGCTTTGATTAGGGGGCCTGTGCTCCCATGCCTGATTTTATGCAGTGTAGTGAATTGAACCCAAGGCTTCTTAGCACTCTACCAACTGAGCTACATCTTAGCCCTAAAGCAGCTCACACTCATATGTAAGAGTCTTATTTATAGCCAATTTGTAATTCTGAAATAATTCTTTTAGAAGCCAAGCACAATAGAGCGTGCCTTTATTCCCAGCACTTGGGAGGTAGACTCAAGATTGTCGCAAGTTCAAAGCCAGCCTCTTTTTTTTTACATAGCACATTCAAAGTCAACCTGGGATATAAAATCTTATTTCAAAAAACAAAACAAAAATGACTTTCTATTTGGTGGGCAGCTGGGGGTGCTTTGAGACAGGGTTTCTCTTACGTAGCCCTGGCTGGCCTCAAATGCAAAGCTCTGCCTGCTTCCTCACTAGCACTGGGATTAAAGATATACACCACCATGCCCAGCTCAACTTTTTTTTAAAGACAGGATCTTAGTGTATCCCAGGCTGGCCTGGAACTTGCTATGCAGACAAAACTGGCCTCAAACTCACAGCAATCTGCCTGCCTCTGCCTCAAAAGTAGTTTTTTAGGGGCTGAAAGATGGCTTAGTAGTTCTTGAAGAACCAGGTTCAAATCCTAGCACCCACATTGGCAACTCACAACTGTCTGCAACTTCAAGATCTGACACTGTCACATAGACATACATGCAGGCAAAACACCAATGCACAAAAAAATGAAAAGATACGCTAGTTAGCATCAAAAAAGGTAAGTGTTTTAGAAAGCAGGATGAGTTCTAAGGCTGCTATCTGTCCTAACTTTCCCATTTCAATGAGACACTGTCTCTAGGTTTTCAAGTGGAACATCTACTTTTAGGAACTGTCAATTACACTTGTTAAGATTTTATGGTTACCTGCACCACTGAGAAAATAAAAACTACAAGAATTTCAACACAAAAGCACCAACCATCACAAGGAATTATACTATAACTGTCACAAGAAAACATGTTTGCAGACAGTAAGGCCAAGAGTACAGAGAGACTACAGTAGGTCAGGCCAACCTACTGTGCACATACACAACTACAGAACAGATACTAGACACTAACGTTAATGTAAGTCAGATACCACCAGAAGGTAGGTTAGACCTAAGTGACAATATCACATGGTACATTAAGTTCTGGAAGATGTGCTAAACAGAGGACCTCAGTAAGGTTCTATTCTGAGAGAACAGTCTATAACCATGCTCATGACAAAGGTGAAGCACACTTAACACTGGAGTTGTTAAGAGTCTGGGAGCCTTATGTATGTGAGCCACACACACAGAGATTTGGAGTCACATGCAACTGCAAGCCAGACAGAAAGGTGCAAGTAATTTTTGGCCTATGTAAACTTGTTCTCTTGTTAGACTGTTGTTACAGGCCCTAGTAACAGAGGTGGACCAGTGTCTGAGTTCTTCCTGGTGTGTCTAGCCTCTGAGTAGAACTGCTCAGAGTAAATTCAAACTGTTCTCTTTACTCTTAAGACTGGCTCAGGTTAAATGCTAAATGCCTGCTTTACCTAGAAATAAAAATCCAGGCTCTTCCCTCAGTAAAGGACCTCCCTGGTCAAATGTTTCTGAGATGTCAAGGTCTTGCTTCAGCTGTGCCTTCCCACCCTCCTATCCACTTAGTAGTCCATCACTTAATGAGGCTGTACTAAGCACTAAGGTGAAAATGAACAATGACTTCCTGGAAGCTCCTGGGAGGCTCAGAGCAGGAAGGGACACAATTATTACATTGTGGGTATTACATGGAGAACCCGAAGGATGATGAAGACCCAAAGGAAAGACTATTTCTAAGGCTTTTCCAGATTCTGAAGCTTGTTGAAAACTTTGCCACACGCAAGTATGTGTCAAAAGTAGAGCATTCCTGGTAGAGGAAGTGCCTACCCACCACAGGAGCTGTGTGTGCTCATGTCCTCAACAGCACAGGCTGGGCAGGAAGCTCAGCGGGAACTGAATTAGTTCCACAATGAGTACATTGTAAGTACTGCATGTGAACGTCTGTAGCTGAGTGAGTGCTCTTCCACCTTCACTACAGGGAAGAGCCCAAGGGAAGCTTACATTTCCGTTTCGTTGACCCCTCACTAAGAGTATGAAAGAAACTCATTTCTGCCCCATTGCAACAGCTTTCCCAGCAAGCTATCAGTGAACACAATCTGCAGTCTCCTGTAGTTGCAGGAGATCTGGGCAAAGACACAGCCATGCATTACCTAATTCTGCACTTACTTTTCCCTGATGTTCTCAGTTTTTTGTTGCTTTTTGTTTGCTTCTGCTTTGTAAGATAGTCCTCTCTACAGAGTCCTGGCTATCCTGGAACTTGCTCTGTAGACCAGGCTGGACTTGAACCCTGCCTTCTGAGTCCTGAGATCAAACGCATGGGACACCCTGCCTGGCTGTTGTTTTTGAGACAGGGTCTCATTAGTCCTGGCTGGCCTGGAATTCAAGAGTTCTGCCTGCCTCTGCCTCCCGAGTGTTGGCATTAAAGGTGTGCCCACTGAGTCTAGCCAACTCTCTCGATTTTGAGTCTATAGAACTCAGGAAGTATATGTGTAGTAGAATAAATTATTTAGTTTACTTAATTTCTGCTCTTCTGGAGAAAGTTGTTCCATAGTAAGTGGCATTGCTTTCCCCCCACAATACTGTGTGCCTGGCTTACTAGGAATACTGTACAATTTTGTAGATTTTCTGGTTTTCCTTATAGTTCTGGGTGCTTCCTTGAGGAGGGTACACAAACTGGATTGGTCTGTCTGGCCACTTTGGGACACTGCCTTCCTTAACCTTACCTCCCAGTAGGTAAAGTAAGACTGCTCAGCGGGTAAAAGTGCTTGCACACAAGCCAGATGACCTGAGTTCCATCCCCACATCTCACAAGGTGGCAGAACTGACTCATGGATCTTGTCCTCTGACCTCCACATTTACTCATTCAGTCACAAGCTCAAAACTTAATAGTGGATGAAGAAGTCATTCCTACATATGCCATCCCTACACATATTGTCTAGAGCCTAATGTATAGCATATCACTGCAATACAGGAAGAGTAAACAAGCCAGAGAACTCAGTGAGCCAGTCACATAACTGTACAAAGAGGCCAATGGCCAGCCTACACAACAGAGCATCAAGGTCACCAGTAACAACTAATCCACAAACAGCCTATTTCTCCTACAAAGAGAAAAGTCAGTTATCCCTCGGGTGTTCAGGGAAAGATTAAAATGCATGTATGCCATCGGTTTTATTTTAAGGTAAATTCTAACCACTTCACATAGAGGAGTGGTACATGATATACTCCAAAGCTGAGAGCTTCCAAATTCCTCTCTGGATGAGGACTTGGCTATTCTCACCATGATAAATAAAATGATTGTCCTAGAACTTTTACAAAACACGAAAGTTCCTATAAATAAACCCCAGATGCCTGAAAAATAACTAAGCCAACAAAAGAAAAGAACTGATAATGGCATCCCTCTCTCCTGCTCTCCAATAACTCTTTCATGGCACTGGGGCTGGAGCTTAGGCCCTTGTACATGGCAAATCAGCGTGTGCCATTCCTGACCTAACATGCCTACTTTAATAAAGGCCATCGAAGCAGACCTTTCTCTTCTCCCTCCCTGGAACCAAAGGATAATCCACAGGCCTCATATTACACGAGCATGTGACTGACTGCTGAGGTATATCCCTAGCCGCTACTTTATTTCTCAGACAGGATCTCACTGTGTAGCTTGAACTTGCTCTGTAGACCCAGCTGGCCTCAAACTCACAGACATCTGCCTGCCTCTGTCTCCCCTGTACTGGAATTAAAGCATGAGTTACTATGTCCATGCAGTGCTAACATTTTACAGAAATATTATGTTGGTTTGAGTTTTTATGCTTCTGGGGAAATGTGTGCATTTTAACATCCAATCTAACTTGGGTCTAAAGACTACAAAGCTATAAAGACTTTAAAGACTGTTTAAGGCTGTAAGGCTCTCAGAGGCCAGTCTGGTCCACATCAGGAGCTCAGGCCAGTGGAGGCTGCTGATGGGAGGGACCCTGTTTCAAAAAAAAACATTAGCACTGTGCTTGCTTCCACAGCACAGAAACTGGAATATAGACAAGAAAAATAATAGTGCCAACAAGTGTGGCAGTGCACCCCTGTACCTAACACTAGGGTAGAGGCAGAAGATACAAAGCAACCCTTGGCTACCAGGTAAGTTCATGGCTGGCCTGGAGGCCACAAGACCTGATCTCAAAAGAAACATTATAAGTAAACAGAGGAAGAGGTGGTGGTAGTGCATGCAGAGGCAGAAGAGGCAGAAGAGGCAGGCAGATCTCTTAAGAGGCCAGCCTCATCTACACAGTTCAAGGACACCCAGGGCTACACAGTGAAACACTGTCCTGAGAAACCAAAAAGAGAAAAAAGGAAAAAAAAAATATGTCTGTCTGAGCATCATGTCTGCATTTAAGATATGGACAGTGAATCACAAAACAAAACAAAACAAACAAAAAAAAAACTATGTTCGTTGTAAAATTCCTATTAAAAGAAAAATATATCCAAGTGTCCTTTGTCTTTCCCAGTACTAATTCATTTCTATAAAACATAACCAGACGAAGAAATTAAGTACTAACAAGGATAGACTGAGGCAGGAAGATGGTAAGTTCCAGAGTAAATTGTCAAGATCCTGTCTGAAAATAATTGTAAAAGATCCCTGGCCTTAAGGTCCTTAGTTGACCTTCTAGTATTTCCTGCCCCTTTCAAAGAAAGAATACTTTACCGAAAAACGAAAACAGAGCAAACCAACGCACCAAAAGGAGGGCTCTTACAATTGGTAATTTGGTCACCAACTCTCCAATATATTTAAGACCAGTCTAAACTAAGAAAGATCCTCTGAATTTCCTTTCCATCCACACAAGCTGAAGGGCCCGAGGTTTTGCAACCAAGACACAGATGCACTGCAACAGGTCACAAGACTCGTGTCACTTGGGACACTGGCTATTATGCCATAAAGACAGATGTAGCACAGACACCTGCAAAAGGTGCTACAAATACCAAAGAGCTCGGGAAAGTAGCTCAGAGACCGAGCCTCAATTGTGGCCAGTATCAGATGGGAAAAGAGGAATAACAGAAAACAAGACGTGGGCGGATAACAGGGTCAGTTCTAATATGCTCATCACCTGTCAGAGGACAGGAAATGGACTAGCTCACCTGGTTCAGGAATTTTCACCAAGTAGCACACCATAGGGAAAATGTATTCCAGAACACGTGGACAATGAAGCAAAGATTTCACAGAAATGGGTTAGACTGAAAGAGTATGGAAAAGAGCATTGGTTTGTGCACGTCTGAACACTAACACAGATGGCCCAGGAATGGGTCAGAAAGTAACTGAACAGGGAGGAAGTGTGAGGTGGAGAGCTCACCGACCGGAGTTTCTGGAACTGGGCAGTGATGACTTTTCTTGAGTTTGTGTGTACGCGTGCAGAGGGGAATTTTAGGGTCACGAGTGCAGAGTGAAGGCCGGAGCTCGGGCAGCGGCCCAGCGCGGGCGGTCGGTTCTGCGGACGTGGCTGGCAGCGGCCTGGGCGAGGCCCCGCTCTTCCTCATCCGCCGCCGCCGCCCCCCTCAGGTCCCGGCCGCTCTGCCGCCCTCACTCACTCGTCGTCCCAGCCCAGTCCTCCGTACCTTCCTTCCCTGAGCCGCGATTCCAGCGGCCGGCGGAGCCGTCGCCCTCTGAGGGCCGGAGGGCCATCCCCGGGGGCCCGGGCCCCAGCCCGAGCCCCGGCTGGCGGAGGAGCCTGACGCGCGGCTCCTACCGCGGACCTAACCCCAGTTCAGCCGGGGCAGGATAGTCGCCGTCGGCCTGTGGCGCGCAGGCGCGCAGGCGGCCACGCCCCCACGTGACCTGCGTTTTAGGGTTGGGCGAGACTAAGCGCGCGCATGCGGTTTGACAGTGGAAGGCTGTGTGGAGGCTGGCTGCTGGGAACGCGCGTGCGTGCCGGGTCATAGTTTTGCCGCTGCTTTTGCCTTTATTCGTGAAATAGTTATGAAAATAAAATATTGAATCTGCGATGTTAGACACTTCCAAACTCCACGGTTATGCGCAGACTTTCGCTTACCAAGGACAGGTCATACCAGGCTCCCGGAGTTTAGCAGGAACATCTCCGGGGAAGGGTAGCCGTCGATGGAGATAGGGGGCAACGTTCTCTCACTTAGTTGTGCGTGGTGATTCTTTGGCCAAAATACTACAGAGCGGATCAAGCCGTTGAGCTCCTCTTTAGCTATGGTGTTTCTAAGGACGCACACTAACACATTCAAGCTCAGTGACACCCTAGTGCCATCTCAGATAGGTCATCCCCAAAGATTGCCTCACCTCCCAGATTGCCCAGTGAGGAGTCTAGTTTAATTAGATTCTGAAGCCTCCAGCCTCACCGCTACTGTTTTCGTTTTCTTCTGTAAGTATCGGCTCCTCCTGGTTCCATATACCTTCTCTCTAGCTCAGGTTCCATGGGTCACATTTTTACTCCAAGACTTTTCTAAAGGGTCTTTCCAGAATATCCCTAGCCAGCCAGTCTAGTCAGGCCAGAGGATATGGATGGGCATTCCTGAGATTGTCTCCTCATTTACACACACACACACACACACACACACACACACACACACACACACACACACACACACACACACACATACTTCCACAAGTCTCCTGGGGAATTTTCATGAGAAAAAAGATTGCTCTGAAATTACTTAGATTTTTTTCTTTTTTTTTTTTTCTTTTTTCTTTTTTTCGGAGCTGGGGACCGAACCCAGGGCCTTGCGCTTGCTAGGCAAGCGCTCTACCACCGAGCTAAATCCCCAACCCCAATTACTTTGATTTTTAAAACCAATATTTAATACTTAGAAATTCTCAAATTTAACTCCTCCTTAATTTCAACTGATAAAGGTTAAAATTATTTTAAAATGTTATTCCTAATCTCCCGGGTTATAATGATCAATTCCTTGATCCCATTTCTAGGCTGAGGTACAGTGGCAGCGCACTCGTTTAGCACATGAGGCCCAGACTGAGTTTAATATAGAAATGTTTCTTTTGGAGCCAAGACCCCATATTTCCATGCACTATAAGAACATTTTACGGGCTGGAGAGATGGCTCAGCGGTTAGAGCACCCTACTGCTCTTCCAGAGGTCCTGAGTTCAATTCCCAGAAACCACATGGTGGCTCACAACCATCTGTAAAGAGATCCGATGCCCTCTTCTGGTGTATCTGAAGACAGCTACAGTGTACTTATATATAATAAATGAATAAATCTTTAAAAAAAAAATTCTAAAAAAGAAAAAGAACATTTTACAATCTGGAGGTCTTTTATTTTCTACACCTATTTCTTTTCTTTCTTTCTTTCTTTTTTTTTTTTTTTTAGGAGCTAGGCAAGTGCTCTACTACTGAGCTAAATCCCCAACCCCTCCTCTGTCTTTTCTTAAAATTGGAGACATATTGGTCTTGAACTGGCTGCTAACAAATGACCTTGAACTCTTGATCCTCCTGAGTGCTGGGATTACAGCATTGCCACCATGCCCGATTTATGAGCTACCAGCTCTTGAAATCCAGGACTTGAAGGATGCTAGACAAACACTGTAGCAGTTACGCTACATCTGTGACCCCGAATTATACAAAACTTCCTAAGAACCTACGTTATTTTTGGAAACTAGATCTACATAGATTCCATAATTCAGTGATATTAACATCTGGAGAACATACCAAGGCCCTAGATTTTTCTCTGTTGCAAATAAATAAATACTCGTGTAGAAGTTTGGCCTGAGTCATCTTTGTTCTGTATCATCACCAAGAATCAAGGATGCTTCATGCTTACAGAGAATTAAGTCATCCATCCCACTTGGAAATATGAAAAATGAGGTCATCCCACCAGGGAATAACCTGCTTAAGCAAATTGGGTCATTAGTACATATGCCCGTGCTGGTCAGTGAGGCAGCCAGGTTCTGGATTCTTGTCTTCAGTCAGTGATTCCTCTCTGCCCTAGCACCGTAACACAAGGACCAAACTTTGTGGTCACTCTGAAGCTAAGGCCTGCTCCCACCACTGTAAAACAAGGAAGTATCTGGCTCTCAAGGAGGAAAGGGAAAGATGGTTAAGTGTAAAGGAAAAGTAGCTGCTCACAGTGACTGTTACATAGATATTTCCTTTGAGTGGAACACTCCTGGAGAGAGGATTCAGGAAGGAGGACTGGTGACGGTTCAGTTGGGTAAAAGCTCTTGCCATAATGTACCAAACTAGGAAAGAAATCTCTCAGCAATTTAAGCAATTGATAGGCTTAGATGTGTGTGCGCTATGTACCACTTATTCTCTTTAATGTTCTCTAAATGTTGTTTTTATAATTTACTCCTTCATTTACATACATTTGCCTGTATATTTATGTGAATAGGAACCCTTGAGGCCAGAAGAGGTCTCTCATTACCAGTTACTGAGGTTGCTACCTGCCATGTGTGTGCTGGGAACCAACAGGGTCCTCTGCAGGAGCAGCAAGTGCAAACCATGAAGCCATCTCTCCAACCCCTAGTATTTGTTTATTCAGACAGGGTCTCACTGTGTAGCCCTGGCCTCTGTTTTGCCTGCCTCTGTCCAGGTACTAGAATTAAAGGTGTGTACCATCTTATCTGGTTTTTTAGTGTGTGTAGGATGTGTGGGCACAAGAACATGGAGGTCAGATGATAACCTGTAAAATAAGTTATTTCCTCCCTTCATGTGGATCCGGGGAGTCTAACCTGGTTACAAAATAAGAGATAATCTCTTATGTTGAATGTAAGCATCACCTGTCAACGAAACACAGATTGACCAATGAGCTGAGGCAGATTAGAAGGTGGGACATCCAATAGAGAGAAAGGAGTTGTGGGAGGACTAGGAGGAGAGATTTTGCCTCAAACTCTGAGGTGACAGATACACAAAACTGAGTAACCAGCCATGCGGCATGCTAAGAATAGAATAAACAGCATTATTGAGATGTAAACTGGTCAGGAACATAGCCAAAGCCACTGGACTAGGCATTTATTCATATATAAGAAGTCTCAGTCATTATTTCAGAGAACAGAGTGGATGGGTGGAAAAACATGATACAGATGGCATTGAAAACACTATTAGCCTTGCACAACATGCACTTTACAGGCTAAAACCATCTCAGTGCCCTGATCATTTAAAGCTCAGAATCTGATAGTTCTATTTATCTGTGGGTATGCATATAGGCCAGTGGGTGAACTGGGGATGAGACACACAGTTGGCAACCTGCTAAGCCATCTTATCTGCCTCCAGGAAGTCTTTTAAGTGTCCCAGTACTTATGAATTTGGAGAGGGGGGAGGGTTTACTATCTCTAAGTTACACCCCAACTGTCTCTACACCTTTGATCTTGCAAGCTGATTTTCGCTAGTTCCTCTATCATATCACCCTTTAATTCATCATTTGATAGATCCAGTGAATGACAGTCTAATTTGTGCAAGACTGCTTCTTGGAAGTGGACATATATTGTCTAAGCTGGTTAACTCACGTAGGGCAGCAGAAACTCAAAAGGGCTTTCAGGTATGCACTTAGGCATGCCTTCCTTTCTGCTAGCCCTTTATTTGCAGTTGAGTTGGGGCAGCTAAGTTTATTGTGAAAGTCAAACCCCATGCACACGCTTCAAACTCTTCTGACACCGCTGATGTGGCATGCTGACTGGTTTTCCTTACTGCGTCTTTCAGCCTTCTGTTGCCCTTTTCAGAGGCTCTATGCCTTGGTATTGCCATTAGTGTCATTCGATGCTTATCTGCATAGCACTAATAACATCTAGAGTACTGTGCTAAGTCCACCTCAGTCTTCTTCAGGCACTGTGTCCCTGGGACTTAGTGGGTAGCTTAGTGTCCGCCCCCCCCCAAGCTGGAATTCTAGATCCAGTACATATCTCTGTTCCTGCTGAAGAGTGTTTTTGTGTTCTTTCGGCTTTGTAATAACTTGGTTCTCCTACCCTCCAATCTTGGCCTTTTGTGTGGAGGCACAAAGGACAGTGATGTTTTTCTTCAACTTTTCTTTTTTTAAGAGATATTTGGTTTTTGGTGTGGTTTGTAGTGTGCAGTGGCAGGGCCCTCCTCCTGTCACCTTTCACTTGTGTTCACATTAGTTTTCAAATCACTGGCTCTCTCTGCTTCTACCTTATGCCTGTCTTTCTTTACCTCTGATGTCTGCTCTTCAGATTTCTCTTCATGTGCCTACCTCTCAGGTTCCAGAAGAGAAAGCTGGTTATCTCTCCCACCTTTCAACTGGAGCACTGTCTGCAAGAAGGGGAGGACAACAGAAAATGTGTGCAACTGGGAGGCTTTGATAAGCTTTGAAGCAAGAGACGTGACTCCAAAAGAGGTCTCTGACTGGAGAGTTTAGGACAAACCGGAAGTCAAGGAACAGGACAGCATAAGAGACAGTTAGCTATGGTGGTAACAGAAGCACCAGGATGGTAGCCTGCACAAGGAATTTTGGCAGTTGGACTGGTGGGAAAGAATGTATTCAAAATAAATATCCATTTATTAAAATTTAGTTTATGTTTTATCCAGAGTGATAGTGTTACATGTACATAGGTCTACTATGTTAACAATAAAACATCAAAACCACATGCACAAACTCATTTTCCAATGTTAGCCATTATTCACTTTTCATAGAAAGTGTTTAGTGCTTCTAAACTTATCCTGTTCCCAACACTACCATACCCACACTCCCCCACCGTTACTTCTTTGTTGTGACGTTCTGGCTGATGAGATCAGTCTTCATGATGGCTGCAAGTTCTCAATAGCTGACCGGGTGATGAATTTATGTTAGCTTCTCCCCATTCTCTTAGAGTTGGTTGATTTTTGTTGTTTTTATTTTTAAAAGCTTTCAACATTTGAGCCTCTTACAGTTTTACCAATTATAATGTATTATTTACCCAATCATTATAACGTGGAAACGCATGTAGCGACTCCCAATAAACCTAGCGGTGCCAGGCTGCAGACTCTTGCTCTTGGCAGGACTCCATTTTGTTCTGGCCAGGAAGCCTCAGACTCAGAACTGATTTCAATTATTGGTATGGAGGTGCACATCTGTAGTCCTTGCACTGAGGAGGCTGAGGCAGGATTTCTGCAAGGGCTAAAACCCTGTCAAAAAACAAATGGAGGCTGGAGAAGGCTCAGTGGTTAGGAGCTCTCACACTGCTGCTCTGGAGGACCCGATTTCTTTCTTTTTTTAATAGAGATTTATTTATTTTTATGTATTTGAGTACACTGTAGCTGTCTTCAGATACACTAGAAGAGGGCATCAGATCCCATTACAGATGGTTGTGAGTCACCATGTGGTTGCTGGGATTTGAACTCAGGACCTCTGGAAGAGCAGTCAGTGCTCTTAACCACTGAGCCATCTCTCCAGCCCTGGAGGACCCGATTTCAATACCTGGTATCCACTTTGGGTACCCATATTCACGCACACATACTGACACATAAACAACATAGTTAAAAATAAACCTTTTAAAAATGAACACAATAAAATAAAGCACAAGATTTTTCTGGTAAATACATATATAATGTTTTGTATCCACTCAATTGAGAGTTGAAAGTCCCCTAA
The DNA here is from genome assembly GCF_011064425.1 of Rattus rattus. Classification (NCBI taxonomy): domain Eukaryota; kingdom Metazoa; phylum Chordata; class Mammalia; order Rodentia; family Muridae; genus Rattus; species Rattus rattus. Next base: position 131,615,397 of record NC_046158.1, on the reverse strand, counting down.
AAGAAAAATATTAGCTTTGGATTGAAGGACTTCTGTCATTTTCCCTAAATAAGAACACAGTTGCCTGGCACTGGTGCTGTATGTCTTTAATGCCAGCACTTGGGAGGCTGAGGCAGGTATGGATCTGTTACTTTGAGACCAGCCTGATCTACAGAGTGAATTCCAGGATGGCTAGGGCTACTCAGAGACACCCTGTCTTGAAATGACCCCCCCCCCAAAAAGAAAAAAGTACATATCCATGACATTACATTGTATTTGAACAGAATCCAGAGGTGATTTACAAGTATGTGGGAAATGTACAAGATTAACTACAATGCCATTTTAGAGAAGGAACTCAAGGTTAGGTAGATTCTGGTACCTGGGGTTAAATGGGGTTCTAGAACAAATCCTTTGTGGATACAAGGGACAATGATTACATTTCATGCAACTTATGACTTTCGGATACTTCAAATGATGAAAGGTTTTTAGTTCCTGCTGAGACAGCATGGTTTGATTACACTATAGGTCTTGACTCCTCACTGCCTTATAAGACTGATACCATACCCTTTGCCACATTACTTCCCATAGCACACATGAGATGCATATATCCTTGTCTCACCAATGATGGGCTTGATTGATGACTTGTGTCAACATGCCTATGTGGCTTCATCTGTTTACCATGGAGAACAGGTCCCAGGTAGCTAGTTTCATTATGTGACTCAGAAGGAACCACCTGGAACAAAGTGAACCTGACCCAAATGTTGATGTCCAATCCACCTGAGAATAAATCTCAGTCCAGAGTGATTGCCCTAGAAGGCTAGGAATCCAAGACAATAAAGTGGGAGCAAAAGCGAGAGAAAGACAGTCTGTTAGGGCAAAACAGAAAGAGGCTCAGGGTTTCCTTGAAAGCACAACTGTTGCTGTTCATACAGCTCAGGAAACAGAAAAGGCGGCACAGAATAGTGTAACAGCTTTTTCCTAGTAGGGCCTCCTGTGCTATCCTAATGCTATCTACCAGAGGCAATTATAGTTAATACTTTGTTTTCTTCCAAATGTTTTCCCCGGAGGCAACCTTTACAAATATCAGGGGACTGTTTCGGTTTCTCCTTTGAAAGGCCCTGTCTCTGTCTCTACCCCTGAGGTCCCTTTGTATCTAGTTTTCAGTATGCACTTGTCCTTCAGGATAAACTGTATCTTCCTTTAAAAGGTGGGGCTTTCCCTTTATTCCCTTCTCTTTTAAAGTAAATTGTGGTATGCTATAGGCCTTAGGGCAGTGAGTGCTTATATAAATTAGTCCCCTCTACCATGTTGACTGGAAATCTTTTAACTTTCCAACATAATGAATTGACTCATTTACTGCAGTGCTAGAGGGAGAACCCAGAGCCTTATGCATGCTAGGCTTCAAAAATGAGCTATCATCCACAATATTTTCTAGATATTAAAAAACGGACCAGCTAGTTATTCCATGTATGTAACCTTTATTTGATATTTCTAAATAGTTCACATCTAATCTCTCCAAGTTATTGAGGATAGAAACGGGTTCATGTTGAGTGACATCTTGTATGGGATAATCAGGACCAGGTAGAGCAGAGTGCACACAACTGTAGTCTCAGTACGGGGACTTGAGAAAGGCTTACAGGCAAGTTCCAGGTCTGTCTGAGCCAGGTTACATGCTAGGACCACCTGGGCTATAGGCCTCTACATTCATTTCTCTAGGTTTCTGCTGCAAATATAAAAAATGGAGCAGCCATTCTAGAGGAGCCTATGTGAAAGGCTCAGGGCAAGGGCAATTTCATGGTGGTGAAGAAGAATCCCTACAACTACGGACAGAGTGACAGTGTCAGAGCAAATACAGGAGGACAGCAAAGGGCTCTGGGCTTTGGGAAAATCAGAGGTCTGGCCGAACTGGTGGAAGCCTGCCCCACTTAACTGATACCTTTTCTAGTAGAGATGTCACTGCCATCTTCTATAAACATTTTTTCAGAGACCTACAGCCTTCCTATAGATAACTTATTATGTGTACTTTACAGGTACACAGTAAAGTAAGGAGACATCACTGCTCCCAGTCTACTACAGCCTAAAACTGTGTGGGCACCTACGCCTGGCATCTTACAACAGGCTACACAACGGGTACCTTTCAGTCTTACAGAGTAAAGTACTGGGACTTCTGGGACAGGAGATTGTGACCGAGGAAGGCAAACAGGGGCCCTGTCCCAGGGCATTAAGGTTCAACTTGGGTAGCTGCTCTTCTCTGGATGTTACAGCTTTATGTCTTAGGACATGTTGGTAATGTCTTACAATAAAGTCACTTGTGGAAATTCTGTTTAAAATGCAGGGCACCCACAGTGATCTGCCAGGTCACTTCTCGGAAGTGGTTAAATTTCTCACAGGGTCAAAGAAAGGCTACAAAGTCTACAACGTGTGCTATGATGAGTTCCAGAACCAGATTCCCTTCTGATGCTAGAGAACAGTTGGAATATTACTATATACAGGTGTTTAAAAAAAGACTTCTGAGCAAAGTGTGGTGGTATACGCCTTTAATCCCAGCATTCAAGGCAGAAGCAGGTAGATCTGTTAGTTTAAGGCCAGCCTGGTCTACATATCAGTTTCAAACAACCAGAACTAGAGAGATCCTACTTCAAAAACAACCTCCCAACCTCCTTCCCCCCAAAAAACACTAAAAAACCCCAAACAAACAAAAACAAAACAAAAAACAAACAAACAAACAAACAAAAAACCACCTCCCACAAAAACAAACAAGCAAAAACCCCCAAACCTGTGTTTAAATTTACTAAATCGGTTGGGATTACTTCTTAGTCTTCAGCTACTTACTCCCTTGGGCTCCTTAAATAAACATTGTCTTGTCCTATTGATCCAGTCTGGTCTGTGGCTTATAATTACAGCTACAAACCCAAGACGGTTCTGAGATGCCATTTGTCATGATTTATCTCCAGCCATTTAGCAGGCACTATATTATTCCATTCAGCCTTCTTCACTCCTGGAAGATGTCTACCGACATTTTAGCAAAGGGGTTTTAGTAAAACAAGCAAGGTCACCAGGGAGATGACTTGTATGTGTAAGGGACAGACAATGACATCAACACAAAAACACAAGAAAAGTGGCACAAAGAGAAAGAAATACAATAATAGAATAAAGGAGAACCCTCAGATGAGTGGGGCAGGAAGAGCCTTCTGAGGGAAAAAAAAGTGTCGCCCTAAAAACATCCGATCAATTTAATTTCTTCTTCAGTTAAGAAATGGTTCTTGGTGGTGCTGAAGTGCATGCCTTTAATCTCAGCACTCAGGAGGAAGTGTAGGTCGATCTGAGTTTGAGGCCAGCCTGGACTATAAAGTGAGTTCCAGGACAGCCAGGGCTGTTACTGCTATGGTCTGACCCCCAACCCCACCAATCAGAATAGCCGTGGCCATTTTGTTCCATGCCTGCCAGTCATTGACACAGAGAAGAGACCTGACTCAGAACAGGACCATGATAACCATATCACCAGTTATTTTCTGAGGTTTGTTAATCCTTTTTTTTTTTTTTTTTTTTTTTTTTTTTTTTTGGGGGGGCTGGGGACCCGAACCCAGGACCTTGCGCTTCCTAGGCAGCTCTACCACTGAGCCAAATCCCCCAACCCCTGAGGTTTGTTAATCCTAAGAAATTCTGTAAAGCTTTGTTTATGTAGGACCCATCAAATTAAAGGTCAATATGTGTCTAAAATGGCTCGAGCACCATGAAAACGGTTGACCGTAGGGCAGCTCCTGCATATGAGCTCATTGTGGGGTTTTTTCTTTTATAAGCTAACAGAAAAAGATGTCTGTTGTCATAGTTCAGACATTTCTAACCTATGCCCCTAGTCTGATCAGTCTTAGGGTGTGTGTTCAAGAACCCATCCCTCTGACTGAGATCAGTGTTGGCATGGTTTGCAGAGCAACTCCTAGACCACAACAGTTACACAGAGAAACCGTATCTCAAAGGACAAAAAACAGGGAGAGACATGGTCCTAGAAGTCAGCTTCTTTAGCACAAATGACCCACAGCTAGGAACATTCCTTAAAATTGCAACACTAAGAAGAAAATACCAGCAGGGAGGCAGGCAAGGATCCATGACTAAATCCTTTACTGAAGAATCACGCACACCCACGTCAAAGTATGGCAGTAAACCTGCTGTGGGAATCTGTGGACAGTGATGACGAAACCAGTTTTCAGGACTTGCTGTAAAACCCTACGCAGTGAACACTTTATAAGGCAAATGAGAAGAAATTTAGTAGGATACCAGCATTCTCCAGTTCTGATAACAAAGACGGAATGAGAAGCAAGCGTGTCCTGGTCTGTGTGTGGAGCACTCAGCTGCTGAGCAGACACCTGTTTCACACATTTTGTCATGTCTGTGTGGCATAAGCTGCCCAAGATGTTCCCATGAGCTCATCAGCACAGGCAGTGTGTGTCTCCACAGGGACTGCAACACTGCTCATCAAACGGAAAACCCCCAAACAAGCTCTCCTCACAGTCCTTCCAAATTTTAAGTGCCACTCAGCTCTAAAAATCAGTGTTAGGTGAGCAAGGTAAGGCCTCAGACAACATTTAGTTTCTTCTTCCCTTAAACCCATAGACGTTCTGAGGAGGGAAGGGCTTCTGCCACAAAGCACTGTGAATTGCTGAGGACTAACTAACCTTCGCTATCAGAGGACCAGAGGAATTAGGTAAGGGTCAGCCACTTGACATACATTGTCCCTTCTCCCAGGCAGAGTGCCCCTAGGTCTAACAGGTGTGACTAACTCAGAAAACATATGTGATATGCCTGCATGTGTGTGACCGGGACATGAATGAATATAGGACTCCTTCCCTTCTACTATATTTCAATGCCAAAACTTCAGAGTTCCTCCCTCAATATTAAATTTCTCCCACCTAACATCTATGAAAACGAAGCCATCCTTCATTACACACGGTGTCGGTTGGAGAAGCATATTGCTCAGGCTGCATGGACATTTCATTGATTTAAATGTTTTTATTTAAAAAAAAAATTAAAGACCTTCATGGCACAACTTCTTCCCAGCACAGTTATGTCTTAGTCATACCAATTACAATACAATTACAACCAATAAATCAGGGAGGGGAATTCTGACTTTAAACTTAAAGAGAGGAAGGGCACACTTCAAAGCAAAGTTAAAAAATACTTTATAGAGTAACTGCCAACACAGCTGTTTTATATTGGCATCCATCCCGCCGTCTAAGCAATACAGACACAGGAAGTGCTGAGAAATAGTGTCCCAATACAAGGTGTACAGATGAGGTAATTTACAACACAGAAGTTGTTACTCTGTAAACCCTGACCCTCCCTACCCCCAACCCATTCAGATCTTTTAAACTCTCCACATTTCTGCAGTGACTCCTTGTTTCTTTTAAGCTTTGATTTATTTTAAAAGGCTCTTAGGTGGCACTCCAGAGTCCTCTGCACTCACCCTCAGCTCTTGCACAGGTCTGATGTGTGAGGAGGCCCAGTTACCTACAGCTGTCCACACCAGTTTCAGACACACCTATACTTCTGAGCTGTGAGCGGGGTGTGGAGTCCTGATCCACAACTTTCCTTTCCACCTCAAAAGAAAGAATTCATCAGTCTAGGTGTCTTGTTCAAATCACGATCCAGTGCAAACATAATCACAAACTGCATCTCTGGCACACCTGGTGCTTTCAGCTCTGCACAAATCCAATATGGTGACCCTCACAGCACGCTAGGGCACACAAGAATCAAGTACAATAAATAGTCACTGCAAGTGGCCAAAAGAAGAAGAATCACTCTGCAGTCAGGTTTTCCTTTAGTTCTCGCTCTGGCTGAGAAATGTAAGAAAAGCATTAGCATCCTCTACTTTATCCTTACATTCGCTAAAGCCACCACCTTGATAAAGTCACTAAAGCCAAGATGGGTTACAAAGTTAGGCAAGTTAATTCAATTCAACTTCCCAAACAATTATGTTTTATCTATGATGCCAGGTGAGAAAGGCTTATGAATCTAGAAAGGTAGGAGAATGGGGAACTAAGATTTTAGGCCTTAAAATATGTTGGAAGATTTTTTTCCTAGTCCCCACAGGCAGCTACTGTAATGAAGTAACAGGAGAAAATACAGAGCTGATGTTTTGCTATTGTGCTTAAAAAACTAGGCTTCCTCAGTGAAGCACCTGATAAACTTAGGTGGTTGGATTACAGTGGGAAGTCCACTTTATACACACACAGACACACAAAAACTGGCGACTTCTCCTATCCCCAATCCCTGCAATGCTGAGACACAGAATGAGTTTTATGGCAAAGGATCCTTAATCCCCAGAGACGCTTTGGCTTGTGGTGCTTTTTTTTTTTTTTTTTTTTTTTAAGGCCTCTCTGCCCTGCCCAGTACCATGGGTCAAATGAGGGGTGTATAAAAATGAGGGCCTTCGGAAGCTTCCATGGTATGGGCTGTAGTCCTCTCAGGTTTGAATGTGAGACACCCACCCATCGAGACCTTTACACAGGGAACTTAAATCTAACCTTGATAAATAAAACCAAATGTTTATTTACACCAAAGAATTCCAACACTGGATCTTTCACATATGAAGGACAAAGTATTATATATACACACAGCAAGGGATGGCAGGGCCATTACAAGAGAACTGATAGTTTCCCACAATTACAGGTCTACCATTTCTGGTTCACTGGAGATAGTGGCTCTGCTCCTGCCTCTCAAATACACTTATAACTGAGAGCAGGGCCCCTCACTAGATGGCATGTGAAGAAGAGGGCAAGGCAGGAGGGGGAGAAGTACAAAGCTTAAAATGAACCCAGTGTGGCCACATCACCCGTTAGCGCATAAGAGTGCTAGCATGAAACTTATATGGACAATATTTCTTTTTTAAAAAGCAATAAATTATGCCCACTAACTAACTGACTTCAAAATGGCCAAGTCAAAGAAAACCGAAAAGGATTTTGTCTTCCCTCTCCTACCAGCTATGAAGCACGGCATATCTGGAGATGAAAAGGGAAAGACCAAAGTAGGAGCCCAGAAAGGGAAGTATCATGAACGAAAACTAAACTAAAATTAAAGTCATTTAGGATTAGGTTAGTAAGACATGATTCGTTCAGAAAAAAAGCTTTTGGATCTGTCTGCAAGCTGGGTAGACTTTTACACCTTGATGTACCTAAGACAGACCCACCTCCACCAGAGCCGGAATGAGCCATGGATGCAGTCCTGGAGAGGAGAGATGAAGTGGCCAGCCAGCAGAACAGTGTACAGAACGGACTGGGTCCTCCCTACCTTTCCCCTCCCATCCTCCGTGATGAACTACAATTTATATTCTCTGGAGAAGAACATGAGATATAAGCCCCAAGAGTGTACAATGTGGGGAGAGCAACATGGGAAGGGGACGAAATCTCCACCCAAACGCAGCAGCTGGGACCGAGGCCAGTTTATCTTTGTTCTTTAGTGGTGATAAACTGAATTTGGAAGGGGAGAAAAAATTTTGTCCATGAAATATTCCACCTGCAGGTAATTTTTTCAGGGAATCCCCTGAGTTATGAAAAGTCCAAGTTTTTTTTTTTTTTTTTAAAAAAAAAAAAAAGAAAGAAAATCAGCCTATAATTTTTTTTATGACTCAACTACTAAATCCACAAGCAACGGTTCAGACACGGTGCTTCTGAAGTGTTCTCACCCCTCCCAACCAGGCGCAAGCTGCATTAAGGAGAGGGTGGAGTCCCCACCTCTGCCCAGGCATCAGAAGACAGATGGGGTCATTACTGCTGAGCACCAGCGGCAGCTGGTACAGGTATCCCAAGTGAGTTGGCAGCAGCAATCACGGGTGAGCCTGCCAGAGGTCCCAGGGGTGAAGGGGTTGGCACTGAAGAAATCCCTGAAAGAGAATAGGAAGCCAGAGACAGACACCAAACACATAAACCAGAGCTGCCAATTCTCCCATGATGTTTCCCCAAAAGTTAACACAATGATAATTTTTCTTTACAACTTCTCTTGGCCATATTTTGCACACTTCAAAGTTTAATCTGTATGAATCCATTAACATTATAAGTTCTAGGGGAGCTAGAGAGATGGCTCAGCAATTAAGAGCACCGACTGCTTTTCCAGAGGTCCTGGGTTTAATTCCCATCAACCACATGGTGGTCCACAACCATCTGTCATGGGATCTGATGTCATCTTTTATACAGGGCACTCATGTACATAAATAAATGAAACAAACAAGTAAATATTGTAAAAGAAAAATACTGTAAGTTCTAATAATGAATTTAGCAGCCAGCTGACAATTATGCAGACACCACTGGCAGTCTGTTTAGGAAAGCACTGTCTACTCTAGAAGCTCTGCTCTGCACCCCACTTTCTCAAAGGGTGACTTCTGGCCAGCCACAGTGAGCAAGCACTTGAAACGTGGTTAGGAGGACTGGGGCCATAACACTACTTTTACTGAGTTTTTATTAGATAGCCATGCAGGCAGTTGCTACCATGCTGAACAGCATAGGACTTTAACCAACTGTCAAACAATGGTCACTTAGTAGAAAAAGGTGCATTCTGGCCTCTAAGCAGTGATTTCTGTTTGGGACTTTATCTACCTACCTACCAAACTACTTCTTTGCTCTTTATGGTTTGTTGGGAATTCAAATTTCTGCAAGAACTTTACTGTAGGAATACTAGAATTTTGAAGGGAGACACTGTTGATACAAGACAGTATCATTCCAAGTACCCAGAGCACTTAGCAGCAGAGATTATCTACCCTGACCATCCATGTAAACCTAGGCTTGGGGAGGGGAAAAGACAGATCCTTGGTGGCTGTCTAACCTGTTAGCCTAAGCTAACTGGTAGGTCCCAGGGAGCAAGCCCATGGCTTGTGGTGCACATGCACACATATAAAATAGCTCAACAAGGCAAAGTGGACGGCTCCTGAACAATCACTGACCTCTGCCTTCCACCCAAATGCATGCAGCGTTCTCACAGAGAAGAGGAGGTATATAAGAAATCAGGCACAAAAAGGGAACTGAAACTAAGAACAGTAACTTTCTTCTACTTTCTAAAAGAGAACTGACCAATCACCAACCTGACATCATATTGGCGCTGCTGACAGGTGTGCTGCCCCCTGCCATGGCAGCCGAACTCATTCGAGCCTGGTCCTTCACGACAGTGTCTAGAAAACAGATAAATAAGGTTGGTTCTGTTGTGCTTAATGTACAAAACTAGTTGGGAGAAATAAGAGTAGCTATCTTCAATCTTTGCCTTTGGTTTATACTCTATCACTACTTCTAGAACATAAAGCAGCAACTCCCTTCACCATGAATCAAACGTCATGTAATACACACATGGCCTGTGCAAACTGTAGCTAAAACAACTGTGAGTACAATGGGAGGATGACAAGTAAATATCCACTATACAGCTAATTAAAATGAAGGTGGCTAAATGGATGTTTAATGGAGACAATACAACTTAACCTGGCCAAGACAGGAGTTTATTATTAGTGAATTAGTCCAAAGCAGAGGACTGAGTGGGCCAAAGGTATCTGCCTGTGTAGGATAGTATATAATCATGAACTTTATCTTCATCCCACATGTGTTTCAGTTATAGTGGAATGGGGAACAGGCTATCAGACTAATTAGAAAATCGTTGCATTATCTTCAAGGAACAATGCAATAGTAAAACAAACAGCATTGTAAGTCTAGAATGGGTGGGAGTAACATTTCACTCACAAAAGTATAGTTAGCTATATAACCATAAACCTTACATAGACACACTAGTAAGACTTGTAAACCTCTCTAGTTCTCTCCAACAAATGATTAGTAAAAAGGTGGGTCAGATCAAGACCTACTCTACTCAACCAGGTCAAACCAGAAGGAAAATAAGTGTTCATAGACAAGAATCTTTGCAACCCCTCCTACCTTTTTAGATAGATGCTTACTTCATAGCCCAGCCTAGCTTGGTAGTTACTATGTACAGCCCAATCTGACTTGGACTTGTAGTAAACTTAGTTTAAATCACAGGCACAAACCATCATATACAGAAAACAATGAAATTTCATAAAGCATTATCATGTACTTCTTTATTTGGGCAGTACTGTGGATTAAACTGAAAGTCTCACACATACTGGGTGAGCATTCTGGCATTGCCTATATCCCAAGCCCGCTTCCCCAAATTCTGCATGGCAACTGCTGTCAGTGCCCCCTAATCTGAAGAAAATGAGACTTAGAAAGGGTAAAGTAACTTCTTGGTAGACTAATAGGAGCTGATCTATTCCAGGTCTGACCTATAATACTCAGTCCAGAATCTTGGTTACAAGGTTTTCCTTCACCTCATTGTCTACAGTGAAGTAAACCACAACTGGACTCACAGAAGTAAGGGTGCTCCATGGCCTCTCTTGCAGTGAGCCGTGACTGGTGGTCGTATCGCAGCAGCTTGTCCAGAAAATCCAAGGCCTCGGGGCTGACAAGGTGCTGGTTTTCACTGTGGACAAAGCGCTCCCATCGCTTACGGGAGTGTCTGTAAGGCAGAATTAGAAGTGAGAAATGGGCCACAGGTGGTACAGAAGCCAAACAAACAGTAACGTATAAAATCCAAAGAACAGCTTTGTAGCACTGCTGTATTACAGAGGGTAACACCCACAGACAGAAACTAACTGGCAATGATAGTATTGCTCTGTAGTGTGTTGGCCTGATGCTGTTTGTATTATAATGCTAATACTGGTTCCTCAAGACCTGGTTACCCCAGAAAGACAGTCTACACATAGACCTAAGTGACACTATGCGACCTGGCTCTCAAGTTATTTCTGATGCCAACAGCCAATAGCTGGGCAGAAGAAACATACATGGGTTTAAGGGTTCCTGGGCCTAGGGGGGTCTGAGGAGAACCATGAGAGAGAAGGTGAGGAGATAGAGAAAGTTGCCATGGGTTGGGAGTCAAGAAAACATTGCCCTGGGGGCTGTAAGTGACAACTTGTATTAATAGAAAATAGATTTTAATAGCATAGACGGTAGATATCTGCCCAGCTCTAGTGCTAAAAGGTTGTGTGTCCAGGAACTAAATGATGAAAGGTGGGGCAGAAACCTCGGATTGGGATTAAATACTTCTAAAATATTGCTTCAAAAAAAAAAAAAAACAAAAAAAACTGGGCCTTCTGTCTTTGAAGAAGAAACATACTTCAGGTGATTCTTAGGTTGTTAATGCTCTTATTCAGCAGACAGGTAGTTGAGCTAGCCAATGCTCTTTCCCAATCTCCATTCTTGGCAATTCTGGCACTTGGCAGAAAAATAAATGCCTTTGCATCAGGAAGCCCATGTCCTCCTCCTCTAAGGGGCCAGTGCCTTCCTACTCTGGCTCCTCAGCACTGCTGGGTAGCGGTCAGCAGACCAGTCTACTTTCCTCTCGAGTCCTGCTGCTTACGAAGATGTCAACTGTTAACAGGAGAGACCTGAATGATCCAACTGTAGTCTTCTACTTAAATGCTACATTTACTTAAACTCCCGTCACAGGAACCCTGACTATAACCTTCACATACTCAGGCCTTTCTACGAGGATCTAGACAGATGACCATCAATCCAACGTTATCCTGTGTGCTCAAACCACATCCTATAGCACCAGACAAGACACCTTAGCACTTTTGGCAAAGACAAAAAGACAAATGCCAAAACCAGAGACTTTGGGGGTGGGGGTAACTTACCTGCCCAAGATATCGTTGAAACGTGGATCTAATTCAATGTTGTACTTGTCAATATAGTCATATAAATCTTCCGTTCCCAGAACCTTGGCTATCCTCACCAACTAATATCAAAGAAAGAAAAAAAAAAAAAAAGACCCATACCACAAACATAATCAAGTCAGCAACTAATAAGTGAGTTAAATAAACTAATATGCCCTACAAATAATGTTACCCCATAATGTTTAATTCAAATTTTGCTGTGTAGTACGGGTAAAATTTCACTTCTTTTAGAACTTGAGATACACAGTTCTGCATTTACATTAAATTTACTTTCAATTGCTTTTATTGAAGGATTTAACTACGGACAATAAGCTGTTTAAAGGTATTCATTCCTCTGCACCATGTACCCCTCAGTCCTGTATGGCACTTGACACAAAGCTACAAACTTTAAACTTTAGGTGACATTGAGTTCATCTGGAACTGGAGTTATAGGTGTTTGTGGGTGCTGGAAACTGCCCAGGTCCTTGTCCAGTGTAACAAGCCTTCTCGGTGTCTAAGCTGTCCATCCAGTCTCTGGGCTTGCTACTGAGCAATTTCCATGCTCTCTTCACATAGAAGCAAGAGCAAACACTAAAAGGATGTGTGCGCACACAGGAGGTGGTGGTGCACGCCTCTAACCCCAGCAATTGAGAGACCAAGGCAGGCAGTCTCTGTGAGTTCGAGGTCAGCCTGGTCTACAGATGGAGTTCTATCTAGGGCAGTCAGAGCTGTACAGAGAGGCCCTGTCTTGATACTCCTCCTCCACCACCACTACCACCAAAAAAGGTTAAATCTAACTGTTTCAAGGACCACTAAAGCTAGCTGAACAAGTAGAGAACTCTCAGATATTATGTATTATGAACTGGGCTAGGAAGGTGAGGTGTGTGTGGCAACTGTACTTTACATCAAATTTTTTTTTTTTATATTCTTGAATTTTGAGACAGATGCACTCTTTGTAGTGCTGACTGTCCTGGAACTTGCTGTGTAGACCAAACTGGCCTTCAACTCAGAGACCTGCCACCTCCTCCTGCTGAGTGCTGGGTGAGTAGGATGGGAACAGGGATGGGAACAAGGTTTCATGGTACAGTCCCAGAACTCAGAAACCCATACACTGTTTGTCTCCCAGGTGCTAGGACTAAAGAAATGCACAACCACATCTGGATACATTTTAATAGTTTTTAAACACTGTAGCCCAGGCTGGCTTGGAACTTACCAGGAACCCAGACCCACTGAAGTTTCTAATGCGTTTCCAGATCTGGCCATCTTTACACTAGGTCAGTAAATTTCTTAATGGGAGTAACATGTTTTCACCTGATCATAATTGTCATGTCCATGGAAAAATGGCTCCTTCCGGAAGATCATACTTGCCAGCATACAACCCAAGCTCCACATATCCAAACTATAATCGTACATCTGTATTAAAGAAAACATCATTATCACATGCATCCTCACGCTGTCACTTCTAAATACGAAATAGACATTTTATGTCTGTGAGTACACTGTCGCTCTCATCAGACACACCAGAAGAGGGCTTCAGATTCCATTACAGATGATAATGAGCCACCATGTGGTTGCTGGGAATTGAACTCAGGACCTCTGGAAGAGCAGTCAGTGCTCTTAACTGCTGAGCTGGTTAAGAGCTCCTCCCCAAAATAGACATTAAAAAAAAAAAAAAAAAAAAAACCCTGAAAATAACTTTGCTCATAGTTATACACCAATAACACACTTCTTTCACCTATTGGCTTATTTGGCTTTTCGTTAATAGAAGAGATGGAACTTCGAGCCTTGTGCATACTCCGCAATTGGCTGACCATTAGGCTACATGGCCAGCCCTAATTTGAATCCTGTTTTATTTCTCCCTAAGATTTTTTTCAATGTGTATTTGTGTTTAGGACAGGGAGTGAGTGTGACATGTGCATGTGAGTGAAAATAAAGTACCCCCTGCCAAAACAAATCCAGAAAGGCTTTAGATTGCCTGGAGCTGGAATTACAGGTGGCTATGAGAACATAAACTAGACCTACAAGTATGTGCTCTTAACTTTTGAGCTAATTCAGCCCCTCAACTCAGTTTTCCCCCCATTAATTTGTTTATTCACGTAATATCCCAATCTATCCTCCCTTCTGCCTCTCACACAGTCCCTCCCCCTCCCCTACTCCAATGAGAAAGTGGAGGTTCCCCGGCACCCCCGTGGGTATCCCCACACCCTGGCGCACCAAGCCTCTGCAGGACTAGGCACATTCTCTCCCACTGAGGCCAGTCAGGGATCCCGTTGGGAGAATGGGATCCACAAACAGGTGACAGCTTTAGATAGCACCTGCTCCAATTGTTAGGAGACCCACAAGAAGATCAAACTGCACATTCCCTACATATGTGTGGGAGGACAAGTTTCAGCCTACGTATGCTCTTTGGTTAGTGGTTCAGTCTCTGAGAGCCCCAAGGGTTCAGGTTAGCCGATGTTGGTTTTCCTGTGAAGTTCCTATCCCTTCCAGGGCCCTTAATCCTTCCCCCCAACTCTCTCCCATACGAGTCTCCAAGCTCTGTCCCATGTTTGGCTGTGGACCTATGCATCTGTTGCAGTCAGTTGCAAAGGACAGTAATTTGAGGCCACTACCTATCTTCCTCAACTCAGCTTTAAAGCAAACTGTAAACAGTACTATGAATTGCTTTTGTCCCTTGCAGAAGAAAACCCTACAATTTTACTATTTGAAGAAATTCAAGGATCTCCTATTTGGTTACCCTATTTGGTTAACTCTTTGAGAACACTGAGTAAATCTTTTTATTCAATAAAAACAAACAAACAAACAAACATCTATTTGGGGGTTGGAGAAATGGCTTAGCAGTTAAGAGCACTGACTGCTCTTCTAGAAATCCAGGTCAGAGTTCAAGCACCCACACAGCAGCATGTAAAGATCTGTAACTGAAGTTTCGAGGAATCCAATACCCTATTTTTACCTCCTCGAGCACCAGGCACAAATGTGATACTCAAGACAAACTGAGCAAAGTACTCGCACATATAAAATTGAATAAATCTAAAAAAATCTGAAGATTTAATTGTATGTGTGAATGTTTGGCCTCTGTGTCTGTATGTGTATTGCATAATACTGGGTGTCTGCAGAGGACAGAAGTAGCCCACTGTGAGCCACCATGTAGGTGCTAGGAACTATACCCAGTGCCTCTACAGGAACAACAAGTGCTTTTAACTTATGAGGCATCTGTCCCACCTACCACTTTTCACTTTTTAGGACAGAGTCTTATACTCTACCACACAAGGCAGGTCTCAAACTTGTGGTAATCCTCCTGTATCACCCTTCAGAGTGCCAGGGTATCTGTGATACAACTGGAATGTGTGTGGGTAGGTGGGCTACTCTTTATATTTGAGCTGAAGAGACATATAAGAGGTGCTTCTTTCTTTTTATAAGAATCTCATGTAGCCCAGGCTGGCCTCGAACCTGTCTCCTAGAAGCTGGATTAAGTGTGTACATATCTTACGCATCAAGATAATCTCTGGGTATCATTTGGTTCTGCTTTAGGTAAATTTAGAACCTTAAACACTAGCACACACAAAAAAACAGCTCATGTAGCTTACATCTTGCCCAAAAAATGACAGCTTCGGACAAATGTCTTACTCAAAGCACAAACTGATATTTCTACAAATTATGTGCAAAATAAGCACATGAATAATACTGTACTTACATTCTCTTCTTACCTGATAATCTACAAGTAGCTCTGGACCTTTGAAATATCGGGAAGCAACTCGGACATTATACTCTTGGCCAGGATGGTAAAACTCTGCTAAACCCCAATCTATTAGCCGAAGCTGAAAGAGGGAAAAAAGAGAGAACAAGTGACATGTAACTAGAGCTTCTCTGAACTGCTGCCATTCCAACACTGGACTGCTCCTGAGGAGGCATCCTCTGTCAGGTGCTCATGCCCACATCCTTGCCAGCACCTCACAGTATCATCACATCCTCATTTTTTGACACATGGTCAGAGTACATGCTATCACTCTGCACAGCTCCTGCTCACCACCTTAAGAGAAAAGGTCTATGTATAACCTATGACTTTCAGGTTCTCTTCCTCTGTCTGACCTCAGTTCTTTTTCTTTCTATCTCAACTTTATCCATGTTGCTGTTCCACCATGCCATATTGGGAGATTATGATTTTGATAAATAATAGTGTTTTTTCATCCATGGTTTCTGACTCATGAATGTTCACAATGCAGACTTTGTAAGTTCCTAAAATGATAAACATGCTTTTGGGTAAAGTTATGTCTTTTTTCTGTATGCGCTGCTATTGACCTTAGGTTCCTAGGCACTGACTTCTATTCCCAGCCTTAGTGTCTGGCCTAGGATAGGCCTTAGAGAACAAAACTCTAGCTAGGTACTCATTTACCCATTAAACAATAGAAAGTGAGTTCTCTTTTCTAAACTAGATCAGAGAAACTTATATGAAAATCTGTTTTGGCACAGACCATATATGAAGATAACCTTTTCAAATGGGACTTTTATATCACACGAAGGAAGAATGTGAAGAGTCTAGTCTTGTTTGTTCTCCCACTGAGCCTACCACATTGCTAATTGGCTGTTCACACTTTACATTTATGCAACAAAAACGACAGGGGAGTTCAAGGAGCTTCTAGACAGCTCTGTGGCAGTTCCTAGAAAGCAGCCTGTTAGGACATAGCATGGAAACAACACAACTCCCCACAAGCCTTACCCTCAGCAACTCCCATGTTGTCACTTGTAAGACTCTGAACAAACCAGTAAATCTATTTACCTAAGTTCTAAAAGTTCTAGCAAATTAACTGAACCAGAGGATTGTGCGAAGTCAAGCTATAGCAGTTGTTCAGAAGCATAGATGGAAAACCCTGGGGCTTGCTGCAAGCATTTAACAGGGAAGAAGGGGCAGTTGAAGGATTCTGCTATGTCTAGGGAGGAAGTGCTAAAGCTGGATCGAATTAGAGGACACTCTGCTAGTGTCTAATGTAGAATTAATTATTAGCTTACTCAGACAGAAAAATTCTTTTTCTTCTTGGTATATGTTTGTTCTGGCATCGCACAGCTATGTCCACTGCAGTACTCCCAGAAGTGTCATTTTCTATTGGAACCCCACAGAATATCATTCTATGCTGTGTTGGCTAGTTTCATTTCAACTTGACACAAGCTACAGTCATTTGGGAAGAAGAAACCTCAATTGAGAAAAAGCCCCAACCAGACTAGCAGATCGGCAAGCCTGTAGTGCACTCTTGATGAGCAAGCAGTCCAGCAAGCAGCACTGTTCGTGGCCTCTGCATCAGCTCCTGCCCTCCAGGTTCCCTCAGTGATGGAGTGTTGTGAAACTGTAAGCTGAAATAAACCCTTCCTCTCTGAGTTGCTTTTAGTCATGATTTTCATCACAGCAACTACAGCATGCCCCTTAGTTAAAACTGTAGTATCTCCTGTTGCTGTCACCGCCTTCTTCCTGACCCCTCCATCCTTCCCTTTCCAATATGTCTCTGAAACAAGGTCTGTCTCACAACGTAGACCAAGCTAGCCTTGAACTCAGAGCAATCTCTCGGTTAAGCCTCTCAAGGAGGCTTCCATGAATGAATGACTCAGACAAACACTTTTATCTACTTTGTTCACTCCTACCTCCAGCCTCAAAACCCCTATTATGTGGTATATGTCACAGAAAGCGTATTAACTGAATAAGTCACTAAATCCACAACAAGCACAACAGTAATCACTGTGTGAGAGGTAGGCTTGGGCAACTTAAAGAACTGAATAGCCTGAAAAACATAGTAAGACTTGGGTTGCCAAGATGGTTTAGGAAGTGTTACACAAAGCCTAATGAGCTCAGGTCAAGCCCTAGGACTCACATGGTAGAAAGAAATCATAACACCAAAGTATTCATCTGATTTCTGTGCACCTGCACGTGTCCACACTCATTCATATACACACTCCCACTTTTCCTTTGACGCAATAATAAAAAATAATAAAATAATAAAAATCATTTTTAAAATAATAAAAAATCATTTTAAAAAATGATTATTTTTAAGAAAAAAATCTGGACATTATAGCTAAGCATGCCTGCGCTGCATATACTATGGAGATGTACTAACTGCATCAAGTGTATAAGAGTTTGATGTCTATCACTTTACCTTTCTGTGCTCATGATCAATCATGACATTATGCGGTTTCACGTCTCTGTGCATAATCCCCATGCTGTGACAATAATCCAGGGCCTGTAAGAAAGGAAGATTCACTTGCATGAGTTACTGTTTTTAGATGTTTACTTTCTATGTCAGTTTTCCTTCTAGCCTCACAACAATCCCGAGAATTAGGTAGAGCAGTCACTCTCATCTATTCCTTGAGAACTAGTTCACATAGTCAAACACACTCAGGGCTCTGAGACCCAAATCACAAAATCTTTTCCCCCCTCTCAAAGACAGGGTTTTGCAATGTTGTAGCCCAGGCTACCCTAAACTTCAGCCTCCTGAGAGCTGAAGATTCTAGGTGTGGTACTGCTCTTCATTTATCTGAGCATCCTTTCTCTTCAGAAAGTATAACTGCATAACTTCTGATCCAGAACCTTGATTATCTCTACACGTTCCCCTCAAAAGAAAATTTAGCCTACCAACATTTTACTTAAAGACAGGTATTTCTTTAGTAGCAGAGGGGGAATAACCAACTGTCTGCTTATATGAATATTTCATCTGCACACCACCATGCCTATATGTGTACACTCCATGGTTGTTTTCTTGCTATACCAGCTGAGATGAACAGTAGGACAAAGACTTCGGCCCTATAAAGAAATTTGCCAGGCTGGAGAGGTGGCTCAGTGGTTAAGAACACTGACTGCTCTTCCAGAGGTCCTGAGTTCAATTCCCAGCAACCACATGGTGGCTCACAACCATCTGTAATGAGATCTGATGCCCTCTTCTGGTGTGTCTGAAGACAGCTACAGTGTACTTATATATAATAAATAAATAAATAAAAAGAAGAAGAAAAAGAAATTTGCCAGCTCCTGATCTACGTCTATCTATCAAATCTAAATAGTTTGTAAGCTGAAATTAAGGAACTGGAACAACACACCTTTGAGTTTGTCAACCAATGCCATTAGCTAAGTTCTTGTCCTTCCTGAAGGACAGCCTGGATTTCTAGCTTGTAGGGCTGGACAAACATGTTTACACCTACACATCCTGCTTTCCACACGAGCCAAAAGACGAACAATGTCTGTACAGGTATAATCTTTTGATGCTGCTGGAGGGGGCACCAGATTCAGTGTTTCACTATATGATTCTAGATGGCCTAGACCTCACTATGTAGACCAGACTGTTTAAAAAGCCAGTATGTGCCTCCCAAGTGCTGGGATTAACAGCATGTACGAACATGTCCAGCTTTCTTTTGAGGCTTTAAATTAAATAAGCTATTGTGGTATTAGCCTATGATTATCACAAACTATCCAATTCTAAGCATCTCCCCACCTTATAAAGTTAATCCTGAAACTATTGAATGGTGAGATGACTTGTGATCCCACTTTAGAAATCAAAGTACACTTGTAGTCAGTAATCTCTAAGAAGAAATTTACAATCCTTACAACAATGACCCTCTGAGGGCTGAATTCAAGAGTCTTTCTTTTTATTTTCTTGGCTCAGGGTTTCTCTGTGTAACTGTGGCTGTCCTGGAACTTGCTTTAAGACCAAGTTGGTCTCTGCCTCCTAAGTGCTGGGATTAAAGGTAAAAGCCACCTTAGCTACCAGCTAAGAATCTTTTTTTAAAAACCCATTTGTTTGTTTCTTGACAACCACTGTAGCCCAGGATGGCCTTGAACATGTGAAAGTCCTCGTACTGGGATTACAGTAAGTTCTTTATCTCAAGGCCAGTGTCATTTGTTGAAACCTAAGTAAATCGGCAGCCAGTGTGTAAAAAAAAGCTGTTTTCAACTATCATTTCCACTCTGCTTTAAGGCATTCTAGGGCTGGGGATGCAGGTAACTGCTGAAGTATCTGTTTGACATGCATCACAGAATAAAAACTACAACAAAAACAGGTATTCTAAAGCTGGGTGTGACGGGTCCAGAATCTGAGAGGCTGGGAAACAAAGATCAACAAGATAGGCCGTGGGCAGGACTGACTTCTGAGTGGTAGGCCAGCCTTGCTTCAGAGTAGGGCCTTGTCGAACAACACCTATATGTTCTAATTACAGTTCTATTGCACCCTACTTCGTAACAGAGATTTTACCCAAGAGTCTAATACTAAAAACATTTTAAACTATTGTTGAAACCACTTGCTTTCAACACACATTACAAAGTTAATCCCCCGGGATTCTCTACCATCAAATAACCTTCTAAAGAAAAGATCAATTTAAAAATATTTAATACTTAAATATTTAATATTTAATTACTCACTTTCAGAATTTCATACATGTAAAATCGAATGTCATAGTCTGTTAACGTCTGGTACAATTGCTGTTAAAGGAAAATAAAATAGTTCAGCTATAAAACAAAGCTGAGATGAAAACTTCCTGGCCCTAAATAATTTCGCCTAAGGACTGGTTCATTGACCACGGTCCCAAGATTTGTTTTTCTCTACTTCTACTCCAAAAATTCACTTCCAAAAGACTTTACGGCTTCACCTTTACATGTCAAACACTATAAATGTGTACTTAAGGTATTCCATTCTTGAATACCATACCAGAATAGAGAACTGTTCAAATAAGATCCACCTGAGGATCTGCATTCAAAGATATATATTGTACATGTTTGTGTTATAGCAAAATCTTACATGACCTTTTCCCATTATCTTTTCTAATAATCGATATCATAGAGAAATGGAGTACAGCTCAATGATAGCTGAGTTGCCAGGCACTTTAAACTCTTTTTTTTTTTTTTTTTTTCTTTTTTTCCTTTTTCTTTTTTTCGGAGCTGGGGACCGAACCCAGGGCCTTACGGTTGCTAGGCAAGCACTCTACCACTGAGCTAAATCCCCAACCCCCACTTTAAACTCTTAAGACTTGGGTCCCATATCCAATAGCACAAGTGTAAGGAAAAAGAGTAGCAGTTTGACGTTCCTAAGGATCTTAAGGAATATGCTATTCCTTGTATTATAGAAACAATATATTCTTTCTTGAACATGGTTCCCTAAAGTCGACATGTACTGTACCTTCACTAGTCTAAACACCAGCAGAACCTGATAAATGAGTGGTAAATGTGGTAAGATGTAAATATCTAGACAGGGAAAGCAGACACTACTTTAGCACTAATAAAAACAAGTAAAAAGCAAGCTCTTTTTATACTGGCATCCCCAAGACTCTCTATGTGATCTAAAAATCCAGCAGTTTTAAATGGTTATGAACAATACCTTGAAGTCTGTGTTGTTTACATGTTCAAAAACCAAGGCAGGGGTTCGAGACTAGGGGGAGAAAGGAAACACGTTAGTAGCAGCCCTGGTGGCTTTAGTTCTCAGCTAGAGTGTTGTGTAAGGGATGTGACAGCCCTTGCTGCAGTACTAAGAACCTTGTCACTCTGATCGTTAGCACACTTATTTTTTGGAAGGATTTTGAAGAAAAACTCTCCAAACAGCTGAAATCTCACAACGCTCCAGGTGGCCCAACCATATACCTTTCTCCTACTGGCACTAGGCTTCGGTTTGCAAACTGGGATAACACAGTTGGCTTTTAGTGTTATCAGTCTTCTAGGAGTAACAGACTTTGTGCATGCATCTATGTGCATGAATGTGTGTACATACCTAAGCTGGTTCAATGTGTAATTGATTTAGAACACTTTAAAACATTAAATGGTGATGACAGGTCAGTTGTGCTTTGGGCTGAACACCACTGGATCCCTGATGGGCCTTGCTAAAATCATTGTACTTACCACAGGGTCTTTCACAATGTCTGCAAGTGTGATGATGTTGGGCCCACCTCTTAAATTCTCCAAAATCTTTATTTCACGCTTAATTTTCTTCTTTTTTACTGGCTGAAATAGTAAACAGTAAAACTGTATCAGAAAAAAGTATTTCCTAGTGCATCTCACAGTTACAATAACACACAAAAAAAACTTCTATATAAGCTTCCTGAATAAAGAAAATATGGGGGGTTGGAGGGATGGCTCAGTGGTTAAGAGCACTGACTGCTCTTCCAGAGGTCCTGAGTTCAATTCCCAGTAATAACATAATGGCTCGCAACCATCTGTAACAGAATCCAATGTCGTCTTCTGGTATGGATTAATTTACATCCATAAAATAAATAAATATGGAAGGAAGGAAGGAAGGGTGGGTAGGTGGGTCACAGATTTCTCAGGATCCCTTCTTCTAGCACTGTCAGGCATTCTGTAGGCACTAAAGAAGATTTCTACTCCAGCTACAGTGTACTCATATACATAAAATAAATAAATAAATCTTTAAAAAAAAGGCAATCTTTTGGGCTGGACACGGAGGGGCACAACCTTTAATCCCAGCACTCATGAGGCAGAAGCAGGTGATGTCTGTGAGTTTGAGGCTAGCCTGGTTTACAAATGAAGTCCAGGACATCTAGGGCTCTGTTACAAAATAAAACAAAATTTCAGTGGGGCCAGAGAGATGGCTCAGCATATAAAGACACTTGCTATTAACACTGCTGAACTGAGATTCATTCCCTGAGTCTGTGAGATAGAAAATTGACTCTTGAGAAACTGTCTTATTTCTAGAGTCACAAAATAAGTAAATAATGTTAAAATAAAGCTTTTAATATATTAGGGGAAAAGAATGGGTATTCTTCACTCCTTCCTGTAAAGTCTTCCTATAGACCAGGTAGTTTCTTTTTTTTTTTTTTTTTTCGGAGCTGGGGACCGAACCCAGGGCCTTGCGCTTCCTAGGCAAGTGCTCTACCACTGAGCTAAATCCCCAACCCCGACCAGGTAGCTTCTAATTCATACCAATGTTCCTGCTTTGCCTCCTGAATGTAATTTAGAGGAATGTAATGTCTTTTAAAATGGTTAATAGCTAGAACTATTGCACATTTTTGTTTTGCCTGTGGACTACCATTAAAAAATTTTGAGACAAGGAAGGTGTTTCTCAGTAGCGACGACAGACAGCTCTGTGCTAAGAACTATGAGGTGAGTCTCTAGGACAGTGTGCTCAGCAGCCAGTGCATGGAAACAACTACTAATGGAAGTTGCACACTGATAGCCCGCTGGATAAATAGGACTTGTATGATATTTCAAACCTTGAGCAAAAATTTGTTTATTTTAAAATTTGCATGTATGCATGTACGTGGGTTTTGCCTGCATGCACATTTGTGCATGTGTGCCTGATATCCTCAGAGGCCAGAAGAGGACATCGGATCCTCTAAGACTAGAGTTCAAGATGGTTATGAGCTGCCACGTGGCTAGGAATCAAAAATCAAAGCCAGGTTCTCCAAAGAGCAGCTACTGTTCTCAACCACTGAGTCATCTCTTCATTCTACAGTCAACATTTTAAAATATCAGAATGCAAATATGGGTTTCTAGATTCTCTTTGCAAAAGAAAGCATCAAGAGACACTAGATTGCACTGTTAACATGACACTAGTCACCTGCAGCTAAGAAGCAACTGCCTCCTTTTGTAGGGGAGGGTGTGTATAGGTGCATGTGTATGTATTTGTGTGCGTGAAATGTAAAAGCTAGGTCAATACTGGACATCTTAATTGCTTCTCCATAATATTGTCATAACATAACATTTATTTACTTTTCAATAAATCCCATGGCATACGCATGGAGATCAAAGCATAACTTAAGGAGACTAAACTGAGGTTGTCATTCTTGGCTGCAAGCATCTTTACCTGATGGACTACCACTATGCTAGTCCTCCACCTTTTGAGATAAGGTCTCTCATTAAACCTGAAGTCTCCTGATTAGCCTGCCTGGCCACCAAGTCCCAGGCACACTCCGGTCTCTACATCCCCAGTACTGAAATTACAGGTGCATACTGTTATGTCTGGCTTTTTAGGTGGTTACTTGGGATCTGAAACCAGGTCCTCAGACTTGCATAGAAAGCATTTTTCTGACTAATTTCCAATCTGTTATTTTGTCTGTTTTTCCTTTCTCGTAGCCCTAAGAATCAAACCCAAGATCTCCACACTCTAAGCAAGCCTTCTACCACCGCACACATGCTCAGGGCAGTTCCTCTTTCTGACAAGGCACGCACTTCCAGGTCTGTCTAACCCCAACTATCCACATGGATGAAGTTCAGGTGGTGACGCATTACCCACACTAATGTCATCTGCTTGCCTTTCTTATCCTTACAAAGCAGAGAAAATGGTTTGCTTATTGATAACAAAAGCACAGGACACGGACACTGCAAACTTGGGAATAGGAGTCTGCGCTTTTACTCCCCTCTCTGACCACATTCCAACTATCTCTTCTCCTGCTGTAGGTTTAATCTGTAAAGCTAGATCAGGTGCTCTACTGACTTCACACAATATAATGGGCAAGCTAAACTACGGAAACAAAAATATTTACGTGACATGTATAAGGCATCTATGTGTATATACTCTACATTCCAAATAACGACATTGTTTCTCTTCTTATACTCACCTTGAGAATTTTAACAACAACTTTTTCATTATTTGTGATGTTGATGGCTTCAAACACTTCACTGTATTTGCCCCTGCCTAATTTTCGAACAAGCTGGTAGTCATCTTGATTTCTAGAGATAAAAACAAAATGACAATGATTTCAAAATACCAAATTTTCAATTTTCTAAAACTGTATTTTTGTCAGACATGGTGGTACATGCTTGTAATTCCAGCCTTGTAAGTGAACACAGGAAGATCTACATTTAAGGTCATCCTGGTCTGTTTATAGAAAGCTTATTGACTGCCTGGGCTACAGATGACTCTGAAAAAAAGAGAAAAAGGAAAACACACACGATGCAGGGAGAGAAAAAGAGACATACAGGGTAACAGATGTAACACAAGAGGTATTCCAAATGCTACATTAACCCCCCCCCCAAAAAAAATCCAGAAAAATTTGAGGCTATGGCTCAATTGGCACCATATACATGGCCCTAGGTTCAATCCCCAGAATCATGTAAACCAGACATGATGATACACATCTATATTCCTAGCATTAAGTAGGTATGTATCAGAAGCTCTAAGCTATCCTCAGCTACAAAGCTCAGAGCTAGCCTAGGCTGTATGAGATCCTGTCTCAAAAAGCATTAATATTAATAACAACAACAATCACTATTATTATTAAGCTTTCTCAAATTTATTTTTATTTTTTTTCTTTTCTTTTTTTCGGAGCTGGGAACCGAACCCAGGGCCTTGCGCTTAAGCGCTCTACCATTGAGCTAAATCCCCAACCCCTCAAATTTATTTTTAAATCTCAAACTGTTATGTACTAATGGCACTGTGCACATAACTTGTATTGGGATTTAGTATGTTTGTTTCCAACAGCATGCTACTTCCTCTTCAATAACAGATCTGTATGTAATCTTGCTTCATACTACCCAGTCCACTGTTGGCACTTAATAGAACTCAACAAAGATGTAAGAGTATTACAGATATACCTGGAAGCAGCCCTTTCTTATCAGGCCTTTTTCTACAAAATTGCTTCCATGTATGTATGTATGTATGTATGTATGTATGTATGTATGTATGTATGTATGTATTCTCACTTGTCCTTCAGGACAAGATCTGATATGTAATAAAGCTTGCAGCCATATTAGAAATAGTGAACCATAGGGGTCCTGCTTTTACCTACATTTTATTAAATAATAAGAACATTAGAGGGCCTGAAGAGATGGCTCAGCGGCTAAGAGCACTAACTACTCTTCCAGAGGTCCTGAGTTCAATTCCCAGCAACCACATGGTGGCTCACAACCATCTGATGCCCTCTTCTGGTGTGTCTGAAGACAGCAACAGTGTACACATAGTAGTAGTAGTAGTAGTAGTAGTAGTAGTAGTAGTAGTAGTAGTAGTAGTAGTAGTGGTAGTAGTAAATAAAAACATTAGAGCTTATAGGCAGAGTAAATAACAAGGTGTGTTAATACTTTCCCTCTTCCCCTGATGCTTACTTAGAGGCTTTTGCTCTAATTAACAATAAACATTGTTCCTTTAAAGGCCTGGCTGGTTGCAGGGGTTCACAAATGTAATCCCGGGACTAAAGAGGCTCAGGAAGTGGAATAGCAAATCTGAGGCTAGCCTGGGCTACAAAATGAAGGCTCAGTATAAAAACAAGCAAGCAAACAACAACAAACCAGTAAGGCAACTAGTAATTCTACTAAATATAATAGTACACACCTATTCCCAGATATTTGGGAGGCTGAGGCAGGAGTATAACAAATTTAGAGTTTGCCTAGGATACAGAATAAATTCAAAGTCAGCCTATTAAGCTTACAAAAATGTTAATCTCAAAATAAAACTAAAGTGGGGCTGGTGGCACATGCCTTTAGTAACAAATCCTAGTCCTTGGGAGGTAAAAGCAAGATGATCAGAAGTTTAAGTTCATCCTAAGAACATGAGAATCTGTCAAAATTTATCTTCCCCCCCCCCCCCAAGAAAATGGAGCTGGAAAGATGACTTACTGGTTAAGAGCAACTTGTTCTTAGGGAAGACCCAGCATCCACATGCTGGCTTATAACCACCTGTAAACTTCAGTTCTAGGGAACCCACCCCCCTCTCCTGATCTCTGAGGACACCAGGCAAAATATGCATATATATCAAATAAGTAAATTTTAAAATAAATACAGGCTGTAAGATGGCTAGGAAGGTAAAGGCCCTTGCTATAGAAGACCTGAGCTCAACTCTCCGGTCCCATACAATACACAGAAAGAACCATCTCCCAAATGTGGCACATGCAGACTCCTCGCAAATAAAAAACGTGTAATAATTTTAACACACATTCCATGAAATAAAATAAAATGAAAAACAAGACTGAGAGGTAGCTTAGTTAAAATATTCTACCATGCATGAATCCCTGAGCCATATATAACCTGAGTATGCTGGTGTCTACCTGCAATCCCAGCTCTGGAGAGTGGAGGCAGGAATACTGTAAGTTCAATGTCATCCTGGGCCAGACAGCAAATTTGAGGGCAGTCTGGGAGACTGGAGATATAACCCTGCAGTTGAGTATCTGCCTACAATCTATAAGGCCCTCGGCTTAATGCTAAGTAATAGGGAGCTAAATTCTATTTCTTCTTATAATACAGTATGTATCATTATCAGCCATTCATTTTTCTCAAGCAGTTAAAAAGGAGAAAAAAGAAAAAATGAAGAACAATGGACAATATTAGTATTATCCGAAATATTTCTATTTGTTGAGTTCTCTCATACAACAGCTTATAAACTAACACAAACAAGCAAACAGCACCATGCAAACATTCAAAGGGCTGTCTAGTGCCATTTCAGCAGAGCTATGAGTAAACCACTTGATTTGAAGACAAGATTCTCAAGACTTCTGTAGTAAACATAGGTATACCTAGAGTTCAAAGTCTGTGACATTATACAACTGTTAAGATTATCAAATAGTGAAAACATTTATTGGTTTGTACCATGGTTCTTGAAGGTATCTCTAAGGCAAGAGATATATGCAGAAAAATTGCTTGCTGCTAAATACCACAGCATGCTAGAGTGGAAAACATGTGCTATGACAGACACTCAGGGACAGTTTTAACCACTTAGGAGTATAGAAAGTCACATGGAGTCAGATATAAAATATAGTCTATGGAAGTTAACATTTTATTTATTTATTTTTGAAACACGGTTTGCTGGCTCAGGTTGATCTATAATTCAAGGTCATGTGGCTCATGTCAGGTTTCTACATTTATAGAATGTGGTCAGTTGTATGTATATAGTTATATTCAGTGTGTATGTATGCATATATATAAAACAATTTTTAAATTGCTTTACTTTGTACTGAACTATCAAATGCTTTTTATCACAAAAATTAAATGTCATTTCATACAGGAAATGCAAACATTCAAACGAGACTCTCATCTGGTAGAAAACAACAGCTCTTGAGAATGCAACTGGAGTACATTCCCATGCACGTCACAGGTCTAGGATGGACACATGGGAAGGATAGATGGTGTAAATCCTGTTTCTCATCTTTTTTTTTTGGTTCTTTTTTTCGGAGCTGGGGACCGAACCCAGGGCCTTGCGCTTCCTAGGCAAGCGCTCTACCACTGAGCTAAATCCCCAACCCCTGTTTCTCATCTTTTATTATCACTATGGGACAGAACTCTGATCCCCAAAATGCTATATATGATGAGAGTTTGGTGATTCAGCCTCTCGCCTGTTTTCAGTGCTGAGGAACCACATTTGCCTTTACCTCAGAAGCCCAGGCAAGTCCCACCCTTGTGATCTACCTGCCAGCCTACGTATGCTGGGCTGCCAAATCACAAGCTTGCCCTTGTCCTGGAGCTTTGGAAGTTCAGGGAAGGCCTGCTGACACGGTCAGTAAATCTACAAGGTCTATCACTTTGGGTGAGCAGAAAAGTAAATGGAAATAATTACCCCCATTCCACCACATGTGATTCATAGTCCCAGTACTCTCGGGGTCTGTGTGTGTTAACATCTGTGTAAACTCTGGCCCTGCTTGGCACGGGTCCCGACATGTCAGACAGGTTGACGGACAAAGCTGAACGTGATGTTGGAAGATCTGGCAGTTACTGTGTTCAAAAGCAGAAGTTGATAAGACTTTGTTTCAGACCCTTTTTCTTCACACTGCAGAAACAAAATGAAAAAACAAAAAAACAAAAAATTATTTTTCAAAGTATATTGCCAAGAAAACTATTTTACTACTAATAATGGTCTCAAATATTGTGCCGAAATATCCCAGCTGTGCTAGAACTGATACTGAACCTAATCAACTCTGCAAAGTAGCCTGTAATCTGAAAGTAATGTTTGGATATTCTTTTTAAGAGAGCATAGAAGATAAAAATAGCACTGAGTAGATGCAATAGCAATGCCACTGTTTATACAGAATATTAAGATAAACTTGACTTCAAATTTAAAAACAGAAATTGGTACTTTCTTTCTATAGGAACAAACTTAATAAAAACTGCTAATAGGGTGTGGCAGCAGACACCTGTAACCCTAGCACTTAGAAGGTGGCCCAGGATTTCTAGGTCAACATCAGCTATATAGAGTTTGAGGCCAACTTGAGCAGGACACCATGTCACAAAACAAACAAACTAAAAAAAAAAAAAAAAAAAAAACTTCAGAAAAGAGCCCAGCACATATGAAGCGCAGGAAGAAGTAGAAAATTCATGGTTAGCCCTAACTATTTATCAAATTAGAAGCCAGCCTAGGCAAAATCAGTACATTTCTATAACCATGCTATCAAATCAAATACCCTCCGTGACATTTGTCTTCCTCCACTGAAATTCCTACAACACTTGCTGATCCATGTAATGAAAATACACTGGGTCTTCCATGTGGTAACTTCAGAGAGACATATGTAGTTTTCTGGTTCATAATGCCTAACTTCATTCAAGAGACAGCCTGGTCTACATAGGATGCAGGCCAGCCAAGGTCAAAACAATACCACCATCGCACACAACCAAAAGACAAAACAAAGCAAAACACCAAAACCCAAAATGGAAGCAAGAGACACGACAACTCAACACAGCATACTTCCCTTAACTATTGTGTCACAGAGAAGAAGATGCAACATAAATAATACTGACAAAACTAGACAGAGGCAAATTAAAGATTTATACTAATGTAAAATGTATGAAGTTGATACATTAGGATATATATTTTTTCCTGAAATAACTAGGTATGCCCACATGTGTATATACATATACATAAGAGAACACTCATAAATGAGAAAATACAACAAAATATTACATTGGGTAGGGGCTGGAAGGATGGCTCAGTCTGTAAAGCACTTTACAAGGACCTGAGTTCAATTCCCGGATTCTTGGTTAAAAACAAGAAAACAAAAAACAACAGCTACTTGTGGTGGTCTATGCCTGTAATTCTAGTGCTGGGGGAGACACAGTCAAGATTTCTGAGACTTGGGCTGGAGAGACGGCTTAGTGGTTAAAAAACACTGACTGCTCTTCCAGAGGTCCTGAGTTCAAATCCCAGCAAGACAGCCACAGGGTGTGTTCGTGTGTGTGTGCCTGTGTGTGTTCGTGTGTGTGTGTGTGTGCGCAGAAAATAAATAAGTTTTTAAAAATTTCTGAGACTCTGCTGCCAGCCAGTTCAGCCCTAAAGTGAGCACCAGGCAAATCAAGATCCTGTTTCAAAAAAAGGAGGTGAATGTATTCTTTTTTTTTTTTTTTTTTAAGATTTTTTTATTTATTATTATATGTGAGTACACTGTAGCTTTCTTCAGATACACCAAAAGAGGGCATCGGATCTCTTTACAGGTGGTTGTGAGCCACCATGTGGTTGCTGGGAATTGAACTCAGGACCTCTGGAAGAGCAGTCGTCGTTCTTAACCGCTGAGCCATCTCTCCAGCCTGTGAATGTATTCTTAAGAGAGCACCCAAAGTTATTTATTCTATGGCCACCATAACAACTGTACATACATGTACACCCTCAAATATGTGTACTGGTGCACACACAGATATAAGTTAAGCAAAGCACACACCACTTACCCACACCCACACAAAAGCAATTAAAGGGCTGGAGAGATGGCTCAGTGGCTATTGACTGCTCTCCCAGAGGTCCTGAGTTCAAACCCCCGCAACCACATGGTGGCTCACAACCACCTGTAATGGGATCCGATGCCCTCTTCTGGTGTGTCTGAAGACAGCCACAGTGTACTCATATACATAAAACAAATCTTTTTTTACAAAGGCACTTAGGTGTGGTGGCACAAGACTTTTTTTAATCCCAGGACTTGGGAGGCAAAAACATAGGTCGATCTCTGTGAGTTCCAGAGCAGCCTAGTCTACAAAGGGAATCCCAGGACAGCCAAGGCTGTTAGAGAAATTCTGTCTTGAAAATAGAAAAAAGCAAACCAACCAAACCAAATCAAAAACCAAAACAAAATAAACCAAAACCATAAAAGGGCAACTTGAGCTACTAGGACACCAGTATTCTTTTCATTTATCTTACACACTGTCAGACATTTTTAATATAAAAATGTACAAGTGTATCATTTTAGCCATGTGTAAGTATACAACGTAGTAGTAGCATTGGTTACATTTATAATCTTGTGCAGCTATCAATTCACTACCTATTTCTAGAAACTTCCAAACAGAAATTGTGTGCCCATTGAAAATAAACACCCATATTTTCTAACCAGCTTTACTTCTCTATTTGCACAACATTTGGTCTATTTTCTAGTACAATGACAAGCTTCACCCTCTAGCATGCCTTATAATTTCATTCTTTGAGTGAGAATAATATTCTATGCATTTATGCAGTATACTTTGCTTATCTACTCATCTGTTGGCCCATACATTTGATCTGAGTCAGCATTTTAGCTACCGTGACTAATACTGCTATACACATGGGTACGGTAGTATTTGAAACCTTGCCATCAATTCACAACTGTTGACTTGCAATTCAGAACCATTGACTTGTGGTAATCTGTTGGTTTTTTGTTTTGTTTGGTCTTTTGGTTTTCTGAGACAGGGATTCTCTGAAACTCTGGCTGTCCTAAAACTGCAGACCAGGCTGGCCTGGAATTCCCAGATTACCTCCCCGCCTCTGTCTTCCAAGGGCTGGCATTAAAGGGGTGTGCTGCTTCCACCCAGGGTGGGCTTTAGAGTCCACTGCTGGATGGAGTTTTTGACATGGGATTCACTATACAGCCCAGGTTGGCCTTGGATTTATAATCTTCCCACTTCTGCCACCCAAGTGTTGATTCCAATTTGCACTTCCCTAAAGGTTAGGGATATTCCTACCCTTTTATGTGTTTATTGGCCATTTTTATCACTTTAATCAAAGAAATGTCTATTCCAGAGTATCATCTATTCTGCTTATCTACGATTTTGGTGCCACATACTATTTATCTTTGTCTCATTTAATTTTGAAACCATCTCCAATAAAAGTTTAAAATAGTGGGTTTATCCATTCACACTTAGAAGAATTAAACTGAATCCCAACCTCATACCTATTATAAAATCAACTCAAACTCCATCACCACTCGGAGCTGGGGACCAAACCCAGGGCCTTGCGCTTGCTAGGTAAGCGCTCTACCACTGAGCTAAATCCCCAACCCCCCATCACCACTCTTAATATCACCCAACAAAGGATTGTTATCTAGAATATATTAAGAGCTAAGAAAATTGCTCTTGCTCTTTGCTCTGCTCTCTTACCCTCTTCCCCTTTGTCCCTGTCCCTTTTCTCCCCATTCCCCTCCCCCTTTCCTCCACCTGCTCATGGCTGACCTTTATTCCTCTCCTCTTCACGTGGGAAGAAAAAAAAAAAAGAACTGAGAAAATTATGCTTCAAGGGCCACGGAGAGGGCTCAGCAGGAAAAAGTGCTGTCAGAACAGATCTTAAGAACCTGGGTCTGGATCCCTGAAACCTATGGAAGAAATGGCCTGTCCTCTGACCTCCATTCACACAAGTCTTTTTTTAAGAAAATTAAGAATGAAAGGATGGCTCCAAGCATCAGACATTCGCTACATGGTTACCATGCATACTCATAAAATAAATCCGAAGGAAGGAAGGAAGGAAGGAAGGAAGGAAGGAAGGGAGGGAGGGAGGGAGGGAGGGAGGGAGGGAGGGAGGGAGAGAGGGAGAGAGGGAGGGGATTGAAGGAGCTAGAGAGATGGCTCAGTATTGACAGCACTCACTACTCCTACAAACAGAGAACCTGAGTTTGGTCCCCAACACCCACATTCCTGACCACCTGTAACTCTTGTTCCAGAGTATTCAATGTTCTTTTCTCTCCATGGACACTGCACACACACACACACACAGTGCGCACAGACGTTAATGCAGGCAAAACACATACACACAAACACATAACCTAGAGTCCTTTGATAAGAGTCTCAATAAAGGACTATCTGCACAGGGTTGGTCTATGGACATGTCTGTGAAGAAATGTCTTACGACAGACACTGTGGACACCATTCCCTAGGCACTGGGTCCTGACTTGTGTGAGGTGCTTTAAAAGACTTTATATACTAACTGCTTTAAACTCCTGCTGCAGGGACTGCTGCAGGGACTCCCGCAGAGTGATGCACTATAACCCCAAACTATAAGCTAAAGCAAACTATTTCACCCAATTTGTTCTTTTTTGGAATTTTCTTTATAAACATTGTTTTTAGATGTTTTGAGGTGCATGTCTTTAACCTAGCTCTCGGGAAACAAAAGTAGACAGAACTCTTGAGTTCTCCGCCAGCCTGGTTTACAGAGCAAGTTCTAAGAGAGCAAGGCCTACACAGAGAAACCATGTCTTGAAAATCCAACAAAAACAGCACATTTAAATTTATGTGTATTTATATTTTGCCCACAGTATATATATTGTATATACACACACACACGTGTGTGTGTGTGTGTGTGTGTGTGTGTGTGTGTACATCTGTGCACACACACGTCACATGCATGGCGGGTGTCCAGTTAGCCAGGAGGGCACTAATTCCCCTGGAACTTAAGTTAGAGTTGTTTGTAAGCCACCATGTGGGTGCTAGGCATTCTTTCTTTCTTTCTTTTTTTTTTTTTTTTTTTTTTTTCCGAAACTGGAGACCGAAATAAAGCCCTTGCGCCAGGGCCTTGCGCTCGCCAGGCACACACTCCACCCCTCAGCTAAATCCCCAACCCCTGGTGCTAGGCATTCTTAACCACTGACCATCTCTACAGCACCCCCCATTTGAATATTTTATCATAGCAACAGAAATGAAGCACATAAAAAAAAAATAAATTAAAAAAAAAAAAAAAAAGAAATGAAGCACATTCCAAACTGGACAACCAAACTGTAAACCTTTAATCACAGCACACAGGAGGCAAAGACAAGACAGGACTAATAGTTCACTGTTTATAGCCTCCAATGAAGTGCTTTAAGCAGGTGCAGGAACAAGCCTGTAATCCCAGCACTTAGCAGGCCGAGGCAGAAAAATCACGGCAAGTTAAGGGCCATCATAAGTCCATGCTACATAGCGAGGATGATCCTGTCTGTAAGTCAGCAAATCATCTCTCACAAAAAAAAAAAAAGACATCCACATAAACTTCCAATGGCTGGCCTTTTCTAGAGTATCAGAGTAAAATGGGTTTTTGAATTGTGGTGCTGCAAATTCAGATAACGATTGGGGTTTAGAGAGTTGAAAAAACAGAGGTGTGGTAAATAGGACATGAAAACCCAGATGATCTATATCTGAACACCCAAACACCTCTCACTCGCACCTCTGTAACTTCTACATGTATATTACATAAACCTAACAAAAGGAAACAAAAACAGACCAAGTTTCTCAACTACTGGTTTGGTTTCTTCATATATTTCCTCTTATAGCTAACCCTCATGTACATAGGAATCCACTCTAAAAAGTGACATTAGGTTTTGGATTACTGTTCTCCCTTGGGCTTCTGCAGAACATTGGCTCCAGGATCAACTACCAGCAAATACCAAACTTTGAAGGAACTCCAAGTCCTTATAAAGTGATATCGGGTTAGGTATCTTAGCATATACCTATAACCCCAGCAATTATGAAGGCGGAGCAGGACTGATAGTTCAAAACTAGCAGGGGCTAATGTTTAAAATAAAATAAAACAAAACAAAAAAAAACCCAGAATTTTCTTTTGTTACCTGTGTACTTTAAACTATTCCCAGATTATAATACAATGTTTAATGTACATAATACTCAGTTCTATGTAAATGCTACATAAAAAGCTGTTAGAATATATGGTTTAGACAGTAACAGTCTCTCCCTGCTCAGTACAGATTTAACTTGTTTTTCTGAACACAGTTTTTCAATCCATGACTGGCTGAATCTGTAAAGGCAGGAGAACCCAAGGCTAATCAAGCATGAACTAACTTAAATGCTTAAAGACTTACCTGTGGACTGGTGAGAGAGTTCACTAAACAGTTCAAGCAGAGAGAGACTGAGAATGAGCAGGGTTCAGGAGGCAGAGGCTGTTATGATACCTAAGTGAGAAGGGCCAACCCAGCTCAACCTAGGCTGCAGCAGCACAGGCAGCACAGACGGCTGGGAAACCCTCTGGCACAGAGCTGATTGCATAACAAACAGCTCTGGGTAGAGGAAAATGAAATGGGAGGTAACTCATTTCTATTTGAATACATTGTTGGTACCATTTACTGCATAGGTAAAAATTCACAAGATGGGTTTTGGATGTAAATTTAAAATGGCTTTAAGACATTCAAATGGAAATTCTGAGTGGGCAATTAGAAATCAGAAGTCTAGAGCTAAAAGATGTTCTCAGCTTTAAATACCCAATTGTCTTAGAAATTCTTCTTAATATCCATTAAATGTGTGTGTGTGTATATGTGTGTGTGTGTGTGTGTGTGTGTGTGTGTGTGTGTGTGTGTACATGTCTCAGTGCATGTGTGGAGGTTAGAGGACAACTTGTGGGGAGCTAGTTCTCTCCTATCATAAAGGTCCCAGATACTAAACAGAAGTCATCAGACTTAGTAGTAGGCACCTCTGCCCAGTGAGCCACCTGACCAGCCCAACTCAAACAGTTCTATAAAGCAAACATTACCTTCAATCTACCTTTTCTAAACTACAAAAAACAAAACAGCCTAAAGAAATTCAGCAGACTAACCAAAGAATACCCACTACAAAAGAAAGTAAGATTCAAAGTCAAGTTGATTGGTTTTTGAAGTTCCAGGTTTTTATTTCTGTATCTTCCTTCTGCTTTAACTTCCAAATTCATGCCTTGGCTTCCTGAGGCCAGGATTTGAGGTGTATGCTACCATGCCCAGCTGGAATTCTCTGCTACCTGCCACAAACTTCCACATTACTACTCAGTCTTCAAATCCTATTTTCTTATTGGATCTTTAATTCTCTCAAGTCAAGAACCATGTCTCACATAACCTTTCAAATTTTAAACTGAGGAAGACACACATAGGTCCTGTCGAAGAACAAACAGCAAGAGCTCTTAATCCATGAGCCATCTCTCTAGCCCTCCAGCCTTTTCTTTTTTTTGCCCCTCTCCCTTTTTTGGTTTTTCAACTAGCTCTGTAGACCAGACTGACTTCAAACTCTACCTACCTTTACCTCCTGACTGCTGTGATTAAAGGTATGCAATCCCACTGCCCAGTTTATGCCCCTAGCTTTCTATGTAAGTGCTGGAGACTCATACTCAGGTCTTCATGCTTCAAGCACCCTTAACCCCACTGACCTATGTTCCCAGTCCATACTTTAAAAAGAGCTTATTTGGAAGTTAACAAAGCACATGAGTATTGGCTATCTGGAGGGCCAGTTTTTATAACCACTGCGCAGTAAATTAGACCTTAAGGACATCTGAATCATCCTAAATTACCACCTTCCCAACCATTTAGTAACTAACAATTCCATGGCACTGTATCTACAATCCAAAGCCCTCACTCAGCCTGACTCTGAAACATAACTTTGGGGGCGGGGGGCGCATGCCTGTTAATTCCAGCACTCAGTAGGCTGAGGAAGGAGGATCATTAAGAATGAGGCCACCTAGCTATAAAACAAGACACTGCCTTAAAACAACCAAAAGACATTGCTAAGTCTTAATGCCTGAAGTTTAGCCTAAAACAAATCTGTGAAAAACCTTTCAAAATCTTTCTTACTAAATAAAGTCTGACCACACCAAAGCCAGTTACATGGCTCTGTATAACCGATTCTTCAATAAAATAAAATTAAAGGAAAACTCCACTAAAACTAAGAACCTTAGAAATGGTCCAATGTGCGATAACTACAAAAGCTGGGTTACATATTCCTACTAATGTCATTTTTGTTGAAGAATTTTCTAGTGTTTAAAACAAAAGATAACACCAGAACTTGAAAAAATGAAACTAGTTTTTATACCACAAAAGTTTTATTTAGTCCATTTAAATATTAATGTTTATTGCCCATCAAACAAAGCATGAGAAATGGGGATAGAGTTCACTGGTTAAGTACCTGCCTAGCACACAGATACCTCCAGAAAAAGCAAATCAATCAGCCAGAAGAAGCTTGCCTTTTTCCCTGTATAAAAGTGACACTGGATCAGCATAGTGGTGCACTCGCAAGGCAGAGGCAGGTGAGCTGTTGAGTCTAAGGCCTGCCGGGGCTACAGAGCTAGTTCCAAGCCAGAGCTACATAGAAAAACCCTGTCTTGAAAAGCATTCCTGCCACATAGCAAAAAAAGTGGCACTAGGGGTGGTCCAGGAGCTTTAGATATGCTGGACACATTGTGTAGTATCTCTTAGGTCCTCTGACTAGGAAACGGTAAAATTGTAGTTAAAAGTGGAAAGAAAATAGGACTCAGAGAAACAAGCAAGCAAGGAAAGCTGCAAGCCCTTTGTTAATCCCTGAAGATTAATCTCTTGTTCTGACTTAAGCCAAAGTCTTGTAAGGTAGGGAGTCTAATGGGTAAATGAAGTTCATTACACACGCTGAGAGTCAAGATGGAGAAGACTAGGGGAAGAAATAAATACCACATTTTAACTTATTTTAAGGTAGCCTCCGGAGACCCAAGAAACAAGGTCTTTATAGTTAAAAAAGAAGTGTGTGTGTCTGTGTGTGTGAGTGTGTGTGTGTGTGTGTGTGTTTGCGTGTTTGCTATGTGTTTCAATGACCTACCTATACCTATAGTATCTTGGAGGTGGAAGCAGGAAAATTAGAAGCTCAAGGTCAGGCTGGAGAGATGATGGCTCAGTGGTAGAGAAACCCCAGGTTCCAATCATAGCATTTCACAGAACAACTCGAAACCATCTGTAGCTCCAATTTCAGGGAATCCAAAGCCCTCTTTTGACCTTGGGGACATTGAATGCATTGGGTACAGAGCAGAGACATAAAGACAAACAGTCAGAGAAATTAAAATAAGGAGGACCTGGGTTCGGTTCCCAGCACCCACCTGTCAGGGTCCCAACCATATGTTGGTTCTGGAGGGATCTGAACATCCTCTTCTGGCCTCGACAGGCACTGCCTGCATGTGATGCACATACACACACACAGGCAAAAGGAAAATAATCAGGCTTTTATTTTCTTTTTGAGACAGGGTCACCCCCTGAGTATCTTGGAAATCACTATATAGACTAGGCTGGCCTCAAACTGAGATCTACCTACCTACCTCTGTGCTGCTCACCCCACCAGTGTGGGTCACCACACCTGGCTATAACTAAAACTAAAACAAAACAAAAAAAACCCAAAAACCTCACCATCAACAACATAGTGAATTTGTGAGCAATGAGTTCCACGAGACCCTGTCACAAATTAAGAAATAATTTAAGTAAGGGAGGGAGCAGCAAAATGACTCAGCAGGTAAGGAGCTTGCTGTCAGGCCTGAAAACCTGAGTTTGATCCCCAGGACATACATGGAAGAAAACTAGTTATCCTCTAGCCTCACAAAATGCTATGTCATGCATGGGTATGCATGGGCACACACACCTGTTAAAATAATTTTTTAAAAAATTACTTAATTTGAATGAGTGTTTTTCTGGATGTGTGCCTAGAGCCTTCAGATGTCAGAAGAGGATACTGGGGCCCCTGGAATTAGAGGTACCCTGTGGCTGCTGGGACTCAAACCCAGGTTGGTTTTCTAGAAGGACAAGTGTTCTTAACTGTTAAGCCACCTCTCCAGCCCCATTTTTTATTACTACGATGACGATGTCTTTCTGCAGTCCTGGAGCTTGCTATGTAGACCAGGACAGTCTACAT
Source organism: Rattus rattus (assembly GCF_011064425.1). NCBI lineage: Eukaryota > Metazoa > Chordata > Mammalia > Rodentia > Muridae > Rattus > Rattus rattus. Next base: position 131,577,025 of record NC_046158.1, on the reverse strand, counting down.
AGCAGTCTAAGGGCTCCTCCTCCTTCTGCCTTTGTGCTGGGACCCCCACACCTACCCCTTTATTATATTTTCTTAACAATTTTTATTCTGTATGAGTGTTTCCATGAATATATGTGCACCATATGCACCCAAGTTTGACTTCCAGGACCTACATGGAGGAAGGAAAGAGCCACCAGGGCTCATGTGCCTCCCTCATCCTCATAGTAAACAGATGGATGTAATTAGAAAGAAAGAAGTGGGCTTGCTTGGCCAGGTGTGGCATTACATTCCTTTAATTCCAGCACTTGGGTGGCAGAGGTAGGTGGATCTCTTTTCAAGGTTAGCCTGGAATTCAGAGTGAGTTTCAAGATAGCCAGGGCTATCTGAGGCGCCCGCCCCCCGTCTCAAACAAACAAGATTAATAAAACCAACAACTAAATTTTGAGAGTTCCCTGGATTTCTTTGACCTTCAAATCTCAAAGTTTCAACTGAATACTGAACTAAGAAAACTTCCTATTCAAAACAAATTTTCTCTGGTCCTAAGGGTCTGATTTTAGGATATAATATTTATAAAGCTATAGATGTAGCTCAGTGATAGAACAATTATATATGGATCTGGGATGATACCCAGATACCTCCCTAAAAAAATTACTTTAAAGTTGGGCATGATGGCAAGACTACAAGACAGTCAGGACTACAAAGTAAGGCCTAACTTCATAAAGGTTCACAATAACACAACTTACTGACGGAGGGACCCTACAGGGTATTTATCGTTAGATTACAATTCTAACATACAAATGTGCCTTCTGCTCTTAGTCCTAATTAAAAGATATACGGTATTAATGCTTGAAAAGAAAACGCAGAAGTATCTGTAATATAAAACAAACTTATGAAAAATGGTAAAACGCGAATATTAGCATTTTAGTATCAGTGTTAAATAAATGACACAATGGGCTGTCTGCCAACAAAGTGAATCATTTGTGGAAAAAAAAAAGGAAGAAGAAACCAAGTTATTCTGTTACCCTAAAGACATAACTGATGGTCAGAAAAATCATTATCTGTATATTTTATCTTCTGTTCAGACAGCAGAGGCAAAATGAGTCTTAGTGTGAAATTTGATCCCATTGACCACCATTCTCTGGAGCCTAGGGACAGAAAACTAAAGTAGAACTCAGCACTTACATCTGCAATATCACTGTTATCATTTGAATGTCTCTGGAACTCATTGTGGAATGAAATGCATACTCTCAGGTTCAGAGGTTAAATAACCTGTGCTCCCTCCCTCAATAAGAACACTAAACAGAAAGGAACAGGTGGGAAGTCTATTTAAGATTTAAATATATTTTTTATGCTAAATTCAATACCAGGTCCTTAAATTCTACAAACTGACTGCTTTGTTGTTGTTTTGCTTTTTTTTTTTTTTAAAGATGGGGTCTCACCTGGCCTGAAGCTCTCTATGTAAACCAGGCTGGCTTTAAACCAAGATTTTCCTGCCTCTGCTGCTTCCTGAGTAGTAGGTACAAAGCGATTTTTTTTTAACAGCTACCAAAACACTGTCCTGTTGCGGAGAGGGGTGCACACCTGTAATCCCAGCACTGGGGAGGCAAAGGCAGGCAGAATCTAGGAGTACAAGCCCAATCCCGGTCTATAAAGTGAGGTCTAGGCCAACCAGGGATACATAGTGAGATTGTCTCAAAAAAGAAAACAAACAAACAAACAAAAAAACAAGTAAAACCCTAAAACTACTACCTTGAGCTACATGAGATGTAAGGTGAGGTGGAGATGGGGTGGTTCTGAGGTGAGAGAAGCTTTTTTTTTTTTTTTGGTTTTTTTTTTCGGAGCTGGGGACCGAACCCAGGGCCTTGCACTTCCTAGGCAAGCGCTCTATCACTGAGCTAAATCCCCAACCCCGAGAGAAGCTTTTAACACAAAGTCTTCACTTTAAAGATGTACAAAAGTTATCTTGTAACAAATTTTCCAGAAACTGTCGTATATGATGGCAGAAACAAAAGCCAGGAACACAACTACACTTAACTAAACAAGAACCTAGGTAGCAGCCAGTGGATACTGAAGTTCTTTAGGAATAATACCTGAATAGTCTTTAGTACATCAAAAATGTGGAATGCTGTATTTTGGGAGGAAAACTGTCCAGAAAGACATTAAGTTTTCATTAAAATTCCACTGAAAAATTAACTATGGCAGTCTGATCTATAGTGCGTGGTTCAGTGGAGAAAGGCACCTGTAGCATAACAAACTGAACTCAATCCCTGGGTACCACACAGTATATCCCAAATGTTGTTCTCTAACCTCCATTCAAACACCATTGCACAAGTATGCATCCATACAAAAGAGTCAACAAAAACGGATCAAAGGTGTATATACCTCAGTAACAGAATACCTATACTGAATGTGTGTATATGTGTATGTACGTGTGTGTCTGCGCACGCGCACACACACACAAACTTAAAGAAAAAAGCAGCAGCAGGTGCCTGGTGGTATGCATCCAATCTAATCTAGGGTTTGGAGGCTGAGGCAGGAGGATCTCAGCACATTCCAGGCCAGCCAGAACTATATAAAAAGTCCACTCAAAAACAAGCCAGGTGTCGTGGCACATGCCTTTCATCCCAGAACTCAAGAGGCAGAGGCAGTTCATCTCTGAGTTTGAGGGCATCCTTGTGTATATAACGGGACAGGACTGCAAAAACAAAACACTCAGAATAAAACAGATTCATGCCAAGAGGTGGTTGCACACACTACCCAGAACTTGAGAGGCAAAAGCAGGCAGATCCCTGGGTTCAAGGCCAGGCTTGTCTATAGAACCAATTCCAGGACAGCTAGGGCTACAAAGAGTAACTCTTGTCTTGAAAAACCAACCAACCAACCAACCCCCAAAACACAGAAAGAAACCAGAGAGACAGGGATATGGAAAAGATGCTATAAGGCCTCCATAGTAGAATACAGTACAATTCCTCTGTCCTCCTAGGACACCTACACTCCCTGCACATACCCTCATATAGACAAACAGATATAATTAAAAAAAAAACTTTTTAAAAGAAAATGATACTTCTTAAATGTGTCTACAGATGAACAAACTTAGAACTTTTCCTGAGTCTGGAACAAGATGAACTCAATCTAGAGGTAAGGGAATCCTAGAGCTTGGAAAATTGCAAGAGGAAGAATCTTAGATCTGTCAAAACTAGACAACATATACTGGACCCAGGTAACTAAAGCAATCACACACTGAGTGTGACTTAACATATTCTCACCTAAACTAGTTCAGCACCTTATTCGACCAGCAGGCCACAGCAGAAACAAGATGTACAAGCCAAAAGTTTCTTTAACAAGTAAGAACTCTTGGCATCCAAAAATGAAAACCAAGAAGGGTAGCAGTATTAGCAATGACATGATATTAGTGGTGATTTCATTAATAATCTTTAAAAGAATCCTCTGAGGTATAGGGCACAAACTCCATTTTACAGATGAAGAAACTGGAGATTAATAAGTCATTCCCACGATGTTACTACTCCAGCTGCAGAGGTGACAAAACCAAAGCTTGAGAAGTTGATCCTCAACTCTCCAGAAGTAGAGGTTCTTCCTACAAGCCCCCTAGTGAACCCACCGCCCAGCGATTTCTGCTAATTTTAAATCTCATTCTGCCCCTATCCAATTCCAGCTGTCTTACAAATTATACCCAGGGCACATAGTAAGTTCCTCATAGCACCAACAATAAATTAAGCCTAGACACGGTATATTAATTATGACAAATGCCAGCCAATTGTGAAGTTGAGGGTAAGGGTACCTAGAGGGCCTTAGTATAGTACCTGCCAGAATTATAGTAAGCCTTTGGGGACTACTGAATAAATATGACTAGTCCAAATGGCTCCTTTGATTTAAAAAAAAAAAAAAAGACAAATTTCTAATAAACCAGCCCTCCCCGTTTTAGAGGGAGTATCTTTCTTGAGACAGGACCTACCATGTAGCCTAGATTGGCCTCTACCTCAGGGTCCTACAGCTTAAGCTTTTGTCAGTGCTGTGTCCATAGGCACAAACCACCATAGATTATCTTCTGCTCATGGAAGCCATGAGATGCCCTCAAACTGGAGTTACAGATAGTAGTGAGCCACTATGTGTGTGTGCTGGGAAATGAACTCAGGCCCTCTAGAAAAGTAGCCCTGCACCTTGAGGTGAGATCTCTGTGTAGCCTCTGGAACTCAGAGATCAACCAGCCTCTGACTCCTAAGTGTGGGGATTAGAGGCACCACCACCACCACCTGGCTCCTACCCATTCTTTTTTAACAGGATGATTTTCTTAAGATTTACAGAACATTAGTGAGACAGCTAAATTGAGAAATGCCCATTAGAGCATTAGTCATAACTAGAAAAATTCCAAGCGCTCACTTTTCTAAGCAGACTAAAATGTTTCAGCTAATAAAAATTCAAAAAACCCAGTGCTAAAAGAACAAAAGGTATTTGAGATCTGACACATAAAAATTATAAAAGATTCCTCTACCCATGATACTTAATCCTAAAATCTTACCACTATTTTTTTTTTCTTTTTTCTTTTTTTTGGAGCTGGGGACCGAACCCAGGGCCTTGCGCTTGCTAGGCAAGCGCTCTACCACTGAGCTAAATCCCCAACCCCACCACTATTTTTTCATGTAAGAAAACACCATCATCAAAAATGTAAAAAGAGCTTACCCACCATAGCAACTGTTGTTAAGTAGGTTTTGTTTTTTAAATCTAAGGATAAAGACTCAGAATTTGCAAAAGCCAATAGAACACCACTCCTGGCTTAATTTTGCAATGTTGTGATTATCTATCACCTCAAATGTTTTTAAAGAATCAATCCTTTATTTCTATAACATGTGTGGTCAACAACTGTTGAATTTTATCTGGAACAAAATATTTAAATATTTGCTAGGAATTAACAGTTCTTTATATTCTATAGGGAAAAAAATCCCAGCTGTTTATTTTTCTAAGCAGACTAAAATGTTTCAGCTAATAAAAAGAACTTAGGGGGTTGGGGATTTGGCTCAGTGGTAGAGCAAGCTTGCCTAGCAAGCGCAAGGCCCTGAGTTCGGTCCCCAGCTCCAAGGAAAAAAAAAAAAAAAAAAAAAAAAAAAGAACTTAGAAAAGCTCCTAAGACCACAGTGTTAAAAGAGCAGATAAAATAGGGGCATTTGAGAAGTGACACAAATAAAATGGCCTATCAGCCCATTACTGGGAGATGGAGAAATAAAGCAGAAAGAAACTCAAGGTCATCCTCTGCTACAATGAACTAGATAGAGACTAGCCTGGGCTACAAGAGATATGCAAAGCAAAAAAAAAAAAAAATCAAACCTTCAATCCTAGCCCTCGGGGCAGAGGTGGGCAGAGGCAGGCAGATCTCTCAGATCAGTCAGTTACATAGAGATTTTTGTCTCAAAAACACAGTAATATTCATCTATAATCCAAGCAGCTGCCACTTTTTCTTAATGGGGCTTAGCTGTTAGGCTGCATGAAGCCCTGGGTTCATTCCCAGTGGCACATAAGCCAGGAATAGGTGAAAATTTTTAATTTAATAATTTAATAAAATTTAATAAAAATTTTAATTCCAGCACATTCAAGACCCCATCACAAAACAAACAAAGGAAAGAATGGATGAATGAGTTAGAAAATAATAAGAGAACAAACCAACTGGCCAGTGGTTTGTGCCCGATTTCCTGCACTCAAAAGGCAGCAGCAGCAGGACTGCCATGAGTCCGAGGTCAGCTTGGCCTACATAGTGAAACCATACAACAAATAAACACAAAAGCTGTTGCCTACATTCTCTCTAGTCCTGCCTACCCCTGGTGTGGAGTTGGGTGTGGGTATCTATTATTTAACAATTAAAAGCCATGCCACTTTGAAATCCTCCATCTCAGGAACCAAAAACCTTTCAGGCTTAAGCAGTCAACACTGTTCTTGTGCAAGATACAAGGCCCTGGTCACCCAGTGAATTGTGACAACCAAAGAAGGAATAAATCCAGCTGGCTTTTTTTTTTTTTTTTTTGGTGGTGGTGGGGTTTGGAGACGGGTTTCTCTGTACAGCATTAGCTGTCCTGGAACTTACTATGTAGACCAAGCTGGCCTTGAACTCTCAAGACAGCCACCCACCTCTGCATACCAATTACTAGGGTTGAATCCGTGTGCCACCATGTAATTTTATATAAAAAATATAATTTTATAATGATGTAATTATATAATATTAAAATATACTATATATATTTTATATTATATAACTTTATCAGGTATAACAAGCATTATTAATTCTTGCTGAAAATCCTAAGCCCTTAGCAAATTCAATGGCAGTTCACATCAGATGTAAGTTTCAGCAACTAAATATTTACACACAAGCTGTCAAGTTATATAAACTTGATATGTTATAAACAGTTACTATACTGGGCATACATGTTCAACTGTTAATATAGTCCCTCAATTAATCGTCACAAAGAAGCAGGCAGAAAGAACTAACTATATATAGTCCCAGGTGTTTTATAGTGCTCAGAGAATACAGTTCCAAAGCCATGACTACTGCCTCAACCAGGATTCTTTGTCTAGTTCTAGAAACGTATGTTACCCTTTAGAAGATAATGCTCCTTACTGTAAAGTCTAAAAACCAAACCTAAGCAGGTAACCTCAAAAGTCCCTCATATCTTAAAATTTATTTTGTCAGCTGCTTTCAATGATTCCAACTTGAACACACTATTGAAGAACAAAGCCAAGCAGAGCATGGCTGGAGGTCTGATGCAGGGGAACCACTGAGAGTTACAGGAAAATCTGGGCTAAAGAGTAAGATCCCCACCCATAATCTGGGCTGAAAAATAAGATCCTTTCTCTCGCACACTCACACGTGCGCACACACACCATAAGCTATAAACTACATTTTGTAATTATGATTGCTAAATCTAACCTCAAAAACAGAAAATAATAGTTACAACTTAGAGCCAAATGTAAAAGAATAGACCACAGTGTGTCTTATTAATTCACTGAAATGTGCGTTCTATTTCTATCTCTTCTAATATACAGGGTTATCTTTTTACAGACATGGGCAACTATCAACTTATAATGATCCTACCAAAGTGATTCAGCACTAGAACCAGCATTTAGCAGGTTATCTACTCCCTTCTTCATACTGCATCTAAGTTCACTCAGGAAAAGAATATTTAAACACCAAGGGCTTGAGAGATGACGGAGTTGTTAAGAGGACTCCAGTTCAATCTTCAGCACAAACATGGTAGCTTACTACCATCTAGAACTCTCTCCAGTTCTAGTAGAACCAACACCCTGTCTGGTCCCCGTGGACACTAGACACACTTGTGGCACATAGACACATGTACAGGCAAAATACACAATTTAATCAAGCACAAGGCATAAAGTCCACTCCACACCATTATTCTATGAATAATCTTTGCTGCCTTTGTTCTCTAGAAATCAATCACACCAACATTATGAAATAAAGCTAGCAAAAGCCAGTGTAAAGTTTTCAATTGTTGCTGTAACAAATTACTACAACAAATTTTCCCAATTGTTCCTGTAACAAATTACCAACAAACTTTAAGTCAGAAGCAGAGTAGACTTAACTGTTATCTTGTTGAGAGTCCAACTAGGCCAAACTCAAAGTATCAGCCAGCTGTTTTCCTTGCTGGCAGCTCTGAGGAATCTGCTCTATGCCCATTCAGGTTGTTGGTTTAATTCCTATGGTTGGTTGTACAAATGGAGGTCTGGCTCCTTTGACAGCTGTCAGCCGGAGCTCCCTTTGCTATACAAGGCTGCTCTGCTGTATTCACAATTTCCCTGTTGCCAGATCCCAGAAAGACAGAATGGAGTCCTTAAATTCTTTGCTCAAAAAACTAATTAATTTACATAGGGTAGGCTGGCCTCAAACTCAGAGACTCATTTGTTTTTCTGCTGGGACTAAGGGTGTAGGCTACCATATCCAGCAGGTTCATTGCTTTTTTTTTTTTTTTTTTTTTTGGTTCTTTTTTTTCGAGCTGGGGATGAACCCAGGGCCTTGTGCTTCCTAGGCAGCGCTCTACCACTGAGCTAAATCCCCAACCCAGGTTCATTGCTTTTTAAAGACCCACTCCAAGGGAAAAAACAAGACAGAATAAAAGTCTGTACATCGGGCTGGAGATGGCTCAGTGGTTAAGAGCACTGACTGCTCTTCCAGAGGTCCTGAGTTCAAATCCCAGCAACCACATGGTGGCTCACAAACCATCTGTAATGAGATCTGATGCCTTCTTCTGGTGTGTCTGAAGACAGCTATGGTATACTTCTACATAATTACATATTTAAAAAAAGTCTGTACATCAGTGGCTCTCAACCTGTGGGTCATGGCATTTTGGTGCTTGAATGACCCTTTCACAGGGGTTGCATATCGATACTCACAATTCATAACAGTAGCAAAATTACAGTTATGAAGTAGCAACAATTTTATAGTTGGCTCACCAGAACACAAGGAACTGTATTAAAGGTCACAGCATGGGGTTGGGATTTAGCTCAGTGGTAGAGCGCTTGCCTAGGAAGCGCAAGGCCCTGGGTTCGGTCCCCAGCTCCGGAGAAAAAAAAGAACCAAAAAAAAAAAAAAAAAAAAAAAAAAAAAAAAAAAAAAAAAAAAGGTCGCAGCATTATGAAGGTTTAAACTGTGGTATTACATAGTCTCTTCTGCCAAATAACAACATTATAGAGATGAGGGATCCAACATTTTATTGGGGTCATTTTGTCTTCAAAGATTTACATTGTGCTACTCACAAAACACATTCATCCTATACCAAGTTAAGTCCCCAACATCTCAAACTACTATATCAACCTCAAGTCCAAAAGTCTCATCTAATACTTCCAGTTTTAAAAGAAAAGCCGGAATCTCAGCCAGGAGTGGTGATATACATACAACTTCAATCCCAGCACTTAGCAGGCAGAAACAGGAAGATGGACAAGTTCCAAGCCAGACTGGTATAGTGAATTTCTAGCTAGCAAGAGATACACAGCAAAATTCTACCTTAAAACAAAAACCAACAACAAAATCTCTTCACTTAATTTAGGTATAAAATGTTCTGGGTCACAGTATATTAACTAAAACATCTGGAACATAAATGTAAGAAAATACACCCAAAGTGACTCCATTTCATTGCCCATAGAAAATCCTCTGCTGTTTTGAGTTCCAATCCTCTAGGCTCTTGGTTCCACTTGAGATGCACAGGTATACAAACACCCCACTTTATGAAAAGCAGCACTATTTCAGAGAGTTCAACAATCCTTTTTATTTTCTCCTACTTCTTTCAGTGGATCTAGCATTGTTCCTGTAGGCATAAAATTATAAAGAATATATATAATAATGGGGCTTTCATGAATTTCACAGGGGTCCACTCTCTTTAAAAGATATTCACAATTAAAGCAAATTGAACCTTCAACATTTTGCTAGAACATCTAAGCTTAAAAAACAAATGCACAAAACAAAAATAAACCCCTAAGTTTATTTGCACATACACTTGCAAACTCTGCCTTCCATAATGGCACAAGATACAATTTCAGCTAAGCCTGCTGGCCAGTCATCTCTTGTCAGTTTGCAGTTATGTATAACTCACTATCTCAACCTTCACTAGCAAAGTCATTAACATCCACATTCCTACTAACAATCTGTTCTAGGTCTTTTCTATCATACTACTCAAAATTCTTCCAACCTCCTCCCACTGCCACTTCTATGTTTAGGTAATACAACACCCTACTCCTGGTACCAAAACCTATTCTAGTGTTCTGCTACCATATCACCAACAATGTAGTGATTTACATTATCACAAATTTATTATCTTATGATTCCTATAAGTTGTAAATTGGGTAAGCCTGGTCAGGTTAGTATCTCAAGGCCAAAACTCAAGTTGTCTGCAAAGCTGTTGGCTTGCTAAAAACTCCACAGAAAAATCTTGGCATTCAGGTCCATATCTTTACTGTCAGATAGTTGAGGCTGCCCACATTTCATCTCATATTCTCTTTTCAGCCTTCTCTAAAAAAACATCTAATAGAGTCCCTCTCATGCTTTAAATTTCCCTGATTTTTCCCATCTACCCATCTCTGATTCCAGCTGGTAAAAGTACTCTGATTTTAAGTATCCATGTGATCAATCTATGACTAAGCCAGGATCCAGGCTAATTTCCTACTTTAAGATTTTTGGGGTTTGGAGAGATCTCAGTGTATAAGCTTAAGTACTGCTCTTTCACAGGACCCGAGTTCTATTCCTAGGATCCCCACCAGGCAGCTTACATCTACCTGTAACTCCAGTTGCAGAAGACCCAATACTTTTTTCTAGGCTTTATGGGCACCCACATATATATAATTTAAAATAAAATATTTAAAAGAGTCTAAACATTAGTTACATCTGCAAAGTCCTTTTTTACTGTATATCAATATATTTATAGATTATGTACGGACACTGATGTAGGTTGGGTATAACCTGCCTGTGTGTTATAAGTCCAAACCTCATGTTAAGTTTTTAAATCCAATTTCTAAGAAAGCCTTCCCTTTAAATGGCTTTATGATGCAAAAATGTCATGTTCAGGGCTGGTAAAGTGCTTGCTTTGCAAACATAAAGACCTAAGCTCGATCTTCAGCATCCAGGGGCAAAAACCCCAGCATAGGTGGGAAGCAGAAACAAGAGGATCCCAGGGGCTGGCTAGCTGACCCCTCTAGCTAAATCATGGAGTTCCAGACCTAGTGAGACACTATCAGTAAAAGAAAATAAGGTAGTGGGGGCTGAAGACATAGCCTGGTACCTAAGAGTGAGTACTGCTCTTTGTAGAGGATGAATGTTCAGTTCATACCACCCACATTGGGCAGGTCACAAATGCCTGTAATTTCAGCTCTAAAGTCTCTAAACCTCTTCTGGTCTCCTAGGACACCAGCACTTATGTGCACATACCCCCACACAGATACATAATTTTAAAAAGATGGAAAGAGCAGGACACCTGACATTCACCTCTGGCTTTCATATTCACCCACAGCCCAAAATGCACACACGCGCGCGTGCGCACACACACGCACAGGAATGCATATGCACACATGAAATGTTTTGTTCAGAGATAAAGTCAGTACCAAGGAACTGGGTATGGGTATGGTGGATCACACCTGTAATTCCAATACTTCTGAAGGACTGAGGCAGGCGGACTCTAGACCATCCTAGACTACAGGAGTCCTTGCCTAAAAACACAAAAGCAAGCATATAGCAACAAAGAGCAGAAGAACCAAAAGCATAAGGTGGAAATGTTGCCACTTGGTTCTTGCCACTTAGTTACCCAACTTCCATTTAACCCAGAAACTGGTCCACCATCCTCCTTAAGTATCTGCTTTTCTGTTGTTTTCCGTAAAAGCCAAAATAAAGTAGGTATGGTATGCTTAGTTTGTTGCAAAGAAAAGTTGCCAACGAGTAACCTAACTTTGCAACTATTAATAAAACTAATCTAATATCCAAACCTTTACTTCTTTCAAGTTACATATGCTCCTATATTAACAAACTAAGAGCAAATATTTCAAAGTCAGAGAAGGACAAGCTTGCCCTGGTAGGACTGCAGATGAACTTTTCAAGACGACATATAGGGTATATAGGGGAGGTAGTATATGTCCCGGACTTTCAGCCTCAGGTCTAATAAGCAAGTATAACCTGCTGATTTGTAGTAACTAGAAAGACAATTGCTGAAGTGACCCGTAACAGTAAACTATCTAGATGAGAGAAATTCCGAAGTATCAATTAGCCCCTTTAGTAGCAAATCAGACCTACTGAGCACTTACTGTCTGCTACACACTCCAGGAAACACTTGATACAAATTGTACAATCCTTAACAAACTTACAAACTAGGAAACACTACCATCTTAGAAGGAGGAAAACAAGGTCTACAGCAGGCTGCTAAGTCAGTAGTTCTGATATTTAAGAACCTAGAGAAGTTTAGTTCATTGTCACTGGCCTATACCGCCAGGCATTCAACAAAATAAGGTCTTCAACCCTCTAGGGGTTCTGGGAAGGGATCTTCCCTTCCTACTTTGGTTTTCATTTCTTCTCCCCTATCTATGCCCCTTCCAAAAGAATTTAACAGTTACAAGAGAATCGATTCTACTCCAAATAACCTGTCACCTTTTCACAACACTTTCTTCCCCCACAAAAGCAAAAATCAAGACAGCAATTCTCCCAACTCTTGACTTTGCTTCCCAAAACAAACTGCAGAAGTCTCATCCATCACCGACCTAATATAGATCTGTTCCAACACTGCAAAAATCAAACAAATTAAAAAGTCCTCTTCTTTCAAAAGGTCACTAACATGTATACTCTCAGCCAACCTTTCTCCTTCTACATACCTCTCCTCCTCCACCCAGGTTCCCAAGGAGCCCTCAAGCCCAACTCCACCCGTTCGGCCCTAATTCCTGCTTCCCTCTCCCTTCCCCTCCAACAACCCCACCTCGAGCCCCCTCCACCTAGCACCGGGTCTGCAGGTAGGAAGTTCAGCCCCGCCCAGAGGAATCATAGCAAGGCCCATCTCGGGGCTGCCCCGCGCAACGGGAGGCCGTACTCTCTCGGTGCGCTTCCCCAGTGAAGCGTCCGCGCGCGGCCCCCAGCTCCCTTCCCCCTTCGGCCACCCCACCTCCAAGTTGTCCCTTAGTCTCCGCCCAGTCCAGCCTCCCTCCTGCAAGAAACTGAAGTCTGACAGCCAGCTTCCACCCTCACACCAGCCGGTCCCTCTGCCTCGCTCTGCGCCTTCTCAGGCGGCCAGGATGGACTGCAGGGGCCTCGGCTGCTGTGTGCGGCGAGGGGGGTAGGGAAAGGCGACAGGCCGCTAGGGAGACGGCTGAGAGCGTGCGGGGCGACCGCGCCCTGCTGCCTTGACCTGGGCTCACCCGCGCGCCCCGATGACCTCGGCCCGCGGTTCCCACGGTACCTGCGGTGGAAGCGGCAGCGGCACTAGCCGCGCTCCCCTATCCTCACACAGACAATATGGCGGCGGCGGAGGAGGAGACACACGGCTCGGCCGCCAGCCGCAGGGACCAGAGCGAGGCTGCAGCCTCCGCTGCCGGAAGCGGAAGCCCCCTCCCAATCAGAGGCGGGGCGGAGCCGGAAAAGGCGGTGCCGCCCCGCCCTCGGAGGCTCTGACTGAGCGGGGCCCCGCCGTCTTGTTCTGTGTCATCTGAGAGCGTTCGGTAATTGACTTGGAAGCAGAATGGAATGTTCATCGTAAAGTTTAATAGAATTCTAACAGAGAAGCGCATTTAAGTCAGAACCTGTAATAGGTGACTAGACGAAACATAAACGTCCCATCAAGCAAACGATGGTTTGACACTGCCGAAGATGGCGTGTTTCCTGCACTACGCCTAGCCAGAGAGCGACCAGCCTGCTAGTCCCGAAGCATGCGCGACCTTTCGCGCGAAGCATCCTGGGAGCTGAAGTCTCTCTTGCCCGGACCCCTAGTCTAGGTTTAGGTTTCCAGCAGCACTTTTTTTCCACCCTCAAACTTGGAGTTTAGACTAACGAAAGTTGGGTATCGTAGAGGCCGTGACTCTAGAGTTTAGAGTCTAGGAAAAGGTGGTAATAACCTTCTAGAGAACAAGGCCCCATTCCTTCTATGGAATCCTACCCAGAATTGCCAATTCAGAATACCATAGGGTTTTCCACCTTTCAATCTACCCTCATCCTCACTCTTTTTGGGCCCATTTCCTACTCCAAACAGACACGGGACAACTTTCTACTATGCATACTGGATTATGTTCTCCTTTTGTTCAAATTTCTCCTGTGGATTCTCAAAATTCTCTCTTGGCTTTATACTCAATACCCCCAAAAAAAAAAAAAAAAAAAAAACTTGGCCAGATTTCTTCCCTTCTTTCTAGTCCCTTGCCTTCTCTAAAGTTCCTGATGTTTCCATTCACTAAGACTGCAAATAACCCCGCAACTTGACAGTATCACCTCCCTTTCTTTGAACTGTTACAATTACCTTGTGAATTGAATAACTTGTATGCGTTTGTCGGGGTGGGGGGGCATGTTTTCTTCTAAGGACCTGCTCTCCAACACACCACCACTTAGCAGCAGGAGGTCTCTAGTTGATCTCCTTCATCAGACTGTGAGCCTCCCTAGTAAACAGGGGCTACTGCTGAAAACTATTCAGTGTTGGCCTCACCTCTGGTAGGGCAGAGGTGTGAGGGCTGAAACAGGGTGAGGAGGTTGGGTTATTTCTGTACCAGCCATTATCCCCAGCTGCCTCAGAATAACTGTCTATTCAGGGATAGGCTTTCCACCCTCTCCAGCCCCACTTTCACAGTTTGTCAGCTGACTGGCACCTCTGCTCCCAAAGAGACACTCCTGCCCCCACCATGACATGGGAATGAGGGTGGATTGCAGTATGTACTGATGGCTTTAGAGAGGTGGCAGCTACCTTTTACAGGCCACTCCCAGTCTGTTATATTTGATCACAATTACCTTGAGTATCCACAATTATCTGGGTGTCTGAGAAGCCACTCTCTTCTCTAATCCTCAGTTTTCCCATTTGGGCACTGAAGTGGTTAAAAAAGGAGACCCCAAGGTTGCCCAGTGGGGCATGGTGATGTATGCTTCTAGTGGCAGTACATGGAAGGACTGTGGAGTCAGGGGATTAGCAGTTTGAGGCCAGCCTGGTGTGCTTGAGACCAGTCACAAACTAGAGGTCTGTGTCTGGGGGTGTAGCTCAGTGGGTACAGTGTTTGCATAGAGTTTTCTCACTTTAATTCAATAAATTGAACTTGATAATCCTGGACTGCAATCCCAGCTCTTGGCTGGCCTGAAGCCAGTCTGAGATACATCAGATCCTTCGTCCAAATTAATAATAAGTGCTATGGAGGTGGGGGGAGGAACCCAAGTAGATGTGAAATAGATTTAAAGCTTTAGATAGCCCTAAGTACTGTGAAGGAAAATGATACGTAATTCTGAAGTATTGAGTGGCTCAGAAGCTCCTTCTGGGAAGGGAAAAGTAGGTACAGAGGTCCCAAGGCAGGAAAGAGCTTGCTACATTTAAAGGCCGCCTTTGTGGTAGAAAGCACTAAGAGAAATAGGAGTTGAGAATATGGGAGGAGAGTGGACAGGATATTGGGCCATTTTGAGGAAGCCAGGCCTTTACCTGGGCTTAGCACACCTGCCCCTCTTAGATCCCCTGCAACTGGAATCATAGCCACCAAATCTCACTGAGAGGAGCAGTGCTCTAAACTGCTGAGTCATCTCTCCAGCCACCAACCCCTGCCCCCACACCTTTTTTTTCCCCCCAAAGAAAAGATCTTACCATACCTTTAGCCCAGGCTGGATCAAACCCTTGGCAATTCTTATGCCTTAACCTTCCCAGGCTGAGATGTGAACCTCAGTGCAGACTCAACTACCAGGATTGCTTTTCTTTCCTATTTTGAAGACAAACAAACACAACAACAACAAAGTCTCGTGTGCGTGTGCGTGTGCGTGTGCGTGTGTGAACAACTTGGGGAGTATGCTTTTTCCTCCCACTATTTGGGTCCTGAGGATGGAACTCAGGTTGTCAAGCTGGCAGCCCGTGCCTTCACTAGGTGAGCCATCTTACCAGACCACCTACCAGGATTTCTACTTGCCAGATCCTGTTTATGTCTGAGGACAAGGATGCCTGAATCCAGAAGATCACGTACACGTGGATTAGCTAAAATTATTGGATCTAGGAGGGCTGCCAAGGTTACAGCCAGATTAGCTCCACCTTCATTCCAATCTCATTTGCATGCTAAATGGCACTCTGCAGTGCCCTGATAGCTGGCAATTATCATAGCAATGACTGGAAAGACCCAAGAAAGGAGGAGAAAGAGAGCTGGGACTTGGACCTGGGTTTAATCCAAAGAGCCTGAGAGAGGAGAGGAGAGAGAGAGAGAGAGAGAGAGAGAGAGAGAGAGAGAGAGAGAGAGAGAGATCTAGATATGGTAGCACAGGATCATAATGGTAGCACTGAGAAGGGAAAGAAAGGCAGGCGGAGCCCTGGGGCTTAACGCCAGGCAGCCTAGCCTGTCTCAAAAACTGAGGTGGCACCTGACAAGCAACAGCTGAGGTTGACCTCTGACTTCTAGAAACAAGCATAAGCACTCAGGCATGGGCGTGAACTCAAACCCTAGGCCAGGGGAAGAAACACCAAGTGTGGTAGTCTTATAGCACTTAGGAGGTTGACCAGAAGTTCAAGGTTACCCTCGGTTATACAGGGAATTTCGAGTCCAATCTGAGCTACAGGAACCCAGATCCTCCCCCCTCCCCAATAAAAAGGAAATAACAAATTAAGAAAAAAGAAAAAAATGAGGGGCCGGAGAGATGGTTTAGTGGTTTAGAGCACTTATTCTTTCAGAGGACCTGTGTTCAATTCTTAGCACCCACATGGTAGCTCACAGCCATCTGTTATTCCAGTTCCAGGAGACCCTGTGCCCTCGGTGGCACATAAACTTACATGTAAAACATCCACTGAAGGAGAAGAAGCTGAGAATATTACTTCATGCTGTATGCAGAATGTTCGTTTTGCTACATAATCCTCACATAAAAAGACAACGTGGGAAGCCAAACTATCCCTTTGCTCTGATAAGGAGACTGAGGGTCAGGGGGATCTTGGGTGGAGCTTGCTTTCTAGCCTGAGCCATTAGAGTTTGTTACTGTACTGTGAACCTCACATCAATTTTCCGCTGCTCAGCATGTCAAGCAAAAGCATAGTGAGTTAAAATGGCAACCATTTGTTTGTTGCCTCTTCAGTTTGTGTATTGCCCTTGGGACAGCTCTTTTGGGTGGTTCATGGTTTTGTTTGGGCTCACTCTGCATCTGTAATCAGTAAGCTGTGCTTTCCTTTTTAGCCTTCTTTATGTATCTGAGAAATGGCTGCTACTGTGGCCTGAATACTTGGTTCTCCTCCATCTGGATTCTCTAGTAAATAAGTTCTGGCTTCCTTATGTGATACCCTCCAAAGGGAAGAGAATAGAAGTAACACATCTTGCGGTTGAGGCAAGGGAATGCGATATCATCATCTTTGCTTTGTTCTATTGATGAAAGCCAGTTGTATGTGACACTGGACATCTTCTAGTGAAGAAGATTGGACGTGGACACCTCCCTTACCTACTACTTCCTAAAGAAAAACTTATTCTTTTATTCTTTTTTTTTTCCCCTCCTAGAGCTGAGGACCGAACCCAGGGCCTTGCGCTTTCTAGGCAAGCGCTCTACCACTGAGCTAAATCCCCAACCCCTTATTATTCTTTTAAAACTACTTTTTTTCAGGTTGAACATGTGGTGAAGGACCCTAATTCTTATTGTAATGTAAGAGATATTAATTAAAAAAAAAAGAAAGAAAAACAAATGAACAAAACAGTAGGGGTTGGGGATTTGGCTCAGTGGTAGGGCGCTTGCCTAGGAAGCGCAAGGTCCTGGGTTCGGTCCCCAGCCCCGGAAAAAAAAAAAAAAACAAAAAACAAATGAAGAGATATTAAGAGGGAGAAAAGTAGGTAGGTTATGGAGTTCCTGTGAAGGACCCTAAGGGCTTTCACTGGCTTTACACCCCCGTCTCAGGTTAAGATTAGGTCAAGTACCAGCTTCCTCCCTCTAGTCAAGGCTAGGCCAAGTTCCATTCTCCACCCACAGTTCTCAGGAGGAGCAGGAACATTCTTGAAAAACCACAGAATGTACTACTGACTGATAGTCGCCTGACCCTCTGGTCCCAGATAGAGTTTGAATGCATGTCGTATGCTTGCTAGCCAATAGACTCAAAGGTCAATATGCTTAGCCAATAAGTTTATATTGTAACCCTGCTGATGTAACCTGTACCCCTAAAAAATATAAAAACTGCTTGTTATAGCCACTCGGAGTCACCTTCCAGTCACTCGCCACAAGGGACTGAAAGTCGACCCCTACACACCAGAAAATAAACCTCTTACGTTTCGAACTCCACTCTTGTGTTTCACTTGGGAGGTGGGAGTGGGGGTCTCCCAGTAGTTAAGACTCACTTCGAGCCTCGAGCCTTACAGTAGCACACGCCTTTAATCCCAGTACTCAAGAAACAGGCAGGAAGATCTCTGAGTTTGAGGCCAGCCTGGCCTACAAAGTAGGTTCCGGGACAGCCAGTGCTGTTACAGAAAAACCCTGTCTCTGAAAACAAAATTTCAACACAACATTGATGACAACAACACCAACAACAAAAGAACTTTTTTCCATTTTATTTCATGTATAGAAGTATTTTGTGATTTTATTTATATATATATATATATAAATAATTATTTGTTTGTTTTTGTTTTTGTTTTTTTAAGATTTATTTGAGGTATAGGAGTACACTGTAGCTGTCCTCAGACACACCAGAAGAGGGCATCAGATCTCATTACACATGGTTGTGAGCCACCATGTGGTTGATGGGAATTGAACTCAGGACCTCTGGAAGAGCATTCAGTGCTCTTAACCTCTGAGCCATCTCTCCAGCCCTGTTTTTGTTTTTTTTAAGACAGGATTTCTTTGTGATGCTCTGGCTATCCTGGTACTCAATTTGTAGAACAAGCTGGACTTGAACTCCCAGAGACCCACCTGTTTCTGCTGGGATTAACGGGACAGGCTACCATGCCTAGCTACACTTCATCTCTTGAAAGACACAGAGACATTGTACAGCTGGGTCAGGGAAAGAATGAAACTGTGGCCATATTTGAAACATTGTATCTTATTAAGTAACTATATATATGTGTGTGTGTGTGTGTGTGTATTATATATGTATATATAGGGCTGGAGAGATGGCTTAGTGGTTAAGAGCACTGACTGCTCTTCCAGAGGTTCTGAGTTCAAATCCCAGCAACCACATGGTGGCTCACAGCCATCTGTAATGAGATCTGATGCCCTCTTCTGGTGTGTCTGAAGACAGCTACAGTGTACTTATATATAAGAAATAAATCTTTGTAAAAAAAATATATGTATATATAGATCTTCCCCAACCTGTGTGTGTGTGTGTGTGTGTGTGTGTGTGTGTGTGTGTGTGTGTGTGTGTGTGTGTGTGTGTGTGTGTGTGTGTGTGTGTGTGTGTGTGTGTGTGTGTGTGTGTGTGTGTGTGGCAGGGTGCTCATATCTGTGCCAGTGAAAGTGTTTGTTTTGTGGAGACCAGAAGACAATCTTGGTGTCATTCCTCAGGTGCCTTCTTTCTTCCTTCCTTCCTTCCTTCCTTCCTTCTTCCTTTCTTTCTTTTCTTTCTTTCTTTCTTTCTTCCTTCCTTCCTTCCTTCCTTCCTTCCTTCCTTCTTTTTTGGGGGGAATGCAGACAGAGTCTCTAACTAGCCTGGTACTTAACTGCTGACTGGCCAGCAAGCCCCAGGGACTCAGCCATCTCTGCCTCCTCATCTCGGGAATCCAAAGCATGCAGCGTCACACCTGGCTTTTTTGTTTGTTTCACAATGCATTTATCTTTAATGTATGTGTATTTACTTTATGTGCCTGTACATAGTGTGTGTACTCTGTATATGCCTGGTGCCTGAAGAAGCCAGAAGATGGTGCCTAGTCCTTGGAACTGAAGTTACAAACAGTTATAAACCACCATGGTGGTGCTGCAAACCCCACATGGGTCCTCTATAAGCGCAGCAAGTGCTCTTAACTACTAAGCCATCTCTCCATGTCATCATACTTGGCTTTTTTTTTTTTTTAATACATTGGTTCTAAGAATGGAACTCAGCTTCTCATGCTTGGGAGGCTAATACTTTATGACTCTGCTAGTTCTCCAGCCTGAGGACTCATAGTTTTGAGCATTTAGTATGTAGCAAGACAAAATACAAGATGCTTTTCACATTCTGACTCACGTAGTCATAACAGGAGCCCTGTGACTCTTCCTTAGACACTATAAACACTAGAGCCAAGAGAGTTTAGACAATTTGTCCCAGGTCATGTCAGCAAATCACAGTCAAGTAAAATGAGGAGACTATTATGTCTTGGCAGGCAGAACTGACTCTGATATACTGATATACTGACTCTGATAAAAAACCGAAGACAAAATAATAGTTGAACACATTGCAAATGGTGCCGGGGATGAAAATGCATCTCAAATATAGAACCTGGCATAAGGCCCCAGGTTCAACTCCCAGTAATGCAGGAAAAGGTGGAGGCGAGAGGGTGTTTGGACATGATGGTGTGCTAGTTACTATAATCCTGCTCCTGGAAGGTTGAGGCAGGGAATTACATTCAAGGTGATCCTGGACTACAAAGTGAATGCTAGGCCAGCCAAAGCTACATTGAGCCTGACTCCACCCACCCTATCCCCGCCCTGCTGGAAAAAATAAAGAACAAGAAAATAAGAGGAGGTTTGTATGTGCTGTAGAAAGGACCAGAAGGGTTTTCCACCAGCAATTAATGGAGCCTATCTCTGAGATGGAGAGGGGAAGAAACTTTCAACATTCCTGTCTGCACTGTTTGATATTTTTAAAAAAGATTTTTCTTAAATTTTATTTATTTTGAGGCAGTGTCTCATTGTATATCCCTAGCTGGCCTAAAATTTGCCATACAGACTAGGTTAGCCTCAAACTCAGGGAGATCTGTCTGCCTTTGCCTCCCAAGTGCTAGATTAAAGCTATATACCAGGGGTTGGGGATTTAGCTCAGTGGTAGAGCACTTACCTAGCAAGCACAAGGCCCTGGGTTCAGTCCCCAGCTCCGGAAAAAAACAAAAAACAAAAAACCACCACCAACAACAAAAAAAAGCTATATACCATCATGCCTGGCTTTTATTTTCCCTTAAAAAGTTCTTGCTCTTATCCTCGCTTTCTCTGTGTGTACAGGAAGGCTCTAGGGTGTGCACGAGTGCTCCACTGTGTTATAGCACATGCTCGGATTAAAGTACAGATTTCAAGTACTTTGTAGACCTTGGACATAGCTTGGTGGTAGAATGGCTGTCTAAAATGCACAAAGTCATGGGTTTAACCCCCAATACTTACAAAAATAAGCAAGCAAATAAACATCAACAATAAATATTTTCCATTTTGTGGGGTGGTGAAAGTAAAATTCATGTTTGTTAAAAAGAAAAAAAAAAACTTCCAACAGGGCCAGTGAGGCAGTTTAGCTGCTGCCTGCTGCCACGAGTTCAGTCCCAGAGAACCACATGATGGGAGGAGAAGACCAGCTCCCAGAAGTTGCCCTCTGAGTTCTATGCATGTGCTATAACACACTGGAGGCAGAGGCAGGCAGGCAGATCTGATTTCAAGGCCAGCCTGGTCTACAGAGTGAGTTCCAGGACAGCCAGGGCTACACAGAGAAACCCTGTCTCAAAAAGCCAAAAGATATAAGGTGCCAGTCAGTGTGGGTTGGTACGAAGGGGGAACTCTCCTTCTCAGAGGAGAAGAGGAGGGGGAGAGGGGCTGTAGAGGTGGGACTGGGTGGGGAGGGCTGAGATTGGGATGGAAAGGGAATAATTAAACAGAAAAATAAGCATTATGACATCAATTTCAAGCTAATAAACATCACAATTACAAAAAAAAATCAAAAGATAAATAAAAAATAAAAGCTTGTCCCTCATTTGAGTTGTTTTGTTTGGTTTTTACTGAGACTACAACTCCTTTTTCTGGTACCACTCACCTAACCTCTTATCAATCCTGGCCTGAAATTTCCTCCCTCTGAGGTCACCCTTGCACACGGCTTAGTTTACTAACCTCTGTTCTTGCTTACCAGTTTTCAGTAATAGCAGAGTGTCACATCACATGCCTGTCACCCCAGCATTTGGAAGGCAGAGACAGGAGGATTAGGAGTTCAAGTGTTGCTGTGAATAGAAAACCCACACCCTTTGGCCAGGAGTACAGTTTGGCTAGACTCCAGCGCCATTACTTAATAAGGATATAAACTCATTCATCTGGTCTCTCTGAGCCTCAGTTCCCATAACTGTTAAAAGGCATAGCAGAAAAAGATGTATCTTATGACCAATTAGATCACCTAGTGACTGTTCATTCTGTCTCAATGCAGGGAGGGGAGCTAGCATTTCCTGTCCTCTGATGTTTCACTTGCCCAAGTGACTTGATTATACACAAAATGACCATGCAAATATTACAGCCTCGACCTTAGTAGTTCTCGCCTGCAAGGTATGGTAGAGCACACTTAGAATCTAAGCCCTTAGAAGGCTCAGGCCGGTCCGAGCTACATAGCCAGAACTTTATTTTCCTTTACCAAACAAACAACAAGACAATGGTGGAGAATCCTATTTGCTCTGCTTAAAAAAAAATAGTTTCAGTAAACAAGGTATCTGGGTGGTGCTGGTGGGTATCGCAGCACTGGGGAGGCAGAGGCAGGCAAGCTCTTTGATTCAAGACCAGCCTAGTCTACATAGTAACTTCCAGGGCAGCCAGGGCTATACAAAGAAACTCTATCTCAGAGAGAGAGAGAGAGAGAGAGAGAGAGAGAGAGAGAGAGAGAGAGAGAGAGAGAGAGAGAGAATTGTTGAAATTTGATTTGATTACTTTCGGTAATTTGGGCTTCAAACTTGCTTTGTAGCTGAAGCTGGCCTTGCATTCCTAATCCTCCCACCTCCATGTCCCAACAGCTGAGAGTACAAGCATATGCTAGCTACTCCTGGTTTAGTATTTGGTTTAGTAATTGTTACTGAGATCATTTGAATGCTGGGAATCACACCCAAGTCCTCTGATTGGTTAAAAGCTGCCAGTGCTTGTAACCACTGAGCTGTCTCTTCAGCTCTGGCTTTAAATTTTAGGTGGTCTTGCCTCAACCTCTCAAGTAGCTGGGATGCCGCCATGTATAGACAACATTTGCTTTTTTTAATTCATAGGTTCCCCCTGTGTGTGTGCACACAGGGATCAGAGGTTGACTTTAGCGTCTTTCTCAATCATTCTCCACCTTATTTTGTGCGTGCACTGTGCATGTTTATGTACACAGTCGTGGGTAGGTGCTCACTCCTGTGTGCACACAGATGTCAGGAGAGGATATCAGGTGTCCTCCTCAGCATTTTCTACTTTATTCTTTGTGACAGGGTTCCTCACTGAACTGTGAGCTTAATTTTTCCAGATAGACTGCCAGTCATCAAGCCCTAGGGATCTGCCTTTCTCCACCTCCCACGGCCTGGGCTTACAGCTGTCTACAAGACCAAACCTAGCCTGTCACATGGGTCCTGAGATCCAAACTGACGTCCTCATGATTGCCCAGCAAGAACTCATAACTACTGAACCATCTTTCTGGTGTCCCCACCTTATTTTTTGAGACAGTGTCTTTCAGTGAACTTGCATCTCACTGAGCAGTTAACCTGGTTGGCCAGCAAACCCAGGGATATTCCCATTTCTGCTTCCCCAGTGCTAGGAAGTTGTACATGACTACACTCTGAGCCATATCTTTATGAGGTAGCTGTGCCAGCTTGCAAAAGGTCATCACGGTTAGCTTTGTTGATGGTTGGTACCAGAGTCAGGGAGGGCTGTGTGAGACCCTAAGCCAAGTATTCACCCATTCCTCCTGACCATTTGCGTGCAATTCTGTTCTAATTGCATGCGAATCTCTCTGGGGGTGGTTTGGGTATGTGTAATGTAGGTGGGAAGGACTAGGGAGAGGGGATCTATCTATGTAGCAATAAGAGAATTATCATTCATGCTGCAAACAGACTTCCCAGGAACGGTGCTTTAAGGTCACCCATGTTCCTGACCATAATTTCTTGACAACTGTCCTGAAAGGAAGCCCAATGAACTCATAGGCTCATGGAGGTAAACTTTGGTGGAATCATACCTCTGTTTGTTGTTTGAGAAGTTAGGATGAGAAGGTAGGTGTTGTTTATGTCTCTCTTCTAGGGGAGGAATTTTAACTACATGGGATTACAGGCGTGTGGCTGGCCATACCCGGATCTTTATGTAGGTTGTAGTCCTCATACTTGCACAGCAAGCATTATAATGACTGAGTCACCTCAGACCCAGAAGGCCAGAAATGCTTTTGGGTGAGGAGTTCTTATGAAGTATTATTGCAACCAAAGTTAACGGGTATTAAATTGGGTGGGTAAAGCCTTTTAAATGTACTGGCTCATGGTAAGAGTTGCTATTGTCTGGGAGCCTCAAAGTAAGGCCCATTTCTGTGGCTTTCTCACTCCATGGCTCTCAGGTTCTGTGGAGAGCCGGCCATATGGAGTGTGTCAGGTATGGACTCTTAGGGAGGAAAACAAAACAGAGAGGCATCTCAGTTACCTTTCTACTGCTGTGACAAAGCACCATGACCAGCACAACCTATAGGAGACAGAATTTATAGGGTCTTTCAGTTTCAGAGGGAGAGTTCATCACCCTCATGGCCAGAAGCATGGCAGGCATAGCATAGCGCTGAAGCAGGAGCTTCGACCTCATGTCCTTATGGGCAAAATGGAGGTGGGGGGTGGGGTAGGGAGAGCTGTCTGGGAATGGCGTGGCCTTTGGAAACCTCACAGCGCACCCTCAGTGACATACCTCCTCCACCGAGGACACACCTCTTAGTCATTCCCAAACAGTTCCACCAACTGGGGGCCTATATATATATATATTCAATAGATATATATATTCAAATATATGAACCCATGGGGGCCATTCTCATTCCAATCACTCTGGAGAAGAATCGGCAGTGCCACTGAGCTTCATTTCAAAACAAATCATCACCAAGCCTCACTGGGAAGAAGACACCAAGCCAAGGGCTAGGAGAGATGGCGTAGGCCTTCATGAGTCCTGCACAGTGTAAGCAAAGGGGCTGGAGAAATAACCCTTAAGTAGCCCTTAAAAGTGCCTACTGTTCTTACAGAGGACCCAGGTTCAGTTCCTACGCCAGGTGACTCACAACCGCCTGTAACTCCAATCCCAGGGATCCAAGGCCTCGGGCCTCCCGTGGTATGCAACTTTTTAAAAAGAGGAGAAATGAGAATACTCCTAGAGTTTCTGGCCTAGTGAATGAAAAGAAGTAATTTGACAGTAATGGAGATGAAGAGTTACAAAAGAAAACATTTCTGAATGACAGAAAAGGTGCAATTGGAAGTTCTGTCTGAGATTTGTTACATCTGTGTAACTCTCAGACGCCTGAGGAGGACAGCACTTAGACAGACGTTAGATCCACCCCTCTGAGACGAGCAGAGAAGTCCAGGTCAGGGAGGCAATGTTAGAAGTTGTTGTAAACACGGACTTGTGTTCTCACCTCCTGTGATGACACTCCTGTCCTCAAGGTGACTATTTGGAGATGGGCCTGTGACAAGGTGTAAGGGTAAGGTCCCACCAAACGTGCAGCTCGTGCCCCACACTGTATTCATTAAAGACAGACTGAGATAAATCTCTAGATTAAGGAAACTAAGCAGACAGCAACTGCATATCATATAAGGTCAGGATGATTTTGCTGACCCTTGCTATAAAAGATAATAGCGTGTGCCAGACACACAATTGGGAGGCAGAGGCAGGTGGATCTATGTGAATTTGAGGGCAGCCTGGGCTACATAGCAACTTTTGAGGCAGCCTGGGCTATGTATTGAGAATCTGCCTCAAAAACCATTGGGGATAGGTGCAATGCTAATGCCTACACTGTCAACACTTGGGAGGTAGAGGCAGGAAGATCAGGGGTTCAAGGCTGTCCTCCACTCTACAGCAAATTGGAGGCCAGCCTGGGCTAAATGTCATTCTGTCTTGGAAGGAAAGAAAGAAGGAAGGAAAGAGGGGAGGAAGGGAGAAAGAGAATGAGGAATGGAGGGAGGGGAGAAGGGAAGGGAAAACAGCAGTGTAACCTCTGGAAAATTGGGTAAGATTACATTAGAAAATAATCTTGTGTAAGTGTAAAACTTCCCAATTTAGGCCTTGGGAAATATGTGCCAGTTTCTAGCAGTGAGGGCTATGTTTGCAATTTACTATAAGAGGTCAGGGTCCGCAAGATGGTTCAGCAGGCAACATTGTACTTGGCACCATGCCTAATGACCTGATGCTGGACCCACAGGGTAGAAGGAGGGGACCAGTTCATAGAAGTTGCCCTCTGCCTGATGACTTGGGGATCATTGTCCTGACCTAATAAGCCATCTCACCGACACACACACACACACACACATACACCTCCACACTCTGCTGGTTAGTTTTTTGTCAACTTGACCTAGGCTAGGGTCATCTGGGAAGTGCAAAACCTCATCAGATTGGCCTGTAGGCGAGCATATAAAGCATTTTCCTGATTAATGATTGACATGGGAGGGCCGAGCCTATTTATGAGTAGTAGTCCTGGGGCATCTAAGAAAGCAGTGTGATGGCACATGCCTTTAATCCCAGCACTCAGGAGGCGGAGGCAGGCAGATGTCTGTGAGTTCCAGGCCAGCCTGGTCTACAAATTGAGTCCAGGACAGTCAGGGCTATTACAAAGGGAAACCCTGTCTTAAAAAACCAAAGAAAAAGAGGGATAAGGAGGAAGAGGAGGAGGAGAAAGAAGAGAAGAGAAGAGGAGGAGGAGCAAGAGGAGGAGGCCAGGCTGTGCGAGCCATGCAGAACAGGTGAATACGTGGTGTTCCTCCAATGGCTTATGCTTCAGTTCCTGCCCTGACTTCCCTCTGCGACAGACTGAGTTGGATGTTGTAAGCCAAATAAACCCTTTCCTCCTAAAGTTGCTTTAGAAATAGAAAGCAAACTAGGACAACAACCTTGAACTCCAGATCGCCCTGCCTTTGCCTCTCCAGTGCTGGGATTATAGGTTTGTGTTACCACTCTTAGTTCATGATCCAACAATATTTTGATTGAAATTTACAATAAAAGGAAGTAGCTGAGCCAGCTGTGGAAGTGTGTGATCTGTGTGGAAGGGAGCACTGGCTGGTTCCGTGTGTCAACTTGACACACGCTAGAGTTATCAGAGAGGAAGGAGTCTCCGTCGAGAAAATGCCTCCATAAATCCAGCTTAGGGCATTTTCTCAATTAGTGATCAATGTGGGAGGGCCCAGCCCATTGTGAGTGGTGTCATCCCTGGGCTGGTGGTCCTGGACAAGGCAAGCTGAGCAAACCATGTGAAGCAATCCAGTAAGCAACATCCCTCCATGATAGAATCTTGTCTTAGGGTTTCACTGCTGTGAACAGACACCATGACTAAGGCAATTCGTATAAGGATGACATTTAATTGAGGCTGGCTTTACAGGGTCAGAGGTTCAGTCCATGATCCTCATGGCAGCATCCAGGGAGGCATGATGCAGGAGGAGCTGAGGGTTCTACATCTTGTTCCAAAGGCAAACAGGAGAAAACTCTTCTAGGGAGCTAGGACAGTGGTATTAAAGCCTATGCCCACAGTGACATACTACTTCAACAAGGCCACACCTCCTAATGGTTCCTCTCCCTGGGCCAAGCGTATACAAACCATCACATTCCACTCCCTGAACCCCATAGGCTTGTTTAAACACATGAGTCTATGGGGGCCATACTTAGCCATAGCACAATAAAAAAGCTATATTTAGTCCAACTTCTAAAATACCCACAGTCTATAGCAGTCTTAACAATGTTAAAAGTTCAAAGTTCAGAGTTTCTTCTACTGTAATCCCCAAAGCAAGACAGGAAACCAGCTGGGCAAACTCCAAACTCTGCATCTCCATGGCTGATGCCAAAGCTGCCTTCAGATCTCCAACTCCTTTTTCATCTTTGTTGACTGCAACAAACTTACTTTTCCTGGGCTGGTTCCACTCCCTGTTATCAGCTTTCCTCAGTACATATTCCATGGCTCTGGCATCTCGAATGTCTTAGGGTCTCCTAGGCAACTTCAATGTACAGCTTTTTGTTTCAATGTCTGGGATCCACACATGATCTTCTAGGTTTTTTCCAAAGGGCTTTCATCATATCCACAGCTCTGCACTCTGTAGCACTCTAAGCTCAGGATGATCCACTCCACTGCTACTGCTGTTCTTGGGAGGGTCTCCCACAGTACTGGCACCTCCAATACGCTGGGGTCTTCTGCTGCAAGTTTGAGGCTTTACTCATAACCTCTCATAAGTACTCTTCATGATGCCAAACCTCAACTTCTTTGCATGACCCCTTCAGTCCTGGGCTGGCAAATGCCACCAAGGCTGCACTTTCACCAATGGCCTTCCATGGTCTCTCACAGTGCCAAGTCTCAGCTGCCCTTCATGATCCCTTCATGTCTTCAAAACCAGTACCACCTGGGTGACTCTTACACATTACCAAGTACAGCGGTAGCATGAGGTGGCTATCTCTGGGACACAGCTTCTTTGTGCTCTCAGAAAACACTTTCCAAATTTCACTTGAGTGATGCTAGTCTCTTCTTAATCACGGCTAATTTCTTAGCTCCAACTAACCAGCCTCGATTGTCCCCGTAGTGTCATTCCCCTCTTAACTATAAAAGCAGCGCCCGATGGTCAAAGTTGCTGAGTTCTGCTGCTTGCTGGGGCAGGATCATGGCCCCCTTGTCCTATTACATTATCCCCAACTTTATATTCTCCAAATTCCTCACTGCCTAAGCTTGGCTGTCCTGGAACTTGCTCTGTAGATTGACCTTGAATTCAGAGATCTACATGCCTTTGTCTCCTGGGATTAAAGGTGGGTACCACCAGGCCCAGGCCTAAGCTTTTCATAGCCACTGTTCCTCAAGGATCAAAAGCCTGTGTCGGGGTTGGGATTTAGCTCAGTGGTAGAGCACTTGCCTAGGGAAGCGCAAGGCCCTGGGTTGGTCCCCAGCTCCAAAAAAAAGAACCAAAAAAAAAAAAAGCCTGTGTCTTTCAGTAGAAAGACCTGGTTCACAAGTGTGATTTCTGGATTTTAGTTCATTCCAGATTAAAAGTCCAAACTATTCCTTGTTCAGTTGCAAACACAAACAATAAGCTTAGCTGGGTGGGGTCCTGCCCTGAGCTCACCACTCCCTAAATCTCCTTGAACATAGAGTTCAGCTCCATTTTACATCCTGGTGCCCCTTTGTTATTACTTGAATCGTACGTCTTATTTTTTTTTCTAAACTTGCTTGTTAACTCTATTTGTCAGACTTAACCAGAGAACAAAGTCTCTGTTGGACTTTCTTGAGACTTCCTTTGTCAGTGTAATTAATATAGATCTCTTTACCCTAGCCTAAGGTAGACTCTTCAGACAAGGAAGAAGTAGCCACATTCTTCACCAGAATACAACAAAAACAGTCTCTAGGCCACATACTGAAATTCTTCTCCAATGAAACTTCTTGGGCCAGGTCTGCACAGTTCAAATCACTCTCAGCAACATAGTCTTCCATATTCCTACTACAACAGCCCATTAGGGCTTAAATCATTCTGCTACTTTCCAAATCCAAAGTCCCAAAATCCACATTCTTCCAAACAAAAGTGTGGTCAGGCCTATCATAGCAATATTCCAGTCCCTGGTACCAACTTCTGTCTTAGTTAGGGTTTTTCTGTGAACAGACACCATGACCAAGGCAACTCTTATAAGGACAGCATTTAATTGGGGCTGGCTTACAGGTTCAAAGGTTCAGTTCATAATCATCAAGGCAGGAGCATGGCAGTATGCAGGGAGGCATGGTGCAGGAGCTGAGGGTTCTACATCTTGTTCCGAAGGCAAACAGGAGAAAATTCTTCCAGGCAGCTAGGATGAGGGTGTTAAAGCTTATGCCTATTGTGACACACCTACTCCAACAAGGCTGCACCTCCTAATAGTGCCATTCCCTGGGCCAAACATATGCAAACCATCACATCTCTGTATCAGCTCTTGTCTCCGGGTTCCTGTCCTGCTTGAGTTCCTATCGTGACTTCCTTCAGTGACAAATATTAATGTGGAAGTATAAGCCAAATAAACTTACTCCTCCCTAACATGCTTTCTGGCCATGGTGTTTCGTTGCAGCAGTGGAAACCATAACTAAGGTAGAGGCAAAGGCAAGAAAATCACAAGCTCAAACAGCTAGCATGTAAAACCATGCTTGAAATTAAAAAGCGCAGTGGGAGATGCTTCAGTGGAAAAAGTACCTGCTGTGCAAGCGTGAGTCTCTAAGTCCAAATACACAGCAAAAGCCAGATGTAGCAATGTGCACCTGTAACCCCAGGGCTGGGACCTGGGAAGACATGTGGTCCTCACTGACCAGCCAGTCTACTTGACTGGCAAACTCCACATTCAATGAAGAAATCCGATCTCAAAAAGTAAGTCAGCAAGCTGTAGCCAAACATTTGGTTAGTTTATGGCTTCCTAATTCTACCACCCTTCTCCACCCTTATCCCTTCCAGCCCTGCAGCACTAGGTAAGAGAGAGAGAAGGCTAGAAGAGAAAGGGGGTGTCCGTAGATTAGGGGCATCGAGTTCCTTGGGGGCAATTTTGATTGTCATCGGCAGGATTTCTCCAACCAGCTACCAGCAAGCAGGAATCATCAGCAACAAGCAGCAGCAGCAACCACGGCCTCTCACTGGGGCTCAAGTATTTTATACCTTTCCAAGGGTCCCCAGAATTCCAAACACACACTTGCCAAAACTATCTGCAGCTGGCAAAATCGCACCCCTGTTAGAGCACGAGGCAAATCATAGGCAGTTGCTCTGTATAATCTGAAGCAGCCCCACCTCCCACACCTGGGATTAAAATGAAAACACATCTCTATAACATTTCTGTGTTTAAAGAAACCAAAATTCTCAGTACAGCGAGCAATAGAGTAAGACGTCTGATGTTAACCTCTGATCCCCACATGCTTGCAAATACGTGCACTCATGTGAACATGGGCACACATATGCACAGGCACAGACATATGTACTACACACAGAGAATAATAAATAATAAAAATTTAAAATGTGTAAGAGTGTCTTAGTGTCCTATCGCTGTGCAGAGGCACCATGATCAATCAAGGCAACTCTTATGAAAGAAGCTATTTAATTGGGGGCTTGCTTAACAGTTTTAGAAGCTTAGTCCATTGTCATCGTGCTGGGGAACATGGTGCTAGAGGTGTAGCTGAGAGCTACATCCTGATCTGCAAGAGAGTGGGGGGAGGGGAGAGAGGGAGAGAGGGAGAAGGAGAGGGAGAGAGAGAGAGAGAGAGACTGGGCCCTCCAACAAGTCTACACCACCTAGTCCTTCTAATCCTTTCGAATCGTGCTGCTCCCTGGTGATTAAGCATCCAGATAAGATAAGAGCCTATGGAGGGTCATTCTTATTCAAACCACCACCAAGTAAACAATAGACGATTGAAGATGAAGCTCAGGGGAGAACTACATATGCTTGGCTAGCAAGTGTGATTCCCCGGGCTTGGTTGTCAGTAACTTAAAATTTTGATATAATACAATAAAGTAAAATACAAGTGTCTTAGTCAGGGTTCTCTAGAGTCACAGTACTTGTGGGTAGTCTCTCTATAGTAGGAGAATTGGTTGATGACTTACAGTCTGTAGTCCAACTCCCCAACAACGATCAGCAGCAGCTGTGAATGGAAGCCCAGGGATCTCGCAGAGGCTCTGTTCCACGAGGCAGGCAGGCGGGCAAGAAAGAGAGAGAACCTTTTCCTTCTTCCAATGTCCTTATGTAAGTCTCCAGCAGAAGGCATGCCCCAGATTAAACGTGTGTACCACCATGCCTGGGTCTGGGACTTGCTTTGTCCCCAGTGACCTTGAACTCAGAGGTCTCTTGGCCTTAAGCTCCTGGGATTCATAGCTACTTTGCCTCAGGATCTTCATACCAAGATCCAGGTCAGAAACTTGTATCTCCCAGCCTCACGATCAGGATCAAAGGTGAGCCTTCCAATTCTGGATTATAGTTCATTCCAGATATGGTCAAGTCAACAACCAGGAACTAAATGTTTAGTGTCCCTTTAAACACTAGGATGATGTTTAGCCGCCACAGCAGCTGGCCTGCTGGTCTCCGATGTTGGAGGCATGGCAGCCTTTTTGAAAAGTCTCCTCAGTCTCGAGGGCACCACAGAAAGAGCAAACTTTAGCTTTCAGAAATCCTGAGAAGGGACTGGAAATGTGGCTTAGTGTCAGAGTGACGCACGCACGCACGCACTCACGCACGCGTGCGCACGCACTTGCAACAATCCTATTTCAAACTTAGATCCCAGCCACTGAATTTTGATGTGGACTTATGAGTCATGTTACTTTGCAACAAGTTAGAATAAAATCAAATGGGAATGTTTGGTCACAACACGGCAGATGTGGCAAAGTAGCTGGAAGGGAACAGCTCTCTGAAACAATCACAAAGCTTCAGGCAGAAGGCCATGCTGGCAACATGATACCACAGCTGTGTGACTGTGATAGCCCTCCTGTGGGAAGTTCTGAATCAAAAATAGCCCAGCCTGCTCCAGTTGTCATGGGTTGAAAGTTTGTGCCCCCCAAAATAAAAGATAAGACTGAGCCCCCAGAGTAATGAATGGTATTGAGAGGCAGAGCCTTTGGGAGGCCACTAGCATATGGGTGGGGTCCTCAAGGGGAGATCAATTCCCTTATGAAAGAGGCCCAAATAATAGCAAGGGTAGATCCATTATGAAACTGGAAGACCTGGCAGGGGAGGGGAAGAGGCTCAGAAAATATTCCTGCCCCTTCCACCCTTTGAGGAGACAAGGAAAAGCCACCTGTGGGTCAAGAAGGCGGTCTCAGAAGACACCAGAACGGCTACTTATACATATTCATTGATAAACCAGGCATGGTAGCTTCAGCTTAGAAATCTAACTATCCAGGGCTACGTAAAGAGTCTCCTCTACTAGGAAGGAAAGATCCCAGCCACTGAACTGCGATGTGGACTTATGAGTCATGTTACTTTGCAAGAGCCTCTGCTTTCCCTTCAGAGGACGAAAGGGTGACAATAACTGTCTCACAGAAAAAAGCCACTCATTTGGAAGTGGCCATTGAGTGTCTACACTAGGGACATAGAGCAGAGGAGGGCAGGGCAGGCGAACACGTTGGCCTTATTATAGATCACGGTTCCCCGAGAATGACAGGAATCAAACAGGCGTTTGAAATGGCAGCAGCAATAAAGCAAAGGAAGGAACAGTCATGGGGCGCGCCAGGATCTCCTCACGAGTGAAGGAAGGGTCATGGAGTGTGTAAAGGTCTCTTCACAAGTGTAGTCAGCGACAGAAGGGTCATGGGACGCGTCAGGGTCTCCTTAAGAGTGAAGAAAGGGTCATGGGGTGCGCCAGGGTCTTCTCAAGAGTGACGTCAGTGTTGTTCTTGTGGGTGGCATTTGAGCCGAGCTGTGAGCGGAGCGAAGCGAAGGACTGAACCCTGAGAGCATAGGAGGGAGAGAGCAGAGGGAGGCAGAGCAGAAACACCAGCAAATAGCTGCAGCCTGAGGTGGGCGTGTGCTTGGTACTTGAGAGACGGTGAGGAAGCTGTGGAAGCTGACCGGAGAGGGTGAGGGAGAGGAAATGACAGCAAGGAACAGGACAGGCCAGCCTGTGCCAAGTACACAGAGTCCTCCTCTGCTGGGTGTGCTTGCAAGTGAGATGAGGGGGCAGGTGTACCCTAAGGCTGTTTTCCTGCCAATGGCCCAGGTCTGGGAGGGACACAGGCGCCCTTCATTCTGCAATTCTGGCGATAGACCACCAGGTGGAGACTCTGGGTCGTGTTTCTGGCTTGTAGGTGGTTGAGTCTGGAGCTTTGTTAACACAGATGCTGGCCTGGCCCCTAGGGTCGGACAGGTAAAGAATCTGCATTTCTAAGGAATTGCTGGAGTCTTGTTTAGAGAACCCACTTTGAGACTCTTGGGTTGGAGCCCTGAGACTGAAACCGGAAGCTCTTTCATGTCACCATATTGGAGGTGTTTAAGTCAAGCATTGTCTCGCTGTTATCTTTGTCTCTGTCTCTTTATTTGTATGTGTATGAATGCTTTTCCTGCTTGTGTGTCTGTACCACCTGCATGCCTGGTGCCTGTGGAGGCCGGAAGAGGGTGTCTGGTCCCCTGAGACCGGAGTCACTTACAAATGGCTGTGAACTGTCATGTGGGTGCTGCAATTTGGACCTGGGTCATCTGCAAGGGTAGCCAGTGCTCCTAACTGCGGAACCCTCTCTCCAACCCCCATGTTTTCTTTTTCTTTTGACAGGCTTGGCCTGGGATTTGCTATGCTGATCAGGTGGCCTGGAATTCACAAAGATCTGCTTGCCTCTGTCTCCTGAGTGCAGGAATTAAAGCGGTGAGCCACCCACTTAGCTATCTGCTGGTTTATATGCAGGCTAAAATACAGGTAGTTCTCTGGCCGCCCAGCCAGGTGACCTGAGCTCGATTCTATGGGGGAAGAAAATAGCCAATTCCTGCAAATTGTCTTCTGACTCTATGGACTTGCTATGACTTCTGCACATCACACATACATGCACACGCACACGCACACACGCTCCACTAAAATTAATAAATGTAAATTAAAAGGAAAAAGGGCTCTCTCTGTGTGGTGTTTAGCTGTTGTCAGTATTAAGTGACAAGCTTAAGTCCCACCCACACCATAAATACACTGCCTCTTTTGTAATAGTTGTCTCCAACCTACCTGGGACCAGACAGGTCTTCTCAAAGCCTAGGCAGGTGAGCTAGAAACACGGGGAAGACTTGCTGAGAAGTGCTAGGAGGGGCAGGTGGGAGCAGGTCTCAGGGGGCAGGACAGACTCTGCAGGTGGCCACTCAAGGGCAGGAACCTTACTTAGGCTTAAGACCAGCAGCCCTGAGAGCTTCATGGCCAGTGCCTACAGTCCTATTTTGGATCATTGTGGGCTTAGATGGTGGGGTGTCTGTCACTCCAGAGTGTTGTCAAGGGGAGGGCCCTGGACTGTGGACTTTCTAGGCCCTGTGGGCGTTAGGATACTTTAATATTGGGAACGATGATGGCAGATGACATTCGAGACAGTTTGGGCATCCCTGAAGTGCTAAGCTTGTAAGTCAGAAATGGGCCATGATACCCTGCCAGCTAGTGTAGGCCTCTGCCGTTTACACACTCCTGGGCCTTTCATCCATGTGTGTAGATGGATTTTTCTATGAGTCAGGCACTCAGCTGGGGACCTCACAAGCCTCATTCCATTTGTCCCGGACTTTATGCAGTAGGTGTCCTCTCTTCAATGTATACTGTTTTATGTAGCCCAGGCTGGCCTGTAACTTAAGTAGCTGAGGATGGCTTTGAACTTATGACCTTCCTGTTTTCATTTCCCCAAGGGCTGCGATTACAGATGAGAGTTATTATCTGTAGTACAGATGTATGCATCCCACCCAGCCTCTAACACTTGCTTTTCAATGAAAAAAACAAAAAACAAAAACCGGATGCTCCAGAGATGTCAAGTGATGAGAAGACCTCTCAGTCAGCAAGTCAGCATGAATAGGCTGTACCAAGATGGCCTCTGGAATGGCTGGTGGCAAGGAGGGGGCTACAGTGAGGTGCTGAGCCCGACAGAAGCTTAACCCACCCCAGGAAGGCTAGGAAGAAGGGCATGCATGGAAGATGTCCTCTTAGCTGAGGCTGGTGAGTGACAAAGGGAGACTGTGGCCGAGATGAAGCAGCAGAGAGAAGCTAGGTAGATGAGACATCTCCATTGGAGGAAGCAGAGTCCTGGGTCTCAAGGGAGAGCCTAGGGGTGGGGTTGGGGCAGGCAAGGCCCTCATCTTGGGTTTCCTGTCCCAGATGACAGCTTGTCTTGGTTTGGTAGGTGGCAGGGCTCAAAACTGTACAAAGGGTTTCACTTGACATTCCAGAATAGTGGCAGGGCATTTGTCACTCAACCATTCTCTGTGGAGTGCAGAGCTGCCAGGCCGGACTCCCAGAGGGAAATGTTTTCTATGGACAGAGCCTGATTCCTTCTCCAGAGAGAGAGAGACATTAGCATAGACAAGATGGATGAAAGGCAAGAGAGAGCCTGGAAATGTGGTTGTTTGCTGGACTCTGCCTCGTATGCACAAAGCCCTGTGTGGTCCTCAGCTTCACCACTGAGAGCAGTGGCAAATGGCTAATCCTTTGGGAAGTAGATCAGAAGTTCAAGGTTGTCTTTGGCTAAGAGAGAGTTCAAAGCCACTCTGAGCTACTACATAAGAAAGACCTTGTTGGGGTTGGGGATTTAGCAAGCGCAAGGCCCTGGGTTCGGTCCCCAGCTCCAAGAAAAAAAAAAAAAAAGAAAAAAGAAAAGAAAGACCTTGTTTTAAAACCAACATTCAAAGTCATCTTTGGCAAAAGGAGTTTGAGGCCAATCTAGACTATAAGATCTTGCCTGGGGGGGTGGTGGGAGATACCAGCATATTCTGTCACTTTGCTCAGGGATCGCAAGTGGTTGGCAAAGCAGAGCTGGCTGCTGTAAGAATAGCCAGGGAGGACTTCTCTGAGCAGATGCCATTGGATCAAAGACCCAAAGGTGGAAGGCAGCAGCTGTGTGCATCTGGGTGAAGAATGTTTCCAGCAAAGGGAGCAGTCAGTGCTAAGACCCTGAGGCAAGAGAGGGCCTAGCAAAGAGAGAGAGACAAGGCACAATGTCAATACAGTTAAAACAGGAGTGATGGAAGGTGGGAGGGGCTAGTGCTCAGGGGAGGCAGAATCCTACAGGGCCTTAAAAGCCACCGCAGGAGGCTGGCATGCTAGCGCACACCTTTGATCCCAAAGAGGCAGAGGCAAGTGGATCTCTGTGAGTTCAAGGCCAGCCTGGTCTATGCAGTGAGTTCCAGGCCAATGAGAACTTCGTAGTGAAACTCTGTCTCAACAACCCTCCCCAAAACCAATCAACCAACCAAACAACCACCACCAGCAGCAGCAACATCATCACCACCACCACCACCACCCTCATCATCACCACCACCACCACCATCATCACTATCACTAGCAGCAGCAGCAGTAGCAACAGCAACAAAGGCTGCTGTAGGGATATTAGCTATCTCCACACATTTATCTGTGTGGAAAGAAGTGTATACCATGGCACAGGTGTGGAGATGAAAAGAACTTTCTCCAGAGAGTTAATCCTTTCCTTCCCCCATGTGGCTCCTGGGATTAAATTCTTACTGACAGGGTTGGTGACAATTACTCTTACCAAAGACACCATCTTGCCGGGGGTCCCTATTCCTCTTAAAAAAAAATTTTTTTTGTAAGTTTTCACTGTTACCTTGAGCTCACTTTTAAGTCCAGGCTAGACTTGAACTTCCCATCAGACAGACCTGTGCCATCAAGGCTCAGTCAGGAGATGGGCAGCAGCTTGGCCAAAAAGCCAAGGCACTAAATAACAACAGAAGCAAAAAGTGTGGCTCTGCAATCCCAGCACTGGAGGGGAGAGCGTCCTAAGCTATCGACAGGTTCCAGACCACTGCGGGTTACAAGAGCCTGCAGTCCCAAACTACACAGAACAGTAGCCCAGGCTGGCCCTGAATTTCCTGTGTAGCCAAGGATGACTTTGAACTTCTGCTTTTCAACCTCCTCCTTTCAAACACCAAGATCATAGGCATCGCCAGCTCTTCTGGCTTTTGCTTTTGGAGGAAGTGGTCCCTCCCATGGGGAGGAGGGGACGTGAGTGGATGGAACCCAATGCCTTAAGTGTGGCAGGCAAGGCCCTGGATCCCAGGCCTAGGAACCACTTGAGGCTTAACCCTCTTTTCACCTTCAAAGCGGGCTTCTGAAGTTTGGCTTTGTGTCCATGTTCATCGGGATCATTTCTTTAAAATGTATTTGTTTTTACTGATTTACTTAAATGTGGTCACGGGGTGGGGGTGGGGCAGAAGACAACCTGCAGTAGCTGGATCTCTCTACCATGTGGCTTTGGGTTGGGGAGGGGGCATTGAAATCAGGTTGTCAGGGTTGGTAGCAAGTGCTGTTCTGGGGTCATTTACTTGCAGAATTGTCTTGAATTCCCCACTCCACTGCTTTTAGCTTTTTTTTTGGTTTGGTTTCTTTTTTTTTTTTTTTTTGGAGCTGAGGACCGAACCCAGGGCCTTGCACTTCCTAGGCAAGCGCTCTACCCCTGAGCTAAATCCCCAACCCCCTGCTTTTAGCCTTTTTTTTTTTTTTTTTTTTTTTTTTGGTTCTTTTTTTCGGAGCTTGGGACCGAACCCAGGGCCTTGCGCTTCCTAGGCAAGCGCTCTACAACTGAGCTAAATCCCCAACCCCTGCTTTTAGCTTTTTAAGTGAGGTGAAATTCATATAGTATAAACCCACCAAGTGTACAAGCCAGATCTCTATCTCGTGCCAGGACATTTTCCTCGCCCCTAGCGAAAGCACCATGCCATTGGGTAGATAGCATTTTAATCTTCATTTAGCAGACGAATAAATAGAGACACCAACATTGTAGTCAAGAGTCCCAGGTCGTGGGCCAGGAACTGGAGTGAGCTGGTCACAGCAGGAACTGGTTTCGGTGCTGGCTGGAGCACAAGGGTGAACTTGCTTGAACTCTTCCCAGTGACCCAAGATGGCAGCCACAAGCTGCCTCTGGGAAGGGGTAGCCTGGGTAACATCTGGGACTGGAGAGAAGAAATAGGTCTGGGGGTGTGGTTCGGTTGGCAGAGCGTTAACCTAGCATGAACCAAGCAAAACGGAGGAAGAAAAGACAAAATTAGTAGGCTTGGCTGAGACTCTGTTCCCCTCCTAGGTTGACACAACCTGAGAATGTGGTTCTGGGGTCATTTTGCAAACTTGAGCAAGATCCACCCCTCACCCCTTATTCCCCACCTTTTAAATACTTTTGCCCTCCTTTATTCATTTAAAACTTTTGGTCTTATTTATTTTATACAGGTATAAATACATGTCACAGTGCAGACAGAGGACACCTGGCTGGAGTCAGGTCTCTGATTCCACAACGAGAGTCGCTGGGGATAGAACCCAGGTCATTCATTAGTCTTGGCTGCAAGCACCTTTATCTGCTAAACCGTATCATTGACCCCGACCCCCACGTAGAAATATTTTTTTTTAGATTTATTTATTTTATATGTGTAAGTATTTCTCCTGCACGTATGTCTGTGTACCATATGTATAAAGTGCTCACGGAGGTCAGAAAATGGCATCGGATTAACTGGAGCTGTAGTTACAGAAGGTTGTAAGCCACTATGTGGGTGCTAGGAACTGAATCCAGCAAATATCCTCTTTTTTAAAAATTATTTTTAATTTTTATTGATTCTTTGTGAATTTCACATCATGCACCACCACCACTCCCCCGTGCCACCCAGCTCCCTGTCTCCTCAAATCCACTCACTGCTCCTGTAACTGCCCCCCCCTCAAAGGAAACAAAAAACAAAATAAATAAAATAAAATAAAAACAAAAAGCAAGCAAACAAAACATCTCGCCCGGAAGCTGCAGTGTGTCACGGCGTGCCACACGGTATACACTTTTGCCCATACAGCTTTACTTTAAAGGCTCCTTGAAATGAGTCCTTGGTCTGGTTCCAGGCCTCTGGCTTCTGCTACACTAACAAAATTGGATCCTCCCTGGGAATCCCCCTTCTCCCTCACTGTTTTCCTGTGCCATGGAGATCCCGCAGCTTTGGATAAGGACCAACCCAGACCCTTCACGTGCTCCAGTAGTTCCCAGATTGGGTAAGCATTGGGGTGGGCCAACTCAGAGCCCTGGATCTGGATGGAGTCAATCAGCCCATTAGTTCTCCTGTGCCCATAGGGTAGGGACTGGCCCTCCTATAACGCTCAGGTAAGGGGCGTGGCCAGTTCTCCCTGATCTCCTGCCCTAGGGGTGGAAGTGGCTCTCCAATGCCCGTCCCACCAGCGCTATGCTGGGCCCTGGTTGACCACACTTAGATCCCTTTGGAAGAGGGGCATAGAAGGCCACAAGAACCACCTTCTGACTTGAGTCACAAGAGACATCTCCTCTAGCAGCCGAACTTCGCAAGCCACCCTTCCACACAGGACCAGCACCTTGCTGGTCTTTACTGGCTCGCGGCCACAGCTGAAGACAGACACAGAGGTATGTAAGGAAAAGTGTGAGCGTGCCTGATGAGTGATCCCTCGCCCTGGGCCAGGCAACTGGACTAATGGTCCATTTCCCCTGACCCGAGGCCTCTTCTGGGCCCCCAGCTGCCCTGATGGGCCAGGTCACCCCCCCTCTCGCAGAAGCCCCTTGTGACTCCCCATTCGGTTTTCCTTGTATTGTGCACGGCCTGGTTCCTCGAGGAAATGGGGCGGCTGGTGGTGCGGGGGCGGCAGCCAGCAACCCCACCCCCTTCCCCCCATTGTCATTCCTGGCTTCTCCCCTAGCCCCTGTTGCACACTCTAAAAATAGACCTGCACAAGGAGCAGGCCCCACCCTTGAGCCCCTGCTGTGGTTGAGGTTGCCAGGGGCAGAAGTGCCCTGGGGACTGAAGTGGCCTTCCGAGTGACCAGGGTCAAAGCATATAATGACTATGTAAGTTTAGGACATGCTTTGCCTCTCTCTGAGCCTCAGTGTCCTTGTCTGTAAGTGAGGACAAAGATAACTACACAAGGGATATCCCAAGAATCAACCAGGGCTAGCTGGGTCTGGAGGTCTCTGCTTGTCCTGTATATGGGTTGGTGTCTGTGGCCTTGAGAGACTGAGGTGGGAGGATCTGCCAGGTGTATCCCTCTGGTAGCCTTGGTGTCTGTCAAGAACTTCCAGCCCCTGGAGAGTCCTGACAGCTGTTTGCTCTCTGGCCTCTGACATTGGTCAGTTCATATGAGACCATGCAGCCTGGCAGGGACTCGAACCAGTGAATCCAGTCTCTGAGGAATGTTTTTTCCGCTCTAAGAACCTACCTTGTCTGGTGACTCTGAGGACTTCCTGACTGGGATACCCTGTCTTCAGTTCACAAACACATGATTCACCAGAAGGAAGAGGTGTTCAGTAGGTGTTAAGGTCTGGGCTGGGGGCTGGGTGGCTGCTGTCCTCAATAACATGGCTGCTGCCTTCTATCTGTACATAGTAGAAGCAAATGTCTATCTGCCTTTCTCAGATCCTTATCCTTTTGTTTTATAACTGTGAAAATGTATAAACACGGATTTTTGCACATCTATTTATTTACTTACTTATTATGGGTGTGCATGTGTGCACACTCGTGTGCAGCATACATGGTTCAAGAGTGGAAGCCAAAGAACAATCAGAAGACTCAATCTTCTCTTCCCATCCTGTGGATTCTGGGATTCTAACTCAAATTGTCATATTTGGTGGATAGTGCTTTTATCTGCTAAGACATCTTGCTGACAAATACAGATTTTTTTTTAAAGCCATGTTAGAGTTTACTAAAAAACAATGTTCATCCCGGGTGGTTGTGGGGCACACTTATCAGATCTTTAATCCCAGCACCCAGGAGTCAGAGACTGAAGCAGGTGGATCTCTGAGTTCAAGGCTAGCCTGGTCTACAGAGTGAATTCCAGGACAGCCAGGCCTACACAAAGAAACCCTGTTTCAAAAAACTCCCCAAACCAACCAAACAAAAAATTGACAATTTCAAAATTAAAATAAACAGTTTTAAGCCAGATTTACACCTGGGCATTAAAGACTGGCACTTTGGAAAGGACAATACACCCTGAAGACACGGGTGCGAGCTTCTCAAGAGAGTAACTCACAAACACGGATTAAAACGTACACTGTTATTTCTTTATTTTGAGGCAGAGTCTCACTGCGTAGAGCAGACCGTCTTCATGCTTGCAGTAAGCGGTCTTCCTGCCTCAGACTGCCGAGTGCTGGGAATGTGGGCATGAATCACCACAGCTGGCTCAGACATTTTTATTTGCTGTTTGGATGTTTTGTTGTTTTGTTTCTAGACAAGTTTTTAAAAGGCTCAGACTGGCCTCCAATTTGCCATGTAGCTGAGTCTGGC